>NC_135887.1:43646135-44907199 GCF_964194155.1 Cetorhinus maximus | reverse complement strand
GGAATCAGGTCAGATATGGGAGAAGTGTTAGAGGTTCTATGTTCTTCTCATGGAGGAAGGGGGTCACAATGTCAAGACTGTAGACGCACGTGGGTATGATCCTGTGACTTTTGTCCTGTGATCTAGAGGTGAACGCTGACATGTAGTAATGGAATCTTTTTGTGCAATCATTTGAGGAACCTTACCCAGCCATGCTTAAACAATGGTATGAAAGTAGGTGTGTGAGAATTAAATAGCCACTCCATGTGGCGCTGATATCTTTTGAGGTAGAAAGCAACTACAGAAGCACTTTGGAGTGAAGAGCTCGGTAATCTACTTTGGTGCTCCTTTTCTGTCAGATTTGGATGCTTCCTTCTCCAAATATTAATTTGCCAATGAACTCTCAACAAGTGCACAGATAGTACAGCTCCTGGCACTTTATCTGTCACTGGGAATTTTGACAGAACTTGATTGTATCCAGGTGATCAATAGGCAGGCACAGGGTGACTTTGACATTTGGAATTTGAAGTTCATTGTGCAATGTATTACAACACTGGATATACCAGAATAAGATAAAGTGGGTCAAAGACTCAACTAAAAGGTTTGCTACACCACGGAGAAACAGTTGATATTGATAATGGGGAACAAAGAGCTGAGGGTATAGTAGAGGATGTATTACTGAGGTCTATAAATAAATGTCTTAAAAAGAGCAATCAAGTGACTTGCTCATCTTAGATATGTGAATATAACTGAAGAAATTGACCTTTAGCAATCTCATAGTGTGTGTACATTAACTGACCTGTGCTCAGATTACATTCTTCCGAACTGAACAATAAAAATGTGAACAATAGAGAATTAAGTGTTAATCCTGGATCAAGAATTGATTAACAACTGAAGTGAAAAGAATGTTATTTCACATTTTGGTATTCTCTTCCTAATTGAGAATTATTATTTGACCAGGCATCTTTTTATCTGGAATCAAATTAAAGTAATTGAACTACATTACTGAAAGGCTGTTAAAAACAAATTGAAGACACTGACATTAGTTCATCAATGCAATGCAATTCTACAGACAGTATATTTTAAGAAATAGGTCACAAGACTAACAAGTGGTGCGCAATGCCTACCAGCACTCCAACAGTACACAATTGCTGATCATTCCCAGTGAATGAGGTGGAAGCAATGTTCCCTTTAAAATTTAGATCCTGTGCGCGGTCCCTTCCAGCTTTTTTGCATGACTGTGTATATGTGTTATTTATCCCAGGACAAGGCCTGTGCAGTACCTTTCAGGTACTGCTGTGAGGATGTGTACCCGGGCATCTTAGCAGGAACATTAGGTGGAATCCCATATATTCTGATGGTCAGCAGCCTAATATATGATAACTTTTACTTCCAACTGCTAGGGAGCTCTAGAAGAATATAGATTCAAACATCTGAAAGCTTCCCATCCTCTATAGCAAAGTGTGGATAAGGTAACCACAAGGAGTAGTTGAGGCGAATAGCATGGATGTATTTAAGGGGAAGCTAGATAAACACAAGGGGCTGAAAGGAATAGAACGTTATGCTGGAGGGTAGGAGGAGGCTTGTGTGGAGCATAAACACCAGCAAGAACCAGGTAGGCCAAATGAACTGTTTCTGCATTGTGCATTCTATATAATAATCATGGACCTCTGGAATTTTCCCCAGTGGACACTGCAGCTAGACAGAATTATGTTGTGTACAATTTAAAATAATAGATGGGAAATTTCATTTTTCTTATCACTCCACAGTATCAATTTCTAGCGCAATAATCACCAGTTTTATATCTGTGCCTGCAATTCTGGCATTACTCCAGATACTGATGCTCACTCCAGATACTGATATAAGTCAGAAAGACTAATATTATGCAAAAAAAAACCCTCATATAAAGCAGAACAAGAGCTGAGCATGGCCACCAACTTGGAACATCAAGTTCCCACAACTATTCCTGCTGCTCAGAAGAGTGCAGATCAAAATTGTCTCACAGCAAAGCTGCAGGTACATTGCATAGATACTATTCTCATACCGGTAAAATTTCCCCAGCTATACAATGGGTCATTTTCTTTCTCCATGTCTGGGAGGGTTTACAAAGATTGCTTTGTGATTGACTGAATCCATCACAGTAGAAACTGGGCTAAAAATTTAGCTGGTCAGGTAGGAAAGTTGAAGATACTACTGGGATCTGCATTATGCATTAGATTAAAATGCATGAAGAAGGCATGTAACTTATGCAGCTATATTTGGTAAAATTATTTGCTGACGGTGCTAACCTCCCTATAATACAACTGGAACAGCTACTTTACCAAATTGCTTGCCAACTAAAGCTGCAACAAAACATATTAGTCGTGTTGGGTTTACTTCACGGAACCATAAACTTGAGTGAAGTGCCTTTTACTAACAGCATTTTGCTGACTCCTTTTTCTTAGATCAATCACTAACTAAGTTTTTAAAATTTGATTAAGTGCTCAAACATTTTAGTTACTAAAATGCTTTTCTCTATAAGAACACTGGAATCTGACTGTTCTCAATTCCTTCAGATTCAAGCTTCGGGAAACAGATGAAAAAAGTTTAATACTCAAGGGAGCTGGTGTCTTCAGTGGTTCAGCACTTGCCTCCAACTAAAAGGTCACAGGTTTCAGTGCTTCAGTTGAATGAGTTTCATCAGTCTCATTACTGCAGGTCCACAAAGTACTGCACTATGGTTTGCAATCTTGCAAGAGGCTAGTACGAATGCATTAATACAAATGCAAAATACTGACGATGTTGGAAATCTGAAATATAAATGCTGGAAATAGTCAGCAGATCAGGCAGCATCAGTGGAGAAAGAAAAAGACTTAGCTGTTTCAGGTCTGTGACCTAAAAAAAGATCACAGATCTGAAATGTTAACACTGTTTTTCTCTCCAGACATGCTGCCTGACTTGCTGAATATTTCCAGGATTTTCTGTTTTTACTTTGGCTGGAATACATATTCCATTAGGGATAAAGTGAACCCTCCATTATCTGCCACAATGGAAGGGGCATTCCCATGGACAACTGGAACTGGTGGATAATTGAGAGCCCTCAAATTATGATCCTAAAGGTACAGTGGTGTAATTTTATGGGAATGAAGGGAGGTACAATACAAATGACAGAAAGTATGTGATTTGATGTCTCACACAATTCTTTGTCCAGCTAGAATTCTGGCAGATAATAAGAAGAGCAAATAATTAGAGTGTGGATATTGAAGGTTGCATTTTGCTTTGTTTGAATAGCAAATTGAGGAGTAACTGTCGTTCAGAGTCCTGTGGTTTCACTGTTTTATTCCCTCTGGCTGAATGAGGTTCATGTTACCAAGTGGAGAGCCGAGAAGAACAATTACAAAAAAAGCCAGTTGCAAATTTCATACTTACGAAGTTCCAAATTGTTAATTCAGCCATAATTTCAACCAGCCAGCTCCAGCCAGCTAAGTGCTCCATGTAACAACACCGTTAGATTAGTGGTCATTTTAAACTCCCAGTATTTTGGAGGGGGGGGCACTAAAGTGATGGATTATTATAACATTAATATTGTGCAGTTATGAAAATATTTATGATAGAGGAGCACCTGCAAAGGTGAAGAAATAGAAACTCATGGAAAATATCAAGCAGCACTTTGCAAAGCAATTTGCAAAATAGTGCATCAGCAGTTTGAGTGGTTTTGCTAAAGCTGGGGGTCAGTCTGAGTGTTCTATAAAATCTGCTGGATGTAGCGCTGGGGCATCAATAAAGGAGCTAGATGTAGCTTACAACCAAGAGGGAGTTAACCCCAGTAGTAGGGTATCATCTGTTCATTTGGTGCTTATGGGAAGGCAAGGGTGGAAGTGCAAGGGTGGGAAGTGCACACTGTTAGGTCATTGCAATTATAAAGTATTGTCCATTTTAAGGAGCTTAGAGGGAGGTTGCTCAGGTTTGTAGTTTAGGTGCGAGATCAGGAATAATAAGTGACATCAGTGTTTTGTGGTAATTTTAGGAATCAGTACCAGTGGAGTGACGTGGTTTGAAACAAGGAGGTTCTTGGGCTGAGTTCTATCCGTTTTGGCTGGTTCAAGTTGAAAAGTTCATTGAACCTCCACATTTAAAGGAGCACACTGATTGCCAGTGAACATGTTCACCCCACCTTAAAATAAAGTGTTACAGTGCAGAGTTGCACCAATAATAGGTACAAAAAGCACCCGACAAACAAAAGAAACTTAACTGGCCAGCTGATTGGAAAATAAACACAAGAGCAGTGGCTGTAAATATAACCCAGCGTGCTTAGAACCATGAATAGCAAGCAAGAAATTACAGTTCAAAAACACTAGCTTGTAAACTTTTTTGCTGTTACTATTTCAGCTGGACTTTTGAAAAAAAACTTAAAGTTTGTGTTTCAGAAAATGTCATAAATAGCAAAATACAGCATCTACTATAACCAGGAAAAAAAACTTCATCTGTAAACCAGGCTTGAAATTAAATTAATTAAGAATGTAGTTTAAAAGAATCAATTGAAAGCGGATGAGATTTAAACTATTTCTTAATTTCAACGCATACCTTGGGATGTATCTATTACCAATGTCTTAGCTTTGTTAATATTCCCTAATAAAGCAAACACAACGTCATTAAGCAGGCACTTCAGCACTGTAAGAGGCAGCTTCACAATCTCACCGTTGCCTCTGGTGACTGCACGATTCAGCAGAGAATACTGTTGAATCGAAAACAATAAACACTTCCCCCTGTTTTTCATTAAAAAAAGCAGGGATGGATAAACCAGTGAAAGTAGCAGTACAAATTAGTTAAGTGCTATTTACTTCATAAAATGTGTATAAATTACATAGGAGATAAGGAAATGAAAGAAGATGGATACAGGAGGTTGCCTGTATCAGATAAGGATGATCGAGTTACCAAAGTGTCAGGGTCATTCAGGCAACTGTGTGCAAATTAGTATACGAAATATAAACCACGCTACATTCTATCTCTTCCACATCCAGTTGGCACCTGTTAGAATAACAGAACACAGGAGTAATACATTGGAGATACAAGTGCCACTTCTGAAGGTACATATTCAAAAGAGAAATGAATTGAAAACATTACCAATTGCAGAATTATGAAAAGGGCGAAGAAGGCAATAAAAAGATAAAACTTGCCAGTTCCCTGTTCTTCCAGCTGGTGTCTTCACAAGTGATAAAAAAAACTTGAGGTGAGCTATGAACAACTAAATGAAGGCCTGCTACAACAACAGGTTCAATAGTGCACAAGTTAACAAAATCCCCAAGCAAAATTCTGATTAGTATGTAGCTTTTTGCCACTTCTGAAGACTTTGCAGAGTCTGGAGTCAACTGCAGGTTAATAAAAGGGAGCCTGCTGTGTTTGAAGCATTGCCCTTCTATTTCAGTTTCTGAAATTCTGCAGCTGGTGATGTATAACTCATTCCTGATGCTTTCCTTGAACAATAACCGCTGCCAAGAAATCTTGAAGAACAAACTTAACGCTACATCGTCATTGGGAAACCTGATAATGTGTTAACCCAGGAGTGTAGCAACCCTGGTAGAATGCAGTTACATTTGAAATGTCAAATTAGATTGCCAGTTGAAACACAATTAATTAGATAGTTCAAATCTAAAGAGCTGGGTTGGAATCTTTCTCCCCTAACCTTAAAAAGGATAAAATCCCCTCCTTGGATCCCGTGCTGTCTTATTTCTGAGTATAGGGATGTCAAGACATAATTTTACCAATAGCATCACTGAAATGCAGAAACATTCAGTGTTGGGAATAGCTTGTCTAAGGTCACCAAATGAAGCCTCTTTTCACTTCTCTGTAAAGCACTGGGTAGTAGTTATAAGGGAAGTGACCAATCTTGGTGCATGAAGTCTAGACCTCTTTCAGTAAGGGCAAATTGTGCTGCTAGGTCATTTGCCTCAATTATCCCTGTGTCAATCTTTCATGCCAACTGTGTTAAATATTTACCATGAGAGGGGAGAACAAAGAAGCAAAGCAGTAATTACAGGTGTGCTACACAATTTATGTTCCCATGGTATGAGTCGTGGGACTTTCCAGAATCCAAAGTAAGCTGCAGATTATTACTCAAGGAAGTAGTAATAACGGCACTGCAACAGCGAGTGTGCCATCGCACATCAACCTCCCTAGATGTGAAAGAAACTCCCAGATAAAATTAAAGAATATATTAAACCAAGTAACAGCTACCAGGGATTAACCTAAGACTGCCATCTGAAAAGGATGCCAGCTTTACTTTCACAATTTATGACGTCATCGGAACTTGTCCCAAAATTAGATATACTTCCTTGTAATCATTCCCAATATTCTACAGATCATGACATCCCTACACTTAACTAGAGACCCTTCTGCCCCCAAACTTTAGAAATCAGCTTTGTGCTACATGAGATAACTAACCCAACTAATTCACAGACAACAGTCAATCACCACAGCTCCTTCACAGTGGGGGGAAATATCAGTAGAAAGAGATGGTTTGACTTTACCAGTACAATGTAACACGGTTCACACAAAGAACACAATGGTAACATTCACTTTGGGAACAGACTTCAAAAAGCCACCAGCTCGTTGGGAAAACAAGCTCTCTGCTGCTTTACAAACACCCAAAGGATTCTTCTTGAAATCTGCGTTTCAGCTTTAACTACTGTGTGAAGAACAAACCGCCGGGATCTCAGTTTCCCATCTACTGCTTCTTGTTCTGACTCACTTGGAGAGCGTTAATCACACTGTTGATATTTTCTTCAGGTATCTGAAAATAAATGAAGGAAATAGAGTAAGGGGACAAAGAGAGACAATCAAGCATTTAATGGACTGGCGCTTTCTTCATTTCGATCTGGTAAGTAAATTTTAAATGTAAAATATATCATTAGATTAGTTAATTGGGCTATCTTGTTGGCTCAGGATGATAGGTTTCTGGGCAGAATCGCCCCAACTGCGCTAAGTGTGGTAGCGGGCGGGAAAAAAGATGTTTTACCCGCTGGCCGCGATGGCGGGTTTTTGCGCCATATCGTCCCATTCCTGGCGCGTCCCACCTCATTAATACTGCATTCATGGGAAACACTCCGGATCTCTTGCAGGTGGGCTCAGATATGTCCGCCACGCTGTAACCTCAGCGGTTCCTCGCTCTGGGCGCCATATTTAAAGCACGCCAGAGCGCAGCCTACTTTGTATCTCCAGACCAAGGACTGCTCCAGATGACAGATGGCCCCAAAAGCAAAGAAGAGGGCAGTCCCTAAATTCAGTGGCGCCTCTCTGGGGTGCCTGTTAGACGCAGTGAAAGGCTGCCGCTAATGTCCTCTGCCCCCGCTCTGGCCGCAGGAGGTCCACCAGAGTCACCAATCCGGTCTGAAAAGTGGTGGCAATGGCCGTCAGCACCAGCAGAGCACAGAGCAGGTCAGCCATCCAGTGCAGGAAGAGGATGAATGATCTCATCCGTTCCGCCAGGGTAAGTCACCCACCTCAAAACTCTCAACTCACACACTCACAAACCCACCACACATCCACAGAAATCTCATACCTCACGGGTCAACACCACTAACTCTCACACACACCCTCACATCTCTATCACAGGCTCATATCCTCTGGAGCTCGCGTCCTCATCCTGTCCATGGCTCCGCTCACCACACAAACATTCCACACAGTGCCATGTGTCCTGTTTACACTCTCTCCATCTGTTTTCATGCAGGAGAAGCTGACTCACAGCAGCAGGGAGAGTTCCATGACCCGGGGTGGAGTGGCCTACATTAGGCCCCTCACTCACTTTGAGGACTGTGCCATCGCACTGACTGGTGGGGTCGTGGTCCGTGCCTGCGGCGACGGTGAGGTCGGTGGTGAACACCCTCGTGAGGGAGCGACTGGCCCACAGGAGGACAGCCAAAGCAAGCGGGGTCCTAAAGGCCTCGGCTCTCTAGAGGGCGTATGCAGAAGTCATCAGAGGCAACAGGGCCATCCATTGCACGGACTGTCTTCACCCCTGCTGCGGATGTCAGGGTAGCACCTAGGAGAAGTGGTAGGCCTAGAAAAGTTAAGAAATTCTGATCACAAGTGGTTGCACGGGTGAACACATTTTATCACTTTATGATCTGAAAATATATTCACTTTCACTGAATAATGTGTAATGTTGTCTTTCAGCTTCATTGCCAGGCTTCATGAATCCTCCCACTGCATTTCTTCCCCCCCACCACCCCACCACATGCAGTTAGACCACAAGGATTCTGGAAGGAGAAGTCTGTGTGTATTTGTGTGTGTGTGTGTGTGGCAGGGCCTTTTGGAGCCTTGTGCAAGCACTCTCTCATGCACACGGAGCCTTCATCCATCAGGCTCACCTGTGCCCGTCCAACACGAGGCTCCGCTCACTTTCGATTACGACAGCCATGGTCGTAGTTAAGCTTTGGATCAGCTCCCAAGTTGTTTCCCCTCCCCCAGTAACCCATGCCCTTTCCCCATCACTGGCGATCCCCCCTGGCATCGCCTTCCACCTCCCCACCATCACCTACTAACCAGGACGCTTGCCTTTCCAGGATGTCCAGGTGAACTTGCATGTTCCCTACCTCCCTGAGAATCCCACCCCCATCCACATTGACCGTCCCGACCTCCTCCTTCCCATCGCCAGGGTCTGTGTCTGCTTCAGAGTCTCCACCAACCACCCTCGCTGTCTCTTCTACTGCTATCAACGCACCCTCACCCTCCCACCCTACTGGCTCCCTCTGCCCCCTCTCACATGCACCATTCTCTCCTACCATGCCCACCTTCAGTTTGTTCCCAGGAGGCAGTCATGACAACACCAATCCCTCCCTTGCATGTTCACCTGGACATCCCCCAAACACTTACTCCCTCCTCTACCCTCACTCCCTCTGCCAGCCTTACTCCCTCCTCCCCTCAGACACCTTTCTCCATCCTTACTCCCTCCTCCCCAAGGACACACCACCCCCTGAACTTCCTCATCCCCACGGACACCCCCCCCTGAACTCCCTCCTCCCCACCGACACCTTCCCCCCTCCTCCCTCCCCCCCACCTTCCCCCTCCGAACTTCTTCCACCCTCCAACCTCCTACCCTTACACCTTCCTCCACCCTTACACCTACCTCTATACTTGCCATATTCTCCCCCATTACATCCTCCTCCCCCTCCTAACCTACCCCCTGACACCCTCCCCTCCCTCCCAACCTCACCCCCCCCCCGACACCTTTGTCTCCCCGTCCTTAGCTCATCTCCCACTGGCACCTTCTTTCACCCCCCAACCACACCCTGCCTTGATACCTTCATCCCCCTCCCCCCTCCCAGCCTCAGCCCCCCCCCGTACACCTTCCTCTCCCACTCACAGCTAGACCTCCCTCTCCCCCACCTCACTGATCATCTGTAGCAGCTCATGGTAAAGACCGTGAGGCTCCGAAGCATCAACGGAGATCTCCCACCTTCCACGAGCTGCTTCGCGGCAGAGCCATTTCCACGAGAACCCACCCAGTATGCGACGTGTGTGTTCCTCCAGGGTCCGGTAGCTGTAGAGCTTCAGCATCTTCTGCTCCTTGGATGTCCGCGAGCTGAGTGAGGCCCTAACGGTAAGTCCCGACTTTTGCACGTCTCACTTGTCTGGACGTGTGCTGCGCTGGCGTGTTTTCTCACCGGTGTAACAGAAAATCTGGCGTGAGGGGAGTGATTCCAGTCGGGCCTAACTTTGCATCCCATCACCAGGATGTAAGTCACGTTGATGCCGGTTGGTGTTCGGCCATGGCGGACACCATCGGATGATCCCACTATGCTTTCACGCCGGCACGAAACTCACTTCTGCCCCTTATGCCGAATTGCTCCCCCCTGCCTGCCAGGACACCCGACACCAACGGGGAGGGAAAATTCCGGCCTCTGATCCTTAATGACCAGGAAAGTCCTAACTTTGATTCCTGGTCTGTGCTGAATTAACAGGAGTGGCACCAAAATGATTCAAAGTGCTACAATAGCCATGGGTTAGAAAAAGAAAAATTAGCTGGGATTCCCACTCATGATGGTTATACAGGCTACCTACCCTAAGGCAAGTAAGTGCACGTGTGGATAGTAGGTGAGAACAAGCGGGGGGCTCAGAAAGGATGTCTGGTTGCCTGGAGGTATTCATTGTCAAGACGTACAGATAATAGCCAGTAGGGCAAGGTACCATAGGGTCATTGGCACCTGTGGAACTGTATCTCAATAGTGAGTGAGGGATGAGAGGAGGGGAAATAAAAAAGTTAATAATAGCATTACGTATGCCTTGCTTCATGCTCTCCTCTCAAGATTAAAGGCTCTTGAGTTATCTTTGTCTGATGAAGGGTGAGACACATTGCGGGGGCCTAAAATGGGGGGTAGAACAGTAAGTGAGGTGTGGCATTACAACACGAGCTAATCCAATGCAATTAAACTAGTTAACTGATCACCTACTTAAAAGTTACCATGCAATTAAGGACAGATTGTTCATATTGTGATGTATTGTCCGTGGCTATTTGAACCTGGAAATGTTAGAATAATAACAGCCACGAGATCACTGAAATCATTCTTTGTATGCTATTGGGTGATGCCTTGCATCACTAGACAAAAACAAAATTAAACACTGCAAGACTTGCCACATGACACTAAAGAGGACTTGCCAGTCTTTATCCCTGGCATGACAAACTTATCCTGTCTCTATTGTGGGCATCATACAAGCATTAACATTTATCATTTAGTGTTTGAGATCAAAGCAAATTCTAGTTTGACCTGAACGCAGAGTCTGACTGGTTCAACTCGATACATCAACATTGAGCAGGCTGGGGTAGGACAGGCTCCCATGCTATATTCACACTTCACTTCTGCAGGTTGGATGCCAACCGATGTGTAGGATTCCTCTCCTAAAAGTGCTCATTTTAATCAGGATACGGTCAGCCAACTGCCACCTCACTCAAGTAGCTATTCTTGACACCCAAGCCTACACAATAAATGTTGAGAACCCATAGGCAAAGAAAAGCTGTTCCTATTAGTTTCTGATACAAGGACTAGGGGACACAGATTTAAGGTTTTGGGCAAGAGATATGGGGGGGGGGGTTGCGTGTGAGGAACAGCTTTTCGAATGGTAATAACCTGGAACTCGCTACCTACAAGGGTGGGGGAAGGTGGAAGCAAAGACAATGAATGATTTCAAAAGGAAATTGGATGGGCACTTGAGAGAAACAAACTTGCAGGGTACGGGGAAAGAGCAGGGGAATGGGACTGACTGGATTGCTCTACAGAGAGCCGGCATGGACCCGGTGGGCTGAATGGCCTCCTTCCGTTTGCAGAATATTACGAAACTAAACAGAAATTCCCTATTAATATAATAAAGTGTGTTGCCTTTAATTTGTGATGTACAGAGATTAGTCAGATCACCCACTCTCTGTCATTGAAATGACTTCGCGTTTCATTGCTGTGTTGATTTAGCTGATCTTAGCTGGGACTGGTGATTGGAATCTCCACATTCAAATTAATGTCCCAGGATTAAAGCGGGAAATCTACCAGGGTTCCTGCTCCTGGTAGCAGTGGCTGCTGCTAGGAGGTCTCTATGGCCGGAATTTAATACACTCCCCATGGTGAGTTTGGTGGTAAGGGGAACATTTAATTGGGCGGGAGGCTGGCAGGTGCGGACCCCACTGCCTTCCTGCCTCTGCTCTGATTAAGTCCAGGGTAGGAAGGCTTGTGGACAGCCCTCCTGCTCCGCTGCCAATTGAGGCCCTTTAGGCAGGTGGGGGCCTTGCCATGAAAGAAGCCCAAAAAGCAAACCCTGTTGGAGTTGCTTGTGAGTTTTTGGTGAGGGAAAGAGAGTCCCTCATTCAAAGGCACTCAGTGCTGATCGAGGGACCTGTCATCAAGAAGGGAGTAGGGGAGCCTCTGAGAGCTACCCCCATGACCTTGCTGCTGACCCCTCTCCCCAGCTATCTCCACCCTGCAATCCCTCTCCTGCCATCACTCACCTGAGGCCTGGGTTCCTCACTGATCTTAGGGGCCGAATTGTCCCAGATTTGCACTAAGTGCGATAGCGGGTGGGAAAAACATGGCAATGGCGTATTTTCACGCCGATGCGATGGAGGGCGGGCTCCGATTCGCATTGCCACACCGTCACCTCACCGCTTCATCACGCCAGGCACCACATTTAAAGTGCACCGCGCTCAGTGGTTCCAGCCCAAGACTGCAGCAATGGAGACAAGGCCCCAAGAGACAAGAAGACTGCATCCCTCGAATGCCTTTTGGATGCCGCGGAGGCCCGCTGTGATGTCCTCTACACCCTCTCTGGCCGCAGGAGGGGCAGCGACCTTACCACTCTGGCTAGGTAGTGGTGATCAGTGCCAATGCTGCACAGAAGAGGTTGGTCATCCAATGCAGATAGAGGATGAATGGTCTCATACGTGCAGCCAGGGTAAGGCAACCATCTCGTCACTCTAAACGCACACACACAAGCCTATCACACATTCACTGGCATCTCACTCACTGCCAGCTCAAGGGACATCACCATCCATTCTCACACACACCCTCACATGTCCATCTGGCCTCATCTCCTCTGGAGACTGCCTCCTCAGCCCTCGCCATCTTGAGGCCACTTGCACAGATCAACATATGCCCCCACACACACCCTGGGATACCCTCCTTCCCCAGTGGCGCTCTCGCCCTGCAGCCTCTTCCCTTGCCTGAGGCCACTTCTCCCCCTTCCCTAAGCAAACCCTAGCCCTGCAGCCATTGAAAAGTCACCTATATGTGGCTGATCTGGTAGGTAGAGATCTGCCATGAGTCCCCCCCTAAAAGCGATGTGGTGCTGCCTGCGAAGCTTGGCGCTAATGACCGCGAGTGATGACCGAGGCGAGGTAGGCAAACAAACCTTGAAGTCCCGAGCGAAGTGCAGCTCACCAACTGCACGCCTTATATATATGCTGTTTTGAAACACTTTGGCATGTTTTCCCGCCGATGTGGGCGGATGATTCGGCATGGGGGGATGAGTCTGGCGGGCTGGCCTTATATAATGATATGCTGACGTATTACAATGAGGCTCCTGACGTCCGATGGCGGGGAACGCGGCCCGCCATCAACAGGCTGAGCAGACAATCACAAACTGGTTTCACCACGTTGGGAAACCTATTTTTGGCCTTCTCTCCATATTGTCCGCTCACGCCACCAAACACGCCCGACGCCCAGCAGGCATGGACAATCCCGCCTAGGTCTTGGGTGGGTGCATCACCGGTTGCAGCCACTGCCTCCCCGGTAGTGTTGCTGAGCAATGAAGGTCTCTGATTGGCTGGCAGCTCTAGGTGGGCGGGACCTCTGCCCCTAAGGTTCTTGATCCCAGGAAAGGCCCACCGCTGCCCAGTTTAGTGCCTGAGTGCCATTTAATGTGGTGGGCCTTCCTGAAAAGAGGTGACACGGGGCTCTCGTTGGTCCTTCAGCCAGTGGACAATACCCCTGTCGCCTACATTAAATTCCGCCTTATGTGTGGGTGTCAGTGTGGGCAGGATCTGGCTTGGTTGTGATGCCTCTAGGTTGCCTAAACTGACGCATGAGGTACATGCAGTTGCCGAGGTGTTGAATCAACTGCCAGCTCCATGAAATTGGCCTCTGTATGAATCAATGCTTTCAGAAGGGGAGAAAATTGGGAAAAAAATATAAAGGTAACCGTGCATTCCGAATATAGTGAGATCACCCACCTGTCCTTCCTCATAGAAATGAATTTACTGTATTCGATGACTTGTATGTTTTACTCAGATTTAAAGCCTGTTGTCAGTCTGACAGCATAGATACTTCATTAAGAGAATCAAGCTTTTTGTTCAAATCTAATATTTATTTAAAAAAATACACTGTGGTTATTTAGCACAGAAAGAGGTTGCAGGAGAAATAGTGACAAAGAAATTGAAATCTATGGCCAAGAATGGGGACTTAGTGTTCTTAAAAGCTTACTTACACAACTGGAAAATAAGCAGCACATTGCTACCCAGCGCCAGCAGAGTAAACAAAGCTTTAATGTGGGAAATCTGTAGGGGCACTATTTGCAAACCTGCACTGTGGAGCAGAACAGGATATGGATGGGTAACAATTCCTTGCGCTATCTGCAGGGGACACAGTTCGACAGCTTTGCATTTGAAAGGGATGAAAATCAGCAAGCGCAGCAAAAAAAAATTGTGCAAGCTTAGTTCCTTCAGCTTTACGCTTTACCAGACTAAAACAATTAGCAATAATCAATCTGCTGATAAATCACTCTCAATACTAAGGGGCAGTGAAGCAGAGAGCGGGCATGCAAACAGAAAGAAAAACAACATTTTACTCTAATGAACTGGCCATGGTTCAGCAGATTAACCTTGTCAGTAACATCAGCTTCACACAGTTCACATTCAACAAGCAAGCTCTTGAGAGTCTTGCTGGATCCATGCTGGGTTAAGGAAGAATAAATAGTTTTAATAAGCAACAGTAACGCAAAGTGACAGGTCTTTCGGAAAATAACACTGCGGTCTGCCCTTTTGTAGCCAAGTTGTTTAGAAACTTACCAGGGCGTGATCAAACTTAAACGTACTGATGTAGTATGCGGGGATATCAGCGGCAGCCAGGGGCTCTGCAATTTGGGCAACGATTCCACATTCATCTGGTGGAAGAGGTTCAGTTTAACACTCAGCACTGAATAACACACAGCAGTAAACAAAGCACTTAACAGTAATTCCTTCAAATAACTACGCCTGTTTTCTTTCTGTTGGGCCAAGCCAGGATTATTATATGGAGACAGCATCCTGTTTGCTTTGGGACGTTTTTTTTTAAACATTGTAAAAACTCTCAGTGTGAGTAGGGCAGAGCACTATTTTCTATGGTTTGTCCATTTTCTGCCTTGCTATTCCCCTACCCGCTCCCCACCCCCAACAGTTTTCAACCCTCCTGTCCTGAAGGTGTTGCCCTTTCTGGGGTACGGTTTTATTGATGCTGGCAGTGTTCACTCCCCTCCATTCCTTGCTATTGTCTATGGGTAAGCCTAAACTGTAAGCAGGTTCAACAGTGGGGGGCATCACAGCCCAGAGCTCTGCTCATCTGACATCTGTACAGATGCACCCTGCAGCTGGGATAACGTGATTGCAATGGGAGCAGGACAGACCGGCTGATTAACCCAGGGGCTTTTAGTACAAAGGTAGTGCGCCAAATACTGCCCTGGCTGAGCTCAGCTAACTACAGACTGGAGTTTGAACTTGGAATCTTCTGGCTGTTTCACATCTCACCACACCTTTTTACCCTTTGAAAAAGCTTCTAAATTATATTTCAACTGTTTACCAATGTCCCCTAAAGTGATTCAAGATTTTATAATCACAGATGGTGAGTCACTTTATGAAATATTAAAATAGGATATCAGGAAACATGCTTAGGTCAAGAAAGCAGCTTCCACAGGTTCAGGTATTTAAACATATACACAAGCACACACTATGTACTAAGCAACTCACTGGAAATAGGATTCTGTAGGGCACTAGAGCCAGGAATAGAAGAAAGTGGCAGAAAGGACTGCTGTTGACTCTGGTCAACAGGCCACAAAAAGTAAACACACGCTTGAGAGAAAGTGCAGAGTGTAAACAGGATGAGCTCTGAGGGAAGATTAGCAAAGCTTCAGCTCTATAAAGTCTGAGGAGAAGGTTGTCAGAGGGCATCTTACTGAAGTGTACAAAATATTAAAGGTAAACCCCACATGTAGCTTCAAGGTAAGAGAGAAAAGCAGAACTATGGTATTAGGTGGAATTTCTTCACGCAATGGTAAATATTTGGTGCAATCTGTCACACAAGATGGTAGAAATATTACACATGTTTGAAATGTGGCTGGAATTTATAATAAGACTGTTAGGGTAGGACTTGCATGCACTATGGTAACTGTGCGAGATCCAATATTAATGCAGTCTTTCACAACAAAATAACATAGATTAACTGAAGCAAAAAAGTCATCCAAATGCATCTTATATGTGGAATTATATTTTATGATAATATACTTTGATATCTTTCTGACTTGTGTTCTTCCATTCTTTTATTATTTAGCTTAAAGAGATATTTATTTTACTCTCTGTCCCCCTCTTCTTTCCTAATCACACCTATCCATCCCCAGGCCAAAGTGAGAATGAGAATTAATAGCTTGATTGAACTTCGTGGCCACTCTTAAAGTTAAGGAAAAGTAAAACCTGTACACTGCAAATATTTTATTTTGAATTGGAGCCAGGATGCTGTCTCTTTAGAACAATATATTTTCCTTGAATTTTATTTTTAGTAACGTTTTAACTCGACTTGGGATATGTCCACTGGATTTAAAAAAAGCACAGTGTAGTCAAATTTCAGCCAGTACATGCATCTTTATCACGCTTATTCTGAACTTTCTAAGCCAGTTGCCCTCGGCGGAGGATGATAAAATTTACAAAGAAACCAGAATGGCACTGCCCCAAGTCCTCAGAAACCCAAATAATCGTCCAGCCAACATTTTTTGTGGAGTTCTAGAGAGGATGAAACTCGGAAAAATGAAACCAATGAAAGAAGCGGAACTTTTGAACAAACAATCCGTGGATTAAACTTGTACCATTAACCCTTCAAATGTTGCAGCATCATAAGACAAACATCACATGCTTCCATTTATTCAGTTGAACACTACACTTGCATTTACTTCTCCAAATCTGCCTCGCAATGTTGTCCCTTGCTTATATGAAATAAAATTGAAAAGCTTGTGCGGAAAGGTTGAAAAGCAATCGCATCAATACTTCTTTTTGGAGGCGGTGGAGGGATGGTTCTCGTATAAACGAGAATGCACACTGGGATGTGAGTCATACTAACCACATATCTTTAAATCAACAAAGGATATGATTAAAATGCCAAAAACAACCTGGCAGCGCAGGTTTAAAACTTGTTTTTTCGATTAAAAAAACTTGTTAAATACTTCGGTGATATGACCTAAAAAAAAACTGAGGAATTTAGGATTAATCCAACAATCTGTGGAACCCTACAGTTTCGAGCACAATATGACAAGTGATACTTTTACATGCGTGCCACTGCTTTATTTTCAGTGTTGTGAATGGTCACTTCACTGGGCAGTGAAAGTCTGTTCACCTTCCCACAAAGTGAAAAATGCCCTGTTTTGAGGGGATCTGTATAATTTTAGGGAAGTCTCCCCACACAGATTAAGCAATAGCAAAGAACTCCAGATGCAGATCCACTCTGGCCAAATCACTCAGCACAGACATCAGCAGCGCACAGTTCACCATGATTCATTTGTTTACTGAAATGATAGGTATGAATATGATTGAGTTCACTCCTTCCTCTTCACTATGTTCACAAATCATAATATCAGCAGTATGATGCATCATAATAACATTCTTGTTAAAATGCATGCATCATACAAATAAATAATTAGTAGTTAATGACTACTGGTATGCATGTTAAATGATTTAAATTAAAAATGGATGTTACATCTTAAAAATGAAAATGTCAAATTACATTATTTCTGTAAGTGAGCAACACTCCTGTGAAAAAGTTCTACAATGTCCAAATATATTCAAGTTAAAAATACTACCTCTTAAAATCCATGGGGTCTTTTGCATCTTTTAGGTTTTCCACCTTTCACTAGTGACATTCACAGGGTTTGGTATCGGGGGTGATGAAGTATGCAGCCAGCTATAATTTTGCACATTTCTGAAGATATTCCTAAACAATTCATATCTATAAGGGAGCCTGGGACAATCTCCTAAATGTAAATATTTGAGTGCATTTTTAAAGTGAGTGAGTGAGTGAGTGAGTGAGTGTGTGTGGGTGGGTGGGTGTGTGGTATGGAGGGGTAGCCTAAGGATAGTACGTACCTCATTCTTGGTGGATGCAGGAGGATAAACTACACAAGGGAAAAATTCTATCCTGCTTAAGACTGTAGAAAGGCCTGAATGTTCTACATTACATCAAAAGCTCCCTTCCAGTTGCAGATTTAGTGTTCATCCTAATACAGGCAAAACGACAAAACGTTTCAATAAGCACTGGACTGACTAAAGTCAAGGTTGACCCAAATCCAGACTGACATCCTTCCATAACGTTCTGCTGAAGGGTCATGAGGACTCGAAACGTCAACTCTTTTCTTCTCCGCCGATGCTGCCAGACCTGCTGAGTTTTTCCAGGTAATTCTGTTTTTGTTATCCTTCCATAACATATTGGGCAGAATATTACGCTCAGCATGTGGGCACACACCCGAGGGTAAAGTGACGCGTGATGATGTCGGGTGTGCGTCCCGGCATCATAGCGCACTCGCACGATATTTCGTTCGGCGGGCACGCGCTGTAACCAGTTGTGCGCCTGCCTATAATTAAAAGGCCTATTAAAGCCATTAACAAGCTAATTAAATTCAAATTTACACTGCCTGTCCAACTTTACGGTTGGCGGGCAGGCCAAAAGCCCAAGCGGCCTTTACATTTTTTAGGAAACCTCATCCGCAAGTGGGGTGAGGTTTCCTAAAGCAAATAAACATTAAATAAAAACTTTATTTTTGGAATTAAAAACATGTCCCATCTCATGCGGCAGAGTCACATGAGGGGACACATTATATTAAATTTTTACCGTCTTTAGTAAATTTTTTAAAAAGCGTTTCAATCTCCGAGGCAGCTCCGTGTCTCAGGGAGATTGAAGCGCTCTTTCGCGCGCATGCACAAACTGCGCGCTAGGCCCGGCTCTCCCTCCTCCCCCTGCTTGCATAGGCAGCACTTAGCACTGCCGCTCGCGATCCACACAGGGTGGGCCTTAATTGGCCCGCCCGCATGAAATCGTGGAGTGGAGCTGACTGCGGGTAGCAGTCGGCTGCCTGACTGCCCCCGCCGAGCACAAGATCCTGCCCATTGTCTGCTTCAGTCTGACACCACAGCCCATGGTGCTGACTTTCCATGGGATGAATTTTACACTCCCCTGCCGGCGGGTTTTTAGGCGTGGGGGGAGGGTGTGAAATTGAAGGAAAGGGATTCCATCTGGGCTCCCGTTTTCCGCTGCCGCAGTGATTTTACACTGGGGCAGGCAAGGCCTCGGACGGGAAGCCCCACCTTGCCCCAGTTGAGGCCATTAATTATTGGCCAATTAAGGGCCATTTCCTCAATTTTTAGGCTGGCTTGGTGTGGGGGAAGCCTGAAAAAGAGGGAGCCTAGATCTTGGGTGGGAAGCGGGGTGGGGGGGAGGGTGCCTCTATCATAAGCCCACTTCTGATTGCAGGCCCCACCCCTTAAGATCCAGTGGTCGTTGGATCTCCCTCCGCCCCACCCACCCAGCCTTTCTCCCAGCACCCTGATCACCCCCTTTGCACCCCACCAGGCCTTCCCGCCTTAGGACCCCTAAAACTTAACTTGTTCTCCAGTCCAGGAACTTAGGCTCAGGCATGTTGCTGCACTTCCCTCTTCCGTCCACTGCAGCTCTTGTCGCTCCTGAGTCCACCTGCAGGCACTTAATGCTCATTCGAACAGGAAATGGCTGTGGGGCACTTGGAGCCAGTGGGGATCTGTTTCCCGCCAACTCTTGGGATGACGGAAAGGGAGGCCCAGCCATTCGAAAAAAGAAGGCCAATATCGCTCAATTTCCTGACCAGCTAACATTTGGCACACTTTTGTCACATAAGATTTTATGTCCATTAGACACTGAGTATTCCAATAGACATAATGCAATGTTCAATCCTGTTGCTCATCCCATGAAGGGGGGGGAAACAGATTTGAATAACTGGCAAGGCTACGGTTAAAAACCAGAACACTATTGTTTGGGGCCCATTGTTTCAGCATCCACAATAACAGGCTTTTATTGAATGACACTTTATAAATGTTGGCCAAACTACCAGCACCAAAATAACTGTGTTCTGTACAAGAAGCCACTATTCAAGGTTATAATGGCAAAACTACTTTAAACTGGGTCAATGTCCCTATAGCTTGTACAAACTCTGCAAAAATATGTTGCGCAAATTGTGTTTTATTGTTGAATTGCACATTCTTCAACATGAAGCAAATCCTCCTTGCCTGCTGACCTAAAAATATTACTCAACTATTTTAAGTTTCTATGCATCAGCACCATACATAAAAATAGAAAACCAGCTCTGCTGAGGTTGAGAAGTGACTGTCAAAGAACAGCGTGTCATCTTGCATCTCACTGCTCAGAATACACTTCATGGTAGAGAATGAATAAATGGTAAACTGAGCACTACCATGGGTAGGCAGCTCCTTTCAAATCCAAATTTGTGTTGCTGCCTGTTCTAGGCCACTAGACGACAGGTGCAGTAGCTGACACTGAGATCCAGAATTAGTTGTTTGGAATTACTAACATGGGTTAGAATTTTCCCAGTGCCCTTAAACATTCTCCTTCAACAGTGCACATTTTCCCAGCTCCCAACACGGTCGTCATTTGTCACCTTCAAGCAGCTGAAGTTGCACAATTCTACAACTTGCTTTGACGCCACGGCAATGGCAAGTGCTGCAGAATCAGCGTGTGGAGTTTGGGGATGGGGATCAGCAAAGGGGACAGGGGCTAGAAGACTGGAAAAGGTACAAAAATTGGTTCCCATTCTACTGATGTGCAATCCAATGATAAAAGAATAGCAACACTGAAATAAAAAATCAGTCAGTCTACATTGGTTCACATAATTTTTCTGAAGGTATTTATACCTTTTCATTTTTTTCCCCTTTCACTTTCGTGGGCCTCTCCACATTGTTGAGAAAGTGGAAAATTAAATCTCCTCCAACGCTGCTCTCTTTCTATATCAGCACTGACGACATGGAAGATGAATTAATCAACCTTTGTCTAGACACAGAGGTGGATCTCTCCTTCAAGTAATAAATGAGGCAGGTACACTGTGCCCCATTTAGAAGCTTGACTGATGTTAGTGCAACTGCCACCCACCACTGGAAGTAATGCAAGAGCTTGTGGGCTCTTTGTTTACCCTCCAAACGGTTAGGAAGATGGACAGAGTTTACACAATTGTAGCAAAGTGGAAGGAGCAAGCAGTAAAAAAGGAAGGAAAAAGTCTTCAGTGCTGCCCCTCCATTTTTACTTGGGGAAAGACCTAATGCAAATTAAGAACCATCATGTGTGGAACCTTCCACCTTGTCGGGTGCCCAGAACTCAGATCGGTTGTCCGTTATACATCTTGTCCGATTTTCCTTCTCATTAACTTTAATAGAAAAGAAAATTAGGTGAGGTGCATAACAAATATGTAAAAGGTTTAAGCCATGCAAATTTGATCCACTTTACCAACCACCATAGTTGAGATAACACCAGACTAATTATTAAACATTTTTGTTACATACCGAATCCTAAGGGCTGCCCTCCTATCCGAACCATCTTCCATAGTTCACCAGATGCACTCGTAAACAACAAATTATTTGGAAACCTGGGGTGAGATTGAGAAATAAATCATCTTTAATTAGCACAATCTGAAAATTAAGTCTATAATTTTGCCTTTAAATAAAGCCAATTCTAAATAAAAAAAAACCTAAATGAATTTCCAGGTAATTTCCCTTGACCCTGACAGAAGCGTATATATTTAAAAAGATAGATCAAATTTCCTTCCTGAGCTGTGTGTGGTCTTCACATTGTTGGTGACGGAGACATTTGGAATCTGAATACTCCTAATGCGAGTGGCAATGGTAAATTTGAAGTCAAGGTCTACCGAACTGCCAACTTGCTTAGAAATGTGCTCAATCGATTTCACACAGTGATTAATATAAATCCTATAGATACCTTTTCGGAAGCAAACAACATAGTTCTTGGAGGTTGAGCATACATTCTGGATTTTGCAAGTGAAAAATATCAGTTCCAAACTTTTGGGGCTGGAGAGGGCATTAGTTGTGTTTACAGTTGGGCAGGTGGCGAGGCAGCAGAGGAGTGTGGTGACTGGATGGTGGTGATGTTGGTCAGATCCCATTCTGCCAGGATTCTGTTAGATCATTGCTTTAAATTCTGGTGATAGGGGCTGTGGACAGATCTACCGTCTACCCCTCCCACATCAAGGGAGCGTGTGGTGGGAAATTCCTGCAGTTCCCGATACATTCCTCCCTTTGTGTCCTTGGAAGGCTTTGGCGAAGCTCATGCCAGTTGTCAGCCCCTTTGAGGCCTTCAGATGGCCCAAACCTTCATGACAGTAATGGTGAGGAATAGCCACTTATATTTCAGGAAGCTTAATAAATAATTTCTAGTACCTTTGTTGTGTCTGCACGTCCATCACCAAGGAGATGTAGCCCTCAATGAGAGAGAAGGAGAAGAAACGAATGTGACCATTTTCATCGCTGCCTATTGCAGAGTCTTTCATACTGGAAACACAATGAACACATATTGAGATCAAAAGGCATTAAAAATCTATCCCCTTCTAACAAGCTCTAACTAATATCTATAATATTTATATCTTTTCATAATGAAGCATTTACATTTATTAAGAATTCACATTAAGACGTCAGTTTTATACGTAGTTTGCACAGAATGCTTTGTTTTATGATTATGTAAAATATGTATGTTTATGAATGGAAACCTTTCAACGCTTAATTTGATTTTAATCTCTATATCCCTCATAAAGGACTTATGATTTGACTGTGACTTTGTTGCTGAAAAGGTTGCTTTTTTGAAATAAATACTTCTGTGATCTTCTTAACTTACCCATTGGAATAAAACATGACATCCATGAGGAGAGTAGCCACAGTTGGTAAGGTATCAGGGTCCAAGCTGGTTACACAGAACTTGTTGCTGGGACTGGACAGTGGATGAATGACAGGCCTTTGAACTGTGTGACAGATTAACAAATGCATGCCTTTAAACTATTGAGTAATGATGATTATTTCAAGCTGCAGTATGGTACCACTGACAAATGGAAACGGATTATAAGTACAGCAAACACTTCATTCTGCTATTCCCATAATTAACAATGAGAACACTCTATAAACACCCAGATAAATTGCATATCTAGTGGCTTCTGAAGGGTTTTACTATATTCCCCCTCCCCAACCACAGGCTACCACCAAAGGGCTATCCATTGAGTGAGTATGCTGAGGGGATGTTGATTATCATACTTTCCTCTCATTCTGCACAAGTAGAAGAGCTTCTGTAAACCTCACTGGTAAAGTAGCACTAGCATTCCATCCTGGCAGAACACAAAATGAACAGGAGTCATCAAGTGTTGCTGCTGACTGTTACAGGCTGGGCTCTTTTTTAGCTGCAATATCCTCTTCTGTAATGTGGTGACCTATAGTGTTCGAGGTCCATTCTGAGTGCAGTCACGCCAATGATTCTAAAGTGGCAGTATTGTCTCACTATTTTGGCTCAATGTTGACTTTTTAATACATCTCACCATCGAATTTAGTTTGCTCACTGCCAAGGAGCAGGAAGGCAATAATTTTACCCTGCCATTTTTACACATAATTAACATACTAATCAAATTCTTCATACTGATGCTTGGTCAAGTCAATGGGGACAAGTGTATAATGTTCCTATTTATGTAAGGGTATAAACTCACCTAGTTTTGGCTTCACAAATCCATTGGTGATTCCTAAGTGATCAGCAGCAACTGTCTCCCCGTTTACTACCCTGAGGATGGTAAATTCTGCTGAGAGGGTGTGCATAACTAACGGTAGATCTCTTTCCCGTACCTAAGAGTGAAACAAATAGAAAGGAATGTCAATGATGCCATGGATTCTTTTATCAAGACTGGGATGGGAAGATAAGCCTGAAATCAACAGGGTTGATAAATTTAGGAGATGATATAGGTGAGGTGAGAGTGGTGGCCCTTGACATCGAGGCAGCATTTGACTGAGTGTGGCATCAAAGAGACCCAGCAAAATTGAAGCCAATGGGAATCGGGGAAAACTCTCCGTTGCTGGAGTCATACCTAGCACAAAGGAAAATGGTTATGGTTGTTGGAGGCCAATCATCTCAGCCCAGGACATTGCCACAGGAGTTCCTCAGGGTAGTGTCCTAGGGCCCAACCATCTTAAATTGCTTCATCAATGAAATTCTCTATATAACAACATCAGAAGTGGATTTGTTTGCTGATGATTGCATGGTGTTCAGCACCATTCATGACTCTTCAGATACTGAAGCGTCTGTGCCTGCATGCAGCAAGATCTGGACAACATTCAGGCTTGGGCTGATTAGTGACAAGTAACATTTGCAACACACAACTGCCAGTCAATGACCATCTCCAACAAGTGAGAATCTAATCATCTGCCCTTGATGGTCAATGGCATTACCATCACAGAATCCCCCATCTCAATCCCCAACATCCTAGGGGTTGATCATAAAATTAACTGGACCAGCCACATAAATACTGTGACTACAACAGGAGTCAGAGGCTGGAAATACCGTGGTGAGTAATTCACTCCTGACTCCCCAAAGCCTGTCCAACATCTACAAGGCACAAGTCAGGAGTGTGATGGAACACTCTCCACTTGCCTGGATGAGTGCAGCTCCAACAACACTCAGGAAGCTTGACACCATCCAGGACAAAGCAGCCCACTTGATTGGCACCTCATCCACTATCTTAAACATTCCTCTCCTCCACCACTGGTGCACTGTAGCTGCAGCATGTACCATCTACAAGATGCACTGCAGCAACTCGCTGAGGTTTCTTTTACAACATCTTCCAAACCAGTGACTTCTATCACCTAGAAGGACAAGGGCAACAGACGGGTGGGAACACCACCACCTGCAAGGCCCCTCCAAGCCACACACCATCCTGACTTGGAACTTTACCACCATTCCTTCACTATCATTGGGTCAAAATCCTGGAACTCCCTCCCTAACAGCATAGTGGGTGTACCTACACCACATGGACTGCAGAAGTTCAAGGAGGTGGCTCAAGACCACCTTCAGAAGGGCAGTTAGAGATGGGCAACAAATGTTGGCCTTGCCAGCGACGCCCACATCCTGTGAATGAATAAAAGACACTGACTGAGGCAGGGGAATTTGAAAGGCAATTGTATCTGAAATTCAAGTGCAGGAGAGGCCAGTGCTCAATTATTATAGCCCTTTGGATGTTCTAATAAGAAAACTCTTTATGGTCAAAATATACAATAATTTTTCTGTTTTCAGGTTTACTGGCACGATCAGAGCAATGGCACTTTGAAATTGTGCATTCAGTACATGTTGCCTTTTAGATTTCTTTTGTGTTATGATGCAGAATAACAACTGGGTTAACAGATGTCAATGTGGCAATTTCAAGATGAGTTGTCAAAACCAGGCAGGCTGGATGGTAATAATGTGCTTCCCAGGAAAAGTCTGACTGTAGGTCTAATCCGAAAGTCTACATTGAAATATATGCAAGGTCATTGACACACAAAATGCAGCCCGCCAGAAAACCATAGTCGGAAGGAATCAAGTGTGAAACATTTCTAGGACCTCCTTCCCTTGTTTTGCAAAGCTCAAGCACACACTCCACAGCTACACGTCTACCTCATGGTCTCCCAAATTAGCCCTTGTCACCATGTTTATGCTGAACAGCATCTGGGAATACACATTTACTTGCTCCTGATGTGATATCTCCAGTCACATTAGAATAGGGACAATGTTTTATCAGTGCAACCCTGTGATGTCACAGCAAGGGGTCTAGTGCCATATAATCTACATCCTGGATGCTGCATATCACCTGGTTAAGCACAGATCATAACAAGGACCAAGCGTGAACCTGTAATTATTTAAAATTGGTCATTCATATTGTTCAGACTTGGAACAAGAAAACAGACTCAGAAGACACCCGAAAGGAAGCTGTTACTCAATTTCAAAGCAGCAATATCTTACCAAGATGAAGTCTGTTTGATATGTGGAAAGCATGAACACAGAGATATTATGATCTGCCAGCGGTGCAATCACTGACTTGGCAATCTTAGTGACTCCAATTGGCTGCGAGCTGGAGAAACTCCCACCACCGGATACAACGTTTAAAGCCAGCCATGTCTCATCTGCTACACTCAGGAGATCTGACCCAGGCAGTTCTAGAAAGGCAACAAGGGGAAAACCATAACTTTCAAACAATGGAACAGTGCAATTTGTGCCGTGGTACTTAAAAGCTAATAAGAAAAACCTTTGGCTAGCAATCAGTCAGCAGTCTTTCCAAAAGTTGATAATGCACAAAGCTACAAGAGAAAAGGAAGTTTCAAACTGCAGTGAAATTCATCTTTGAGATCGCCTCAGCAAAAAGACTATGGGATGGAATTGTAACTATAGTGACATACTATTAGTTTTAAATGCATCCACAATACCTACGCATAGCAACCAGGGCAATTGTCACTCCCACCCATTTCTGCAGTCCAACATAAGGACTCTTTGAATTCCATTCAATGGTGTATGAATGCTTCAGGCCTGAACCGTTAGGCCACATGTTTAAAATTTATTTCAAAGGAGCTTGTTATGGTTATGTTTCTAAAGTTAAAGAAAACAGCAACCTACCTAGAGTATTTGGAATGTATCCAATGTAGATGTTTAAAATCTACATTTTAGTGTGCTGATTAATTAATTACAACTGTGTTAAAACAGTAGAACAGTAGAAATCTAAAGAATGAATGAACCCTCTTGTTAATGGGCCAGTCGGAATAAACATGGAACATTACTGGACAGACCGTGACACTGCCATTTACAGAGTCAAATTAACATTTTAGCACTAATGAAACTACCTGTGGTGCTGCTCCTAGATAAACTATGGGGATTGCATTTTCCAGGATCTTCAATGAGGAGGGCCATGCAAGACAAAGTTTCACAGCGTGTAACACTCCTCAAAAAATACTCAAGGCCATGCAGCTACCCAAGTTTATCCAGGCATCTGAAATGCATCTTTAACTGTGCCATAATTACTGTGATGAATGGCTTGTCCTCATTCTGCTGTTGCTCAGCTGCGATCCTGAAGGTTCACTGGTGTCATCAACCAGGGCCGCAGAGAATAGCTTTTATCTTCAGATTACCACCAAGATAGTGTCTTTCTCAGTTAAAGAGTGCCAAAGGAGTGCCTCAAATTTAACACAGTTGCCAGGATCACGAGCATTCGCTTGCATGATGGTGCGCTGCTTGTCACACATTGAAAAGTCTTGTTCTTTTTTGTTGAAGGTTTGCCTAGGGCCACAAAGGTGCCACTTAGGACTCCTTAATTCAAACCCAACTTTCCTCCTCCCACCTTCCTCCTTTATTTTTTTATATTTGTTCATGGGATGTGGGTGTCACTGGCTGGGCCAGCATTTATTGCCTATCCCTAATTGTCCTTAAGAACTGAGTGGCTTTCTAGGCCATTTCAGAGGGCATTTTAAGAGTCAACCACATTGCTGTGTGTCTGGAGTCACCTGTGGGCCAGACCAGGTAAGGAGGGCAGATTTCCTTCCCTAAAGGACATCAGTGAACCAGGTTTTTACAACAATCGACAATGGTCTCACGGTCATCATTAGACTTTTAATTCCAGATTTTTTTTCTAATTCAAATTTTACCATCTGCCTTGGAGGGATTCGAACCCCGGTCCCCAGAGCATTACCCTGGGTATCTAGTCCGGTGATAATACCACTACATGCACAGATTTATTATTTATGAACTGTGATAGTTGAACTGCAGTGGGTAAGGCAAACATTATTTCCAGGAACCAGTCAAAATAAAACTATTATCACTACCTCTGAAAACCCACAAACCATTTCCCAAAACCTTTAGCAGAAATATGTACCCCATTTGTCCACTGTCAACAGCAAAGCGTTTGACTCATTGCGAGCAACACCATAGTAGGTCAAAATGAAAGAGATTTGAGACATTTGTCATTTTTCCTCACACAAAAAAACTTCTGTACCACACTTTAATAACAGTACATATAAAAAGAGAGCCACTCTGGTATTTGTCTTGAGGATCTGCTCAGAGAAATCAGTCCCTAATTCACTTAGAGAAGGCATGATCAATATGCCTTGTGGTCTTAATGCTAGGCAAGCAGCACTTCAGCAGCAGTTAATTGTCCAAAGCTTCCATACAAAACAGTGATTTCCTCCAAAATAGTGGGCATACCAGAAATACTCACTACTATTTAATTAAGAATGTTAATTACATTTGTTTGTGCTACAGAGCGTGAGAAATGTGAACAACACAACAGATAATGTTTTATTGTAAAATTACTTAAGGATTTATATCATTTGAACATTAAATAATAGGCCCAATGGACCAAAACCAAACACGACCTGCAGGCAATAGCTTGGTCAAAGCAGGTGTGTTCTGATTCTGCTGCAGTCAAGAATTAATCATGCTTGGTGCTTTGTGTGCAAATACTGTAGTAATGTTCTGGAAAACCAACACTGTACCAGCAGTGGATTGAGTGGTTACCGAGTTTCGTTTACCAGTTCTATATGGTAATGTGTGCATCAGCAATTAATCCAAGTGAGTGGATGCTCATTAACTGAAAGATTCCATTCGCACAATAAGCAAAAAAGGCAAGAAAAGCCAATAGTGTCACATTGCAGGGACAGATGTCAGGCAAATGGGTTTTGAAGGAGTCTGCAGCAGCACTTTTTATTTGCTATTTTTTTCTCACTATTTGTTGTTCTTATTAAAACGTAAGAATTGTTTGAGAAAGATAACAGTTTGAAAGTTGTATCCATTAGCCACGTGCAGTATTTCAAGGGCTGATGCAGCTCTGCTGGTCTTCCCTACAATTTCTGAAAATCTACCTCTGTCCAGAATGACAGAAGAACATCCTTTCTACATCTACCTGATGTTTTCATTCTTCAAATTCTCCTTTGTTTTCTTGGAGAGGAGATAACTAAATCGCTTTAAATCAGAAGTTAAGGCTTGCAATTCTCTGCCCTACTTTCGTTACAGCTATTGCAGGCTCATATAGACACTTGCAACATAATTGTTAGCAGTAGTTCATCTGATGGATGCTTGAGCTCCTTTACTGACAAAGAAGCTTCTCCCAGGGCTTCAGCCATGGCTCAGTGGTAGTACTCTTGCCTATGAATCTGATGATTGTAGGTTCAAGCACAACACCATTTACTTGGGAATGTAATCTAGGCTGATACTTCAGTGAACCACTAAGGAAGCATGGTCTTTCAGGTAAGATGTTAAATCAAGGTCCTGTCTGCACTCTGTGAGGGACATAGAAGACATCATGATACTATTCAAAGGGGAGTTCTTCCAATGTCCTGGACAATGTTTATCCCCCAATTAATATCACTAAAACAGATTATTCTGGCCGTTTATCTCATTATCTCAAGTTTGTAGATCCTTCTTGTGTTTCCCATATTAAAGCAATGAGTAAGCTGTGTAAGTACCTAATTGCCTGTGAAGTGATGGCTTGAGGCTATGCAAGGTGCCACATAAATACAAGTTATTTCTTTCTGCTATGACCAAAGTTTACAGTCCCAGAAGATTTGTAATAATATTCCTCCACCAGTACCTGTCAGAAATTAAGGATGCCGTGTGATTTTCCATCCTTAGATTCCAGTGGCGATGCCCATGATTTTCCAACATACTCTGTCAAACAGGTGAGCATTCCCCATGGTGTCAATGCAACCTGAATTGAGAGTTAGGGACCAACCTGACGGTGAAGAATTGCTCTGCTTCCCGTTGGAATCTGTTTGGGTTTTTGCTCCTATTTACACTAAGTGCAGCATTGATGGGAAATTGGAAACTTGCTTGGCATCAACATTAGAAGTTTACTGTGAATGTACTGTACATTTGTCTGAAACTTCTTGAGGTCTGCACCCAAATGGCTCTGGTGAAACCTGAACTGAGCATGAATAGGCAAGCTATTTTTAAGTAAATGCGCTTAATGATAGTATTGTTGGCTTCTTCTGATGATTGGGGGAGGCAGTAATTGGCCAATTTAAATTCATTCTGCTTTTGGTAGTTAGGACACACCTTGAATGTTGGAGCAACTTGGCCGGTGCGGTGGCTAACTCTTGGTGTTGGAACAGATTGGCTGGTGTTGTGGTTAGCTTATAGTAAATTGGTGCCAGGACCCATAGCCTTTACTGTATCTAGTACATTCATAAATGATAGCAGGGACCTCAGTAGGAAGCTGGGTATGCCCACTCTGCACTTATGGCTGAAGACCCTTGCAAAAACTTCAGCCTTGCCCTCAGTTGCTTGGCTCCATCATTGTTGAGGACGGGGTTGCTTCTGCAGCCAAACAGTTGAAAAGCAAATTTAGAGCAGATATCTGGAAATTCTTCACAAAAAAAAAATCAACACTTGGCTGTACTTCCAGGCAGGCAAGTGGAGACAGAAATCTTAAATCATTTAAGAGGCAGTTGAATGTTGTAGTTTCTTCTAGATGGATGAGCTTTGTTGAGCCAAATAGCTTTCCCCATCCATATTTATCTCATGATCCTGAGATCACATTATAAATGTACTTCTACTTGGCGTTTGAAGATGATGGTTAAATCAATAACTAAAGAGTGCCATTATGCATTCTTCATTGAAAACTGAATCATCTTTTCATCCAAAGCAACAGCTTTCAAGTACATTATATCCAGGTGTCAGCACGAACAAAGAAAGCCATCACACAAATGCACTTTATTGCAAATTCAACATCACTAAATACTCGCAACAGCTGGTACCATTTGTAATGGGCAAGCAAATGACAGTAATGCCTTTGAATAGAATGACAGATGAAAGCATGAATTCTGGATTTACTGCAACTGAATGGAACACAGATCACCCCAAGAGCCTGTCACCTGAAAATGAGCAACACTGATTTTGAACTTGCATCTAAGGTTAAAGCTGACTGCTTGCTTTTGTAATTTTGTTGCTGAATTGCATTTTAAATTTATTATTTCCCCTTGCCACTTTGTTCAGTATTTTCCCTCAACCTTTGGAATTTTCCCAAGCCATCTTCTGTTCCTTGACTGGATGAACCAACCTTAAGCCTTTGCTAATATTCTCCCGATGATCCTGAGGTTAATTAAGTTGTGTTGGTATTTGGAAACACACATTTCACATCTTTGTTATATCTGCTAGCAAACTTAAGATGTTATAAGTAGACACTTGAAATGATTACCACTGGGATTTCAATGCTTATTTATGAATACTGTGTTATTAAAAAGTGCTTTTACATTTTGTTTAATTTGGATCCTGGGAGTGTTTTTTTTATTCATTCAAAGGATATAGGCTTCACTGGCTGGGCCAGCATTTATTGCCCATCCCTAACTGCCCTTGAGAAGGTGGTGGTGAGCTGCCTTCTTGAACCGCTCCAATCCATGTCGTGTAGGAACACCCACAGTGCTGTTAGGAAGGGAGTTCCAGGATTTTGACCCAGCTACAGTGAAGGAACAGCAGTATATTTCAAAGTCAGGATAGTGTGTGGCTTGGTGGGGAACTTGCAGGTGGTGGTGTTCCCATGCATCTGCTGCCCTTGCTCTTCTAAATGGTAGTGGTCATGGGTTTGGAAAGTGCTATCTAAGGAGCCTTGATGAGTGTCTCAGCTTGCTGTGTTTACAACGCTCTAAGCTGGCTCTGCTGAATGGCAGCAGAATTGGAATTGTGCGGCAATGATTCTGCCAGCACAATCAGCTATCAGGATTCAGCAACACAATTCATGAACCAGCGCACAAATACTGGAATCCCATAAGCTGAACTGTACCAGTGCCATTGTAAAAAAAACACCTTTGGGTGACTAATGCCTCTTCTCAGGCCTTCAGTACTCCATATCTCATCCCATTGTTTGAATTCTGAATTTGAACTGTGGGCAGAAACAAAAGGTTGGAAGGAATTATGGATGGAAGCAGCCAGAGAGTGGGGAGATTCTGAAGATAACGTCAACTATAGGGGTGACGTTTGCTTACTACTGTACCGTTCACTCTGAAAGCAGTGCAGTAGACAGAGGAAAAAGTGTTAAAAACTTACCATACACTGGCCATTCAGTGTAACTTTTAAGCAGGCAAGGAAATGAACATAAGCATTAGTAAAATATTTAACTTGAGATTCTATGCTGGTTGTGGGACCCAAATGCAATTTTCGGGGATGCTCCATCATTTTGTGCTGGTCATAGTGCAGCTTAATCAATGTTCCAATAAGGGAAACACTTCCCTAAACATGGCAAATAAATTTTCTGCATCTATTCTGTGGGGTGAGGAGCAGTGTGAATGGTCCTTCCAGCCCTACTAAAATTTTCAGTCACACTGCTGGTCCTTCCATAACCCACCTCTCCCCAATCCCCAAGACTGCTCCTTGACACCAAAACACTTCCAGGTCAGCTCTGCAGAGGAGCCTCTGGAGTTCTTGTCCACGCCAACCAGCGAGCGCTGGTAGCTCATCGACTGCATTCAAATGAAGCCTAATCATGAAACAGTTATAGCCCCTCGCTATCGGGTCCTTGTATCTTATTTATACTTAGGCTGATCTATTTGAATGCACACTTATGATGTAGAGCTTCAAACAACCCCTGAAATGCAGATTCCAGATTAACACAATTCTCCATTCATTAATTTTAATGAGCCTGTCATATTCCAAAACGCACTCAGTGTTGAGGTTCTGTCCAGGATAACACAGCTGGAAACGTGGTCTTAATCCTTAAGTTTCCATTATTGCCCTTAACATCTTTTTACATTTTAAATTAAAGGTAATTTTCAAACTTAAATTGTAAATTCCCCATTATGCTTTGGTTATTACCTCCTGCCCCAACTGTGATTGCAATAGCCCTAGTTAGACTTTTTATGGAGCAAATCCTTTATATTTGTCAGCTTGACTCCATTGGCAGCAATTTTTGTCCCCAAAACTTGTGAGAACAAGCTCTTTCCCAGGATCTAAGCATGTGCTAGGCTGTTACTTCAGCAGTGCAGTGAGTTGGGACATGTCCATTACTTTTACTGAAAGCTTTATTAAATATTTTAAAACCCTCATGAAACCTCATCCCGCCCGTGGATGAGATTTCATGCTTTTTCTTAAGCCCGCTAGGGCTCCCGGCCTGCCTGCCAACCCTAAGGTTGGATGGGCAGGTCCATTAATGAGCTTAATTAGTTTTTAAATGGCCTCAATAGGCCGTTGACAGGTCGGCGGGCACGCAGCTGACTGGGCTGTGCCCCCACCGACCTGAAAATGGAAATGACACGGGGTGACGTTGGGAATTCCACTCGACGTCATCCCGTATTGTTTTATGCGTCGGCGAGTGGTCTCCGCTCTCTGACCGGAAGATCCTCCCTTGAAAAAAGACATTTTGTCAAACCTTTTCCTCCTGTGTTCATCAGGACAATCGCAAGAATACCACTGTAAGAGGGAGCAACAACTTTATACTGTATGAGAAGTAAGTGCTGGCTGGTTGGCAACAGGAGAGTGCACCAGTTAATGGTGACTGACAGTTAACTGCCAAGCATTTTTAACATTTAAACCAGGCAGCTTGACTCTGGCTGTCTTTTTTCAGCAATACTCACATTCTGTACTCTCAAAGGACTCAAAAGGAACACTTTGGAAGAGAAGTTCTGTTGAAAGGTCATCGACCTGAAACGTTAACTCTGTTTCTTTCTCCATAGGTGCTGTCAGATCTGCCGAGAGTTTCCAGCACTATGTATTTATTTCAGATTTCTAGCACCCTGAGTATTTTGCTTTTGGCAGTGAATTACTTTAAGAGGGCCCTCAGGATATTGAAAAGATGGTGTTAAATGCATTGCTTTCATTACTAATTAATGCATACTTATTGGTGGCTTGCTTTACTGATCAGTCCTGTGTATAATAATGCTGTAGGTGAATAAATTATTGTTTAAACAAAACTAGAAAACATGTCACATAATCTGGAAGACTAGCCCAGAAATTAATAACTAAGACTGACGAGTTTTGGACAAAATTGGGTACTTGTGTTCAGGCATGAAAATTGGTCATTAAACTGAGAGATATCACATTTGTTATTACATTTTCAAGCTTCATGAAATATACTAGATGATGGGAAGTTGAAGAGTTGGCTGATGCTCCAGTGCTTCTTAAGAATACACCAGCCAAGCATGCATGCTGTGGTATTATTTACACTTGTTTTCAACTAAATTTAAGCCAGTTCAAGAGAAATAAGATCACTTTTGTCATGTAAAGAGCCAAAAAGTACATTCTGAAAACTTCACTATCTTGTAGTTTATGATATTGTTCAAGCCTTCAGGTAAGATCACGCTGCCTTGTAACCCTTGGAACAACAATGAATGAAGAGCTGCAATACAACATCTTAATAACTGTCTGGCTCAGTCACAGTAACCCTAAGGGCTGCAATGTTCTTAATTGTCACTAGATATCAAACCTCGTTGATTTTACAACTGATACCGCAAGTATTTATTCAGGCCTAAAATAATAAAAAGAGTGATGCAGTGGGAAACTATTTTTCAAGTGGAAAGTTCAAACTTGCCCAACGGCAACAATTTTAAAAAGTGGTTCTCAATCCTAAATGTTAATGATGTTTAGTTTTGCTGTCCTCAGCAGCTGTTTTAAATCTCACATGCACAGTTCGCTTGATACTATGTATGTGAACCAGCAAAATGTACTGATAATATTGTTTGACTTTATTAATCAGACACAAAGAACAAAAAAAAAACAAACATGATTAAGTGATGGCCTCCCTTGGCGCACAAATTTCAACAATGAGCTGCTTTTAAGGTTTTATCAGTCATTTTTTTGTGTGTTTATGTTCACACAAAGTTTCTGGATGCAGCAAGTTATGAGAAGAATAGTAGAACTAAGTTACCAATCTAGCAAAAAGATAAAGGACTGAAATGGAAGCTCAGTGAGGATCAGGGATTGCGGAACAGTATCATGCAAGTGTAGGCAAGAAATTAAAAATCAAACATGATTGTGGGGCCAATATTGCTATGGGGGGTGGGGGAGCATGTATAGCTAGGTGCAAAGGTCTAAGGTCTACTTTGTGTCCAATGCAATTAATGCTGGGCAATGTGTGCAAGAATCATTAGGCTGTTAACTGCCTATATATGTGTTCATGGCTCATTAAATCCCCAGCTTTTCTTTAAATTAGGTCAAAGCCCCAGAATGCAGCCAAATCTATAAACCTGAAGTCAAAACTGAGAATGGAAAAGCCTGGTTTTTAATACAGTTACAGGAAAAGCCTTATTTCACCTCCACTGATTGGCCTCCAAAGGCCAATTTTTATGAAGAGGTTGTTGTTTTCCAATCCGTTTTTAAGGGAAAAGTAGATAACAGTGTTGAATGGGCACCCAGCAACACTATTCCCCATGGTCCCATCAGTGGGTAATAGGGTCATAGAATGGTTCCAACGGAGGAGGCTATTCAGCCTGCTGTATCTGTGCTGGCTCTGTGTAAGAGCAACTTATTTCATCTCGCTCCCCCATCCTTTCCCCATAGCCCTGCAAATATCTTCTCTTCAGATAATTATCTAATTCATATTTGAAAGCCTCTATTAATCTGCTTCCACCATACTCTCAGGCAGTGCATTCCAATTCCTATCCACTCACTCCACTTTGTTTCCTGGTAGCTGTGAGAGCCAGAAAGTTTGAGCTTTCCACTTGAAAAATAGTTTCCGACTCCATCACTCTTTTTTATTATTTTAGGCCCTAATAAATACTTGTGGCATCAGTTGTAAAATCACAGTGTAAAAAAGTTTTCCTCATGTCACCTTTGGGTCTTTTGCCATTCACCTTGAGGTACTTTATTCTGCTTCTTAACCCTCTGCCAAGGGCTTTTCCTTATCTATTCTGTCCAGATCCCTCATGATTTTGAGCGCCTCTATCAAATCTCCTCTTAATGTTCTCTTATCTAAGGAGAACAAACCTAGGCTTTCCAATCTATAAATGTAACTGAAGTCCCTCAACCCAGGAACCATCCTTGCACATCTTTTCTGCACCTTTTCAAAAGACTTCGCATCTTTCCTGAAATGTGGTGCCCAGGATTGGATGCAATATTCCAGTTGAGTCCAAAGCCAGTGTTTTATAGTCTCATGCTAATTCCTGGTGGGTGTGAGAGCCAGAAAATGGTAAGAATATTTCAATGAGTTGACCTCTGTTATTGGGCAAGGTCAGCCAGATGGGAGGCTGTTAAAATGCTAATTTTTAGGACTTAAGAGATGCAAATGTGCAGTAAAGTTTCGGTGTTTGTATTCACGGAGAAAAACTCATAATTAAAAATAGCAATTATTTCAGTCTCCACAAATTGATCTTTATTTTTGTCCTCCTGTTCTCCTTGCTTGGGCTTCCCCACACCACATTCTGCCACCATGACAGTGCCTAAGTCCCAGCTTTGTTTCATACCACTCTGAATCCGGCCACTAGAAGGTACGACTCTAGCTTTGATTTTCCTTCACCACCCTGCTACCCCTTTCCCCAACCCCTGCCCCACCCTCCACAGCTTCATAGTTCAAACCAGGAGCCCAGGACATAAATCATTACAAGCCCACAGCATCTGCTGTAGCACATTTGGCCTCCAACATGCTAAGCCATGGCACCTCGCTCCATGAGTCTATAGACCTGAAGCTGAAACTGGCTGTAGCAAAAAACTTGCTGTGGACACAATGCGATTTCCATTGCGTTCATAGAGCAGCCTGTTCTTCAATCTTCAAGAGACGAACATCATGAAATTCCTCAGGACTTATTCAGCTCCCTAAATTCAGTGGAACTGTTCCCCCGTGGAAATGCAGAATGTCGATAGGCCCTGAGGAAAATCCTGGCCTTAAATTACTGAAACAAAGACAGGCTCCCTTCGAAACATATGGTGGACAATTGGAACACTAACACTTTAAATGTTGTGTGATTTAGATGCTAGTTTTAATCCATTCATTTCGAATGGATCAGTTACCGTACTTGCCACGAACCATTCATTACAGGTTAATAAGTGTGCAGATGTGAGCTTCTCACCAATTTAATGATAGTGGTGAAGATTGTAGAATCCAATGAAGATTAACCTTGTATGTGGAATGATGTTGGTTTATATAATGCATAACAATGGGCAGAATTTTACACCAGATGGGGTGGGTGCGCGCCCGACCTAATCTGGCGTGAAATCGCGTGAGGTGACATCGGGTGAGCGTCCCGACGTCATCCCACCCTCGCGCGATATTTCGGTCAGCTGGCACATACTGACAATTAAGAGGCCAATTAAGGTCATTGGTGGCGCAATTGTCTTTAATTTTACATTGCCCGTCCAACCTTACAGCTGGTGGACGGGCGAATCGGCCAGGCGGCCTTTATATTTTTCATGAAATCTCATCCAAGAGTGGGATGAGGTTTCCATCGAAAAATAAAATAAAATTAAAAATCAGTGGACTGCGTTCTTATCATGCATATTTTCAGGTGCCTGATTGGGATGCTTGGACATTTTCTTTTCTGCTTTTCAAAACTTTATTTGAGGATTTTCGGATCTGCAACTCCCTGAGGCAGCTCTCTGCCTTCATGGGGCTTTCTCTCAGCGCTGGCCCACGCCCGCGTTGACATCAGGGCCCGCCCTCTTCCCACCCCGACCCTGGCAATGCTGAGCTTCTCAGCGCACATTTCATGCTGGCCAGGCAATCGGGGGCCGAGTGCGGTTGGCGGTCCCAGCACCGATCCCGGGCCTGCCAATCGCGCCCGCCCGCCAACCTAAAAATTCTGCCCAAGTTTCTGTTAGATCAAAGAGGTATATAATTTGAGGTCAGAATTTATGGTTATTAGTTGAGAACATGCGCGAATGCAAAATTACTCATTTAAATGACTGACTTTTCTTCCTCTAGGATATTTATCTGGATTTTTTGTAATTTCCATCCTCCTATTATTGCCCACTTTTATTGCAGCACAAGAGAAGAATGAAAGAACATACATTTATATATTGCCTGTCACAACCTCAGAACACCCCAGACGGTTTACAACCAATTAGGTACTTCTGAAATGTAGTCACAATTATGTCACTTTGTTTTTATTTTATCTTCCTCATTTTTTCTTAGGCTTTCTTTTGCACACTTTTTGGCTACAAAAAAAAACAAACAAACCATTCCGAACAGATTACTAAGTCTGGACCCGCTATCACACTATAAGGGATACATTCCCGTGCCCCAAAATTAAATTCTGAATCCCACATCAAAGACGGATGGAGGTTTGATCTTGCTAATGTTATTGCTGTTTCTCTTGATATGTCAGGGGTTGGTGCTTGGTTAGGTTAACAGGGTTGGTTTATTCTACACTCACAAATCACTGCTGTTTTATATATAACTGAAAAATGTGCATGAGTGGTAGTTTGGGTCAGTTGGCGGCACACTTACTTCTTGGTCAGTAGGTTATGGGGTCAATAGGGAATTCAGAAGAAACTCCTATGAGTGGTAAGAATGAGGAACTCAATACCACAGGAAGTGGTTGAAGCAAATAGCGCAGGTGTGTTTAAAGGGAAACTAGACAAGTGTGTGAGAGTGAAGAAAATAGGTCAGATTTGTGATGTCCTGCTCTGAGTGCAGAAATTCAGAAAAGCAACCATATAGCTTTCATCTCCAACTTAAGCCACTTTATTTGGCACTGGGATTGCCATCCCTGATTGTAATCCAGTGACCTCTGTTGAAAAATATGGCTATGTGCATGTTAGATGAGGATAGGATTGGGCTAGGCTATAACATTATACTACAGTCAATAGGTTGCTGACACCCCTGTCCTAAGGGTGATACCAGTGAGAGACATGGGATTTGTGTCCCAGCACCCAACACTTTCTTTAGATTTTTTTTTGTTCCCTCGCTACGCCCTTCAAGAAAGATAAAGAGCGAAGAGGAGAAAATTGAAGGGGAAAGGATTTAAATAATGACAGCATGAGGTCTTACTCTGAAATCCAAGGAAGGGTGACAAAGTTAATTGTACAGCACATTCGAACAATTGCGACAGCGCAAGTAGAAAGGCCACCCCTTTTAGGCAACTTCGTTAGTGATAGGCATCATGAGAAGCTCATGCATCATGAGAAGCCTGTACGTTTAAAAACAACCAAACAAAGATCAAACAGGCCACATGGAAGAGTTTGTTTTTTAAAGAGATATGTTGATTTCTAACACTGCTCATTGTGTCAGATTAGCAGGTGTACAGATTAGTGTTTTCTAGCAACACCTTCCTGCAAACCCCACCAAAAAAACCTCCTGTAAAGCTGACATTGTTTTGTTAAAATACCATTAGAGCTATTTGACAATCCCTGCCAAGAAACAGCATTAAAAACAATGTGTCGGATTCCAATCCTTCACATGGCCTGAATCATTTCTCTTGGCTTGCACTTTACAGCTTTGGTTGGGTTCATTCAACACTATTTTTTTCAAAGCCTTTCACAAAAACAGACCAGCTAAAAGAATCAGTTCCAGTCTGAGACAGCTTAACTCTACTGATTCAATGCCCTCTGATAAAGTTAACCGAATAAACCAGAATTAGAAATGTAACAGTCTCACTGAGTGCAGGCTGTATGTCTGTTCTAATGAAGCCTGCAATGACTCATTACTAAGCTAAACTTGATTTGTATTAGAACTCCAAGTCCACACTACTAGTTTGAAAAATTCTGCACGTTAAGAGAGTTTGTTTGAAATCACTGAAGATACAATTCTAATTTTGGGTTTTAGTGTTCCTCCATTTCCAGCTTAGTGAAATGTTTTTTTTTAATTGGCAGGATCAGCATTTATTGTCCATTGCTAGGTGTATCTTTTTACCCACCACTATGGTCTCGGTGGTGATTTGATCCTTCTCACACTGGTGCTTGGTAGAGAATTCTATGATACTGATCCTGCGATGATGAAGAATGATACTTGTCCAGGTCAGGGTGGTGTGTGAATTTAGAGAACTTGAAGGTGATGGCATTCCCATTATGTTGCTACTCTTGTCCTTCTCAGTGGCACAGGTCATGAGGGATTGAGATGCTGTTGAAGCAACCCTGGTGGGTTGTACTCACCACATAGTGGGGATCGCCCATGCTTGTAGCCACAGTACTTGAGTGGTGGAGGTGGTGTACATTGGCTATAATGGCAAGGAGGCCAATCAAGCAAACTGCTCTGTCTTGGATGTTATTAAATATCTTGTGTTGTTGCAGCTGCACCTTTGTGTGGCTCAGTTGGTAGCACACTCACCTCTGAATCTCTGGATTCAAGTCCCACTAGAGCTTAAGCACAAAAATCAATGCCAACATCCCAGTGCAGTACCGAGGTGGTGCTGCACTGTTGGAGGTGCTGTCTTTCAGATGAGACGCTAAAGCGAGGCCCCTGCTTAAGTGGATGTAAAAGATCCAATGCACTATTTCTAAGAAGACCAGGGGAGTTATCCTGCCCAATATTTATCCTTCAATCAACATCATACAAACAGATTAACTGGTCGTTATCACATTGCTATTTGTAGGGTTTTGTTGAGCACAAATTAGCTGCCATGTTTCCTACATTACAATACTGACTACACTTCAAAAAGTACTTCATCAGCTGTAAATCACTTTAAGACTTGTGGTGGTCGTGAAAGGCGCTATATCAATGCAAGTCTTTCTTTCTAGGTGAATGACACATGTAGTAGGGGGAAAAATTTAAACTTCTTCTCTATCTGCCCCATTATTTTATTGCAAAGACAAAGGGTGTTCAGTTGAATGTATCTGTGCAGAATATCCTAAAGTTCACTTCTTTCAACCAATCTCAACAGACTCAAACATTTACTAATGAACTTCACACAAATTCCTAGGGCTTTGTGCTGGGGCTATTGCAGTTTGTACATGGAATATAAATTATTTGCAGCTGGTGTCAGGCATGGCTTGGTCACATCTGGAGGGGGAGGGATTGCTAAAAATAGGAAAGAGGCACACCAAGTTTCAAAAGGTTGCAAAGATGAGCTGATGAGTGACAGATGGTTCTTAAGGGTAATTATCCATTTCTGTGCTCCCCGCAGGGTACCTTGCGCAGTGCAGAATGTATTGGAAATTGGGATGTGTAGCATGAGATTTTCCACTCACTCAATATCAGAAAGGGTTGCTAGTCTGAATTTCTGGTGCTTAAGGCAAGGCTCCTCACCAGGACGCCGAAGTTGGAAAGTTACCCTTTTTATGTGGAAAAGTGCAAATACGACTAGGGGAGAGATATATACAATGGGAATATAAACTAAATAGCTATAGCAAAGGGATCAGGGAATTCTGATGGATAGCTCACTAAAACCAGCAGTGCAGTATGTAGAAGAGTAAGGCAAGCTATCCAGATGAGGGGATGTTTCACCAGCGAGCTGGGGTAGAAATCCCAAGAAGCGATAGTGAATCTGCACAAGATGTGTGGATCGCAGCTGAAATATTGTGTACAATTCTGGTTGCTATTCTACAGCAAGCATATCTGAATGTTGAAGGCAGTACAGTAAAAGGAAACCAAACTGAGACCTCGTTTAAGATATTTAAGGTGTCAGGAGAAGATGACGAGCTTGGGAGTGGGAGTATTTCGTCTGGAGAAGAGCAATTATTCAAAGCATCAGCTGGGATCAGTGGCGGTAGCATTCTCTCCTCTAAATCAAATATTTGTGGGTTCAAGCCCCATGACAAAGTGTGTGACCTAGGCAGATGTTTCAAGACCGAAGGAGTGCTGCATGGTGTGAAGTGCTGTCTGCACTCTCAAGTGGACATAAAAGATCATGTGCAGTGCTGAGGCAGCCTATTCCTCAATTCATAGCAGCTCACAGCAGCTGATCTCCTTGTCATAAACAAACTTTCACCCTCAGAACAGTCACAACCAGTGGCCGGGGTTTACTCGCTCACAACCGGACATCCCCCATCTGCTAAGTGCTTCCACCTTTTCTCATTGTAACCACACCTTGCACAAGAGCACCTCCCCTTTCTTCTACAAACTTGCTGCTTCTCTCTCTTGGCACGTTCTCTGGATGAAGAAGGGTTGCACAGCGGAACAGTATGAATAACGAAGTATTGACTTTATACTACTTTTGGCTGGACCACAACAATAGAGAGAAGATCTTGACTGAGGGGAAGAGGGTAGGTTGCATCATTCCATTGCTCAGTCCGATGGCCACCCAGAGAGTAGGCCCGTGAACAACCAGCAGCACTGGTATAAGCCCATAGCAGTGTCTCTGGCTTTATAGCACTCTCACTCTCTCTCTCTCTCTCCTCTCACTATTCTGAATGAAGACTGTGCGGTACTTTGGTGCTGTCTAGCACTGAAAGTCCTAAAGCATTTTGTTAGTTGTCCCCTGCATTTTAATCCTTGTCCCTTCTCTAGGGTCTGCTCCTGCTTCAGAACAGGAAGCTTAAGACTTGTGGAGGAGAACCCTTTGATAACAGTTGGGAAGATTGGAAAATCTGACTAGCTGCAACATTTCTGAAATAATGGTGGAATTCCATCCCAGCATGTGCCATATTCTGGCCAGTGGCATCAGCAGTCCCACGGAACATGGGCTCACGACCATGGGTGCTTGCAGGCAGGGTCTCCACAATGACTTTGATTGAAGCTCAGATTGTACTATACAGGTTCTGGGGTTCACAGTGCCCACCAACTTTAAAATGCTGGTCTCTGATGTGGCTCTGATTCCCTATGCTCTTGCTTTCCTGCACATCGCTAGCTGTGTGGTCCTGCAGGCCCATGGGAGTGACAGTGGCTCAATGGAAGGGGTACGTGCTGCCCTTCAGGGTAACAGCACATCTGCCCCTGTGCCACCCTCTCAACAAGCGTCTGCCATGATGCATTGAAGGCAGCTGGGACAGATTGTCCAGCAACAAACTAAGATGTCGTAGTCTGTGGACGGCCCTTTAAGAGCCCAGGCTGCTGGAAGCCACCAGCCAACGCATCTCATGGACCCTCACCTGAGCAACAGCAGACCTCAGTCAGCCCTGCTGAAGCTATTGAGGGAGGACGGCCAGGAAGCAAAAGAACAGGCAAGGAAACACTTCAGAAGAGCACAATGGGGGTTAAACCAGGGTAAAACTGTCTTGTTATGCCCCCTGTGAAGGCATTAAAAGTCATAGCAGCTGAGCGATGCAAGTTTGTCTGTTCCCAGGGACACACAGAGGTATTCAGCCATTAATGACGGGCAGTGTCTGTGGAAATGGTGGCCAGAATCTGGGGAGTTGAGACCCATTGAGCTCCATTACGGAGCACATTGGGTTGTAATAGAGCAGAGGCAGGTATTTGCTCTTGGAGTGTAAAGTGCATTGTGCCCATTTCCAACAGATGCCTGGGAAGCTCCTGCAAGAAACACATGGGGGCTTCAATTGAATATTTGAAATGAGGAGGAGAGGATGTTATTTTCCAGCTTATACACTGAACCTTTGCTCACTGATAAATGCAGTCATTTCTAACAGGTGTACTGGATTCCATGAAGCTGTGGGAGGTGTTACTCTCGATTAAAGCGCTTCTGGTGTGGTTTTTATGAAATATGTTTTCTAACCAGGTAACTCATCACTGGATTTATTTTCACAGGTTCTGGGTTATCTGATTTAACCTGAGAAGTATCTACAAAGGTTAAGATTATTGAGGGAGGCAGTGATGGAGTTGTGCTGTCTGCAGGCACTGGCAGACAACGTTACTAATAAACTCAATTTTCTTTTCCAAGTTAGTTTAGATGCCATCTGCACTGTTTGCCAATGTGATGCCCACAGATTTATGGACCAACTGACTGATGCTTTTATAGACATAGCCAGCTATTTCATCTGTTTCCCTTATCAGCAGCAAACACAACATGATAAAGCTGTCTAATGTCATCACTCTGCTTCATATCCCAAGTACAGGCTGCTCTAAAGGCCAGCTGAGATGTTGAATCTGATGGCATTCATCTTAAAAGTGCCAAAAGAAACAGTGGAGTATTCATTATTTAACTGCTTGTGGTATAGGATGATTCCTTTGAGCTGGGGAAAGGTCCATTTGGTCAAATGTTCATGAAGGAGGGGGTTTTCAGATCTTGTGAGTTCTAAGCTCCATTTATGCAATGGGATAAATCTCCTAACTTTGCGCTCCTAACTTTCAGCACGAGCTCCCAGTGGAACACTCCCTGGTGGGGACACAATTTAGGAAACTTACTCGCTCTGTCCGTGAGTGCCATTCCTTGCCAAGAGCAAGGTAACCAGGTAATCTATCATGTTTTGTCTTGGTAAATACTTGGGTTCCAAAGCTGGAGATACATAGTGAATTTATATGAACAGCTCCAGCTAGATTTTAATTAGAAAAACTGCCAGCACTCATAGCTCTCACAATGTGGTCTGGCTACAACTGATGTGGGGTTAAGGCTTCATGTTGTGCTGGATGCCGGGTGGCCGGGTGCAAGCTGACGGCAACCATGTGACGCATGAGACCACGCGCAGGTTAAAAAACAAATTTAACTGGGTTTTGTAAATATGCTTCGGTGACAGACTGTTCGACGAATTGCAAATAAAATCTGTGGCACTCTGGAAACTGGTATGTGTGTTTTACACATCTGCAAGAAAGATAAACCTGAGTGCAGCCATCTGCTACGCGTTACCTCCGGATGAACTGGGAAAGTCAGGATGCGTGATCCTGACCATCTTCAGTCATAAAGTCAGATCATTTCTACATTCAGAATGAGAAGAGGTAACACAATGGTTATGTTACTAGGCTGGACTAATGATTCAGGGGGGGGTTTGAGCTCAAATTCCACCATGGCAGTTTGGAGATTTAAATTGTTAATTAAAAAAATCTGGAATAAAAATGCTAGTATTAGTAGATGGTCACTGTATAACTGCTGTTTTGTGGTAAAAAAAAATCAGCTTTACTAAAGCAATCTACAGCTCTTGCCTAGTCTGGCCTACATGTGATTCCAGAGCCACAGCAATGTGGTTGACTTTTAACTGCCCAATAAAACGACCCAGTTCAGTTGTCAGGAAGACAGCTCACCACCATCTCCTCAAGGGAACTTAGAGATGGCCTGTAAATGCCTAGCCAGTGACGTTCTATGAATGAATAAGGCACCAGCAGAAGGAGCCCACCGCCACGTCAATGAGATTGCCAAGGTGGAACCAGCGAGCGGGTGGGAAGAACTTGGTTATCACTTGGGACTGGCTGAAATTGAGGCTGGATGTTAGCAACCAACATCTGACATTCGGCAAAACAAGCTGGAGATGGGCACTTTGATTTATGTCGGTTCCAATGAAAGGTCATTGACCTGTGAGGTTAAGTCTGTTTCTCTTCCCAAAGATCCCCTCCCTGCTGAGTATTTCCAGCGCTTTTTATTTTTATTTCACATTTCCAGCATCTACAGTATTTCCCTTTTGTGATTTTGATTTATAAACACGGTTCGGATCTGTGCCAGGAACCATAAATACAATTACTCTGTGGTTGTATCCTCTACACAGAGGATAGATGATTAACAGAGCAGGATCGAGGGGCCGCATGGCCTACTCCTGCTCTTATTTCTTATGTTCTTTAAACAGAATTAGATTTCTCTATATACCTGGAGAAGAAGTTCTACTCAATTTATGTCATAACATTCATTATTCTTACTGCACAACAACAGCACAAGGATGGGAGTCAAGTGGCCTACACAGAAGAGCCTACATATGACTCCAGATGCACACTATATGGTTAGCTTATAATGCCCTCTGAAACAACCCATCTAGGCAGATGGAATATAATGTGGGAAAATGTGAGGTTATGCACTTTGCCAGGAAGAATAGAGGAGCTGAATATTGTTTAAATGGTGAAAGACTGCAGAAGGCTGCAGCACAGAGGGATTTGGAAGTCCTCATGCATGAATCCCAAAAAGCTAACTTACAAGTTCAACAGGTAATAGAAAAGGCAAATGGAATGTTGGCCTTTATTTTAAAGGGAATGGAGTCTAAAAATAGGGAAATCTTGCTATAACTATACAAGGCCACACCTTGAATACTGTGAACAGTTTTGGTTCCCTTATCGAAGGAAAGATACACTGGCATTGCAGGCAGTCCAGAGAAAATTCACTAGGTTGATTCCTGGGATGGAGGGATTTTCTTATAAGGAGAGGTTGAGTAGGTTAGGCCTGTACTCATTGGAGTTTAGAAGAATGAGAGGCGACCATATAACATTCTTAGGGGACTTGACAGGGTAGATGCTGAGAGGTTGTTTCCCCTTGTGGGAGAGTCTAGGACCAGAGGGCATAATCTCAGAGTAAGGGGGCGCCCATTTAAAACAGAGATGAGGAGGAATTTCTTCTCTCAGAGGGTAGTCAATCTGTGGAATTCTTTACCACAGAGGGCTGTAGAGGTTGGGTCGTTAAGTATATATTCAAGGCTGAGATAGACAGATTTTTAATTAGTAAGGGAATCAAGGGTTATGGGGAAAAGGCAGGAAAGTGAAGTTGAGGATTACCAGATCAGCCATGATCTTATTAAATGATGGTGCAGGCTTGATGGACCGAATGGCCTACTTCTGCTCCTACATCTTATGGTCTCATGGCAACCCAGTGAGCCACTCAATTGCAAGTGATTATTGCAAAGTTTAGTATCATGTGTCAAGTGATGAGATGTCCAACATAAGGAAATAACCTACTTGAAATAATTGCATAGGATTTTGTAGGTTTTTAAAATTCATTAACAGGGTATGGGTGTCGCTGGCTGGGCCAACGTTTATTGCCCATCCCTAACTGCCCTTGAGAAGGTGGTGGTGAGCTGCCTTCTTGAACAGCTGCAGTCCATGTGGTGTAGGTACACCCACAGTGCTGTTAGGAAAGGAGTTCCAGGATTTTGACTCAGCAACAGTGAAGGAATGGTGATATAGTTCCAAGTCAGGATGGTGTGTGGGTTGCAGGTAGTGGTGTTACCATGCATCTACTGCCCTTGTTTTTCTAAATGGTAGAGGTTGTAGGTTTGGAAGGTGCTGTTGAAGGAGCCTTGGTGAGTTCTTGCAGTGCACCTTGTAGATGGTAGACACCGCTGTCACTCTGCATTGGTGGTGCAGCAAGTGGATTTTGAAGATGTTCGAAGGGTACCAATAAAGTGGGCTGCTTTGTCCTGGATGGCGTTGTGCTTCTTGAGTATTGTTGGAGCTGTACTCATCCAGGCAAGTGGAGAGTATTCTATCACATTCCTGACTTGTGCCTTGTAGATGGTGGACAAGCTTTGGGGAGTCAGGAGGTGAGTTACTTGCTGCAGAATTCCCAGCGTCTGACTTTCTTTTGTAGCCACAGTATTTATATGGCTGGTCCAGTTCAGTTTCTAGTCAATTGTAACCCCCCAGAATGTTGATAGTGGGGGATTCAGTGATGGTAATGCCATTGAATGTCAAGGGGTGATGGTTAGATTCGCTCTTGTTGGGGGTGGTCATTGCCTGGCACTTGTGTGGCATGAATGTTATTTGTCACTTGTCAGCCCAAGCCTGGATATTGTCCAGATCTTGCTGCATTTGGACATGGACTGCTTCAATATCTGAGGAGTCGCGAATGGTGCTGAACATTGTACAATCATCAGCGAACATCCCCACTTCTGACCTTATAATGGAAGGAAGGACATTGATGAAGCAGCTGAAGATGGTTCGGCCTAGGACACTAACCTGAGGAACTCCTGCAGTGATGTCCTGGAACTGAGATGATTGACCTCCAACAACCACAACTATTTTCCTCTGTGCTAGGTATGAATCCAACAAGTGGAGAGTTCCCCTGATTCCCACTGACTTCAATTTTGCCAGGGTTCCTTGATGCCACACTCAGTCAAAAGCTGCCTTGATGTCAAGGACAGTCACTCTCACCTCACTTCTTGAGTTCATCTATTTTGTCCATGTTTGGACTAAGGCCGTAATGAGGTCAGGGTATACGGCACAGAAACAGGCCATTCGGCCCGAACAGTCCATACCAGCGTTTGTGCCCCACTCGAGCCTCCTGCCATCTTTCTTCATCTAAATCTACCATTGTAACCCTCTATTCTCTACTCCCTCAAATGCTTGTCTAGTTTCCCTTTAAATGCATCTAGACTATTTGGTTCAACCATTCCATGTGGTAGTGGGTTCCACGTTCACACCATTCTTTGGATCAAAAATTTCTTCTGAATTCCCTATTGGATTTCTTGGTGACTATCGTATATTGATGGCTTCTTGTTATCCTGTTCCCCACAAAAGGAAACATTCTCTCTGTATGGACTCTATCAAGACCCTTCACTATTTTAAAGACTTCTATTCGGTCACCCCTCAGCCTTTGTTTTTCAAGAGAGAAGAGACACAGCCTATCCATCCTTTCCTGATTTGTATACCTCTATATTTCTGGTATCATTCTTGTAAATCTTCTCTGCACCCTCTTCTAGACGTCCTTTCTATCATATAGCAGAACAATTGTCAACCTAACTGTCACAGACTTGTGTCTCCACGATAGTATCAGCAAAAATGATCACCACAGTCCTTGCGAAACCAAAGTCAACTTTCTATATTCAGGACACCCACAATTATGTTGTGCGGCACTACCACTGTGATAGGTGGTGACAGACTAAAGTCAAATTTAGTAAAACTGCCATCCATCGAGGTGTTGTGGCCCATCCGCAGCTACAGAATTGGACATTTGGCATTGGAAATGGAAGCTTCCCACCCAAAATAATTGATTCAAGAGAATTACTCAAGAATAGCACCGATGTCTGATGTAAAATCAGTAACTTGTGTCAGAAATTTAACCGTGGCGATAACCTGTACCCCATCAATAGTCCCGAAAGAGTAAAGACCAATTGCTCCAGCCATCGGGCCTCATAACCTGCAGGTCTAGAACCATAATGAGTCCAGATAACTTAATTATAACTGACGGAATTGTAGAATTAATTTATTAAGCTGATTAAAACTTGATGTCAAATACGTTGTGTGTGTTGTGACTGGATAAATGCCTGTTGTTGTTTCGTAATGACTTTCTGAGCTTTTTTAAGCAACCAGGGTTTAAGAATCCAACTTAAAGAGCAATGAAAATGTTTTTTGTTACTTATTATTTCTTTGAACAAAAGACACTTCTTAACTTCCCTTTTGAAAATGCAGCAAGCTGACGATTAAGCGAGAAAGGCACAAGTCCACCTGAGCTGGAACCAATACAAAGCCAGAGGCTTCAGGTACATCACTGCACTGGGGTGGGAGGAGGGGAGCTTTTGGCATATGGCCACTGGAATTCCTAAATTAATTACAATCAGGCAACAGAAGACAAATACTGCAACTTAACCCAAAAAAGGCTCCACTTTTTTAAAGAAAAATTTCCATCCCTTTTGTATATTTTCCCCTTATACAGCCTGGTTTGATACCACTGCAGCTAAGGGAACAGGTGCACTGCCAGGTCAGAGCCATTACAGGGCAAAAGGAGGACATCAAATCCGTGAACTCAATGTGACAAAGTGTGGAGAGGTGGAGGGGGAGGAAGAGCGCAATGAAATAGAGTCAGACGCACACTGTGTACAGTGGGGGAGGGCTGTAGGAGGTTACAGAGATAGGCAGACACACTGGGTTAAAATAGGCAGATACACTGGGGTAAATTATAACTTTCCACTAGCAGGTGTTAAATCTGGCCTTGTGGATCGTGAGTCATTATGCACCCTGCTCGAGTTTCCTTTCCTTTGACGTCTGTTTAGCACCCAGAAACCAAAGTGAAAACTACCCCAGTGCCTTTCAGGTCCTCAGGGAATCGTGAAGCAATTCATATCATTGCAGGAGCCATCTTGCATAGAGGAAGATCCTAAAGACAGCAAATGAGATAAATGACCAGTTAATTTGTATTTGAAGGCACTGGTTGATGGTTAAATATGGCCAGAACACCGGGAGAAATTTCTGCTCTTCTTCAGAATAGTATAGCGAGATCTGTTTCATTCACCTGAATAAGGTAGACAGGGACTCGGTTCAGCTTCTCACTCAGGAGGCAGCCCTCGTGACAACCCAGAAGGAAAAAACAGTAAAAACTGAGAAATAAGAATACTGGTCCAAACTGCTCTTGTATACCTTAAAATGGAACACCAGTAAAAACTGGGAAATAAGAGTACTGGTCCGAACTGTGTTTTCCTTCTGGGAATGCAGAACTTCCTCAATACTGAGTATCAGTGTCAGCTGTGTGCTCAGAAACCTGGAGTAGGGCTTGAAACCTTCAGCTCGGAGATGACTGTGCTGCAAAATGAGCTAAATGGAGGCTTCACACTCAAAAACAGTGTGAAGCATTTTGCCTCAGGTTTGGGTGACCCAGAATTAGCTTCAAGGACAGCCTGGATTCACAACCCCCGTTGCTTCAGAACATCAGGGTCCCTTCTCTCCTTGATGTCGGTGGAATGCCTGGCGCTAAGGAGACCATGAATGGCTGCTCTGATTCGAGATAAAAAGCAGTTCAAAAAAAAGATGTCAGGCCGTAGTTTTATCAATTCTTGTTTTGAATGTGTGAAAAGGAGTACATTGCTCCTCTTTTAAGAAGTTAGATGCAGCTTCAGCATCTCTCTAACATATGGGAAAATAATCTTTTGCCAAAAATATACTGACAGATCACAAATCCTGTTCAAAATCAGTGACTAAATAATTCCCTAATACATCACTGAGTTATCTGGCCGACAGAGATAGGAGGGGCGCTTTTATTTTGAAATAAAAGTCCTTGCTGGCTCACCAGATTAGTCATCACTTATTTTGAACATTAAAACTTCAGGTTGCCATGTATTAAAAGGTTTTCACCATGACGACTGAGACGAGAGCCGTGACGAGCACCAATCAAAAGATGATTCACAAAATGCAGGAGCTTCATCTTCAGACAATTAAAAAGGCAGAAAAGGTTAACACAGGTTCATTTTAAAGCGACAAATGGATACTGTAATTAAGTGACATGCCCCAAATCCACCCCTGGCTAAATTTAGACCAAGCTGTGACAAGGCTAAAATAATTCCCCGTCTTCATTTTTTGTTCTGTGAATGTAAGACAGTGAAGTGAAAATGTTAAAAATCAGCAAATGCTGCGCTTCACACCCCCCCAGGCAAAGGTGGCCACGGTGTGAGGTTTTGCTCACGGTAAGTGCTTCACTACATCACCAACATGTGTGGATTTTCCTTCTAAAAATTACATATTTTAAAAATCTTCCTTGCCCCTCAAGATGGGCATGGGGAGAGCTGGCAGGCAGCCAGATCGAAAATCTCCCCCTGCCTATTCTCAATGCCTTCAGGCAACAAGAACTTCCATCTTGCCCTATATTCTTGCAACCTTTGGATCAATGTCCCTACCTTCTATCCAGCACCTTGATGATACCACCACCCAGCCGGCTTCCATTAGTTTCACCAAGAATTCCACGCTATTGTGTTCTACCGTTCAATGGAGCATGGCAAAAAAGAACACTGTGATAATATCCAGCATTCCACTCTCTCCCCATCAATCATACTTACATCACACAAACAGTTTTCCAAAGAAATTTTCTTTTTTCACTTTTAACTCCTTCCCTGCAACTTCTGAAACTAGGATGCCAGGAATGGTAACTGCTCTGGCTCATGGTAACTAGCTGTCATCAACATTTCTGCAGCAATATATTTATTGTTCAATGGGAAATGTAGCGCACAGGCTGAAAGAAAACCATCGGCAAACCCGATCAACTGGAGGAATCTAGGCCTCAACGAGTTGTCAAGAAATCATTTTTATTTTTGTTCCTGTGCGTTTTGTAAACTGCCATCTGTGGAGACTGTAACATTCAGGGCACAGGATGTTCCCATATTTATTACAATTGATCCTGCTCAGTAACAAGGCCGGGACCCTCTTGGAGTGTGTTGATAGGTTACTCAGATCAGTTCAAGGGTCAGTGAAGAGCAGTTCGAGGGTCAGTCAGGTTTTAGTCAGAGAGAGTCAGGAGCAGCAGAAGAAACTCGATGTAGCTAAAGTACCGCTGTCAGCACTGAGGAACTGGGTTGACAAGCTCCAAGTACTGATGGCTCGAGAGAAGCCCTGGAGAGGGGAAAAGGCAGGGGAAGGTCGGTGACTCCTTGCTGTGGGCCTTTGGGGCAAAGGTAGCCCTTTGGAGCAGTGCTGTTCTGCTCAGCATGGCCGAAGAGCTGGAGTTGTGCTTTTGAATCGGCGCTGGAGGGCAGGCTCGGGAATTTAGGGGGACGTAGTCTCAGGAGACGAGAGTGAAACCCTGGGAGGTGAGCAGTCATTGAGGCAGTCTGATTCAGAGCAACATTTGGAGGGAATTCCGAGGCTAGATCTTCAAAAGGGAGAGAGAATTTTAACAAGATTGCGTAACCCACCGTGAACACTGATGTCTGGGTAGATTGCTGAGAAATCCATGGGATCTGTCTTGGTCGCATTTGCTATTTAATGTGTAGTGTGGAAGTGGAATCTTGTGGCTTTATCCTCTTAGAAGTACCTGGCATCTCAAACTTTGTCTACTTTAAACAAAATGTTACTAGTCCCTAACTAGATCGTACCAAAAGCTTGGGGTGCTGGTCCAGGATCATAACAAAGGCTTCAATTCAAAAGACAACACGGATAAAAATCCATGCCTCTTTCAGCACATCCTTGCCATAAGTCTGCCGGAGATCCCCTGTCAGCTTCTGTTTCTGGTCCCAGCTTTACCTCTGCTCACACAAAACATGGTTCTCCATGTGGGGGAGAGGTGTAGCTCCCAGGATAGAGGTGTCCTTATTCCTGGCCTGATGGAATTATGCTGTGTCATTATGTCCTGTGCAAGGAGGCTACTGGTCTACCAACTGGTGGAAGTGGGGCCCAGCTGGAGGTCCAGGTTGGCTTGTAGCATAGGCCCTGAAGACATAAAAGGTCTTTGTAGTTTTTTTTCAGCTTCCTTACACAAGAAGACTTTTAGGCCGCCTAAAACATTTTTCTGTAATGGGGTTGGTTGGGGAGAATAGCAGGCACTTGCTGCTACATGATGCAATCTTTCCCCAAGGGCAATCTTCAGATGAAGTAAAATTAGATGGCAGGGGTAATCAGACGGTGTACAGATAGAATTCAGCACACATTAAAGTTGTACATTCTGTCTTCATTCTTATATTATAAATTCCCATATCCACAATTTTAATGGAAGCGGACCATATAAATATGTCACACTGTAACTATGCCCTTCCACAATTAGTGGCATCACAGCACTCTCACTGGTCAGTGGTATCATTACAGCATGACTTGTTTACATATATAGCTTCCATTGTAACTGCGTACACTAGAATTTATTCCAGGGAAATTTCTCCTCTGCTTCTCTTCATTCTTTTTGCTTCCCTCTACATCTTTTTTATTTTTCCCTCTCAGTTGGGATGTCGCTCAGTCTCGTCTGTGAGTCAGAAAATAATGGGATCAAGTTCCACTTCAGAGACACGAGCACATATTCTAGTGCACTCCACTGTACACAGGCACTCCAGTGCAATACTGAGAGGGTTATGTGCTGAAATGTTACCCAAGCCCTGTGTGCCCTCTCAGGTGGACTGAAAAGATCCCATATCACTATTCCAAAGGGAAGTTCTCCCCAGTGTCCCTCAACCAACTCACTAAAACAAATTATCTGGGTCATTATTACATTTCTATTTGTGGGACCTTGCTGTGCGCAAATTGGCTGCTGCGGGGAGGAAGAGAAGAAGAGCAATAGTAATAGGGGAGGAAGAGCAATAGTAATAGGGGAATCTATAGTCAGGGGAACAGATAGGTGCTACTGTGGCCATCAACATGACTCCAGGATGGTGTGTTGCCTCCCTGCTGCCAGGATCCAGGATGTCACTGAATGGCTGCAGGGCATCCTGAAGGGGGAGGGTAATAAGGCAGAGGTCATGCCACATGTTGGTACCAATGACATAGGTAGAAAGAGGGTCTTGTATCAAGAATTCAGGGAGTTAGGCAGTAGACTAAAAAGCAGGACCTTTTGGGTTGTAATCTCTGCATTACTCCCAATGCCACGTGCTAGCGAGCACAGAAATAGGGGAATAGCGCAGATGAATACGTAGCTTAAGAATTGGTGCAGGAGGTAGGGTTTTATATTCCTGGATCACTGAGACCGTTTCTGGGGAAGGTGGGACCTGTACGAGCGGGACGGTCTACATCTGAACCAGAGCGGGACTAATATCCTTGCGGGCGGGTTTGTTAATGTTGTTGGGAGGAGTTTAAACTAATTCGGCAGGGGGAGGGGACACAGAATGTTAGCAGAATAGGGACAGTAAAACAATCAAGTCAGAGGGAGTACAACTGCATTAAGTTTCAAGGGAGTAAGGCAAGGCTGGATGGCCTCTACATTAATGCCAGGAGTATTACAGGTAAAACGGATGAGTTAAGGGTGAGGATTGCCTCATGGAATTGTGATATAGTAGTCAACAGAAAAACCTGGTTGAGGGAGGGGCAGGATTGGCAGCTCAACATTCCGGGATATAGAATCTTCAGGCGAGACAGGGGAGGGGATAAGAGTGGAGGAGGCATTGCATTATTAGTAAAGGAGTTAGTTACTGCAGTAAGGAGAGATGATATCTTGGAGGGGGCATCGAATGAAGCTTTGTGGGTAGAGTTTAGGAACAAAAACGGGGCAGCCACATCGTTAGATGTTTATTATAGACCCCCAGATAGTCAGCGGGAAATTGAGGAGCAAATATGTGCACAATTTGCGGAGGTGTGTAAAAACAATAACAATAGGGTAATTATATTAGATGATTTCAACTTTCCCAACATTAATTGGGATAGACATAGTGTTAAGGGCTTGGATGAGTGGATTTCTTGAAATGTATACAGGAGAACTTTTTAGGTCAATATGTAGAGGGTCCAACAAGGGACGGCGCAGAGCTGGACCTAATTCTGGGGAATGAAGCTGGACAGGTGGCTGAGGTGGTGGCGGGGGAGCATTTTAGTGACATCGACCACAACATGGTACAATTTGGATTGGGGGAGAGTGGATTTTAGTAAAATAAGGCAGGATCTGGCCAAGGTAGATTGGGAACAGCTACTTGTGGGGAAATCTACAGAAGAGCAGTAGGGTGCATTCAAAAAGGAAATGGGGAGGGTACAAGCTCAACATGTTCCCTCTACGGTAATAGGAAGGAGTGACAAGCCTAGAGAACCATGGATGACCAAAGATATTCAGGATATGATGAGAAGGAAAAGAGAGGCTTTTAGCAGGTACAAGGGAAGCAAATCAGCCGAGGCATTAGTGGAGTACAGAAAGTGCAGGGTGGAGCTTAAGAAAGCAATTAGGAGAGCAAAGAGGGGATATGAGAAAGCTCTGGCTGGTAAAAGTAGGGAAAATCCCAAGATATTCTATAAGTATCTCAATGGGAAGAGGATAACCAGGGAAAGAGCAGGGTCCATTAGGGACCAAGGGGGCAATCTATGGGTGGAGTCTGAGGACATCGGTAGAGTGTTGAACGAATACTTCACATCCGTCTTCATCCAAGAGAATGAGGATGAAGGTATCGAACTCAGGGAGAGAGACTACGAGGTTCTTGAGCAAATTGATATAGGGAGTGACACAGTATTGGAGGTGTTGGCAGGCTTAAAAGTGGACAAATCTCCAGGTCCGGATGATTTGTATCCCAGACTGCTGAGGGAGACAAAGGAGGAGATCGCAGGGGCTCTGACCCAAATTTTTAATTCCTCTCTGGCCATGGGGGAGGTGCCAGAGGACTGGAGAACAGCTAATGTGGTTCCGCTATTTAAGAAGGGCTGTAGAGATAAGTTAGGGAACTACAGACCAGTGAGTCTCACGTCGGTGGTAGGGAAACTATTGGAGAAAATTCTGAAGGAGAGAATCTATCTCCACTTGGAGAGGCAAGGTTTGATCAGGGATAGTCAGCATAGCTTGTCAGAGGGAGGTCATGCCTAACAAATTTGATTGAATTTTTTGATTTTGACCAGGTCCCTAGATGAGGGTAGTGCAGTTGATGTAGTTTATATAGATTTCAGCAAAGCCTTTGACATGGTCCCATATGGGAGAATTATAAAGAAGGCAATGGCATATGGGTTACAGGGTAATTTGATAAGGTGGATTCAAAATTGGCTTAGTTGTAGGAGACAGAGAGTGATGACTGAAGGCTGCTTTAGTGACTGGAAGCCAGTGTCCAGTGGCGTACCACAGGGATCTGTGCTCGGTCCCCTATTATTCGTCATTTTTATAAACGACATAGATGACTATGTGGGGGGTAGGATTAGTAAGTTTGCGGATGACACAAAGATTGGCCGGCTGGTTAGCAGTGAGGTTGAGTGTCTTGGGCTACAGGAAGATATAGAAGGGATGGTCAAATGGGCAAATAAGTGGCAGATAGAATTTAACCCTGAAAAGTGTGAGGTGATACACTTCGGAAGGAGTAATTTGACAAGGAAGTATTTAATGAACGGCATGACACTAGGAAGTTCTGAGGAACAAAGGGACCTTGGCGTTTGTGTCCATAGATCTCTGAAGGCGGAGGGGCATGTTAATGGGGTGGTGAAAAAGGCATATGGGACACTTGCCTTTATCAATCGAGACATAGATTACAAAAGTAGGGAGGTCATGTTGGAGTTGTATAGAAGCTTGGTGAGGCCACAGCTGCAGTACTGTGTGCAGTTCTGGTCGCCACATTATAGGAAGGATGTGATTGCACTGGAGGGGGTGCAGAGGAGATTCACCAGGATGTTGCCTGGGATGAAACATTTAAGTTATGAAGAGAGGTTGAGTAGACTTGGGTTATTTTCGTTGGAGCAGAGAAGACTGAGAGGTGACCTGATCGAGGTGTACAAGATTATGAGGGGCATGGACGGGGTGGATAGGGAGCAGCTGTTCCCCTTAGTTGAAGGGTCAGTCACGAGGGGACACAAGTTCAAGGTGAGAGGCAGGATGTTTAGGGGGGATGTGAGGAAAAACTTTTTTACCCAGAGGGTGGTGACAGTCTGGAATGTAGTGCCTGGGAGGGTGGTGGAGGCAGGCTGCATCACATCCTTTAAAAAGTACCTGGATGAGCACTTGGCACATCATAACATTCAAGGCTATGGGCCAAGTGCTGGTAAATGAGATTAGGTAGGTAGGTCAGGTGTTTCTCACGTGTCGGTGCAGGCTCGATGGGCCGAAGGGCCTCTTCTGCACTGTGTGATTCTGTGTATTTACCAAATGCCAAAAGTACTTCATCAGCTGTAAAGCTGTAACGTCATCATGATGTTCTGAGGTTATGAAAGGTGCTATATGTTTATAAGCAATAGGGTAGATGGTGGTGTAGGGGTAGTGTCACTGGATTAGTAAGCTGGAAGCTCAGGCCAATGCTCTGTTGATGTGGGTTCAAATCCCACCACAACAACTGGTGGAATTTAAATTTGATTAACTATTTGAAAGCTGGTCTTAGTAATGGTGCCATGAGGCTATTGTTAATGGTCATTAAAAACCCATCTGGCTCAGTGATGCTCTTTAGGAAAGGAAATCTGCTATCTTTCCCTGGTCTGGCCTATGTGTAATTCCAGACCCACAGCAATCTAGCGGACTCTTAACTGCACTCTAAAATGCCACTAAGTTGTACCAAACTGCTACAGATACAAAATGAACTGCAGCAGTTCCAGAAGGTGGCTCACCACCAGCTTCTCATGGGCATTTAGAGATTGGCAACAAATACTGGCCTTGCCAGCGATACCCACATCCCATGAAAGTATAAAATACAAGCTTCTTCTTAACGTACTCACTCTTGTACTTTACCCATGTGTTATTTTTAGACAGGCTTCAATCCACTGAAAATAAACAGATTAATACCTGAATACTAATAGCATGCCCAAGAATGTATTCCGAGCACACTAAGGGCTCATATGTGAACAACGGTGATCTGAACTTTAACTCTCTAAAGACAACATGGATGCATGAGTTATCAAGATGAAATAGTGCAGGAGTTGAACGCATACAACATTCAGGAGCAGAGGGTATATTTTTCTATTATACAGGAAAATATAAAATTATAATATATAGCAGTCCATGTCCAAATACCCAGGGCTTGGGCTGACAAGTGGGAAGTAACTTTCGCACCACACAAGTGCCAGGCAATGACCATCTCCAACAAGAGAGAATCTAACCATCACCCTTGACATTCAATGATACTATCATCACCGAACCCCCCACTATCAACATCCTGGGGATTACCATTGACCAGAAACCGAACTGGACTAGCCATATAAATACTGTGACTATAAGAGGCCAGGAATCCTGTGATGAGTAACTCACCTCCTGATCCCTCAAAGCCTGTCCACCACCTACAAGGCACAAGCCAGGAGTGTGATGGAATACTCCCCACTTGCCTGGATGAGTGCAGCTCCAACAACACTCAAGAAGCACAATACCATCCAGGACAAAGCAGCCCACTTGATTGGCACCCCATCCACAAACATTCACTCTCTCCACTGCTGACACATAGTGGCAGCATTGTGTACCATCTACAAGATGCACTGCAGGAACGCGTCAAGCCTTCTTAGACAGCAAATCTACGACCGCTGCCACCTAGAAGGACAAGGGCAGCAGACACATGGAAACACCACCACCTGGAAATTCCCCTCCAAGTCACTCACCATCCTGACTTGGAAATATATCACCATTCCTTCACTGTCAGTGGGTCAAAACTTCCTTCCTAACAGCACTGTGGGTGTACCTACACCACATGGACTGCAGTGGTTCAAGAAGGCAGCTCACCACCAACATCTCAAGGGCAATTAGGGATGGGCAATAAATGCTGGCCTAGCCAGCGACACCCACACCCCATGAATGAATTTAAAAGGTGCATTGCATTGGCCAGATTTGTAGAAATGATGAAAGAAATGTTCATTCAACCAGTATAATGTTTGCTCCCTCAAGATAACTGGTTAATCCTTATAAACAATTTAAGTCCTTCCATAAGCCTTCTTGAATAATATTCCCCTGTTCTGTAATTAAAGATTTGAAAAACAAGAAACAACCGCTCTTTTATTGCAGCAGGAAGGACCAGTTAATGCAGCATGTTGGTAAAACACAAGCATCCCAGTGCAAACTCTTCATGCATTCCCAGTTTTATGCCAGTATGAAAGCAGCTCCCACTGGGTATAAAGGTCATGCTGGCATTAATGATTGTGGTGCAAATTTTGCCAGCATAATAAAATGTACTTGCTGGCTTCCAGTTTCCAAGTTTCAAAACATTGGTGCTGGGTATGATGAGGGAAAAACAGATACAAGTCAAAATGGATAAAGAATCATGCAGGTCACAAACTGGACTCACGAATGAATTCTTGCTATGTGCTCCAGCTGGATGAGACCATGCACTAGCAATGTTAACTTGTAAAATGAACCACTGGAAATGGATAAGTACAAGAGCAACTACAAAACCTCGTTGCGGTTGAATGACAGCCCAAATTGGAAAAAAGGACCCACAGCACTGGGAAGAGGAGAGTTGGAGCGTGCAGGTATGGGTGACCCAAGGTCTTCAGGAGACTTTTAAAAGTGGGGAAAGCTGTAAGCAAGATTTTGGCAAAGGAGTTCCAGTGTATTGTGGCATGAAGTCAAGGTGCTACCACCAACAAGGGAGGTGGGAGATGGGCAGAGAGAGAAGGAAAGAGAAGTTCAAAATGACCCAAAATGGGCACTATAGAAATTTGCATTTCTGTAGTGCCCATTTTGGGTCATTTTGAACTTTTCGCCAAATCAGTGGCCTCATGGATTCAGTGATCCCCTGCCTCATTTTCAGGTTTGGGTAGCAGTCCAGCAAGTTGCTGAAGGCTGAATGAGTGCTCGAGGAATGCTCAACGAACTGGTGAGGATGGGACATGTGACTGGTCCCTGGTTCAACTGAACAGAAGTAGACAGTAAAGGTGGAGTGGGGGAGGGGGAGGGCGGGCGGAGAGGGGACAGGGAGGGAGACCTGGAAGCTGGGGAAAGACCATTTTATTTTTTGATTAATAAATCTCTCAAGGCATCCTGGATTGGCCTTCGGCAGCCCTTTCAAATGGGAAAATTAAACAACAATAAAATAATAAAGAAACACATACAACAATAAACATTTAGAATGAAGGAAGTTAGTGGGAGATGGGGCTGCTCTCACTGCTTTCTACCTTACTGAATAAATTACTGTTCCTTAAAATTTTCAGGAGGGAAGTACTGTCAGAAGTACTGGTTTTGGAGCTGATGGTTTGATTTAAGTGAAGTGCTTTGATAGCCAAGATACAAAAAAACAAACACTGAAGGGCTATGTGTGGACTTTGACAAGCTCTGAGAAAAAACTGAGCTGCAACAAAACATCTTAAAGAGCATCTATAATAGAGAAAGGCTAATAATAATAATCCTCACATTAATTAATGATTTCCTCTTGAGCTTGTTCTTGCAGACCAACCTAGATAGATCATTCAAAGCTGGACTATAACATGCCATCTTGTTAGATGAAGCAAATAAAGCAAACCTCTTCAAAATCAGAGTTATGGAAACACCATGGTTCGGTGCTATGGATTCTATAGTGGGGGTAGAATGAAAATCAATCATTTTACATCAGCGAGCTTGTTGACATCATGTGCCATTTGTAGCATAAAAACATAAGAAATAGGAGCAGGAGTAGGCCATTCAGCACTTTGAGCCCACTCCGCCATTCAGTGAGATCATGACTGGTCTTCTACTTCAACACCATTTTCCTGCACTATCCCAGTATCCCTTAATGGTTTTAACATGTAGAAATCTATCGATCCCAGTCTTGAACATACTCAACGGCAGCCTCTCAGGCAGAGAATTCCAAAGGTTCATCATCCTCTGAGTGAAGAAGTTCCGCCTCATGTCAGTCCAAAACGGCCTGCCCTTATTCTGAGACTATGTCCCCTGCTTCTAGACCACGCAGCCAGGGGAAACATCCTTCCCGCATCGACCCTCTTGAGCCCTGTAAGAATTTTGTATGTTTGAATGAGATCACCTCTCGTTCTTCTAAACTGCAGCGAATAAAGGCCTAGTCTGTTTAATCGTTCCTCATAGGACAATCCCTCCATCCCAGGAATTAATTTAGTGAACCTTCATTGCACTCCTTCTATGGCAAGTATACCTTTCTTTCAGTAAGGAGACCAAACTGCACAATAGTCCAGATGCGGTCTCACCAATATAATTGCAGTAAGACATCTTTACTCCTTTACTCAAATCCTCTTGCAATAAAGGCCAACATACATTTGCCTTCTTCATTGCTTGCTGTACCTACATGTTAACTTTCAGTGACTCATGAACAAGTACACCCAAGTCCTTTTGAAGTTCAACACTTCCTAGCCTCTCACCATTTAAAAAATACTCTGCCTTTCTGTTTTTCCTACCAAAGTGGATATCCTCACATTTCTCCACATTGTATTCCATCTGCCAAATTTTTACCCACCTGCCTAACCAGGAAATCCAACATGTTAAGAGGCTGATGAATTATTTTGAACAGGACTTTTATAAAATGCTGTCAAACTATAACAACACGCCTTAAAGCATGGCTAAAGAACTGAAACAAACGCCAAATCTACCACATCTGGGTTCAGCAATAATAGTTGCAGCAATTCCTCATCTAAGGATAGTGCTGATGGGCAAGAGACATACATTCCATGTACATGCACTGATGTCATTAGATGTCTACATAAATAGGGTGGATTCAGAAATTTAATAGAAGCTAGTCAGGTCTGTAGATAATAAAATACGGCTCAGACAAGTCTGATGAAGCAGCAACACCATTGTAGAAGGGTCTAGCCAAAACCTCCAAGTGGGCAGAACAATTGCAAATAAAATCCAATGCAACTAATTGCAGGATATTAAAGTTATTACACCTAACATCAGTAAGTGGGTCACTACATTTGATCTTAAATACTGGCAATACTGATTATGCCTGTAGATGGCACTATGATAGGGGTTTCCAAAGTTATCTAAAGTTATTAACACACTGTAAACACAAGGGCAGTGCATGTATACAGCAGTGAAGTCTTCTTCCTTGCTGCAACTCACAAGGACTGTTGTCAGATTAGTGTTGGAGCCAGCAGATGACATAGGTTCCTGTTTTAAATTTTTTGGCCTGAAATAACGTTCTGGAAGCAATACCAGTGGCCCTGAACAATCCAATGCTTTACAATACTTAGCAACTTTTGTAAGCACCCCTCCGTGAATATAGATGGTGAACTTGAGGAGAGAGCAATGGGTGAGTCACTGTGCACGGGCCAGGATGGACAATGAGCAGGCAACTGCTACCTGAAAGGCCATTTTCTCCTCTTCCTCAACTATTATTAGTGATGTGGGTGTCAGTTGTGGCTCAGTTGGCAGCTCTCTCATCTCTGAGTCACAAGGTTCCGGGTTTAAGTCCCATTCCAGGGTTGAGGAAAAAATCAAGGCTGACACTCCAGTGCAGTACTGGGGGAGTACTGCACTGTTGGGAGTGCTGTCCTTCAGATGACACGTTAAACTGAGGTCCCCTCTGCATGCTTGGGTGGATATAAAAAAATCCCATGGCTCTATTTCAAAGAGGAGCTGGGGAGTTATCCCTGGTGCCCTGATCAATATTTATCCCTCAATCAACATCTCAAAACTAGATTATCTGGTCTTTATCACAGTGCTGTTTCTGGGAGTTTGCTGTGCACAACATTACAACACTTCAAAAGTACTTCACTGGCTGAAAGTGATTTGCAATGTCTGGTAGTCATGGAAAGTGCAATGTAAGTGCAAGTGTTTTTTTCACAGATAAACGAGCAGTATCAGCTTGGATGGCACATCCTAACGTGGAACTCTTCCAGGGATTCTCAGCACCACACGGTGGCGGGTATGAAGCCCAGGGGTTCAGGGTCTTGCAGCTACTCCAAAAGCAATGTCCAGGCTAAAGTGAACACCAGCAAGACTGACGTAAGCAGCATACTCCCCGGCACTGTTAGAAATCATCCAGCAGCAGAAAGCCAGCTTTCAAATCCACCGCTTCCTCCCAAGGCCGTTTTGTACGTCAGCTCTCCTAACACTCCCAGTAGTTATGACTGCCATTGCTTTAATTGTCAAACGCGCCCATCTTTCTTGTTTGCTGATGTCACGAGTTAACTGACTGTTCAGATAAAGTACTTCATTTCGTCCTGATTATTATTCTTGCTGAGAGAGCTGACGCAGAGGCCTTATCAATTTTGGAAGTAGACTCGGCATCAAATTCCTCTTTAAATGAAAGTAAGGAGAAACCCCATGTTGGTCCTTGGCTAATAAGCTGGAGAAGTAATCTCAGAAACTGCAGCTTCCAATCCATCCAGTTCTGCAGTTCCATTCATGGATCATTAATTTCAGCTACTTCAAGTTCCTTTAATTGTGGCTAAAGTGATTTCCTTACAAACAGATTATAAAACTTTCAGCATCGTGATTTCATATAGTATTAGGTTGATCCTTGAAACTTTTCTTCCTTTTGTTCAGTGTGCTTCTTTAGGTCAGGGCTGCCTGTGCTGGGAATGGAATACTTCCCCATCCTTCACCCTGCAACAATGCCAAGGTAAGGCCCATCCAACAAAGTGCCTGGATAACACACTTCATTCCCAATCCCAGTTGCAGTACAATGTGCCACAGTCATACAATACAACCAACTATCAAGAGTTGGGTGTGACAAATCATCCACTGAGCAGCACTGCTATATAATCATGAGTAACAATAACTGCAAGGTTCCTGTCCTATATGTTTGCATGTTCCTTTCTATCCAGTCAATCACAATGTCCCTTTCCTGTCTTATCCACCTCTGTGCTCTAATCTATTCACTCTTGCTCTCCATGAAAGCCTCAGCACCATGGGAAGGTTGCAGTTAACACAGGCTCACCTCTCAGTACCAACCCAAGATGTAAGGAAAGGCAGGTATTTTACAGGACATTTTACAGAGGCAGATTGACCGGAGAATGACAAGGAGGTAGAAATATGCACATAACATTGGATAAAGCAGGTTCAGAAAGTGTAACAGCTAGCAAAATGACTGCAAAGTGACAAGTGACATGAAAGTAAGCAATAGATTGGAAATAAAATCAGAAAATGCTGAAAATGCTCAGCAGGTCTGGCAGCATCTGTGGAGAGAGAAGAAGAGTTTACGTTTCAGGCCTGTGACCTATCATCAGGATTGGGAAAAATTAGAAATGCAATAGGTTTTGCATGTGTGAAAGGGGAGAAGATGGAAAGAACAAAAGGGAAGGTCTGTGATAGGGCGGAGGGCAATTGGATTAAAGAACAAAATGTTTCATGGCGCAATGCCAAAGGGAGTGGTAATGGGACATGTGAAGAAACAAAAGATATATCTAGAGGAGGTGTGAATGGCAGGATCCTGGATAGCAAAGGAAAGGAAAGAGAAACAAGAGAAAACCCCAAACCAGCAAATAAAAACAAGACAAAATAGAGGCCGAGGTTATGATCTAAAATTGTTTAACTCATTATTGAGTCCAGAAGGCTGTAGTGCCCTGTCAAAAGATTCATGGGGGAAATCCAGAAGTAGGGGGCACATTTTCAAATTAAGGGCTGGCCCATTTAAGAGAGAGTGGATGAGGAATTTCTTCTCTCAGAAGCTTGTTAATCTTTGGAATTCTCTACCCCAGTGAGCGGCAGAAACTGGGTCATTGAAGATATTCAAGGCTGAGATAGACAGATTTTTGATCTATAAAAGGAGTCAAGGGTTATGAGGGGCAGGCAGGAAAGTGGAGCTGAGGCCGATCAAATCAGCCCAGGTCATACTGAATGGCGGAGCAGGCTAGAGAGGCCAAATGGCCTACTCCTGTTCCTATTTCTTATGTTTTAATGTTCTTAAGAGTAGGTGCTATTCCTCAAGCCTATGTTGATGGCAGCTCCTCCTGCCATTCACACCTCCTCTGGACACATCTTTTGAAATAGTCAGCATCATCAACAACGCAATGTTATCACCGTGATTATTACATCATTAATTCAAAACAAAGACAAATGATAAAATTAAAACCAAAAATATTCTCCATTGTGATACAGACCGTAAACCTTCAGTGCAGTGCTCAATACTGGTTACTGGAATTATCACTCTTAACACTGAGATTGTGAAGTTAAGCTGCTGAATTCAGGGTGTTCATTAGGGTTAGGGTTGACCGTGATAGGATACAAGCATGAGATGATCCTGTTTATTTGACTGGGGATGGTGGATGGAGACAGAAACAGTCACAGACAGGTAAAGCAACAAGGTCTTGTCAATATTTTTGTAAACTGAGTAAACCAGGAGAAAAGCCAAGGCTACAAGGTACAAGTCCGCCAAAGATTGAAAAAGTGAGAGGGAAGTAAACGTGAATTCACAAATAGCAGTTAGATGACATCAAGCTTCAGTTTTAAAAGCTGGCATTGCAGGACGAGGAGAAGACTTAGCTTCATGGTCTGAAGATCCTTGGAGAAAGCCAAGCTAAGAGTAGGAGAGTTTTGAATTTAACACCAAGGATACAGGGAGGAGGGCAAACATGCTATATAGTAGATTTAGAGATTGAGAGCAAAAGAGGAAGACCCACAACACAATGTCCATAGAAGTTATCAATACAATAAAGAAAAGTAATCAAAGTTACAAGAGAGAGAGAAACCTTGGAGGTTAGATGTGATTGAAGGGTCACCTCTCTGATAATAAGTTCTTCTGGTCTCTCATGTAGGTTAGTCTGAATCAGATCAGGAGTTAAAACCTTTGGTGGTAATGACAGTGGTGTTACTGTTCAGTGTGGAGCTGCAGTTAAGTAACCAGATTACCTCCAGAAAGTCTCAAAGGCATAAGGTGAATGAGGTCCAGTGGAGGGAAGTGGTATCATTGATGGGGGAAATGCATTAAAAGACAGAAGAGTTAATTCTTAAATTAGCCAACAACATCCAAAACTTAACACAGCTATAGTAATTAATAGGTCGATGAAAGAGTGACCATGGACAAAACAGCAGGGCTAGGGGTGGAGACCTGTCACTGGAGCTCCAACAATCGTTAAGCGATGATGATGATGATGATGATGGTGTGTAGATTATTTCTTTTCTGCTTCAGCTGAGTTTATACGAGGTGCAAGAGTGAAAAAAGCATGTTCTAATGCACTGTAACACATATGACACCACTTTGTTCACTTCAGCTAGTGAAGTAATATGATCAAGGCTTGTTCTAGATACTTAGCACTTTGTAAGCAGGGGAGCTTTCTCTAGTGATAAAAGTGCTCACATTTCCAAATCATTCAAGGCTCCTTCTTGGGGAAAATTAAGCATCCTTCAATCAGTCAGGGAAAACAGAAACACGATGGCTGCCACGAGACAAAACCTGGCTTTATAATCCTTTAATATAAGATTGTCAAAATAGTAAGGAAATAGGATTTGAGCACAGAAGTTTTGGTATCAATTTCATACCTTAAGTCTGATAAGCACTTGGAACATTTTTCTACATTAAAGGCTCTATATAAATGCAACATTTTGTTGTGGTAAGATTTACATTCCCATCTTTCATACCAATCGAAAAGTAGAAAATAGAAAAGTGACATTATTTCATATAGCAACAGTGTTTCACCACTGGAGAATTGTATGTAACTCTTTAAATATTAGAATCCAGGTCTGTGAACCTAAAGGGTTAACGTCACTGACGTCAGTCATTAGTTTCCTGTGAATTGGAACTTTCTTAGCAAAAGAAGAAGTCACTTGACACAATTTGCTGTCTTATAAAGTGTCAATGAGGCAGATTCTCCTGAGAATATCCACACTACCGACACTAAAAATAAATGAGACCTTTCACTGAAGTTGATGGGATTCGCAAGTGAGAGTGACTGTGTCGTGCTGGGTATAAAAAATCTTTCACAGAGGTGTAAATGACAACAGGAACAGCTCTCGTTCTGCAGCCTGCACAGCTCATCGAATCACACACAAAGATTCACCCAAACACAGCCCCCTTTCCTGAACTTTATTGTGCACTAATGCCTTCATCTGATGTAAAGCATTTACTGAACTGAGAACAATCAACCTGTGCAGCTTTGAAATGAATTGTTTTTCATGGAAATTTAAAGGAAAGCTGTCACCTTGGCCGGATTTGTGGGCCAGCCCCTCCTGGAATTGCCAAGGAGATGCCTGCACCAGAACATGCACACTGTCTCTGCTTGGATAAAACAGCAATTTGCATTTTTATAGCTCCTTCAATGTAGTGAACCATCCCAAGATCAAACTGTATCTCTGCTAGCCACTCACTCCCGGTATAAGATTTGTGAGCGGAGGCAGGGGGTGTGGGGAGGAAGGTAGGGAGAATAATAAACATAGTAAATGCTGTTGAAATAAGCACTGTGTTAAAATAGCAGCTAGAGGCTTGTCATACAACTGTTAAGCATTTGTCCTTTTATCTTGTTCACTGTGCACATTATGGAGCATACATTAGTCCTGGAGCATACAGGCTCTGTAAAGGGGGGGGGGGAGATGGTGGTGTAGTGGTAATATCACTAAACTAGTAATCCAGAGGCCTAGGCTAATCCTCTGGGGACATGGGTTCAATTCCCATCATAGCAACTGGTGGAATTTAAATTCAATTAACATATCTGGGAATTGACAGCTATCATCAATTATTGTAAATGGTTCACTAATGCCCCTCAGGGAATGGAATTTGCTACCCTTACCTATATGTGACACTAGACCCAAAGCAATTAACTCTTAACTTCCCTCTAAAATGGCCTAGCAAGCCACTCAATACAGGGGTTATTAGGGATGAGCAACCAAATGTTGGCCTTGTCAGTAACACCTGCATCCCATGAAAGAATAAAGGAAAAGAAAATGTGAACAAAGCAGATTCCAGTGTGCTGCCACATACATGAGAGGAGGTGCACAGGACAAACTTCATTTAGGCATCAACTCGGATGTGCACTTCCTGAAATAACAGCACATTACAATCCTGAGAGACCAGCAAGACGAGAAGTGTTATTTTATGATTTCCTTCCTCTCTCCATGCTCACTGTTACACTGGCTTAATATGATTCTAACCCCCGCTCCCCAATCTTCTATCCCCCTCTCCTGAAGACACCGGTTCATATTCAGATAGATATTCTGTGGATGTCAGCTTTTGTCGATTAACAAGTTGCTGTCTTCGCTTGTAAGTCTAAACCATGACTGTCAACAGCCTATTCGGCTGTAAGGCAATCATAACCTGTGCGCAGTCCTGTCCTCACTTGCGTCATTCTTGAGGGGTTACTGCAGGGCAATCAGGATTGAGGATTCTTCATTATTTTTAACCCATTTTTATCCTGGTGGTGCTCGGGCCAATTTTATAACTTACAAGTAGCTCTCCCATGGGAGCGGCACATGGGCAGTCCAAACCAATACGGTCTAAAGCAGTGTTAGAGGGCGGGGAATAGTTGGAGTGGGGAGGGAACAGAAAGCAGGAAGTAAGGATACAGGGATGGAAATACAGAGACGGAGAATTGAAGGGTGGGAAGGGAAGGAGAATGGAGGTGAGGTGAGATGTGGAGGGGAGGGGTTTGGGGATATCACTGTTTCAGTGCATGAGAGGGGGGTTGCACTGTGAGGCTGGGCACCTAACTCAGTGGAGGCCGGGTAGGTGGGTGATGTAAGTGAGAGCCCATTGCCCAAGTTTCTAACTCAGTCGGGATTGGAAAATAGTGTTGGAAAGCGTTCACTTGGGGAGCGGAGGGTGGGTAACGGCGACACTTGAGAGGCTGGTTAGTATCTCTGAGTGGGAGCGGTGAATATAATAACATAAGAAATAGAAGCAGTAGGCCATTCGGCCCCTCGGGCCTCCTCTACCAGTCAATAAGATCATGGCTGATCCAATTGTGGCTTTAACTCCACTTTTCTGCCTGTCCCCCACAGCTCTTGACTTGTCAATCAAAAATCTGTCTAACTCAGCCTTGAATATATTCATTGACCCAGCCTCCACTGCTTTCTGAGGAAGAAAATTGCAAATGACCCTCTGAGAGAAGAAATTCCTCCTCATCTTTGTCTTAAATGGGGTCCACCCTCAGAACCTTATGGGCAAAATTTTTACCCCATTGGGCGGGCACGGCGGGCACACAAAGCTGCCTCAGGCACTGAAGATTTCTAACATTAAAAATAAAGAATTCAAAAATAAGAAAAACATGTCTCCTCACGTGACTCTGTCACATGAGCAGGGACATGTTAAAAATGAGTTTTAAAATTTTTAATTTATTTTTTAATCACTGTTCGAAACCTCATCCCGTCCATGAATGAGGTTTTGTTAAAAATGCAAAGGCCGCCTGGCCTATTCACCCGCCCACCAACCGAATGGTTGGATAGGCAGCGAAAAATTTGATTTAATTAATTGATTAAGGGCCTTAATAAGCCTCTTAATTGTCAGTGGGCGCGCTACCACCTCTTGTGTGCGCCCACTGAGGAAAATAGTGTGAGAGTGTGATGATGTTGGGATGCTCGCCCAACGTCACCGCGCACTATTTTGCTCCTGTTCGGGTCAGGCGCGTGTCCGCCCGATGAGGGAGAAATTCTGCCCTATGTTTCAATAAGATCACCTCTCCTTCTGCTGAGCTACAATGAGTATAGGCCCGACCTGCTCAACTTATCCTCAAAATCCTGGAGGTTACCATTGACCAGAAATTGAACTGGACTAGTCATATAAATACTGTGCCTACAAGAGCAGGTCAGAGGCTAGGAATCGTTCAGCGAGTAACTCACCTGACTCCCCAAAGCCTGTCCACCATCTACAAGGCACAAGACAGGAGTGTGATGGGATACTCTCCACTGGCCTGCGCGAGTGCAGCTCCAACAGTACTCAAGAAGCTTGGCACCATCTGGAACAAAGCAGCCTGCTTGATTAGCACCCCATCCACAAACATTCACTCCCTCCACCATCAATGCACAGTGGCAGCAGTGTGTACCATCTACAGGATGCACTGCAGGAACTCACCAAGCCTCTTTAGACAGCACCTTCCAAACCCATGACCACTACCGTCCAGAAGGAAAAGTGCAGCACAAGAACACCACCACCTAGAAGTTCCCCTCCAAGATACTCACCATCCTGACCTGGAACTATATCATCGTTCCTTCACTGTCATTGGGTCAAAGTCCTGGAACTCCCTCCCTAACAGCACTGTGGGTGCACCTACACCACATGGACTGCAGTGGTTCAAGAAGACAGCTCACCGCCACCTTCTCAAGGGCAATTAAGGATAGGCAATAAATGCTGGCTTAGCCAGTGACACTCACGTCCAACGAATGAATAATAAAAAAGTCAACACCTTCATCCCAGGGATGAGCCTAGTGCATCTTCTCTGGACTTCTGGACTGCCTCCAATGCAAATATATCCCTCCTTAAGTAAGGTGATGAAAACTGTGGACAGTGCTCTGGGAGTGGTCTCACCAATGGCCTGTACAGATGTAGCAAGACTTCCTTACAAGTATACTCCATCCCCCTTGCTATAAAGGCCAACATGCTATTTGCCTTCCTAATTATTTGCTGCACCTGCAGGGTAACTTTTTATGATTAATGTACAAGGACACCCCTCTGTATGGCAGCGTTCTGCAGTCTCTTCCATTTAAAGAATATTCTGCTTTTCAATTCTTCCTGCCAAAGTGGAGAACCTTACATTTTCCCCACATTATACTACATTTGTCAAATTTTTTGCCCGCTCACTCAGCCTATTTTTATCTCCTTGCAGACTCTTTATATCCTCCTCACAACTTGCTTTCCTACCTATCTTCATATTGTCAGAAAATTTGGCCAGAATATAGTCTGTCCCTTCATCCAAGTCATCCATAGATCGTAAATAGTTGCAGCTCCAGCATTGATCACTGCGGCACTCCATCTTTGTGATTTGTCTCATGGCCGAATCTATACTGGGGTGGTTTCCCTCTTACCATGAGTAAGTCTGGTCTGACTCAGGTAGGTTACCTCAAAACTACTTTATTAAACTATATACATGATGAGTTACTAGTTAGGCACATCTCTTTCAGGTATGCACTATCCCATCTGCTCCACAGAGTCTCTAGCACATGATTCCTGATGTCACTGTTACATCATGATACACCTCTAATTCATTACCGTAACTATTAACCCATTATAACTACACCTCCCCCAAGTATAATGTCAACTTCTTTAATAACAATGTTAAACTATTTCTTAAACCATTTACATTACATTTGCACTACTACCACCTCACGCCAAATTCCGAAGTTCACAGGTTAAGGCTTTGCAGTGCGGTGGCCGGATGCGAATCATTTTGAGCCATACCAAATGATCAGCCAGTATTGAAACGCAGCTCAGCTCCAGTGCCAAGTTTGAAGTCAGTCTTAAAGCCTTTAACTTCTAAAGCGATGGATCAAAGTCTTGTTTGTGTTCTTTTACTTTCCAAGGAAATCTTTGATGTCATTTCGTTGCTTATTCCCAATGGTTGTTTCTGTGTGTCATAGGTATTCTGTGGCATTCTTCCCTTAATAGAATTTTTTAATATATGGAACTATTTGGCGTCTGTCCTGTCTTTCCACATTGGAAACACTCTGCGCCCCCTGCTGGGCAATCTTGCTGTCTGCGCTGCTTTTTTTGCGCTGCAGCATAAACACCTCAAGATGACTGCCGTAGGGTTTCCTGCCCTTTTGTCCATTTGATGGGCTTTTGAATAGGCCGGACTGCTGCCTTTGGGCTGAACCAACTAGCAGACTCGTCCGAAGCCTCGGTGTGTTGACAGATTACAGGCCACTTTTACTCCCTAAGTTCAGCCTACCTAACGTATTGAAGTGCTCGATCATGTGTGATGTCACCTTTCATCTGTAAAAAACCTGACAGCTTCCATTGCGGACTACAATGACAGTGTGGTCACGAATATGTTTATCTTCAATGCACCATACCCACAACAAGCGGCTAACCTATACGGGTCAGTAAAAAATGATTCAACAGATTCCCCTGGTGTTTGGGATCTCTGATTGAATTGTGCTCGCTCAATGGCCAAGTTCCGTTTTGGGCTGAAGTATGCATTGAATGCTTTTAGGATAGTTTCAAAGTCTGCAGAAGTCTCTTCTACTACCCTTCTCAAGAGGACATCGTTGGCGATAGATCCCATGGCATAGAGGAATGAACTAACCTGGTGCTTCTGGTCTTTGGAATGCAAACTCAACGCTGATCGATACTTTAGGAAGATTCTTTTTCCACAATTCCCAATGTCTGCTTCTCTGTGGACCTTTGAAGTTTTTGAACAGCCGTGAAAGGGGCAGTGACTGCTTGACTGGTGCTGACATCACTACCGATCCTCAGTGTGCCCCTCAGGAAGGTAAGTTTTCAGATTCTTGCTACTGACAGGTAGGTACATCCACCTTGGGTACAGACTATTCTATCTGCTCCACAGAATCTCTAGCACATGACTGCTGCTGTCACTGTCACATCATGATACATATCACTAGCTCATTGCCATAACTATTAACTCGTTATACCAAACTCCACTCGCTACATTTTGCCAGCCTGAAAATGACCCATTTATCGTGACTCTCTTTCCTGTTAGTTAGCTGGTCCTCTATCCAGGCTAATATCTATCCTGCTCTATCCTGCCACCTCCAACACCATGAACTCTTATTTTGTTTAGGAGTGTGTATGTGCATGTGCATGTGAATGTGTGTCTGTGAGCATGTGTGTGTGTGCGTGTGTGTATGTATGTGTATGAGTGCATGTGTGTGTGTGTATGTGTTGTGGGGGGGTGGTGTGGAGAGAGGCATGTTCAGTATTGTAACTCTCTTGCGGGTGTGTCAGGCGGAGAAGTTCACCTGCAACCCAGGAAAGTTGCGATGAAAAAGGTCCTCTTTGAGTTTGTAGATGGAAACCCTTGGGGGAGGGGTGAAAGGTGGGTGGAGCAGTGTGTGGGTGTGTTTTTTGGTTATCAGAATCTTTACTGCCTGTGAGGACTGAGTTTCTGGTTGGGGCTACTTTGAATCACACGTGAACCAGTTAATATTTGCAAATGGCCAAAAACTCATCTTCAGTAAGATGTCTGACAGAGAAGAGTTTGGGAATCCAAATCGGAGCTGAGCCATCCAGTGGCCAGAGCATGGAATTGCCAGCAGAATCAAAGCACAGAGTTACAGACCAAAATTTCCCCAGTCCCTTGGAGGCAAAGGGGCAGGAAAGTTTAAAAAAAAATTGCATCAGGGCAGTTGCCACCTCCGTGCACTTTAACTGGGGGTGGCAGTGGAGCAATAAGGGCAACCCCACCCACATAAGGGCAGTGGTGGGAGCCAATTAAGGGGGTTGAGTAGGTAATTAATTTTCCCACAATATTGCAATTTTCCTGGAGCCCACCGAAATCCCTACAGTGTAGATGATTCACCAGCTCACAGGAGCTGAGTGTACAGTGTGAGAACCCAGCATGTTTGAGCTGTACATGAGATCTGTGAATTATGTTATGGCAATGGGAAGCGGGGTAGACAGAGGCTGCCACTGAGCATTCTGGGGCTTAAGAGAATCATTCTAGCCCCTTCTCCCTCACCTCCCTGAGGTAACGGTGCTCCCTCTTGCGCCCCAATCACTGTAGCTGCACTCCCATGCTAACCACAGTGAAGGCTGCCAGCCACTCTCACAGGCCGACTCCTGATTGGCCCTCTGCCTCATTAGCCTGCCCACCACTCCTAATTGGACAGTAAATATGGAGGTGGCCTATTAATTAGACACCACCAGTAAGATAGTGCCAGGGTGTACACTGCTGATATGAGGCTGGGACGGGGTCCGGAAATGGTCCTGATGCCCAATATTTTTACAAGTCTGGAAGTTTCTGGCACCAGGTGGCGGAGACTATTCCAATTGTAACAGGATGTGGTCACAAGTTACATGGCAATCTTCATAAGAAAGACACGTGACTGATTCTAACAATTTATGAGTTAGTACCACACTAGCTGCAGTATACAAACTCAATGCAAAGGAGAGATTAAATCTGGGACTTTTCTGGTCTCTATAGAAAAGGAACAAGTACTTACAATTATGTAGGGCTTTCACAACCTTGGGACATCACAGACCACTTTACAGCCAACGAAGTACTTTTGAAGTGTCTTTATCAACTAATGAGGGGAAATATAGCAGCCAAGTTGCACACAGCAAATTCCCACAAACAATAATGAGATAAGTGGAATTAACTGGAAAAACTCAGCAGGTCTGGCAGCATCGGCGGAGAAGAAAAGAGTTGACGTTTCGAGTCCTTATGACCCTTCAGCAGAACTCTACCTCGCGGAGGCTGAGCGCCAACTCGCAGACACTTCCTCCTACCTCTCCCTGGACCATGACCCCACCACTGAACATCAAGCCATTGTTTCCAGGATTGTCACTGACCTCATCTCCTCTGGAGATCTTCCTCCCACAGCTTCCAACCTGATAGTCGCCCAACCTCGGACGGCCCGCTTCTACCTCCTACCCAAAATCCACAAACAGAACTGTCCCGGCAGACCGATCGTGTCAGCCTGTTCCTGCCCCACGGAACTCATTTCTCATTATCTTGACTCCCTTCTCTCTCCCCTTGTCCAGTCCCTTCCCACCTACATCCGTGATTCCTCTGACACCTTACGTCACATCAACAATTTCCAGTTCCCTGGCCCCAACCGCTTCCTCTACACCATGGACGTCCAATCCCTCCACACCTCCATCCCCCACCAGGATGGTCTGAGGGCCCTTAGCTTCTTCCTTGAACAGAGGCCCGAACAATCCCCATCCACCACTACTCTCCTCCGTCTGGCTGAACTTGTTCTCACACTGAACAATTTCTCCTTTAACTCCTCTCACTTCTAAAAAAGGAGTTCTGCTGAAGGGTCATGAGGACTCGAAACGTCAACTCTTTTCTTCTCCGCCGATGCTGCCAGACCTGCTGAGTTTTTCCAGGTAATTCTGTTTTTGTTTTGGATTTCAAGCATCTGCAGTAGTTTTTTGTTTTTATTTATGAGATAAATGGTCTATTTTCATGATGTTAGTTTAGGAGTAAATTTTGGTCTGAGTGCCAGGAGGACACCTCTTCTCTTCAAATAATGATATGGGATCTTTTATGTCCACTTGAACAGGCAGATGGAGTCTTGGTTTAATCTCCCATCCAAAAGACAGCACATCTGACAGAGCATCTCTTCCTTAGTTCGGCATGGTGCTGTCACAAACTCAAGTCTCTGCAGTGAGACTTGAATTCACAGTCTTCTGAGTAAATCCTAGAGTGCCACCATTGAGTCAGGGCCAACCACTAGACTTGCAATAAATGGGTCGGCTCAGAAAGAAAAATGCACATTTAGCTTATCATAACATAGCAACACAATAACCTAACAGTGATGCAAACTGACCATCAATGTCATGAGAAAGGCATTTTAATAAACATCATTCAATTGTGGGGAGATCATCTTACTTCTGTGTAAGGCGTACCCTGTTGTGATATCACATTCACATAAACAAGTTGCAGAGACAAGTTTCACTTCGGTGAAGTGAATGGGAATGTTAGTTGAAGGAGGATAAGGTTTCCAATGGCTAAGCAGTCAATAACCAGGAGCCACAGGTCTAAGATAACCATAGGTGACATAGGGGAAAACCTTTTTACACAACGAATGCTTAGTATTTGTTGCATACTTATAGTTGAATAGTGCACCTCACTTTCAGATTCCTATTGCAATGTTACCCTTATTGGTATTGGTAATTGGGGATCCAACACAGTAGATTTCCTAATTCAATCTTAAAATGTCTGTGTCAAAGAGTCCAGCTGATAATTTCAATTAGGTTCAAATGATAAAGACCATCAGAGTCAGCTAAAGCACTGTCATCTTCTGATTCTGATTACCCTTATAAACATGAAGTTTATACAGTTTCATCAACCAATATAGTGTGTTTGATTTTCGCAGAACCATAGTACACCACAGAAAGAGGCCACATGGTCAACTGAGACGGTAATGGCTTTTTCAAACAGCAATCTAGTTAGCCTGGCTCTTTCCACATATCCCTGCAATTTGTTTTCTTTCAATATTTATCCGGGGACTGCTTCGCTCAGTTGGCTAGACAGCTAAAGTGTGGTTCAGAAAAATGCCAACTGTGCAGGGATCAATCCCCATTTCAGTTGAAGTAGACTTGGGGTCTGCCTCCTCACCCTTCCTGTAGAAAAATCACAGCATAAGCCACGATTCAGTAACCTCAAATAATTGAGGATGCTACTTGAAGAAGGTGTTTATCCAATTTCCTCTAAGGTACTACTGAATTTGTTTGCACCAATTTACCAGGTGGTATACTCCAAATACTAAGCATTCGTTGTGTAAAGAGGTTTTCCCCTATGTTACCTATGGTTATCTTAGACCTGTGGCTTCTGGTTATCGACTGTTTAGCCTTTGGAAACCTTCTCCTCCTTCAGCTACCATGCCCTAAGAGGGCATTGGCGACCATGGGCTTCCATCGGCTTGGCCCATGATTATGATTGACAAAGTACTCCAGTGGTTTGCTGTTGCCTTCTGCAGTATGGCTGACCAGGAAACTCTCCCGCCCAATGGAAACAGTTCTTCTTTATTTACTCTATTTAAATTATTTTCTAAAGGATTTTGAATACCTCTATTAAATCTCCTTGTGGCTATCCCTGCTCTAAGGAGAACAACCCCAGACTTGTAGAGCTGCTTTTGGCCAGCGTCCCATGTTATTGTAACAGAAAGGAACGGATGGAGGGGAAATCAAAACAGTTTTGAACACAGAACAGGTGATGCAGTTAATATGCAATGAACTATCTGTTGACCATCATAAATAAATAAAATTCACGTAGAACAGCATTCAATCTCTGCACAACTTAAAAGCTTTGATGTATAAAGGGTATTTTATGCACAAATACGGTGTTTTGCAATATTCCGAGTCTTGTTATATGGAATGGTTAATTTGTTTTGGCTGCTATTTATATTCATTTTATAAAAAATCGCTAGGAGAGAATTGGTAAATAATGAATACATCACCAGCTTAAAAATACCCAATGTGTGACTTAGGCTTCCCCATCCCCTTAATTGGGGCAGTCTGGCAACAGGTTACAACTTCCACCTACAGCAAAGATGCCCCCACTTGAACCTTGGCCAAATGAAGGGCCCTGTGGGAGAGAATTGTGTCAGTGTGGGTGGAGATGAGGTGTAGAAGGATTCATGATGCCTGTCACAGCAGAAGGAAGGTGGCCTGATAAAGTGAACTTGCATTGTTCTTCCTGGGGCCTGTATACGCCTGGGCTCTGAGAACACTGGCCCAAGCCCTTACTTCCTTTGCCAACGTAACAACCACTGAAGGTTGGGCACCAAGGTCTGACAGTCAGCCTTGCGTTCAGTATACCTACAGTACAAATGGAGGGAAATCAGGAAAAGGCAATGTTTCCATGTTTCATTTGCATTTATTTACTATACACCTACCCACATATGGGCAGGCACACATTCCACTGGCCAGTGGAGACAGTAGAGCGTTTCATTGAGCTACTTTTGACCTCCACCCACCCCTGATCTGTCGATTAGATGACATCGGGGTTCCAGAAAACCCATCATTAGATCATTACACATAACCTCATAGACAAGATGTAAGCTACAACATGAACACAAAATATGTGGACTCCAACTGTGTAAGTGAAGGCTGGACAAAGTCGAAGTCCCCTCCGCTCTGATCTACTGGTAAATATGGGGGTGGGACCCAACCATCCAATCTGGAGACCCAAGTACCCTTCCTGGGCCAAAGACAAGCCACGGATAACATGGTTGCTTGTTCCAAAGGGTTTCCTGGCATTGCAACAGTAAACCATGCCCTCCGAGATCAATTTTCCTCTTTCTCAGGGGACCATCTGAAGCCCTTGCAAAGACCTTGACTGAACCCACGGTAGCTCACAGCTTGCAATAATTCTTCACAGGCTTAATAAGGGTACAATTGATAGAATTTCTGGGGCAGCCTGGAAACTCCCCAGACGCAGTCCCTTGATCTGGGGAGTGGGATGAAGGTGGAGGCAAGGGTGAAAGGGGTGTGGACAGAAGATTTGCTTTCTCCTCTTCTCCACCAGAATTTAAGGGAAATCACTGGAATCGGAATCTGCTCAAAATTACTGCCCACCCCAAGTGGAAATCTTGTTTGCCCCAAGACCAACTTAAGAATTGCAAACCCAGAGTGATTACCCTTTGAGGAGTGAAAATGTTTTTCAATGTCCCAGCAACAAACGCTCAATATCACAGGAGATTTTTTTTTTAATTGTTCCAGTGAAAATGTATTATGGAAACTCAGTGCCAAGCATAGAGTGATAAATGTTTGCAGTGCACCAAAAATAAAATGCTTAATTCTGGTTTTTAATTAGCTTTGCTATTGGGTAGAATTTACACAATCTACTTCAGTCCTAATAATGTAGAGAGTCCAAGCCGATGATCTCTTGCCCAGTGTTAGCCTTAATTGCCAATGAGATTTGGTTAGAACACGGCTGAATTTTCCTGCTTACCTGGAAGTTCTGCTGCCAGGGCTGAAAGAGGGAACCAACCCCGTGACAGTGGGCGGTGGCACCTGGAATGGCATATTGCGGGCGGCAGCCAATTAAGAGGCCGCCAACAGGGCTGACATCAGACGGCCAGCAGCTCCACAGTGCCATCAGTGCTAAGGCCGCAGTGCCACGAAAAGGGCACCTCAGCGGCAGTGTGCCCTCGGAGAGTGATAAGTTTGGTTGGAGGAAGCCGAGGCCAGGCAGGCTGGCTCTGACAATCATGTTGCACCTCTACGTACTGTTGCTACGGGTGCAGCTATTGCCACTGGGAGGGTATCTGTGGGCCATGGAGCGTCACCTGGAACCAGCCACTGTTAATGGTTCGTTGATGATGTTGTTAAAGATACACAGATGATGAGCATTGTTAAGTGATTAAGGACTGGGATCTCAAATAAGGAGAGTCAGCTGGGACACTGGGGTTAGTAGTTAGGAAGCAGAGATCTGTAAGGATGCATTTTGTGAATAAACCTACTATCAAGGAAAAGGACTGTGTCTCTTTAACATCTGGCTTGGATCTGTTTATTATGGTAGCATGAAATGGTTGCCTAAAGATGAAGATTGGAAAGTAAGAATGTTTTTTCTAGACATTGTAATTGGACTTACTTTTGAGAAGAATAGCTAAAACCAAGGCCAGAATTTTACGCTCCCCCTCCCCACAACCTCTGACAGGTTCTGAGATGGTGGGGTGGGAGCATAAAATTGCATGGATGGAATTCCTTCAGGGATCCTGCCCGCCCTGACCTGGTTGTGATTTTATGGTGGGGTGGGCAAGGCCTCGGATGGGAAGCCTGTCCTTGCCACAGTTAAGGCCCTTAAGTGGCCACCAATGGCCACTTAAGGGCCTTTTCTTGCCTAGCCTCAAGTTTTAGGTTGGTGGGAGGATTACAGATCAGGGAAGGCAAACCTGAAAATGAACAGAGCTCAAGCTCATGAGGGAAGGTTGGGTGGGGGAGGGCGCTGCCTCCATCAGAAGCCCCCTTCTGACTGGGGGTACCTGCCCCTTCCAGCCTGGTGACCTCCAGGCTTCCCTCCCCCACCCCACCTAAGCCCTGGGACCCCAATTGCCCCCTTCGCAGCCCCTCAGGCCTTCCCTGCCCTGGGACCCCTGCCACTTACCTCTCCTTTGGTTCCTGGTACTTAGGTCCAGACAGCTCCCTGCAGTGCCTCTTCTGGCCACTGCAGCGTTGTTCCTGCAGGACTGAACAGCTGCTGGCCAATCTGATTGGCAGCAGCTCTCCAAGGTAGGACTTTCTCCTGGTGATGGGTGGCAGTCCCGCCTTATGCCAACCAATGCTTGTTAGAGCGTGAAACGGCATCGGGCCTTCTGGACTCAATGAGGATGTGTTGCCACCGATCCTGAAAATTCAGGCCCAAGTGTAAAGTGTCAGGGTATGTTTTCTTGCCAATGTTCTCTAAATCTGAACCTTATGAACAATGGAGAAATGAAGTAAATATGTGGACATGGGTTACACCCTTACCTAAGGAATAGCTGTCACTTCTGATCAAAAGCAGGATCAGGTGCAAAGTATTTTTGGAGCTAGAGGCTTGTTAGTTGGACACTGAGGAGGGTATGGTTATTTTATTAAAATTTATAGATACAATTTATAATATGACCTATTAAATGCACATAAGGCATGTTCAGACTTTGATACATTTTAAAAAGGCAGAAATTTGGAAATTCCTGATTCAGAGCTTGTTTTCAAACTGTTGGATTGTGCTAAAGTGTCACACGTAGATGGGCTCCTGGTCTTAACCGGAGTTAGATTCTCAGAAAAAAATACGCTTTTGGATCAGATGTCTGAAGCTTCAAAAAAATATCCTCGGAAAGCAGTCATTTCTAGCTGCTTTCGTAGCACAAATGAGACATTAGGTGGTGGCACAAAAGATGGACGATTCAATGCTTGTGGCATTTTGAGACTGTTCAGAAATGGGGCACAGGTGTCAATATAACAGAAGAATCACGGACAAAATAAATGAGGATGGAGACCTTTTTGACACATCAGGCAGGTGACAGGAATGGAGTAATAATAACAGAAGAATGAACCCCAGGAATGTCTGGAGAATTATTAACTGGTGTTTCAGATCTGATTTGAAATATCATTATGCAGTAAATTGTCCAAAATGGAACAACAGAATTTTCGAGGGGACACACGACATGAAAGTTTTGGAACGGGAAGATGACGATATTGATCAATCTGAGGGAATTGTACTGTTCAAAAGAAGCTTCAATCTGGTAATGAGTGTACTAGTTGTGGATTCAATTAATTGTGCCACGTCGGACAGCAGTTGCAGGTCCACAGTATGTGGAACAGATGGTTTGAAACGTTGTTTGGATTCACTCAGTAATAAGGATCGAAGTAAAGTCAAGGAATGAGAAAGTTCTATTTCAGGTTTGGGTATGACAACACGTTAAAGTCCCTGAAAAGATTGATGATGATGATGATGATGATTCCATGTAGAATAGCTAGGGTAAGCCACTCTGCTAGTACAGGTGTAGTATCTAGCGAGATAGCCTTGCTGCTGTGTAAGACATCCATGAAAAAGGCACAACTTAAATTAGACATGGAACATGATAAAGCAATTGTTTATGGAGAGTCAATAATTTGCAATTTAGCCAATCAGGACATTATTACATACCTTTAACAAAACCTAGCATCTCTAATCAGAATATTAAAAAAGTACTAATGACGTCAGGTGATAGGAATTTGAAAGAGGAAAAAAAAGCAAATTGTCTTAAAATTACATTGACAATTTGCTCAATCCTCTTGACGCAGATTAAAAATCCTACTAAAGGATGCAGGGTGGTTGCACAAAATTTAATGAAGAGATTAGTGAAAAATGTGATATATGCAACAAGTATCAGAGGACACCATCACACCCTATTGTAAGTCTCCCATTAGCACAATACTTTAATGAAGTAGTAGCTATGGATTTAAAGGTATTGGACACGGATAGAAACATTTTCATTTTACATTTCATAGTCATGGCAACAAGGTTCAATCTGTCACAGCAATACAAGGTAAAGACAAGAGTGATTGTGGAAAATGCAAAGGGACTGCACTAGGGGCACTGGCTAAATTTCCAGCTAACAATGGGGTGGGGGGGCTAATTTGCCAAAGACACATTGAACATTGTTGAAGTAAGAACACTGTAACGATGAACACTACAGCTAAAAGTCCCTTTTATAATGGGATTTGTGAAGGAAATCACATGGTGATTGATGAGACGCTCCATAAGATCTTAGCTCACAACTTGGTTAGTCAGCTAACATCTGCCCTGGCGTAGGTGGTCCATGTGCTGAATTCATTTCATATGGTTGGGGGCTATAGTTTGTATCAGTTATCCTATGGGAGAAATCCACAAATACCTTCTGTGACGTGTGATTATCCCTGGCTTCGGAGATCACAATTAGTTCCAGCTTTTCTGTACACTTGAATGCCCTACATGTAGGGAGAAGGGTATTCATCAAGGCAGCGGTCTCTGAGAAAATTCGGCCAACCTTATGGCATCACATAAGACCGTCCACGATAAACTTTAATGCTGGGGATTTAGTATACTATAAAAGAGGGTCAGAAAGAGCGGAAAGATCTGGGTAAAGTGAGTGGGTGTAATGGGAAGACAGTAATTCTCCGAAATGGTAGTCAAATTATTAGGGTGCATTCATCTAGATTAATCAGGATTGATTATAAACTTGCAGAATCTGAGCAGTTAGTAGAAGGTGATAAGGCACTCTGCAGTTCACATACTCATATGTTTGACAATTATGAGGAGCAGAATGCAGTGGATAAGACACTGAATGATGAACACGTGAATGAAGACCACGTGATACTGATGCACAAGATAGGGTTATTTGTCCCAAAGGTCAACTGCTGAAAGTCAGTACTACATTCGTACCAGAAGAGGCCAGTGAATGGAGGATGTGACCATTGTTGGGAGAGCAACAAAAGCCACCTGCAAATTCAAACATTGGATAAGTGTTCAAGTTGATGGATAAGAGGTAAGACCTATGGACTGGCAAAATGAAATGAAAATGTGAAAGGCTGGAAAATGCAGTGTGAGTTCCCATATTTAATCTGGAAGTGACTCTGGCCCAAGGAAGCGATCACATACTGGCAATAGAACCTCTGATCGTGGGAGGGTGAGGTCATGTAGTGGTATTCCAAAATAAGATACACGGGCAAGTAAAGGCCATACTTGACTCGAACAAGAACCTTAGAACAAACTAGGAATGCCAGTAGAAGTAGAATCCCTTTTGATTGGGAAGTTTTGGCAGCTAAAAGCAAATTAAAAGATAAATCGATAAGAGATGTAAAACAAAAAGAGTTGGATAGTTGGAAAGAATTTGTACATTCCGAACTACCAGCTAGAGGATAGCCAGCCTTATCTCTCAGGTGGATATGTACGGAAAAAGTACTCCCTGATGGAACGTCTAAGGCTGAAGTGAGACTAGTAGCTCGGGGTTTCGAAGAGAAACTTGGTGATCAAAATGCTAGAGTGGTCTCCCCCACTGCAGGAAAAATGATCTTGAAGATTTTCTTAGCTCTCTCAACCATATATTCTTGGGAATGTAGGTCAGTCGATATAAAAGCCACATTTTTGACAGGGTGAAGAATTTCAGCGAGACGTGTTTTTGAAAGCACCTAAAGAAAGAGGTCTTGTAGTAGGGAAGCTGCGGAAATTAAACAAATGCATTTATGGATTAAACGATGCATCGAGGGTATGGTGTTTCTCGGTTAGGCCTGTTTTGTTGAAAGTAGGTGGTATTCAGTTAAAAGCAGGCTCAGCAAAGTTCCACTGGTATCACAAACAGAAACTCACAGGCTTCTTTATGAAGCACGTTGATGATTTTCCATGGGGAGTTTTGTGGAATTTGAGTGATTTGTTATAGAAAAGGTAAAAGGGAATTTTTAAGTTAGGCTTCAGGGGCTTTTAAATATGTAGGGTTAGACATTAAGCAGAATCAGTTGGGAGTAATCTCGAATCAACAATCGTTGCTAGAAAGCATTAATCGTATCCTGATAAATTGGGCCAGATCATCTCAGAAAGGTGACCTTTCATCAAAGGAAGGAACAGCCCAATTAAGGGTGTGTTTAACTGATACCAGTTATGACATATTGGAGCTGAGTACTATGATGAAATGCGTTACAGTTTAGGAGGTTCTAATATAATGTGAACAAATTTGACTGAATTTGCTGAGCATGTCCGGTCTCTGTTTTGCGTAAAGGCAGTGAAATTGAATTAAGTACTTAAATAAAGCCTTTAAAAAAAATTAAATTTGGAGAAATGTGCACTGAAGTTTTCAGCCTTAAGCGACCCCAAAATATATGAAGTTAGTTCTTTTTAGTGATGCTTCCCATGCTAATCCTCCAGATGGATATTTGAGTGCAGTTGGGTTTATCATATTCTTGGTGGGGAAAAATAGAAAGTGTTGTCCTCTGGCCTGGGAAATCAAGAATATAAAAAGGGCGGTTAAAAGCACCCTAGCTGCAGAAACACTGGCACTAGTAGAAGGGATAGATATGGGATTGTATTTACCTAGCATTCTAAAGGAATTCCTATACGAGAGACATTCTGAGAGAAGTTTGCCCATAGAATGCTATGTGGATAGTCATTCTCTTTGGGAAAATGTTCAATCAACAAAGAATGTCACTGAGAAAAGGTCGAGGATTGGCCTTCCTTGAATAAAGGTAATATTGCAAGAAAATAAATTTCTAAAGTAAAACGGGTCCACGCAAGTCGCCAATTAGCAGCCTGTTTTGCAAAGAGAAATGATTGCTCTGAGAAATTATTGGCTGTCCTAGAAGACGTCTAGGACATCTTGTGTTATGATGAGTAATAAGAATTATGGAGAACCATTATTTTTTTATTGCTTTATATGTTAAGTATATTTAAGTATGTTATAAAGCTTTTTGTTTAAGGAAAGAAAGAGGAATCTGTTAATGGTTTGCTGATTATGTTGTTAAAGATGCATCAATTAAGAATTGAGATCACATACAAAGAGAGTCAGCTGGGACACCGGTATAGTAGTTAGGAGGCAGAGATCTGTAAGGCTGCATCCTGTGAATAACCCTAATATCAAGGAAAAGAATTGTCTTGTTTCATAGTTCACCATCTGGCTTGGATCCATTTAACAGCAGTGAGACTGCCACAGTTTACCTCACGTTCTCCTGATGTGTGCAAAATGCCCATGGAAGCATGAAGTAGCCCTAATTAGCCAAGTTTCCCATCACTGGACATTTGGCATGGCAGTGGAAAGGTGTCAGGCTCCCCTCCAAAAGCCTTCCTCTGCTTCACTGCCAGTCCTCCCACCTGCCAGGCCACCTCCAATGGGCTGGGAAAATTCAGCCCATTAAATGAACAATGAGGCCTCATAGCATACTTCCTCAGTAGGTCTCATCTCTTGTGTGTTTTGTAGGTCTTGTCTTCTATGTGTTTTGTACAGTACATTAATTATCAAGTGCCTTCTTAAGGAGAAGAAATGTTTCTAGTAAGCAATTTTCTGATCTCTGTAATGATCAAGGGCGGATGCAGGCTGAGTGGAATAAGGAGCTCTTTGAGATACTATGTTATTAGTTTTGTTCACATATGCATACTTCTAGATAGTCAATGCCAAAGTAATGGTTCTACACCATCATGAGACTAGGTAGACACACAACTCTTTACAAATCAAAAGAAATAGCTTTTACTCAATAATTAAATGTTTACAGTAAGAGAACTTTTTTTTAAGGCCCAATGTTTTCATTTCTGGCCTTTAGCCAAAAATAATAGGGCCAATTTTCTTCCCCAACCCTTGATGCTCCATATATGTCCAGGTTCAATCTGTTATCATAGTCCCCAACCTTAACCCAACACAGGCCCATCTATTAGCATGGCAATGCCCACTGGTTTCAGGGCCTTTTATAACTACTCCATAATGTTTGCACCTCTCTGTAATTTCCCTGCAGATTTGTTCGTCCACATCCTTCCCACTAGTTGGAGGTCTATAGACTACATTGAGCAATGTGATTACACCCTTTTTGTTCCTTAGCTCTAGCCAAATTGATTCTGTCCTTGAACCCTCTGGAACATCCTCTTTCTCCAGCACTGTAATGCTCTCCTTAACCAATGCAGCCACCCCTCCTCCTTTCCTATCTTTTTTGAACACCTTGTACCCAGGAATATTTAGCACTCAGTCCTGCCCTTCCTTGAGCCAGGTCTCTGTTATTGCCACAACATCATTCCACATGGCAATCTGCACCTGTACTTCATCAATCTTATTTACTATACTCCATGCATTCACATACATGCAGTTTAACCCTGTTTTAGACTTCATTACTTTCTTCCTTACTCCGACTCCACCTATTAACTTACTATTCTCTATACTAGTGCTCTCTGTCTCTCCCAGTATTTTGTGCACCTTGGTACTACTCTCCGGTATTCTCTCCTGGCTCCCACACCCCTGCTGAGTTAGTTTAAATCCTCACCAACAGCAGTAGCAAAATGCCCCACAAGGAACTCAGTCCAGCACTGTTCAGGTGCAACCCACCTTGCATGTAGAGGTGCCATCTCCCCCAGTGCCAGTCCCAGTGTCCCAAGAATCTAAAGCCCTCCCTCCTGCACCATCTTTCCAGCCACGCATTCATCTGCCTTATCTTCCTATTCTGTACTCACTTGCATGTGGCACTGCGAGTAATCTGGAGATTGCTACTTTTGAGATCCTGCTCGCTAATTTTCTACCTAGCTCCCTAAATTCTGCCTGCAGGGCCACATCCCCCTTCCTACCTAAGTCATTGGTGCTGATGTGGACCATGGCCACTGGCTGTTCACCCTCCCTGGGGATACCCAGATCCCTCAGTACTGTAGTTTTGCCATCTTTCTACATTTACATAATATACTGCTTTTCTATTCTTCTTGACAAAGTGGACGAGTTCACATTTTCCCACTTTTTTTTATTCATTCATGGAATGTGGGTGTTGCTAGCTAGGCCAGAATTTCTTGCCTATCCCAAATTGCCCTTGAGAAGGTGGTAATGTGCTGCCTTCTTGAACTGCTCCATCTGCCAATCTTTTGCCCACTCACTTAACCTATCTATATCCCTTTGTAGACTCTATGTCCATCTCACAATTCACTTTCCTACCTATCTTTGTATCATCAGCAAATTTAGCAAACATACATTCAGTCCCTTCATCCAAGTCATTCAGATAGATTGTAAATAGTTGAGGCCCAAGCACTGATTCCTGTGACATCCCACTGGTTACTGTATGCCAACCCAAAAATGACCCATTTATCCCTACTCTCTGCTTCCTCTTAGGCAACCAATCCTCTATCCATGGTAACATGTTACCCCTACACCATGGCCTGAATTTTTCGGTCATCAGGCGCGTGTGATAGGTGGGCTGGGAGCAGACGGGAAATGGGCCACCAGCCACGATCAGCCCCCCACCACAATTTTACGCTGGCTGGCCAATTAACGGCCAGCCAGCGTATAAAACGCACGCTGAAATGTTGAGCGATGCCAGGGTGGGGGCCGGAAGAGGGCAGGCAGCAACATAAACAATGTGAGCACTTCGAGGGAGCTTCCTGAAGGCAGACAGCTACCCCAGGGAGCTGCAGACCTGCGAGGACTAAAGGACACGACAAAAATGCTGCAAAATATGTCCATGCAGCACAATCAAGCACTTGAAAGCACACCTCATAAAAACCAGTCCCCAGCTACCTCTTTTTATTTTATTTCCCCACGGAGATTTCATCCTGCCCTGAATCGAGGTTTGAGCAAAAACGTGAATGCCACTTGGGAGAATGGCCTGTCTGCCAACCATAAATGTGGACAGGCCATGTAAAATCCCTGTTGATTGTATTATTAATGGACTTAATTGCGCCCGGCGAATATAGCGCAAGTGCGTTATGACGCAGGACGCTCATCCAATGTCATCTCGCGCTATTTCACATCCGTTCGGGTCTGGCGCCTGCCTGCCTGTCCGCGGGGCATAAAATTCTGGCCCATGAGTTGTTATTTTATGTAGTAACCTTTGATGTGGCACCTTATCAAATGCCTTTCAGAAATCCAAGTGCATCACATCTACAGGTTCCCCTTTATCCAAATTATCTGTCACTTCCTCAAAGAACTCGAATAAATCAGCCAAGTATGATTTCTCTTTCAAAAACCATGCTGGCTCAGCCTTATTGCATTAAGATTTTCTAGGTGCCCTTCTACAACCTGCTTAACAATAGGTTCTAGAATCTTCCCTATGACTGATGTTGGGTAACTGACCTGCAGTTACCTACTTTCTGTCTCCCTCCTTTCTTTAATAGAGGAGTTACATTTGCTATTTTCCAATCTGATGGGATGGCCTCCAGAAATCCTCAGCTGCATTGGCAGGGAAGAACAAACTTGCCTGTTTTGGATCCATAAAACTTCCCACTGAATCAATTCACTTAATAATGGATTGGAGACGGCTGGTACAAGGAATACGCCCACTAGTGAAAGGCATAGCTTTTTTGTGGAAACTTAGAAAACTGAGCAGGGTACTATGCTGACGTCATTCCTGCCTCATTATGGTGGGGCAATAAATGCTGGCCCTGCCAGTGACGCTCACACCCGATGGATGAATATAAGAAAACAATTACGTGGTTATGGTAGCTGTGTGTGCGGGTATTCCCCCACCATCCCTCCCAGGGGCACCCCAAGAAACCTTGTTAATAATAGTATGGAGTCCCCTGCAACAGCTGTGCATTTTAAGGGCCATTAAAAGAAAGCTTAATTTAGATATGTAGTCCAATTTTCCAACTGAATTTTACAAGGAGGTTGTACAAAAGCTAGTTTGTTTTTGATGCAGTTTGTGCTCAGATGCAATGGAACAAAAACAGTTTCTTAAACAAAGGAAAAAATGGCAATATCATTCATCAAATACAGTACCTAGGGAACACTGCTGGTTCTGCTGTTCCAGTTTCTCTGTTTAAACTTTCCACTGTTTTCAAATCTATGCGGCAGGAAATATATTGGCAAAGCAAAAGAGAAACTCAGCAGTCCAAGAGTCAAAATCCACCAAATGTGTACAGTTTGAAGAGTATTAACTTCTTCGATATCTCACAGGCTGCATGCGCTAACTAAGGCATTGTGATCTGGATCAAAAACAGAATTATCTGGAAAAACTCAGCAGGTCTGACAGCATCGGCGGAGAAGAAAAGAGTTGACGTTTCGAGTCCTCATCACCCTTCAGCAGAACTGAGTGTAGTTAGGAGAGGGGTGAAATATAAGCTGGTTTAAGGTGGGGGGGAGAAGTTGGTGGGGGGGGTGGAACTTGTGATCTGGATAGTGGTAGAGCATATGAGGGCAGGAATTCACAGCAAGTATCCCTTTTGCTGATAATATAAATAAATGAGGCTGAGGCATAATTTTCTCTCAAATCTCAATACGTTATGTATGTTGGGAACAGAGCTAGATGTGATTTGTGTTCCTTTTGTGAGACTAATAAAAGAAAACATTTTTTGTGCAGATGTTTACCTGAATGTTAATTTAAATGACAGCGGCTTCCTGCAAAAACACAGCTCAGCCAATAATAGTTTGCAGACCATCCTGTCCTTTTTCTTCAGAAAGCATTGGGCATGTAGCATATTTTCCACCAAACTCTGCGCAGTTCAGACAATACGATGCAGGCAGAATCCAGGCTGAACTGAACATCTACCGACTCAAAATGCCCTGTATGTCAGATTGGTTCATCAGCTACTTCCTTGTATGCTTGCCAACCTTCTAGGATTGTCTCGGAGTCTCCAAAAACAACCCAGGAGAAAAAGATCATACAGGAGTTACAGAAAGTGTTTTTTTCATTTCTTTAGAGCACATTTTTCTATAGTTAGTTATTAGGTTATAAAAATGCAGGGAGATGGCAAAAAACAGTTGTTTGACTGGGTGGTGTGGTTGAAGACAGGAGCTCATGTAATGAAAACTCAAGGAGTACATCCAACCCGACTGGGTTAACCCTTCTTCCTCTGCAGTATATTACTGGAAGCTTATCCACCCACTTTTGCCAATGTGCAATTAGTACAACTTCATTTGTGATTCATCGCCATTTTACATGCACTGATCCTAATCTTATCAGGTGCCAGTTTGAAACACAATTTTCATGCAGGACAATTGGACACGCTGCAGATAACAAGCTGACGAAGTGAATGCTACTCGCAATTCTTTTATATAGTACAGATTTCCCATGATATTGTTGAGAGATGGCCTGTGTTTTTAAGGCCTCTGCTGTAAATAGGCAAAATCCAGAAATTGTAGCTACTTTGTAGATTGCTGAGATTAATTATCTCTAAGTTAGTTATATCTGGTTCCAAAAGCATTTTTAATTGATAGAAAATTTTGAACAGGAGAAAACAATGGAAGAAAATAAAATAAATAACAAGGTTAGAATAAATAGAAAAACAAGCAAAAGAACAGTTTATGAGAGAGGTGAAAATAAAATAAGAAATTCTAAGGTTATTTTTTAAGGTGTGTAGCATTTCATTGGTGGGTAATACATATCAAGAGGGTGCTGGGTTTGAGTTGGTTAACCTCAGCCAGGGCAGTCATAGGGCACAGCACCAGTCGATCAGAGAATATTGGCCTGGGGACCTGCTCCAAATTGCAAGCCATCAATTCCAACCTGAAATATGCAGGATGCTGGATGGAGAATAACGCTGAGGTCATGGTCAAATGCCTGCTGGCAACCACCATCAGAGCTTACAAAGTGAAGATGGCCACTTGGATGATCCTGTCCACACTTCAATGTGACAGTGAGACTTGGGTCACCTAACAAAGGCACCTCTGGTGCTAGAGAATTTCCACCAGTGATGCCTCCACAGGACACTCAAAGTCAAGTGGGAGGACTGGTGAACAAACTCCAGCATCCTCAGCATAGCCAGTTCCCCCAGCATCGCAACCATGGTCATGCAAAATCAGCTCTGCTGGTGTAGATGCTACATCTGCAATGCCTGTCAAATAATCAGCGTCCGAAGCAGATCCTCTTTTCCCAATTTAAGGATGGCACCCAATCTCAAGGAGGACAGAGAAAAGGTTTCCAGGACACTCTTGAGGGCCTCAGTGACAAGTGGACGAATAGACATCAGTGCGTGGGAGGAACTTGCCACAAAGCGTAGCATGTGGCAACGTTTCATGCAACAAGCAGCAACACAGTCAGAAACTGAATGCATAAACTCTGCTTTGGAGAAGTGGCGAAAGCAGAAGAGAGAGAGAAAGCAGAACCCTGGCTTAAACACCTCCACCCTCTCTGTCCTCTCTGCCCAAAGATCTGTGGTCCCAGGACTGACCTGCTGAGTCACCTGAGAACACATAAATATCACGAAGCCTAGCAGATGTCATCCCCAACAATGATCACTGCTCATAGATCATCTGGTTCATTCACCAGCAAAGCAGTCAATGCTGTCAGGGGAACAGCAGAGGGAGAATACATTGGAGAGAAAGGATGTGTTATATAATTGACCTTTTTAGTATTAGCAGCTGATATGCTGTACCTTCAGAAGGGCCGATGTGACCTATTCCGATCCACTCCTGCAATGTTTGCTTGAAAGTTCAGCATTAAGATTCATGTCCTTCCTGTAATACAATCATCATCTTTGGAGTATCTATAACACTCTAATAATGACTGAGGCATTTTAGATCCATCTGTCTCAAATAGCTTTGAAAAATGATGGTTCTCATCTTCCTCTCCTCACTGCCAAAGTGGCACTTAATTCTCCAAATGCTACGCAGAGGTAAGTGGGGAGGAGATCCCTTATATCCAGGCTGGCCTTGCATTACTGGAGCTTGCCTGAAGACGTGTTTCTGAACAACAATGGTGAGGGAGGAATTCGTCCTAGCCCTCCTGCCTCCATTTTCTCCATCGGCAACAAATAAGGTGTCCAATTTAAGGAGTGCCTGCATAAGCTGGCTTCAGCCTTGCATCTGGTACCACTCAGACTGGAGGCAGGTAGGCAGCAAGGCAAGGGAATAGCAGGTGTAAGATCCAGGGTTTACGGCCAGGGGGAGTGGCGGGTCTATGCTGTGGGTGAGTTAAAACAAGCATAGCGAGTGACCCCTCCCAATACATTTAGGGGCTCTTGGGGCCTAAACAGCCACAGAGCACTTTGGGGACACTACAGCTGGGCAAAGGGTGGTAGGCATGAAAAAGGTATATTAGCGTGACTATTTTCTCTCCTCTCTGTAGGTACCAAGTTGATGAACAAGCAACAAGTGCCCAGGTCTTTCCATATCCAGTTTATATGCAACTGCTGGAAGACACACTGGATGAGCTGTGGGGTGACTCAATCCTGATTTTTCTCTCTCTAAAAGGAGCACCTCATTCCAATCCAATGGCCTGGGATAGTAGAAGTCCATCAGTCTGACAATGTGCATTGGAGTTCCAATGTAATGTGTCTCATATTCAACCCTTAGTATACAGTATTTGATGCACATTTTCTTAGAGTGCCTATTCTCACTTCCTCTCCTGAATGTACTGGCAAACACTGGGGTACAATATTACTGGTGCTGCCACGCATAAGTCTAGATAGACAACTGTCAACAGAATATTCAACAGTAGTGTAGCTGAAATCACTCTGGCTCTACTGAGTTGTCACAACTTCACACTTTCAAGAAGGAATCCCTAATAATCAAGAGGAGGACCCTGGGCACATTCCTCCAGGGCACTGGAGTCAACCGTAATTCATCTGCTACTGTCAGGAATGGAACCTATGGCCTTCCTCATTTATACATCTCTGCACCTCATCAACCATAGCAGGAGTTCATAACTTTCTTTATAAGTAATGTGAAACGGAGACCACAACCAGATCAGCCATGATCTTATTGAATGGTGGAGCAGGCTCGAAGTGCCAAATGGCCTAGTCCTCCCAAGTTCTGCTCCTATGTTACTATGTAATGTCAAACAATGCAGCTTAATCAACGTGGGCCAATGCAGTCCAATTGATAAGCACCTCGCTATTAGACTCAATGACCATCCCCACCACCACTTGTGCACTATGGCTGCAAGGTGTACTACCTACAGGATTCGCTGCAACAATTCCTAGATCCTCAACTTCCTCTAAGCAGGACAGAACTGGCAATATCATGGCAATACCATCACCTCCAGGTTTCCTTTAGACAGATATCGGTGCTCCTTCAACACTGCTGAGTAGAACACCCTGAACCTTTCTACCTGACACCAATGTGAGAACGCAATCACTAAAAGGACTGCAAAAGAGTTGAAGAGAAGATTCACCACAATCTCTCAGGGCAACTAGGAATGCATCATGAATGCCACTTTGCCAGCATTGTTCACATCCTGCGGCAAATGTCTTTTTCAAATCAAAACAGGGTCAACTCTTGTGATGGATGTGCATTTTATGAGATCAGAACCTTGTTCCATTTAATAAGCATCATTCACAGTCGACGTACAAGTGATATTGTTTATTAAACCCACTGAAGTAGAAGCACAGGCCATGAGTCACACATTCTGGTTCCTCTGGCGACGTGAGTGGTCTTTCAGCTACTGTTGAACTCCATTTTGTAAATCTTTGTTTCAGATTGTTCTGGGAACATGAACAAGATATCTAGAGCTATTTCCAGAAAAGCACTGGCTGGATATCAAAAATAGTTCCATGGTTTAACAAGGTCTAACTGCAGTCAGAACCTCCATGGAGTGACAATCACAGCTGGGTTGCAACTTCACTCCTATTTATTTAGCTTAGTTAGGAGCTGTACATTTCTCGCCTGACCTTCCGACTTGGGCCTAGTCGATGGGTAATTGGTGGGGGGTGTGGAGGGGGGAGGTTAGTCAGTGGAGTGGGAGGGTAGTCGGGGGGAAGCCAGGGGATCCGGACAGTAGTCAAGGGAGTGAGGTGGGTGGGATAGTTAGGAGGTAGTCAGAGTGTTGGGGGGGTATTCGGCAGGTACAGGGGGTAATCAGGGGGGGTTGTGGGAGGTGGGTGTTAGTTGGGGGCGTCCAGTGATGGTGTAGTCAAGGGATCCAGTCAGGGGGTCATCACTAGCATAGTTACCCAGGAGTTAGAAGTGGATTTAACCCTTCTAACTATTCTGCTAAGAGTTGGAACCATCTAAAGTCTCCAATTTAAACTGAAATATTGGATGGTTCCCAGTGCAGGGCAATTGCCCATTGGAAGTTTAAACTTCCTGCGCAATTCCCATGCTGTCCTTACGTGGGGACTTTTGGGGGGTTCCCCCAGTGTACCTCCTGGGGTACCTCCCGGGTAAGACCGACCGCCCCCACCATCCCCCCAACAACCCCACCCTGGGGAACAGAAGTTCTGGGCCCTATATTTCTGAATTAAAGGTAGAACGATAACATAAGAGATTATAGGGATATATAATACTGTTTGATAGTACATGTGTAATTCTCAAACTTTTACTGTGTTTGGCAAATCTCTGACAAATAGAGTAACTGCAGAGGTTCTATTTGTTCAGCTGTCTTTTGCCACTGGCGTGCCAATATTGTGGTGCAAAACTCAGCAGTCAGCACAAGCAAGAAGAGCTATGTGTCTGGCAAGCAGTTTGGACCCTTTACATTAAAAAATGAATGAAAAAATTTAAAGATGAAAGGACGGATATTGTAGTTAATAAAAGGATATTTTTAACTCCTGAAACTGCTGTCTTTTGCTGAGTATAATTTCATTAGTGAGGATAAGTGCTCAACTACCTCATTCAGCCGGCTATATTTTGTATGCAGGAGTAGCACCAAGGTTGGGCTATTTGAGCAGGAAGAACATTGCAGCTAAATGTGGAAAGAGTGGTGGCCAGCACTAGTTTTATTTTTAACTGACATCCACTCTTTCCAGCAAGAGTTATAAGATGGTACCACGTGCAGGGATTCCAGCAGATTTGCCTTCCCCTGGTCCAGAGCAGCATTTAGCATAAATTTGGGGCCCCACCATCTTGCATCAGGTAGCATGTCAAAGACCAGAAGCAGGCCTGACCTGTGTAGTTCAGTGTCATGCTGGGCAGCAACCTTATCAACTAAAACACCGACGATTCCAGAGAGGCTGTTACAATACAAAATTGAAACCAGTTCTCCTTCCGTCTGCTGGGCTCTCTCATGCAGACAACCTGACATTTAGGAAACCAACAATGTCACAGATCCACAAAATTACAAATCTGCCTTCCCTTGAAACCGTCAGTTCCTGGGGAGCATTTAGCTGCAATGTTCTTCCTGCTCGAATAGCCCAACCTCGGTGTTACTCCTGCATAAAATATAGCCGGCTGAACAAGGTAGTTGAGGGCTTGTCCCCACCAATGAAATTATGCTCGGCAAAAGTCAGCATTTTCAGGAGGGGTAGAAAATTTCCTTTTATTAACTACAATATTCTTCCTTTCATCTTATGAATTTTTTTCATTCCTTTATAGTAACAGGGTCTCCGTGTGACACAGGAGAGCCCATCGGCATCACATGAAATACTACCCCACAGCCACACAAAGGCCACTCTCCTCATACAAGGAGCTTTTTAACTGGAAGTGGAAAAACAACCTTAAAATACGGTACGATTTGCTTCATTTCTTAGCAACGTATTTTATAGGCCCATTCTATATTCCCATTGGGTCTTCTGTGATATAGAACAGGCCTCATTTTGGCCATTTGCCAACTCATCACTCATGAAAATAGTACTTGGTTTCAGTGATTTGATGAATGTTTTTACTGGCCAATAATCTGGCAAAAGTCATTGTGTGTCTGTATTTAGTCTATTGACCAATAGATTTCAAATCCTTGTATTAAAGCCTCTTTACACTAGAATCATGTTAATTGAAATCAATAACATTCATCAAAATGGGTAGATAAACAGGGCAAAAAGCAGAATTTAAAGCATTGTAATTTTCAATATCTCCATATGTCATGTTTTCTGTACTGAAGTTTAAGTGATCACCTTTAAATTTTGCTACTATTAGCAATCTAGGTTCTCACATAGAAGGTCATGATGCTGCAGAGCAGAGTGGCATGGCAAGATGGATACCATTATTTTATATGTTTTTATGTGGCATCAGCCTTGCCAAAACTGAGGACAACACGGCCCTCATTGTTCTTAAAGCAGCTGTTAGGGAGGTACACTTGAACACCGCAGGTTGGGTGTTTTGCAATTCTTATCCTCTCTTCTTGAAAAGTGCCTCATGCTCGAGCTATCCCCGGTGTCCCGTCCAATATTTATTTCTCAATCAGCATCACAAAAACAGCTTATCTGGTCATTAACACACTGCTACTTGTGGGACCTTGCTGTGCGCAAATTGGCTGCCACTTTTCCTACATTACAACAGTGACTACACTTCATGGGCAGAATTTTCTGCCTGTTGGGTGGGCGGGCCCGACCCAATCTCCAGCGGGCAGGGAGCCGATCCCCGCCGAAGAAGCGGGCCGCAACGCCATTTTATGTGGGCAGGCCAATTAAGGCCCGCCCAGCGTGACCTCTGGCGGGAAGCGCTATGCGCTTCCTGTGCAGGCGGGGGGGATTCCCTAAAAGCGAGAGTGCGCTCTTTTGCGCATGCGCATGAAAGAGCGCACATCACCCTGAGGGTAAGTGCAACCTCAGGGAGATCGCTTCCACTTTGAAAAATATTAAAAATAGAAAAAAAAATTCCCTAACATGTCCCCCTCATGTGACAATGTCACATGAGATGGGACATGTTCATAATTTACATAATAACTTTATTAAAATTTTTAAAACCCCGCATGAAACCTCATCCCGCCGCTGGATGAGGTTTCATGTTTTCTCTATTTGCCGGTGGGGCTCCTGGTCTGCCCGCCAACCTTAAGGTCAGAGGGGCAGGTCCTTTAATTGTTTAAATGATCCTGTCAATGGCCTCAATTGGCCATTGACAGGTAGGCAGGCCCGCAGTTGATTTTGCTGTGCCCCCGCCTTCCTGAAAATTTAAATGGACCGGGATGACATCGGGGGTTCCGCCCGACATCATCCCGTGTCATTTTATGCGTCGGCGAGCGGGCCCTGACCCCTGCTCGCCAACGGCAAAATTCTGCCCCATAAGTACTTGATTAGTTGTAAAGCACTTTGGGAAATCATGAGGTGCTATAGAAATGTAAGGCTTTTTTTCCCCCTCTCATTATCTAGTTAAAATCTAGAAGCCATTGTGCAGTACTTGTAAAATTTGTGTCTTTCCCCCATTTCACTAATGGCCTGTATGATTAGGCTTTTTTTTAACTATACCATTTTTTGTAGAAGTTTTACTAAAGTTCTTCTATCTTCATTGTGACTGGGTCAAAAATAATACAGCAACCAAGAAAGACAAATTTAGCAAACTTTCTGAAAGTTTTTTTTTCAAATTCTCCATGCCCATTCTGATTCATAACCAATTTTTAATTAATGTTTACCAAAAGTAACTTTGTGGGGTGACAAAGGTTTACTTTTAAAGTGCTGTTGCCTAACGTTTTATGAAGAGCGACAGAAAAGAGGTTCTGGTGAAGCTAAAACATTTCTTCAATCCTTGAGAGGCTTAAAGTATTCCCAGTGTATTTTTTCCAGCACGTAAAACCACCTCTGGCACCTGGACCAGCCTCCGCACTTCTTGCCAACTGCAGCAGGGACTGACTATCATCTCAATTTACCTTCTGCACGCTGTGGACTGCAGCACTCTGTTTCAATGGCTGCTTGTATTCTGAACAAAATCCATGGGATCAAAAATACATCTGACCCAATGCATTGCTTCAAATGCAACGCTTCTCTTTAGCCCTTTCAGATCACTGTTAGAACCAAATATTCTCCATTTCTCTTCACGAGAAAGCTCAATTATTTTCAAAAAATATTTTCATCCTCAATCTCCTGGATTGAGTCCACTTTCCAATCTATCCTCTGTACCTCCTGGCAATGAGACACTGAGGTTGCTGATTTTAAATAAAAACAACAGCTTCCTGGCTCAAGATGTGCATTGCATTTCAAAACAAGGTTAACTGTAATTTACCAGAACTTGACTAGTGAACTCCAGACCTGAGTCCATTGCTTCTATATCCTTTGGCTCCTTCTCCCCATCTCTATCCTTTCCAGCCACTCAATCATGACACCTTTCATTTCTTTACACTCGACTACTTGGCCCTTCCTATCTTTATCCATCATAAGGCAATGCCTTTCTATTCTCCTGTGGCTGTTCAGGATTGAAGCCCCTTTGCACAAACCCCAATTACCCTCTGTGCCTCTGTTGTCCTGGCCAATATATATCCTTCAACCAATATCAATGAAACAGATTAACTTGTCATTTATCTCATTGCTGTTTATAGGACCTTGATGTGTACAAACTGGTTGTCACTTTGCACTATAGATACTACACTTCAGAAGTACTTCATTGGCTGAATGTACTTTGGGATGCCCTGAGATTGCATTATAGTACACATTATATACTATATAGCACCATATACTATGGCAGTTTAAGAATCTGAATTCAGATTTTAAAAAACCTGGAAATAAAAAGCTGACATCAGTTAAGTCGACAATGAGGCTGTGAGATCATCGTGAAAACCCAACGGATTGACTTATGTCCTTTGATGTAACAGACCTGCCATCCTTACTGAGTCTAACCCAAATGTAACTTCAGTTCCACTCCAGTGTGGTTAAGACTCAAGTGCCCTCTTAAGTGGCCAAGCAAGCCACTTCGTTGTATCAAACCTCTTCTACGAAGATGGTCCACCATCATCTTCTCAGGGCAATTAAGGATGGACAACAAATGCCAGCTTTGCCAATGATGTCCACTTCAAGAGAGTGAATAAAAAATAAATAGACACCAAGCAGCAGCAGTGGTGGGACTGGAAATTCTCCCCCAAAGTCAATGGGCTTTTGGCTGGTCTCCAATTTTTCCAGTCCAGCCTGTGCCGATTCCCACTGCGGGCAGGACCGGAAAATCCTGGCCAAGGTCTTTCTCCTTTCCACTGACATTCTCCAAAGGACCCACTGAGGTGTCTGTCACTGCCACCTTATCAGCAGGAGTTCAGTGGCACCATCCTCCCCTCCCAATTAGCATGCCAGCTAATCCCACTTACCCACCCTGAGCTCTGCCAATGGTTTAATCATCAGCCCACTCTGCATTTCACTCCAAAAAGTTATTTACTTGTGAGCAAGGCCCGTGCCATTCATTATGTGAATATGGAGGAGTGTGCTGATATTTTGACTTTGATTTAAACTTGGCTCAAGGTTGAAGACACCTTGTCCCTTATTGAAGTCTCCCGACTAACTTTCCTGCCCAGCCTATCATGATGGTTGACTGGCCATTATCCCAATTCACAACTTGGACACTCCTATTTCTTCAAGCATCTTGCCTTTAAAATCCTCATTGTCTGTTCTTCTTCATCCCCAAGTCCTGACCTAAGTTTAACTCCTACATCCTCCCACTTTTCCTCCCTCAGGCTCTGTACTGAGTTACTCCTCATCTTTAGGGAGTTCAATCTTCACCATAGCTCCTCTTGCTTCTATCCTCAAAATTCAATGGCCTCCCTAACATTCTCCTTCCATATAAACTCTCGTACTGCCTCGGCCTTGCCACCTCCCATTGTCTCCTATGTTCCTATAGTTTTGATCAGTGCCAAGGCCCTATCCAACCTCTTCCTTGTCTCCTTACCACACACACCTCCAACTTTCACTGTTTCTTAGGATTGGATTACAGCTAGAGTTTTCATTCCAAAACAGCAGTGTGTTCACCTCACCAACTGCATCACAGATTCTCATTTGTAATGGAGCCAAGTATGAATCTTTCCATGATTTCTTTTTCCCATCTGTTTATTTGTTTGTGTGTTGGTAATGAAAAGCAATAACCGACTGTAAGGGGCATGCAGGGATAAGGTCAGGTGGAGTGTTTCTTGGAAATAAATCACAGAATTGACTCTGATGATGGTGGGATAATATTGTATTTCAAGGCTGCTGCTAGCGAAATGCATTAATTCAGTGTCGAGGCAGAGTAAGGACATGGCAGGGTCATGAACCCTTCCCTTATGATCTGTCACTTTTGCAGCTCATGAATAAAAAGATGTGGTTACTCAATCACCAAGGACACCATAGTCTGTTCGTCCCTTAACACAGGCGAGTCCAAGTGCAAAGATGTGTTACTCTACAAGGAAAGAAGTTACTATTTCTCCCTTGGCCGTTTGCACAATTATACATACAATGCATTTAGCAAGCACAATCCTATCTGTACATTGATAAAGAGGAAACAACAACAAAAAGAATCAAGAGAGGGGTGAAGCAGAGGCTCTCTGGAAAGAGCTAAAAGCTAAACAGTTGGGTTAGAATCATAGAAATTTACAGCACAGATGGAGGCCACTTGGCCCATTGTGTCCGCACTGACCAACTAGTACCCATCCAGCTGAATCCCATCTGATTTCCATCTCTTGGTCTGTAACTTTGTAGGTTACGGCACTTCAACTGCATGTCCAAGTACTTTTTAAATGTTACTAGGCTTTCTGCCTCTACCACCCTTTCAGACAGAGAGTTTCAGATCCTCACCACCCTCTGGGTGAAAAAATTTCCCCACGAATCCTCTCTAAACCTCCTATCTCTTACCCTAAATCTATGCCCCCCTGGTTATGGACCCCTCAACCAAAGGCAATAGGGCTTTCTGAACCATTCTATTGAGATGAGGAGAAGTAACTACAACTTTAAATGCCATTTCAGAGTTGCAGCAGATCTGTGGGACACAGGATAGCACTGGTGATTCCCAACACCCAAGGATATGGACCACGGGGAAACATAAAATATCTGAGCAACTGATAGACCTCTCACAGCATCTCATCTCTCAACATTTCAACCAGAGTCAAAAGTTGACACATGCTGCTTACAATGAAGAGAACAATTTATAACATTATAGAAGGTGTTTATGTTGGCTGCAACAGTCATTTATGTTTACTATCAGCAGTGTCATCTTTCATGAGGGTAGGGGTTACTGTCAATAATAAATCTATGTAAAATAAATGATGAATTATAAATGGTGCTTTACTGATAAAATAACCACAGAGTGAAACTAAACTTGTGACTTGTGAGCTGTACTGTCTGATTTCATTCTGTGGTTTATGTTTCACTAAATTATTGTACAGAGTTATTTGTTTATATCTCACAACAGTTAATATTTTTAGGGAAATTATTTGAATGTAAATTGGCTCTCTGCAGAACTATGGTTGTGTAAGCAAATATTATTCTTGGCAAGGTTTGGAAATTGTTCTCATCAGGTGACATGAATGGGAGCTCTGTGCATTGGTGTACATAGAGACAGGCCTGTCTGATGACATACTTGTGGTGGGAAGGGAGTTGTGGATAAGATGATTGATAAGAGTGTTGACATGTAGTAGTCATGTCCTCTAGTGGTGTGACATGAATGCATCTTGCAGGCAACAATGGATTGTTATCTTTCTCTTCATTTGCTGATGCTGTTCCACTTCTTGATTTCCTTGCTGCCCATGAAGGGAGCTTTCATCTTACACCTCTCCTTGTAAGACTAAGTTATCCTACAAGCATACGGCACCCCATGACACCAGCTGCTTAGTATTGGAACATGGCCAGATCAATCCAAGTACCTGGTGCACCCCTTCAAGCTGCCAGTGTTGTGCTCAGTGATCACTCTGTTGAATGAATGAAGTGTGCTACATTGATAGCCAGTTGGTGTCTTGGAAAGTGCACAGCTGTCACCTGCCATCACTGCAGACGATGGTCTTGATCTCTAAGGAACCATCCAGAGGCTTGTCTTCCTGTGTCAAAGAGTGCTGCCAAGGAGGACTGTCTTCAAATGAGGGTATTGAGGCAGCTCCCAGGAAACCAAGTATATTCATTGGCATAATGGTGCACTGGTCATAATTGAACCACGTGTTGAAAAAACGGAATCCTTTCCAGTTGACATACAGGCAGGCATTCATCTAGGGAGCCCATGGTCTTGTGGTACAGTTAGTGATTCCTTAACCCTGGCTTGGGGTTGAGGCCAGCATCAGAGATCGGGAGAGGGGCCTGGAGTCATGGGGGTGGTGGGAATTTCAGGCTTGGGTGTGGGGGATTGAGAGTCAGGGCCGAAGTGAGCAGTGAGAGTGGCGACAATTGTGTCCTTTAATATGGCTTGGGAAGAGTAGAGTGGGTATCCCTTTCGCCTCTCTTCCCTCTCAAGACCTAGCTGAGGGCCATGCAGCCAGCCCAAATTAATCAGCAGCAAAGTGGCAATTTGCCTCCGGAGGCCCGATTAGATTCTGCAGCTCGCTGGAATTATTTAGCTGAGGCCCAAGACATGCCTTGGGGCTCTAGCTCCCGGTGCTCCCTCTAACTGCAAAGACGACTTATACATGAAAATGAGATTTAACAAATTTCTCCCGTGTCTTTTCCCTGTTGGTAATCTTTTGCCTTAATAGGCCATGGTTCTGCTGTTGGTTATCCTGCTCTATGCCTCCATTCTTGTCCTCAGAATAGGTCACAAGAATTGCTTATCTAATTCCAGACTCAATAGGTTCCTTTATAAAGGTTCCTTTGAACTCCTCTTAACTCTCACGGTCACTCAATTTCCCCTATTGGTGTCACTATTCTTCATTAACTTTGAGATGACTACAAGGACAATGCAGGATCCCTCGGACACTTTTCCTCAAGCCCAATATTAAGTCAGCTCCCAAGTGGCTGCCCTGCACTTCCAATGGACTGAAGCAAGACTTTATGTTCTATGTAATCTGGGATAGCATGTCCTAAACAAACAGTAGATCCATTCATTTCTTCTAGACTTTCGCTACATGCCCAAGCCACTTCTGAAGATAATGAATTTCAATTATCCCAGGTGAAACTACCAAACAGGTTTTTTCACAAATCATTTTAAACCGCAGCAGCTAAATGTTCAAATCAGTAAAAAAAAACATTTGAACTGGTTGAGGAAAGGTTAAAAAGAACTTTTAGAAAAAGCAGCAAATACATTCCAGAGAATAAAGGTACCAAAATTATTTTCTAAGATTTACACAAAAGTTTTTCTCATGAATTTGCCTCTTGCTGCAATTAACTCAAATTAACTGCTATATTAAAAGTGTCCTCTTCTTATGATAGTGATATGTTAATTGCATTATCAAGGTTAAAGATACACAAGTGAAGGTGAAACATTCCAGTAATAGTTGTTAATCAAGAGGTGGATGGGAGCGGGGAACTTGGTGAAATTACAATCATTAGGGAAGCGGTACTGAGAAAATTGATGGAACTGCGGGCTGACAAATCTCCAAGTCCAGATGGACTTCATCCTAGGGTCTTAAAAGTGGTGGCTAATGAGGTAGTAGATGCGTTGGTGTTAATTTTCCAAAATTCGCTAGATTCTGGAAAGGTTCCATCAGACTGGAAAGTAGAAAATATAACCCGTCTATTCAAGAAGGGAGGGAGGCAGAAAACAGAAAACCATAGGCCAGTTAGCTTGACGCCTGTCGTGGGGAACGTGTTAAGAGTCGATCAATAAGGCAGTTATAACCAGGCACTTAGAGAAACTCAAGGTAATCGGGAAGAGTCAGCATGGTTTTCTGAAAGGGAAATCATGTTTAGCCAATTTATTGGAGTTCTTTGAAGGAGTAACATGCGCAGTGGATAAAGGGGAGCCTGCCAACATACTGTACTTGGGTTTCCAGAAGGCATTTAATAAGGTGCCACATCAAAGGTTATTGCAGAAAATGAAAGCGCATGGTGTAGTGGGTAACATACCAGCGTGGATAGAAGATTGGCTGGCTGGCAGAAAATAGAGAGCATGCATAAATGGGTTTTGGTCTGATTGACAGTATATGATGATTAGAATCTTGCAGGGGTCTGTGCTGGGGCCTCAACATTTTACAAGTTACATCAATGACTCAGATGAAGAGAGTGAAGGCATGGTAGCTAAATTTGCCGATGACACAAATATAGGTTGAAAAGTATGTTGTAAAGTGGGCATAAGGAGTTTGCAGACAGATATAGATAAGTAGAATGAGCAGGCAAAAATCTGGCAGATGGAGTATAATGTAAATGTGGAGGAAAATGCGAAGTTGTTTACTTTGGTAGGAAGAATAACAAAGTATGGAGAATGGCTACAGATTTCCGAGGTGCAGAGGAATCCAGGTGTTCCAGCGCATGAGTCACAAAACATTAGTATGCAGGTACAGCAAGTAATTAAGAAGGGTAATGGAATGCTATCATTTACTATAAGAGGAATGGAACATAAAAGTAAGGATGTTATGCTTCATTCATACAGGGCGTTGGTGAGACCGCACCTCAAATGCTGTGTGCAGTTTTGGTCCCCTTATTTAAAGAAGGTTGTAAATATGTTGGAAGCGGTTCAGAGGAGGTTTACTAGATTGATAACCTCAATGAACAGGTTGTCGTATGAGGAAAGGTTAAACAGACTGGGCTTGTTTCCATTGCAGTTTAGAAGAGTGAGGGGTGACTTGATTGAGGTATATAAGATTCTGAATGGTATTGACAAGGTGGATGTGGAAAGGATGTTTCCTCTTGTGAGCGAGTCCGGAACTAGGGGGCAATGTTTTAAAATTAGGGGTCACCTTTTTAGGAGAGAGATGAGGAGAAATTTTTTTCTCTGAGTGCTGTGTGACTTTGGAACTCCTCTGCCTCAGAAGTGGTGGAGGCGGATCATTGAATATTTTTAAGGTGGAGGTGGATAGATACTTATTAGGCAAGAGAATCAAAGGTTATCGGGGATAGATAGGAATGTGGAATTCGAAACACAAACAGATCAGCCATGATCTTATTGAATGGTGGAGCAGGCTCGAGGGGCCGAATGGCCTACTGCTGCTCCTATTTTGTATGTTTGTATGATTGATTAAGTACCTTTAGCATATATAAAGACTGCTGCAACACCGAGGGAGAGGGCACACATATATAATGTTGCATTCTGGAAATAATGTTGGTATTAAGTAAAAGATTGGCAGCGGGTTTCCTACTTTGCCATCTGACTTCAGAAGGATTTAACATCTTATAGCCATAAGTTCTGAAATATAGCTACACCTTTGAGAAAGCAACATGAGAAATCAAAGTCCTGCTCAACAAGAGATACACTTATGGTTCTCAAACTTTTATGGTTGAGGGATGTGTTTTCAAATTAATTAGTAATCACAGAATCCCCCCCATCTAAATTATAATACTACATAATACTCATAATATCAAGATGTTGCACATGGAGAGTGTTTTAATGATGCTTTTAAGAAAACAAGTAGTTACTTACAGATATCAGTGAGATGGGTGTGTTGGCTTCTCACTGCAGAGTATGTCAATCCCTGGTGTGATGTTTGACAATGACACTCCTAAATCATTCTATATAAAAGCTAATGTTTCCTGTTTTTAAGGAAATAGTTGATGAAGTTACAGAATGTGATCCCCCCACAAACGCCAGGAATTGCATGTAATTAAAAATAGAATTTGATTTAGCCTGGTAATGCAGAGTCCCTGCAGAGTCTGACAGTTTTGTGCATCTTGCGGTGACAGTGCACCAATGCAAAAGGCTGCAGACTCCATTAACATTCACCATATCACTCTGCTCAGGGCTTTTAACCAAGAAGATCAGCCTCCTTTAGCGGTGGCAGAAGATCCAGAGGAACTATGTAGTGGCAAAATGAGAGCTGAGCCCTGGTCATGGCACCCTGGGCATTCACCCATGTCACCCACCTGTAAGGCCAGCCTTGGTCAATAAGCACTTTTGTATTATTTCACAGGCCCCCGGTGAGTTTCTACAGACGCCAGTTTAAGAGTCACTGAGACACACAAAGGTCCATCCTGACTGGATTACATTGTTGATTAGTAGCCTAGAGATTGCTTTTCCAGACATATACATCTGTTAGTAATCAAATATATTGGCTTGACTTCATGTAAAAAGAGCCAAAAGAACCAAAGCCCATTTCCAAATAGTAGCCATTTTGAGAGCGGTACATTTCTTAAAACCTCCCCCCCCGCCCCCACCCCCACTCCCCTTGTCCTGCCTTAAGCTAAGAAACACAACACAGGAGAGGAAACCCATAAGTTACAGGCAAAATTACTCTTTTTCCATCTCCAGCAGGCTTCTCAGCAGTGTTGGCACTGACAAAAAGTTTATTCATGTTCATTTCTGCAAGCAATATGCCATCAATCCTTCCACTCCCAATATTGCAAGGGATATCTGAAATGCTGTTTGAGCACACAAACTTTTGATGCATCATGCTTGTGTATTCTTCCTAAATTCTTTGCAGGTGTGCTTGAATATTCAGCAGTTTATTTGTATTTTTAAAAAGTGGTGATAACCTTTATTCTAGACGGTTCTCGACCTCTAGCTAAATATGTAATTCTTTAAATAAACTGGATTTTTGAGTTGAGCCTGACTTGTCCCGTAAAAATCGTTTGGTGATCTGTCGATGGCGGCTTTTGGAACTAGCTCACTTGAGAATGGCTGGATCTGCCTGAATTGAAATTCAGTTTCCACTTCATGCTCAGGCAATCTGCTGGTTGGTTAATCTGAATGGTGAAGGAGATACACAGTTGCTCAGGTCCCAGATGCAGTTCCCCTCGTTGCAACGTTACCAGCTCGCACTTCCAGCAACTTGCGACACCACAAAATTTAAAATCCAGAAGTGCATGATCAAGTCTAACCGTCAGCCCTGCCACAGTGAAATCTGGGTCATTGTAATCCTATCCAGCACCTGACGAGGCTCCGCACAACAATGCGGCTCACTTTCGGAAAGAGTGCCCCGATAGGATCAAGTAATTCAGTAATGCTCAGCTTACTTCACAAGCCTTGTGAAGTCACCTACCCTGATTTCAAGTTAGATCCAGGTTCATTTTTAAAGGTTAGTGGGGGCATAGCAGGAGAAATGTGAAAATGGACAAGGAAAGGTCGGTAATGTGAAGATTACAACCCGGTGCTAGGTATTTGAAATATGTATGAAATGTTGAGTTGTTGGACAGATTACAGGTGATTCTTAATTCAGAGAAACCTGTCTATACCACCACCCATGGTGGTGAGAGAGCATTCTGGTACTGGCTAGAATGAAGTTCGTTAAAGAATGGTGGGTAGTTAGGAACATAGGAACACAGGTAATTGGAGCAAGAGAAGGCCATCTGGCCACAATGCCATTTTCCTGCACTATCCCTTGATATCTTTAATATCTAGAAATCTGTTGATCCATGTCTTGAATATACTCAATGACTGAGCCTCCACAGCCCTCTGGGGTAGAGACTTCCAAAGACTCACCACCATTTCAGTGAGAAATTCCTCCTCACCTCAGTCCAAAATGGCCTACCTCTATTCTGAGAGTGTGTCCTCTGGTTCTAGACCCCCACCCCACCCCACCCACAACCAGTTATTAGGTGGTTACTGTAAACAGGTGAACTTTCTGTACAAATTTAAATCTGTATTAATTCAGTCTTGGCAACTGGCATTAAAAAGCCATTACAGGCAGATATCAATATTTTACAAGGCTCACTTATCAATTACTACGTCAACAACCACCCTTATTGAAGAATGCAAACAACACAACTGTGAAGAAGGTTCTCACCCTTAAAGCCTTCTTCATCCACGATAATGGTGTAGTCTTCAGGAGTCTCAGTTAGGCTGAAGAACTTGCACCTTGTTAAAAAGTTGAAAGAACACCATTAGTTTGGGATAAATCAACAGTGTTTACAAGATTGGGAAGTTCTCAATCATAAACCCTAACAGCACTGTGGATGTACCTACACCACATGGACCGCAGTGGTTCAAGAAGGCAGCTCACCACCACCTTCTCAAGGGCAACTAGGGATGGGCAATAAATGCTGGCCCAGCCAGCGAAGCCTATATCCCGTGAATGAATAATAATAAATAAATCTAAACAAGGGCTGAACATATAGTTAAAAATAAAAACAGAAAATGCTGGAAAGCACTTGGAAAGTCAGACAGCAACTGTCAGGAGAGAAACAGAGGCCTCAATTTTACCCTTGGCAGGCTCACACGATCAGCGGGCCCGGGAGCGGCCGGGGAAAGGACCGCCAACCACGATTGGCCCCCGGTCACGATTTCATGCTGCTGGCTAATTAACAGAAATTGAAACGTGTGCTGAGAGGCTCAGCGCTGCCGAGGTGGGGGCAGGAAGAGGGTGGGTGATGACATCACCACGGGCGCGGGTGAGTGCTGCGAGAGAGCTCCCTGAAGGCAGACAGCTGTCTCAGGGAACTGCAGGCCTTCAAATAACAAAATAAAGATGGAAAAAGCTTGAAAAAAAATGTTCATGCATCGCAATCTCGCACCTGAAAGCATACCTCATAAAAATGCTGCCCCCCCCGCCCCCAAGATATTTCCTTTCATTTTATTTCATAACAGAGATTTCATCCCGCCCTTGGATGAAGTTTGATGAAAAATGGAAAGACCGCCTGGCCGATTCGCCCATCCGCCAACCGTAAGGTTGGACGGGTCATGTAAAAGCGGAGACAATTGTGCCGTTAATGGGCTTAATTGCCCACTTAATTTTCGGCAGGTGCACTTCTGACTTTTGCGTGCACCCACCGAGTGAAACATCGCGCGAGTGCGCGATGACATTGGGACGCTTGCCCGATGTCACCTGGCACGATTTTACACTTGATCGGGTCGGGCGCGCGCCCACCCAAGGGATGTAAAATTCCGCCCCTAGTTTATATTTCAGGTCAATAATCTTTCACCTAAGTTTCAAATTGGTCTTCACATGCAGTGTAAATTGTTGTTTTGCCCCTATGCTGATATTCTTGTGAAGTATCCTGAAGAATGCAAGACGACAAGCTTAGACATGTCTCTTTTTGCAGCAATACTATTGGTAAAAATCTCCCATTAAAGTAAATGTGACCAAATGACAGCTTGTATTATAATATATTATTTATTTTAAGCAGAATGCTACTCAGAAAAGGCCAATGCACTATTCAGTATACTAATGTTTGTCAAAAAGCTACTTGGTGCTCTTAGAGAAGCAAAGAAGCCATATCCTAAACAGCAATTAAAGGGCCAATTTTAACCCTGTTCTCCCACAACCAACAAGATCATGGTGGGTAATGGGTTAAAATTGGGCAGTGTGGTTACTCACTTTATGTGAATTGCATTCAAGTCAAAGTTTTAACAGTATGCTTTAGCAAACAATGGAAGTCCTCACCCCTTGGCAGGCAAAGCCCTCGTGAATATTCAAAAATTGGGGTCCAACGGTATAATTTGAGCCCCAATGCTATTTTGACCCCGGGCCATGTGAGATGCACGCAGTGTCAAACCCACCTAGGGACTTTGCTGCAACATGGGTCCAGGACGAGTAAGGGGCCTAGATGAGTAAAAATGTTTCACAATTTAAAAGTTTTCTTGTGGACCTGGGGGGAAAGTTGAAGTGTTCCTCTGGTCCCCACAAGGAATCCCAGCGCCTCTGCTGACCCAGGCTTCACTTCCACCTCATGTGACTGCCACCCCCTCAGATCTCTGCCATCGTTCACCTCAGGCCGGGTCTCTCGTGGCAATCTACTGCCACCTGATTTCCCACTCCCATCCCATTGTTTCTGCAAATAATACGTATGGGCTCTTCATTATTCACTATCTAACGGTCTAAAGTCACATACTTGATTTTTCCTTCTAAATCCATGAGATTAGCATACACTCTTTCATTCAAATTCAAATGCAGACATCCTAGAATGGTTGAATTTAAGCTGGCGCAATAAGACTCTAAAGGATTCAAATGTTGAAAATGTAGTTTTCTCTGTTGTGGGCTCAGAGGCCTTAACACAATGTTTAGTGTCTGTAGCATTGCTGCACATTGCTGCCAGAGACCCATATTATTATAAACTATGCCCTGAGGCTGGCTCAGTATCCATTGCACATCTAACTTTATAAATGCAATTTGTAAGTGCCTGTGGTCTTGGCAGTCTGCGCAATGTTGTGTTCAAGATGCTGAACAAAGTGCCAATGTAAACAGAGTCCCATTATGTGTTCAGATTGCCTGAAGATTGCTTCAAATGCTGAGTGCCCACTGTGTGGGAGGTGGAGTCTTCATGTTGGCCCAGAAGTGTGCTCCAGTTCTCCAGGCCTAGGTCTGCCTGCATCTGGTGGACATGGCCAGTAACAAGAACTGATTGCACATTCACTGTGGCCCTGCTCATTGGCAGGAACTTGCACCAATAATCAGATGTGGAAAACATAGTTGCTGCCTGCCCCCAGGCTTGGGGCCTGGAGAACAAGAGACAGAAAACCTCCAGGTCCTAAAATCCTGTGGTAGAATAAGAGAGGCCCTTTGGGTTTGCTGCCTGTACCTTTGGGAGCTTCGGATATGAAGGGGACCCAGAACAAGGCACACCATCAATTTGTTGGATTACCAAGATGAATAGGTGCCTCTTGAGTGACTGTGAGGAAATTGAAAAGGGGAGGTGGGTAATCTCCCATTCTGCCTCATTGTTGTGTCCATCAGGCACACTTCCCAACTCTCAACTCTAGGGAAGCTCCAGAAATCCCACAACAACAGAGTGGGCACAGATCCAATGAATCTCCAATCCCTTTATGCTTCATTTTGCAGGTGGATGAGCAGAATCAGTAGACACATGGGCCTGAATATTCGCTTCTGGGTCAGGAGTGTAGAGTCAGAACAATCTTGGCTCCGCAAACCTGACCCGGGAGGAGGTGCCCCAGAGTGTCAAATAATCAGTCGGGGGTATTGGGGGTGGAGTGGCAGATGAAAATGGGAGTTGTGGTGGGCAGCCCTTTTTAGCTCCTATGCCAACCTATGCCACTCTACACAACCCCTTTTGCCCCTCATGCCACCCACCACCCTTTGCCCTTACACACTCCTTGCCAGCTCACCGAGTATTCACCATGGGCAGACCTCAGGACCCGTGCTTAGGTGAAATAAAATAAAATATAAGGCTGGAATGTTGCGCTCCCGTGGGCTGCGGGCGTTTGGCGGCGGGAGTGCACAATATGGTGAGAAGGCCAAAAATCGGTTGTGAAACCAGTTTGTGATCATCCACTCCACTTGTCAATGGCGGGCCCGTTTCTTGCACGTTGAGAACTTAATTTCAATATATTAGCATCTCATTATAAGCCCTGCTTAGCGGAATCACCCCCCACACTGGATCATCCAAGCACGTTGGCGTGATTGCACACCGTCACTACTGTACGTAAGAGACATGCACCTGGCGACCTGCACTTCACTCGGGACTTCATGGTTTGTTTGCCTACCTTGCTTCGGTCAGCACTCACGGTCATCAGTGCCAGGCTTCACGGGCAGCACCACATCACCTTTGGGGGGGCTCACGGACAGGCCTCTACCTACCAGACCAGCTATAAGGCGGGGGTGGCTTTTCAGAAGCTGCAGGGCTAGGGCTTGCTTGGGGACGAGGGAGAGGTAGCCTCAGACAAGGGAAGAGGCTGCAGGGTGAGGGCTGTATTGGGGAAGTGGGGGGTGTGTGTGGGGGCACATATTGATCTGTGCAAGTGGCCTCAAGATGATGAGGCTGAGGAGGCAGTCTCCAGTGGAGATGAGGCCAGATGGAGATGTGAGGGTGTGTGTGAGAGAGTGAGTGGTGATGTCCCTTGAATTGGCAGTGGGATGCCAGTGAATGTGTGATGGGCTTGTGAGTGTGTGAGTTTAGAGTGATGAGATGGTTGCCCTACCCTGACAGCATAAATGAGATCATTCATCCTCTTTCTGCACAGGATGGCCAACCTCTTCTGTGCAGCGTTGGCACTGACCACCACTGCCACTGCCACTCAAGCTAGATTGCTGGACCTCCTGTGGCCAAAGCATGGGTGGAGGACATCACGGTGGGCCTTCAAAAGGCATTCCAGTGACGGGTCACTGAACTCTTCTTGGCTTTCGGGGCCATGTTTTCACTGGAACAGTCCTGGGCTGTAAGCATTGAGAACTGTGTGCATGGCTGCAGTTTAGATATGGCACCCGGAGTGAAGAAACGGTGAAGTAATGGCGTGGCGGGCGATTCAGTGGCTGTCCGTAACGAGATGATGGAGCTCCTGTTGTTGCATAATTAGTGAGGCAGGAAGCAGACAGTACAGTGAGAGAACCCACCATTGCGGCCAGTGGGTAAAACATCTTTTATCACACCTGCTACTGCACTTAGTGCAATTCTGGGACAATTCTGCCCTGAGTGTCTATTGCAGACTTTTTAAAAAAATCACTCATTCATAAAAACCCATTCGTTACCTAAACATAACACTTAATAAAAATAAACATTTCACTCTAGTGCTTAATCCCTCATAAAACAAACATTGTAATTCATGGTCCCACTTCAAAGAGTCTATAGCTAGTTGTAGCTGTCAATCAAACTGCAAAATGGCAGGCTCCTCACTATGATAATAAAAGGCTGTAAAACCAGTCATGCAAGCACAAATCCAGTAATGATAACCCTCAGGCTTATGTCAACAGACAGAATGAAATCGCAAGCAATGATTTTTTTTAATACCTCACCAACTTTTTTCAAAGATTTAAAGGGCAGGAATTTTAAATGCCTTGACAGCTTGACAGTTGCTTTTGACAGTTAATTTTTATACTTTCGGTAGTTCCTTTTGACACTTTCTCCAGTTGCTTTTGACGCTTTTGACAGTTGCTTTTGACAGCTTTCTTGACATTTCTAATGAATTTATGCACATTAATGTCTACTTTCAACAATCCCAAAGGGCACCACACCTCTCCCAAAGGGAAGCTTACCTCTCCCAAAGGGCACCTGACCGCCCCCAAAGGTGTCCCGGGACCATACCCAAAGGAGTACCCTACCTCTCCAAAAGGGTTCCCCACCTCTCCAAAGGACTTTGCAAAGTTTAGACCTGCTCCTACCAGGTCTAATCTGCACACATCATGTTTCCTCATTCCTGGCTAATGAAAATCAGACATGACTGGAGGCACCTGCTGATTTATATGGACAGCTGCTTCCGCAAAACATGCATGCGCAAATCCTGACCTGGCCCAAATCCCGCCCCTGCGAAAATAGTGGGTGTCATGTGCAGGGGCAGGACTTCTGGATTTTGGCCTCTTCTACCATGACCAACAACAGAGAGGCTTTCATTGTGGAAATCCAGGCTGCGGTGTACCTGATGACCTAGATATTCAAGATGATTGCAGCCTGATGCACCTGACACAATCTTGCCCGGCAAAGGTTCATTTTCACGGAACAGCTACAGCAGAGAATCCGCCTCAAGCAGCTTAAGAAGACATCCTTGGTTATCAACTATTTTATGTGAGCCATGAACATCCAGCAAGCAAGTATCTTGCATTCACTTTTTATTGGTACATTCATCCAGACTGATAATCGCTACTTTTCAAAACAAGATGCCTCTTCTTCCTCTCCAGCACCATGAAAAGTTGCATTCTCGAATGGTCTTACTCATAATCACTACTATACTGCATCCAGTTCTAGTCCATATTAGTTCAGCTTTAAGCTGATCAGCTAACTGTAAATCAAAGGACTTTTAAAAAGAGACGAATGGGCTGAATCAAAGGGTCCAGATCCAACCATTTCTACAGTTGGTCAGTCAATCATTCCATAATAGTTCTGCGTCACTGTGATAGACTTAACAATTAAATGTGCACATTCCAATAAAATACCGGTGCCAGTCTAAGTCTAATAGAACATTCAAAAATCTGTCCATTGTTGAAGGCAGATAGCAAATCTGTCGTTTAAAAAAAGGAGTCTAAGCTGGATAAACTCCACAACAGACTAGTTCGTTGGGTCTTCACATCTAAATTGTCTATTAAGGAGAGTGGCTGTAGCAACAAAACATTTCATTAGTCGGCTGGATCCTCTGGTGGATAAGAAAATCGTGTAGTCAAGAAAGGTTTTCTTTTTGACTCAAGGATTTTTGACTTTGCTGGATTACTGGTGTATTACTGCAAAGTACATACATGACTGTAGAGCAGGCATCCTTTAATGGTATTCAACTTATTTGTACCAGGCTTCAATGGACACAGAGGAACACTGAACTCCTTTAGCTGACTGACTTTAGTAAAGTATACAGAAAAATGCGCCAAATAGAGTTGAATTGGGACACAAAATGGGCATATGCTGATGAAATAGCAGGGCAAATGCTTTTTTCCCAGCTCGTGGAAGCTTCACAATGAATAGCGCTTGTGGAATTTGCTGAAGAAACAAAACATCTGACCCCAGATGCAGGGTTCTAAATTAACTTTGTGGAATCTCTAACTATAAAGACCAACAGCTGAAGGAATCAGTGGCTTGGAGCAAAAGCCACAAAATAGAAATAGAAATTAGGCAAGTATTCAATGTAACATACTGACAGACATTTATTGGGGGTAGTTTGACAAAAGTCTGCAAGTGAAATATCCTTTGTGTGCATGTTTATTGTATTAAAAATATTCTGGCAATGGAATGCATTAACTTTATTAGAATAGTTGCACTTCCATTGTAACCCATTGTCTACTGATCATATAACCAGTGGCCCAGTATAATTCTGAGATTTGTAGCTTTAAATATTAAAAATACACATTCTGCAAGGGCAGAAAAATAGCAAGTTCTATACCCAAAGGAACATTTTAGACTCCACACTACTTGTACAGCCATTCCTCATTATATTGTTTAACTCGCTATTTGCACATTGCACTCCTTTCTTTCCGCTGTACGCCAACCCATTGGGGAAGAGACTAGACAATTATTTTATCCTTCAAAACTCCACATGACTGGTGAACTTTTAAAGCTACAACCTTTTATAAATCGGCAACTTACAATAAGCTGCAGTGGCTGGAAGTGTGAGAAGTGAAGTGCAGGGGCTCAGAGGGGCTGTGGTGGGTTGGAATCACTACCCCTTCTATATTACCATATGTGAGGCAGTTGTGTCTGGCAAAATAATAGGAAGACTGCAATCAATAGAGGGCACATCCCTTTCAATACCATTTCACCTAAAATGGTACGCAAATATTAAAGTGGAGGTTTTCCACTCGCCTGATACCAGTAATCACCACCTTGAAAAGATTGTAAATAAATTTTTGGCCTCAGATGTTTGGGGTTTATCCACAGCCAGTTGAAACATAAGGAACCAAGAATGCTCTGCCTTACAGGATAAATATTACATGTGCTCACACTGCCCATGACTTTCTGATGTGCAATGTCTGCTTGTGACACAGGACTAGCAAAATTTATCTTTGAATGTTTTCACCTGCAATGTCTACATGGCAATTATTAAAGCAAAAAAAATCTGTTTCAGTACTAGAAACATTGTTTTTAAGGAAACCTTCAAATCAATGTTTCTTTCTTAATTGATATGACAGTTTACCCCGAAATAGATGGCCTCCTGACACCATCATCTGGTGACAATAAACAACTGTGAACAATTTTTGGATGTAAATAATGGCAGCTACATTGTCATCTAAGTGGAAAATAATCCACTTTAAAACTTGCTATTACTGTGGTGGTCAATCAATGGTAAATGAATTTGTGCCAGGTACAAAGCAGAAATTAATTGAACCTTAGCATCTTGCTTTAACATTTAGTCTAACAAGATAGCTCCCTTCATTAAATGAACAAAATACTGCCGACAAAATCTTTTTAAATTCCAATATTAAATTCCAATCTGAAGGTTTCATGAATTTCCAGTTCAATAAATCAATATATTTCAGTTCCATATATTGTGAAATTTTTTTTCTCCAAACAATTTTTTTCTGGGATTTGGCTTAACAGGTTCTACAGACCACTAAATTTAATACATTTTTACAGTGCTAAGTTACAATTCATGGCATTAAGTAGAGCTGATTCTTGTAGCCCAAAGCAATCAGCCCTTTCCACAACGCTGACATAGCCCAAATCAAAATCCCAAATTACATCCTCTCTGATTTCAAGTGTTGTGCATTTTCCCTTTTCATCCTCCTCAGTGGGCCGGATTTTCACGGAGACAGGCTGACTCTGGAGGCCTTCAAAAATGTTGGGTGGGAACTGATTCTGGGATTATTGCCCCCATTCCCAGCGCCAGCAAATTTTTTCAATGCAGGATAAGGATGCGGGCAGTGAGCCTGCACCTCGCACTCTTGACCTGGCTGGTTCCATTCTAGAGGTAGGCATCTCATACCCACCACCCCACTACACCCCTACCCTGTAATTTTCAAGGAGTCAGGTGGGCTTCTAGACGATCCATGGTTCACAACCCTTGAGACGAATCATGAACCATAGTCTAGGTTCAGCAACCTTTTGAAATCTATGCTTAAAAGTCTTACCCATGCCCCTCCATGACCCCATTCTTCCTCCATGCCCAAAACAGTATGCACAAAACCAACAAGCCATGAAATAATAGTGGCAAGTCTTGAAAAGCTCTTGAGAAAAAAACACCCATTCAGAACTCTGCTTTGAAAAAAACCTGCTGCTCTTCCAACCTTATGAGTGTCGATCAGATGCTACCATTCATAGTTTCAATAATAGAATCTTTACCCCATTTCACACCTCTTAATTTTGTCCAAATACATCATATAGACATCGAAAAACTTATCAAAGCAAGAATATATTATTATAACCTCATAAAGATGCCAATCAAATAAACACCACTTCAACCTGTGTAAGCAGACCCCTACTGAGTTAATCCATTAGTGAGTCTTGGAGCTTAAACAAGCATTCATAATGAGGCTATCTGGTAACTGTATCAACAGAAACAGATGGCCAGACATCTGTTTCTCCAGATGGCTTTATTATGAACGCCTGGCTGAGCTTCAATGAAATTTTCCGACTCAAGCTTCTCACCTCGTTAGCAAAAATCCGGTTCAACCCCTCTGCAGGTATGCTCAACCATTTAACTACTTCAACGCCCCTTCTTTGTTGGTCACCTCAGTGTGAGCGCCTCACTGATTTCCTTGCTTACCTATTCCATCTTAACCAAGGTATCTCCTGGAATGGCCTCTCTTCTCACATTCACATTGTTAGATCCAAAGTCCCCTGAGGGTTTATCCTTGGCTCTTTCCCCTTCTTCATCTACATGAAGCCTCTTGGCCGGGGGTATTTGGACTGTTGAGTTGAGGCCGCAATCAGATCAGCCATGATTTTATTGAATGGCGGGGCAAGTTTGAGGGGCTGAATGGCCTACTCCTGCTCCTAATTTGTAGGTTCATATGCATGTCATAATATTCAAAGGTGTTGGGTCAGCTGTCAGATGTAGATTTACCACACCCAGCTCTCCCCCTCTGCTATCTCTTGTGACCACTGCACTGCCTCTGTGCTGTCAAACTGCTTCTTTGACATTAAGTCTTGGGTGAGCCACAATTTCCTCCAGCTAAACATTGGGAAAACCAAAGTCGTTTTCTTCAACCCTGCCACAGACTCCGCACCCTTGGCATTTATTCCATCCCAAAATTCATAGTTCATAATTTTGGCATCTCGTTGGGTTCCAAGCTAAATTTTCAATCACACATGGTCTTTAACATGAAGGTCACCTACTTGTACCTCCTTAACATGGGTTGTTTCTACAGTTTTTGTTTTTGTTTACCAGTGGTGGTCATGTCTTCAGCTGTCTAGACCCCACATTCTGGAATTCTATCCCTAAGCCCATCTGTTGCTTGAGCTCCCTCTCCTCTTTTAAGATCATCCTTAAGACCCATCTTATTGATCAAGCCTTTGGTCACTCCTCATAAAACCCCCTTCTCTGGATAAGCACCCCAATTTATTTTACTACACCTCTGTAAAGTATGTTTTTCCATGTTAGAAGCTCGTCATAAATGCAAGTGGTTATTGTAACCTGTGATCCAAGCACTCACTTGTAGGGAACTTAGAATGGCACATGCCATATAATTTCTAGTGAAGCAGCCAATCTGAGCTCCATGGGACCTAAAACAGGTATTAGGCTGCTTCCATCTGCAAATGAGGTGCCTAATGTCTGTTTTAGGCAGTTGCCAAGGCTACCTGAAAAATGGCCTGACCCAACAATGGGTCAGGGGTGTTTCAGGAATTATTTGCATTTGATAATTTTAAGGGGTTAGAGTGATAAGGTAAAGTCCATGGTATGTATGTTGTGAATGGATTGAAGGGTAAGTACTGAAGTTGGCAGGCTGAATGGCCTTTTGCTATTCCATTTTCTACTACGTTCTTAAGATGCTTTACCCCTAACCACCGGTCCATTACCAAACTATGGCAACATTTTCAGTGAAAAGGTGGTTGCCTGGAGCAACAGCCGTAGAGTGTCACAATCTTGGCTGCAAGCAGTATCCAAAGAGTAATCTCAAAAACTGGCACTCACATGTGGACCTTCACTAATGCATTTCCCCGGAATTAGTAAGGTCATTATACGGCAGTAGGGAGAAGTTGGCAGCTTTTTTAATCCTGTCGAGAAATTTGGCTGAATGACCAACAGAAAGATGATGTGCAAGGAGGAGGAACGTATTTGGAACTTAGAAAGAACAACCATTCGACGGCACCTCACAGTGGGCTGACTAAGCAACAGCATGGGCGATGTCGGTACTGGTGAAAAATGATGATCCTCCTCCAGCGTGAAGCAATAGGTGTTGCCTTGTCTGGCACTTGACTTGCCCTACTGTGGGACTGTGCATTAACAAAGCCATAAATAAATAATGATAGGGCCCATTCATTTGTATTTACAAAATCCCCTGTGGGCCTGCATGAAACAAAAAAAAGCTGTCTGTGTGTGCAGATTCTCCTTCAGCAACATTGCACAGCCAGCCAAAAAAACAAACCGACAAACACAGCAAGCAGCCTATTGTCCTTTCATTCGATGAGGATTATGAACATGGTTAAGCTCTCTTTTCAATTTCCTTTTAGTATTAATTTGCTGCGTTCATATAACGCTTTCTATTTTCTCCAAAAGAAATGTTAATCTTGATCAAAATGTTGTATTTCAAAGAGAAAAAAAGAAAGAATGTATCTTATTGCTCTAGCTGCTGGCAGACTATGCGTCAGCTCCACTCCCCAAGCAGCAGTTTTCAGGTCACTTGTTTTTTTGATACAAAGACAGACTCAGTTTGCAAAGGGCCGCAATGTGGTAATTTGAGGTTGAAAAACAATGAGAAGCCTCTGGAAGTAAAACTAACAACACAACACATTCATTGGTTGCAACACACCCAGTCTTGAGTCACCCTAGAGCACATTGTCAACCAAAACTTTAATACCCTCCTGTTAGTCACAACGATAGCATAAATCTTCAGTGATTATGTTACAAAGAGCAGCAACTCTTTTGCATGAGGCAAGCTCTATAATCTTGATTTATAGCAAAAACTCTTAAAAAGAGTGTCAACAAGATGCATGCTTTATGCTCCTCCAATTCTGGCCTCTTATGGCATCCCCATCACTCTACCATTGATGGCTGTACCTTCAGCTGCTTAAGCTACAAGTCCTGAAAATCCCAACCTAAATCTCTCCACCTCTGTACCTCTCTCTCCTCCTCTAAAATGCTCCTTAACACCCACCTCAGTCCTACTATCTCTTCATGTTGCTCAGTGTGTTTCCCTGTGTTTGTTAACACTCCTATGAAGAACCTTGGGAAATTTTACTATGTTAAATAGTTAAAAGAAATAAAAATCAGATTTGACTTGCCAACCAATCAGCACCTTTTTCTCCTGTCGTAAAAATTATTGTGATACTTTGAAATTTGGCATTCTTGCATTTGTGCTGATGAGTGAAAGATGAAAAACTTCGGCAACATGCCTCCCTTTTCAGTAATATTCAAATATTCTTTACTGTCAAGTGACTGTAGGTTAAAGGTGTTAGGTTAATGCACTTAAAATTGGTGTTTGTTTTTCTCCTGCTGTTGTAAATCCTCTCAAGTAGAAACCAGAGTAGTGAATCCACGATCCCAGCAGGGTGGCAGGAGCAGAGGGACCTGGGTGTATATGTGTACAAGTCATTGAAGGTGGCAAACCAGCTTGAGAGAGCAGTTAATAAAGCATACAGTATCCAAGGCTTTATTAATAGGTTGCGGGGAACATAAAAACTGACTGTAAAAGTTTCTATAGGTATGCGAAGAGAAAAAGATTGGTGAAGACAAATGTAGGTCCCTTACAGTCAGAAACAGAGGAATTTATAATGGGGAACAGAGAAATGGCTGACCAGCTAAATACATACTTTGGTTCTGTCTTCACAAAGGAGGACACAAATAACATACCAGAAATGTTGGGGAACGCAGGGTTTAGTGAGAGGGAGGAACTGAAAGAAATCAGTATTAGTAGGGAAATGGTGTTGGGGAAATTGATGGGATTGAAGGCCAATAAATCCCCCAGGGCCTGATAATCTACATCTCAGAGTACTTCAGGAAGCGGCCCTAGAAATAATGGATGCATTGGTGGTCATCTTCCGAGATTCTATAGACTCTGGAACAGTTCCTACAAGTTGGAGGGTAGCTAATGTAACCCGACTATTTAAAAAGGGAGGCAGAGAGAAAACGGGGAATTATAGACCAGTCAGCCTGACGTTGGTAGTGGGGAAAATTCTAGAGTCCATTATAGAAGATTTAATAGCTGAGCACATGGAAAACAGTGGCGGGATCAGACAGAGTCAGCATGGATTTACGAAAGGGAAATCATGCTTGACAAATCTACTGGAATTTTTCGAGGATGTAACTAGTAGAGTTGATGAGGGGGAGCCAGTGGATGTGGTTTATTTGGTCTTTCAGAAGGCTTTCGACAAAGTCCCTCATAAGACATTGGAATGTAAAATTAAAGCGCATGGGATTGGGGGTAGTGTATTGAGATGGATAGAAAACTGGTTGGCAGACAGGAAACAAAGAGTAGGAATAAACGGGTCTTTTTCCGAATGGCAGGCAGTGACTAGTGGGATACCGCACGGATCGGTGCTGGGACCCCAGCTATTCACAATATATGATAATGATTTAGATGAGGAAACTAAAAGTAATATCTCCTAATTTGCAGATGACACAAAGTTGGTGGGAGGGTGAGCTGTGAGGAGGATGCAGAGATACTTCAGTGTGATTTGGACAAGCTGAGTGAGTGGGCAAATGCATGGCAGATGCAGTATAATGTGGATAAATGTGAGGTTATCTAGGTTATATAGACTAGGCAGGGTAGATGCAGGAAGGATGTTCCCGATGGTGGGGGAGTCCAGAACCAGGGGTCACAGTCTGAGGATATGGGGTAGACCATTTAGGACTGAGATGAGGAGAAATTTCTTCACCCAGAGAGTGGTGAGCCTATGGAATTCACTACCACAGAAAGTAGTTGAGGCCAAAACATTGTATGTTTTCAAGAAGGAGTTAGATATAGCTCTTGGGATGAAAGGGATCAAAGGATATGGGGAAAAAGCGGGAGCAGGCTATTGAGTTGGATGATCAGCCATGATCATAATGAATGGCGGTGCAGCCTCAAAGGGCCGAATGGCCTATTCCTGCTCCTAGTTTCTATGTTTAATAGGGGCATAGAGTACAAGCGCAAGGAGGTTATGTTGAACTTGTGTAAGACACTATTCAGCTTCAGCTGGAGTACTGCGCCCAGTTCTGAGCGCCACACTTTAGGGAAGATGTGAAGGCATTGAAGGGAGTGCAGAAAAGATTCACGAGAATGGTTCTAGGGATGAGGAACTTCAGGTATGAAGATTTAAGGGAGATGTTAGGACTGTTTTCCTTGGAGAAGAGAAGGCTGAGAGGAGGTTTGATAGAGGTATTCAAGATGATGAAGGATCTGGACTGAATAGATAGGGAGAAACTGTTCCCACTCGTGAAAGGATCAAGAACGAGAAGGCACAGATTTAAAGTAATTGGTAAAAGAAGAAGAAGCAACGGTGATATGAGAAAAGACTTTTTCACACATTGAGTGGTTAAGGTCTGGAAATGCACTGCCTGAGAGTGTGGTGCAGGCAGGTTCACTCGAGGCATTCAAAAGGAAATTAGACTGTTATCTGAAAAGGAAGAGTGTGCGGGGTTACGGGAAGAAGGCGGGAGATTAGCACTAAGTGAATTACTCATTCTGAGAGCTGGTGCAGACACGATGGGCCAAATGGCTTCCTCCTGCACTGTAACAATTCTATGATTCTGATTTAGGCCTTAATTATCTGACCTGCGATCACTGCAGCCATGGCTCCCTGATCTGTATGCCTGTACATGTTTGTACTATGTTGCTACACTAACTATGGGGATCCTGGCAGACTTGGTGGCATTAGAAAACCAAGTTGCTGTGGATCTTATCTTTTAATGGTAAGTTTTCCTTCTGAAGAGCAGCGGCACCAGCCAACCAACCAAAAGAAAGAGGAGTCCACAGAGATCACGTATCTCATGAGTGAGCCCCACTCTCAAGACTACATTGAATCATAGAATGATACTGCAGCAGAGGCCATTTGACCCATCAAATTTTCCAATTCCTTTTTGAAAGCTACTATTGAATCTGCTTCCATCCGCCCTTTCAGGTAGCGCATTCCAGATCATAACAACTTGCTGTGTAAAAAATATCCTTTCCTCAAGTTGGGTTTTTGCCAAGCAACTTAAACTTTTTGTGCTCTCTGGTTATCCTCATTTACTCTATCAAAGTCCTTCATGATTCTGAACACTTTTCATCTATCCTTAATCTTCCGTGCCCATCTCTAGTCCCTCCACATAATTGGAACCTATTATCACTGGTACTCACCAAGGCCTCCTCATCCTTCTCAAAATGTGGTGCCCAGAATTGGCCACAATATTCAAGCTGGGGCTGAACCAGTATTTTTGAAAGGTTTACTCTATACCTCTATTTAAAAAGACAAGGAATCCCATATATACTTTTTCAATCCCTCATCAACTTGTCCTGCCTTCTTCACAAACTTGTGCATTTATATCCTCAGGTCTCTCTGTAGCACTCTACAATTCCCTTCTGTCTGATGAACAACCATTCACCACAACAGCCTATTCAGCTAATTTTGTATCCACACAGCCACTTGATCAAATGCCTTTCGAAAGTCTACATGCACATTAACTACACTTGGTTCAAAACCCCTCGCCATTATTTCATCAAAAACCTCAATCAAGTTACTCCATCATCATTTGCCATGAACAAAACCGTGCTATCTTTCATCCCTTAATCCACGTTTCTCCGAGTGCCAATTAATTTTATCCTGCATTATTGGCCCTTTTATTTACTGAGGTAAATCTTGTGAGCGGGATTGAGGTGATGGCGGGTGGGGGGAGGATTAGTTTTGGACATTTCCGTGTGCTGTGGCACTTTAAATCCAAAGAGTGGATCTTTTCTTCAAGCAGAGGAGAGCCATGACCCAGGAGCGGGTAGTGAGTCTGCAGTGGGGTTAGTGGGAGCATGGGTCTAGAATGGGATGGTTGTTGATTCCTGCGGGGTTGGGGGAAGGGGGGTGTGGGTTGGTCTGATTTTGGGCTCTTATCAGAGGCAGGGAAGCTTGTTGGGCCAGGATGCGGCACTCAACTGAATGCGTAAATAGCTATTTTTAACAAACTGAATTCAGGCTTTGAAAGACAGCAACAACATACTTTTTACTTTACTCTCTCCAGCTGGAGATTGAGGTCTGGAAGAAATGAGATCCAACCTATAAAACTGCACTTGGAAGAATTTGTCATTGTTCCAACTAACTGTCTAGAGAGATTCCGCTGTTGTTAACCATATCATTGTAGGCAGTAACCTGGAACTCCAGCCTCTGAACTTTCTAGCAATGCATTATCAGTTCTTGCTGGATGACCCAAGGGTGCATTCTAAGCTGATAAGATAATGGAGAGCACTGCTGAGTAACCTTTAGTTATCTAATTGCTGTCACCATTTATATGATATACTTAAGAGTTATTCTCACATTTCACTTCAGTGTTCTCCCTAAGTGAGTCATGTCCCTTCCTGTTGTCCTATTGGAAAATGCAATAAAGCTGGCCTTTCAAAGTGCTCCTGGGTGCAGAAATCCATGACTTGCAATGATCGTAGAATAATATGTAAACGTACTTGCAAGATTTCCCCAGTTTCAGGATGTCTGTACCTATGATGAGTGTGGGGTTACTTAAGGAGCACAATTTTCAATCTCACCCCTTTCCCCCCACCCCACCAAACCAAATCCATTTCTGCCCAGGTGATTATGTCTATTCCCATGATGTGCATTGTGTGTCGAGGAGGAGGGGGTGAAGTCAAAGAAATGCCTTCCTTGTCCACAATCTTCAGACATTAGAAGGTGAACTCTTAACAAACTCCTTAATTACATAAATGTATCCAATTAGCAATGCAGTCGACTTCACTTTCCTGCCCTCTCCCTGCCCTTGTGCAAGTCGGTAGGGTCGGCAACGGAGGTGGCAGTGGGACATCCTGCACCATGTGCACAAACATCTGCAGGTCGAGAATCGGTCTGATCAGTCACATGGAGACCTAGGGCAGAAACTCGTGGCCCTGTGTGGACATCATCCTCGAATCAAGGAACAGCCGACAACTACACTGGTGAATACTTGAGAAGCTGAATACTAGCACGCACAGTGTAGAGATACCTAACCTACACTAGTGAATACTCAAGAAGCTGAATACTAGCACGCACAGTAAAGAGGTACCTGACCTACACTGGTGAATAATTGAGATGAAATACACAACCAAGCCCACTGATTATGGCAGTGCCTCACGCAATGCTTTTCTTTGGTTCCAAGCTTTCTAAAAGTGAGTTCACATTGTCAAAGCAAAATATTACAGCAGCCTTTAAGGAAACCTTCACCGCAGAATACAAAGAACTACGCTCAAAAGGATCCAGCACAAGGGCAGGTAAAACGGTAAGAAAATGAACAGTAAGAAAATGAATGAGAAGTGCATGTGCTACACTAAAGTCTGCAGAGGAATTTATTATCTGTACGGAGATGAGTGTCTTTCAGAAGCTCATTGCTGACCTTTAAGGACATTGAAAAAGGTTGGCAGGAAAAAAAATGTACAGTCTGTCACACGATAAGGCTCATTTTCAACCCACTTACTTATTCTTTTACTCAACTTAGTCCATCCAGTACACACACAGTGCTCACTGAGGGTTCAATATTTTGCCAATTTTTTCAAATGGGTTTTTTAAATTGTAGAAACAAAGGAGCAGGAGCAGGCCAGTCGGCCCTTCGAGCCTGTTCCACCATTTAACTAGACCCTGGTTGATCTTCTACCTCAATGCCATCGTCCCACACTATCCCTGTATCCCTTAATGTCATTGATAGGAACATGTTAGGAACGTTTTGGTTGACGTTAACGCATCGGCCAGTGAAATGCCCAGGTAATTAAACCCAGCCATGATTCTGGGTTTCTACAATCTGGTCAAAATCGTTAAAAAAAAGCTTCCCTACTGTAAAAACAACTATATTTAACAATGATGAAATGTTACATTCCACCTAAGAATTTAAGTCCGAGATGCAAAAAGACCAGTTATTCCACCAAAACTCATCTCTCTTCGACACTAAATCTTCCACTGTAGCATCTGATTGTACTTTAAATACCTCAATATTTTATTTCTATTAACAGACGCGTTAATTTATTCAAAGCACTTATCACTGAAAGAAGATCTTTAATGATTCCGGTTCTAAATGTAGTTTCCATTTAAATTTTCATCCTCTGGTTCATACTTGTGTGATCATAATAACATTACTCATGGATCTTCTGTGATGATGCTTAAAGGAACTACTGTTTTATGGGAAATGGATCCCAATACAGTTTCATGTGCAATGCAGAGGTGTGTCCCTTTCAAAAGATAGATGTAATTGCTCTATATTCTTGAAATAAACGGTAGGTTTAAATTACTCATGTTGCAGACAAGAACAAGTTACAATTAATTTTCTAGAACCACTGTGGGCTTGATGTGAGGGAGCTGAGACACTTTTTAATATGTGTTCAGCATCTGTAAGAGATTTGAGGTAGGAAGTGCAATTATAATAACTGTAAGCATTATTACTTTAAAGAGTTAAACTTTCTTAACACATGGCTCAAAGCTGTTCACTTGTTTTTTATTTTGTTTCAAATTACTTGCTTCTCCATAGTCAGCTCTTGAACAAGTGGAAGGGAGGGTCAAAGGAGTCAGGGTCACCTGACAATAATGCCCAATCAGATATGGTAGAATAAATTTGCTTATGTTAGAATGTAATTTGCCGACTATTTAAGAATGATACATTTTCGGTTTTATGGACCAGGAAAATTAAAATGGAGAGGCATGTACCACTGTCCTTTAAAATGCCATTTGGAAGCCCCTTCTCCCCACAGTAACAATCTCAGCTGCCCATTTCTCGACTGCACTGCCACATTTAGATGATTTTGAGGATTGGGGCCTTCCTGCCACTGTACAACTGATCCGTCAATGACCAGAGATGGGGAAGTGGGAGAGTGTTGTACTGCCCGCGCAGCAGTGGAAAGATCGTTAAGGTCCTGCATAGCTGGTAGTGGTCACCTCTTCCTCCCTCTGTCCTCTGGACATCAGGAAAGGAGCCAGAACCCAGGAAAATGGGTCAAGGTCACAGCAGCATCACACAAGTGACTGATTCACCCTCTGCTCTTTCACATTTGCTGCAGAAAGTGTTTTCGGTTGTCGCCAGAAATCCCACAAAACCACAGAGAGCAGAAACCATCCCAGAAACTTACTACTTAGTATTATACTAATGTTATGTGAAGCATGTGACAGCATGTCCTATACAGAAAGCTTTCAATGTATTGGATACCACCACCATGCAGGTGCACTCACACGCATCATTATAAACTTGCACAGCACTGGAAACTTTAATAAGGTTTAAAAAAAAACAATTTATTACAGTCTGCGGGGTGGTGCATCAGAGATTCACCATGATGTGTCACCAACGAGGAACACCAGCTTTCATTACAACAGCTGGTCATACATATTCCAGCACATTGTCAAGCGGACAAAAAGAAATCCTTTTTGAGATCGTGATACTGCACTTCAGCTCCTACAGGCAATGGTCACAATGGTGGTCCCATGGGCCATCGATCTGGTCGGGAGGAAATGACTCACGTTCCTCCGGCCTGGGTATTCTGCTGCGGGGAGGCAACTTCACCATCTCCGATGTTAAGGAGGTGGTGGGCGGGCGCCTCCTCGTAGCAGACGTAATGTACAAGAATGCTCCACTCCGATTAATTAACGTGTACGCCCTGGCACAAAAGGCCGAGCGGCTGGCGATCTTTCAGCAGCTCCCACTGCTGCTGGCGACCTCCAGGCCAGTCATTCTGGGCGGTGACTTCAACTGCATCATCGATGCGGCTGGACGATCCGGCAGGGCCGACAGCAGATTGGACACTACGTCCAGATCCCTGATGGAAACAGTTAAGGATGCCAAGCTGCACGATGTCTTCAGCAACCCAAAGATAAAAACAAAAAACTACTGCGGATGCTGGAAATCCAAAACAAAAACAGAATTACCTGGAAAAACTCAGCAGGTCCGGCAGCATCGGCGGAGAAGAAAAGAGTCGTCGTTTCGAGTCCTCATGACCCTTCAGCAACCCTACAGACGGAGCGCAGCGTAGATACACCTGGTTGCGGCCAGACGGGTCCATCCGTTCCAGGATAGACTTCCTGTTTGTGTCCCGTGCTTTCGCAGTCAGATCTACCGACGTCAAGCCGGTGTTCTTCTCTGACCACTGCCTCCTACTGGCTGACTGTCACTTAGAGGAAGACCAGAGGGTGGGCAGGGGGGCATGGAAGCTAAACGTGCAACTGTTGACCCCAGAGAACATTGAGGAGCTCAAGAGGGATTACAAAGGTTGGAGGACCGTGAAACCCCTCTTTGACTCCCTGACACACTGGTGGGAAACATCAAGAGGTTTTTCATCCTCAAAGGCGTCCAGAAAGCTAGAAAGGAACAGGGGTACATGTCCCGACTCCAGAAAAACATGCAGAACCTGCTCCGGCTGCAGTCGATGCGGGTCGATGTCAAGGAGGAACTCCAAGAGGTGAAGAACCAGCAAGCCTCACTCTTTGCCTCGGAGGCCTCCAAGATCATCTTCCGTTCCAGAGTCCGCTCCGTGGAGCAGGATGAGACGTGCTCACGTTTCTTCTTCCAAAAGGTACACAGAGAGAGCTCTGTGATCAGCAGCCTGAAGGAAGAAGACGGCTCAGTAAAGTCATCGCAGTCTGACATTTTGAGGATCAGCAAATCCTTTTATGCCGGATTGTATGACGTGAAGCCCACAGACAGCACGGCCTCCCAGTCCTTCCTGTCCTCTATCACGGAGGTCTTAGACGACAGTACACGGGAGAGCCTGGACAAACCACTAACTCCTGACGAACTGACTAAGGCCCTTGAGTCCTTCGAGAAGAGTAAAACTCCCGGAAGCGACGGCTTGCCGGCGGAGTTGTATTCAGCTCTGTGGGACTGGATTGGCCCAGACCTGCTAGAAGTGTACGAGAGTATGCTCCTGGCCGGCAGCATGTCAGAATCCATGAGGAAAGGCATCATCACCCTCATCTACAAGCACAAGGGGGAAAGGGAGGAAATTAGAAATTGGCAACCCATTTCACTGTTGAATGTGGACTATAAGTATCTGTCCAAGATCATTGCCAATCGGGTCAAGTCCGCTCTAGAATTGGTGATCCACCCTGACCAGACCTGCACTGCCGGGCAGGAAGATCTCTGACAGCCTCACGCTGCTCAGGGATACGATTGCCTATGTGCAGGACAGGGGTGTGGACACCTGCCTCATCAGCCTGGATCAGGAGAAGGCCTTTGACAGAATATCGCACACCTACATGGTGGATGTGCTCTCCAAAATGAGGTTTGGGGAGGGAATTCGTAATTGGATCCAACTGCTCTACACTAACATCAGTAGCGCAGTCTTGATCAATGGGTGGAAATCAGATAGCTTTCCGATTAAATCTGGAGTCAGGCAGGGCTGCCCTCTCTCCCCGTCCCGACAGGGACGCGATATAGAAGCCTCTAGATAAAGGGGGAAAAATGTGCCCAACATCGCCCTCATGTTGATGGCCATCTTTGTGTGCGGTTGCATCAAGCTGTGCATAGACCCTCAGTACGCAAACACCAAGTGTCACTACGTGCTGAGGTTCTACCTGTCCCCAGTGTTGCAAAGGATGGGTCTGGCCACGCTGCCGCGGAACGCGTCAAGTAGTTGGACCGTGCCGTACCACCTGTCCCTCGTAGAAAAATTTATGCAGAGAAACACCTTTGACCACAAGTCCATCAGGCAGTGGTCGGCACGTAACATCTTAGAGGCCCTGCGGGGAAAGGAGAGGGTGGATCCTGTGGGATGGTTCCCCGAGCAGACTGTCAAAGTCATCTGGCAGAATACCTCATCGCCAGAACTTTCCAACAAGCACCAAGACATAGCTTGGCTGGTGGTGAGAAAGGCCCTCCCCGTCAGATCCTTCCAACACGCCAGGAGTCTCATCCCCTCTGCACGTTGCCCTCGAGATGGCTGTGGTGGGGACGAGATTGTTGTTCACTTCCTTGTGGATTGTGCCTTTGCAAAGAAGGTCTGGAGAGAGATGCAGTGGTTTCTGTCGAGGTTCATCCTGAGCAGTTCTGTGACACAGGACTCTGTGCTCTACGGGCTGTTCCCAGGGACACACACCGAGACAAACATCAACTGCAGCTGGAGGATCATCAACTCGGTGAAAGACGCTCTTTGGTCTGCCCGAAACCTGTTGGTCTTCCAGCGCAAAAAGTTGTCCCCGACCGAGTGTTGCAGACTAGCACATTCCAAAGTCCAGGACTACGTGCTGAGGGACGCACTAAAGCTTGGGACAGCCGCCGCAAATGCGCAACGGGGAAAGGTCACTGCCATAGTGCACCGAGGGGCTGGGAACTGTTGAGAGCCCCTCGGGCTGCACAGCTCAAAATGAATGTATGCAGTGACTACTAAGTGTGTTATAAATGTATTGAAGCACCTCAGAGTGCAACATGATGTATGTTGATAACTCCAATACCTTTGTCTGATTGTCTGCATTGACCATATTGAAATGATTGTAATATTCATTGATTGTATTGATGCACCTTGTGATACATGTTGTAAAAGTTGAATCTGATTGTGCTTATGTGATGGTGATTTTGAAATAGTTTGGAATGTTCTTCCAGATATTTTATGAATAAAGTATATTTTTCAAAAAAAAGAAATCCTTTTTGAGATCATTTGAATACCTGCTTTACAAAGTAAATTTGTCATTGTAGCATCACATACCTGTGGTGTGGTTATGGTTCCCTGATCAGAATGCTATGAAACAACCACTAAACATTATATTAAATTTGATATATTCTAGCAAGTTGCGATTTAAAAATAAAGCTCCTGTGCATTTTTATTCATGCCTTGAAATATTTAACAAGCAGTTAACAGATGTTCAGAATTAGTAGCCATTAATCACCAGACTATTTCACTCATAAGTCCATTATTTTTACTCTTATTTCTCCACAGAAGTGTGGTAAAAGTATGATTTCATATCTTTTGAGGAGCAGGAGCAGTACATAGAAATTCGATGCCACAAGTGTGAAGGTCACTTACATTACAAGCAAATTGGGCTTGTGTAATTAACAAAAGGACTTTCTTACGAGTGTATTAAACCTCTAAACTATTGGCTACTAATTCTGAGAGCATTTATATTACCTGATTACTAAACTCTAAAAATTCAGAGGATATTGTTTATATTTTTAAGTTATAACTTCTTACTGGCGACGGAAAATTCAAATCACTAGGAATGTTTTATGGCTGTTACTCTTCTGCTCAGAGTTCACTAATTAGTTATTTAAATCCAGTTAGATTATAAAAGGCCCAAGGGGCCTTTAAGCCTTAGTTTGGTCTCAGGGTGGAGGAAGAAGTACACAAGTAATTGATTCACCCCCCCGCCCCCGTCTCCTTCACACGTGCTGCAGAAAGTTCCTTTGGTCGTGGATGTTAGTGGTAGAAGGACTGCAAACAACAGGGAAGTAGTTTCTTCGTGTCAGGATGTTTTAGGCAGGAACCTGGGAATGTTCGGTTTGCAGGATATTAAGGGGAGAAGGAGAGTGAACTGCTCTTACTGACCTACATTAGCTCCTGGTCAAGCTTTGCCTTGATTTTAAAATTCTCATCCTTGGCTGGGATTTAAGATAGGCGATGGGGTTAGAGAACCGGTGGGAGTCCTGTGTCACTTTTCTCCGGGAGGCCCGTGCTATTAGATTCCAATCAGGCACTTACCCAATCAGCGTCAGGCCTTCTGTCTGATTAAGCCCCCGGAAAGGTGGAAATCCCGCCCCTTAGAGCTGTCAGCCAATCAGAGGACCGCAGATCTCCACTACCCGCAGCGCCATCGGGAACAGTGACGAGTGCCGGTACTACGTGGGGCCTACCTTGAGAATTGCTGATGGAATCCCAGATAGAGGTGAGTGTGAGTGGGATGGGTTTGTGAGGAGGGGGAGGGTGGTGAGGGAAGGCTCGGGTATGGGGTGGCATCCTGTGGGCCCCCACTCCCTTCCTAATGCTGGGTCCCTCAATCAGGCACAGAGTGCCTGTGAACAAGGGGCCCTCCCCACCCCACTCCCCCATATGCAGCTGGCAAACCCAGGGTTTGCTGGCGGCCTCCCTGGATGGCAAGTCTTTCACCCGCCACTGGTATTCAACTGGTAGTGGCAGATGAGGCCCTTAATCAGTCTCCGAGCAGGAAGACCTCCCACATGCCTTCTCACCCCGGACCTAATCGGAGGGAGGTGGGAAGGTGCTGGGATCTCCACCCTGCACCCTCCTATCCAATCACACGGCTCCATCACCTCCAAACTGCCTTTGTGGGGGGAGGATGGGGGGGGGAGTGGTTATTAAATTCTGCTCCTTGTTTTCAAATCCCTCCATGACTTTGCCCCTCCCTATCTATGTAATCTCCTTCTGCCCAAAAACCCTCCAAGATATTTGTGCTCCTCTGATTCTGGCCTGTTGAGCAACCCCAATGTTAATCGTTTTACACTGGCAGCCGTGCCTTCAGTTGCCTGGGAACTATCTCCAGAATTCCCTCCCTCCACCTCTCTTTCCTGCTTTCAGACACTCCTTAAAACCTATCTTTTTGACCAAGCTTTTGGTCACCTGACCCTAATATCTCCCTATGTGGCTCGGTGGCATATTTTGTTTTGTAACATTCCTGAGAAGAGCCTTGGGATGTTTTACTAAATTCAATGCACTATATAAATATATGTTGTTGTTATTGGCAGGAGAAGTCCTGTACTATAAAAGTTACAAGTAATTGTACTTTATGCTGACTCACTGGCAACAGCAGTGGAGATGTTCATGGCTCAGTCCATGCCTCCGTTGGGCTGAAGCAACATTCAGCAAGTGAAGTTATGTGCTGGGCCCAAAAGTGAGGAAAGCTGAGGCAAAACGTTAAGGTGAAGAGGATTCGAGTTGGGTGGAAATGAAAATTGGACACGTTCTGTAACAGGCCGCTAATCCACATCGCCAGTTTCATGCCGGGGTGTCACTGTTCCAAGCGCACTTCAGTTAGATTTTGTTGAAAATTGTTCAAGTTCACGATTTACCAAATCCATTCTTTATGAGTATATCTAAACTGCAGAATTCAAGAAAGATAAACTAATACAGAATGCTGGCATTTATTTTAAAGACATTTATTTACAAATGTTTCATCAACTGGATCAGTAATAGGAGCGTCATGTTATGAGTGAGCTGTGGCTCAGTGGACACACATTTATCTTTGAGTCAGAAGGCTGTGGGTTCAAGTTCCACAAACGCTTGAGCATCTAATCTAGTCTGGCATTGAAGTGCAGTGCGGAGGGAATACAGCACTGTCAGAGATGCTGTTTTTCAGATGAGACATCTGCCCTCTCGGGTGGTCATAAAAGATTCCATGACATTATTTGAAGAAGAGCAAGGAGAGTTCTCCTAGGTCTTAGCTAGGGGGATAGCTAGGAGAAATCCAGCTGCTCTTGGTATCCTGGCCAACATTTATCCCTCAACCAACATCACACAAAATCAAAAAATTATCTGGTCATTATTTTATTGTGCACAAAAAGACAGCTGCTTTTCCTACATGGAATGTCAGAAACTGGCCGTTAGGCTCAACTTGCACCAGTATTTTTTGCTTCACATGAGCCTCCTCCCACCCACCTTCATCCAAAGATATGAGCATAATCTTCTATTCATTTTTCCTTTGTGGCTATCTAGCTTAAATGGATATATGTTATTCACCTCAGCAATGATTATGGTTGTGAGTTCCATATTCCTACCGCTCTTTGGGCAAAGAAGCTTTTGTAAAAGTGCATATAGTTGGACTGAATCTCACTATTAAATTAAAACGTTTAACTCAACTAATTTCCTGTAAAATAGCAGAGACTCAGTTTGTCATTGTCAACAAGATTTCAGGATTTGTGTACAGTGGCATTCTAAATTAACAGCTGCTTAAAAGTCAATCCCTGTGAAATTCAAATGGTAGAGATTAACTAGGCTGGATTGAACAGCAAGCAATGTTAAATGGAACACTTCCACCTGGTCAATTCATCTCTTGGTATTAACCAGCCAATTACAAGTAGGAAGTCACTGATGATATTTAAGCAGCCTTTGTAGCAATGAGCAGTGCTAATATCACCCTGAAAATCGAAGAACTACATAAACTACAGCAAGAGCTGTATTTAAATCATTGTCAAACCAGGGATCAAACATGGGTTCCACCTGATCTGTGTTACCCAGGACCACTTCATGCAGTGCATTCATCTAATGAACTATTTGGGAGCAGAATCAGTGTCATCACTTTGTCCTCAGTCACTGCAGTTGGAATGTAACAGTTCCTGAAGCACATTCCTGAGTAACTTCATAAAGTGTTATATTGTGTAACTTCATAATGTGTTATATAAGGTCCGTTATTGACCTGGGCATTGCTTATTTCTACTAAATTTATCAGCCCTGAAGGAAATTCATCTCAAAGGGTTTCATGTATAGGAAAGGGATTCAACAGCTTGTCATGTGCGACTACTGTTTATAACAATCCGTAAAGCTGGAATTGTCTTTAGATTCAAGTTCTCATCATCCAGGGTTTAACTCTGAATGTATATACTGTTTGCAGCCCTTTGCCCATGATCTTATTGAATGATGGAGCAGGCTCGGGGGGGCCGAATGGCCTACTCCTGCTCCTAATTCATATGTAAGGTCGTATGTCCAGTGAGGTACTTAAAGGTTGTATTGTTAGCCAGCTAAGACCTGATATGAGCAGTATTAAAGAAATTCTCCAAATTGGATGATAAAAAGATCAAAGAAGAACTGAGCTTTTGTTAAAATATTCAAATAGAGATTGAAACTAAAATTAATTAAACAAATTAACATTAATTGATTACTTTCTAGAAGTGTTCACTAGAGCAGTGACCCACAGCATGACGGTCATCACTTGCATGGAGGGTCTGAGACCATTTTGAAGAATTTAAAACCAGTAAGTTTCTGAATATTGACTATCTACTTAAGGGTGTTATGTAAGATTAGGAATAAAATCTACCAAGTGTTGGCAGGCATCATGAGAAATGTGGTGAATACAAGGGAGTTCCCGCTAAACTGGAAAAATGCCACCATGGTTTCTGGTTTCAGAAAGACAAAACAAACCATGGAACTGGAGACCCATTAATTTCATATCAATAACTGATAATTCAATTAATTGTTAGGAACAAACTCGAGGATTGCCTTTACGAAAATACCCTTGTAAGTAGCAGCCTGACCAATTTCCTAAACTGCTTTTGTGAACTGATATCTCAAATAGGTGTTGAAAAACCCTTTAGTTTACTTTGCTTTAGGAAGCATCTAAGTCCTACATTACTACGGTGACTACATTTCACAAGTACTTTGTTGGCTGCCAAGTACTTTGAGGCATCCTGTGGTCATGAACGGCACCATATAAATGTGAGTCTTTCTTTCTTTAAGTCAGAAAGCAGAGAATGCATAAGATCTGACAGGTTAGGTGGACAGAGTGTGCAGTTCATCTTATTCAATGACTTACTCCTCAACAATGCATGCACCAGTGCAGTTTACCCAACGAGCTAGCAGAAGAAAGCACGAGAGAGAAAAAGGGGGTAAGAAAGAAAAAGCTGAACCCCAAAAAAAAGTAATTAACAGTTTAATTTTGATATGCTTTTTGATAAACAGCTAGCGCTTTCAACTTGAGCAGTTTGTCAGGGCAAATTTCTGAATGCCATTCTGTTTATCTTAGTTGTAAACAACATTTTATTTATCATCTCTGTACAAATTAAACTGCTTCTATACTGTACATATAAAAAAGCTAACAAGTCACAGGAGGAGATTTCAATATATTTATGTTGGTTCTTGCTATCTTTGTGTCATAACAGTGCTAAATCTGACAGGTTTAATAAAGCTAAACCAATTCAGCAGATATTTTATTGTGCCTCAGACTCCAAGGGAGAAATATATTATCTGTTTACAGCCAGCCAGGGTTGGAAATTTCCACCAGCACAAAGCCTTCCTCTGTCTTCAGTAAGATTGGAGCCTCACACATTCATCAACAGTCTCCAGGGAATCAGTGTATGAATAAATCCAGGGAGGGCTATGCAAGCATTTGGTACGAAAGCAAGAGAAAGCAGTAAAATGTACAAGAAATTATGTGGATAGTTTGACTTGTGAGATAGCTATGTCGTTTTGAATTCCTTTTCTTTTAAAAACAGCTCATGCTCAGGTTGACAGCACCGGAATGCAGACTAGTTTACTAGCCAGGGAGGTTCTTAGTGACGACCCATGAGCTAATTAAGAATGCATTAAACAATAGAGCAGGGAAAAACATTTTGTAGATGCCATTTCTAATGGAGAAAAAACATGTCTAATGTTCTGGAGTTGCTGGTTGCTCGACACAGATGGGATGTGAATGCCAATTTTTTACAACATGAAGCAGCAGAAGCAGTTTGTGACTGCTATTATCAGCATTAGCTCTGGGGTAATAGGAAGGATGGTCTAAAGCTTCTCAGTTATTGATATCTATTCTGGAAGAACTCACTTGAAGAATCTGCATGTCCTGACATGTGAATTGCTAGAATGGAGATTCTACCAATCGCCCAGTACAAATGAGTAATACTCAAAATGTATATTTACTACTTTTCGATTAATATCAAGTGCTGTTAAGGATCATGTTGGAGGTACCAACATTTTAAAGGTAAACGTGCTAACTACAGGCAGGATTTTCCAATCCCACCACCAAAACTCAATGAATGTTTGGCTGCCTCTCCAGATTTTCCAACCGTGAGTGGGACTGGAAAATCCCGGTCTGCAGTTGCAGCTCGGCTCCTTTTCCCAGTCCCCATTATAGTCTAGCTTACTGTCACTTCCATCAATCTGACCCAAATATAGTAAAAGAAGGTTTGACCAGTTGGATCAGGAAATATTCAAAATTACTTTTATTTGTTTCCAAGACAAAGCAGCCCGCTTGATTGGCACCCAATCCACCAGCTCAAACATTCACTTCCCTCCACCACCAGTGCACAGTGGCAGCAGTGTGTAGCATCTTCAAGATGCACTGCAGCAACTCACCAGGCTCTTTCAACAGCACCTTCCAAACCCACAGCCTCTACCACCTAGGACAAGGACAGCAGATACATGGGAACACCACCACCTGCAAGTTCCCCTCTAAGCCACACCACCCTGACTTGGAAATACATCACTGTCGCTGGGTCAAAATCCTAGGACTCCCTTCATTACAGCACTGTGGGTGTACCTGCACCACATGGACTGCAGTGAGGCAGCTCACCACCACCTTCTCAAAGGCAATTCAGGATGGGCAATAAATGCTGGTCTTCATCCCAAGAACGAGTTTAAAAAATGCCTCCGTTTAAAAGGGTGTAATCAAAAAATTAAATTAATTCTTAACTAATCTTCTCAGGATTTTTAGGAATCACTTTGTGACCATTTTTCACCAATAAATTCCTGAATTTGAGGAAAAAAACTTCCAAAATGTTGAGAGATGTGTGCTATTGCATGAATGATGACAGCAGGCCGTGCAAGTTGCACTGATGGCTGCATTGCTTTTATGTCTTTGGTTCTCATTTTTGGTAGGAAAAAAAACGAAGGTAATGGAGTTTAGAGTTTTTTTTTTAAAAGAGGACTTAGAACATCTCTTAGGTTCTCTTGCGAATGTTGTATGCTTCATACTTTAACAACAGTAGTCCATTGTTCCCAGGAATAGGGAAAAAGAAAGGGCACCAGCACAGTTTGCACAACGATGGTCCAACAGCAAGCAGAGATAATGGACCGGATCTTGCGGTTAGCAGCGAAGCAAAGGTGAATGCCACTCACCGTATGATAAACCGCGACCCTGTCTTAGTCACAGGCTGCAGCGGAACTTTGCTTTCCCGGTTGCAGCGTGGGTTCACCAGTGAGGCTGAGTGGTGAGGCATCATCCTGGTGAAGCCACGTCCCCTCTGAAATCAAGGGCCGAAGACACACCCCTTGACGTTTTTCTTCAGTTGTCTTTCACCAGCACTGGGTGGCAATAATACATTCTAGCTGTAGGATACACTGCAGATACACACCAAGTTGACTTTAGCAGCAATTCCCAGCCCTGTTAACCCTGCCACTGGTTTAAAAAAAACAAGGGCAACAGAGTAATGGGAATGCCATCATCTCCAAGTTCTCTTCCAAATCACACATCGTTCTGGCATGGATATATATCTTCATTCCTTCATTATTGCTCAATCAGTATCCTGGAATTCCCTACCTAATACTATCAAAGAAGGACAATCACCTACCACTTATAGTGGTTCAAAGAGAAGGTCCCACCTAGATATTTGCATAATAGGGGTAGCAATAAATGCAGCTTTGCCAGTTTTGTCCACATCCCGAGAACCTAAAGACACCGTAAAAAGTAAACTTAAAATAGAAAAATAAAATACTCAGAGGGGCAATAAGCTTCTAGAATATTATACCAGATAAATAATGGAATTGAAGATTTCAAGTAGTTCTGGAAAGGTTGAGTTTGAGGTTGGGTTACTTCAACTTTCTCATCCTTACCTTCTTATGTCATCAGAAATTGCTAGATTTTTAACAACATAAACAAAAATATATTTCAACATGTCTAGAAAGGAGTTAAGGAGATTTGTCACATCAAATTTACAGAATATTTAAATAGCACAGGTTAGGTAAAACCAGAATATTAAGTAGTACAATGTATGCAGAGAGTGTAGATTAAAATTATTATGAACAGATATTAGAAATAATTTTGTTATTTACTCAAAAGATGGTAAGGGGAATAATCTCCCAGGCAAGTTAGTGAAATCAAGAACACTGGGGACATTCAAAATGCGGCTCAATGTTAAAACAAGAGTTAGGATAGCAACATGCGATACTTCAATTAACTAAATAGGCCTCTTATCCTTCAATCTGTTTTTTCTTACGTGGAATGGTAGAGTTATGTGGAAATGTGGTTAGAACCATAGAAAATTTACGGTGCAGAAAGAGGCCATTCAGCCCATCGTGTCTGCGCCGGCCAAAAAGAGAAAAAGGAAACTAGCCGCTCATTTTAATCCCACCCCATTAACCATTACTCAATTCTTGTGTGGTTTACAAATGGTGTTCTGATGATGAGATTCTCACCTTTTCTATGTTCACTCTAGGTCATGAAGGTCATGAAGGTTTAGTATCTAGATATATCTCTTGGATTGTAACCATGAACCTCCAAAGGTTGTATAACATTCTGGAATGCGTGGACCGGTGGGATGGATTACTCAATATGTCTACTCCAGTGACATAAACATCCTCTGCGTATTAATCATGCAAATACTTATGCACACAAAGATAAAGAAAGGAGGCTTTTTTTAAGGGAGAGCTAAGTGTGGTGACTTTATTTACAAATGTGATGAATGCAGAAAGTACCAGGGGACTCAGGGAAAAGGAAGCTACTGAAAAAGCTCACGAATAAACTAAAACACAAGTAGAATATATTCAATAGTGTGGAACAGGCACAGTGCAAGGGAATTCCCTCAGTCAATGTCAATTACTCCCCTTGTATTAAAATTAATAGATATAGATTGTACTGTGAAGCCCTGGAATTATTATCAGTTTTAAAACAAGATTGAGAGAAAAAAAATCACAGAACTTATGCTGAGATAAGCACTTAGCTTCAAATGATATATAGACTAAAGAGAGCAAAGAGGGCTGGGGTGAAAGCAGAAGGATCCTGTACCCTTGACAGAGAACTGTAATTTATTGGACTCTATACAGCAACTAATTGTATTGAAGGCTCATCATTGCTCCAAATATAAAGGTTAGAGAGCTGTTACCACAGAGCACCCTCTACAGAAATTTTTGGACACATTAAGGGGAGAATTTTCTCCCCCGTCGGGGGGGGTTGGGCGGGAGCGAGCACAGAGCTGCCTCAGGGAGATTAGTTTAAATTCAAAAACATTTAATAAAGGGGAAAAAAAAAATTTTTGAGACGTGTCCCCTCATGTGATACTGTCACTTGAGTTGGGACACGTCTATTAATTTTATTAAAAATTTTAACAAGACTTTAAAAACCTTCATGAAGTCTCATCCCGCCCGTGGATGAGGTTTCATGATGAACGCGAAGGCCGCCTGGGCTCTTCGCCTGCCCACCAACCTTAAGGTTGGACAGGCAGCTCAGTTAATTATTTCAATTGATAGTTAACTGGCCCTAATAGGCCTTTGGCAGGTCAGCGGGCAGGCAGCCGACTCAGATGCGCACCCAGCGAACTGAAAATCTGAATGACATGCGGTGACATCAGGAAGCACGCCCGACGTCACCGCACGTCATTTTACGCCTCGGCGAGCGGGCCCTACCCCTGTTTGCCGAGCCGAAGATTCTGCCCATTCTTACCAAATATATACAATCCTTTTGTGAATGGCAGCTGTATGGAATGGGGAGAAAATAAAAACCCATGCAAGCTAATGGCCACCACAGGCATCGTAACTGAGATTACCAAAAGGGCACATCCACCAGGACCCATTAATTCATTAATTGCAGTGTACAACAGGATCACAGACTGTGTGGTAGGCATGGTTTTCTCTTTAAACAGTTCCTACTGTTGTCAACAAACCAGCAGCACAATATTAAAATCAACCAATTTTAAAAGTGGGAACAAGATTCTAATTTCTGGCCTATGTGCACAAAGTTTCATTTAGCCCATTAGTGTTCCAGACACTCAGAAAGGACTGGAGTGAAACCATAATAATAAAATCATCACATGGATAATGAGACAGGTTTTTCCTTGCAGCAAAAACATCTGAAACTGTTCCCAGATGGCACTGCATGCATAACTGTGTGATACTTGGGGGTCAGTAATTAATGGAGGTTACAGTGTATTACAGTGTATGTCATGGCTTCTCTATTAGAAACTAAGGAACCATGAGCTGCGGCTGAAGAGTAAAAAGGTGGAAAATAAAAATCAAACATAAATATCATTTGCACTAGGTGCAGAGGGCAACAATCATACTGCACTGCATCCAAGGAGTCACTGTCCCATTCATACTACTCCCAGCACAACCGATAACTACTAATGAGTGGCTTACAAAAAGAACAAGTAGCAATTATAGCCACACATAATATATGCACTTCATCCAACCACATGTCAGCAATGAAAGCAGCAACCAGATTACTTCTGATAACAAAACCATCTGTAGAATTCATAAGGGCAGTGCACTCCTGAAAAGTCTGATTCGTTCTGGGCTACAATTCCATCAATCTATGTGAATGAATATCAATGAGCAGGCTCTTCATCCAGGAGGGAGTGATGGGGTGGGGTTGGGGGCTATGGTGGGGTAGTGGTAGTACCGCAACCAAGTTTTTCTCTGAACTCACTTTTATTGCCAGACAACAGCAAATCAGCAGCGATTGTGCGAAGTTTGAAACAGGTTGCTAATTCACTATTGTCCATTTCTGAAACAGCAATACAAGTTATAACAAGTGAAGAGGACACTCCGCTATGCTGTGTTACTCAATCTTGTTACAATTACACAGCTCTTCCTTGAAGTTTTTCCCTGTCTGGTTGATGTTCTGTAACTACAAAACTGAAAAAAAGAAATCTTATTAAGAGCTTCAATCTCACTGAGGAGGCTTCAGGCCAACCCACATCCAACAACCTGCTCTGAAAACTCTGCTCACATTTTGACAGCTGTGACAAATTCCACTACAGCAGCTGAGACAATCTAAAGCAATCAACAACATTCAAAATAAAACAACCCACAACATTCTTAAAATAAATGTGCCCTATCTTCTAATGTTAACGGACATTCTAAAAAATTCCAGGATCCGGATCCGTGACTTTGCCAAAAACTAATCAGTTCGTCCTTGGGCCATACCCTTTTTGTGTACCAAGTTCCGTTGAAATCCATCCATTAGTTTTTGAGATGTATTGTTTACAGACTAACGGACTAACAAACAGGGCAAAAACATTACCTCCATCCAGCTTTAACGACGGAGGGAATTACTCTCACAATCTTTACAGCTGGAATGACTGGACAATGATCATGATTAGGAATAATTTTTGGCTTCCATAGTCTATGGACCTTCAACCCGGATGAGATCAACCAAACCAGCTCAGACTAGAGACCAACCCTGAAACCTTTCTGCTGTTGAATGCACAACCTGGTAACTATGTAAGGGCAGTATTGGGCTTAGCTCTGATTCCCTCAACAGTCGAATAACATATCCATACAGAGGCACAGACGTTGTCCTTCAATTTATGGATATATCCGAAAGAAATACCCACCTGCAGACTAAAATTCCCAACCGATTCTTCTACCTGGTGAACCTTTAACTCTGGGAGCTGGAATGTATCTGGGCCACAATACATAGTACTAGTTGACAAAGAAATTCTCAGGACTAAGGAACATGCTACAGTAAGACTGACCATAACTTGACAACTCAACTTAAATCTCTGTTCATAGTATGAATGGTGCAAGCACTTCACCCTGAACATGACGCAGCATTAGGGATGGAACATGAGAAGCACAGCAGCTCACATCTTTTACAGATGCGTTTCTTAACCTGGCAGACTCGGTATTTAAAAATGTTTCGCATGATTGCTGTATGTTGTGGCAGCAAGTCATAACCCCTCCAAGACAACTTGCATTCAAACGGCACCTTTAATGTCTTCAAGATACCCCAAAGCACACTGCAGTCAATGGACTTTTGATGTGCAATCATCTTTATTCTGCAGATAAACACGGGAACCAATTTGCACAAAGCTAGAGCCCAAAAATGCCAATGAGATGAATGACCAGTTTGGTGGTGTTGGTTTTTGAATATTGCTGATCCATTCACACAAAGTGGGATCAGGTTGAGCACTATATTTTTTATATTTTCTATATTTTTTCAAAAACCCAACAATCCTAGCTCCTGTGTCAGAACTGTCCCACTAGGAAACTCAGCTGCTGGCATGTTGACTTTAAGTGGGGGTGAGGATGGGAGGTGGTGGCGTTAGGAAGGAAAGCAAGTTCCCTAATTACCCCTTGGCAGAAAGTCTGGCTGGAGATTAACTCCAGGGTGGCCACCACATGCCAGGTTCCCTTTCTCCCCAGGAACAAGTGGTAGACATATCTCTGCATTATAAAGGCCTAGCAACACCCCATTGTATGGAGGCCCTGACTCTGGCTCCAGCCCCAACAGTAAACAATCAGACCTCAGGTGAGAACAGGACTGGGTTCAGCTCTGAAGCCCGCCCAATCAATTAGCTTGTCAAAGCTAAAGTGTTAGCATAGGGGAGATGCCTTTGAGGGTATCCGTGGAATTAAACCCCAGCAAGATGTCAAGACTCTCAAGGGAGGGGAAAAGATTTACAACAATATCTAGAGATAAAGTTAAAAAAAAATACAGGTATTTCTATCTTGAATGAGAAAATGGAATTGATAGTGGAAACGCTATCCAAGAAATGGATTCACTGGTCAAGTAGGAGCGGCACAAATGGGCCTTCTCTGAATCTCATAAAATAGATTAACATTAGGCATAAAAGAGAGAGAGTTTTGCTCAGCAAACACTTCCAGCTTTGTGGTCTTCCCAGTTTCCAGTAGTTCATAATATTTCATTATATGCTAATTATCAACACTTAAATCATTACAAAGCTTTGTCATGATGATGAAAGATGGGCCTTTTGAGATTTTTTTCTTCAAATTTTCAGCTGCTATTTTTCTGACTGACCCAGTAGCAGGACCCGTCGAAAATGCGGGGCTGTATTTTTATTGAATATCGAGCCATTGGGCAGGGTTTCCCGGTCGCCAACGTGTAAAATGACGCGGGATGACATCGGGCAGAACTCCCAATGTCACCCCGCGTCATTTCAATTTTCAGGTCAGCGGGGGCTCAGCTGAATCAGCTGTGCGCCCGCCGACCTGTCAATGGCCTATTGAGGCCATTGACAAACTCATTAGCATCATGAATGGACCTGCCCATCCAACCTTAAGGTTGGTGGGCAGGCCGGGAGCCCTGCCGGGCTTCAGAGAAAGCATGAAACCTCATCCAAGGCCGGGATGAGGTTTCATGTAGGTTTTTAAAAATTTAATAAAAGTTTAACTAAAAGTGATGGACATGTCCCAACTTATGTGACAGTGTCACATGAGGGGACATGTCAGGGAAATTTTTTCTATTTTTAGCATTTTTACATTTGGAGCCAATCTCCCTGAGGCAGCACTTAGCCTCAGGGAGATAAGTGCGCTCTTTCATGCGCATGTGTGAAAGAGTGCACTCTCGGCTCAGGGAATCCCCACCCCCCCGCACAGGGAGAGCATAGCGCTTCCTGGCGAACGTCACGCTGGGCGGGCCTTAATTGGCCCGCCCACATAAAATGGCGGCCACGCGCCCGCTCCTGAATTTCTCCCCCAACAGGGGGACAATTCTGCCCCTTATTTCATAGGAATCTCTAGATTCCACACATTTGGGCAGTTGGAGGGGTTCTCCTACAGAAAACTACATTAAGCAGATTAAAAGTGCACCATCTCAGGTTAATTTTTCATTCTATCCATGTCTCCTTTTTGGGCTTTTTCATGTGACCAATCTCAGCCTCACTTCAGGCCATAAAATGCTGGCCGTGCCAATGATGCTACATCTAGAGTCTGAAGGTAAAGAAAGATGTGAAAACTCAGTTTCTAGATACTAAAATGGGTAAAGGAGATAAAAGCAGATGAGGCAAAACATACTCATTTAGCACTTTTTGACATTTTAAAGATCAGTATCGTGTTATTCCGTCCTACACTAGGGATTATTTTTGCCTTCACCATCTAGATGGCAATCCAGGCAAATCCAATAAAAAGAGAGGGGTTATCACTCCACCAGATTATGTCCAAGGTGGTGAAGATGAAAATTTAACATTTTGAACACTGTAGGGGAAGGTGAAGAGAGGTCAGATTTAATGGCAGTATAAATGACAAGCTGGACTGAATCACCCTGGCTGCTTGTCAGGGATTTGAACCAACATTTTGAAACATATATTAGGTTAACCGACAGTGGATACAATCATGTAAGTCCCCTGCGCATACCTTTACTAAGTATTGTTTTCACATCTATAGTGCTTTGTGACTTGGTCAATGTAGGGCTAGGGGTGACACCTCCTCCTTTCATTTCAGATACCCAAGTTCAAGCCCATCCCAGACTAATCGGGTGAAAGTCTCCAGCCTCTGCCAGCTGCAGGATGTGTGTTTCAGCTGTTTCAGTCCAGTGATCGAGAGTCAGCAGAGTAAAATTGCCCATAATGTAAAGCCAACCTGGCAATTCCAAACAGGAAAGCCAGAAGGACGGCTCCCGCAGGGAATAGAAAGAAATTGTACAGGTATCACTAGATGGTGCCCTTTTTAAGGATCAGCTTTTTAAATGTGCAAACAGAAAAGCTACTTAATTACTACTCAGTGAATTAGAGTTGCACAAATCTAAGAAATCTTGAAACACAAGAGCCACTGAATGACGATTATACAACATATTAGAGCTGGTATTGAACTCATGTAACAAGTTGCAGATAAAGCAAACCTCCGCTTCTACACAGTGTTCAGCAGGAGGACTGAGCAAGATTTATACTGCCCAGGATCAGCAGTGTGCGTGAAGAACACTGGTGATCACTTTCTTCACTGATGAAGAAAGAAAAGACAAAAACAAAAACAAAGCACAATGTTTAGTGAGTGCAACTAAATAGTAATTTCCATGCTAAATTGTAACATCCAAAAGAAAGTGTCCAAATTTAAAACTATTCTGATCAAAATAGTGGGTGTTATACCTGCTAGGCTATGCACTCCTTCCAGTTTATGAGGATAGTAGACAGCTCTGCACCAACAACAAAGGCACAATAAGATTTTCAAATACAGGAGCAGCAGAAAGGAAGAGCCAGAGGCAGTCAGGAGAGCTAGAAGAGCTGTCCAGTCTGTGTCCCCCCAGAGCAGCCACCGTCTGACAGAAATCAAAATGTGACATCACAGGAAAGCAGATAAGTGGTTAGTTGGTGGATATTTTGCTCGTTTATCTTTAAAACTCATCCTTCGGGGAACAGAGAGAACCAGACCTGTGGGAGACACCTCTACTTGAAAACAGATAAAAGAGTGGGTGAGGCTCGGGGTCTTCACTTACCTTCGGGGAGCAGAGAAAACCAGACTTGACCTACTCAGGAGCTGGCTGAATTTCAAAAAAAAAAATCGGACTGACATCACAGGAAATCTCTAAGTTCATTGGTTGGTGAGAAGCTGCTATTAGGGAGTGTCTTTAAAAAGCTGAAAATTAGAAAATTATGTTATTTTTAAAGAAGTAGCTACTTAGACTTAAGTAAGAAACACAAGCAAGAGGGAAGTAAAGTTAAGTCAAGGCCAAGTAAAATAAAGTAATAGAAGTAAACCAAAGGAAAATAAAGTTAATGTAACTAAAGTAAAGTTTAGACATGGCAGGGCAGCTCGGTCGTGTGGAATGCGCGTCCTGTAATGTGTGGGAAGTCATGGATGCTACCAGTGACCTAGATGACTACGTGTGCAGGAGGTGTTACCAGCTGCAGAAAATTGAGCTCCGGGTTTCGGAGTTTGAGCGACAGCTGGAATCACTGTGGCGTATCCGCGAGGCTGAGAACTACGTGAATAGCACATTCAGAGAGGTGGTCACACCGAAGCTTAGGAGCATGGAGGCAGAAAGAGAGTGGGTGACAACAAGGCAGTCCAAGACAGTCCCTTGGCGTCCTGCTCGCTAATCAGTTTTCCATTTTGGATACTGGTGAGGGTGTTGGTTCCTCGGAGGAGTGCAGTCAGAGCTACATTTGTGGCACCACAGGCAGCTCAGCTATACAGGAGGGGAGGAAGCAGAAAGGAAGAGCAGTAGTGATTGGCAATTTGTTAGTTAGGGGTACAGACAAGCGTTTCTGTGGCCATAGACGTGACTCCTGGATGGTATGTTGCCTCCCTGGTGCCAGGGTCAAGGTCGTCATGGAGAGGCTGCAGGACATTCTACCCGGGGAGGATGAACAGCCAATGGTCATGGTCCACATTGGTACCAATGACTTAGGTAGGAAAGGGGATGAGGTCCTGAAAGCAGATTTTAGGGAGCTAAGAAGGAGATTGAAAAGCAGGACCTCTAAGAAGTAATCTCAGGATTACTCCTAGTCCCACTCGCTAGTGAGCATAGAAAAAGGAGAATTGGGCATTGAACATGTGGCTGGAAAGCTGGTGTAGGATGGAGGGTATCAGATTTCTGAGGCATTGGGACTGGTTCTGTGGGAGGTGGGATCTGTGCAAGAGGATGGTGTACACCTGAACAGGACCAGGATAAATATCCCCATGGGGGTTGGGGAGGTTGCTTGTGCTGTTGGGGAGGGTTTAATCTAGATTGGCAGGGGGGTGGGAACCTGAGGGCAGTTTCAGATAGGACAAATTCAGAGCAGGGAAGGGGAGATAGAAAATTAACGAGTGACTCTGAAAGGCACAAGAAACAAAGGTTAGAAGAAGTGTTAGAAGTGTTCTGTTGAAGAGTCATGCGGACTCGAAACGTTAACTGTGCTCCCTTCCACAGATGCTGCCAGACCTGCTGAGTTTTCCCAGGTATTTTTGTTTTTGTTTTCGATTTCCAGCATCCGCAGTTTTTTGTTTTTATATAAGAGGGAGTGTAATTCTAGATTAGGTCTAAGGAAATGAAGCAGGGCAAGTGGATGAAGTAGCAGTGGGTGACCATTTTGGAGATAGTGACCATAATAGTTATATTTAGCAACATTATGGAAAAGGACAAAGATAGAAGAGGAGTAAATGTCCTAAATTGGGGGAAGATAAATTTTACAAAGCTGAGAAGTGATCTGGCGAGAGTGGACTAGATACAGCTACTTGAAGGAAAATCAGTGACAAATCAGTGGGAGGCATTCAAAAGCAAGATTCTACAGGCAGAGTGTAGACATGTCCCCACAAAGAAATAAGGTGGTACTGCCAAATCTAGAGCCCCCTGGTTATCCAGAAGCATACAGGGTAAGATAAAGCAGAAAAAGAAAGCTTATGACAGTCACAAAAAACTTAATAGTGTAGAAAGCCTAGAGGAGTATAGAAAGTACAAGGTGAAGTGAAAAAAGGAAATTAGGAAAGCAAAGAGAGGATATGAGAAAATATTGGCAAGTAAAATCAAGGAAAACCCAAAGATGTTTTATCAGTACATTAAGAGCATGAGGATAACTGAGGAAAGGTTAGGGCCTATCAGGGATGTACAAGGTAACGTATGCGTGGATGCAGAAGATGTGGACAGGGTTCTCAACGAGTACTTTGGCCAGAATTTTACCGTCGGCAATTTGGGGGCAGGGCCTGCTCGCCGACAGGAAAATGACGCGGGATGAGGTCGGGAGGAACCCAATGTCATCCCGGTCCATTTAAATATTGAGCAAGGCGGGCGGACAGCGAAATCAGCTGTCTGCCCGCCGACCTGTCAATGGCCAATTAAGGCCATTGACAAGCTAATTAAGATCATTAAAGGCCCTGCCTGTCCAACCTTAAGGTTGACAGGCATGCCATGAGCCCCAGCGGGCTCCTGATAATACATGAAACCTCATCCACTGGCGGGATGAGGTTTCATGTCCGTTTTTAAAAAGTTTAATAAAGTTTATGTCCTTTTTATTAACACGTCCCATCTCGTGTGACATTGTCACATGAGGCGGACATGTTAATAATTATTATATTTTTCTATTTTTAATGTTTTTTACACTGTCAGATCTCCCTGAGACACCACTTAGTCTCAGGGAGCAGTGCGCTCTTTCGCGTGCATGCGCGAAAGAGCACACTTTGACAGATGGGGAATCCCTCCACCCCCTGAACAGGAAGTGCATAGCGCTTCCCGTCGGGTGGGCCGCTGGGTGGGCCTTTATTAGCTTGCCAATTCAAAATGGCGGCGGGGCCCGTTTCAGCGGCGGAGTTCAGCTGCCCGCCTGCCGCCAAGCCGGTGGGGCCCGCCCGCCCATCGAGGTAAGAATTCTGGCCTTTGTCTCTGTTCTCACAAGGAAGGGGATGATGGAGACATTCTCGTTAAAGGGGAGGACTGTGAAATATTAGATACAATAAACATAATGAGAAAGGGAGTACTGGAGGGACTGTCATCCTTAATCACCAGAGCTGAATGGATTGTATCCCAGGCTGTTAAAGGGAGCCAGGGTGGAAATATCGGATGCTCTGAGGATCATTTTCCAATCCTCACTAGAAACAAGCGAGATACCAGAGGATTGGAGGTCTGCAAACGTTGTACCATTGTTTAAAAAGGGTGTGACAGATAGGCCAGAAAATTACAGGCCAGTCAGTCTGACTTCTGTGTTGGGCAAGTTAGTAGAATCAATTCTGAGACAGGATAAACTGTCACTTAGAAAGGAACGGCTTGATCAGGGATAGTCAGCGTGGCTTTGTTAGAGGAACATCGTGTCTTACTAATTTAATTACATTTTTTGAGGAAGTAACAGGGAGGATTGATGAGGGTAGTGCAGTGGATGTTGTCTACATGGATTTTTGTAAGGCATTTGACAAAGTCTCCCATATGGCAGACTGGTCAGAAAAGTAAAAGTCAATGGGGTACAAGGAAATGTGGTGAGTTGGATCCAAAATTGGATCAGCAACAGGAAACAAAGGGTAATGATCAATGGCTGTTTTAGTGAATGAAAAGCGGTTTCCAGTTGCATTCCACAGGGCTCAGTGTTGAGTCCCTTGCTGTTTGTTGCATATATTAATGATTTGGACTTAAGTGTGGGAGGCATGATTGGGAAATTTGCAGATGACACGAAAATTGGCCATGTAGTTGATGGTGAAGAGGATAGCTGTCAACTCCAGAATGATATCAATGGTTTGATTTAGTGGGGAGAAAAGTGGCAAATGGAATTCAATCCAGAGAACTGTGAGTTAATGCATTTGGGGAGGGCAAACAAAGCAAAGGAACACACAATAAATGGAAGGATATTGGGAGGGGTAGAGGAAGTGAGAGGCCTTGGAGAGCATGTCCACAGGTTGCTGAAAGTGGCAGGAAGGTGGATAAGGTGGTAAAGAAAGCATATGGAATGCTTTCCTTTACTGAACGAGGTATAGAATACAAAAGCAGGGATGTAATGCTGGAACTGTAAGGCCAGGATTTTACAGCCCAGCCACGGCGTGTCTCCCCCCGGCAGATGCGGCGAGCCATTTAAATCTCCATTTAGTTTGGCGGGACCATAATATCCCACCAGCTGGCAGGGGCTGTAACATCCTGGCCGATAAGATGCTGGTTAGGCCACAGCTGGAATTTTGTGTACAGTTCTGGTCACCACATTACAGGAAGGACATAATTGCTCTGGAGAGAGTACAGAGGAGATTTGCAAGAATGCTGCCATGATATGAAAATTACAGCTATGACGAAAGATTGGATAGGCTAGGGGTGTTTTCCTTAGAACTGAGGAGGCTGAGGGGTGACTTAATTGAGATGTACAAGATTATGAGAGGCCTAGAAAAAAAGCAGGGCAAATCCACACTAACAATTACCGCCCTATCAGTCGACGCTCAATGATCAGCAAAGTGATGGAAGGTGTCATTGACAGTGCTATCAAGCAGCACTTGCTCAGCAATAACCTCTCACCAATGCTCAGTATAGGTTCTGCCAAGGCCACTTGGCTCCAAACCTCACTATAGCTTTGGTGCAAACATGGACTAAAGAACTGAATTTTCGAGGTAAGAGTAGAGTGGCTGCCCTTGACATCAAGACAGCGTTTGACCGAGTGTGGCTGCAGGGAACCTTGGCAAAATTGAAGTCAATGAGAACTGGTGAAATCTCTCCACTGGTTGGGGTCATACTTAACACAAAGAAAAATTATTGTGGTTGTTGAACACCAATCTTCTCAGCCCCAGGACATCGCTGCAAGAGTTCCTCATTCAGTTTCTTAGGCCCAACCATCATGAATGACCTTTCTTCCAGGTCAGAAGTGGAGGTGTTTGCTGATGATTCTACAGTATTCAGTACCATTTGCATCTCCTCAGATACTGAAGCAGTCTATGCCAGCGTTCAACAAATATCTGGACAGTATTCAGGCTTGGGCTTATAAGTGGCAAGTAACATTCCTGCCAAATAAGTGCCAGGCAATGACCATCTCTGACAAGAGAGAATGTAAGCATCTCCCCTTGACATTCAATGGCATTATCATTGCTGAATTCCCCACCATCAACATCCTGAGGGTCACCATTGACCAGAAACTGAACTGGACCAGCCATATAAATACTGTGGCTACATCAGCAGGTTAGAGGCTGTGAATCCTGTAGTGAGTAACTCACCTCCTGACTCTCCAAAGTCTGTTCATCACCTATAAGACAGAAGTCAAGAATGTTATGGAATACGCCCCATTTTGCCTGATTGAGTGCAGCTCCAACAACACTCGAAGAAGCTCGACACTACCCAGGATGAATCAGCCTGCTTGATCAGCACCCTATCCACCACCTTAAACATTTACTCCCTCCATCACGGGTGCACAGTGGCTTCAGTGTACCATTTACAAGATGCACTGGAGCAATGCACCAATGCTCCTTCGACAGCAACTTCCAAACCTGCAACCTCTACCACCTAGAAGGACAAAGGCAGCAGACACATGACTGCAAGTTCCCCTCCAAGTCACACACTATCCTGACTTGGAACTATATCACCATTCGTTTACCGTCATTGGGTCAAAATCCTGGCAATCCCTTTCTAATATCACTATGGTTGTACCTACACTAGATGATCCAGGGGAACAAAAAGGTGGCTCACCACCACCTTCAAGGGCAATTAGGAATGGGCAATAAATAGCGGTCTTGCCAGCGACACACATCCCATGAATTAATGTTTTAAAAATCAGTTGTAACTTGAAAAATACTTTCCCTGGTCACATCTAGGACAAAATTCTTTCACGTATTTGATTTTTTCAGTGTTAATAAGATGCAAGATTGGAACTTAGATATCGGTTTAGCTTGCCAGTTTAGTTGCAAATTATGGACAATGATATAGTGTGGATTCTCAAGGTGCTGTTTGACTTACTTTTGTTGAGTAATGTGCAAAGCTGTGTATTTGTTTGTCAAAGAATTCCAGAGGCCATTCTAAGAGGAAATGGTGTGGTGTGGCCCAGCACTGCTGCTGCCCTTTATTCCTGCCTTAGTGTCCAAATAAGCAGCAGGGGAAAGGCCTGCATATTTTTTTTTTCACATTTTGATATCTGACTGCAAGTCCAAAGTTTTGTTGAATAATGTCTTACACATGCAGCAGCAACAGCTGATGGCAGAGGCTGTGTTACACAGTACAGTAAGGCAGTTAAGGATGATGCTTCTCCTACACCTCAATTGTATAATGATGTCTTGATTTAGTCTTCAGGCATCACAGGAGTGAGGCAGGTGAATTGAGGAACATATTGCATTGCTGCAAAATGCATTTAATTTTCAAAATGATGCTCAAGTCCATGTTTGCCTCCTGTATCAAAAAAATAGTCAGTTTAACCTGGAAACTGTAACCAGCTAGCCACAGCTTCAGGCATTCTTTCCTCAGACATATCATTCCAGTTAGCTCCAAGTGCCTTTGAATTACAAGAAATGTCACTCAAACTGCAACAGCCAAGTCAAATTCCACAATATTCCCAAATTCCGTAATTTCCTCCAGTCAGACTTCATCGTTCGCATCCTATTCCACAATAAGCCCCATTCACTCATCACCACCGGTTTGAGCAATCTCCACCAAACCTCCAAAATGTTAATTTCAAATCTTTTTCCTTGTTTATAAACCACTCATAAAGAGTTCCCTTTTCACTCCAGCTTCACTCTCAGCTCACACCTCAGCTCTTCGAGTCTCCATTCCTGTCCATCTTCCATGACCCTGCTGGCCATCTCGGCCTTGCACTCTAGACTCCGATGCCAAACCCCAGCTTGCTCCAACTTTCCTCTCCAAAATGCCTTGGCAAAAGGCATCTCCCTGATCACAGCTTCATCCATCACCTCCCCGCCAACATTCACTTGTTCCTGTTCCACTCCTTTGTGAAGCTCCTCGGGGTTTATCGCAACATCAAAGTCAGTTGCTTGTTGACGTAGTCAGAATTTGGAAAAAATGTGCTGAAAAAAAAACTAAACTTAATCCACAAAAAGAGTAATTCTGCACTTGTGGTGCTAAATGATAAATAACCTTGGTCCTATATGCCAAGTTCTGGTAAAGTCCTGAGGTGCCGGCCTTTACACTACTCATATCATAACAACAAGCAGATGGTAAAGTGTGTGGTTCACTTTACTTGGGAGCTGCTGATCCCAACCAGCCTATAAGAGATAGGTGGAAGCAAAATTATTGTACACATTGAGGGACGGGTCATTTTTAAGTCAGTCACTCTGGCAAGCACTGCTGGAAACTGCAAGAGCCAATGAGGAGAGCATTAAATGGACACTTTCTCCTAATATTCTCATGGGCCCCTCTCATCATTGGCCTTCTCTATGTCCTGCATCAATCCCAAGGCGCAACACTCCCACTGCTACCAGACTTGACGATCAACAAGTTCATCACTCTTCAATGCGCATTTCACAATTGAAACATTCCACACAGGATGCAATTTCTGTTCTAACATACACTCACTGCAAAAAAATCCAAAGTGTATCTTATCCGGCCATTGTCTTATATCATGGCACAAGTCCATATTTCTTCTCGGTGATACTTCCATGGCTGGAGCCTGAAAGGTGGTTAGGAGCTGAGTGTCTATGAAGGTTCCCGTGATCAAAGTGGATCTCCATGTCTGAGCATGGCCTGGTAATGGGACTGCTTCAAGCTGCCACCCTTCTGCACAAGTAGGCTGTCAACTGGCTCTGCCTGCTTTCTAGTGCATGGAGTCATGGGAAGGATGGGGCACTGAAGAGGGGATGCTGTCACCATAGAGTTAACACCCTAGTCATTGACAGATTCAACCTGCTCCTGTTCTCCACCACTGTGTCACCATGTTTACTGAGCAAATTCCACAGTATCAGTGGCATTCCTGAAACCCCCATCAAGGGCCCTGTCCAGTCAGTCATGGTAGTCAGCTATTCTATCCAAGGAAGTGGCAAAATTGCAGGTAGCAGTCTGCGAATTTATTAAAAATGCAAAGAGTAGCATAACGGATTCTTCACGAGAGACTGAACCGCAGATGTCCTTGGAGCTGGCACTCACTCAAAGCTTCAATGCATACTTTTCAGGCAATATATGAGAATGCTATACATATGGGCTCAGCACAGGCATTATGGGCTGACTGGCCTCCCTTTGTACTGCATGATTCTTACTCTTCACACTGGCCAACATCCTGTTGAATGATCCTGGGCACATCAACTAGTGGCTCAAAGAATCTGTAGCATTCTGAAAATATCTTGTTAAACATTGAGCCCTGGAATTCAGGATCCCTGCCCTCACCAGCTGTGGATGAATGAGAGAGAACTTTCAGATATGTCTTGCCTCGCCTGAGCCATTTCCTCCTGCACCTGCTGATTTGTGCTCTGTGGATCATTCTGCTGCAGTGAAACTACCTAAACCCGCTGGGATGGATAGATGTGTGCTGTTGCTTTCAAGCTTGAGGTTTGGTGCCAGGGTGCATGACATAGTGACTTCTCCTGCCATACCTGTAGATAGAGAAAAAGGGAAAGCGGACAAAGGCTTAGCACCAAATCCTCTTTATAACTTGTTGACAAACAGCCTTTACCAAACCTGGTGTTTAATCTCAATTTTCATGCAAATGTGTGGCTAAATAGGGCAGCAAGTGAAGAAAGTGTTGGACAAGGTTGAAACTTGGGCCATGCTTCCGACTTCTGCTTCCCATTCCAAGGCCCATTGTGGGAGTTGAAGGGCCTGTTCCTCGAATAGAATCAGAGGATGCAAGTGGCCATACCTCCTCTCCCCCTTGTTGTGTGTAGCATCCTCCTGCAAAAGCAGAGGTATGTATTGATTAGCTCATCCTGAAGGCACGGAATCTACTTCTAAGTATTTTTAAGACAGAAATATAAAAGTGATTTTGGGTCCCTGCAAATCAGGTGGATTTGACAATGCAGCATTCAGCATATGCTGGAATGGGGGGAAAATTGGCCCCACCACCTCTCTCGCACCCCACATCATTTTATCTAACATCAAACCATGAATGAATCACGATATTCTGAGTATTAGGAAGACCAGAGCCATCATCAGTCCCCAAAATAAGTTGCACTCACTTGTCACAAAGTTCATTCTCTACCATAGCAACCTGTTCAGGCTCAGCCAGATCACAGATGGCCTTGGCACCTTGTTCAGTCCAATCCTGGCATCCTGTGCAACATTCAGAGTACTCATCTCCATAGTATCACTTGATGCCACCTCTTACTCAGTCTCTCTTACAGTGAAACTTTTCGGTCACCTTTAGACTTCATGATTTGAAAGTTCTCCTGGCCAGCCTTCCATTCTCCATGGTCAATAAACTCTAGCTTTTGCAGACTGCAGCAGCCCATTTCTTATCCTTTACTAAGTCCCACTGGCCAATTACTCTCTTCCTTGCTATCCTACATTGGTTCCCAGTTCCCCAATACTGTAGGTTAATCTTAAAATGCTTACCTTCATTTTCAAATTTCTCCACAGTTTTGCCCTGACTCATCTCTGCAATTTCCTCCATCTCTCCCCGCTATCTCCTCACCTTTCAAAGACTGTTTGATACCCATCTTTGCAACATAGTATATGGTCAACCCTCTTAGCCTGTCCAATGACTCAGCATCCATTTCCCTATGCAACTCCATTGTTAAGTGCCTTGGGACACTTTTTTATTTTAAAGAACAAGTTGTTATCATTGGTGGTTGTCCCGTGAGCCAAGAGCTGCTCGCAAGCTTTCTACGTACTTAATGAACTTTTCTCTCTACTGAATTCCTAGAACTCCAGCTATAAACTACCCTCAAATGCCTTGATTACAAAATACGAAATCCTAGAAGACAGCGGGAGTTGCCAAAAACATGTTGCAAGCTCATCTAAGCGATTTAGCAAAGCATCTCAAGTGAAAGTGCCAGCAAAACAGATTACTTCCAAATAGTTGGGAATCCAAATGATATGGACAACTGACTAGTCAACTGCTTAATTTGTTCAATTAATCTTGCTGACCAAATCAGAATATCTTAAGTTTTTGTGTTATTCAGCCTTCTGCCTGTCCTGTGTAAAATGTGCCCTAAAAACAATACAGGGCTTATCTCAGTCTGATGCCGAAGTATATCACAGAATCACAGTGCAGAAGAGGCCTTTCGGCCCATCGAGTCTGCACCGACACGTGAGAAACACCTGACCTACCTAACTAATCCCATTTACCAGCACTTGGCCCATAGCCTTGAATGTTATGACGTGTCAAGTGCCCATCCAGGTACTTTTTAAAGGATGTGAGGCAACCCGCCTCCACCACCCTCCCAGGCAGTGCATTCCAGACAACCACCACCCTCTGGGTAAAAAAGTTTTTCCTCACATCCCCCCTAAACCTCCCACCCCTCACCTTGAACTTATGCTCCCTTGTGACTGACCCTTCAACTAAGGGGAACAGCTGCTCCCTATCCACCCTGTCCATGCCCCTCATAATCTTGTACACCTCGATCAGGTCGCCCCTCAGTCTTCTCTGCTCCAACGAAAACAACCCAAGTCTATCCAACCTCTCTTCATAACTTAAATGTTTCATCCCAGGCAACATCCTGGTGAATCTCCTCTGCACCCCCTCCAGTGCAATCACATCCTTCCTATAATGTGGCGACCAGAACTGCACACAGTACTCCAGCTGTGGCCTCACCAAGGTTCTATACAACTCCAACATGACCTCCCTACTTTTGTAATCTATGCCTCGATTGATAAAGGCAAGTGTCCCATATACCTTTTTCACCACCCCACTAATATGCCCTTCCACCTTCAGAGATCTATGGACACACACGCCAAGGTCCCTTTGTTCCTCAGAACTTCCTAGTGCCATGCCGTTTATTGAATACTTCCTTGTCAAATTACTCCTTCCAAAGTGTATCACCTCACACTTTTCAGGCTTAAATTCCATCTGCCACTTATCTGCCCATTTGACCATCCCTTCTATATCTTCCTGTAGCCCAAGACACTCAACTTCACTGTTAACTACCCGGCCAATCTTTGTGTCATCTGTAAACTTACTAATCATACCCCCCACATAGTCATCTGTGTTGTTTAAATAAATGACAAATAATAGGGGACCGAGCACAGATCCCTGTGGTACGCCACTGGACACTGGCTTCCAGTCACTAAAGCATCCTTCTGTCATCACACTCTGCCTCATACAACTAAGCCAATTTTGAATCCACCTTATCAAATTACCCTGTATCCCATTTGCCTTTGCCTTCTTTATAAGTCTCCCATGTGGGACCATGTCAAAGGCTTTGCTGAAATCCATATAAACTACATCAACTACACTACCCTCATCTACAGACCTGGTCACCTCCTCAAAAAATTCAATCAAATTTGTTAGGCATGACCTCCCTCTGACAAAGCCATGTTGACTATCCCTGATCAAACCTTGCCTCTCCAAGTGGAGATAGATACTCTCCTTCAGAAATTTCTCCAATAGTTTCCCTAGCACTGACGTGAGACTCGCTGGCCTGTAGTTCCCTGGCTTATCTCTACAACCCTTCTTAAATTGCGGAACCACATTAGCTGTCCTCCAGTCCTCTGGCACCTCCCCCGTAGCCAGAGAGGAATTAAAAATTTGGGTCAGAGCCCCTGCGATCTCCTCCCTTGCCTCCCTCAGCAGTCTGGGGCATAAATCATCTGGACCTGGAGATTTTTCCACTTTTAAGCCTGCCAACACCTCCAATACCTTGTCACTCCCTATATCAATTTGCTTAAGAACCTCGCAGTCTCTCTCCCCGAGTTCGATACCTTCATCCTCATTCTCTTGGGTGAAGACGGATGTGAAGTATTCATTCAACACTCTAGCGATATCCTCTGGCTCCACCCATAGATTGCCCCCTTGGTCCCTAATGGGCCCTACTCTTTCCCTGGTTATCCTCTTCCCATTGATATACTTGTAGAATATCTTGGGATTTTCCCTACTTTTACCAGCCAGAGCTTTCTCATATCCCCTCTTTGCTCTCCTAATTGCTTTCTTAAGCCCCACCTTGCACTGTCTGTACTCCATTAATACCTCTGCTGATTTGCTTCCCTTGTACCTGCTAAAAGCCTCGCTTTTCCTTCTCATTGTATCCTGAATATCTCTGGTCATCCATGGTTCTCTGGGCTTGTTACTCCTTCCTATCACCCTGGAGGGAACATGTTGAGCCTGTACCCTCCCCATTTCCTTTTTGAACACCGCCCAACTGTTCCTCTGTAGATTTCCCCACAAGTAACTGTTCCCAGTCTACGTTGGCCAGATCCTGCCTTATTTTACTAAAATCCACTCTCCCCCAATCCAAAACTATTTTTTGCAACTTGTCAATTTCTTTGTCCATAACAAACTTAAACTGTACCATGTTGTGGTCGCTATCACTAAAATGCTCACCCACCACCACCTCAGCCACCTGTCCGGCTTCATTCCCCAGAATTAGGTCCAGCAATGCACCGTCCCTTGTTGGACCCTCTACGTATTGACCTACAAAGTTCTCCTGTACACATTTCAAGAAATCCACTCCATCCAAGCCCTTAACACTATGTCTATCCCAATTAATGTTGGGAAAGTTGAAATCACCTAATATAATTACCCTATTGTTATTGTTTTTATACACCTCCACAAATTGTGCACATATTTGCTCCTCAATTTCCCGCTGACTATCTGGGGGTCTATAATAAACACCTAATAATGTGGTTGCCCCTTTTTTATTCCTAAGCTCTACCCACAAAGCTTCATTTGATGCCCCCTCCAAGATAACATCTCTCCTTACTGCAGTGACAGACTCTTTAACTAATAATGCAACGCCTCCTCCTCTTTTACCCCCTCCCCTGTCTCGTCTGAAGATTCAATATCCCGGAATGTTGAGCTGCCAATCCTGCCCTTCCCTCAACCACGTCTCAGTGATGGCTACTATATCACAATTCCACATGTCAATCCTCACCCTTAATTCATCCATATGCTGTATGATGCAACATCAGTTCTGAGTTGTTCCCTACAGTGGAGTTCTTTAACTGTCATGATCAGTATGAAATCATTGTTGTAATGTAAGAAATAACCAGGTATAAATCAGGAGCGTGATGGAATATTATCCATTTGCCTGGATGGGTGCAGCTGCAACACTCGAAGTTTGACACCATCCAGGACAAACCAACCTGCTTGATCAGCACCCCACGCACTAGTGTAAATATCCGCTCATTCCACTAACTCTGTACCACGGTTGCATTGTATACTATCCACAGGATGAATGCAGCCACCCACTTCTTCACTGAATTAAAATCCCAGATCTCTCTACCTAACCACATTGTGGACACACCTTCACCACATGAACTGAATCAGTTCAAGGTAATTACTCACCACTACCTTCTCAGGGATAAATAAGGATGGGTATTAAATACTAGCCTTGCCAGTGACACCCACATAGCAAAGAATAATGATTAAAAATCGGGGTATTGGGTGAATTTGTGTTTATCAATGTAAACAATTTGAATGCTGGGAATTGGAAATGTCTGTACTGTTTACACCTCCTGCCAAATCTATTTTAGCATTGGTTACAACTCCTTCTCCTCAGCATCAACAATGTGTCAAGACTCAAGCCCCAGAAGAACAAAAACTATCCCATCAGCGTGACTTTTAATTTCCCATATTAGCCCATCTTTGGGGCCTCTCAGAGTGAAAATGCTCCTTTGGGCTGTGGAGCTGTGTCAACTTTAGAAACTTGAACAAGAGCTTCCTAAACTCAATTTGCTGGGGGGAAAGATGGGGATTCAGTCTCAGCTGCATTAAAGTCCAGGTCCCAGAAATGGGACCCTCTTCTAACCCTCTATGGAACCATATTTCTCTCGAGCTTCTTTTTGCACCATGTACTAGAAGCAATGTGATGGGTGCACAGCACAGTGCAAATGCTGGCAACACTCACTCCTTCACCACAGTACAAGCATTGTGAGTGGGCAGCACTGCATTGAAAAAATCATGCGGCAGTGCTCAGTAAACAACAAAACCTGTTCTTCTAATCCCCTCCCCCAAAATCAGTTTTAAGAGGATTTTCAGCAAGAGCAGAAGCTGCGGCTGCTACCTCCCAATTAAACATGCGATGGTTTCCCACAAATCTCCCTAAGATTTGGGCTTAAAAAATTGTAAATAAAATGTAAAGCTCGGTCACCAAATTGATCCTGTGTCCTTCCTCAGAGAGGGATATACTGACTCAAAGAGTCAACTGGTTAAGAGCATGTCCACCAGCAACAGAATCCGCAATACAGTAATTAGACCACAAAGTATTAAATGACATGGTTCATTAAAAAATACCATAGACAAATGAAAGCAAATAAGGTTAACCGAGCACTGTAGCTCTTTCAAGCTGTTTGTTCTCACCACATTGAATGGCTGCTTTACAAACTAATGAGGTTTATGCTGCCAAAGGAATGCTCGTGAGCACAAACAGCTTGTATTCACAGTCAGCGCTTTCAAGAGTCGCTGTTTTACATCCCAAGTTTATACAGAAAACAACACTTAAAATAGGCTTTTGTTGCATTATTCTCAACTTTCAATACTAGCCAAAACTTTTTGTTTTGCTGAACATGCATTAAATGACTAATGTCATATCAATGATCCTTTTAAGATGCAAGCCTCAACCTGGAGGTTTTAAATTTAAGTAAAAACAAAACACAATGGAGGAAACATCTTGAACTTGCATTTAGTTTTAGCTCAGGTACACGTGTATTGATAAGAATGGCCCTTTCAAATCCTGTCTCATTTCTAAACTGCTGGCACTCACACTTACAAAAAAAAAACCCAGCTTTTTTAATCAAGCTCCAAACGCTATTTAAAATTATTTGTAGTTTAGGGTATATAGCAGGCAGCTGTGGAAGACGGAAATCATTCTGAGATAACCTGACCTCACATTCAGGTTGCTTAGGACATTCTTGAGGCAGCAATGAACACTTCCACTGGCCATGACCACCTGTCATATATTCAAATCTATACAGCTCAAGTACTCTGAAATCAAAACATTCTCCATACTATGCTTTATATTTAAGTGTTTTCTTTCTGTTCCCCGATATAAATACCAGGATTATGCCAAGTAAAGAGGTCTGACACATGGCATTGCAAAACCCCTTGAAACAGTCCCAGCTCTAGTGCGTGGTGTTGCTATGGCAACATTATAGACCCCAAGTACTTCTGAAAACCATTATATTCAACGGTTGTTGTTCCAGACTTATTGGGCCATTTTCCAGTCATAATGTGGAAATAGATGTGCTGCAGCTCTTTGCCAGGTTTGTGTCTGGTGGGCGGGGAGGGGAGAGGAGTGGGGAGGGTGCAGGACATAAAAGTCTGAGAAATTGGATTCCTCACCCAAACCTCCAACTCACCCTTTTCTGATTTTAACCCAGGCCAGAATGTGAGTGGGCAGCCAGAAGAGTTGGAACTTTAAATAGGATAATGAGGCTGTGAGCCTCGTTATCATTCAGTTTTTCAGCTTTACCTCATGGCGACTGGGTTTGTCGGATGTGGAGCGATCTGGCAAATTCATCAAGACAAGAACTAGGTAGGTTCCAGAGGTAAAACTCTTGAATCCCAATCCTCTCCAACTGTAGCAACTCCTCTGTTTCAACTATCTATCCATGCTGCTATCTTTTCTCATCAGACATCTTACTGAACTTAAAGTCTATATAAACATCCACTGCATTCCAGTTATCTATCCAATTAGACATCTTTTTAAAAAATCTCAAGATGTGTCAACATGACTTGCCTTCGGTAAAACAGGGCTGACTTTCCTTATTAACGCATGCAATTACAAATATCCTGGTCACGGATTATTGTGCAACATTCAGCACCATTCACGATGACTCAGATACTGAACCAGTCCATGTCAAATGCAGCAAGACCTGAGCAACATTCAGGTATGGGCTGATAAGTGGCAAATAACATTCATGCCACACAAAGTGTCAGGCAATGATCATCTCCAACAAGAGAGAATATAACCATCGCCCCTTGACATTCAATGGCATTACCATCGCTGAATCCCCCACTATCAACATCCTGGGGGTTACCATTGACCAGAAACTGAACTGGAACAACCATATAGATACTCTGGCTACAAGAGCAGTTAGAGACTGGGAATTCTGAGGTGAGAAACTCACCTACTGACTCCCCAAAGTCTGTCCACCATCTACAAAGCACAAGTCAGGAGTGCGATGGAATACCCTCCACTTGCCTGGATGACTGAAGTTCCAACAACATCGACTGCAACAGTCCAAAAAGGCCACCTTCTCAAAGGCAATTAGAGGTGGTCAACAAATGCGGGCCTTACCAGTAATGCCCACACCCTGTGAATAAATAACAAAAAACCTTCAATCTGATCTTGAATTATGAATGCTCAGAGTTTGACCAGAACTAACTGTAGGTTGTCTAGTCCATTCTTCTCCCTCTTCTTGAACAAAGGTTATAAAGGCCTTTTCTTGTGCTCATTAACTAAAGGCAAACAGTTTGATGTACAGGAGGTTTGTGGCCCATCTGATGAATACCAACAACAGTATTATGGTACTGGTAAACCTTATCGCATTGCTAGGTATCCATCGTTGTGGATTATCCCAACACTCCATGGGTGATTTTGGTGCACGGAATAGATCAGTTCCCAGGAAGGAAAATTACCTCAGCGTTCAAGTCACCGGATCTCCTGACTTTTACGGATTTATTTATGAATGGTACTAATGCTAAATTTGGAGAGGACAGAATGTAAGAGGTGTTTGTAGTAACTTATACCTCTTGTGTGTACTGCCAGGCCATTGTTAGAATGCATCTGGCAAGAACACCATTCCAAAGTTTGCTTTGCCGTGTTACCCCTTCCCCTTGCCCACTGCCAAGTGCATGAAATGTGGTCTCCTGTGCCTGTGGCTTTCATGCCTTCAAGGCACTATTTATTAGATGGCCTTGTGCCTAAGAGAGCCTTTAATTTTGTTTGTATGTCACCAGGCAACAGAGGTAAACAGTGAAGCAATCTGAAGGTATTTCAATCGCATCCTTGTTCGCAAATATAATTAGATTTTAAACATTTGAAATTTATCCCACTTTGAACATTATAGGAGGCAGAATAACATTCTGGAATTATAATGGTTACCAACAAAATAATGTACTGTACTGAGCAACTGGCATTTCGACAGGTCAATCTGAGGAACAATCAAAAGGTACAGCAGAGTGAGGATTAAAGTTCCACCAATTATCATCTTTGAGAATTTCTGGTTTTATAAATTATAGTTAGGGGCTGAGCAATAACCATAAACTCTTTTTGAGTTGCAACAAGCTGAAGGAATATTTGACAGGAGCCATGTCACATGATTAGGGTATCTTGTAAGGATATCTGCAATCAGCTCTGAACACAATGTTAATCCCTGAATCAACACCTTAAAAAAATCTGGCCATTTGCCAAGATTTCCCCGTCAGCGATTTGGGGGCGGGGCCCGCTCGCCGACAGGAAAATGACACGTGATGATGTTGGAAGGAACCCCCGACGTCATCCCGGTCCATTTAAATATTGAGGAAGGCGGGCGGACAGTGAAATCAGCTGTCCGCCCGCCGACCTGTCAATGGCCAATTAAGGCCATTGACAGGATAATTAAGATTGTTAAAGACCCTGCCCGTCCAACCTTAAGGTTGACAGGCAGGCCAGGGATGAGGTTTCATGTCCATTTTTAAAAAGTTTCATAAAGTTAATGTGTTTCTTATTAACATGTCCCATCTCGTGTGACATTGTCACATGAGGGGGACATGTTAATCATTTTAATATTTTTCTGTTTTTGGTGTTTTTTTTGTCAGTAATTTCCCTGAGATAGCATTTAGTCTCAGGGAGCAGTGCGCTCTTTCGCGCACACGCGCAAAAGAGTGCACTTTGACAGGTGGGGATTCCCTCCCCCCCTGCACAGAAAGCGCATAGCACTTCCTGTCAGGCAAGCCGCTGGGCGGCCCTTAATTGGCCCGCCCACTTAAAATGGCGGCGGCCCCCATTTTGTCTGCCTGCCGCCAACCCAGTGGGGCCCGCACGCCCACCAAGGGCAAAATTCTGCCCATTATCTCATTGCTCTTTATGGGAGTTTGCTGTGCGCAAATTGGCTGCCACATTTCCTACATTACAACGGTGACCACGCTTCAAAAAAGGAAATGCTTTGATAACTGTAAAGTGCTCCTGAGGCAACCTGATGAGGTGCTACATAAATGTAAAGCTTTCTTTCTTCTTCCTTTCTTTGGACACAATTGAGCCAATCAGAAAACACTAGCCCGGCATTATTCAGAGGGGGCAACCCAACATGACTTGACATTTCTGATTTGGATCTGAAGACAGGTCAGCACCTCTTTGTATGTGTTGTGTTCTGGCTGCTTGGAGAAACATGTTAGCACAATTCAAGTCACTTCCACTTTAATCATGTACTGTTAGCCAATCATGAGAGTGCACTTAAAGTCATAGGAGAAGGGAATTGTTTACCCACTGGACTATCAACGGATCCATGGCGGTCAGTGGTACACGAAGAGGGAAAATAATGCTGTGAAATTTTAAAAATCATCCTATGGTTCCTACGTTTCTCCAGTTCCATTTCTTAGGGGTCCTTGCTAAAAGCACCGCTGTAGTAACACATTAAGCTTTATCTTTATATCCAAGCTCTTTAAAAGAACATGGTCGTAGACATTATGGAGGTCTTGCAAGCATACATATCCTTCTGACAGCTTCAGAATTTCAGGAACAGAGGAACTGTTGTGTCGGTGGAATCGCCAGGCCCTTCCTTTTTTTCCCCCAGTTGACCTGTCTTGTCTCTGCTCACTTGGTGTCCATGACCGATGGTCCATGTGGTATATCAGGTCAGGGCGGGATGGTGAAAATTATCACCGGCTCCTGCTTCTCCATTTTAATAATTTAATAAAGCCCAGAAAAAACAGCGTTGATGATATCCCAACCGGTATAGGTTTTTAAAAAATTATTTTCTATGAAAAGCCTGAAGCCATGTTTCAATGGGCTCCAGCATAGGAATATCGGAAACAGCAGTAAGAAATCAGCAGGGGGCCGGTGGGAGGTTGGGGTGGGGTGGGAGGTTGAGGGCTGCAGGATGAGAATCTGTTTACTTCTGTTCAAAACTGAGTTTGACCTGAAATTTGTTACTGGCCCACACGGCTCTTCCTTCAGTTGGTGGCAGTGATAGGCCAGCACTTCCCAAACTTTTTCCCAATGTGACCCCATTTTAATGCCTCAGACTTTGTGTAACACCAGAGTGAAAACTGTGAGGGTTGAGGCGAAGTGAGTGGTGGTTAAAAGGGGTTGGGTGGGTGCGGGGTTTGGTGTGGAGGGGAGTTGTTAAGAGAGTTGTTAAGCTGGGGGAGGGCAGGGGGTGGGGGGGGGGGGGGGGGGGACAGTTGTTGAGCAGAGGAGTGGAGGGAGTTTAAAATCGCTGGGATAGCCCTCAAAAGAGTGAAGATTCACCTTTTTGCAGGCTGTGGTTGTAGCAGTGGCAGCAATCAGCCCTCAGAGAGCAGATGATTAAACCACTCCCACTGACAGACAAAAAAACGAAGACTTAAAGGGGCCTCACAGCTGTCAAAACTTAGTCCAAGCTGCACTGTCACCACTGCTGCCTCAGAGCTCGCAACCCCAAAATTTCGTCCCTCGGGTCATGACCCACAGTTTGGGAACCCTTGCCTTAGGAATTAATAAATACCACAACATGATTGATTCCAATTCTTTATAGATTAATAATTCCCTTAACACTAATATTCAGAGATAGAAGAGGCAGACAGCAAGCCATTTTCTGACCAGCAAAAAAGTCTACTAGGTACATACATGCCAAATGTCTACATTTAACACACACATCCATGGTTCAGACTCACTGGTATTGGATGGTAGCACGAAATGGGCGATACAAATCTGCTGTTTTATTTTCCATTGACTTCTATCAGGCAGGATGTAAAACAAGTGACTGGTTCCTTATTGTGGGTGCAACCATTGAAGAGCAAGTTCACATCCATCTATAAATAATAACGAGGGGATAAAGAGGTGGAGAGGAGGGTTGGGAAAGGTGTGCAGAAGGTAAAAGTCAAAAGTGAAGGGAGAAATGGTTACATGTTAATGGCATTTAAGTCAATTATGGCAATGAAAATACAAATCAGGAGAGATTTAAAAGGGGCTGCCGATTCACTATCACCTTCCACAAAGTCAAAACCTACCCCAGTCATTCTTTCCTGGCCTGCAGTCCTCAGTCTTCATAAATTCCAATTCATTCAAAACACTGCTGCCTGTATCCTATCCTTCCCAAGTCCCGATTACCCAACGCCACTCTTCTCACTGACCTATATTAACTTACACTCCCCACAACGCTTCAAATTTAAAATTCTTGTCCTTGTTTTCAAATCCATTCATGGCCATGTCATTCCCTACCTCAGTAATCTCCTCCAATTCCACAGCCAATCCCAAATTTTAAAAAACCCCATGAAATCTGCTAGATTGGCATAAAACTCCAAATGGTTTACTGGGTACTGATGTCATTCAGAGACAGGAACCCACCATCCCTGGCCCCCACACCATTCCAGTTGCACACGTCGTGGTTGCTTTCTGAAGTTGTCTAGCAGGTCACTCAGTAGTGAAAACAAATCATTGTAGGAAATGACCACATTCCAAAAACAAATGAAAAGAAAAAGGATAATTGTCCCAAGATTTCTACAGTGCTATCATGCAGTTTGAAGACCAGAAATTGTATAGGTAAAACAAAGAACTGCCAAATAATCCATAAAATGAAAGCATCCTAACAGTAATATATGCTCCAACAAAATATTCATCACATAGTTCCTTTCACAAGTTTCTTTCATATTTTTCTCTTCCTCCATGCAAGGTGCCAACTCATATTGAGGTAATCTTCCACAGACGCCAGCATCACTGTGCTATCTTGTCCAAATGGCTGTTCTTCATGTAGACACCTAAATAGTGAGTGTGCAAGGCATCATAGCTGAGTGTGAACCTGCTTACATACAAGTTCCATGCATTTGAACAAGGATAGAGATTAGAAGCTGGCACTGATAATTTCCCCAGGAGGAGGAGTGGATAGGGGTGCTCCTAATTAAACAATTGCTGGGTCCCTATGACATGAAAAGAAATCCAACACTATGTTCAAAACTTCATTCGTATTGCTATTTTTTTTAATGGACTTTCTGCTGAACCAAAAAGGATGGCTGCCACAAGTCACATGATAACAAGATTGGCCCCTTGTTCTGGAAGCTACCAACAGGAGGTACAAGAACAAAATAATTTCTCTCTCAGTCTGTGGAATCTCAAGCGTCATTATACAGACACCTTGTAATCAACGAAAGCAGAGGAAGTGCAGATGAGCTAGCTTCCCAACCTGAACTATCACAAAAGAGAGATCAAAACTTGTTATACTGGAAGAGATTTTAATAGCCACCTTGTCACTCTCCTAAGGGGGAACAATGAAATTCTGGCCAGAAGCACAGAAACTGATTATCAAGCTGCAATTAACTATTAATGGGCCATGTCACATGACCCAAGCCTCTGGCCTTTTGAACAGTTTTAACATTACATCTTTGGCCTCACAGACACACTGCAGTTTTAAAACCAACTAGAAGGGACTCCAACTGACCGGCTGAGCAAGCAGTCAATGACCATCTCTCAACTCCACAAAGCTTGCTTGATTTTAAAAGTCTCTATTCAATGCCTGCTGAGCGGTCTAAGCACAGAAAGCCCATCGTGTTGAAGTGTCATTTGTTTCAAGGATTTTCGTGTTGTTGTCTCCAGCCAGAAACTCATCGGGACTGAACTTTGCCACGAAGGAAACACCCTTTGGACTTTGACTTCTCGGACTCTGGAAATCACATCAACTAATATTCATTTCTGTGGTTCCTGCACTGTTATTATCCATAGTTGTAAAACTTTATTTTCTATGCCGTCCCTCCACCCATTACTGTGTGTGTATTGGTGTGTGACATTGCGAACACTCCTCCCCAAGTTTTGAATATGAAATAAAGCAACATTCTGAGTTAGTCATAACACGGGTTTGCTGCGAGTTATTGGTAAATTGGATCGTACTTACCGAGGGTTTGGGAAAAGATGCCACAGCATACTTTAAAAATAGTTTAAAATACCTTCTGCTTACGTACTGTTTATGAGAGGAAAAAAGTACAGTTCGCCTGCCTCTTTCCTGTACATAACACAATCATTTGTGTCATTTATCCTGGGCCTCCACCTGAGTTATGCTGGGAAGCCAGGAGAATCTTGGAAGCTTTGCCGATTTTCCCCTTCTTTAACCCGGCACATCTCTGCCAGTCACATCACCCATTAACCACCTCTCTAGAAAAGATCAGCTCACTCAGGACAGGGCTGGGAATAAAGCCAATACATTACAGACTCTGCTGAGTCAGTTCCATGGAGAATTAACTGAGTCACTGGACAGAGACTTTCTTTCTCAAAATATCAGTATTTACAGTGTTATCGAACACAACATCTTACATTTTGGCACTTGCACCTTTTCAGATTCATAAATAACCTTGCTACAGACACAGCGCTAGAGTTATCTACAAATAGCTTAGTTATTTTCTTCTGCCAAAAACAGCAATGCAGCATGAAAATCACAATGTTCCCAATTACTATTAATGCAGTGAATCCTTCCAGAAATGTAATCTTTTTAATTCATGCTTAATATGGCTTTGTGGTATTTTAATATTTCTGTTTTCTTTAAACTTCCCATATTCTTTAGAACTTAAGAGTGATGGTGAAGCAAAGTATATTCATTTTGAGTATTCCCTGATATATGTTTCTTCAAGAACATCCTTGTTCCTTGATTTTTCTACCTGAAAATCATAAATTTTACCAGTTGCCTATAGCCAGGAAACTTCAGCTATTACAGGACACCCTTTCGCCCACTGGTAATCTTTATGCACTTCAATCTCAATTTGCTTACAAAACTGAGTCCCTTTTGATGTCACAGTCAGCTGTAGAGCCATAGATTTCACCACACTCAGAACTCCTACCTCCCAGATGATGTCCCTGATGTCAATCCAGTATTCTTCTAACAGCTCACACAATAGCACAGAAAATCTGTAATTACATTCCACCACTGTAACCATGGCAGGAGCTTTGGCCACTAGCCTCAGTTAGCATCTGAACTCCTGAGGGCAGTGGATGAGTGCACATGCCAATAGCAGAGCAGCTTGGATGCCCAGGGGAGAGGACGATGGGGGAGGATTCGCAGAGAAGGCCAGTTGCTGGGAGAAGCACCTGCAACTATGGATAAGGAAGCCTTCTAAAAAAAAAATCTTGGCCCGATTTCCAGAAAGCACAGGAACCTTCTGGCAGCTCATCTCAGTGTGGCTTGATGACTTAAGGAAACTGGGCTTTCATTTGGCATCATCAACAAGGCTGTAGGCTTATTATGTAAACAGGTTGATGGTGGGGCAGGATTCAATGCTACAGCGGGAGGGTCAGCATAAGTCAAAGAGACAGTGGGCCTCAAATCCAACAGGATGTGGTCCTGAAATGTACAGAATGTGCCTGCTTTATGCACATTATACCCTTGGGGGAGGGGGAAGGCAGGGTCGGTGGGGCAACAGAGACAGGGGGGCAACAGGGGGGAGGGTGGGGTGGTCAACTGAGGCACAACTGGCAGGAATTTTGTCAGCTAATATCATTCTCCAATTCCTACCTCTTAGCCCAATGTTCCCAGCAGTGGATCCAGGTGCAAAATGCCATGAGACCCCAGACCCCAAAAAAGCCAAAACGCTGGAAATCTGGCATAAAGTGATCTCAATCCAAATCCCACCCCTGCCAAATCCCACCTACCCGGATAACAATCCCAAATGAAGCCAAAACCTTTAGCGAAACTTAGCCAATTGCCAACTGGTGATTTTTGAATGACTGGCTGGCCTTCTGTTCAGGAGTCACAAACAGATGTATTTGCAGCACAAAGCTGCCGTTTATAATTGAACCGATGGCTTAAGAACTGCCTGCCAAGGATACATACGGAAAATCTGGGCACCTGCTGCCTATAGTGTCCCAGTGCGCCCCCAGTTTTTCAATAGGCAATCACAGCAGCTCAAAGAAAAGTTGCCCCTGAGATTAAAAGTAAAAACAATGACCTTTGGGAATCTGAAATAAAAACAGAAAATGCCAGCAAGTGAATCGGGGTCTGAGGCCAACATTTGAAATCAAGGCCCTTCGGCCAATTCTGATGATGGGTCTCAAACAGAATAGTGACCTTTGTAGGTGCCGAATGGATCTTTTGTGCGGTTTGCAGAATTTTTCCAAGATTTATCATTTTGTTGGAAGCAGGGTCTGTACCACCTGCTCATATGGCCACTTATAAAGTCGAATGGCAAGAAACAAAAGTAAATGGAGCCTCCCCCTAAATTAAGCATCAGCTGCTTGGTAATGTGGTCACTTTCCAGGCATGTCCAGAGCATTAACATTTCACACTGATCATCAGCATGCCTTCAGCAACTGGAACTGAATGGAATCTCCTAGAGGGGCAGTTAGGTGCCACAATCCTCCATTTACAAAGAATGTCCTTTATTCTGGAGCTTGCTGGTAGGAAGTATCAGGTTATGTAATTGATTTTTTTTTTAAAAACTGTGGGAGAAGAAGATTTTCTGGAATGTAAGTGGTTTCATCCCATTCACGCTTTTCACTTGCGGCCACTTGGTAGCTTATGACAATAACAGAAGCTGTGCCACATGCTGTGAAGGAGTGTGTGAAATGAGGGGTGTAACTGTACACAGTAAAATACGTAATCTGAACAAAACCCTATTCATTTCAGTTGGAATTCAGAGAACGTGTAAACAGAGAATGACTTTGGATTTTCAATTTCAATTCGCTTAACTCTTTTTGAGTACTGCATTGAAAGACCTGTTGATTTCTCCAAATACACACATTTTCTTCACAGGTACTGAAACAATTCTCTGTAAATTTGCACAGCGCAGCACACAGCAGAATTGAATAAACATTTAGCACCGGAGGGATGAGATCGTTTTGAAAACTGCAATGGCAAATAGCCTACAAGGTCAAGACCACCCAGCGTGTTTCAATTTCTCATGTTCTGCCATGTCATGAACACTTCCCCAGGAACGTGCAACAATTACAGCTCTGGCATCTTTTTAATATTAACTTTGGTGTTTCTTTTATCTTGATTATTGGTCTCTTGGCTCTTCGCTCCTCTGCAACTCCTCTCCCCCTATCCCCCCCATCTTCTTCATTGCTGCCTTCCCCACATCTCCCACTTTCATTTTTGCTACGGGCTCTTTGATCCATGGCAGGCATCCGGTTACAAAGTCTCAGTTAACTTTGGTCTGTATTAAGTTACCCCACCCCCAATAATCACAAATTTTATTTCAGAGTTACATCTCCCTGGGTTGGGGTTAATTTGAGAGTTGAGGTTGGGATCAGATGGAAATCTGGGGTCTGACTTTTATGGGGGTGGGGGGAGGATAATGCTCATCCTCCTCACACCCACCACCCCCCACCCCCGCTGCCCCCAACCCCAGAAGAAAAATCGGTCTCGAATCGACTGACTTTAAACAAGGCCAACCAGGAATGCTCCGGACAGCCTTAGGGAGGTGAGGATTGGACCTCCACCCTTCGATAGGAGGAAGTCCCACTCTCGAGAGCTGCCACTCAATCTGATTGCCCAGCAGCTCCTGCAGTGACAGAACTGAGCAGTATGCACTACTGGGAATGCAAGGAGACCCACAGATGAAGAGGACATGGCCACCGGACTCAGGTAGTCCGAGGTTTTGAATGAGGAAGGATCGGGAGCCCAGAGGGGGATATGAGGGGATGGGTGAGGTAGTGGGTTTTGAAGGCCAGATGGGAAGGTACAAAAGGTTAGGGGGAAGAGTGGTGGGATAAGATTGTGGGGGTAACCCCCTTCCTTCCCATCCTTTCACCAAAGCTGGTGAAAAAACAACCTGCCATTCTTGTCCATCTTCTTCCAGACAGCATATTATGGTGGCAGAGGTGGATTGAGGGCCTTAAGTGGACAATAACTGGCCAATTAAGGGCCTCAATAGACCTAAGGGTGGATGGCCTAGTAGGCGCCTTACCCACCCCACTCCTCATATTATGGGGACCGGGTGGGACTGCGGTGGACTAACTACCTGACATGTTTTAAGTGTCCCCTCACCGAAACCATCCATAGGTTTAGAATCATATTGAGGCCTGGTTTAAGGGTTCAGGCCCAGGGACAAAAGTTGAGGGATGGGGCCAAATCTTCCTCTGGGCTCAGGAAAACCTGACCTGCGCACTTTTCATGGCTCACAAACTGCACACCCGACCCATGTGTGACTTCACACGTCATTTTGTCTTTTCACACCGGGGTCAGATTCACAGTGTAGTTTTCTAGTGGTGTGGAGTGTGGGTGTGGAGGCAGACCAGTTAGAAGGCTCACCTTGGCTCTCCAATACTGTATCCCAGCTCTCAACAATATCTAAATGTCCCCTAAACTCACCCTCACCTCCCCACCCACCCCCATGCTAGCCCATAGCCCCTAAGATCGCAATGCCACCCCACGCTCCATGTGTCCTTCATGCCCCCTCAGATCACCTACACCACCCCAAACCACCTCTATGCCCCCATGTATACTCCATGCCCCTCAGATCACCCACCCCTATTCCACCTATATGCCCCTCCCATGCGTTTTCCATAGCCATTCATCAATGCACTATGTACAGTGCTCAGATTCCATGCAATGTCAATGGAAAATATTTTACATTTCTTGGTGGGAAAAGGACTTCTCATCATCTAATAAAAGCCCCCATGTCATTGGTAATGCAAAAAAATGCATTGTACCATGTGAAAAACTACCTTGTAGTACTATTAGCATGTGTCAACAAGTCAGAAACCACATCAAAGGGGCCATCTGTTATTACAATTTCTTGGAATTGTCATTTGATTTCATATGAATGGATGGAACACCTACTGTGCTACATTAGCACCTGAAACTCAACCAAGCATTAATAGTGGACATAGCTGTCCAGGCAACAGACTGCTCTCTGGGAAGGATAGAGCAGAAAGCGCTCATTTCAAGTCAAAGCAGAATGTCGGTCATTCAATGTAAGGCAGCAGGTGGTTAAATTTTTTTCAAGTGTAGATTTTTTTCAAGTGTGGAAACCATATTTTTATTTAAAGCAAAGTAGAAAAGGTGACAGCACAGGCTGACAGGACATTTTGTAACATTTTTTCACTGCATTATGGAGCTTTCTTCATTTGAAGGACACTGTGATGCATGTAAACAAATACACAAGACTGGTCAATATAAGGGCCAAGCTACCTTTAAAGGACAGGACCCTGTGATGGGTTACAGTGTTAAAAACATATCTACATTACAATGCAGCTACCTAAAGTGATATTTGAAGGAGTCAAACATTTCGTATTTAATGTTCATGACTCCTCAGCAAGCTTTACATTTTCTTCACAAACTCTCAACTTCACAGTGCAGGACACTAGTACCACCCCAATAGTAACAGGTAGTGCAGAGGATATAGAGAAGGAGGAACTTAGAACAATCACCATCACTAGAGAAAAAGTACTGAGCAAACTATTGGGATTAAAGGGTGACAAGTCCCCAGGACCTGATGGCCTACATCCCAGGGTCTGAAAGGAAGTGGCAGCGGAGATAGTTGATGCATTGGCTATAATGTTCCAAAATTCCCTAGATTCTGGAAAGGTTCCAGTGGATTGGAAAAATGCTAATATAATGCCCTTAATCAAAAAGAGGAGGAGGCAGAAAGTAGGAAACTATAGACCAGTTAGTTTAATGTCTGTAGTTGGGAAATTGTTGGAATCCATTATTAAGGAAGTAGTAATGGGGCATTTGGAAAGTCAAAATGCAATCCAACAGAGTCAGCATGGTTTTATGAAGAGTAAATCGTGTTTGACTAATTTGCTAGAGTTCTTTGAAGATGTGACAAGCGAAGTGGATAATGGGGATCCTGTAGATGTAGTATATCTGGACTTCCAGAAGGCCTTTGATAAAGTGCTGAACAAAAGATTAATACACAAGATAAGATCACACAGAGTTAGGGGTAATATATTAGCTTGGATAGAGGACTGGCTAACCAACAGAAAGCAGAGAGTCGGGATAAATGGGTCTTTTTCTGGATGGCAAGCTGTAACTAGTGGGGTGCCACAGGGTTCGGTCCTTGGACCCCAACTATTTACAATCTATATTAATGACTTGGATTCAGGGATAGAGGTACAATAGCTAAATTTGCAGATGACACCAAACTAGGTGGGAAAGTAAGTTGCAATGAAGAAATAAGAAATTTACAAATGGATATGGACAGGTTAGGTGAATGGGCCAAAATTTGGCAAATGGAGTTTAACGTGGATAAGTGTGAGGTTATCCATTTTTCTCGGAAGAATAAAAAGGCGACTTATTATTTAAATGGAGAGAAACTTCAGAATGCTTCAGTGCAGAGGGATCTGGGTATCCTCGTGCATGAATCTCTGAAAGCTATTATGCAGGTACAGCAGGTAATAAGGAAGGCAAATGGAATTTTGGCATTTATTGCTAAAGGAATAGAGTATAAAAATAGGGAAGTGTAGTTGCAGCTGTACAAGGCATTGGTGAGACCGGACCTGGAGTACTGTGCACAGTTTTGGTCCCCTTACTTGAGGAAGGATGTAGTTGCACTGGAGGTGGTTCAGGGGAAGTTCACTAGATTGATTCCAGAGATGCGGGGCTTATCTTATGAGGAGAGATTGAGCAGTTTAGGCCTATACTCACTAGAGTTTTGAAGGATGAGAGGAGATCTAATTGAGGTATATAAGCTAAAGGAGATAGACAAAGTAGATGTGGAGCAGATGATTCCCCTTCTGGGGCATTCTAGAACGAGAGGCCATAGTTTTAGGCTAAGGGGTGGTGGATTTAAATCAGAGATGAGGAGGAATTACGTTTCTCAAAGGGTCGTGAATCTGTGGAATTCACTACCTCAGAGATCAGTGGATGCCGGGGCGCTGAAGAAATTTAAGGAGGAGTTAGACAGATTTTTAATTAGTAACGGGTTGAAAGGTTATGGGTAGAGGGCGGGAAATTGGAGTTGAGGCCGAAATGAGATCAGCCATGATCATAATGAATGGCGGGGCAGGCTCGAGGGGCTGAATTCTACTCCTGCTCCTAGTTCTTATGTTCAAACCTGGCATGCTTTTAATGGGCTTTCAAACCCCGCACCACTAGACGAAAATGGTGTGCGGAAGGAAATCTGATTTTCAAACCCATTTAAAATGGGGAACCCGACCTCAGCGGTGGTGGCTGTGTGTTTTCTACTCTAGGCATTCTCAACTCGCAAAAAGGGCAGAGGAAAATGGCGCCTGGTCGGGCAGGACTGCAGAGGCAAATCATATTCCCTCCAAACGAAAACTAAGTGTGGCCGTCTATCCACCAAAACGCATCTCCCCACCCTGACAAAAATTTGGTCCATGGAGAGAGAAATTCAAATATTTATGAAGGAGATAGTTCTGACAGATCGAGAGAAAGCAAAAAGAGAGCTGGAGCAATTCACAGATTTAGTGAAAGAAGTTCACAAACACAGGCATATAAAGACAGATAGGCAAACAGACAAAGAGGGCAGAATTTAATGCCCTCCCCCATGGCGAGTTTCATGGCGTGGGGGGGGCAGGGGGGTCATTTAATCAGGTGGGAAGGTGCTGGATGTGGACTCTGCCTCCAACCCGATTAAGTCCGGGCGGGGAGGGTCATGGACGGCTTTCCTGCCCCGCTGCCACATATGGCTGTTAAATGGACAATGAAGGGCTCACTCCGTCACTGCTGTTATTTACCCAGTGGTAGGCGGGTAACTCACTAAGCTGGAAGCCCGAAAAGCAAAGCCTATCTGGGTTGGTTGCAGTCTTCTATGGTGAGGTGGGGTGGGTTCTGCATTCAAAGGCACTCAGTGCCTCATCAAGGGACCTGACATCAGGATGGGGTGGACCGCTGATAACCAACTCCCTGCAGTTGCTGCCGACCCCCTCCATCCCTGCCCCGTGACCCCGCCCCACGACCCCACCCCCCGCCTCCTGTCATCACTCACCAGTGCCTGGTCCCATCAGCGATCCTGGGTCTTGGGTGGGTGTAGTACCGACAGCAGCCACTTCCTTCCCATTGGCGCTCTCTTGGCAGGCGGGACTTCCGCCCTTGGGGTCCTTGATCTGGGGAAGGCCCAACACTGTCCAGTTAACTGCCTGATTGGCACTTAATTCAGCAGGCCTTCCTGAAAAGAGGCGACGCAGGGCTCTCACCAGTTCTCCAGCCAGCGGGCAAGACCTCCCTTTGCCTCGATTAAATACCCCCCTCAAGGAGAGAGGTACAATGTGGCACAGAGAGAGTCAGGCGCATGGGCAGTACCAGAAGTTCAGATACATGATAACAGAAAGGCACAGGCATGCAAGGACAGAGAGAAAATGGGGCAGAGAGAGAGAAAGAGAGAGAAGTTCAGACATTCAGTGGAAAAGAGAGCCTCAAACCCAAGTTCATACAGGGACAGAAGAAATAAAACAACAAACACATACGGGAGGCGGAATTTAATGTTCCCGATGTGCGCCACCAGTTGGAAAATTATGTACCTCTGAGGCATTTAACTGGGGAGCATTGGGTCATCCCCAGAATTTAGGACCTGATGGCAGAAATCCCGCTTGGTTACTATAAGGACAAAAAACCTGGGTATAAAGTGTGCGCAAATATTAGTAGCTTATCACTTTTCACCTCCAAGGGATTGAGATTTTCGAATGAATGGCGTTTGTACCAAGTAACATCTAGCCGGAGTGCACGTTTAACATCTCTCAGAAAAAAAGTGCAGAACACAAACTGTTGAAAGCTCACATCACTGTGGGATGTCGCTGAAAAAGCAGAGGAAGGCACTCTTGAAAAAATTTGTGACAACCCCAATGCATCTCATCTAAAGGTGACTTGTGCAATTTTCTGCTCTCCATACTACCCTGCTCAAAAGAGACCTTATTCTGACCACTTTGGCTTGCTGGAACGTCAAAGTGCAAATGGTGTTGACACGGGAATCGGGTTGCATTCCCGCTAGTGCTGCAGAAATTAGGGACCATATAGCTACCTAGATGAGAAAGAAAATTTGCCAGCATATCAAAGTAATCGAGGGTAAGATTTTGATTCTTATTGATGAATCCACAAGCCTAAGTACCAAAACTGCCCTAGTCATTTACTTGACATGTGAAAGCGATAAGAAGGATGATCCACACTTCATGTTTTTACATCTGACAACTTCCAGATCAAAAAGCTGATACAGTAGTTAAGCATCTTCTTGAATATCTCGGGAAACATGGCTCTGATGACTCCTACCTGAAGCAGCATCTTTTAGCGTTTGCTAGTGGTGGAGTGAGTGTTCTGCTGGGCATAAATCAAGTGTAGCTCACAGACTTATGGAGCAATACCCAGATATTATTCTTTGGCATTGCCTGAACCATAGATTAGAACTTGTAGTGGGCGATTCGGTGACAGAAGTCAGTGGAGTGAACCATTTCCATTCGTTTATGAATAAATTATATTCTTGTGTAAAACAGATCACCTCTCAATCAGAAGCAATTGATAGAATGCACAGCTGAATTAGAACAACACATTTCCAAAACTGGCCGCATTTTAAGCCCCAGATGGTTCCAAGTTCATTTCAAACAGTGTCGGCTGTGTGCTGCAACTTTGAAGCATTATGCGCTCATTTTGAGCTGGCAATGAAAGATGAAACAAGGTTCGCATCTGACAGGAAAACCTATGAGGGTCTGTTCAAGAGAATTTCCTCAAAACAGTTTCTCTTAGGCTTAGCTCTGATGTATGACACATTACATGAACTTGGCATGCTCCCAGATTGGTTGCAGAAATGCACCACAATCATTGTGGTATGTAGACAAATTGATCCTTCGCAACATACGCTTTTTGCGTGGATGAAAGAGCGACCTGGCACAAAAACTCTTGAGGCCAAAGTTGCAGTCACACAAGGAAAGTTTCAAACGGTCTTGTTAGGCAGCAACAGTAAGATTATCAGCATCAACTATCAGCAGTTTCTTACCAGTCTCGGTAGTAATTTAGAAAATTGAATGTTCATAACCATGTCATTGGAAGGCTCTCATTCAGCCTCTGCAGCCCAATCCAGTTATGCACTCTGATCGACCGATTGTGCATTCTTGACAAAGATTATTGGCCAGCTGAAATGCCACCAGGTTACGGAGAATCAGCAATAGCTTCTCTCAGCGCGCAGTTTAAATTGTCATCTACTCCTGTAATCAATGCATTCAGAGATTATGGGGAGGAAGCTGGACAACACATTCCCCAGGACTTAAAACCATGACTAAATTGTACACATGTAATCCCAAGCAGCACTGCAGAATGTGAGTGAGGATTCAGTCAAACGAACTTAATTATAACACCAACACGCTCAAGAGTTCTAATAAGCCAGGTATCAGCATTCATGTTTGTCAGACTACACAGAGCCCCCCCCCCAACCCCCCCGCCTGACGCAGTGGGATCCAACGCATATTTCACAAACTGGCTGCGATGTCACCGATCGGCAGAGGACTCAAGGACAAGACCAGCCTCTCCCTCTAGCACATGTGTGGAGTCAGACCTATTGTGAAGCGTTAGTTGCAGAAATTCAAGAAGTGTCATGGTATCAAGTTTTTGACAGTTTGAGGTGATAAAGCCTCGCAGACCATGATGCCACTGGAAAATCTACTGATGAGTTTTCAATGCTCGTTTCAGACGAAAACCTTTTGCCTGAAAAAATTTACAATGCTGACGAAGCGAATCCGTTCCTAGGCAAACGCTAGCAACGGCTGAGGAGAGTGCACCAACGGGTTTTAAGGATGCTAAGGATCAGTTGACTGTCCTTGGTTGTGCCAATGCCACTGGCACACACAAATGTAAATTAACTGTAATTAAGGAGAGGAAACTTATTACAGGTACCCTACGTTTATTATTCAGTGATACATCTTACTTTTCTAGCCATTTTATTGACTTTAGACTATAGCTAGCCTGGGCTTAGGCTAGTGTGATGTAAGTAGGCCTAGTCCTATATGCCGTACCTGAAAACCGAAACGCGATCGGCCTTGAGGATTTTAGATAATGGATACTTGACCTGTAAAATGTTGCATAATGAAATTCTAGCTTCTCTAAAGACTAATGATTCAAAATACCACACAGTTCAAAATAAAATGCCTATTGCCTACCGGCATTAATATTTTTCACTTAAAAAGCATAGTTCACTGATTTTTGGGGACTCATATGATTAATACATAGGAAAACAACGTAACAGTAGATTTAGAAATAATATGGCAACACATTTTCTTTGAGCTCCTGCACCTCAAAATTTCCCACACCACCACTGCCTGGGACAAAGATCAGTTTTGGTTATTTGCAGACACAATTGGGCAATTGTGTGAGTGCATCACTGATGGGAACATGCTTCCTAAACAAGAAAATAAAATAATTTTTCTTCAGAGCTTCAAGATTTTATACTATCCCCACCTCAGGTCAGAGTTCATGGTTTTAGATTTCCTGCACCAATTTTCTTCCCTCTTCTCCTGAAGGCACAGTCATACTTGAGTAACATTCCAAAGGTGTCAGCAACCTCCGATACCTCATCTAGGTGATCATAATTCATATATGTGACAAGAGGGGAACTGTGAGTAGATCAAACCGTGAGAGCTTTGCAGTCAAGCTCTGTATTCTTCCTAACTAACATCCGCATCTGGGCATTTACCAGTGGATAGTGAACCAAGTTGAATCATCCCCTTCTCAGCCCAGAGGTACTGAGGTTCTGAAGGAGAGTCATGCTCGACTTGAAAGTTGGCCTGGATTTTCATGGAGTCGAGTTGACTCGGAAGCTCTTTAAAAATGGCGGGCGGGTCCCAATCCCAGGATTCCTGACCCCATTTCCAGGTTGTGCGACTTTTGGGAGTGCATTTAAAGGGGGTGGGCTGCTTCCTGTCAGAAGCCCACATCTGGCACTCCCATCCTGGCCGGCTCCATTGTGAAGATAAATAAGTATCTCCTGCTCTTCCACAATTTTCATGGAGTTGGGCCAGATTTTAAAGAGTCGTGGTTCACAGCCTCTTAGAGGAATCATGAACCCTGGTCTGCATGAGGGGACCTTTTAAAAGGTAGGTTCATAAGGTCCCCCTCATGTGCCCTGTGCTAAGTTATGCCTCCCCACCCACCTCCATGTCCCCTCATGCCCTCTATGTCAGGCTCTGCCCTTCCACCCACCATGTCCCTCATGCCCCCGATGCCGGGCTCTAGCACTTGTACCCCTTGATCCACTGTACACTTTCTAGAACCCATGAACACCATAGTGTAAAGTGGGATGTTTTGAAAAAAGCTTTGAAACAGTGTCATCCTTTGATCACTTTCTGGTATGAAGAAAAGGTCAGGACAGCAAACTAATAAATGTGTCAATTATCCAGTTGTAGTTTCAAAAACAATAGACCATAAACACTTGGAAGCCACTTGAATTAGGTCAACAAACATAGTGAAATTGACAGCAGAGATCAGAGACCTGAGCTGTCAATCAAACAATGTTTCTTCTGGGGCGCAGGTGTTCTGTTCTTCTAATAGCTGTCTGGGCTCTCAGCCAAGTCTCATTATGTACGCCTTGTCTCGAGGATGAAAATTCAGGCCATTATGTCTGCTTCTCTCCACAGATTCTGCCAGACCTGCTGAGTATTACCAGCACTTACAGTTTTTATTTCAAATTTCCAGCATCCGCAGTATTTTGCTTTTATTTATATAAGCACTGAGGGTAACTGTTGCATCACTGGCCTGGCTGAGATCCGCAAATTCAGAGTGTGCTTTGTAAGTTTGAAGTTATCTGCCTTCATGCTTTATATACATCCCATTTACACACTCTTCTTTTTCAAACTACTTTAATAGAATTTGTTTTAAATTTTAATCTTGGAATCTTTTGTGCTTCCTCAGAATTAAAAGGAATCAACTACCTTGTAGGCAGTTACTAGGCTGCATGAAATCTTGTCTCATTCATCAAATGTGCAAGTAACCCGATCACATAATCCTGAGTACCCTGAATCTAACCTGAGGCATTCAAACAGACCATACTCCACTCTGCAGCAGGATAATCACATAAAAGGTCCCCAAATGCACTAAAAAGTTAGGTTCATTATTTTCCAGGTCTTACTTTTTATAGCAGGATTGCCATACTCCTAGATTGTGAAGTAAGCAAGCCATGGTTGTAACATTGGTAATACTTATTTAACATTAACCAGAAGAATTGCATTTAAATCTCAAAATTCAACTGGATATTTCACTTTCAGATTTTTAAAAGAAAGTTGATTAGAACCATAAATATCAAATGTACAAAGCTGCGTGGAGTTTTCAATGCCCGGTCAAAAGAGGCCAATTTGTGCTTAAATTTTGCTGAGCGTCCCAAAGTCAACTGCATAAGAAAGTTTTCATGTAAATATCCCGAGACATCACTTGCATTATACTATCGAAAACCTCAATTAGCGGGTTAGTGCTTTATTAAAATAAAATGCTTGGAGCCAGGCAGACCAGGAGAGTCACAGGTTCAATCCGGTGACTGTGCTTTCAACTGATCTCGGCCAAATGAGCGGTAAAAGCTCTACAATTCATTTCCGTGCCCTGCCCCTGGATTAGGATGGAGAAAATCAACCAAGGATTTGGCTCCATCGGCAACAGCGCCTGCTGGGTATTTGCACCTGAGCGGGAGGGCTCAGGTGTGATACCACCCACCCTCTTTTAACTTTCATGATCATGACTCACACGTGAATAGTAGCCACGTGAACAGGTACTGGAAGGAAGGAAGCAGTCAGTTTTCTCAAAGGGGAGATGGATAGACCATTATGGAGAATAAGAAAACTGGCATCCAAACTAAACAAAGCATAGATGTGGAGTCCCACATTTAGTGTGTGTACTTTCTGCTCCAAGTTATAATGTCATAATCTCCATGTCTCCATGTCCCTTTTAAGACCACATTGCATATGGCAAATTGTTCATAATAAGTTACAATAAATGAGGAAAGATTAAAAACTAGCAAATCCGGTAACTTAAAAGCAATGGCTAAATTTGTTGCAGACTAACTGCCTCCTCCCCCCGCTTTCATGAATTTCTTGTTGATTAAAATTCACAACTAGCACAAAATATTAAAAATCGCAGAATTATTTAATCTTTATAATCCATTCCTTAATCAAATGACCCAAGTTAAACTATTAAACAGCCGTGACCATATACACATAAATACAACTGAATCTTGAATATATAAATCTTATTTGATAAAAAAATGAGAAACGTGTTCGTTGTAGATGGTATTTTCATCGATGAAACAGATGTTCCTGTTGCTAGCAAACCATTGGTAAAAGACTGGCAATGGCAAATGGATTGATTACTGGTCCTATAAGAAGCTGTGTCTATTGTTTGTGGACCTTCTGAGGGTCACTGATCTCAGTGCGTTATGTTTACTCAAAACCTGGCTTTAATGGGTCTCCCTTTGTTAGGGCTCAAAAAAGGATTTGAAAATATTAGTCTTTCACCTGATTTGAATACAATGGTTATCTTAGCAAGCAAGCTCTGAGGGAAGTATGTTCTCAATAAACAAGTGACCTCATGAGGGACTCCAGCTATCTTCATGGAATAGCCAGATCCTTTTTTAAACTGACAGGATAAAGCCCATTTAATGCTGGTTGAACAATTACAACTGACACATTCTTATCTCTCATCTTAAGACAAAAACTTACCAGCTCCCTGAGACCTCATTAGGTAAATTCATCACTTTATAATGGAACTGAGTCAATCAGACCAGGAGGTGCTTAATGTGTTCTGAATTATGTGATCTCAGCCTGAGTGTGAGGGACTAAGACCTCATCTTGTGTATTTTTTTACAAAAAATATAGAGATATGCTCAATGCTAATTCTAAAAATTTCAAACCAGACAAAGACCTAAAATGGCTGAATCTATGTCTGTCTGTGACCCCGAACAAAAGAAGCTACCCAGCAGTAATGGAAACTCACACGTTATTATCCCTGAAGAGCCACTAATGACCCCCTGTGGGCTGCACAGACCAAATTCAAAGATGGGTTAAACAAAGACCATCTGCATTTCATAACCCAGGCTGGTCAAAAGGAGTCTGCTCATCTGCTAAGACAAAGAGTCCCGCAACCTTCCTTTCGATTCTTAACGGTTGAGACATTTAACAATCTTGGGGACCCAGAACAGGGACACATGCCCTTTGTCAGAGACAGCGTGAAGAGTTGGGAGTCATGCGACATGGGCCTCTGGCTTGTGGAACCTGTACTATTGCCTTGTTGAACTCAGCAAAGAGTCACTCTGCTTTTTTATCATTTGGCTAGCAGCCGCACAGACAAGGAGCTCTGGCCCAGGTTGGACACCTGGTCCCATCTACATTGCTTCTGCTGGAAATTCTGTACCATCACCAACAAGACTGATTCATCTCTGCATGCCTATCTCATTGTGTGAACTCAACACCACCAGAAAAGTGAATTATACAGAATTGGTTTTCAACCCGCTGGCCTCCATGAAGGAATTCCCCATTGGACTTTGATTCTAGACTCTGGAACTCCACGTGAAACAATATTTCTTTTCTCTGTTGGCTCTACACTTTCTTTCTCTACCCCTCTTTTACTGTATGAATGCAAAGGAGGCAACATTGTGATGCTCCTCCTGCGTTTTAAAAAATTCATTCATAAATGCACCAGCATTTATTGCCCATCCGTGATTTCCCTTATTCAAAAGGCAATTCTTTAAGAGTCAACCACATTGTTGTGTGTCTGGAGTCACATGTAGGCATTAGTGAACCAAGTGAGTTTTTACAACAATCAGCAATGGTTTCATGGTCATCAGCAGACTTTTAATTCCAGATTCTTTTTTTATTGAATTCAAATTCCACCATCTGCCATGGTTGTATTTGAACCCAAGTCCCCAGATAACACCCTGGTTACCAGTCCACTGACAATACCACTATGTCACCACCTCCCCTCAGTTTGATCATGTGAAAATAAACTAACCCTTTGAGTTCATCCTATCTCAAGTTTGCTGTGGGATTATTAATAGAAAATTGGATCACACCGAGGGGTTGGGAAAAACGCCACCACTTATAAAGGAGGGGAGCAAATCAAAAACACCTTTCTGTTTACAGACAGGTGGTGAGAAATAAATTAGTGCTGTTTAAATTAACCCCCTTCCTGTCTGTAACACTGAGCAGCAATGGGTGTGTTATAATTGGTTTAGGAGAGTTCCCCTCCCTCAGTCACTCCCCAGTGAGCCTGGATGGAGATTGCATGCATGGTTAGGAGGCATGGACGAATCAGTGTGCTCACATGTGAGAACTGGCCCCCAGAAACTGGCCAACAGATCTGAAGTAGCAACCCAGTCAGCACTTTGCAGGGACAATGGAAGAACATAAAGGGGGGCAGAGGTGTTGGGGAATCTTTATTAAAAAAAAAGTCTCCTGAAATGTGCTATTCTTGACAAATCCAAGATGTTGGTGTCCAAATGATCCAGTGATATTTGGGAAGTTGGATATCGCCACAATATGCATTCTGGAATAGAACCCCTCTGTGATGTTTAAGCTTACTCATTATGGCACAGGATTACAAACTTCTGTTTAAAAACTTTACCAAGTTGCATTTGCCTCATAAGTAGAGCATATCAACCTTTACTGATTACACGCCATCCTGAATTGAAACTTTATCTATTCTTCTCTATCACGAGATCAAAATTCTGGAACTCCCTCCCTAATGGATCAGAAGGGCCAACACAATCACTTCAATAGTATAAAGGCACACAAAACAGTTCAGAAAATAAAGTGCTTCAAAGGGGAACCCCGACATCTGAAGAGAGGAAAGAAAGGTACACATTTTGGGGGCCCCTTTAACAGGGCAGTCAGTACCTGAAACATTAATTCTCTTTTCTCTTTAACAGTTGCTTCCAGACCAAATGCCAATGTCATGCCAGTGTTTTCTGTTTTTGTTTAAGATTTACCTTATTTGCAATGGTTTTTTTTTTTGCAGTGGTTGTTGCTCCAAATGTAAGGAGAATATCACGTGCGAGTACCGATACCATGGTCTAAATTTTCATCCTTGAGGCGGGTAGTGGGAGTTGGGAAAATTCCCAGCTTCACATGCCCGCTTCGAGAGAAAGCGGTTATGGAGATGCTATCTTCATTGCCAGGGGGTGGGTGCGGGCTGCAGTCAGGGATTTGGCCGGGAAAGAGCTTGCAGGCAACCACAGCAGCTGCCAAGTGCCAAGGCAGACTGTTTAAAAGGCCATCTTGGTGCTGTGGGACTTCATACCAATTATAATGAAAAAACTAAGATCCTCTAGCCCTCCCCACATTTTCCATGCCCCATCCATGCCACCTCATGCCCCTCCACCCACTCCCATGGCCCTCATGCCCCTACCCAAGCCAAGCTATGGCACCTCCATATGCATTCACCCATTACAGACTGTATGAAACCAGTGAACCCTATAGTGACAGAAGGATGTTTTAAAAAAGCTTTAAAAAAGAACATTCATTCATTACTTTCCACTTTCTTAAAAAAAAACTTTTACTACAAGCCAATAAAGGTGTCGATCATCCAAACTCTTTAAAGTATCAGCAACAGAAACTGCAAGCGCTGAAACCTCTTAATCTTGTGTAAATAAACATTGTGGAATTGACAAACGTGATTAGAGAGCCAGAGCTGTCAATCAAGCAATGTTTTCCCTGGGGCTCAGCTGTTTCAATACACTAATGGATTTCTGGCTCTCAGCCAAGAATGCCTAATGAGGTTTGCCACACCTTTTGCCTCTCTATGCAACCCCCATGGACCCTCTTACCCTCCATGCCAACCTATGGCCCTCTACCTACCACCCATAGCCCCCATATCCTTCATGCCAACTTATACCCCTCTACTCACCACATGGCTCCAATACCCTCCATGCCAACCAATGCCCCACCCACCACCTTTTGCCCTTACACCTACCATGCCAACTCACCAAGTATCCAGCATGGGCAGACTTCAGGAACCACGCTGAGATTAAATGAAATGAAGTTCTATGGGCAGATTCTACGTGTCGGCGAGCAGGGGCGGAGCCCGCTCGCCGACGCATAAAATGACACGCGGTGACGTCGGGGGGGGAACTCCCGATGTCACCGCAACTGATTTAAACTTTCATGAAGGCGGGGGCGCAGCAAAATCAGCTGCGTTCCTGCCGACCTATCAATGGCCAATTGAGGCCATTGACAGGGTCAGTTAAGCAATTAAAGGACCTGCCCATCCAGCCTTAAGGTTGGCGGGCAGGCCAGGAGTCCCGGCGGGGAATAGAAAAAACATGAAACCTCATCCATGAGCAGGATAAGGTTTCATGTAGGCTTTAAAAAATTTTAATAAAGATTGTGTAAAAAATTATGGACATGTAAGGGAAATTTTATTTTTCTACTTTTATCTTTTTTACATGTAGAGCCGATCTCCCTGAGGCAGCACTTAGCCTCAGGGAGATGAGTGCGCTCTTTCGTGCGCATGCGCGAAAGAGCACACTCTCGATTTTGGGATTTCTCCCCCCCGCCCGCACAGGGAGCGCATAGCGCCTCTGTGCAGACATCATGCTGGGCAGGCCTTAATTGGCCTACCCACATAAAATGGTGCCGCGCCTCGGATCAGGGGTGCCGATCAGATCTGCGCCCGTACGTGCCCACCCATCAACTTGCCCCCCCGATGGGGGTAAATGTCAGCTCAATGTGTCTATTGCAGACTCTATTTTTAAAAACATTCTCATTCATAAAATCCCATTTGCTACATTTACATTCTTTCAATCACACAGTACCTCATAAGAACAAACATTTCATTCAAGTGCCTAATCCGCCATAAAAACAAGCTTTGGAATTCATATTACTGTCAAGGGATCCATAACCACTTTGGAGCTGTCCATCAAACTGTGAAATGGAAGGAAGCCCAATGTGATAACGGAAGGTTGCGGAATCAGTCAGGTAGCACAAATCCAGTAACACTAGCCTTCAGGCTTATGTCAACAGGGTGAAATAGCAGACAATATTTTTTTTAACATGCCACACAGTTTTTTCAAAGATTTAAAGGGCAGCAGTTTTACACACCTTGATGTTGATGAGATGATGGCGTAGTGGTAATGTCACTAGGTAAGTAATCCATGCAGGCCCAGGCTAATTCTATGGGGATGTGGGTTCAAATCCCACCATGGCAACTCACAGAATTTAATTTCAATGAATAAAGTCTGGATTTGAAGGCTAGTCTCATTAATGGTGACCTTGTCATAGGGAAAAACCCATCTGGTTCACTAATATTCTTTAGGGAAGGAAATTTGCTGTCCTGGTCTGGCCTACATGCGACTCCAGATACACAGCAAAGCAGTTGACTCTTAACTGCACTCTGAAATGGCCCAGCAAGCCATTCAATTCAAGGGCAATTAGGGATGGGAAACAAATGCTGGCCTTGCCAGTGACATCTGCATCTCATCAAAGAATAAATAAGGACAGTTTGACAGCTCTCTTGACAGTTGCAACGAGTTGATGCACTTTTTACACACATTCATGTTGCTCTTTTAACAATCCCAAAGGGTACCTTACCTCTCCCAAATGTCTGCCGGGAACATATCCAAAGGAGTACCCTACCTCTACAAAAGGGTACTCCACCTCTCCAAAGGACTCCGCAAAGGTTAGACCTGGTCCTAGCAGGTTTAATCTGCGCAGGTCCCGTTTCCCACTCCTGGCTAACGAAAATGAGGCACTGCTGGAGGCAGCTGCTGTTTTATATGAGCAGCTGCTCTGCAAAACATGCGTGTGCAAATCCCGACCTGGGCCCATTCCCAACCCTGCGAAAATGGTAGGTGCCACATTTTGGGGCGGGACTTCCACATTTTGGCCTCTTCTGCCATTTTTACAATGACAGAAAGGCAAAAATTCAAGCCTACGGTTCATAACACCTCTGAGGTGCCGTGAACCACAACTCTTTGAAAAGCCCCAGGAAAATTGTGGAGGATTAGGACATGCCTGTTCCCACAATGGAGCCAGCCAGGTTGGGAGTGCAGGGTGCAGGCTTGTGACCCCGAACCGGTGCCTTAAAAGGCAGTCCTGAAAATTGGAAACCCCGGGAATGGGGTTGGGAATCCCAGAATTGGGACTTGCCCGTCATCCTCAAAGGGCACCCCAGTCATGCTGACTTGGAGAGAATCGAGGCCCATATGAACAGCAGGAGACAGCTCACAATCACCCGCTCAAGTGCAATTAGGAATGGCAATAAATGCTGGCCTTGCCCGTGACACCCACATCACAAGAATGAATTAAAAAAATTAAAAACTGAATTTTAAGAATTATTCTGTGGAGACCGGGGCTGTGGGGGAACCATCAGGACACAACGCTACTCACAGTGCTAATAGAGCAACCAGGCTAGAGAGACATTGCACAGCACATCCACTAACCACTGCTTGCATGTAACTAGGGAATTAAAGATCCTCTAAAGCACATATTATTTTGAAAAGTGTTCTTTTTAAATATAGGGTTGCTCTATGGGTTAGTACTTATAACAGTCAGTACTTACCCACAGAATTACCATCACTTGTAACAACTTCACGTCCAAAACCCTGGTTATCTGAACTCTCAATATCAAACTCATTACATTTGGAGCAACAACCACTGCGGGAAAAAAAATCACTGCAAATAATCTAAATCTGAAATGCAAACAGAAAATGTTGACAAGACATAGCATTTCATTTGCCAGCAACTGTTAAGAGAAAAGATTAATTAATATTTCAGATACTGACCACCCTGACAAAGGGGACCGACTCCCTGAAGTGATAAACTTTCTTTCCTCTCTGCAGATGTTGGATTCCCCTTTGAAGTAGTTTGTTTTCTGAACTGTTTTGTGAGGCCTTTACACCACTGAAGTGATGGTGTTGGCCCTTCTGATCCATTCATGGACACCTGGCCCTCCTTAACCTAACATCAGCAATGTTTCCTCTGCTGAGGCTCTCAGGAAATTAGCGATTTACAATTATTGTGATAGTTTACTTGCATTGTTGCCCCCACTGCCAACTCCCCTCCTGCCCAAGTTGGTAATTGTTAAGTTCAGAAGAGAAGGATTTGCATTTCTAGAGTTCAAGATGTCCCAAGGCACTACTGACATACTTTTGAAGTGTAGTCACTGTTGTAATGTAGGAAACACAACAGCCAATTTATGCACAGCAAGATCCCACAAACAGAAATCTGATAATGCCCAAATAATCTGTTTTAGTGATGTGAGTTGAGGGATGAATATTGGCCAGGCCAGTGGAGAATTCCCCTACTCTTCTTCAAAAGGGTGTAATGGGATCTTTCATTTCCACCTGAGAGTGCAAACGGAGGTGCAGGATTTTCCCTGCACACTTCGAGACCCCAATGTTAGGCTCAAATGGGGATAGGGGGATGGGGGTGTCAGAAGCCTGCACTGTATGCGGAACGGTCACCTGGCTGTGATTTTCCCTGAATTGACCAATTAGTGGCCAGATGGTAGGCTCACCATCCAATCAAGGAGGGCAGACAGACTCTTGAAGCTGGAAGGCCAACAGAAGGCCCTGCAGCAGTAAACACCAGGAGGGTGTTTTTTCAGGTAGAGAGAGAGAAGGTGCCCCAGGATGGAGGAGCCCCCTCTTCAACTTTCTAAAATGTTAAGTAAAAAACAAGAACCTTTCCATAGGGCTGCCTGCAGCTGCAGCTAGGACCAGATAGGTAGGTGGGGGTTGGCCTCAAAGCCTGCTTGGAATAGCTGCCACTGAAGTCTGCCACTGGAAGGCTGTCTCCAGGCAGCTGGCCTGTTCCCCGATGCCATCAGGGTCCCAGAGGCCGACTTCTGACAATAGGCCTTAATTGGCCTTCGAATCATGTTAATCGGCTACCCTCTGCTTGCGAGCACTGGGGTCTCAGATTAAAGTCTCATTTGAAAGGAGGAACCTCTGACAGTGCAGCACTCCCTCAGTAGTACACTGGAATGGTCTAGATTTTGTGCTCCAGTCTCTGGATTAGAACTTCAACCCACAATCTTCTGACTCAGTGCACAGGTGCCACCTACACTGCCACGGCTGACACAAAGAACATTTCTGTAACAATCGCATAAAGCTTTTTTCCAGTAGGAGGGTAAAAAAAAACTCCCCTTTCACTCAAGTCCCGCTCAGCTCCATTCTAAATTACAAATGCAATCTTCATGGATCACAGTTATTGCAACAAGGCCTATTCAAATGTTAAAGCCCTCTAAATTTGCTGTACACTGCATTATTAAACATTTGTCATGGGAGTTGGCTCAGCAAATTTTAACAATTAAAAGGTTCCACGAACAAAACCAGGCTGAGGGATCGATGGCCTGATAGCTACAATCGTGCCAACTGTCAGTGTTTTGTAGCGACAGTCAGGGTTTTGGGGGCCAGGTCACTATTTGCTATCCCAAATCAGTGTTAATTAAGTCCATCTCTCCTACCAAAGCACTTCCTACCTGGCTCGAGAAAAACTGCAGCACTCTGTAAAAGGCTGGGGAGTTGAAATGAGGAGTAGTAATTCCTGAGAATCAGGTCCAGAGGTGGGGAGTGGCAGCCTTTGTGGGATAGTGGAACTTAGATGTAGGTAAGTGATTGCTGAGTCCAAAGATCACTTTTTGTTTTTAAAAATCTTAAAGAATGTATTACTTTGCAGTACGTGTTTGAAATTAATCAAATGCATCATCCCTGATCCTAAATTCCCAATAATTTTGTGCCTTCAGCATTTCCCCTTCGGGCTTCCCTGTGCTTATATTCTGTGCAAGTGTTATGTATATTTATCATTTTAGTTACAAAGCCCATGCAACTACTTGTCCTCACATGTCTGGGTCATTCTTCAATTGTCAACTTTTTACATGCTGTGCCAGTTTTTGAAGTTGTTGTTTGGCTTTGCTACTTTTTTTTTAAATTTGTCAAGAAGCTGTTTTGAATAGAGTGCTCCAGTTATTCGGCACCAAGCAAATGCAGCGCTGGGCCAAATGTCAAGTTTTCTTGGCGGGACAGCACTGAAAGCTAATCTACATCAGCTGTGGCTCAGTTGGCAATACTCTCACCTAAACCAAAAGGTTGTGGGTTCAAGCCTCCACTCAGGCAAATAATCAAGGCTGACACTGGGGGTTTTAGTTACAAGGTGAGGTTGGGAAATGCTGAGGCAAAGGAGGTTGAGGGGAGATTTGATAGAAGTGTACAAGATTGTGACAGGCCTAGAAAAAGGTAGACAAGGAAAACCCATTCCCATTAGCCGATTGTACAAGGACTATGGGATACAGAGTTAAGAGCTTTGGTAAGAAATGAGAGAAGGGGGGGAAATGTGAGGAAGAACTTTTTTACGCAGCAAGTGGTAATGACCTGGAACTCGCTGCCACCGTGGGTGGTGGAAGTGGAAGCAATCAATGATTTCAAAAAGAAATTGGATGGGAGCTTGAGGGAAATTAACTTGCAGGACCGAGCCGGGGGAATGGGACTGACTGGATTGCTCTGCGGAGATCTGGCATGGATTCAATGGCCCAATGGCCTCCTTCTGTGCGTAAATAACTCTATGACTTCAGTGGAGGTACCACAGAGGTGCCATCTTTCAGGTGAGACGTTAAACTAAGGCCCCTTCTGCCCTCTTGTTTGACTTCAAAATTAAAGTTGTCCTGGTCATTTCTTATCTCCCAAATGTTCAGCTAATGGATATTTGCAGGATCTTATTGTGTGTCACTTAGCTGCCACATTTCACTAGATTACACAGCGGCTAACACTCCAAAAATACTTCATTGGCTGTGAAGCACTTAGGACATCCTGAAATCGTGAAAGGTACTCATATAAATGCAAACACTTTCCTCCTTTAATTCCACAGCTTTGCACTCTGCGTAAAGAAGAGATTGGACCACAACACAGAAACCGTGATGCCCTAACCGACATTCCCTGAAAGTCAAGATTGAAAACTTAGCTCTGAGTGTGTTGCAGGTGGAGGGGATTGATAAGAGGAGAAAAGTTTTAAAACTTTTCCTGAGGTCAGTTTTAAATCAACGGCACAAGTTTAAAAGGACCTTCCAAAGTGCAACCACTATAAACAGTGTAGTCACTGACTCAGCACTTAGATGTTAAAGACCTTTGCATTAGTTGGTCACACAGATGCATACCATCATGCCTCAGGAGCCACATATAAAGTTTAAATCCACTTCCCTGTTAATTTGCATAAATCTAACAGATATTTGTAATCAAAGGTCTCCACCAATGAAGAAACAATATTAAGTGAAGCCCACCTGCAAGTTCCCTCCAAGCCACTCACCATCCTGACTTGGAACTATATTGCTGTTCTTTCAATGTTGCTTAGTCAAAACTGGAGCTCAGCACACCCCCGCCCCCCAACAGCCCTGTGGGTGTACCTGCACCAATTGGACTGCAGCAGTTCAAGGCAACAACTCACCACCACCTTCTCAAGGGCAATTAGGGATGGGCAATAAATGCTGGCCTAGCCAGTGACACACACATCTCATGACTGAATAAACAAAAAAAAACTGCAAACTTCAAGATCCACAAAATTCAAACAGCCAGTAACAAACAGACATATAAATAACTGAAATAAAAACAGAAAGTGCTGGAAATACTCAGCAGGTCTGGCAGCATCTGAGGAGAGAGAAACAGTTAATGTTTCAAGTCCAATATGACTCTTCAGAAAAGTCATATTCAACTTCAAACATTAACTATGTTTCTCCCTCCGCAGATGCTGCCAGGCCTGCCGAACATTTCTAGCACTTTCTGTTTTTATTTCAGATTTCCAGCATCCGCGGTACTTTGCTTTTATTTTAGTAAAAATAACTGAGTTGCATTGGATTTCGAGGGACAGGTAGCGAAGACTGGCGGAGATGCACTGCAGCAGGTAAGTCACAATGTAACATGTGAAGAAACTTGTCCTTTCAAAGGCAGGCCAAAGAGTATTGGCAGTGTAAGTAGGCGATGACCATACTAAAGCTAGCTTCAAACAAGAAACAGTCTCAGGGTATAAACTGGAGGACAATGTGAATGCAGGGTTTAACTTGGCAGGCACCTAGATGGATTTTTTTTTTCTTTTAATTCATTTAAAACATAGGTGCACACGTTACTGAGGTGGTACAACCCTTCCATGCCTAAATAACCATGGCTAGTGAATAATGATGATGCAGATAAAACAATAAAAAGCAGTGTTGTTTAAAAGAGTTTCTTAAGCAAACTGGAAAGCTTTGAGGCAATAAAGTCAAAAGATTACAACTGTAATAAAAGGTTTGAGAAGCAGTTAATCATTTCCACTCTTGTTTCCTTCATGCCAATAGTGCCCTATTTAATCTGGGCACAAGCAATGATGGCAACAAAGTATGCTGTCTAAAGTGTTAACATTGAAGGTTATGAAGTTATGATTCAAATGTCACAAGAGCAAAATACACAACTATAGAAAAAAAATAATAGTTTTCATTAATATAACACACACATGCTATTTCTAGCATTGTTAGTGTTTACATCAATGTTTTAAGGTGCAATTTGCTTTAGCGCAAAACACTTGGACATTTTCACCATAGCACAAATGGACGCGTCTCATATTTGTTTTTCAGGATAAACTATGACACGATGAGGAAGAGATAGGATAAAAGCACACACACGCATGGTATGGTTTCCACGTCACTCCACCATTAGAAGTAGCCATGGGGATAATATGAGAAAATATCTCACCAATTTGACAAAAAAACCCCCTGAGAATATGTTTTAGTTACTGGGGTGGCAATGTACGAACAAAGAATGTCATGGGCACATGATGCAAAGCACAGATAGTTGGCAGCGTTTCTAAATCATGACTCCAGGGCATGATGGGAGAAAAGCCACTTTCCAAATTTAGTAAAATTCAGAAATGAGTTCCGAGTTACTTAGATATGAAGCTGATTCTTGCTGGCAGGTGAATAAGACTCATGAATGATGCATGCATGGAGACTGATAAAGTTTGCTTGAAAACAGCTGAATCATTATTGAGCCAGTGAAGTCAAGTTAGTGTCCCACACCTCTCCCCGTTCTCTTTGACAGAGGAAACAATAGAAATAGATTTTTGAAAAAGAATCCAACTCTTCACTCACTGAAGCTAGCTTGTGCTATATAGCAGACCAACTAACCACAACAATGTCATCTAACTCAATACAATTTAGGAAGAACTAGTGTCCCTCCCTTCTACACCTGAATAAAAACAATATATATAAACTGGATTTCAGCAGAATACATTGACATGCAGTTCAATATTTGGGAGGGACATTTGTTTGTAAATAAAATGATCAAATTTGTCACTTTGAAAGAATATACAGACAGAATTCTGTAAGTGAGATCAATAATGCAGCTTACTCAATTACTCAAATCACAACTGCACAATCGGTGGACGCCCATTCTGAATCAGGAAATTGAAGCATTAATTAGTTTGTTGACCTTGAAAGGTTTCATTGAAGTTAGACACACATACACAAACCTATGGCTGCCTTAATTCACATTTTCAAGTAACTTCACATGACTTTTCATTACTCACTGAGCGCTCAGTTGTTTTCCATCAGGAATACACAAACATATAGCGCTGCATCATAGTAAAATGGAATTCAGTCAGACTCTCTCTTAGGCCAAATGAGCCTCACCAAAATATCAGTCATGACTCAACTGGTAACACTCTTGCCTCTGAATCAGAAGGCTGTGGGTTCAAGTTCCACTCTAGGCATTTGAGCACAAATATCTAGGCTGACACCATTGTTGGGGGTGTTGTCCTTTGGCTGAGATGTGGGTGGAAAAGGTCACATGACACTATTTTGAAGAAGAGTAGGGGGCGTCCTCCCTTGTCCTGGCCAATATTTATCTCTCAAACAACATCACTAAAACAGATTTTCTGGTCATTATCACATTGCTATTTATGGGAGGTTGCTGAGCGTAATTTGGCTGCCGCATTACCTACATTACAACAGTACTTGCACTTGAAATAATACTTCATTGGCTGTAAGGCACTTTAAGTCATCCTGAGGTCATGAAAGGTGAAATTCTTTCACATCATCTTTTCAATCTCCCACCTGCAGTATAACACTCTTTTATCACCTCTAGCTCCTCAGACACCAGCTGCCCTTGCCTGTATTTGTGTTCCAGATCAAACTCGATTTCCAACCCTTGCTTTGGCCTTTTGCATTTCACCACCAAGTTGAAAAAAGGGCTTTAATTTCTGCCTAACCGAGGTTGAGGTGGTCTTGTGGGTAACATCCCAGAAACTCCAGGTTTAAGTCCCACTCCAGGACTCGCGTGAAACAGAAGGTGCAGTCATAATGCAGGCGAACAGGTTGATTATCAACCCGTAAGTCCTTCCGATATGCCTGTAGAAGGTGGTAAGAGTGGGAGAGTCTCCTGGCCAGCCATGCTCGATGTGGAGTGGTGCCCCTCAAGCTATAGTCCTTGGTGACAGGCTGGTGACCTGTTCCAGGAAAAACTAGCGCTGGAAACAGGCATAAGCACATGCTTTGACTGTCTCATCACACGAGGCATGGGGTGCTTTTAAGTCAAAATCTAGCCAAGGCTCAGTGGGAGTATTCTTGCCTCACAGTCTGCCTGGGGGTTCAAGTTCCAACCTACAGACCTGTGCACATAATCTAGACAGATGCTCAAGTGTAATACTGAAGGAACACTGAACTGTTGGACGTGCTGTCTTTCAGATGAGATGTTAAACCGGGGCCCTGTCTTCCCTCTCAGGTGGATGTAAAAAATCCCCTGACACTATCCAAAGAAGAGCAGGACAGTTATCGCTGGTGTCGTGGCCAATATTTATACCTCAATCAACATCACTAAATCAGATTATCAGTTCATGATCACATTGCTGTTTGAGGGCCCATGTTGAATGGAAATTGGCTGCTGCATTTCTTACAACAGTGACTACACTTCAAAAGTACTGTGAACAGCTTTGGGACATCCAGAGGTCATAAAAGGCCCAGCATAAATACAATTTTCTTTCTTTACATTCCTTCACCCTATCTCATCCCCCAGCATCTATTATGTAGGCATTTTGTTATGTTGCCAGCTCAAGATAAATTTGCTTTAACTAAATGATAAAAGTGCAGCAAACTTCTTTCTCCAAAGACATTCTATATTTGACTGCCATTTGTCACTTTGCTGGAAAAGTTGAGAGATAAGTGAATCAGCCAAGGGGAAATTGTTTCAAAGCAGCTCACAAAGTACAAGAAGTTAAGATTCAAAACTACTAGGACTCTCCGTGTTCTCCTGCCTGCCCAATGTCTACATGCTGATATCATCATTCTATCTTCCATACTTTCTGCACAGCTGTAGTGCCTCTTCTAGGGACTACAAATCATTCAGTCACCCAGGCTTTCAAAATACTGTTGTCACTATTCAGCCCCTCCTCTAGATTTACAAGCTCCTCACCACTAGCTATTTACTGCAACCCTCCTGTCTCTCGCCTGCTGCTCTGCACCTTCAATCTTGTACTTGCCCATGACTGTTCAATAGACAGTGTGATTCTGGCTGTTGCTGCCATGCTGGAAACCCTTTCTGCTCCTGTTCTTGTCTACTTTGGTTCCTGTAATTACAAAAACGGGGTTTCCGCCTCAGGTTTACTCAAACCACACAGTTATGGCCCCGCGGGTTCTTCCCTGCTCCTACCAAGTGCTGCGGTCTATTTTTCAAACCAACACCATGCATTCTGTGTACAAGTGTAAATGAGCTGAATAATGTCGCTTTCAACCGATTACGTAAACGGCAGGGGGAAATCTATCCGAGATTCGGTGCAGTCAGTGCACATTCATGCATTTCATTTTACAATGCTGTAATGTCCTGTGTGCTGCATTACAGCTACAAAGTGCATCGTTTAAGAGAGCCAGTAACGCAAACCAGACTGCCACTTGCTTTGAATCAAAGCTCATAATGTCAGCTTTTTTTTTTGGGGCAAACTCTGGACGTAATTTTTGCAATGCAAGAAAGCGAGCACCGAACTTTTAAAAAATTGTTGCAGCCCCTATAGGCGAACGTGCACAACACGTTAGGATCTGAACTAAACAAATCCCCTCATCATGTTTTCTTTTAAACTTTAGCTGCAAGATGAAGTACCGCGGCGCTAAACAGGTTTATTTGTGTAGTCGTTTTAACTTTCCGGCTGCATTGGGACTCAGTTGTCATGAAGATGAATTAACTTCAGTTGCATTTTCGCATCGGCATGATTAACTGTGGACTATTCCGCCACGCCGAGCCTAACCAGAGAGCAAGCCACATAACATAAGAAATGCATCGAAAGTATTTTCCAAAAAAAACCAGAAAGAGCATTTTCACTAAAAAAAAAGTGCAATTCAAAAAAAAAAGTGCAATTTGTATAAATATCAGATTATGACGGCGAGCGGTTTAAATTAGCAGATGCAAAGCCTTACTCTTAAATCCCAGCTGATACCCCATAATGTCTGAAAGTTATTTGTTTTAAAACGACAAATGGGATTTCTACAGTATCTGCTTGCTCCACTGTGCTAAAACAAAGGCGATAAAACTCTCAGCTGGGATCGCTACACATTCAGTAAACCTGGAAAACAAGACCCGAAGATTGGATTGTCTTAACAAAAAAAAAGGTGCATAAATATTCATCGTGATTTTGTCTTAACAAAGCGGAAAAATAAATACTAAAAACTGATTTTTTTTTGGTGGTGAGGGGGCGGGGTTGGTCTACATAACGCAGCTCGGGTTGCCTCTGTGTGCGCGATCAGGTGTCATTGCAATGAAGCTGGCTTTCTCTGTGAAATCAAGTGTAGATTCCCTCTCCAGCAAGCGCTGCATTAAAAAAATGCTGCTTGGATATTGCCCTATGCTCAGTTATCCTCTTCCCTGTTACGCCGGCTTGCTTCCAGCTCCCGGAGTCGAAGACCGATCCGCTTGCCCCGTTTTTCATTTCCAACACCCACCACCTCCACCACCCCCCCTTCCTTCCCGGTCTCGTTTTTCATTTCAACTCCACTTTCCCGCTGTGTTCCCATCACATTGTCCGTGGGTTTGACAATGACCGTTTGCACTAGGCCCTGCTAACTAGCTAGGTTGCTGTCCCTTTTTTTGGGTGAAATAACAGTTCCAGTCAATACTGCCAGTTACCTTCTCTCTAGCCCCCCATGTCCAAGCAATGACATCAACTCTTGTTTTTTTCCTCTCTCTCTCTCTCTCCTCCGGCGCAGTTTCAATTTAAAAGCAGAACTGTAAAGAGTCTCAATTGCCTTTTTATGTTCCTTCCCCCACACCACCACTAACCTCCCCCCCAACCCGTTGCACTTACCTTGTCTTTGACGGCAGAAAAGCAAGTTTTATTAATCCATGGGTAAACAACTGGATACCGTCCTTGGCTATACTTGCTACTTTCAGTCTGTGCTCTAAGATATGCAGCTCCATCTTTTCCTCCTTCTCATTTGTGGACCATCTAAGCCTGCAAGGAGACCCTTCCTTATATGATTGCTACTTGATCTGCAAATGATGTTTTTTTTAAAGTTCCTTGGGAGGAGCAGGAGGAGGCAGTGAGATTAGAGAAGGAGAGAGGAGGTTGGGTGGGAAAAGCCAGTGCCTCTATCAGCATGCAGAATGATGATCCCAGCAGTATCACTGTAGCCCCGCCAGCTGGTTACACTGTAACAAACAACATACCGCCTGGGCCGCACTGCGCATGCCCCACCCAGCCCCGCACTCTGGGAGTTGTAGTCCAACGGCAGTGCGCATGCTCAGTGGGCGTGGCTGCAGTGTCCGTGGAGTTGGTGGGGTAGGGCTGCAAACGAAAAAAACGCCCCTTTTCTGAAATGTAAGGCCGTTCTTTGCTGACAAGCCCGATTTTGCAATAAACTGATGTCAAATGCACGCTGCAAAAACTGTGATTAAAAACATATTGCCCAGTTTTAAAATGCTTCTAGAAATCCATTGTCAAATGTTACCGCTTCAGCGATGTTGGATGATTGAAGTAGTTGTCTTATCTTCCATATGCCCTTAAAACATTCCCAAACCCCTTTGGTGCTGCATATCACATTTGAGCTCTGCTTGATTGCCTCAAAAACAGCACAGCCCCTAACCCACGGTGTATAGAATGTAGAGAGTTGTGAATCCCTGTATTCCCCAAGCTTTGTTTTCCCAAACTCTTGGAAACTTAAAATGTGTTTCTTTCACCTTTTAAAATCTCACTGATTATTGTTAAAGAATATGGCACTTTAGTAACCAGGCTATATTAGATATTTTAACATAATGTACAATACTAGATCATTTAAAATTTGTTTGTGGGTGCTGTAGCTTTCAATAAAACTTTGTATGTAGTATGAACTGAAAATGAAGAATAAAAGCAAACTGAAGAAATGTTATATTGTTAAGATATTTATTGTGAAAATGTATGTTTCTCCATATGTTTAGTAACATATCCAACAATTTCTATAAAAGTTTAGTAATAAGACAAATAAAAAAATTAAAATATGCTAACAATCCACAGTCCGCCATTCAGTAAGTGGAAACAGAAAAATCATTCAGTGTGTAATCCTTTGTCAAATTTTAAAACTGAACGATAAGCATTTTAATATGGTTGGAAAAAGAGGAACAAAACAGATAAAAGAACGACTTGCATTTATATAGCACCTTTCTCAACCGCAGAACATTCCAACCCGCTTTAGAACCAATGAAGTACTTTTGAAGTGTCATCACTGATGTAACATAGGAAACATGGTTGCCAGTTTGTGGGTAGTGAGCTCCGACAAACAGCAATGTGTGGTTTGAAGTGTTGATTGAAGGAAAAATATTGACCAGGAGACAGATGCTCTCAATCACAGAGGCAGGAGTAGGTCATTCAGCACCCCTAGACTCTTCTGCCAGTCAATTATATCACAGTTGACACAAAAGCAATATACTGCAGATGCTGGAAATCTGAAATAAAAACGGAAAATGCTGGAAAATTCAGCAGCATCTATGGACAGAGAAACAGAATTAACATTTCAGGTTGATGACCTTTCAACAGAACGGGTCATGGCTAATCTGTATCTTAACTCCACTTATCCACCTTGTCACTGAGAAGACAATAACCTGCAAACTACTTAATAGAAAAGCTGAAATATGTAAGCTGATATAGACAATAAAAGACATTTATTGGGGTACATAGTTGTGTCATGTTGTTATAATGATATAAAGGCACCACTCATAAAGAATTGGGTAAAGACACTATGGGTTCATTTATTTAGACTAGGCACATGAGAACAGCTACACATAGGTGGAAATCTTGAAGACATCAGCAGCAGAGCTGTGTGTGTGCTCTGCTCAAAAGTAAAAGTAAAACAAAGACTGGATCGCATGTCACGCTTCCCTTCTAATGATGTTATACTGCTATCCCTTAAAGGCATATTACAATGCCCCCTTTTTAAAGATATTTCCCCCCTTCCGGAGAAGTATAACTGCTTACAATACATGCTCATGTTTAGTTAACATTACTTAAGTGTATAAAACTGATGAATCTATGAGTCTCTAAAGCATGGAGATAATCTTCTGGTAATCCAAATCTTGTAATGGTAACCTTATCTGCAGGTTTGTTTAATGGCTCACAATGACCTGTGGGGTTGTCATTCTTTGATGGTGTTCTTGGTTGCATTGGGATCTTGTTCTCAATACAATAAGATTGTACAGTGGTTGAGGAGCTGGAATCAATCTGATTTGTCCTTGGCTACGACTCGCCATTGCATCTTTGTGTGCAATGACTTCATAGGACCTTGGTTCCGGACAAATCCTTGTCTCCTCGGCTGGTTGATATATACCTTCTGTGGGATCTTGGATGCAAACTTGTTGTCTGAACTGTAAACTTGGCAATGCTGTACCCACATTTTTATCGTGCACATTGGTCATCTTCTTTTGCATTTTTAAAAGTTGTTCCTTGGTTCCTGAGAGAGTAGAATGGGTAACAGTAGGTTGATTGGTACGCACTGGTCTGCCAAAAAAGAGCCCAGCCAGTGATGGAATAGTTGCACTTAAAGATGTCGCTCTCAGATGTAACATTGCAATCTGTAGATCTACATTTGAGCAATAGGGATTTCACCATGCGAATCATTCATTTGGTTAGGCCATTAGATCCAGGGTAATGAGGAGAAGAAGTAGTGTGATCAATATTCTACTTCTCACACATATCCTGAAATGGCTTACCAATAAATTGTCTATAATGATCTCTCTAGGCACATCAGATAATTTGAAAATAGCACTTAGGGTGTGCATGACAGTTGTGCTTGATGTATTGTGCAATTGTCGAATAATGGGGAAAGTAGTCGGTGATGACGATGAAGTCAGTGCCATGGACATGAAAGAGGTCGGATGTGACTTTGCACCAAGGATGGGCAGGAACTTCACGTGGAATTAGTGGTTCTTTGTGTTGACTTGGCAAGTGCTCTTGACAGGCTTCACACTTCTTGACGATGGCTTCAGTATCTGTTCATACCCAGTCAATGGACTGTCTTGCTTGCGAGTTTTCGCATCCAATTTTTGCAGGTATGAGTGATGAAGTTATTGAAGAATATCAGGTCGCAAAGATTCTGGTATGATGACCTGCCTGCCATTAAAAATGACTCCCTGGAAGATGCCTGCTTCATCCTGTTAAGGCCAAAATTGTCTCATGTGTTCATGGATATGTTGAATCGAATCAGGCCATCCTTCAATGATGGTTTTCCACAGCTTCTGTAGTGTGGAATCCTTTGCTGTTTCTTATTGTAGCTGCTGGCATTTGCGTTGTGCAAAATGTGCCAAACCAATTGACGGACTTGCATGCTCCTGCCAGTGTAATGTTGCAGCTCCCTTGAAACTGACAATTTTGTCAAAACATTCTGGATATTTTGATGTTAGGCCATGAACTGAGGTGAAAGGAGTAGTTTCTGAGGTTGATCTGCCAGTGAGGCCTGACTGATTCCATGGATCATTATTAGTGTGAGGTCATGGCATGCCGGTAGACCTAGAATCACTGGGCCTTTAGTCTCCATGATATAGGACATCTGTGTCACCCAGGAGGATCAATTGTATTTGCACTCCAAGACTACGGATTATACACATGGGATTAGCGAACTGTTTTACGCCCGAAGTTGTACAGTAGTAGGTTTTGCCATGGCCTTCTGCATCTGTGGATGCATGTCTTTTAGAATTTGCAGGAGTTGTATGTTGGCACTTGACCTATGTCAATCTTGGCCAATAACAAATAGCTGCCAACTTTCTTAGGGTAGATGGTAGCATAGTGGTAATGTTGCCAGACTAGTAATCCAGGGACCCAGACTATTGTTCTGGGGGCTTGGTTCAAATATCACCACGGCAGCTGGTAGAATTTGAATTTAGTTAATAAATCTGGAATATAAAGCTAGTCCTCGATAATAGTGAGCATGGCACTATCATCGATTGTTGTAAAGGCCCATCTGGTTCACTAATGTTCTTTCGGGAAGGAAATTTGCCATCCTTACCTGGCCTGGCCAGCATGTGAATCCAGACCCACAGCAATGTGGTTGACTCTTAATTGCCTTCTGAAATGACCTAGCAAGGGCAATTAGGGATGGGCAGCAAATGATGGCCTTGCCAGCGATGCCCACATCCCATGAAAGAATAAAGAAAAAAAAGATAATTTTAATGTTGGCAAACACTTCAGACAGTGTGAAGGCATCTATGTTTTCCATGAAATTGAGAGTGAACATGTGTTTACTGCCCTTCATCTTGTTGTGCGCATCATCGCCATTTTCTGGTTTGACAATCACCTCATGTTTATGTTTCTGAGTGGATACCAGATGGTCATTCTTATTGCTTGAAGGTGCCCGTTGTGTATGGTTTGTTTGGATCAGCGCATGGCTCTTTGTAGCTGCATCAGCCTTTGCTCTACTGCACTGCCACTGCCAATGACCCTTTCAGCCACATGCCTTGCAGAATTGATGAAAAGTTGGACAGTTCCTTGGTGCATGCAGAAGACCACACTTTCCACATGTATTGCTGGGTTTGGGTCTTTTAGTGAATGCGTCAACAATTGGGTTGTACTTAGGGCTTGTAAAGGACCTGCAAAGATTGCTTCGTACTTACGGCCATCCTTGAGGAACTCTTCAATGCTATATGTTTTGAGCTTGTCTAGCAGATCTTTCATGGGAGTGGATGCGATCGCCAACTCAACAATTTTGTCTGCTAGTTCTGTGCCTGAAAAATCACAGTACATACCCTTTCCTCTGGATCTGCTGACAAAGTGGTCTATGGAATGTGCAGGCTGTTGTCGAAATGACATAAACTCTAGTCGATGAATACGGAAGTTTAACCTGATTCTGAACTAGTCTTCCAGCGTAGTCCTTGTCTTTTGGGGATCCTTTAGCTCTTCTGCTGTTAATCCTGATGTGTTCAGACTGTGTAGACCTTCATTCCCAATTGCTAGGTGAGTTTGTATCACTTGCTTGTCTTGTTCAGGCACACCTGAAACAAGAAATCATAGCTCTGTACCCTGTTTAAACATTTGGAATTTGGATAGTAGGTCAGCTGTATTTCAATTCAAACTGGGGAATTTTGTGGACATTCTGACGATATCCCTTTGACCTTCCTTCTCCTGTAGTACCTGCGATCAGAGTCAAAGTAGCCGCTTTTGTGCACTTTTCCGAAGCTCCATCTGTTGTAATCGCAACTTTCTCTGGCCAGATTTTTATGACAGTTTCTTTTGTTTGACTCTCCCTTGCTTGCTATCAATCGGGCCCACACTCCGGCCACTCGCCTTTCCAGACTGAGCTAACCCGGTGCTGGTCCTGTCAACATACTGTCTCACCCCTGAACTGACAGGCTGTGCACTGCAATCTCACCACAAGGAATCCATCTGCTTCCCAGCTCTTTATCCCAGCACCATGTCTATTTAGCTTCTCTGTGCAGTCACCGCACTGCAATTTCAACACCTTCTGATGCTGCGACTCTGTTGCAGTTGGCAATAGACCATCAAGGGCTGTCTCATGCCTCGTAGCATAGTGGTATTGTCACTGGACTGGTAATCCAGAGAGCTAGGGTACTCTGGGGGCCTGGGTTTGAATCCTGCCACGATAGCTGGTGGAATTTGAATTCAATAAAAATCTGCAATTAAATGTCTGATGATGATGAAACCATTGTCGATTGCCATAAAAATTCATCTGGTTCACTAATTAGGAAAGGAAATCTGCTGTCCTTAGCATGGCCTACATGCAACTCCAGATGCACAGCAATGCAGTTGACTCTTAAATGCTCTCTGAACAAGGGCAATTTAGGATGGGCAATAAATGCTGGCCTAGCCAGCAATGCCCACATCCTATGAACAAATAAAAATCGAAGGCTGTTCCCCATGTTGTACCTGTACTTAATCTTGCTGCCAGACTGTTTCACCACTGCTGTGCACCATGCTGTGTGCTTATAATGATATAAAGGCACCAATTGCTCATAAGAGATTGGGTAAACATGTTGTAGGTTCATTTATTTAAACTAGGCACATGCAAACAACTATACATAGGTAGAAAGTTTGAAGCCATCAGCAGTAGAGCAGTAGTGCTCTGCTCAAAAGCAAAAGTTAAACTAGGACTGGATTAGGTGACACGCTTCCCTTCTAGTGATGTCATGCTGCTATCCCTTAAAGGCATATTACAACAAATTGTTAGATAGCTGGATTATTAATTGAGAGACACAGATTTATGATCCAAATACTTGAGTTCAAATCCCACAATGGCAGCTGGGGAATTCAAATTCAGTTAACCTGGAATAAAAAGCTAATGTCAATACAGGTAATGGCCAAACTACTGGATTGTGGTTAAAAACCCATTTGCTTCACTAATGTCCTTGAGGGTGGGAAATCTGCCACTCTTACCTGGGCTTGTCTATTTATGACTCCGGATCCTGAAATGGTCAAGCAGGCTAGTCAGTTGTATCAAAACCATATGACCTTCACTACACAGACTGTGATGATTCAAGAGTGCAGCTAAGATTGCCAATTGCGATTAAATGTATTCCTGGAGGTTCCATCACATGATTTTCCAGCATGCTCCTGCTGTAAGTCAGCCAACACATCCATCCTTGTGGTGTCCTGCCTTCCTACACCTTCTTTTGCTTTGGAAAGCAAACAGACTCATTACCCAATTGGATGATGCTTGACTGTCGGACAAACAATCCTTATACCCCCATTTTTAATATTTCTATATCTGGCAAAGAGAAATTCTGAAAGAAAATGTAAAAAAAATTGTCTTTTATAATGTCGTTATGATTTTTTTCCAGGGTTGCACACAGCAATGTCCTGGAGATTGATCTTCAATTTCTGTAGACTCCAGGCCTATCTTGGAGGGTTGGGAACCCTAAGTGTGGCTTACCACCAGCTTCTCAAGGCCAGTTAAGCTTGGACAATAAATGCTGGTCTTGCCATCGATGCTTACATCCTGTGAATGAATTTAAAAAGGAAAATGCAACCAACAAAGTTGGTTCAAAGCACAGGAATAGCCCACAGAAAGAAAACGAGGGAAGCCGCACAAAAGAGTATGAAATTGCAAGCAGTTTGAAATGGAAACAGACACTGATAGTGTTCCATTTAGGTCCACCAGAGTCAAAAGGAGAGAAAAATAGTCCAACAGCCAGATACAGAATCTCCCCCATCATATATGTTCTGATAAAAGGTGGACATGTTAAACAACAACCAAACTCTCATTGTCCAGATACCAACAGATTCACTCCAGATCCGCCTGCTGTAAATAAAAAGTGGGTCCAAATATCGCAAAAGATTTAAATTACTGAGGTCATTTTCAGACCAGAGAGCTGCCATGTGCCAAGGAGTAAGGTAAGAACTTGGTTCAACAATGAGGAAAGACATAGTCAGACTGAGACAGTGAGGGAAAGTTAAAGTAAAAAGCATTAAAAATGTCAGTATAACATTCATGGATAAATTGAAGATGTACAGCAAAGCAATAACCTAATCTCTGTTTTCTCTGCTGTGAGCAGTGACTATAATACTTTATGCCACACAGAAGAGTGTCTGGTGCCCTGGACAGTGCTGTGGGATGAGCTGAGAACAAGTTTGCCCAGAAATTGTGCAACTTTTCCAGTGGACTGCTGCCAGCAAAGCTAGAATCTCAGCTGGGACCTGGCAGGGTCCAAGATTGAAGTGAAAGAACCCTGCAAAGCAACATAGGGTCAGTGGCTCCTCCCACCCTGACAAGATCATTGACATGAAGAGGTGAGGACTCCCTACATCAGGAGTTGTAACTCCCAGGTCCTCAATCAGGACCCAGCGCTATTTCCAGGCATATGTGTCTAAACGTGGCAAAGCTGAGGCCCACTGGGGGTCAAGTTCTGGAGGGAGAGAAATTTTCTTTTTAAACTTTAAAACAGACCGTTAAATGCAAGAAGCCGGGCATGGGGTGGAAGGGGGGAGGTGGGCAAGTCAAATTCCTCTTTTGCTGGAGATTTGACACTTAGTCTCCAGCCAACCAGCTTATGTCAGAATTTCTAGGGGGCAGCAGCTTCACTCCCAAACCGCCAAAGGCCCCTCTACCAAACTCCTGAACTTCAGCAGTGTACAACAGCAGAGTTCCGCAGTGGGAAGCACAGTATAGTTGTCAAGATCACACTCCCACATATATTCTGAGTCTTTATCTGTGCTACTGGTTAACCATTGATAACTGGCTGCAATAATATGCTTTAATAAAAAGTAGAATGAGTAGACCTCTTATTATTTCATTCCTTCATAAACTAAAATAAGTCAGCACATTTATCAAAAGGTAAATTATTAAAGGAGAATGAAAAGTTATAGTTTTGACAAATAACAGCATCTCAACGCCAAAGTTCAGAGGTCTTACTTTGTTATTCCCTCCCTGCTCCCCTGTAGCTGTTGACGTCTGTTGGAATGCAGTTCCACAAACATCACCATCCAGCTCCACACTCAAGTAAATGTTCTTCATTCAAGAGCATAGATAGTAAGATTTGGCTGAGTCTGCACAAGTGCACAGGTGCACAGGATCATATGCGCCCAGTGAATATCAGAAAAACTGGACAAATTGGAAGTCCATAAATAAACCAATCTTTTAAACCTTCCATTCACTTAAGTGGGGAAAAATAGGGTTGGTCCTCACTCTCTGAATTGACACATTTTCTGAGATGCAATGAACATGATTGATTCGTGTGCTTGGGTGCAGACCACAGGAAAATCTCACCCTTGAGTTCTCAGGCTATTTAAGCACATAAGGCATCACAGCTGAGTCCAGCCTTGTCCTGACTGTGCTTACTTTCCCACAAGGGTAACTGGATAGTAATTGGCATCTGACTGTCTTCTCCATAACCCAAAGAGGTCGAAGCTAATTGTCGATCTACTGCCACTCCAATTGAAATCAGCTAATTCAGCACAGATGGAGAGTCAAACCTGGGGTACTTTCTGGCCTGTAGAGCTCAGTTATACTTTGCTTAACAGCAGAGTCATCGCAGAAAGTGGCTTAAAAATAAACAAAGCAAATGGGTTAGAGGTTGACACGAAAGAGAAAAAAAACAAAAGCGTCTAAATCAAGGAAAAGATTGACAAAAGAAGGCATTCGGTAAAAGAGCACCTCATTCTTTTTCAAGCACTCAATCTGAGTGATCGTGGGGGAGGGGCAGATTGGCTTCTTTTAGACAGGCTCAAGGCCTTTGGTCAGGCTCCAGGCTGATCTTAACTGATCTTAGAAATTTTGAAATGTCACGTCAGAGAATGGGGTGAAAACTACACTTTTAAAGAATTGCAGCTAAAATAATAACGTTCAGTATTCCAAAATGTTAAATTATTTGCCATCTGGGAAACAGCTACAGTACAATGTGAATGACTTTTAACAATGCAAAAAAGGGAATCATAAGCAATTCATCACAGCTGGCCAGATTTAATTAATTTTTACATAAGATTTAAATAAACTAACCTAAATAACTAAACATCGAACAAGTCCAATTCACACTCGTGCTGCCTTACTATTTATGAAACCATTGTTCCATCAGTAAGATTTTAGGGTAGTGAGTTGGATTATAAAATGATTGAAAAAAGCATAAGAATTTTACAACAAAACACACTAAAGCTACATAAAAAATCTAAATAAATAACCAACACAGGATAAAATAAAATTGACAGGTTTGTTTTAGTCTTAAAACAACAGCAAGCAGGGAGATATAGAAGCTCTGTTAATATGTATTACAAAACTGTCTCTCTGTGTTAATAAAGTATGCTGAATTCAGAGGGCGCATGGTAGGTTTAAATTCATCAGTGTCATTTAAGAGGCCAAAAGGACAAAAAAATACAGTCATATTAATGCCATATTCAGAGTGGGTGGGACGCAGCAACTTCTGTTTCCCCCTCCCCCACTCCAGATTCATCCCACATTTATTTTCTTGCTCTCAATTTTTTCCTCATATTTTATCTACTGTGACCGTTTTTTGTAACTTTTAGGTTTTGTTTCTAATTTAATCCATTTCAACTCACTGCCTCATAACTATTTCTCCTGTATTCTATGTAGTTTTACTGTGGCCAAATCACTGGATCAAAATTTCCCATTCCTTCCTCCTTCTTTCCTTGCTCCCTCCCATCCTCCCTCCCTCCCTCTTTTCCTTCCTCCCTCCCTCCTTCCCTTCCTTCCTCTGTCCCTGCCTTCCACTTTCCTTCCTCCCTCCCTCCCCGCCATCGCCCTGGCCTTCCTTTTGCCCCATCACCCTTCCCTTCCCTATTTATCCTTTGGTGAAGATGGTGGCACAGTGGTACTGTCACTGGATTAATAATTTGGAGGCCCAGGCTGGGGTCTTTGGTTCAAATATCACCATGGCTACTGATGGAATTTCAATTCAATTAATAAATTTGGAATGTAATGGTGACCATGGCAGCTATCATTTTTTGTTGTAAAAACCCATCTGGTTTATTAATGTCCTTTAGGGAAGGAAATCTGCCATCCTTACCCGGTCTGGCCTACATGTGATTCCAGACCCACAGCTTGTGGTTGATTCTTAACTGCCCTCTGCAATGGCCTAGTAAGCTATTTGGTTCAAGGGCAACAAGGGCATATATTGCCAGATCCCATGAAAGAGCAAAAAATATTTCTCTCCTGACTGAATACTTTGAGTTCCACAGGTGGCAGTTACCTTCTGGTACCTTGCCCTAGTAACATTACCACATTAGTTTATCTTTGACAAGGAATAGCAGGTTAAATAGACACTTGGTCATCATGGCTGAACATAACCCCATCTTTAAGCAACATTGACATTTCCAGCAGCAATTGCCAGATTTCCTTCCTAAGGGCATAAGTGAACCAGATGGTTTTTTACAACAATCATTTCATGGTCACCATTAGACTTTTTAATTCCAGATTTTTTTAAAAATTGAACTCAAATTGCACCATCTGCTATGGCAGGATTTGAACCCAGGATCCCTAGTACTTAACCCTAGGTCTCTGGATTACTGGCCCAGCAACAAGACCACTACACCATCACCTCGCCTTATATACATTAGATAGTGTGATTCACAGATTAGGTTGTATTTTTAACAGAAAAACACAAAGTAAGTGAGATAAAAGCAAAATACTGTGGATGCTGGAAATCCAAAAAAAACCCCCCAAAATAGCTGGAAAAACTCAGCAGGCAAAGTAAGTGAGATTTGACAGATTTCATTTGCACAACAGTTGTCATTCATACTGGTATGACAATGAATGATTTTTAATGGATGAGTTTTGAAAAGTACAATTGCATTGCAAACAGACCCTTCTGCAGCTTCTTTTAAAAGTTCCTCATTCATGCAGATGCTATGAAGGTGATCAAAGGCAATACAACAGGTTATTATAAACAGTAGGAGGCAATCACATCTGATGATTAATTTGCTGAAAAGTACTGTATGCATGCTATCAGCTTTCTTTCAACTGAGAAATCTAGTTGAAGAGTCAAAAGACAAAGTCAAAGGCCAGAATTTGCCATCGCCACTGGTGTCGGGCATCATATCGGGCATAAGCAGACAATAGGGCGAGGAGGCCAAAAATCAGTTTCACAACGTTGTGAAACCAGTTTGTGATCGTCCGCTCCACCCGTCAATGACCCTTTTCCCGCTGCTGCATGTTGGGAGTGTCATTTTAATACATCTGCATATAATTGTAAGCCCTGCTCGCCGGAATCATCCACCCATGCTGGATCACCCGGGCACATTGGCAGGAAAACATAGCGGCCCAGAACACGCCTTGACAAGTGTGACGTGCAGAAGTCAGGACTTACCATTAGGGCCTTGCTCGCATCGCGGACGTCAGAGGAACAGAAGATGCTGGAGCCCAACAGCTACTGGACCATGGAGGAACACGTGCATCGCATGCTGGGTGCATTTATATGGACATGGCTCTACTGCGAAGCAGCTCACGGTAGAAGGTCACCGTGGATGGCTGGAGTCTGTTTCGGGACATCAGGGTCTTGGCCATAGGCTGCTATGGATGATTGTCGAGGGGTTGGGAGAGGAAGGTTTAGGTTTGGCTGGTAAAGGACAGTGTGACGGGGGGATGGCCGTGGTGTGAGGTTGGGAGGGGGGAAAACTATGGTGTCAGGGGGTGAGGATGGGAGAGAGGGAGGGAGGGAGGAGGGTGTAATGGGGGAGAATGTGGCAATTGAGGAGGCAGGTGTCAGGAGGGAGGAAGGTGTAAGGGAAGGAGTTCGGAGGTGGAAAGGAGTTCAGAGAGGGCCAGGACTTCGGGGAGAGGGAGGAAGGAGTTTGGAGGGGGCAGGGCTTGGGGGAGAGGGAGGAGTTTGGGGGAAGGGGTGCAGGACTTAGGAGGGAGGAAGAGTTCAGAGGGGGGCAGGAATCCAGGGGCAAGAAGGAATCTAGGGAGAGGAGTAAGGAGACCAGGGGGAGAAAGGAGTAAGGGTGGAGGAAGGAGTAAGGCAGGGGGATGCCCAGGTGAACATGCAAGGGAGGGGCCTGTGGAGTCAATCACTGCCTCCTGAGGAATGAACTGAGGGTGGGCGTGATAGGAGGGAATGGTGAGAATGCCTGAGGGCAGAGTGAGCTGGTAGGGTGGGGGGGATGAGGGTGCAACAATAGCGGTAGAAGGGAGGGTGAGAGTGGTTGGTGGGAACTCAGACCCTGGGGGTGGGAAGGAGGAGACTGGGGAGGTCAATGTGCATGGGGGTGGGATTTTCAGGAAGGAAGGGAATGTGCACGTTCACCTGGACACCTCTGAAAGAAAAGGATTCTGGCTGGTAGGTCATGGTGGGGTGTTAGAAGGTGATGCCAGGGGTGTTGACAGTGATGGGGGAAAGGACTTGGGTGACTGGGGGAGGGGAAAGGATGGGCGGGTACATATTTTACAACCACCAAGCTTCTGAAATCAAAAGTGAGCAGAGCCTTGTGTTGGACGGGATCAGGTGCTGCATGGGAGTGTGATGCAGGTCAGCTCAGATGGACAACTGAAATTGAACCCCAGCAGGGAGCACTGACAATGCTTGGGACAGTGAGATGAGTGTGATGTGGTATAGATCCACGTGCGTGGGAGAGTGCTTGCATGAGACTCCGAAAGGCCCTGTCACACACACACTTCTCCCTCCAGAATCACTCATGGTCCAGCTGCTTGCAGCTAAACTGCCAGTAGGGGCGGTGTGGGTGAGGGATGTGAATGCAGGGGCAGGACTCACAAAGCCTGTCATTGAAGCTGAAAGGCAATGTTACACATTACCCAGTGAAAGTGAATATATCTTCAGATTATAAAGTGACAATATGTGTTCATCCATGCAACCACTTGTAATCAGACTTTCTTAACTTTTCTAGGCCTACCACTTCTTCTAGGTGCTGCCCTGACATCTGCAGCAAGATTGGAGGCAGCCTGTGCAGTGGTTGGCCCTGTTGCCTTTGATGGCTTCGGCGTGGGTCCTCTGGAGAGCCGAGGCCTGGGGGTCCTGGCTTGCTTTGGCTGTCCTCCTGTGGGCCAGCTGCTCCCTCTGCAGTAACAGAGGACAAGGTTGAGGGGGTCACAGGCAAAGGGGACTCAGAGGGAGAGGGCAGCCTCTGAGATTCCTGAGTGGATGATCCAGAGGTGTCCAGAAGCCATTCCTCCTCCATTCGGGTGCCTGAGGGCCCCGGCCTGACTCCTTGAGGGGAAGGAGCACCTGGAGGGACATCGAGGTGCCCCGTTTCCCTCTCGCATTGCCACAGCAGGAACTCACCCACGGCCACTGCGATGGAGTGCAGGTCTGCGTGCACCTCCACGTTCTACTGGACCAGGGTCTCCATGGCTTCCATCATCCTTCCCATGGAGACCTCCATATTTGCACATGTGGGCACCACTTCATCAGAGAGCAGGCATTCGCACTCCTCCGACCAACGTGCCACTCTGTTGAGAGTTTCCAACAGCTCTGTGTGATGTCCCCCTACCTTCGGCTGACTCTCCACAGTGAGTTGGAAGGCCGAATCCAGAGGCTCATCATCTGACTCGGACCTCACAGATGCCTCTTCCCCAGCAGTCCCCTGAGTGCCAGGGAGCTTGGCTGAACCTGCCTCCTCCTGCTGCGGACACGTGTCCTTGCAGTGACCACCATATTCTGAATCCAAGCCTGCTCTAGACCTAGGTCCCACGGAGGTATGTATCTCTTTGCTGGTGGAGGGTATGGGTAAGTGCTGTGCCGGATCTTCCAGGCTGCTTATTTCCAGCTCTTCAATGGAAGAGGTGTCCTCTTTGCTGGAGGTGTGGACCTGGATGGAGCTGGAGGACTGGCTGGCTGAGGGTGTTGGTCGCTTGTGAAACAAAGTAGAGATAATTAGTGCATGGCAGCAGAGTCAGAAGCAGGAAAGAGAGCACTCACAGTTGTGTTGAGAGAGGGATGATGTGGTGTAGGATCATCACGTGTGCATTTGCCACCAACCTCACCATCGCTGCAGGCACAGTCCATGTCCTCAAAAGTTAGTGTGATGGCACACTCCTCAAAGTGAGTGAGGGGCCAAATGTGGGTCATTCCACCCACCATCTGGGACCTCGCCCTGCTAATGTGAGCAGGCTTCTTCTGCATGAAAACAGATGGAGAGAGTGTGAGCGGGGTGCATGGCACTGCGTGGAATGTTTGTGTGATGAGCGGAGCCATGGATGGGGTGAGGACGTGAGCTCCAGAGGATATGAGCCTGATGAAGATGTAGGGGTGAGTGTGAGAGTTAGTGGTGTTGTCCCTTGAAGTGTGAAGTCCCTGTCGGTGTGTGATGGGTTTATGAGTGTGTGAGTTGAGAGTGATGAGCAGAGTGATTTACCCTGGCAGAACGGAAGAGATCATTCATCCTCTTCCTGCACTGGGTGGCTGTCCTCTTTTGCAGGGTGTTGGCATTGACCACCGCTGCCACCGCCTGCCATGCTGGATTGGTGACCTTGCGTGCTGGCCTTCGCCCAGGGCGGGGGTAGAGGACATTACGGCAGGTTTCCACTACATCCAGTAAGCGCTTGAGGGAGGCATCGCTAAATCTGGAGGTTGCCATCAGTTCCCAGCAGCTTCCTATCCCTTGGAGAGTGCTAGGTCTGTGCAGGGGTGCCCTTTAAATATGGCACCCGGTTCACTGAAGGCCTGAGGTGGCGGGTGTGCGAACCAGATGCCGCCCCACCAGTGACCCGGTGTGTTTCCCGGGAGTGCATAATTAATGAGGCGGGAATGGGACGATACTGTGTGAACAGCCGCTATTGCGACTGGCGGGTAAAATGTCCTTTTTCCCGCCCACCACCGCACTTAGTGCAAATCTGGGACCATTCTGCCCAAAGTGTGGGACACTAGCAAAAGATTGAAAAGGTTACAGCAAATGCTGAAAGTCAGGAAGTCATTGTTAGGCAATGCCAAGCATTCGTTTTAAAAACCTTTAGATTATATAGACTTTGGATATAAAGGCACGCTCCAATTTCTGCCTTTGACACTATCCAAGGATACTTTCTTATCCTTAGCCATAATGCAAACCCATTTTGAAAACTAATTTCGAGAAACATAATTTTGGCGGGAGTTTGTTTCTATCCTGCATCTCCTATCCCTCCAAGGTGTTTTCCGAAGATATTCCCTCAGCTGTGGTCAACAAGCAATCATAAATGGCACCAAAAGTTTTTATGAACGGATTCTGCTATATTGTGTGAGTTATGTTGTCTATGGAGTAAGGCTGATTTGAGCTCCTAGCTTGTTGTTTCATTTCTTGTGTTGTCAGATTTACAATTCAGCAGAATTGTTATCTGAGTGCTCAGCGTTACAACAGCTCTGAGATGCGGCCTGCCCTGGGCAATAATAGACTTTAAGCTAATTAAACATACAGAGAAATCAAGGTTGAATTGTATCGGACTCTCAGTTTGTTAATAAGTTTCCAAAGCAACAATAGTAATTTGCATTGTAAGGCAAATCTTGTGCAAAATAAAAAAAAAGGCCTGAAGCCCCTTAAAATAAGAAGAGGCATCCTGGGCATAGAAGCATGGGGAAAGGGGAGGAGGCAGGATAGAAATCCCAACGCATGGAGGAAGAGGAAAGTTTTGAGGGGGTAATGAAAGGGGAAAGAGAAATGGCAAGGCAGCATGTCCACAAGTCCGTGAAGATGGCAGGATAGGTAGATAAAGTGGTAAGGAAAGCATGTGGAAGGAGAAATCCCAAGGCTGGGGCATAGCTGAGTGGAGCAAAGAGTGATTAGAGGCTGAGATTCTCTGTACTTTGCTACCTGTCTGTAAAGAGGCACTCCGGGCCCATGTGCCCTCTCTAATTGCCACCCTATTTTAAACCTTGGACAGAATTTTACCATTGGCGCGCGGGCTTGGCGGGGGCGGTGGGAAAGCCGACCACTGCCTGCGATCGGCAGCGCGCCGCCATTTTACATGGGGCAGGCCAATTGAGGCCCACCCAGCGTGAGATACGGCCTTTCAATGAGCGCGAAGGGGCAGGGGCTTAATGTCTGCCAGGTCCAATGGCGGCTCGGGGGCCGATTCAAATGCGGCCGCGGCACCTCCTGGAAGGCTGCCACTGAAGGACGTGGAAGTCCTGTGCATGGATGCTGTAGCGGGTGGACACGGCAGGTGGGAGGGCAGGTCGGCGAGGCATTCGGCCTCGCATTTTTCGGACGAGTGCCTCTCTGCCCGCCTAGAGGAGGTGGCAGCCAGGTGAGAAACACTAGTCCCCAGGGACAGGAGGTGAAGGCCTCCCCCCCCCACCTCCCCACCTCACCAAAAAGGCCTGGGAGGAGGTGGCATCCAGGGTCAGCAGTCACAATGTGGCGAGGCGCACATGGGTGCAGTGCCAGAAGTGCTTCACCAATCTGCTGTGATTGGGAATGGTGAGTACCGTGTTGGCGTGGGTCACTTTGCAGAAGAGGTAAGAGCTGCCCATCCCCACTGTGGACCTCAGAGGTGTTGGAGTGTGAGTGGCAAATGTCAATGAGGCAGCATCTGGGCAAGAGGGTGAGTCCTGGCTACTTGGACTGAGGGCCTTGCCGCTCCAGGGTCACGAATGTGCTGAACCCTGCGAAATGTTCCTCAGGTGGGGTTGGCCAGGCTGCAACGGTGCTGCAGGTAGAGGGTATACTAATCAATGCTCCCCTATCGTTCCAGAAGAAAACATCCCATAACAATGCAATGCGGGGGACCCCCACACCTCCTAATCCTCAGTTCAATACAAGCAGGAGGCCCTGGAGCTGGAGAGGCACCATTCACCTCGGTCAAGCAACCGCAGTGAGGTTGGGGTGCCAGAGGGAGGTCAGAGTGCAGTGCACTGAGGTCAGAATGTGGCTTTTTGCAACCATTGCAGTGTAGTCTGTATATTGATGTGAGCCTTGAACCTGGAATCCCCATTGATAATGGAAAGGCGAGGGCACCATGATGCAGATCTCTGTCTCATCAGAGTGCCAGGCATGCACACTGACAGTTTCATGACTTAAACTAATGACATGTCCTTCTCCCTTTCAGGCTCACCAGCAGCCCCTCGTTGTAAGGAGCCTGAAGGCCCACCCCTGACCCCTGAGGTCCAGCATGCTGAGCACGCACCAGCTTCACACCCTCTTTGTCAAGCAGGCACCAACAATGATACCAGCACCTTGGTGGGCATGAGATCAGCATCTAGTATCTCGGTGCACATAGGTGGGGGCACTTCACACTCACTTGAGGCGCAGGTGGAGGCAGAGAGTGCTCAGGGCTCCGGCAGTTGGAGGACTGCTGGGGACCAGGAACATGCTCAGTCGGTGGCTGATGATGTGCTCTGGAGTCATCCCTGAGGTAGCAGATGCTGGATGTCCAGCAGGGTATGTGGGAGGATCTGGCCGAGATACATGAGAGTATGTGTGCCATAGTTCCTGTTGTGGAGGAGTTCATGTGGACCATAAGCACTGCGTTTACCTTCATGGCCGAGCGCAATGCCTCCTCCATGGAGAGAGTGGCGACTCTCATGGAGAGGCTCTTTCAAGGGACAGAATCAGGGGTTCCTGAGGTTGTGCTCGGACCTGCAAGCCCTCACACCGGCAATTAGCTCAGCTGGTCAGTGTCAGTGTGGGAGATGGAGATGGATTGGGCACCCAGTATCCCAGCTCGGTGCCCAACCATCAATGGTGAGCAGGGAGGTCCAGAGCGACCTGACCTTGCCATAGAAGCTGCCTGTCGTCTCTGCGGGCTCCTCTCAGGGCATCCTGGATGATGGCAGCAGCTCCTCGGCCCCTCTGCCAGTGACCATGGCATCTGATGAGGCTGTGGCAACTAGGGAGATGCCAGCCATGGCACTGGCCACTCCCTCCCAGGCGGGGCCAGCACAGGCTCCACGGGCCAGAAGACACCTGCCAAGTTCATCAAGGCCAACAAGTTAGCAGAGTGAGCAGGCTGTCTCCAACGCCGCTGCCAGCGAGGGGGGAGCACCTAGATGGAGCACTCACAAGTAAAAACTTAAAGCACCTTAAGCACAACATGGCCTGATCACGGGTGATATTTGTTTGCTCCATTTTTCTGTTTTTTTATAGTGGTGCGATGTAAAACACCGGTGAATATTATTTTCTGCCATGTTTGTCACTCAGAAGTAAGTGAGATTTTTTTTTGCAACTGGTCTCTGGATGCTTCATTTGCTCTGTAGGTGCAGAGTAAGCCATGATGCTATGATGGACGTGTGACTCCTTAAACTTTATTGCGCCTTCACATAGTGTACGTTGTTGACCAAGGAACTGGTGCTGTCAGGGATCGAGTATGGAGCCTGCAGCCCTGGCATGTGATGGTGGTTCTTATTTGGTAGGTTAGCTGAAGGAGCATTGGATCAAAGCGTCCCGGTGTCCCTGCCTCCCTGGACGTACCCAGGTCATTGTCTATGCTCTTAGTGTTCTCCTACCGTGCTCGTCCTCGGACTCACTACTGGACTCATCACCTGTGGCCTGTGCCGATGTGTCAAGATCTTCTTCCTCCACTGTGCCCCCCGCCCCCTTGCCAGTGCCAGATTGTGGAGAGCGCAGCCTGCAACTACTATCAGTGACACACGATCTGGAGGGTATTGCAGTGCGCCCCCTGAGCGGTCCAGGAATCGGAAGCGCATTGTGAGAAGACCGATGGTTCTCTCTACTACCGCTCTTGTGGAGGTGTGGCTCCTATTGTACCACCGCTGGTCTCTGTTCTTGGGTAGCAGAGAGGCGTCATCACCCACCTTTTGAGTGGATAGCTCTTGTCACCCAGCAACAATCCATCTGGAGCACTGAAGAGCCCCGGCACCTGGGAGTGCCTCAGGATGTAAGCGTCATGGGAGCTGCCTGGGTACCTTGCACAGACTTGCAGAATCTGTGTCCTGTGGTCACACACTATCTGCACGTTCATGGAGTGAACGAATTGACGAAGGCACCGGGCTCACCCGCTGGTGCCTTGATGGCCACATGTGCAGTCGATTGCATCCTGGATACAGGGGAACCCAACAATTGCTGCGAAGCCTCTGGCTCACTCTGCCTGGCTGGCCTCGTCCGTACGTAATGAATGAGTCAATGCACACCTGAACAGAGCGTCTGTCACCAGTTTGACGCAACTATGGACAGCTGATTGGGAGACTCCACACAAATCCACCACTGAGCCCTGGAAAGAGCCGGAGGCATAGACGTTGAGGGCCACTGTGACCTTCAGAGCTACTGGCATGGGATGTCCACCCACACAGTCAGAGCTGATCTCAGGGCTGATCCTCTGACAGATGGAGGTCACTGTCTCCTTTGAGAGTTGGAGCCTCCTTTGGCATTGCACCTCAGACATATTGAGGTAGCTGCATCGCCGCCTGTAAACCCTGGCAGCAGAATAGTGGCATCTTCTGCAGCTCCTTCCACCTTGGACACCCTGCTGGCCCTGCACCCTTTGTGCCTGCGCCTGTCCTCACACAGGTCACTCCCCTGAAAGCTGAATAGGGAGACGTGGCCTCCTCTCCCTTCTGGTCCTCTCTTTCCCCTCAGAAGAGGTGCTTCCACAATCTTCATTGCCAGGGTAAGGGAAGGCTGTCTGATACCTGGAAGACCCCACGCGATGTGAATCCTCCGGAGGCCTGGAAGACAACACTGAGCCTGAACTGAAGCCTCTAAATGCTCTGAATGCAGCACTGAAGCAAAATAAAACTGTCCTGTTTACAGAAGAAAGCAGCAGCAAGTGATATCCAAAACTACTCACTATTTGCTTTGTGAAGCCCACTGACCCCCTTATCCCGCCCGTGGATGAACTTTTGCAAATTGTGGCCTGTTCACCTGCCCGTTTTGCCCATGTGACGACCTGAATGTCGCATGGGCTATGTAAACTCGGAGTCAGTTGCTTTCTCAAGGGCCTTAGCTGGCCATTTAATTAATGGCGGGTGCGCCTCCATCTTCATCGCGTGCCCACCTAGCGAAATATCACGAGAGGGCGCATTGACATCGAGACACTCGTCTTACGTCAACGTGCTTTATTTAACGCATGGGCATGTCGGGCGTGCGCCTGTACGCCAAGGGTAAAATTTTGCCCCTTGTTTTTCTCTCCAAGATAAGTGTGTTTCCACCTCACAACTCCCCCTAAACCCCCTGTTCCTGCCAATCAGGCTGCGGTCTTTGTTACAGCATCAAAACAACCGTTGGTAAAGTTTTAAACCACATCCTTCTTCCTGGACCTATCTACAGCACTTTAACACAGTCGATCATACCATTCTCCTCCAACATTCCTGTTCTGTTGTTCACCTCTGTGGGCAGCTCTTTTTTGATTCTGTTCCTACCTATCTAAACTCAGCAGGTGCACCTCCAGAAATAGCTTATCATCCCTTCCCTGCACTATCACCTCTGGAAACCCCATTTCTTAGTCCCTTCTCGTCTTGACTCATATGCTGCCCCTTAGTGACAGCATCCACAAACACAGTGTAAGCTTCAAGGTATCAACTCTACTGTTCTAATATTTCCCATCCCTTCCACTCTGCTTTTGATCCCCCATCCTAGGATCTCAATTCCCCTCCCTTTCCCCATGGTTAGTGTCTACAATATCCCTTTCCTATCAATGTGCTCTTCATTGACCTACATTTCTTCTCTCCTCATAAGCTCTTTACTACTCATGCTGCAAACTAGACTCTCAATTCACTTCCCCTTTAATTTACCATCACTCATCTCCACCAGCTGTCCTTCATATCCCCAATATGTCAAATAGAAAATTCTTATCCTTGTTTATAAGTTTCTGTGTCAACCTACTTCTGAATCTCTTCCAGTCCTATAATCCCTCCCAAACAGCCTGTTCCCCTGATTCTGACCTTCTATCGACCCCAACTTCCTTTTTCCTTAAAACTTTTCCATTGAAGCTTTGTCACATCTAACCTGTTCTCTGAACTCTCTCCCTAGATCACTTCAACACTTCCCCCTCTTTTCACTTTTAAAAATATTCTCAAAACTCATCTCTTCAGCAAAACTTGCCATCCCATCTCCAAATCGCTCACTTTCTGCCTCAACATTCATTCCCAACCTCCATCTATGAAACTCCTTGAATACTTTCTGTCTCAGGGGCGCTATATAAATTCACAGGCCTTAAAATACCAATTAGGGCAAAGGCAGAATCCTGGTGCAGCTCTGGATTATGAATCGGTAAATGGCACTGAATCCGGTTCTGCGAAGGCGTTGTCTGGGAGAGTTTCCAAGCAGTCCCAGGAGTTCTGCTCTCTCTGCTCCTGCCTCTGCAGAACTCGCACCATCTGAGAGCTGCCCTGAGTCCTGCTGAGGCCCGTAAAACAATCCCAGCTCTTTGCTAGGGAAAGAAAAGTGATCCTTTCCCAAGAGGCCCGCTGGGAATGGCAAACAGAAGAACACAGTTTACCTCAGCCTCCCACACTCTGCCATCAGAGTGACATGTCAGCACTCTGACACTCTGCTGGTGGTTTGGAATAAGCGCTGCTGATGTGATCTTGCAGGCTTGATATACTCACCCCAATCACACAGGTGGACCCCATCTCTAAGACTTTGGACAGTCTTTGGCCTGGGGCTAGAATAAGGGAGTGGGGAATGTTCTGCTTCACCACAGTTGTGTCAGCGGAGTGGACCTGTAGGAAATTTGGGCCCAAGGCATTAATATTGTTGACAAAGACATGGACCTTGGCAGTAGAGGGGAGAGATAAGGTCAATGCCGGGTAATTTTGTGTAACTAGAAGAAAGCAGCATTGGCAATGGAACGGATGTGTGGGAGGAAACTGAGATCAGGTTTGAGCAAGAACCAAAGAGTCTGCAGTTCCTGCCTTATCAAGGCTTTGCTGGTTTCAGAAACCCAGAGGTTCAGAGATGCTTGCAGGAGCTGAAGAAGAAGGTTTCAGGTTAGCCAGCATTCAGCTGGAGGAAACTGTGGTGTCAATATCAAACATTTTCAAATTATGGCAATAAATTTTGGTCACTAGTGGGGGCAATGAAATAGATAAGGAAGCTGACCCCCTGTTTCCAGATGTTACTGAGGGATAGCCTATAGATAGTGGAGAGGAGGGGGCCAAGGAAGTTCCTCTGAGTTACACAGGAGGTAACTGCGCAAGCAGAGGAGCAGCTGTGCCACTGGCAACAAAGTCACGGCCATCTCAGGTGAGGTAAAGGCAGAAGCAGGAAAGCGCAGTGGCCTGGATTGGACCACATTGGAGAAGGGTGGAGTGGACAATAGTGGTTGAAGGCAACATAGAGAAGAAGGAAAATGAGGAGAAACAGAAAGTCAGTTGCAATCGCACAGAACGTTGCATGTAATTTTGACCAGCACGGTTTCTGCGGTGTGGATGAGGTGAAAACAAATATTGGCCTCTTGCTAAATTTAAATAGGATTCAAATAAGAAATGATAAGAGAAGTGGAAATGCAGCTGCAAGGAGAGGATTTTGGAAATGAGGGGAATGTTTGAGATAGACGATAGTTATACAGAAAGTAAATGGGTTTAAGGTGGGCTTTCTGAGGGAGGCAATGATAATTGTTTTGAAGGAAGTGGATGGACAGGTTTTTGAACATTCAGACAAACCAAATTAATTATTTTCCCCTTTTTATACTTAAACTAGAAGGACTGGTCCTTTTGGCTAATGAACCATTTCTGCCATGCAAATCAAAACCACAGAATGGTTAAAACTGACTATCTAATACTTCAAATTTAGTATTTTTGCTATTGCTCTGCACAGCTCCAAAGGAGGACAACATCCTTGTTTGACAACGTGGCAGTCACATTTCACTGACTTTAAAGTTAACAGTTTTTATTTCCTGGATTAACATTAAATACTAAAGCAAGCCACCAGAGGGTTCTCCCAACTAAATCACTAATTCCATTGTTGCAAAAGTGATAGATCCTGCTTGAAAGGGTCCTCAGAACAGGTTTTTACTGTTGTGATTTGTTCCACAATGATACATTGTAAGGTTTGCAAGGGATTTTAACTGGTGGAACTAGGGTGCGTAATAGCAATGGCTTTTACAAGCCCATGTATCCTAATTTTAAAAATAGGGCATGAGCCCATAACACCACTAAGACAATGTATGACATGTTTCTGATTTGCAAATGGCTTTACGGTTACCATAAACTTTTGAAGATTTCTCTCTGCCATTGTTCAGGCAACATAAAAGGAGTTCTGTACTGAACTTAATCTGGCCCATAACTGACCCTAGAGCATTACGTAGCATCACTGGCAGCTAAGTGAGAAAATATTTATGTTCCCCGGGTGGAATCTTCTACTACTTTGCAGAACTCAAAAGTGGAATTAAGAAGACAGAATTTCCTTTTAAAAAATACTGTGGAGAGACCCTGACAGACCACTGTGGAAAAAAAAAGTGACCTTCTGCTCTCAGTGCATGCTTTGCTTACAGAGGACAGATGAGATCAAAGAAACAGTGGACTAGACGTTTGAGTATGCCAGAAATAGAGATGCAGCGAGCGTAGGGAACACCCCCTGCACCTGTATGCACCAAAAGTCGGGCCTTGGCCCTCGTTATCATCAAACTGACAAGCTGCGGATACCGAATGTGCATTCCCTAGCAGCTTGTTGGAGAAGAGGACTAAAGATCTACCCAGTGGCCAGCAGCCCTCAGCTAAGTCATTAAGAGGGACCTGGGTTGGGGGGTTAGGGGCATCCATGAGAGGAGGAAGACCATGAGAGGGTCGTGGTGTTCAGGGGAGGGGCATTGGGATGGCCATTCAGGTCTGGGATGGTGGTGGAGGTTATCGAGGTGGGTTTGATGCCACATGGGGTGGTGAGGGTGGGGGGCAAGAACTCACTGGGAACATCCTGTGTGGCTTTAATGTGTAGCTTCACACTCAGGTAAATATATTGTCTTACCTTGTTGGTGGCAGGCTGTAGGGTTAGGACTGACTGCCTTTTTAGGCTGCATTCCTGAATAAGATTTAGAGAAACCCAGCATTGCAGTCAAGGCCCCAAACAAGCACTAGGCCCCTTATTTCCACATCCAAAGAACTTAAAGCCTTTTTCAGGTGCGGGCCCTCTTTTTATTTGTCTTTATCATACAACAATTGATGCGCTTGCAGCTCATAATGAGTAATTGGAGGCTTAGGGGGCTGGTGGCCCTCAAAAACAGTGACTGTGTGGCCAAGTCTCTAGGCCAGAGTTTCCTACGGTTTGAAGTTTAGAATAGTACTAAATTATGTTTCTATTACAGAGTACACTGCACTGGCCTAGAAATTCAATTGCCCAGAAATGGACAAAAAGGACTGGGGCCTGATGTTCATGTAGTCGCAACAAGCAGTGACCCTAACTTAGGGGCTGCGTTTTATTTTATCCCTCATTTTGTTAATTTAGTTTATTTGGTGGGCTTTAAAAGAACCTAGTTGCAGCAACCACATTAAATTTGGTGCTGCAGGCTTGTTATAGTGACTCAGACGTGCAACCAACCCTGTTGGGGGGGGGTGGCGGGGCATAGTGGGTGGAGGCAGGAAATCAGGTATCCTGCAGTGAGGGTAACCAGTACGTCTTTAAGGTGTGTAGGGTTACACTCTGGCTGCGGACAACTTGTAAAGAGAGCAATGGCATCTAGACCCGTAGATCAGGCTCTGGGTTCTTTGATGCTACTTTTGGAGGACCTAGTCTAGTGAACAAGAGAAGAGAGATACCATTCCTCCAAAAGAGGGCAAAAAGCCCACCAGGCAATGCCTCTAATATGCCAGCGGGAAGAATCTGCTGAGGAAGTCGCAGCAAACAGTTTATCTTCTGTCTGTCATCTTGCTTGGGTTGCAAGCTCCCTGTAACGCCATTGCTTGTTTAAGCAGCATTAGGTTTTATATATAGCTGCTGCAGCAGGTTTCTATGCTTTCCCCCTGCCCATGCACCCGGTCTCCGCTCCCCCACCTCCCAGGTATTTTATGGCATCTCATTCCTCTAACCAATATGATGGTTTTATATGCTTCAGCCAGTTTTTTCTTCATTCTCAAGCACTAAACGGAACTCGCACAATTCTGAGTTTGAGTATTTGCCTTAATTTCAAGTGGAGCTTTGTGAAAAATCTTTTGGAAGTCATGATATAAAGCTTTGCACAGTCCACTTCCTCAAAAGATTTTGAGGAGATTAGTCTTGTTCTCTGAGTCCATGTTTACTGCTATTTCAAGGGTATGGCTGTACAGGCATTCCTCAAGTTTACTCCTGCTAGTTAATTCCATTGGCATGCACAACAGTAAGACTGATGGATCTCCAGTTACCTGGTGAATCCCAAACTGCCCAGTTGCTCCACATACTGCCACCATAACTAAAATTGGCATTGATCCTGATCAGGTGGCAAACCTTCTGGCTGGGTTTGTGGATGCAGAGCCTCTTAAATGGCCATCTCTCTGAGAGTGTGATGCAGTGACATGGACCCTTTTTAAAAATTCATTCATGGGATGTGGGTGTCGCTGTCTGGGCCAGCATTTATTGCCCATCCCTCGTTGCCCTTGAGAAAGCGGTGGTGAGCTGCCTTCTTGAACCGCTGCAGTCCATGTGCTGTAGGTACCCCCACAGTGCTGTTAGGGAGGGAATTCCCGGATTTTGATCCAGCAACAGTGAAGGAACGGCGATATATTTCCAAGTCAGGATGGTGAGTGACTTGGAGGGGAACTTCCAGTTGGTGGCGTTCCCATCTATCTGCTGCCCCTATCCTCCTAGGTGGTAGTGGTCATCTGATATTCCCACATTCCAGAGCAACCAGGCTTTAGGCTGATGCCGATACGTCTTAGTCAGCCAGGCATACTTCTTGGTGCACTGCCAGATATGGGGACTTTCAAAGTTCTGTACATCAATGTTTTTTAAAGAGATCTTAAGGCAGTTTCTTTAATGAGGAGGTTGTAAGAGCACCTAAACATTTTCCCCGGGGAAGACCCTGCACCCATTTTCAGTGCGGGACTCTCCAGATTAAGTTTCTCTGTGGTGGGGGTGTGTTCAACCTTATTAAAGTCACTTAAATTGTGGGACTTCCCCGTACATTCTGAACTTTGACAGGGTCAAAGGCTGAGATCCAGGGCAGCTGCATTATGGTACTTATGCCAAGATGCAGTGCTGACTTTGAAGGCCCCCTTTGTCCCTTTTTCTGAATACATTTTTGAATAAGTGGTTGGATGCAGTAGATTTGTAAGAAATTTATTAGTAAGAAGGGAGGCACATTATTGAAATGCATGTGCAGTTTCGGAGCTGTCTCTTAAATCCACATGACTTCTTGTTTCTACGAGTTGCCATAGCATACGGACTAAATGATCAGCGACAAGATCAGCTTTAACCTTTCTCAGGCCCTAGGATCAATGGAAACCTTGGGGCTCTGTCATTGTGAACATGATGGTGCAGGCACAGCATGAATAGTTTTAATGCTGAGCAAGCAAACATACAAAGAGAGAACTGCTTCAAGTAAATTTGGGAATAAATTATGAAAATATGATCCGTTAGCCTTGGCAAGTCTGGGTCTGTATTTTTTTCTTGCAAGAATACTTCAAGACCTTTGACTACACAAGCTAGAGTTGCTTTATGCTCAGTTGAAGTATTTGTCGGTCTTTAGAACTTGCATTGGTGCGCAAGCAAAAGTGTTGTGATGAAAAGCTAGAGAAAATGGGGAAGGGGATGGTGTTCATGACGCTCTGAATAACTGTTTACCTTAACTTTGACAGCAGCACTGATCATTTCACAGTTTAGATGAAGAAATGTATGCATTTGTTACATATATAAATCTACAAGATGCTCTGCAGCAACTTGTCAAAATTTCTTTGACAGCACCACCCAAACCTGTGACCTCTACCACCAAGAAGAGCAAGGGCAGCAGACACATGCAAGTTCCCCTCCAAGTCACACACCATCCTGACTTGGAAATATATAATGCTAGTCCTTCATGGTTGCCGGGTCAAAATTCTGGAACTCACTCCCAGCACTGTGAGTGTACTAACATCAAGAAGGCAGCTTACCATCACCTTCTCAAGGTCAATTAGGGATGGATAATACATGCTGTTCTTTCCAGTGACACCCATATCCCATAAGTAAAAAACCCTACAATGTCTAGAAAGCACCTCCGACGGCAAAATGATTAATGTTTGTGTTCAGAAGGAAGAGAACTGAAATTCTAATGATTACAATTTAGAACTAAAATATGACTGGGAGAGACATTAGCCAATTTTACTACTTTCATTTAGGAAGCACTGCTATTTGGTGAAGGCTCCTGAGAGTAGAATCGCTCAAAGGCTTTCGATGTCCTATGAACAATATTTTTATTCCCAGTTCCTCTACCTGTCCTTGGGATGCTACCTCAGTGCTTAGATCTGACCTCAGTAATGGAAATTGGCATTATGTTTGACAGTAACATTTTACTCTTGGCACACCCTTCTCTCACCCATATCCAATGACTGGCTTACGAAGTTTTAAAGAATTAAACATGTGCCAAAAATTAGCTATTTATTCAAGGCATTGTTCATCTGAAGCAAGTTTGGCTGAGTATACAGTTCGTTCATTGTCACAATACGTAAGAATGTTTTCTGACCTCAAAATAAAATTAATGGGGTGCAGACTTCATAAAGATTCATTGTGTTGCAAAGTCAGCATTCAGGGCTACTTTAGCCTTTCTTCCTTATTGGTAACAAAGACAACGCCACTTTAACTGTACAATTGTAACTACTGATCATAAGTCACCACAAATATCAACGCTCACTTTGTTAGCTCTTTTCTTATTTAAATACCTATAGGCCAGGATTTTACGGCCCTTCCAGCCTGGCAGGGTATTACGGTCCCACCTAACTGAACGGGGATCTAAATGGCTCGCCAGGGGGAGAGACGCCATGGTGGGACCGCAAAATCCTGGTCATAGAAACTCTTACTATTTGTCTGTATATTTCCAGAAACCTTTCTCTCATACTCTAATTTTTCCTTCCTTGTTAATCAAAGAATGACAAAAAGATTAAGGAGGGAAATATTAGAGTATGAGAGAAAGCTAGCTGGAAATATAAAAGCGGAGAGTGAGCGTTTCTACAGTGAGTCTGGGGAATTAATAATAGAAAGTAAGGAGATGGCAGATGAATTGAACAGGTATTTTGCATCAGTCTTCACTATAGAGGATACAAGTAACATCCCAGAAATAGCTGTAAGTCAGGAAATGGAAGGGTGGGGGGAGGAACTCTGGAAAATTACAATCACCAGAGAAGTGGTATTGAGCAAATTGATGGAGCTGCGGGCTGACAAATCCCCGGTCCTGATGGACTTCATCCTAGGGTCTTGAAAGAAGTGGCTAGTGAAATAGTTGATGTGTTGGTTTTAATTTTCCAAAATTTCTTAGATTTGGGAAGATTCCATCAGATTGGAAAATGGCAAATGTAACTCCTTTATATCAAAAGGGAGGGAGACAGAAAGCAGGAAACTACAGGCCAGTTAGCTTAACATCTGTCATAGGGAAACTGTTAGAAGCTATTACTAAAGATGTTATAGCTGGGCACTTGAGACTCAACATGGTTTTGTGAAAGGGAAATCATGTTCAACCAATTTATTGGAGTTCTTTGAAGGAGCCACATGTGCTGTGGATAAAGGGGAACCCGTGGATGCACTGTACTTAGATTTCCAGAAGGCATTTGATAAGGTGCCCCATCAAAGGTTATTGCGGGTAATAAAAGCTCATGATGTAGGAGGTAACATCTTGGCATGGATAGAAGATTGACTAGCTAACAGGAAACAGAGGGTAGCCATAAATGGGTCTTTTTCTGGTTGGCGGAATGTAATGAGTGGTGTGCCACAGGGATTAGTGCTGGGGCCTCAACTTTTTACAATTTATATAAATAACTTGGATGAAGGGACAGATGGAATGGTTGCTAAATTTGCTGATGACACAAAGATAGGCAGGGAAGTAAGTTGTGAAGAGGATGTAAGGAGGCTACAAAGTGACATAAATAGGTTAAATGAGTGGGCAAAGACCTGGCAAGCGGAGTACAATGTGGGCAAATGTGAAATTGTCCATTTTGACAGGAAGAATAAAAAAGGAGCATATTATCTAAATGGTGAGAGATTGCAGAGCTCTGAGATTCAGAGGGACCTGGATGTCCTATTGCATGAATCACAAAAGGCTAGTATGCAAAAGGCTAGCAAGTAATTAGGAAAGCTAACAGAGTGTTATTGTTTATTGTGAGGGAAATTGAGTACAGAAATAGTGAGGTTATGTTTCAGTTGTACAGGGCACTGGTGAGGCCACATCTGGAGTACTGTATACAGTATTGGTCTCCTTATTTAAGGAAAGATGTAAATGCGTTAGAAGCAGTTCAGAGAAGGTTTACCAGACTAATACCAGGATTGGGCTTTTTGTCTTGTGAGGAAAGGTTGGACAGGTTAGGCTTGTCTCCACTGGAGTTTAGAAGAGTAAGAGGTGACTTGCTCAAAACCTTTAAGAACCCGAGGGGTCTTGACAGAGTGGATGTGGAAAGGATGTTTCCTCTTGTAGGAGAATCTAGAACTAAGGGTCACGGCTTAAAAATAAGGGGTCGCTCATTTAAGACAGACATGAGGAGAAATTTTTTTCTCTCAGAGGGTCATGAGTCTTTGGAACTCTCTTCCTCAAAAGGCAGTGGAAGCAGAGTCTTTGAATATTCTTACAACAGCTAGATAGATTCTTGACTAACAAGCGGGTGAAAGGTTGTCAGGGGTAGGCGGGAGGTTACAATCAGATCAGCCATGATCTTATTGAGTGGCGGAGGAGGCTTGAAGGACCAAGTGTTTGTATGTTCGTAAGTATGGCTTTTCCTCAGTTGTGTAGTAAAACAGGTAAGATCATCATATAGGCCAGAATTTTCAGCAGGGCAAGCAGGCCCCGCTCCCATTCGCCGAGGCGTAAAATGATGTGGGGTGACGTCACAGCGCGTCATTTAGATTTTCAGTTCGGCGGGCACGCAGCTGACCCGGCTGCGCGCCCGCCGAACTGTCAAAGGCCTGTTAAGGCCATTTAAAACTAATTAAACTAATAAACTGAGCTGCCTATCCAACCTTAAGGGGTGGCGAGCAGGCGAAGAGCCCAGGCGGCCTTCGCAAATTTTGTGGAGCCTCATCCACCAGCGGGATGAGGTTTCATGAAGTGTTTATGAATTGAATAAAAATTTTTATAAAAATTAATTGACATGTCCCAGCTCATGTGTCACTGTCACATGAGGGGGCATGTCTTAAAATTTTTTCTTTCCTTTATTTAGATTTTTAAAACTTAGACTAATCTCCCTGAGGCACCTCAGGGAGATTTCTGCGCTCTTTCGTGCACATGCGTGAAAGAACCCAGGCCCTGACTCAGGGAACCCTCCAGCTGCTCGCACAGGGAGAGCTCAGCGCTTCTGGGCGCACATCACGCTGGGCGGGCCTTAATTGGCCCGTCCATGTAAAATGGCGAGCGCAGACCCAATTGGGGACGCCGATTGGGTCCGCGCTCCCCTTGGCCAATGACTACATAAATTACTATACAATCATTATTGTTGCCACCTATGACACATTTTGCAATGGGTTCTGCGTTTGACCATTCTTTGATAAATTATACGAAAATGCAGAGGGAAAGACTCATTAGTTAGCTGTTTATTTTTAGGCCAAATTCCTGATTCATGTCATCTACAACTATAAATAATATTCATTCAGACTTTATTATTGGTCATGCTTTTTTATGATCCTGTAATTTAACATTATATATTGTTCCTTCCATATGCATTAGGTTATGTGTCATTTGTAGAATCAAATGTAGCACACCACCTGAGTTGGAGAAATTCTGTTTGCCAGTAAGGGTGCCTAAAGATTAAAGATGCCTTGTACCAAGCAATAAATGATTTGCAAGCCCCAAATCCGTCTATATACAACAGTGAGTTCAGAAGGGCGGAATTTTATGCCTCCTTCTGTGGATGGGATTTTCTGGTCTCGCCGAAGTCCATGGGCTTTTGAACAGCTCGCTGCATTTTACGGCCCTGCCCCTGCCCTGACGGGGCTGTAAAATTCCACCCTAAAATCTGATTATTAAATGTACATTTTTCAATTGCTTCGAAACTGGGCCAGATCTTCCTGGAGAAATGACAGAGAATTCACAGCACACACAATTATTAATGCAGAAATTCAGCAAGTTCAGAAGAAGAAATGCTCTGTAAGTTATGAATCTGTACACGATGCTGATCAATTTATCTTGCACCATTGTTTGACTGACGCAAATGGCATCTGACCCTCAAACTCCCCGTAATTCCCCCTGCTGGATTTGCTCATTAATTGCCCATTAAAATTACTGCAGAAAGTCAGGGCTGATACTTAGTAGAGTAAGTACCTTTGAACAATTTGATAGTTGTTAATGCAATGCTAATCAATCTCTCAAACTCAGAAAGGGAACAATTTAAACTGTTGAGTCTCATTCCTACATATAATAAATCCACCTAAGAGATTTAACTATTTCAAATTTTTTTTTAATTTTGTTATTTTTCTTTCTGCTTCTTTTTTCTTCAGTGTTAATCCAATCTTCCTTTCCCTCTTTTTAGCCAGCTGATTTGATTCTGATTCATCCTCCTTTTCTGTCATTCATTTGTTTCTTTCTCAATCTTTTATTCTCATTGGTGAAGGAGCTTGACTGTTGGTCCTGGTTCACTAAGGTCCCAGACACCCTGTTGCCCTCACCTTTCCATTATCATCTCACATTTCCAACAAGCTACAGTGTAAATTATATAAAACCATAACTCATGCCACATATTGCGAGATCCCATCTCCAACAAGACTTGGTCAATTGTTCTTGTAAAAAATATTCCATCAGATGTTATATATTTTGCCATCCATTCTTGAATAATGGAATTTCAAGCTTACAAGTGTTGAAAATGCAAACGCAAAATATTGTAGGAGCTAGAAATCTGAAATAAAAACAGAAAATATTGGGAATACTCAGCTGGTCAGGAAGCACCTGTGGAGAGAAACAGGGTTAACGTTTCAGGTCGAAGACTTATCATCAGAACTGAATGAAATGTTAACTCTCCCTCTCTCCACAGATGCTACCTGAGTATTTCCACCATTTTCTATTTTTATTTATGGGTAGAATTTTCTCGTCGGCATACAGGGGCGAGCCCCTCACGTCGACACGTAAAATGACGCGTGGTGACGTCTGGCATGTGTCCCGACAACACCTCGTGCCATCGCAATATTTCGGTGGGCAGGCGCGCGATGATCGCCGATGCGCGCCCGCCATTAATTAACAGGCCAGTTAAGGCCCTTGAGCCAGTAATTGACACCGATTTTTCAGGGCCCGTGCGATCTTCAGATCGTCGCATGGGTGCAACTGGCAGGCAGGTAGGACACATTTTTATAAACGGGCGGGATAAGAGAGTTGTGTGGGGTCGAGAGTAGTCTTTGGTAGGCATTTAATGTTTAAGCTTACTGCTACTTGCCTGTTTGAGCAGGAATACTTCAAATCTCTTCACAGCCGCATGGACAGGAATAACAGGCTTCCGGTCAGGACTCTGGGGTAAACATTATTTTTGGGATCTTGCTGGTTTCAGGAAGCCTTCCCTTATCCTGGGAATGGGAGTTGTGCTCTCCACTGGAGGCACCTCCTCTGAGGAGGAAGGAAGGGCCAGGAGGGGGAGGTGGCCAGGAGTGCATATTCAGCCTCCAGGGGAGCCACCTTTGGGAGGTCAGGCGCAGGCCCAAGGTGTGTAGGCCAACAGGAAGTCCAAGGTGGAAGGGGCGGCAGAAGATGCCACTATCCTGCTGCCAGGGTTTACAGGCGGCAAAGCAGCTACCTCAATATGTCTGATGTGCAGTGCCAAAGGAGGCTCCGTCTGTCAAGGGAGACAGTGAGCTCCATTTGTCAAATGCTAGGCCCTCAGATCTACGCCAACTGTGTGGGTGGAGACCCCATGCCAGTGGCGTTGAAGGTTAAGGCTGCCCTCAACTTCTATGCCTCCGCTCCGAATCTTTCCAGGGGTCGGCGGGTGATCTTTGCGGAGTCTCCCAATCAGCTGTCCACAGTTGTGTCAAGCAGGTGACAGACGCTCTGTTCAGGCGTGCATTGACCTTCATCCACTACCGCTGGGATGACGCTGGCCAGACACTGCGAGCCAGAGGCTTTGCAGCGATTGCTGGGTTCCCCCACATCCAGGGTGCAATAGGCTGCACGCATGTGGCCATCAAGGGGCCAGAGTGTGAGCCGGGTGCATCCGTCAACAGGAAGGGATTCCACTCCATGAACGTGCAGATAGTGTGTGATCACAGGATGCTGATTCTGCAAGTCTGTGCAAGGTACCCAGGCAGCTCCCATGATGCTTACATCCTCAGACACTCCCAGGTGCCGGGGCTCTTCAGTGCTCCAGCCTGGCTGGATGGATGGCTGCTGGGTGACAGGGGCTATCCCCTTAGTAGGTGGCTCATGATGCCTCTCCGCCATCCAGGAACAGAGGTTGAGCAGTGGTACAATAGGAGCCACGGCACCACAAGGGCTGTGGTAGAGAGAACCATTGGTCTTCTCAAGATGCGCTTCCGATGCCTGGACTGTTCAGGGGGCGCACTGTAATAACCCCGAGATCGAGTGTTACTGATAGTGGTTGCATGCTGCACTCTCCACAATCTGGCGCTGGAAAGGAGGGATGCAGTGGATGTAGGAGATGTAGACACAGTTGCTCCGTCTGCACATGATGAGTCCAGTGGTGAGCCCGAGGACGAGCACGCTCAGGAGAACGCTGAGGGATAGTCGCTGACCCGGGTAACCTCCAGGGAGGCAGGGAGACCCAGAAGGCTTTAATCCAAAGAACCTTCAGCTAGCTAACCACAGATGGGCCTTCAAAACAAGCCAGGGCTGCAGGCTCCACAGTCGACACCTGAGAGACACATCTGCCTGGTTAGGAACATTAACTATTTGACTTGTCAATAAAGCTCAATGACAAACAAGTCACTCATAACATCATGGGTTCCTGTCCACCTGCAGAAGTAAGGAATCATCCTGAGCCATGTTCATATATGAAGCATTTAATGAAGTCACAAAATTAAACAGAAAAGAAATTTAATTCACAGGTGTTCAGCATCACACCGAATTATAATTAACTTATAGTGGAGCAAAATAAAACCACCAGTGAGAAGCCCGTGGTGTGCCAATGGTGCCTTAAGTTTATGTTTTCGGGTGCTATGTCTAGGTGCTGTCCCCTCGCTGGTGCTGGCATCTGAGACAGCCTGCTCACTGTGCTCTCCTGTTGGCCTCGATGACCTTGGCGGGCGTCTCTGGCCCGTGGAGCCTTTGATGGCCCCGCCTGGGAGGGAGCGACCAATTCCATGGCTGGCATCTCCCTAGTCGCCACAGGTTCATCGGATGCTATGGTCACTGGCAGAGGGGCGGAGGAGCTGCTGCCCTCATCCAGAGTGTCCTGAGAGGAGCCCACAGAGATGACAGGCAGCTCCTGCGCTGACGTGAGCTCGCTTCGGACCTCTCTGCTCATCACTGATGGATGGGCACCGAGCTGGGATACTTGCTGCCCAATCCATCTCCCACACTGGCACTGACCAGCTGAGGTTGTCGGAGATTAATCACACCAAGGCATCATTAATACGTAGAAACCCCCTTTATTACTTGTGCACAAGGGAGAACCATACAACCAGAGCTATTGTACCGTCTCATAGCAGAATACACAAATAAATCCAAGCCTTGAGATTACTAGTCCAGTAACATAATCATTATGCTATTGTACTGCAAATAAATTGATATATATTGGTCAACAGGGATTCTCTGCCTGGCACATATTATGATTTTATTGATTTTCATCAAAACGCAACATCCACAGGGCAGGAATTAATGATCACCGTTTTTGATTATAAGTGAGTCTGTGTCTATTTAAATAGAGAGGTAATGTATATAAATGCACTGTACCTAGAATTAAGTGGTATTGGAATTGCACAACATATTTACCGGATTGTGACAGACTTGTAATTGCTATGCAAATAAGAAGCTACCTAATCTTTGGACAGGCACTATGTAACATTGAGCCCCTGAACCTATTTGAACAAAGGAATGGTCTTTAATGAAACAGATGTAAAAAGAAATGGGCTTGGTTACATAATTATTTGCAGCTCACAGCATGGATTGGGCCATGCGCTAGGAGCCCACAGATCACAGGGCAGAATACCTGGCAAACCTGCAGACTTAAGAAGCTTGAAGCATGCTTTAAGGAGATATACAAAATATCAGCATTGGAAGTTTACAGCAGGAAATATTCTGTGGACTGCACCGAAACAAATTGGCTGAGGGTAGTTCAAGGGCTCAGGGAGAAGGAAGGACTGCTTCCCTTTACACACAAAGCCTTGGAGATGATGCTGAGAGAGATCTGCAAAGGACGGGAGATTTGCCATATTTGGGCTTGGGGGGGCACCCTCCTCGGGAATTTGCCAACTAGTTCGCTCGCGAAGAGGTGTCAGAGTGTGCGAACACCATTTTGTGTGTGAGAGGATTATTGGCACAGATGAGGAAAAATGTTAACAATTAAGAAAGGTTGTCAAGGAGACAATACCCTGAACAAAGCTGTTCCAATTGTACTGGCATGTCATAGCAGCAATGCATACTTTCACCTCAATCAGTTGCATCTTGATTTTGGCCACTCGATAATCACAATCACAAGGCATCCCATTTTTATATATGAGACTAAACAATCTCGCTGTGGTAATGTGTGAGGAATTTTCACAATGGTAATCGCAAGGGAGCTCCAGGGGAATTAAGTGCAGCCACAGTTTTTCTCATAAACACTGTGCCTGGTATTATAAAGGCCTCGGGCTCAAACTTTCAGGAATCCGTTGCTATCAAATTTGACAGCCTGGGGAACAGCTTGAGAAAACATTCATGGGAGCTTTCGCACTCCTCAGCAGCAGTCTGCTCTCACACAGATTGCAAGGCATCCTGCAGGGGTGCCCAGCACCTGGGTCTTGGCAGAAGAAGCGGCATATGAGGGAGGTTCCTCAGGGATGCCAGTGAGCAGGCAGGCACTGCCTTGTTAGACTTGGCTCTATTTATAGCAAGGCTAACCGATGATCTTGCAACCAAAAGTGCAAAGCCCCCTCACACCCAGAGCCTGATTAAGAATTCTTGAGGTCCGGGCTTGCCCCTGCAAAACGTCCCTCCAATAACACAGCTAAATATAGGAAAGTGCATGAAGAAATAGGCCTGTATAACAGATACATGCTGAAGTAATAATAAAGTAATTCATGACAAATTATATTTTATTTAAATATTAGGCTGGGGCCGCTAGGCATGTTCCCTGAACACTCTTGTGTAAATCTGCCCCTTCCTAATATCTACACTGACTAACAGAAGCCTGCACCACACTTGATCCTCCCACTCAGGGAAGGCTTTGATGTAACAGTAAGTTTGACACTTAGAGGAAGTACAGTCATTAAAGGACAGCAAGCAGTGCAAGTGTACCATTACATAGACAGCACTTAATACATTTGAGCACTTTATTTCTTAGTGTGGAGTGCCTCTGTTGGAAAGGGCATATTTTGGTCCTCACTGATTGGAGGACGCATAAGATGGCAGTTAGCTTAAAGTAAGTGCTACTTTTGGGAGCATTCTGTGTTGTTTCTCTGGCCTTCAATACCCATCCAGGGTTAGATCAGGTCCCTGCCAAACTAGGATGCAGCTCAGCTTTCTCTATTTTTTCCTCCTGTTCTTCATCCTCTTCCTTCTCTGTTAGTTCTGTATAGGAGACTTCCTCCATGCTGCATAGGGAACTTCCTCTTTGTCCTGCTGTATGTTGGCTTCCTTTGAATTGCTAATTACACAGCATTATAGGGGAGGTGGTGGCGCAGTGGTGTTGTCACTGGACTAGTATTCCAGAAGACCCAGGGTAATGCTCTAGGAACCCGGGTTCAAATCCCACCATGGCAGATGGTGAAGTTTGAATTTAATAAATATCCGGAATTAAAAGGCTGATGATGACTACAAAAGAATTGCCGGTTGTTGTAAAAACCCATCTGGTTCACTAATGTCCTCTCGGGAAGGAGATTTGCCGTTCTGGCCTACATGTGACTCCAGACCCACAGTTGACTCTTAAATGCCCTCTAAAGAGGGCAATTAGGGATGGGCAATAAATGCTGGCCAAGCCAACGATGCCCACATCCCATGAATAAATAAAAAGAAATGCTGCAGACATGATTATATTGGACACCTTTGTAGGATTAAAAGACACACCCTGCATGAGTGGTTCATAAAGCAGAACCTTTGCTCAAATATACCAGCATTGTGCCATAAATCAATACAGTTGAGGCATCTGTTTCATTGTATTTCTATTCCATCACTGTCTAAGTGTTTCTCAGTGAGGTTGTCAACCAAAACTATGGATAATAGTCCTGGTCTCTCATCAGCCGGCATGCCTACAACTAATGCAGACACCTTTGAGTGTCACATAATGAAGGAATCATGGGAGCTTCCGAAATAACTGTCTTGTATGATTGTAGTGATTGTAAGTTAAACCTATCATAGTGCTTTGGGAATCATGTGACTGTACAGACGAATCAGCCCTAAGTGCGGGTAATCTTAGGGACGGAGCTTTCTAGTTGTGGACCTGGTTCAAGCATGTAGTTTCATCAGGAGCTCTGTAATTAAAATTCACTGTTTCTAACAAGAAACCTTTCAGGTACTCCAAATTTGTTACAATTGGCGACGAGGATAAATAGCTCCGACACTGCATCTCGCCTCCTAAGTGTGAGTATATCAATTTTTAAGGACAGGAAGAAAGTATACCCACCAGTTATGCCATTCTTTGGCAGAATCAGCCCGTACGACTCGTGCATGGAAGACTGGAGTCAGTATATAGAGCGCCTAGGTTTCTATTTTGTGGCAAATAAAATAACAATGGAGGAGAAGCAGAAAGTAATTCTTCTAAGTGTCTGCAGGAGCAAGACACATAATCTGATCCGCAGTCTGACAGCCCCGAATGCACCAAATTCCAGATCTTTCAATGAGCTAGATCTCGTGAAGACACATTTACAGCCTAAGCCATCAGTGATTATGCAAAGATTCAAGTTCAACTCTAGAGTAAGGGCCCCCGGTGAGTCAATTGCAATGTCTATCGCCAAGTTAAAACAGTTGACTAAGCATTGCAACTTCGGAGATACTCTCAGAGATGTGTTGCGAGATCATTTGGTTTGTGGCGTACATGATGATGCCATTCAGTGCCGTTTACTTGCAGAAGTTAATATTGATCTGAAATGCGCCATGGAAATAACGCTATCAATAGTGAGCGCTGAGAGGCACTCGCAGGCTTTGCAGAGTGTGCAACATGGCGCCATTCTTCCAGTGAGGCAGGAATCTACTGCCAGGCGTGGCATGAAAACCAGGGGGACAACTGTGAAGCGGGAAACAGTCTCGACCGCTCAAAAAACAAAAAGAAATACTGAAAGCATCTCACCAGGTATTCAGAAATTAATTTGTTACCAATGTGGAGATAACCTGTACCAGAAACCTATAGATTTAAAGAGGCAGAGTGCTGCTACTGTCATAAAAAAGGGAATGTTATAAAGCAATGCAGGGCGAGATCAAGACAGCCAATCAGACAGCAGGCCAAGATGATTGAAGTGCACAATATAAATGAATCAGAAGCTGCTGATACTGATACCTATTCCCTATATAATCTCAAGGCTGGAAAAACAGAACCAATTCAAGTAAATGGGAAGCCTCTAGTCATGGAGGTAGACATGGGAGCATTGAGCACAGTGGTGGGAGAACACATCTTTAAGTACCTAATCGAAGGTACCCAGCCGCTGAATATGGAGCAAACCAAGGCTCAGCTGAAGACATACACTGGAGAGGCAATACAGGTGAAAGGCATCGCCACTGTAACTGTGCCTACAGGCAACAGACAGCACAGCTGCCAGTGATTGTTGTAACAGGTAAAGGACCTAGCCATTTGGGCCGTGATCGGTTGAAAGAAATTAAGCTCGACTGGCCAGAAATGTTTCAGGTTAGAACAGAAGGAATTCGTGAGCTGTTAAAAAGTACGACAGAGTATTCTGTGATGAATTGGGAAAGATAAAAGGCCTACAGGCAAAAATATATGTAGATTTGGAGGTAACACCCTGGTTCTTTAAGGCCAGATCTGTGCCTTATGCCCTAAAGAAGAAGGTGGATGCAGAATTGTGCCATCCAGCCTGTTCAATTTTCGGAGTGGGCAATGCCCATGGTCCCTTTGATGAAATCAGACCAAACTACTTGCATTTGCAGAGACTACAAATTAACTGTGGACAAGGATGCTAAATTAGACAAATATCCAATCCTGAGGATTGAAGGTCTGTACGCTAAGCTTGCAGGAGGAAAATCCTATACCAAACTGAACATGAGCCATGTATACCAACAGCTAGAGCTGAACAGCACATCTAGAGGGTATGCAACCTTCAACACGCACAGGGCCTGTACCAATATACACATCTACTCTTTGGTGTTTCATCTGCCTGCGATTTTCCAAAGAGCCATGGAAAGCCTACTACAGGACTTTCCCGAGTTTTAGTGTACCTGGATGATGTCCTGATCACAGGAACAATGGAAGCCGAACATTTGGCCAACCTAGAAGACGTTTTAAGGAGATTTTTGGATGCTGATGCATGATTGAAAAAAGAGAAGTGCACTTTCCAAGCAACTGAAGTCACTTATTTGCATCATCAAGTGGATGCCCAAGGGTTGCATCCAGTAGAGGAGAAAGTCAGGGCAATCAAGGAGGTGTCCTCTCCTACCAGTGTCACTGAACTCAAGTCTTTTTGGGCATGATAAATTATTATGGCTGCTTCTTGCCTAATTTGTCTACAGTGTTAGCCCCTTTACACTTATTATTGAAGAAGAACCATAGATGGTCATGGAAGGTGTAACAAGAGGAAGCCTTCATAAAAGTCAAGAAGCTTTTACACTCATCATGTCTGCTAGTACACTATGACCCATCAAAAGAATTGATGTTAACTTGTGATGCATCTCCCTACGGAGTAAGAGCGGTATTGTCACACAGGATGGGAGATGGTTCCGAAAGATCAATAAGATATGTCTCCAGAACCCTCTCTGCGGCCGAGTAGTGTTACTCACAACTTGAAAAAGAAGACTTAACTGTAATATTTCGAGTAAAGAAATCCCAACAATATTTTCATGGTTGACATTTCACCATAGCATCTGATCACAAGCCCCTTATGGCTTTATTTAGTGAAAATAAAGCAATTCCACCAATAGCCTCAGCCAGAATTCAAAGCTGGGCTTTGATTTTATCAGCATATGAGTACACCTTTATGCACCTTCTGGGTGTACACATAGCAAATGCAGATGCCCTCAGTTGCCTTCCTTTGCCAGATAGCATTACACATGCTCAAGTGCCTCAAGAAATTGTACTTGCGTTGAATTTCCTAGACTCCTTTCTAGTCTGTGCGAAGCAGATAAAGAACTGGACAAATTAGGATCCAATTTGATCAAGTGTCCGAGAACAGGTGTTGCAAGGATGGCCGAATGCCATAATTCTCTGAAGAGTTAAAACCATTCTACGCCCATAAATCAGAGTTAAGTTGTCAAGATGGAATCTTGTTGTGGGGAGCAAGAGTCACCGTCCCTTCGCAAGGAAGAGAACCACTCTTGACAGAACTTCACAGCACGCATCCAGGCATTTCAAAATGAAGATGCTCACACGAAGCTCTATCTGGTGACCAGGTACAGACAGTGATATAGAAAAAAGTGTTAAACATTGTCTCCTCTGTCAGCAACAGCAGAAGTTGCCCGTTTCAGCTTCACTGCATCCATGGGAGTGGCCTGGTCGACCCTGGGTTAGACTACAAATAGGTTATGTTGGTCCATTTTTAGGTACCATGTTTCTTGTGATCATTGACATACATTCTAAGTGGGTGGATGTGTATGAAGTGAGATCACTGACATCATGTGCAACTTTTGAAAAGCTGTGCCAATGTTTTAGATAGTGGTACTGCTTTCACTAGTACAGAGTTGCAGAGATTTGTGAATTTAAATGGGATTAAACATATTAAAACAGCACCATATCATCCCTCATCCAATGGGTTAGCAGAAAGAGCAGTACAAACTTTTAAAACAGGAAAGAAAACGTTATCCAAAGGAATGTTAGAAACATGAATTTCACAATTTCTTTTCAACTATTGCACAACTCCTCAAGTAACTATGGGTTCAACACCATCTGAATTACTAATGAAACGCCGCCTTTGTACAAGATTGAGTCTGGTGTTCCCTAACTTAGAGGGGAAGGTAGAGAAGAAACAGAATTGCCAGAAAATGAATCATGATATTCACAGTAAAGAATGAAAATTTACCGTGGGAGAGACAATTTTTGTGTGAAATTTTGGAACTGGACCTATTTGGATTCTTGGTATAATTGCCTCTGAAACAATTAGAGGTTAGAAGAATGAGAGAGGATCTCACTGAAATGTATAAAATTGTGACAGGGCTGGACAGACTGAATGCAGGAATGATGTTTCCTCTGGGTGGGGGAGAGGAGATCTAGAGCAAGGGGTCACAGTCTCAGGATATGGAGTAGACTGCTTAAGCCTGAGATGAGGAGAAATTTCTTCACTCAGAGGGTGGTGAACCTGTGGAATTCTCTACCACAGAGGGCTTTGGGGGCCAGGTCACTCAATATATTTAAGAAGGAAATAATTTCTGGGCTCTAGGCGTCAAGGGGTATGGGGAGAGAGCGGTAGTATGGTATTGAGATCGAGGATCGGCCGTGATCATATTGAATGTCGGAGCAGGTTTGAAGGACCGAAGGACCTTTGTCATACTAAATGGAAGTGGAAAACCGGATTGTTTGGAAACATGTGAATCATCTAAGTAGTAGAGAGACACACCAACAACCAATTACTCCACCTGCAATTGAAGCTAAACCTTTGATCCCTGAGGTGCCAGATCGACATAGAATAGACATACCCGATGTCCCTGTTGCATTAAATATTTCTGAACTGCCATTGTCTAAGGGTGTCCCTGATGCTGCAGTTCCTGGTCAAGTTGATCCAGTGGTAGAATCTGAAGTCGTAGAGCTACGTCACTCTACCCAAATCAGAAAACCACCTAGTTGCATGAACTGTGTATATTTGTATGGATAGGGTATAGATTAAGATATTCTTGCAAATAAGAGATGTAAAACAAAATTGAAGGGGGAGGAATGTAGTGATAGTAAGTAAAACCTATCATAATGTTTTGGGGATCAGGTGAATGTACAGACAAAGCAGCCCTAAGCGCAGGTAATCTTAGGGGCAGAGCTTTCTAGTCATGGATCTGGTTCAAGCATGTAGCTTCATCAGGAGCTCTGTAAGTAAAGTTTACTGTTTCTAACAAGAAACCAGTCTGGTACACCAAGTTTATTACAATGATGATGTGTCTATAGTTACCACTTGCACATTCATTGGCTGGATGTCCTTTTTTGATCATGTATACCACGGGGGTGATTTGAGTAGCTTTGATACCAATGCTTCTTTGAACCTCATAACTTTCTATTCAACCTTGGGAATGGTGAGTTAACTTTCAGAATCAAACTTCAGCAGGCCAAGCCAGAAGATATGAGTACAAGTTACAGAGGTGAATGCTAGGTGTGGACTCATTGAAGCAATGTGAATTTGAGCGTAAAACGTCATTATCGCAATTATTCCTTCACAATGGGACTGATCTTTACCAATAGCACAGCTTCCTATTGGCCATCTTTATTGACTGCTGGGAGTTGTGATACACAGGGATTTAAGCATGCGGAACATATACTTGGAATTATGAGCCATAGCGAGTTCCCAAACTGAAAGCGGAACCTCACAATTTCGGGCCTTAGATGTTAATTGTGTTAGGAAATGGAATGTTTTACCTTTTTGGAAATGTGAATATTCCACCATGAGAGGTAAACATTTTACCCTCTCTTCCAACACTTGCAAGGGACAGATTGCAAAATTGGATAATTCCAGCCCATGATGTCCCACTCCATTTTAATTACAGGGCAGGAAATCACAGAATGGTGGTATGTAATTATGCAATATGCACTTCTGACATGCCTTAGAGAAAAAGCCTTTACCCTGTGTAACTATGACACTGCGCACCCAACAAGCACCCAACAACCTTAAAAACACATTACTTCATGTACAAAGTAATTGAGTTTTGTTCTCTATACTTTGAAACAACGCCTCTCTAAAATGGGTGCTGATAATGGATTAATTTTTGTGCTGACCAATAGTGTCCATTAGTAGGCAGGCAGAGCAGCAAAATGGATTTCAGGTGTGACTCTTTCAGTCATTAAACAGGTTATCCTTTTCATTCAGCAGCTATAAAATGGATTTTCACTATCCTTTTGTTCTAAAAGATGCCATATTTTGATGGATTAATGTTGCTTCCAGTACACTTTGAAAGTTCAATACAAAAAAAAGCTTAAATTGCTAAGTTCATGATGGGTAAAAAAAATTGCTCATATGGCCTATTTTCTGCTATGAAATTATCAGCCTCAATGCTTTGGAACCCTGAATTCCAGAGACACCTCGGCCTGAATTTTTTGGTCATCGGGTGCGCAATCGGTGGACCTGGGAGTGAACGGGAAATAGGCCATTGGCCGTGATTGGCCCCTGGCCACGATTTTATGCTGGCTGGCCAGTTAACAGCCGGCCAGCGTGAAATGCCCGCTGAAATGCTCAGCGCTGCCCGGGTGGGAGCGGGAAGTGGGCGGGCACCAACGTAACCGAGGGTGCTGGTGAACGCTTCGAGAGAGCTCCCTGAAGGCAGACAGCTGCCCCAGGGAGCTGCAGACCTCCACAGAATAAAGGGCATGACAAAAATGCTGCAAAATATGTCCATGCAGCATAATCAAGCACTTGAAAGCATCTCATAAAAAAACCAATGCCCAGATATCTATTTTTATTTTATTCCTCCGCGGAGATTTCATCCCGCCCTGGATCGAGGTTTGAGCAAAAATTTGAATGCCGCCCGGGAGATCGGCCCATCTGCCAACCATAAGTGTGGACGGGCCACGTGAAATCGCTGTTGATTGCATTGTTAACTGGTTTAATTGCCCACTTAATTGTCAGTGGGTGCGCTTCCGATTGCCTCATGCGACCCACTGAGCAAAATGTCGCGCGAGTGCGCGATGACGTTGAGACGCTCGCCCGACATCATCTCGTGCTATTTCACGTTCGTTCGGGTCGGGCGCGTGTGCGCCTGCGGGATGTTAAATCCTGGTCCTCCTGTTGGGTCACTCTGGAGATAGCTGATTTGAAGCTGATAGCTTTTTCCCAGTAGCAGATATCTGCCAATCAATCCATAGAAGAGTCCTGCAACATAGATACATTTAGGTTCATGCTAAAATTAGACCGAAGCCAAGTTTAATTGGGACATGCCATTTCTTTCATCTCTTTGCCAAATGTGAGATTGGGGCATGACCTACTTAGCATGGATAAGAAAGCATGGAACATGCAAAGAACACCTGGTCAGTCAAGTATAGGGAATGCCTGGGATAGAGGCTTTTCAGAAAACAGAAACCAACGTCAAAAATTGAATTCTTATTGAATTGTTGAGTGGGCAAAGGCCATAGCAGCATGGTAGGGAAGCAGGTGACCTAGAACTGACCACACTGATACCGGGTTGTGTTCACTCCGAAGCCCCAAACTGAACTGCTTCTTTTACAGAATACTACTCACAGTCATTTGAAGGTCATTTTTCAAGCCTCCTGGCCATCAATATCAGGGCTGTGACATCCCACAAATGGGGCACATTGACCTACCAAGGGCTACGCTTACATTGTGGCCATGGCAATGTTCCTCTGGGCGGCCAGTGCAACTAAGTCCATTTAAAACACAAATCCAAATCCAAAACAACTGTGACATGAGAAAAAACTTTTTCACACAACAAGAGCTTCCGGTCTGGAATGCACGGCCTGGAAGTGTGGTGGAGGCAGGTTCAATTGAGGCATTCAAGAGGGCATTAGATGATTATTTGAATAGAAGCAATGTGCAAGGGTATGGGGAAAAGGCAGGGCAATGGCGCTAGGTCATAACACCATTTGAAGAGCCAGTGCAGACACGATGGGCTGAATGACCTCTTTCTGTGCCATTAAAGTTCTGTGATTCTGTGAAAACCTATGGCTCACAAAGGATCCCATTTTCCATTTCCGGGCTAAAGTGGAATGGTTATGTACTGTGTCTTCTCTGACCAGTGTCAGCTGGTGACCTGGCCAAAGGGAAGCCCAAAGGTGAGGTCCTCCTTACTTCTGTGGTTAAACTGAGCAGTAAAATGACCACTCTTTGGGCAGAAGGGGGGACCGAGGGTGGGGAAGCTGCAGCCCGACATGGAAGACTAGAACGCAGACACAATGGTGGTGGATGGAAATTGAACTGTATGAATCAAAAGGGATGCACACAGACGCCTGAATGTGGGAGGCTGTGGGGGGAGTTGTGCAAGTGTGGCACAGGAGGGATGGGTTTCACAGACTCATGTGGGTGGGGGAGGCGCAGGGCAAGGGAGACTGTGTTGTGATCAGTCATGAGGGAGCGGGAGAGCTCTTTGAAAGTCAGCCGTAGGGCAGAATTTTACGCTGGCGGGATTTTACGGTTCCGCCAAAGTCAAAGGACGTTTGAAAGGCTCGTCGCTTTTACGGCCCCTCCCCCGCCGAAACAGGGCCATAAAATTCCGCCCATAGTCCCTGGCCTGGAAGAGGTTGGAGTGAGAGATTAAAGGCAGACCTGAGGCTTTGTGGGCCGTGCTACAGGGTTATGCATGGCACACATCATAGTCCAGCTCTAGGGAGGAGCAAGGGCTGTGTGCTCAATTGGGAAAAGGCGCAGCTTGGTGTGCAGGGCATGTTCATTGTCTTACAACTGGTGCCGATGGACTTGTCTGGCTCAGTACTGGGCTGCAGATGGGATGGCCATAGTTAGGGGAGGCATCTGCAGCCTGTAAATAGGGAAAATAAAGGAGGGGGGGATCTCGAAGCTCTCCTGGGTGGCAGGGGGGGTCTCTTCTCTGTATGTGACTGTGCACACAGCCTCGAGATAGGGAGGGGTGAGGTCCACATGGGCCATGGGGACATCAACAGTGATGGGTTCAGTGGAGAGAGGGCAGGAAGGTCCACCACAATGACAATGGGATCCAGGGTTACTGGGGGAGGCTGGAGAATAACCAAAGGGAGGTCTACCTGTGCCTCGAGAGGATCCAGGAAAATTGTGGAGACTCGAGCACTGACAGGGTGGAGGGGGTCAAAGCTGGTCTCAAAAATGCAGCACCCCCATCTTGAGACCCTGAAGTTATTGCAAAATCGAAACTGGAAAAGAATCTGCACGGGAGGGGTCTGAGGGAGTGTGAGAGGAGCCCACAACTGGACTAAGGGGCCCTTTCAGGGGGCGCCCTCAAACTGCTTAGAGTCACAACATTGAAATAGAGTCAGAGCTGAGAGAAAAGAGAAGGACTTCCTTGAGAAGGTTCAATTGGAGCCATTGCCTTTCAGTGCACTTTAACGAGAGAATACAGGAGTCATTGGCTTCATAATACAGTTACTCCATTTGAGCATTAACGTAGAGGTATGTGAGAATGGAAAATGCAGGAAGCACAAGTGTTGCATAACTGCCAGTTCATCAGTGCAAGCCTCTAATGTGCTTTCTCCAATTGATGTGGATGATAGGCCAAAGGGCATCCAGTCATTGCTGAAGTGCAAGCTGAGCTTAGTCAGTATACCAGGTCAGAGATTGCAGGGGTGCCTTTGGTAAGGTGGCACATTTCATGAATGTGTGCAAACCTCTTCTGAACACTGTGCGATTGAGATGTCAAGTATCAGGTTTGGCATCTTGGTCGCCTATATCTGTAAGTGTGGACCTCAGCTACAGGGCTGTATCAGGAAAGGCGAATAGTGCAGACACAGCTCTAGGGCATGACAGTGGCTTTCTGTTAGTGATTGAGAGGTCTACTATATTTGCTCAGTATTCATTAATCTGTTAGATCTATCTGTTCACAGGGAGAAAGAGGATTGAATAATGGAGCCTGAACTCAAAGCGGCCTTCTTGATGGCAGTGATCCGATTGAGGAGGAGAAGAAGGGCCCGACGTCACCTAGCCCAGCTTCGAGAGGAGGCCTGGCTTGAGGTCCATGGTCCAGGGGAGCCCCAGCAAGAACCAGAGGATGAGAAGGTTAGACCCATCCCACAACTCACTCCGACGAAGACTTTCCTATCTGGAGATGAGCAAAAGACAATGCCATGCATGTCTGCACTTGTCAAGAGACATGGTGGATCATATCTGCCACATTCTGTGGGAGGATCTAACATTCTCTAGACTGGGAAGACATCCCCTGCCAGTGCCCCTGAAGCTCACCGCCGCGCTCAATTTTATTTGCCTGCAGATCGTTCCAAGGCTCCACAGGGACCCTGTGCGGCATCTCACAGTCCTCAACGCATAAATTTATCAACGAGGTGACAGGTGCCCACTACAGTAAGACTCATCGTTATGTGATGTTCACACTTGATGAAGCTAGCCAGGCTGCTAGATTTCTGGGGTTTGCAGCTATCTCAGGCTTCCCTAGAGTACAGGGTGCAATCGATTGCACACATGTGGCTTTGAGAGCTCCATGGCAGCCCCTGATGTTCATTAACAGGGAAGGTTTCCACTCCATCAACGTTGAAGCAGAAGCACATCATGCACATTTTTGCCAGGTACCCTGGGAGTTCCCATGACTCATACATCCTGAGTCACTCCCAGGTGCCTCACATATTCAAAAGGCCTCAGCGATTACAGGGCTTGCTGCTTGAGGATAAGGGCTACCCACTCAAACGATGGCCCATGACACCAGTGTATCATCCCCAGAGTGCCTCGGAGGAGAGATACAATGCAGTTCATAGGTAAACACAATCCATCATCGAGCAGACTATTGGCATCCCGAAGATGCGCTTCTGATGGTTGGACCGCTCAGATGGGGCTCTGCAGTACTCTCCACAGAGGGTGTCCCACATCATCGTGGCCTGTGGCGCCCGGCATAACCTGATGCTTCAAAAGGGGGGTCCTTTGCCAGGGGGAGACATGGATGAGGCTGAGAGCCCCTCAGTTGATGAAGAGCAGGAAGGGCAAGAAACTGAAGAGGGAGTTGAGGGTCAGCTTCTATGTGAAAATGCCATTGAGGAAGCACGATGTGGAAGACGTGTCCATGCCACCCTGATAGCCACAACACTCTAGGAGGAGTAAGGTGCAGACAACAGGACACAGTTACATTCCTTCTCTCCTTATTGCCATGCCAGTGCACTGAAAGGCCTTTACAACCAGTAACATTGAGAGTAAGTTCAGCATTCGGACTTGCACTTTCAACCCTTATGATTCACCAGGTCCTAATCTTTAGAAAGATGACCGGCGAACCCTGTATCCGTGCGCCCTGGGAAGCGAAAGCGCAAATGCGGGCTTGATGCAATCGTCGCTTTAATGAGAAACTTTTCGTGGACAGTGAGAGGCGTGCATGGTTGGAGAGACAATCATGGCTACAGGTCTTGTGCTTTGGTACCACAAATGAAGACAGCCATCTCATTTTTATAAACAATTACAGCTAACCCTCCAAGGCTATTGAGCACGCCTAACTCCGTGTTGTCTTGTAAGGAACAGAGGTTACTAATACATTTTGCAAATACTTCCAGTAAAGACTTTGACACATCCCACTTACATAACACAAGGTCAAGTAACTATAATGAGTCAGCTGCACATCACACAAATATGAGGCTCACAAAGGGAGGCGATCACTGAATGGGAGGATGGCTCATCCTCGCAATAAGAGGGCACATGATGCATATGCACAACACTTTCAAATGACGAGACCATTCTCATGAACATCAAATGTATTTACAAAAGTGCATGATATATACAGTGCTTGAACACCCATGACCCAGAAGTGATGTCAAAGTTTCTTAATTTTTCTAACCCTATCACTACGTCTAGGTGTATCCCCAGCATCCGCAACAGAGGTGGTGGCAGCCTGCTAACTGCTATGCTCTGTTGTCTGTGATGACTTTGGCGGGCACCCGAGACCTGGAGGGCCCTGGTCTGTTTTGGATTGCCTGAGGGGCAGGTGCACCCTCCAGGGCCTAAACAGCTGGAGGTGATGGGCCACAGGCAGATTGGATTGGGATCGGCTAGACACTCTCAGAGGCACCTGGGTGGAAGGCCCCAGGGTCTCCAGCTGCTGGTCTTCCTCCCTGTGGGGACCTGAGGACCTCCTGCCTGACTCCCTGAGGAGACGAGATCCCTGGAGGGAGGTCAAGGTGCCCTGTGCTCCTTTTGCCTAGCCCCTGATGGATCCCACCCATGTCTATAGCGATGGAGCGCAGGTCCAGGCGCAAATCCAGCAGGATCTGCTGGACCAAACTCTCCAGGGCAGCTGCCACCCTTTCCTAGGAGGCCTCATGGTGCTCGCATGTTGGAACCATGACATCAGACAGAACACGGCGGACTCCTCTATCCTTTGCTCTAGTCTGTTGACTGCCTCTCGCAACTCTGCCTGATTTTTCACCACCTGACGTGTCATCTCCAGCATGTTTGCAATGTCTCCTTCCAGATGCTCATCACCTGACTCAGATGCTGTAAGTGCTGATCTCCAGCAGTCCACTGAGTGTCAGAGACCTGGGCTGTCATGACCTCCGACTGCTGTGGGGATGTGTCAATGAGGTGTTCCCCAGAATGTGACCATGAGCCTAATCTAGAATTATGACCTACCGGGGTGTGTGTCTCTGCACTGGTGGAGGGTGCAGGTGAACACAGTGACTATTGTTCTCCAACTGGATTCTCATCATCCTCCTTTGAGATGGAATGGGGCCTGGGGCTTATGTTGCCTGTGCTGGTCTGTCTGGGCCTGCTGGTGCCTGTGGGAGAGAAGGAGAGAAGATCGGCTTAGTTCATAAGCAGGCAGAATACAACATTACATGCCACTCACTGAGAATGTCTGGATGCGATCAATTCATGGAGGGCTCATCCGTACTGACTTGCAGTGAGAGGCTGATCTTGCCTTCCCCACAGGAGTGATCTCTGTCCTCCTCGCCAACTCACCGGCATCCTTCTCGAATTTGGAGAGCTCCTGGATGTCAGCCATCACTCCTCCAGTCTGGGGTCTCTCCCTCTTGTTGTGGGCGAGTTGGTCTGCATGAAGACAAATGGATGGAATGTGATGAGAAGAGATGGAGGAGAGGTTGGAAAGCCTGCATGCCTCCTGTGTGTGCTGAGCCCTCCCCAGTAAGGGCTGAGGATGGAGTTTGTGCAGCATGATAGATGAGATGCTGGTGATGTTAAAGTGTCCGTGAGACAATCAAGTGCTGATGTGTCTCCCCCTAATATTGTGAGAGATCCCTGAGCAGTGCAACCCTTTGAGTGCATGATGCCATTATGAGAGTGTGAGATTGGAGTGAGATGAAGGTTGACTTACCCTGGTGGAGCTGATGAGATCATTCATCCTCTTCCTGCACTGGATGGCATTTCTTGGACGGGTGTTCGACCAGCTGATCTCCCTCACAACCGCCTCCCAGGCCAGCGAGGCTGATGGGCCTCCTGGGTGGAGGACATCTGGATGCTGGCTGACTCCACAGATGAAGGTCTCAAGTGAGTAATTGCTGAACCCTGGTGCAACTTTTTTCTTGGGCACAGCCATAAGGAGAAGTTTCCTGTACACAGCTGGGCTGGAGAGAGTGAATGTGTGTGCTCAGGTGACGTTTAAGTATGGCGCCTGGACCTTCGACCTCATTAGGTAATGGCGCGGCAGACGAATTAGTGCCTGTCCTGCCACGTGATTCATAGAGCTACTTGCCGATGCATAATTAATTGGCTTCCAAGTGTGAAATCGTGCATGAGTTCCTACCACACTGCCCAGCCGGAAACGTATTGTGAAACATGCCCGCTACCGCACTTAGCTTCCAAAATGGAAAATTCCATCCTTTGTCACTGGATTTAGTTTGTGAGAGGCAAAACAACATGCGAACTTTGCTTCATCCTTTAAATAAGGTACATAAAAAAACAATGAATTGTAAGAAGAGAAAGAATCAGATAGGCAAGTAGATCTGGGTGATAATAGGCTTCATCGTCATGTTTGTCACAATGTTGTATCTCAGGTATCTCGGTCCAGAGTTTTAAATTAACTTTTTGTTTGTATATTTGCCCTTTTGAACCTACAATCTTAACTGCAACAAAAGCCTGCCTTGTTGGCTCTATAATCAAGCTATTAGTATATCAATGTGGATAAGTCATAAGTCATGAGACATTGCAGCAACATTCAACCACCAATCAGGGCTATTATCTATTATTGAAAAACAGAACCAAACTTATAGAAATCCTATTGCCCCAAAAAGAAGAGAAAGAAACAAGAGACGATTTTTCAAATTGTAACTTTTCAGGGAATTTGATTCAGCTCTATACAATCCTTTAAATTGTGGAAATTTATTTCTAAAACATCACATCTAGTGCCTTTTAGTCCAAGCTTACGAGCCCAATAGCTCGCCATTACAATACAAACCTGTCCTCAGCCATTGATTGAAGTGAATGTTGCAGAAATATAACGCACCCTGGGAGTTCCAAGCCAGCTGCATAATCTATCCAGAGTAGTTAGCCCATTCCAATTTTAGCTTGAAACTGATGCTTAAAGAATTCTAATATTGTTTGCTGTTTTTGACTAGGGTTCATAAATTATCACCCCTAAAAATGAATCCCACTCATTTTGGTCAACTGACAGTTTTGCTGACAACTCCTCTCTATTTTGAGGATTGAAATTCTGCTCATTGTGTGGCTCTTAAGGATATTTTCAATACCTAAGAAGTGACGACTAGTCCCTGTGAAAATAAAAATAATCCTAGTTGCCTGGCAGTTTTCACCGGGCGACGCCTGAATTACAAAAATAAACCCAAAGACAAGTCTATGGGCAAATCGAACATGCCATCATTGGTGAAGGATTTCTGAAACTTTGCTTGCATGAAACACCTTCTGAATTTGGGGCCTTTCACACAAGGGAGAGAATAGCTGCAACACGTTATCACAGAGCTCGAGCCTGGTATTTCGAATATTGTATGAAAAACTGTACAAGCACCTAAATGTTAATTGGTAGCAAACTTTCTACCGTGTATTGAATGCCTGGTGGAGTATTCTAACTCAGCGAAGTGAGGTGGTGGTGGGGTGCGTCCTGATCATACAGAAATTCAAGCAGGTGAGGGCTATTTTTCCGGTTATCAGAACTAACTTGATCGAATCGCAGCCTTATCCCCCTTGTAACGATTGGACATTTTATGAAATATATTAACAGGTTTTTGTGGCATTTATCTCAGTGAGTCAGAGGTTGTGCTTAAGCAATGGGGAAGGCGGAGACCAAGGTGCAGTTGGAGTGTGAAAGTAGGGCTGCAGAACATGTTTCCCCAAAAGGATTTCAAAGGACTTTTGTAAGCAGTCTCCCTAGAGACAGTGAAGCAAATGCTTTTTCTTGGAGAATTAGTAAGTACTATTTCTCTTGCCCACTGCACGTGGTTAAATAAATCAATTTGTTCTCCTAGCTATACTATAAACAAAAAATGCTGGAAAAACTCAGCAGGTCTGGCAGCATCTGTGGAGAGAGAAACAGAGTTAACATTTCGAGTCCGTATGACTCTTCTTCAGCGCTCTAAAGCTCTGCTCTGAAGAAGAGTCATACGGACTTGAAATATTAACTCTGTTTCTTTCTCCACAGATGCTGCCAGACCTGCTGAGTTTTTCCAGCATTTTTTTTTTTATTTCAGATTTCCATCATCCGCAGTATTTTGCTTTCATGTTAGTGTTTTCCTAGCTGAAATTTACATAAATAAGTAGATTTCTGTATTTAATACAGGTGAACCACTGCCCCACTGTTTCGCTAACCAATTTTGAATACCGAAAATCAAGCGATACATAAAACCTAAGTTATTTCCTTTCCTTCCAATGTGCAGCAGTAGCATGTATGACCAAAAAGTTCTGCTGAAATAACTTGCAATTTTTAACTTCTAATGAGAACTACACTCCAAACTTGAATAGCGGCAAAAAATACACTGGGAATGAATGTACTTAGTCAAAATGCTGCACCCTCTCAAAATGTTGCTGAAACTATCAGGGACATGGCAAAAGCATTTGTCCTACCAAACAAGACTTCTGTGAGCGCTGGGGGTTCATTGACCGACTAATGTGATAAGTCACTTGAAAGGACGTGGTGACATAAAGGTCAGAGTTAGGGTGACTTTCATAGCTATGTGAAAGCCTGTCTCTGTGTGAGATTTTGACATTAGTTTCCTCCTCCAATCAGACAAAATAGTGCCAAGATTTGAAAATGCAATACCTGAACTGCATTGGTTGTAGGCACTAGAAACTTAATGTGCAAGTACCTCGACTGGTATTAGCTCTACTTGAACTTCCCTTCTTCCAAATCATGACAAATATTTGCAAAATCCAATAAAATACATATACTTGAGTAGTCAGCTGTTATCCCTTCGGAGCTTCGCTTCTCCATGGGCAGGATTTTCAGGTCGGCATGTGGGGATGGGCCCGACAAGCCGACGAGTAAAATGACGCGCGATGATGTCAGGCGTGCCTCCCGATGTCACGGCGCGCCATCGCGATATTTCGGAAGGCTATGAGTTCCAAGGCGTGCCCGCCATTAATTAACGGGCCAGTTAAGGTCCTTGAGGCAGCAATTGAGAACGATTTTTCGCAGCCCGTGCAATTTTCAGTGTGCGCACCGGCGCAATGGGCAGGCAGGTAGGCCACATTTTTAGAAACCTCATCCATGGGCGGGATAAGAGGGGTGAGTGGGCTCGCTAATGCGAGTTGTAGAACTTTAGTTTTTAACTTACTGCTTTGCTACTTGCTTGTGTGAACGGGACAACTTCAATTCTTTTCAGAGCTGCTTTGACAGAAAGAGCAGGCTTCAGTTCAGGACTCTGGAGGAATCATAACACTTGGGGCCTTTTCAGGCAGCCTTCCCTTACCCTGGGAATGGGAGTTGTGCTCTCTGCTGGAGGCACCTCTTCTGAGGAGGAAGAGAGGGTCAGGAGGGGAAGAAGGCCAGGAGTCCCTATTCAGCCTCCAGGGGAGTCACCTTTGGGAGGACAGGTGTAGGCACATGGGGCGCGGGGCCAACAGGAAGTCCAAGGTGGAAGGGGCTGCAGAAGACGCCACTATCCTGCTGCCAGGGTTTACAGGCGGTGAAGCAGCTACCTCAATATGTCAGAGGTGCAATGCCAAAGGAGGCTCTGTCTCTTAAGGGAGACAGTGACCTAGATCTGTCAGATGCTCGGCCCTGAGATCAGTTCCAACTGTGTGGGTGGACACCCCATGCCAGTGGTGCTGAAGGTCACAACTGCCCTCAACTTCTATGCCTCTGGCTCTTTCCAGGGGTCGGTGGGTGATCTTTGTGGAGTCTCCCAGTCAGCTGTCCACACTTGTATCAAGCTGGTGACAGATGCTCTGTTCAGGGGTGCATTAATTTTCATTTGCTACTGCTCAGATGAAGCCAGCCAGGCAGAGCGAGCCAGAGGCTTCACAGCGATTGCTGGGTTCCCCTGCATCCAGGATGCAATCGATTGCACACATGTGGCCTTCAAAGCGCCAATGGGTGAGCCCGGTGCCTTTGTCAACAGGAAGGGCTTCCATTCCATGAACGTGCAGATAGTGTGTGATCACAGGATGCAGATTCTACAAGTCTGTGCCAGGTACCCAGGCAGCTCCCACAACACCTACATCCTCAGACACTCCCAGGCGCCAGGTCTCTTCAGTGCTCCAGCCTGACTTGATGGATGGCTGCTGGGTGACAAGGGCTATCCCATCCAAAGGTGGCTCATGACACCTCTCCGCCATCCAAGAACAGAGGCTGAGCAGCGGTAAAATAGGAGCTACAGCTCCACAAGGGCTGTGGTGGAGAGAGCCATCGGTCTTCTCAAGATGCACTTCCGATGCCTGGAACGTTCAGAGGGAGCACTCCAGTACCCCCAGATCGTGTGTTGCTGCTAGTGGTTGTATGCTGCACTCTCCACAATCTGGTGTTGGAAAGGAGGGAGAAGATGTAGACACAGATGCTCCAGCTGCACACTATGAATCCAGTTGTGAGTCCAAGGATGAGCACGCTCAGGAGAACGCTGAGGGATAGTCGCCGACCCAGGCAACCTCTAGAGAAGCAGGGACACTCGGGATGCTTTGATCCAATGCTCCTTTAGCTAGCCCACCAAAGATGAACCACCACCACATGCCAGGGCTGCAGCCTCCATACTCGATACCTGACAGCAACATTTGCCTGGTTAGGAACATTAACTATGTGCTTTGTCAATAAAGCTCAATGACAAACAAGTCACTCAGAACATTGTGGGTTCCCTACACCTGCAGAATTAATGAAGCACCCAGAGGCTTGCTGAGAACTAAAACATTTAATGATTGCATACCTGCATACAGAAATCAAGGTCCATTAAAAGGTGTTGAACAGCACATCTATTTAAAAACAACTTAAAAGTGGGGCAAAAGAAAACCACTAGTGAAAAGTCCGTATTGTGCCTAAGGTGATTTGTGCTTACGCTTGTGAGTGCTACGTTTAGGTGCTCCCCCCTCGCTGGCACCAGCATTGGAGACAGCCTGCTCACTCTGCTGTCCTGTTGGCCTTGATGACCTTTGGGGGCATCCTCTGGCCCGTGGAGCCTGTGCTGACCCCGACTGGGAGGGAGAGGCCAGTGCCATGGCTGGCATCTCCCCAGTCACCGCAGCCTCATCGGATGCCACGGTCACTGGCAGAGGGGCTGAGGAGCTGCTGCCGTCATCTGCAGCGTCCTGAGAGGAACTCGCAGAGACGACAGGCAGCTCGTGCACCAACATGAGGTCGCTTTGAACCTCCCTGCTCACCATTGATGGATGGGCACCTAGCTGTGATACTGGGTACCCAATCCATCTCCCACACTGACACTGACCACCTGAGGTCAATGTGAGGACTTGGAGGTCCGAGTGCAATCCCAGGAACCCCTGACTGAGCTCCTGGAGAAGCCTCTCCATGAGAGTCGCCACTTTCTCCATGGAGGAGGCAGTACGCTCGTCCATGAGGGTCATTGCATTGCTCGTACACTGCATGGACTCCTCCATCATGGAGACCATGCCACACATTCCCTCATGGATCTCTGCCAGACCCTCCTGCACACCCTGCTGGACTTCCAGCAGCTGCTGCCTCAGGGACGACTCCAGAGACACATCATCAGCCACCAACCAAGCATGTTCCTGGTCCCCAGCATTCCTCCGACTGGCGGCGCCCTGGGCACTCTCTGCCTTCGCCTGCACCTCAAGTGAGTGTGAAATGCCCTCGCCGCTGTACACCGAGATACTAACCGACGATCTTATCCCCACCGAGATGCTGGTGTCTGTGCTGGTGCCTGCCTGGCTGAGAGGGTGTGACGCTGGTGCATTTATATCATCTGTGCCCTCAGGGGTCAGCAGTAATCCCTCTGCCTCCTGAGTCCGGGTGTGCTCTGGTGAGCCTGAAAGGAAGAACAAGGGCATTTGATCAGTTGGAGTCATTATACTGTTAATGTGCATGCCTGGCACCCGGATCAGGATACCCTCTCCCTTCCATTATCAACGGGCAACCCATGTTGGATGCTGAAATCAATATACAGTCAACAGTGGAATGTTTGCACTGACAGACATTGTGACTCCTCCATTGGCACTTCCAGTGGCACCCCAACCTCACCGTGACTAGTTGATTTAGGATGCATGGCGCCTCTCCAACTCCAGTGCCTCCTGCTCGTATCTGGTGATGATGAGAAGGTGGCGCTGCCCTCCACCAGTCTGCAGCCGCTCAGCATTATTGTGCATTGTCTTCTCCTGAAAGGAGAGAGGAGCATTGATTAGTCCACCCTGTACCTGCATTGCCATTGCAGCCTGGCCACCCCCACCTGAGTGAAACATTGCAGGGCTCATCCGATTCGTGACCCTGGAGCCACCATACACTCACTCCAAGCAGCCAGGGCTGAACCCCTTGCCCAGATGCTGCCTCCATCACATTTGCACTCACAGTCTAAGACCTTCCAAACCCACGACCACTACCACCTAGAAGGACAAGGGCAGCAGATAGATGGGTACATCGCCACCTGGAAGTTCCCCTCCAAGTCACTCAGCATCCTGACTTTGAGATGTTTCGGCGCTCCACCACTGTCGCTAGATCAAAATCCTGGAACTCACCCCCACACAGTAATGTGGGTGTCCCTGCACCACATGCAGCAGATACAGAAGGCAGCTCAGCACCACTCAGCGAAGGCCACATCCCGTGAATGAATGAATACAAAAACAAAATTCTGAGTTGGGGGGTCGGGGGGGGGCCAACCTAACTGCTGTGCTAAGTGACCCATGCCAACATGGTGCTCACCCTTCCCGATTGCAGGAGGTCATTAAACTGCTTGTGGCACTGCACCCAGGTGCGTCTCACCACATCGTGGGAGCTGACCCGTGAGGCGACCTCCTCCCAAGCACATTTTGTCAGGTGGGGGGGGGCCTCCTCCTCCCGTCCCTTGGCACCAGGATCTCACGGCGTGCTGCCACCTCCTCGAGGATGGTAGCGAGGCATTCATCTGAGAATCTCGGGGCCGACTGCCCTGCCGACCTACCCTCCCACCTGGCCTACTCTCTGAGGATGCTATCCGACATTCTCCTTTCCGATATCAGTGGCAGCCGTAGGCTGGCTGCCTGCATCGTTTTTGAATAGGCTACTGGGTTGCTATTGGACCCGGCGGTCATTGACCTCCAGCCGCTGCCTGGCCCTTCCCACTGATCTCGGGATCAGGCCTTAATTGGCCCGCTCACATAAAATGGTGGTGCGGAGCCAATCGCGGGTAGCCACCCAGGCCCGCTCCCACGCCCACCCAGCCCGCCTGCCATAGGTAAAATCCTGGTCCATATCTCTGTAACTTTCTGCAGCTCCACAATGCTCTGTGATCCCCCCACCATGACTTCTTGTGAATTTCTCACTCACCTCACCATTGGCAACTGTTTTGGCTATCTTGGTATCACATTTGAATGTCAGCCATTGCTTAGTGGGTAACACTCCTGCCTCTGAATCAGGTGGCTATCAGCTCAAATCCTGTTCCAGGGCTTGAGCATAAAAATCTATGCTGGTTGTGCAGTACCAAAGGAGTGCTGCACTGTCAGAGGTGCCATCTTTTGAATGAAACATTAAACCGAGCCCCCTCTGCTCTCTAAAGTGGGTATGCAAATATTTTGAAGACCAGTGGAGTTATTCCCAGTGTACCAGTGATCATGAAAGGTGTTATGTTACGACTGGGATGGGAGGAGTGCATGTACAATCCAGCCCCACTACTCCGCAGGCCATACCGTTAATTTAAATGATTAATTTTCTCACTTAAACGGCCAGTGCCTAGAAGAAAAGAGACCCTGGCCAGGCTTCTTTCAAAAAACTCAGAATAATTAATTTATTTTTAAAACAAAACTTCTTTTAACAAGTTGCAAGTACTGGTTAACATACAATTGTAATTGGGAAGTATAACTATCTATCTCTTCCTAAAGAATTCCCCCAGCACATACACAGACACACAGACACACACACACACACACACACACACACAGAGACAAACAAAGGACAACAGATAGAGTATACAATATCCATTACAAGCCTACTGATTCCCACAGCTACCTCGACTACAGCTCCTCACACCCCGCTTCCTGTAAGGACTCCATCCCATTCTCTCAGTTCCTTCGCCTCCGTCACATCTGTTCTGATGATGCCACTTTCAAAAACAGTTCCTCTGACTTGTCTTCCTTCTTCCTTAACCGAGGTTTTCCACCCACGGTGGTTGACAGGGCCCTTAGCCGTGTCCGGCCCATCTCCCGCGCATCCGCCCTCACACCTTTCTCTCCCTCCCGGAACCATGATAAGGTCCCCCTTGTCCTCACGTATCACCCCACCAGCCTCCACATTCAAAGGATCATCCTCCGCCATTTCCGCCAACTCCAGCATGATGCCACCACCAAACACACCTTCCCTTCACCCCCCTGGCGGCATTCCGCAGGGATCATTCCCTCCGGGACACCCTGATCCACTCCTCCATCACCCTCTATACCTCAGCCCCCTCCCACGGCACCTTCCCATGCAACCGCAGAAGGTGCAACACCTGCCCCTTCCCCTCTCCTCACCATCCAAGGACCCAAACACTCCTTTCAAGTGAAGCAACGTTTCCCTTGCACTTCCCTCAATTTAGTCTACTGCATTCGCTGCTCCCAATGCGGTTTCGTCTACATTGGAGAGACCAAACGCAGACTGGGTGACCGCTTTGCGGAACACCTTCGGTCTGTCCGCAAGCATGACCCAGACCTCCCTGTCGCTTGCCATTTCAACACTCCACCTTGCTCTCATGCTCACATGTCCGTCCTTGGCCTGCTGCAATGTTCCAGTGAAGCTCAACACAAACTGGAGGAACAGCACCTCATCTTCCGACTAGGCATTTTGCAGCCTTCCGGACTGAATATTGAGTTCAACAATTTTAGATCATGAACTCTCTCCTCCATCCCCACCCCCTTTCTGATCCCCCTTTTTTCTAATAATTTATATAGATTCTTCTTTTCCCACCTATTCCCATTATTTTTAAATGCATTTCCATCCATTGTTTTATCTCTACCTTTTAGCCTATTTCGATCCCTTCCCCCCACCCCACCCCCACTAGGGCTACCTGTACCTTGCTCATCCTGCTTTCTACCCTTAATGATACCTATTGGCACATTTCTTAGCTAATGTCACCACCGTCAACACTTCTTTGTCCTTTTGTCTATGACATCTTTTGGAAATCTCCACCTATCACTGGGCCCCTATCCAGCTCTACTTGTCCCCCCCACCTTTAAACCAGTTTATATTTCACCTCTCTTCTATTTTTCCTTAGTTCTATTGAAGAGTCATACGGACTCGAAATGTTAACTGTATTCCTCTCCGCAGATGCCGTCAGACCTGCTGAGTTTTTCCAGGTATTTTTATGTTTGTTTTTGTTTTGGATTTCCAGCATTCACAGTTTTTTGCTTTTATATTACAACAGATAAAGAGATGGGCTTTGGAGGATGGGCGTTATAAAATAAAGGATACAGTCTGCAGGGTCTTGATTCTGTCGACCTGGAGCTCCCTCATGTGAAGGTGGATGTCTGGAAGTTCTCATCAACTAGTCTCAGCTTTGCAGGTCCAAATGCAGACTAGTTACACTCAGTTGAAGGTTCTGTGGCTACAGGTTGAAAGTCACACACGATTGCAGACAAGGTAGAGAAAGGGAGCCAATTAGGGTAGCCTTCCTTCCCCAGCTTGTTCCCCAACAAGATTGCTTTCAAAACAAGCAGGTTCACAACTTAAGCTTTTTTTCCCTCTCACCCATGTGATTTCCAGCAAGTCACCATCCTTTTTTCCTTCATCAATTATAGTGATCACAATTGAAAACAAACAACCAGATCTTCCTCAAGTACCATAAAGGCCAGGTGATTTCTTGGAAGAGGCCTGCTTGCTGACAGTCCCGAGGTGAACTTGCGACCTTTTTAAAAAATACTTCTCAGATTAGCATCCAAATGTCCAGATCATGCTATGTCCTTCCACTTGGTAAAAGAAAAATTCAGCCTTGAGAAATATAATTCCAACAGCTATATAAATATAAATCTCTCCTTTTTTCAGTATTGTTGAAACTGGAAGTAGCTGCTGGTGGCATCATCAGTGCTGTGCCTAAATATCAGTACAAAATTACGCCTGTATTGTAACAATGAATAACATCAACATACATTTATATAGTGCCTTTAACATTGAAAAAATGTGTTCCAAGTGACCACGGAAACGTAATCAGACAAAAAGCCAACATTGAGCCAAAAGAGGAGGCAATAGGAGGGGTGACCAAACATTTGGTCAAAGACCTTTGTGTTAAGGAGGGTCTTAAAAGAGCAAAGGGAGGTGAGAGGTGGAGAGATTTAGGGAAAGAATTCCAGAGCTTACATTATACACATTGCCCTTCTCAATGGCAATTAGTGATGGGCAATAAATGCTGGCCTAGCCAGCAACACCCACACCCCATGAACAAGTTTAAATTAAATTGCTAATGACGAGGTGAAAGGAGCGGGAGATGCACAAGAGGCCAGAGTGCGGAGAACACAGAGTTCTCAGAGGATTGTAGGACTGGAAAAGTCATAGAGATAGCGAAAAATTTAAACATGAGAATGAGAATTTTATACTTAAGGTGTTAGGGGACTGGGAGTCAATATAGATCATCGTGCAAAGGGTCAATGGGTGAGTGGAACATGGATGAACTGAAATGTACAGAGGGTGGGAGGATGAGATGCCAGTAAGGAGGGTATCAGAAATTGGAATAGTTAAGTCTGAAAGTGTAAAAGGCATGGATTAGTGTTTAGGCAGAGATGGGCAGAGGCAAGGGAAGATAGGCACTGTTACAGAGATAGATGTAGGCAATCTTTGTGATGGACAGTATATGGGGATGGAAACTCACCTTGAGGTCAAATAGGATGTAGAAGTTTCATGCAGTTTGGTTCAATCTGAGCAGCAGCTGGACAGGAAGATGCAATCGGAAGCAAGGCTACAGCGTTTTCAGCAAGTGTTAAAGATGATGGCATTGGTCCTCCCAACATTGCGGTGAAATTTTTAAAAAAAGCAACAGCAAACTGCAGCAAAAGCTGCCGCAGAATCAATAATGCAGAAGCAATCATAAGGTAAACCATAAAACATTCGGAATTATGGTTTAGTAATTTGAGCAGTTTTCTCGGTTAGCCCATTTTTCTTCTAACTAGTTAATATTTTAGTGAATCTGAACAATTAAATTTAGGTACCGCACAATCAACCAAGGGACATTTAACTTGGATTAGAATTTGTACTTCAACCAATGAACTGGAGAGACCATTTAGCATAAATTAATAAATTTATACAATCTATGAGAACAATTACCAGAGGTAAGTAGAAGAAATTTTGTTTAAAAAAGTGATTAGAAAGCTAGTGTCACAGAAAGGTATAATGGCAAAAAATAACAGGAAATAAATTATAGTTACAGGAAATGTACACTGTATGCAAAACTATTTATGAATCCTGACAGTAATCTGAAGGGTGTGCTAATTTTAAGGTCAGAAACATTGTACTATGTAAAATATGAGTGCTCCTTTTAATCGGGTAAGTGTCATTGCACTGCATATTTGAAATGAAGGGTGGATTTATTTACTGGTCAGCTTGCAGAGAAAAACCTTGGATTTGTTTGATTGAAAGGCCAGTTAACAAGCTGGTGTCAGATTTAAATGAATACATTCTTGGAGAGAGGAAGCTGAAATACAAAAAAGTTTAACTTTCCAACATACACATCTAGTTTTAAACTAGTTGTTTGTAATTCATTTTATTTTGCTTTTCAGGGCCGGCCATTACTGTTAAGAAAATTCAAGTCAGAGCTGAGAGTCAATCCTATGGGAAGAGTGGCCCAACTGGGTATGGAATCATCATAAAATTGTCTGTAATAAATTTATCTTTGATTAAAAATAACACAGAAATGTTACACAGTGATAAAGGAAATATTACAACAAAGTGTGATGTTGCATGTTACATTCAAGATTTTTAAGCTTGGATTTTCTGATAATGAGGAAATGGAATTGACTTGTCCCAAAAATAGACTTCCGTGTATATGCAGCACAGTGACGTGGCCTGATCCAATTTTCTAATGGGAATCCATCCCCTAATGTTAATAAGCTGGAGGAACAATAAAAGCTTGGCAAAACCATTGAGACTGCAGCAATCAGCTTGGTTTATAAAATAGGAACCACGGTAGGCCAGTGAGGATGCCTACTGTGTGATCGTGTAGAACTACCAAAGGACATTGTTGGTGGAATGGGCGAACAGGTGGCAGATGAAGATCAATGCAGAGAAGTGCGAAATTATTCATTTCTGTAGGAAGAACATGGAGAGACAATATAAAATAAGCGTACAACTCTAAAGGAGGTGCAAGAGCAGAGGGACCTAGGTGCATAAGTCATTGAAGTGGCAGGACAGGTTGAGAGAGTAGTTCATAAAGCATACAGTGTCAAAGGCTTTATTAATAGAGATCTGGTGTATAAGAGTTTAGTAATTATGGTTTTATTTACTGTGCAATGTACCTTTAAGAATAATACTTATTAAGGAATATCACATAATCTGTAGTAACCAATAGGAGAGTAGCACGGGCTCCATCATCAGGCAGTACAGAGATGGAGTTGGAGTTGAAAGCACACGTGTAGTTGCTGCTAGGTATATTGTAAATAAACTTAATGGGGAGGATTTTCCCCTCATTGGGCGGACACTGCAGCCGGGCCCGGGAGCTGCCGCGCAACAGTCTGCTGCCCACGATTGGGCCCTGACCGCGATTTCATGCTGGCTGGCCAATGAACAGCCCGCCGGCGTGAATCACGTACTGAAACGCTCAGCGTGGCCTGGGTTGGGGGGGGGGGGCAGGAGGGCGAGTGCGGAAGTGTGCGCATGCACCAGGGTGCGCCCAGTGAAAGCTCCCTGAAGGCACAGAGCAGCCTCAGGGAGCTGAAGATTCTCCACATTAAAAATAAAGTTTTAAAAAAATAAGGAAAACATGTCCCCGAGCAGGAACATGTTGCAAATGAGATTTGAAAGTTTTTTTTAAATCACTGGTTGAAACCTCATCCCGCCCATGGATGAGGTTTCGCAAGAACTGCAAAGGCTGCTTGGCCTATTCGCCCGCCTGCCAACCGAACAGTTGGACCGGCAGCGAAAAATTCCATTTAATTAATTGATTAAGGGCCTTAATAGGCTTCTTAATTGTCGGCGGGTGCTCAACAAGCGAAATATCGCACGAGTGTGCAATGACGTTAAGACGCTTGCTCGACGTCATCACCCACGATCTTACTCCTGCTTGGACTGGGCTGCCCGACGAGGGGAAAATTTTGCCCAATGTTTCTATCAAAGAAGTGCCTGCAGATCAACTCTATCACTAATAGTACAACTCGGCCACCCTGAAACAAAGGGCAAGGAGGTTATATTGAACTTGTATAAAACTCTAGTTAGGCCTCTGCTGGAGTATTGTGTTCAGTTCAGGGTACCACACTTTTGGAAAGATGTGAAGGCATTGGAGAGAGTGCTGAAAAAATTCATAAGAATGGTTTCAGGGATGAGGAGCTTCCGTTATGAAGAGCTTCAGTTATGAAGATAGATTAGAGAAGTTGGGTCTGTTTTCCTTGGAGTAGAGAAGGCTGACAGGTAATTTGATAGAGATATTCAAAATCATGAGAGGTCTGGACAGAGTAGATGGGGATAAACTGTTCCCACTCATGAAAGAATCGAGAATGAGAGGGCACAGATTTAAAATAATTGGCAAAAGAAGCAATAGTGACCTGAGGAACAGCTTTGTTACACAGCGAGTGGTTAAGGTCTGGAATGTTCTGCCTGAGAATGTGGAGGAGGTAGGTTCAACTGAGGCATTCAAAAGGGAATTAGATTGTTATCTGAAAACGAAGGATGTGTAGAGTTACGGGAGAAGGCAGGGGAATGGTAATGGGTTAATTGCTCATTTGGTGGGCTGGTGCAGACACAATGGGCCAAATGGCCTCCTTCTACACTGTAACAATTCTGTGATTCTGTCCGTATTTCAAGCCCATTCTGCCTTTAAACTAGATCATGGTTGATCTGACCCTTAACTCCACTTACGTAACTTTGTTTCATATCTCTTTCCCTTATCTAACAAAAGTCTACCAACCACTGTCCTGGCAATTTCAATTGACCCAACTTTTGGGGGGCTGAGTGAGTTTCAGATTTTCACTAACCTTTGTGTGAAAAAGTGTTTCCTGATTTCACTCCTAAATGACCTAATTCCACTTTTAAGGTGATGTCTCCTTGTTTTGGATTCCCAAATCAGAGGAAATAGTTTCTCTGTATTTACCCCATCAAATCCCTTTATAATTTTAAGACCTATCACGCCTCAACTTTCTAAATTCAAGGGAATTCAAGTCAAGTTCATGCAAACTTCCAGCCAAGTGGAAGAGCTTTGAGCAAACAGCTACTCTTAAAGGCCCACAGCTAAAAAATTCAAAAGGAAGCTCTGGTGGTGCCAGCAAACGGAGAAACTGAGCACAATGGCACAGCAGAGACACATATGAGAAACTTTGATAATGCTGCAGGAGATGCATCAAAGGATGGGTGTACCTCTAAGGCTGAAGCTCACTCTCCAGTAAAAGCCAGCGGCTCACTGTGTTGAGGGCAGTTGCTATCCATGCTGCAGAGGAGGAAAAGGTTTGTTGATAATAGGCAGAAGGCAAAAGTAAATGAGCTCCTCATGTTTGCACACATTGCTGGTGGAGCCATCAAGCATGGTGCAAACTTAGATTATGAACTGCCACACCTTTATATGAGGTACAATTTAAAGCACTGTACACAACCATTGTCTTTTTCCATACAATCTTTTATTATGCTGAAACAAGACAGCACATATTCCTTGCGTGTGGAAGAAGTGGATATAAGACAGCAACCGGATGGTTAATCCTCAAGCTCAAGGCCCTCCTTTACTATTGAGGATTACCAACACTCCATACAGAGAATATTATTGGTCCGCTCCCAGCTCAGAGTTTCTGCTCCTTCATAATTGCAGCCATCATGGATTGCCACTTGCTGATGGCATCATGGCTGTTTCCTGGATCATGACCATTGATGTGTATAATAATATTCTTGAGTTGAGTGATATTCTTTCTTTGGATATAAGGGGCCCTGGTGCCCATTGGTAAATTGTGATGATGAATCACAAGAAGGTAATGATTTTGAAGGTTTCTTGAAAGTTCACAAGAGGATGTGGTGGCCAAGACCAGGATGTCTTCAAAGAGAAAGTTGAAGACACTCTGCCACTTCAAATTGTTTGAAAGGTCCTGCCTTCACAGTTGCACAACCAGGAAGCTATCTCTAGCTGGTAAAAACAATCTAGTCATAAAGCACATTCACAGGCTTCTTGATAGGAACGTTCCTATGCAAGTCAATGCCCTAACTGATTGAATCTATTAAACAGTGGTAGTCATGGCAGACTGCACCAGCACATCCATTCAAAACTTCTTAACAAAGTCTTCAATACCCATTTCGAACGCTAGTTGATGTCCTGCCTGAACTGGTGAAAGCAAAACTATTCACAGTAATGGTTGGAAAGAATGAGTGTTGGCATGTTAGACTAGATGAATATTCAAGTCTATTGACTTCTTATTCAACAACACTATTTGGAAGTCACAGATGATTGCACATGCATGTTGAAAACTCTCTAACTCCTGAGTAATTTAGGTCTGGCTGCATGAGGCATTTGAAAATTTGGAAGGAGCCACTGTCATATATATTCCATTTTAGTCTGCAGTGCAAATGAGCAGGACTAAGATGGGAAACAGTGTGTCGCTTTGCAGTGCTTCCCGCAAATAGTCATCAAGCTGTACAAGGATAACGTGAAGTTCAAGGAATGTGAAGTGATACATTAGGCCATAAGGTCCCTGAAGATAAACTAAACCCAGATTAAACTAAAGTTGAAGCAATATTTAAGATGTCTTTTTCAACTGACAAACAAGGTGCCTAGAGAACCCTTGAAATATACCTCAGTTTGCTCAGAAATGATCAGAGGTATATGCTCCCCTTTATGTCTCATGAAGAAGGAAGCAAACTGAACATAGGAATATCAGCATGAACAGTGTCTGAGGAATATCGAGAACGTTATCTCTCAAGTACCAGTATTGAAATACTTCCACATCAAAAGGATGTACTAATATGTATCTGAAAGAGAACTGGGATCGTGTCTTATGCAAGAAAGTCAACCTGCTGCAGCTTATCTCTCAAGGTCTTTAACTGAAACAGAGCTAAGCTGTGCTCTGATCTAAAGAGAACTCATAATCACTGTTTGCGGTTTAGAGAAATTCACGCAGAACAATTTTGGAAAGAAAATCCCTGGAAAGTGATCACAAACCATTTGAAGCTATTGTGAAAATGAATCTAATTATAATACCCCAAAGGCTTCAGATAATAAGAATATTTCTTCAAAGGTATGAATTTAATAACACGCATGAAAGACAGAAAAATATATATCCTGCTTGCGCAGTGAGTAAAGTTTACCTGCCAAGTGTAAGCAGAAAAGGACATGGGGCAGGGTTTTTGGGTCGTTGGGTGAGCATGGCGAGCGGGCCCGGGACCAGCCAGGAAACGGTCTGCTGCCTGCAATCGCAACCCCCCGACCGTGATTTCAACCTGGCTGACCCATTAACGGCGAGCCAGCGTGAAAGGCCTGCTGAGAAGCTCAGCGCTGCCGGGGCGGGGGTGGGAGGAGCGCGAGCGCAGAAGTCTGCGCATGCGCGGGGGAGTGCGCACTGAAAGCTCCCTGAAGGCACAGAGCTGCCTCAGGGGGTTGAAGAATTTTAAAATCAAAAAATAATGCTTATGAAAATGTACAAAAACATGCCCCCAAATAGGATTCACTGACATGAACATAAATGTTATATAGATTATGTCAAAAAAATCTTATTTTTTAAAATTAATTTTGGAAACCTCATCCCGCCTGTGGATGAGGTTTCCTAAAAAAACCCAAAGGCTGATTCGCCCACCTGCCAACTGTAAGGTTGGACGGGCAATGAAAAATAAGTTAAAATTAATTGATTAAGGACCTTAATGGACCTCTTAATTGTTGGCGGGCGCGCTGCCGACCCCTGTGTGGGCTGCTGACCGAAATATTGCGCGAGAGCACAATATTGTCAGGATGCTCGCCCAACGTCATCGCGCATTATTTTACGCCCGATCAGGTTAGGCATGCGCCCACCCGCGGTCCGTAAAATGCTGCCCATAGAGCAGCGGCAGAAGCCTGATCAGCCATTCAGTTAAATTGAGAGTGACCTGTGCCTCAACTCCATTCGCTTGTCTTAGCTCCATATCCTTTGCTATTCCTACCTAACGAAAATCGATATTAACATCAGCAAAGTACATAATAACAACAAATTGCACATAAGTAGCAACTTTAACACGATAAAATGCTCCAAGGTGCTTCACAGGAGCAATATAAAACAAAATATGACACTGAGCCACATAAGGAGATATTAGGGTCGATAACCAAAAGTTTGGTGAAAGAGATAGGTTTTAAGGGACATTTTAAAGGAGGAATGCAAGTTACAGTGGTGGCAATTTTTAGGGAGGGAATTCCATAACTTAAGAACTAGGCCGCTGAGGGCAAAGCTATCAATGGTGGAGTGATAAAAACCAGGGATGATCAAGAGGCCAGAATTAGATGAGCGATGGGTTGAAGAGTTGGAGGAGATTACAGAGATAGGGAGGGACGAGGCCATGGATGGATTTGAAAACAAGAATGTGAATTTTAAAATTGAAGCATTGCTTAACCTGGTGGTACATGTGCAAGTTAAGACAAGGGCAACGGAGTTTTGGACAATGTCAATTTTTCAGAGTAGAACATGAGAGGCCAGGCAGCACTCTGTTGATATAGTCAAGCCTAGAGGTAACAAAGGCATGGACCAAGGTTTCAGCAGCAGATGAATTGAAACAGATGTGGAGTTGGATGACGTTAGGGAGCTGGAGATAGGCAGTCTTAGTAATTGTACATATATTAGTGATTGAACGTATATAAGGAAACCCAACTTGGGGTAAAATATGACACCAAGGTTGCAAACAGACATGTTCAATCCCAGGCAGTTACCGAGAGGAGAATGGAGTTGATGTCTAGGGAGCAGAGATTGTGGTGGGGACTGAAGAAGATGACTTTGGTCTTCCCAATATTTAGTTGGAGGAAATTACTGTTCATCCAGTACTAGAGGTTAGATAAGCACTCTGACAAATTATAGAGAGTGGAAGAGTCAAGAGAGAGAGTGGTGAGGTAGGCTGGGTTTTGGTCAGCATACATGCGGAAACTGACCTTTTCTCAGATGGTGTTGCTGAGCGGCTGCATGTAGATGAGAAATAGCAAGAGGCCAAGAATAGATTCTTGGGGGACACCAGAGGTAACCGTGTGGAAACGAGAAGAGAAGCCATTTCTCTGGCTACAATTAGATAGATAAGAATGGAACCAGGTAAGCGCAGTCCCATCCAGCTGGATGACATTGGAGAGACTTTGGAGGAGGGTGGTGTGGTCAACTGTATCAAAGGCAGCAGACAGATCGAGAATGATGAGGAAGGATAGTTTATCTTTGTCACAGTGACATAGGATGTCACTTGTGACTTTGATAAGACTGAGACGGAAACTTAATTAGCAGGATTCAAACATGAAAGTTCATGAAAGAGGACACAGAATTGGAAGGCGAAAACATATTCAAGGACTTTGGAGAGGAAATGGAGGTTAGAGATGGGATGGTATCTTGCAAGGACAGTGGGGTCAGGGGTTATTTTTCTCGAGGAGTAGGTGATGGCAGCAGGTTTTAAGGAGAGGGGAACAATACTTGAGAGAAAGAACCATTAACAGTATCAGCTAACCTGGGAGCCAGGAAGTGACACTAATATAAAAGCAAAAAATGATCATCGACCTGAAACGTTAACTCTGCTTCTTTGCACAGATACTGCCTGAGGTGCTGAGTACTTCCAGCATTGTCTGTTTTCAGCCAAGAAGGTAAGTTGGGTGGTCAGTAGTTTAGTGGGAATAGGGTCAAGAGGGCAGGGGGCAGTACTATGAACAAGATGAGTTGGTGAGGGTATGAGGGGAGACAGAAGAGAAACCAGAAAAAGATACAAGATAGAGAAAGATTACTACGAACAAACCACAATGACATATAACCAGCAAGGTCCACAAAAGCAGAAACCATTTCAATTAATGCAAGTTCGGAGCAGAAAAAGAGATTAAAACCACCAATATATTGCAATATCCCCATCTGAGGACGAAATGGCCGAGGTTAAGAGGCTACTGAAGTAAGTTGAAAAAATTGAATAGTGGGAATGACAACGGGCAAGAACCAATTTCCACTCATAACAGTTTGTTCAAAACATGAGCCCAGTCATGTCACCTGCTCGCTAAGCGTATCCAAAGTCAAATGACAAGACAGAGAATGCTTTTGAAAATCGTGACGGAAGTCCCATAAAAACAAGTGTTCCAGCACCGCTCCTTAACTCACTTTTCTTGTTTGGTACAATAAACCAAATAGGCCACTGGATAGCTCACCAGCCCAGAGTCTATTTTGCAGATGAACCAAGACTCTCCTGCCCCATCGATCCCACTTTTGAAAACCGAAGCTAGTAAGTGATATCTTGGAGAAAGCATACTTCAGGAAAATTAACAGTTCTATAAAAAAAAAGGCACTGATAGCTTTAGAGAAGAAGTTATCAGAATTTAGCCAATAGAAAGGAAAATAGATGCCAGCTCAAGTGTACCAGCAAATGGATATCATATCCTACAAGGTAAGAACTGAAGATGACAAGGTGTTTTAGAGGATATGGTGACACTTACAGAAAACAGAACAATCACCTGGGAAGCCCAGACAGTTAGCACGGATGGATTTTATAACAAACAGATTTTATTATTATTTTTTTGATGAAGTGTTTTTCATAAAGTCTTTTGAGTTTAATGTATCAATATTGGTGTAACTATGTATCTTAGTTTAGTACAGGAAGTTTCCTCTCACCTGGAAGTGTTTGCGTGATTGAGGGCTGCGTCAGTATTGTAATGGCTGATGAATACACTCATATTTTGAAGCTCTGATGTAGTTTCTAGTTTATTATTAACTAAATGTAATTACAGGTGCTGCAGTATTCTGGGAGTGTTAGTGGTCTGTTAGGTCAAATTCCATGATCATGCGAGCATTTGCAAAGAAAGTGTAAACCAATGGCCTTAATTATTATGTTTAAGTATATAATTAATTTTATCTTTTTCCTTTTTTTTAAAGGCCAAGGTACAGAGGAAGATGGTGGAAGATGGTAGGGAAGATGTAAGGAAGATATCGGGAAGATATTGGAAAGATGTAGGGAAGATGTAGGGAGATGTTGGGAAGTTGTAGGGAAGATGTCGGGAAGATATCGGAAAGATGTCGGGAAGATGTAGGGAAGATGTCGGGAAGATATCGGAAAGATGTAGGGAAGATGTAGGGAAGATGTCGGGAAGATATCGGAAAGATGTAGGGAAGATGTCGGGAAGATGTAGGGAAGATGTCGGGAAGATATCGGAAAGATGTAGGGAAGATGTCGGGAAGATGTAGGGAAGATGTTGGGAAGATATCGGAAAGATGTAGGGAAGATATCGGAAAGATGTAGGGAAGATGGTAGGGAAGGTGGTAGGGAAGATGTCGGAAAGATATTGGAAAGATGTAGGGAAGATGTCGGGAAAATATTGGAAAGATGTAGGGAAGATGTCGGGAAGATATCGGAAAGATGTAGGGAAGATGTCAGGAAGATGTAGGGAAGATGTCGGGAAGATGTAGGGAAGATATCGGAAAGATGTAGGGAAGATGTTGGGAAGATATCAGAAAGATGTAGGGAAGATGTAGGGAAGATGTCGGGAAGATATCGTAAAGATGTAGGGAAGATGGTAGGGAAGATATCGGGAAGATATCGGAAAGATGTAGGGAAGATGTCGGGAAGATATCGTAAAGATGTAGGGAAGATGTCAGGAGGATGGTAGGGAAGATATCGGAAAGATGTCGGGAAGATGGTAGGAAAGATGTCAGGAAGATGTCGGGAAGATGTAGGGAAGATGTCAGGAAGATGTCGGGAAGATGTAGGGAAGATATCTGAAAGATGTAGGGAAGATATCGGGAAGATTGTGGGGAAGATATCAGGAAGCTGTAGGGAAGGTATCGTAAAGATGTAGGGAAGATGGTAGGGAAGATATCGGGAAGATATCGGAAAGATGTAGGGAAGATGTCGGGAAGATATCGTAAAGATGTAGGGAAGATGTCGGGAGGATGGTAGGGAAGATATCGGAAAGATGTCGGGAAGATGGTAGGGAAGATGGTAGGAAAGATGTCAGGAAGATGTCGGGAAGATGTAGGGAAGATGTCAGGAAGATGTCGGGAAGATGTAGGGAAGATATCTGAAAGATATAGCGAAGATATCGGAAAGATGGTGGGGAAGATGTCAGGAAGCTGTAGGGAAGGTATCGGAAAGATGTAGGGAAGATGTTGGGAAGATGTAGGGAAGATATTGGAAAGATGTAGGGAAGATGTAAGGAAAATGTTGGAAAGATATCGGAAAGATGTCGGGAAGATGTAGGGAAGATGGTGGGAAGATGTTGGGAAGATGTCGGGAAGATGGTAGGGAAGATGTCAGGCAGATGATGGGGAAGATGTTCCAGCATGCAGATAGGTAGTTGTATTGAAGTATTTGGTAGGGTGGATGAGGAAGCAGGGATTGTGGTGAAGTTGTTTTAGGGAGTTAGATGGTTTGGGGAACTCTTATGGTGTGAGCACTGGAATGTAGATGGTGAGGTTTGGTAATGGTGGGACGGCAGTGTTGGGGCATGGGGATCATGAAAATGAAGGTGTTAGGATGTGGGAGCATTGAGGAGAGGAGTTGCTGCATTTCAGAGTTCTGGAAATCCTAAAGGATATGAACAGTGGGTTGTGGTCTGCCGCTGAAAAAACCTTGGTTTTGTTGCGGGCAAGTTGACAGTGGCGAGTGTGGGGAAAGATATGAGCGAGCAGCATGAAATAGGCAGAGAGGAATGAGAAGAGGTGGCAGGAGGGAATCGGAGCAATGGTGTGGGCTGAAAGGCATGGAAAGTGGAAGAGACAGCAAGAGATGTTAGGAGGGAATAAAAGCTCCAGGCATCCGAGGACAGTGCGCATTGGGGCAATGAAAGGTGGTATGAGGAAGGAGGTAGATGATGAGTTCTCAGGGTAGTAGGAGCAGGGGCAGTGAGCTGGTAGGAAGAAGCAGCAGGGCTGATCGTTTGGGACTAGGGGCCAGGAGACTGTTGAAGAATAATGCATCACCTCTCTTTACCAGAAGGTATAAAAAATGTAAGTGACTGACTAGTGTGAGCTGTCTATTAAACATCAAACCACGTTTGTATAAGCTTTGTTTGCTCTTTAAATAGGCAGTAGGAAAGGTTATACTTTCAATTACTACGTTATGCCTTTTATTTACTAATATAAAGCTTTTTGTGGTAATCTTGATATTCCTCCCAAGTTTTTTTTCATATTCCTTTTTGCAGTTACTACTATCTTGCTTGTCTTCCTTTGTTGCTGTTTTTCTCTCTCCCAGTTTTCAGGATCCACAAGATCCTTTGCACTTTTGTAAGCACTTTCAGTTAGTTTAGTGTTATTTCTCAGCTCTTTTATTGACTGTGGGTGTTTTATTTGATAAGCAGAGTTCTTGATCTCAAGGGGTAAATACTGGTCTTGTATGAAGCTAAATTATTGTCTGAACACCTCACACTGTCCACCTGTAGTTTCATTTGATAACAGTTTTGACCAGTTTGCTATTGCCAGTCTCAATGTCAGTTAGCCTTATAAAAAACTGGAATCTTAGGCCAGAATTTTCCTGTTGGCGTGCGGGGGCGGGCACTGCATGCCGACGCGTAAAATGACGCATGATGATGTTGGGCGAACGTCCCAACATCACCGCGCGCCATCGCGATATTTAGGTGGGCAGGTGCGCGATGTTCTCCGATGCGCACCCGCCATTAATTAATCAGCTAGTTAAGGCCCTTGAGACAGCAATTGTCTGCAATTTTTTGGGGCCCATGCGATCCTCAGGACGTTGCATGGGCGCAACAGGCAGGCGGGTAAGAGACATTTATATAAACCTCATCCACAGGCGGGATAAGAGGGGTGAGTGGGGTTGCGAATGTGATCTTTCAGGTATTTAATTGTGATAGTTACTGCTACTTGCCTGGGTGAGCCGGAATACTTCAAAACTCATACCAGCTGCTTGGACATGAATAAAAGCCTTCAGGTCAGGACTCTACTGTGAAGATCATTTTTGGAGCCTGCAGGTTTCAGGAAGCCTTTCCTTAGCCTGGGAATGGGAGCTGAACTCTCCACTGGAAGCACCTCCTCTGAGGAGGAAGGGAGGGCCAGTAGGGGGAGGAGGCCAGGAGTCCACATTCAGCCTCCAGGGGAGTCACCTTTGGGAGGAGAGGCGCAGGCACAAGGGGCGTAGGCCAACAGGAAGTCCAAGGTGGAAGGGGCCGCAGAAGATGCCACTATCCTGCTGCCAGGGTATACAGGCGGCAATGCAGCTACCTCAATATGTCTGAGGTGCAGTGCCGAAGGAGGCTCTGTCTCACAAGGGAGACAGTCACCTCCATTAGTCAGTTGATAGGTCCTGAGATCTGCGCAAACTGTGTGGTGGACACCCCATGCCAGTGGCGGTAAAGGTCACAGCTGCCTTCAACTTCTATGCCTCTGGCTCTTTCCAGGGGTCGGTGGGTGATCCTTGCGAAGTCTCCCAATCAGCTGTCAACACTTGTGTCAAGCAGGTGACAGACACTCTGCTCAGGCGTGCATTGACTTTCATCCACTACCGCTGGGACGAGGCCAGCCAGACAGAGTGAGCCAGAGGCTTTGCAGCCATTGCTGGCTTCCCCCGTGTCCAGGGTGCAATCGACTGCACACATGTGGCCATCAAGGCGCCAGCAGGTGAGCCCAGTGCCTTCATCAACAGGAAAAGCTTCCACTCCATGAACGTGCAGATAGTGTGTGATCACAGGATGCAGATTCAACAAGTCTGTGCAAGGTACCCAGGCAGCTCCCATGACGCTTACATCCTCAGACACTCCCAGGTGCCGGGGCTCTTCAGTGCTCCGGCTCAGCTGGCTGGATGGATGGCTGTTGGGTGACAAGGGCTGTCCCCTCAGAAGGTGGCTCATGACACCTTTCCGCCATCCAAGAACAGAGGCTGAGCAGCGCTACAATAGGAGCCACAGCTCCACAAGGGCTGTGGTAGAGAGAACCATTGGTCTTCTCAAGATGCGCTTCCGATGCCTGGACCGTTCAGGGGGCGCACTCCAGTACACCCCAGATCGTCACTGATAGTGGTTGCATGCTGCGCTCTCCACAATCTGGCGCTGGAAAGGGGCGACGCAGTGGACAAGGAAGACATAGACGCAGATGCTCCAGATGCACACGATGAGTCCAGCAGTGAGTCCGAGGATGAGCATGCACAGGAGAATACTGAGGGGGTAGACGCTGACCCGGGCATACTCCAGGGAGGCAGGGACACCCGGGAGGCTTTAATCCAAAGAACCTTCAGCTAGCACACCACAGATGGACCTTGAACACACGCCAGGGCAGCAGGCTCCATACTCGATACCTGAGTGCTGAATCAGCCTGGATAGTAACATTAATTAAAGCCCTTGTCAATAAAGCTCAATGTCAAACAACTCACTCATAACATCATGAGTTCCCGCCCACCTGCAGAAGTGAGGGAATCACCCTGAGGCATGGCAACATACCAAAATTTATTGAAATTACAAAAGTAACTTCAGAAACAAAAAAAAGGTGTTGCATATCACACCAAGCCTTAAATGAACTAATATGGGGCAACATAAAAGCACCAGTGAGAAACCCGTGGTGTGTCTAATGTGCCTTAAATTTACACTTACTGGTGCTATGTCTAGGTGCTGTCCCCTCGCTGGCACTGGCATCTAAGACAGCCTGCTCACTGTGCTGTCCTGTTGGCCTCGATGACCTTGGCGGGTGTCCTCTGGCCCATGGAGCCTGTGCTGGCAACGCCTGGGAGGAAGCGGCCAATTCCACAGCTGGCTTCCCCCCAGTCGCCGCAGCCTAATCAGATGCCATGGTCACTGGTAGAGGGGCGGTGGAGCTGCTGCCCTCATCCGGAACACCCTGAGAAGAGCAGAGATGACAGGCAGCTGCTGCGCCGACATGAGGTCGCTTCGGACTTCCCTGCTCACCGTAGAAGGATGGGCACCGAGCTGGGATACTTGGTGCCCAAACCATCTCCCACACGGGCAATGACCAGCTGAAGTCAATGCCGCTGTGAGGGCTTGCAGGTCCGAGAGCAACCCCAGGAGGCCTGATTGTTCTCCTGGAGGAGCCTCTCCACGAGAGTCGCCACTCTCTTCTTGGAGGAAGCATTGCGCTCAGCCATGAGGCTCATTGCATTGGTGATGCTCCGCATGGACTCCTCCAGCACGGGCACCATGCCACCCATAGCCTCATGTATCTCCGCCAGATACTCCTGCACACCCTGCTGCACTTGCAGCGTCTGCTGCCTCAGGGACGACTCCAGGGGCCCGTCATCAGCCACCGACTGAGCATGTTCCTGGTCCCCAGCAGTCCTCCAACTGCCGGCGCTCTGGGCACTCTCTGTCTCCGCCCGCACCTCAAGCGAGTGTGAAGTGCCCTCACCGCCATGCCCCGGGACACTAGCCGAAGATCTAATTCCCACATAGGTGCTAGTATCTGTGCTGGTACCTGCCTGGCAGAGATGGTGTGAGGCTGGTGAGTCGATATGTACTGGGCCCTCGGGTGTGAGAGATGGCCCCTGTGCCTCCTCCTCCCGGCCCTGCTCTGGTGATGCTGAAAGGAAGAACAATGACATTTGATTAGTTAAAGTGGAGACAATGTCAATTTGCATGCCTGTCTCCCAGATCATTACACGCTCATCCTTCCATAATCAATGGTCAACCCATGTTGCAAACTTCAATCACTGAGCATTCAGCAGTGCCATGGCTGCTGGGACACACATGGTGACCTGAGGGCTCGGCAATCTTACCTCCCCATGGCACCCCAGCCTCACCACCACCGGTGGACCTGGGCGCATGGCGCCTCTCCAGATCCATGGCCTCCTGCTTAAAAGGTGTCAGGATGGCCAACTGGGCCTGGGCTCCGCCAGCTGCGTCCGCTCTACTGTGCTGTGTGCAGTCTTCTCTTGAAAAGGAGAGAAGAGCATTGATTAGTCCAGCCTGTACCTGGATTCCCATCGCATCCCTGTCACCTCAACCTGAGTGGGACATTGCAGGGCTCCAGTTCTTCGTTACCCCGCAGCTGCCGCACACTCGCACAAAGAAGCCAGGGCTGACCCCCCCTTTCTCAACTGCCTCCTTCACATGTGGCACCACAAGATGTAACCTTGCTAATCAAGGGGGCACAAGCACGTGGAACGCAAAGGCCAGCAGATGGATTGGTGCCCCGCCACCTGGAATCTTCCCTCCCAGCATGTTAGCACCCTGGCTTTGACATGCTTCCCAGTTCCAGCACTATGCCTAGGTGCAGATCCTTGAGTTTCACCCCCATTCAATGCTCTGGGTGTCAGTGTCACACATGCTGTGGGTGTAGAACACATCTTAGCTCAACCCTCTTGGGGCGAACTAGGCATGGGCAATATCTGCTGGCCCACCCAGCAAGGGAAACATGCCGTGAAGGATTCAATGCTGTAGCTGCACTCAGAGTTGTTGGGGGTTGGAGGGGAGCATCTTGGGGGCAATGGCTGACGGCTGCATTAAGTGACCTCAGCCAATATGGTACACACCCTTCCTGAGTGCAGGAAGTCGTTGAATCTTTTACAGCACTGGACCCATGTGCGTTGCACCACATCCTGGGCGCTCACTCTCTCGGCCACCTCCTCCCACGCACGTTTGGTCAGGTGGGGAGGCCTCCGCCTCCTTTCCCTCAGAAGCAGGACCTCCCGCCGTGCTGCCACCTCCCCCAGGAGGGCAGCTAGGCATTCATCCGAGAAACGAGGGGCACACTGCCCCGCTGCCCTACTCTCCGGCTTGGCTGTCCCGCTGGTCTACCCTCTGGACTTGCAAAGGTTGCCAGGACTTCATTTAAACAGGCCGCTGGGTCGCCATTGGACCAGGCAGTCTGTGGACGCCCGCCGCCATTGGCCCGCCCATGTAAAATGGCGGCGCGGACCTGATCGCGGGCGGTAATCGGGTCCGCGCCTGCCTGGTCCCGCTCCTGCTCGGCCTGCCCGACATGGGGAAAATTCTCCCCTTAGTAATTGTTATGTTTCTCCTTTTCAAACCTAGCATTGAGTTAGATCACATAATGATCACTGTCAGATAAATGTTCCTTTAATGCTGGATTCTTATCTAAATCTGGTTTATCACAAAATGTAGCAAGACCTGTCCTCTAGTTAGTTCTAGACCACATTGCTCCAGAAAACTATCTTCAACGCAGGAAACCTACTACCTTTCTGACTTGAGTTACTCTGCCCTTCCCAATCTGTATGAAAATGTAAGTTTCTTCTTAATTGAAAGCAACACTGCTTTTCCTTAATTTTTGAATCAATATTTTCTGCAATATTTTCTGCCATGTCATTTGTTGCTATCAAAGGGCCTGTAGACAATGCCCATTACAGTTTTAAATCCTCTCTTATTCCTTAGTTCTAAACATCGGGCAGAATTTTATGGCCCCCTTCGCAGCGGGGGTGGGGCTGTAAAATGCGGTGAGCTGTTCAAAAGTCCATTGGCTTTGGCAGGACCATAAAATCCCACTGGCGTAAAATTTCCCCCATAGTACGGGAAAAATTAATTCACTTTCAGTGGCATCATGCAGACGTACATTGATTCGTTGGGTTCAGACAGTGCTGCTGGTTGCTTGCTACCCTGTGTGGCTTGTGCAGTTATCTTCAATGGTGTCAATGGTGAATGTCAGGCAGCCTGTGCAACGCTGTCCGCTCCCCAGGGAATCAACGTAAATCTGAGTAGCACTGCTTGAAGTGAACAAATTTCAACCCCCCCAGAATCTCTGCTGATTGCTTGTCCTTACCTATATCCCCTCTTTCTAATGCTGTGACAATGACAGATAAGTAGACATTGAGTTCAACAACTTCAGATCATGAACTCTCTCCTCCATCCCCACCCCCTTTCCGATCCCCCTTTTTCCAATAATTTATAATTTTTTAAATATATTTTTCTTTTCCCACCCATTTCCATTATTTTTAAATTTATTTCCATCTATCGTTTTATCTCCACCTTTTAGCCTATTTCGATCCCTTCCCCCCACCCCACCCTCACTAGGGCTATCTGTCACTTGCCCGTCCTGCTTTCTACCCTTAATGTCACCATTAGCACATTCCTTAGCTAATATCACCACCGTCAACACCCCTTTGTCCTTTTGACTATGACGTCTTTGGCAATCTCTTCTTTTCCTCCACCTATCACTGGCCCTCTATCCAGCTCTACCTGTTCCACCCCCCTCAACCAGCTTATATTTCACCTCATTTCCTTAGTTCTGATGAAGAGTCATACGGACTCGAAACGTTAACTGTATTCCTCTTCGCAGATGCTGTCAGGCCTGTTGAGTTTTTCCAGCTATTTTTGTTTTTGTTACAGATAAGTAGAGTTTAGGTATGACAAACAGGTGTGATGGAAATTGCGCGATGGAATTAGGCATGAAAGGGAATTGTTATAGGATATACATGTGATACTTACTGAAACTATATGCATACAGATTATATTTAATCTGTTTTAGATAGATATATATGCACTGTAGGGCATAACAACAACAACTTGCATTTATATAATGCCTTTAACATGGTAAAACATTCCAAAACTTAACAGGAATGTAACCAGACAAAAACATTATCATCGGGCCAAAGGAGGAGACACTAAGGAGGACAAGTAAGCAGATGGATTTTGGATAATATTTCAAAGGAGTGGGGAGAAATGGTGAGATTTAGGGAGGGAATTCCAGGCCTTAGGATATAGACAGTTCAAGGCATGGTTGCCAATGGAGGGGTGAAGGAAGCCGGGATACACAAGGCCAGAATTGGAGGAATACAGAGGGTTGTAGGACTGTAACACGATAGAAAGCTTTTCTGATCGAAAATAGTTTGGAATTAGTCTATAAAGTAAATTATCTTCAAATAAGCTGTCTGAAATGTATGTGTACTGATGCAAAAAGTCTAGGAAAAAGCCTTTAGAGGTGGTTAAGATTTCATAATCAGGCCCCAAATGAGTTAGAGATGTCTGTAAAAAATTGCTTGAAGGAATTGGATTGAAACATAAAACACTATGAATACAGCCTGAAGGAGTTAAAGCAATGGAATGAACTGTCTCCTTTTTAATACAGAAGAATTAATGGTATAAAAGAGTCAGTATAATCACTTAGTGTGACAATAATCACATGGTAGATATGCCAAAACCATCAAAGAAAGGAAGACATGCTTTTATCAAGCATTGTATCAGATCAGAAAAGTCCCAAAATGCTTCAAATGAATTAGTCTAAAATGCAGCCATGCAAAATTTATATATGCACCACTTTATCTTCTGTAGCATCTATTTCCCCAAAGTATATTAAATTTGGTTCTGGGTCCTGCAATATTGATCACCATCTTAGTTTCCATTATATGTATGAACAATTGTGGAAGACGTGAATGGTACTTTTTAAAAAGTGGTAGCCTCTTTTTTTTATTGTTGTCAGAGAAGCCTCAGTTAATTAAGTATTGAATCACCTCTTTTTAGGAATGCCTTGGTAGCTCTGATGTAATTCCCTTAAGCAACTGAGAAATTACAAGTCCTTTGGCAATGTGCTGCTTTCAAACTTGTTATGAGTCTCAGGTCCAGAGTGAATGCTGCCCAACCCTTTGGCTAATGTTCAAACTTTGCTCGAGGGAGTGTTTAGGCTCCAACAAAGAAAGGTAGAGGAGGAATGCTACAGAACAGTTGTTAATTTTGATTTCATTATGGATTGGAAATACTTTCTTTCAAATTTTATATTTTTCTCTAGGCTTTCATCATTTTTAAAAAGTGCTTTCTTCCTTTTGTATTTCTCTCACAGCATTATTCTGTACTGGTTAATTCGGACTCTGTGCCATAAATGAACATATCCAGGTGTAACATACACATAGGGCTGAATTTTCCGCCCCCACCCCCCACCCCACCCCCGCCCAGTTGGGGGCAGGCAGGAGCGAGCGTGAACCCGATTGGCGCTCCCGATCGGGTGCACGCCCACCGAACTGACAATCTAAATGACGCACGGTGACGTCGGGACACCTGCCCAACATCACCGCGCGTCATTTTACGTGTCAGCGAGCAGGCCCCACCCCTGCTTGCCGACGGGAAAATTCTTCCCATAGGAAAAATTGCTTTGGTCACTATGCATATCAACATCATAAGCACATATTGACCTGGGTAATATCCCTCCATGAATGATAAACCAGCATGTGCCAATCCAAATCCAAATTCATTGTGTCATTTTCAATCAAATCTATTATTGTATCAAATGTTCAAGCAAAGCATAATTATAATCAAAATGCAGCATATCTTCAGAAGCTCAATGCATTAATTGATAGATATACAACACAAAGTTTATTCATAGAGTCATATCAATTGCACCCTGGACGGAGACAAGTTGGCCTTTCTTGCCTCTGAAGGTGTTAGCTCTTCCCCTAGAGAGCTATTTATTTTGCTGCCCTTTCCTCATATATGTTTATATTCTTCCTTTTTGTATGCTTATCAAATGCCCTTCTAATTGGCTCTGCCTTAATAGCCATTGTGGAAATTAAATGTTCTAATAATACTTAGTGGGAAAAAAACATCTTTTAGTTCCTTCCTTTCCTCCACTGATAACCTCATGCAATATAAAAGAAAGGAATTAAGAACTTACATTTATAAAGTGCCATTTGTACATATGCTAAAGCACTTTACAGTTAATAATGTACATTTGAAATGTCAGTTTTCACACTCTCGAAGAACTTGTTCAGTGGATTTTGAGATTCTGCTTTCTCATCCTTCCGATCAGAGCTCTCTGCTTTGTGCAACACACTGCCCTGCTCATCTGATCATCCTCCCTCTTCAGCTTCACTGTCTGCACTGCACTGATCAAACATCATCACCTCGTTTCCATTATGATTAATAATCTTTCCTTTTGATAGCACCAGTTGCAAATTATTGTCACTGGGGTCTTTCTCAGCGACTGGTGAAGATGATGGTGAGATTTTGCTGATCTTCACTCTCAATGTGGAGCTAGACATTTTGTCCTCATATAACCATTGTAGTACAGAAAATGCGGCAGCCAATTTACACACAGCAAGGTCCAACATAGAGCGACAAAATAAATGATCCGATCATCTTTTTTTTGCAGTGGCTGAAGGATAAATGTCGACCAAGAGAGCTTCCCTGTTTTTCCTTATATACTGCCGTAGGATTTCTTATGCCCACCTGAGAGGGCAGTAGTTTAATATTTCATCCGTAGTGCAGCACTGCCTCAGCACTACACAAACAGGCTAGGCGAGATCACAACACAGGCCAATATTAGAATTCCAGCTAAGAAGGTCCCAAACTCCTGCTTGATTAATTGATTTCATCTGGAAGAGTTGTAGGCACACTATAACCAAGCTGATGATTATTCACTGACCCCCTGCTGCAAAGTGGACATTAAGGGAGCAAACTTACTGATATGGTTCCATAGCAACCCTTTGTTATCCAGCTCAAGATCAATCTTGTGTTAATCCAGACAGTGAGCGTTGGAGGGCTAGTTAACCATCAGGAACGTTACTCAATTCAGCCGGGGGCACTGGATAGCAATGCAGAATGTGAGAAGTAGTTGATACTTGTGGGATCATTCAACCAAATATATTCAGCCTTGCCAGGAAGTTGGTCTTGCAGGACAGAAAAACAGAGCCTTTTGGTGTCACAGCTAAATCTTGAGAAATTAATAACTAACTTTAAAAGAAATAGGTTTAAATCAGAACTCCATTAAAATGGGGGTAAAATATCCAACTTGAGAACTTTGTTCTAAACCCAATTAATCATTCAGTCTGGCATCAAAAGTGCCAAAAAAGAGACGCTTAACAATAGTTTGCACAAAGTTAATTTGACTTATTAAATGAATTTCAATTTCCAGATGAAGGTTGTCAGTGTGTTGAATTTTTTTTTTATTTGTTCATGGAATGCGGTGTCACTGGCAAAGCCAGCATTTGTTGCCCATCCCTAATGGCCCTTGCACTGCTTGCTCAGCCATTTCAGAGGGCAATTAAAAGTCAGCCACATTAGTGTGGGTCTGGAGTCACATGGAGGCCATACCAGGTGGGATGGCAGGTTTCCTTCCCTAAAGGCATTCGTGAACCAGATGGGTTTTTGCAACAATCGATGATAGTTTCATGGTCACTATCACTGAGACCAGTTTCCAATTCCAGGGCCAGGATTTTTCAGTTGGCGTGCGGGGGCAGGCCTCACAAACCGGTGCGTAAAATGGTGTACAATGACATCGGGCGTGTGACCCGATGTCATCGTGCTGTCTCGTGATGTATCGTTCAGTGGGCGCACGTCGGAGTTGGTTGCGGGCCCGCCGATATTTAAAAGGCCTATTAAGGCCAATAAGTAAGTAATTAAAGTCAACTTTACACTGCCCGTCCAACCTTACAGTTGGCGGGCAGGCAAAAAGACCAAGCAGCCTTTATGTTTTTTAGGAAACCTCATCCACAAGCGGGATGAGGTTTCCTAAAGCCTTTGTGAATTTAATTTTAAAAGATTCTGAAATATAAAAACATGTCCCATCTCATGTGACTGCATCACATGAGGGGACATGTTTAATAAATCTTTATTCCATTTATTTACTTATTTCAAAAGCGCTTCAATCTCCCTGAGGCAGCTCCGTGCCTCAGGGAGATTGAAGTGCTCTTTCGCATGCATGTGCGAAAAAGCAATGGCCCCCGACTCTCCCTCCTCCCCCCGCGCATACAGGTAGTGCTGAGCGCTACCGCTTGCGTCTTATGCTGGGCGGGCCATAATTGGCCAACCCGTGTAATATGGCGGTGCGGGACCGACCGTGGGTGGCGGTCGGCTCCATGACCACCCCTACCTGCTCCGGCCAAGCCACCCGACGTGGGAAAATTCAGGCCCAGATTTCATTAACTGAATTCAAATTTCACCAACTGCCACTGTGGGATTTAAACATTTGCCCCCCCACCCACCCCAATCTATGGTGGGAAAAACTTCCACTTGCCCCATGAAAGCGCCATCAACCCCAGCAGACCTTCTGATGGGCTGCTGATTTATTCAAAGCACCACTGGATAACCCACCCCAGGAGAGGGAAGCAGGTCCAATAGTTAATAAGGTATAGAAAAAAAATCTTGTTTTTTCAAGAGTGGTTAATTACTGTAATTAATTCCAATAGAACTCAGGCTATTTCAATGTTAAATCCTCTGACACTTCTTAGCAGTATTATAGCCCAGGGATATTCAGGAATTCTTTTGTCCGCTGTGCTGCAGAAATTAGCGGCCCTGAGCAAGACATCATTCTCGAATTGAGGGACAGCGACTGCTGCCAACATTGTGAGGTTCAAATGGACAAGAATAAGAAAGAAAGATTTGCATTTATATAATGCTTTTCATGACCAATGGACGTCTCAAAATGCTTTACAGCCAATGAAGTGTTTTTTGAAGTGTTGCCATTGTTATAATGTAGGAAACACAGCTGCCAACTTGTGCACAGCAATCTCGCACAAACAGCCAATTGAAAACGACCAGATAATCTATCTTTTTTGTGTGATGTTGATTGAGGGATAAATCTTGGCCAGAACATCCAGGGATAGCTCCCCTCTTCTTCTTCGAAATTGCACTGTGGGATCTATAACATCCACCCAAGCACGGAGATGGGGCCTCGGTTTAGCGTCTCAGCTGAAAAACAGTGCCTCTGACAGTACAGTACACCCTTAGCACTGCACTGGAGTATGAGCCTAGATTTTTGTCCTCAAGCTCTGGAGTGGGTCTTGAACTCAGAACCTAGTAAGTCAGGGACTAGACTAACTGAACCACAATACAGCATGTGACATATTTATCTCATTTGCATAGTGTCATCATCTGCCCATTTGTGGGTAGTGATATTATACTCCCACAACACCCCGGCTGGAAATTCAGATGTATTTAAATTCCAGATTCTACTTCACCCAACTCCCCCTGTTCACCATGTGACCCCCACCCACCCCCGCTTCTCAATCGACTTCCCTGAGGAACTTACATAAAAAGAGAGTGCTCTTCTACTCTACCTTATTGGAAACCTCATATGAGTCACCAGGGGATAGGTGGTCATTGATGCCTTGCTAGATGTCTGCCTTGGTGTACAGGAGGAATGGGAGGAGGACATGAGATCATGCCAGTACTGCAGGAGAGAGGGGAGTGAGGGGCAGGAGAGTGAGTTGGACTCCTTTCCCCCTGCAGGTGTAGGACATCCCTCCTGCCCGGACCTCCTCTACCAGGACCTCTAGAACCACATCTCAGAAACTGTATACCCTCTCAGTTCCTGAGCCGTTTTAAAACCCCTAGCTGTGTGTCAGCTACTGCAGTGCAGTGCCGAAGGAGGCTCCATCTCTCAAGGGAGACAGCCATCTCCATCTGTCAGATGATAGGCCCTGAGATCAGCTCTGAATGTGTGGGTGGACACCCCATGCCAGTGGTGTTGAAGGTCCTGGCTGCCCTCAACTTCTATGCCTCTGGCTCTTTCCAGGGGCTGGTGGGTGATCTTTGTGGAGTCTCCCAATCAACTGTCCACACTTGTGTCAAGCAGGTGACAGATGCTCTGTTCAGGCGAGCATTGACTTTCATTCACTACTGCTGGGACAGCCAGACAGAGCGAGCCAGAGGCTTCGCAGCCATTGCTGGCTTCCCCCGTGTCCAGGGTGCTATAGACTGCACACATGTGGCCATCAAGGCGCCAGCGGGTGAGCCCGGTGCCTTCGTCAACAGGAAGGGCTTCCACCCCATGAACGTGCAGATAGTGTGTGATCACAGGATGCATATTCTGCAAGTCTCTGCAAGTAACCTGGCAGCTCCCATGATGCTTACATCCTGAGACACTCCCAAGTGCCGAGACTCTTCAGTGCTCCTGCTCGGCTGGATGGATGGCTGCTGGGTGACAAGGGCTATCCCCTCAGAAGGTGGCTCTTGACACCTCTCCATCATCGAAGAAAAGAGGCCGAGCAGCGGTACAATAGGAGCCACGTCTCCACAAGGGCTGTGGTGGAGAGAGCCATCGGCCTTCTCAAGATGCGCTTCCGATGCCTGGACCATTCAGGGGGCGCACTGTAATAACCCCGAGATTGTGTGTCGCTGATAGTGGTTGCATGCTATGCTGTCCACAATCTGGCCCTGGAAAGGGACGATGCAGCGGGCGAAGAAGATGCAGTTGCTCTGGCTGCACATGATGAGTCCAGCGGTGAGTCCGAGGATGAGCAGACACAGGAGAACGCTAAGGGGATAGAAGCTGACCCGGGCAACCTCCAGGGAGGCAGGGACACCCAGGAGGCTTTAATCCAACGAACCTTCAGCTAGACAACCACAGATGGACCTTCAACACACGCCAGGGCTGCAGGGTCCATATTCGATACCTAAGAACAACATCTGCCTGGTTAGGAACATCAACTATGTGCCTTATCAATAAATCTCAATGACAAACAAGTCACTCATAACATCATGGGTTCCCGTCCACCTGCAAAAGCAAGGAATCACCATGAGCCATGTTCACAAATGAAGCATTTAATGAATGTAACAAATAAAACAGAAAAGAGGCTTAATTCAAAGGTGTTGAGCTGCACACCAAATTATAATCAACTAATACCGGGGCAACATAAAACCACCAGTGAGGAGCCGTGGTGCGCCTAAGATGCCTTAAGTTTACGTTTCCGGGTGCTCCATCTAGGTGCTCCCTCCTTGCTGGCACTGGCATTGGAGACAGCCTGCCCACTCTACTGTCCTGTTGGCCTTGATGACCTTGGCAGGCGTCCTCTGGCTCGTGGAGCCTTTGATGGCTCCGCCTGGGAGGGAGCGGCCAGTGCCACAGCTAGCATCTCCCCAGTTGCCGCAGCCTCATCGGATGCCATAGTCACTGGCAGAGGGGCGAAGGAGCTGCTTCCCTCATCCGGAGCACCCTGAGAGGAGCCCGCAGAGACGACAGGCAGCTCAGTGCCAACGTGAGGTCCCTTCGGAGCTCCCTGCTTACCATTGATGGATGGGCACCTTGCTGGGATGCTGGGTGCCCAATCCATCTCCCACACTGACACTGATCAGCTGAGGTCAATGCCGCTGTGAGGGTTTGCTGGTCCGAGCGCATTGCAAGGAAGCCCTGATTGATCTCCTGGAGGAGCCTCTCCATAAGTGTCGCCACTCTCTCCATGGAGGAAGCATGGCTCTCGGCCATGAGGTTCAATGCATTGCTGATGCTCCGCATGGACTCCTCCATCACGGAGACCATGGCACGCATTGCCTCATATATCTCCGCCAGACCCTCCTGCACACCCTGCTGGAATTCTGCTGCCTCAGGGACGACTCCAGAGGCACATCATCAGCCACCGACCAAGCACATGCCTGGTCCCCTGCAGTCCTCCGACTGCCGGCACTCCCTGCCTCCGCCTGCAGCTCAAGCGAGATTGAAGTGCCCCCACCACTGTGCCCCGGGACACTAGCCGATGATCTAATCCCCAACGAGGTGCAAGTATCTGCGCTGGTGACTGCCTGGCTGAGAGGGTGTGACGCTGGTGCTTGTAATTCATCAGGGCCCTCAGGTGTGAGAGGTGGCCCCTCTGCCTCCTCATTCCGGCCCTGCTCCGGTGATGCTGAAAGGAAAAACAAGGACATTTGATTAGTTAAAGTTGAGACAATGTCAATGTGCATGCCTGGTCCCCTGATCAGGATGCGCTCCTCCTTCCATAATCAATGGGAAACCCATGTTGGAAGCTTAAATCACTAAACAGTCAACAGTGGAATGGCTGCTGGGAGACACATGGTGACCTCAGTGCATGGCAATCTTACCTCCCGCTGGCACCCCAGCCTCACCACCACCGGTGGACCTGGGCGCATGGCGCCTCTCCAGATCCATCGCCTCCTGCTCATTTCTGGTTATAATCGCCAACTGTGCCTGGCCTCCGCCAGTCCACATCCGCTCTGCATTATTGTTTGCAGTCTTGTCCTGAAAAGGAGAGAGAAGCATTGACTAGTCCACCCTGTACCTAGATTACCATTGCATCCCTGCCACCCCTATCTGAGTAAAACATTGCAGGGCTCCTGTGAATCGTGACCCTGGAGCTGCCGTACACTCACACCAAGCAGCCAGGGCTGACCCCCCCCTTGCCCACGTGCTGCCTCCATCACATCTGCCACCCACACGGTATGACCTTCCAAAGCAAGGACGCACACGCATGTGGAATGCCAAGGGCTGCAGATGGATGGGTGCCCCGCCACCTGGAAGTTCCCCGCCCAGCATGTCAGCAGCCTGACTTTGACATGTTTTGGAGTTCTAGCACTGCGCCTAGGTACAGATCCTTGAGGCAGTCCCCAAAACAGTACTGTGGGTGTCAGTCTACCACATGCAGCGGGTACAGATCCCAGCTCAGCACAACCTTCTCAGGGTGAACTAGGCATGGGCAATAAATGCTGGCCCACCCAGCGAAGGACACATGCCGAGAATGATTCAATGAAGTAACTACATTCAGAGTTAGTGGGGGGTGCCATCAAGGGGAAAGCCTACCTGCTGGGTTAAATGACCAATGCCAACACGGTACTCACCCTTCCCGAGCGCAAGAGGTCATTGAAACGCTTGCGGCACTGAACCCAGGAGCGTCGCACCACGCCGTGCGAACTGACTATCTCTGCCACCTTCTCCCAGGCACGTTTGGTCATGTGGGGGAGGGGGGCCTCCTCTTCCCGTCACTTGGCATGAGGGTCTCAAGCCGTGCTGCCACCTCCTCGAGGAGGGCAGCAAGGCACTCGTCTGAGAAGCGAGGGGTGCAGTGCCCCGCTGACCTGCCCTCCTGTCTGGCCTGCTCACCAGCAGCGCTCTGGGGGGCCTTTCTGCTGGGGCCATGGTTGATATCCTTTGGAAGGCTGCCTGCGCGCTCCTTAAACAGGGGCCATTGGGTCACCATTAGACCCGACGGTCATTCCAGTCCTGCTGCCGTCCGCAGTCCTCGGGAGCCGCGTCGTATGCTGGGCGGGCCTTACTTGTTCCACTTGTGTAAAATGGCGGCACGGAGCTGATCGTTGGTGGCGATTGGCTCTTTGCCCGTGCCCACACGCGTTCCCGACCAGCCCGCCCGACAGGGAGAAAATTCTCCCCTAAGTTTAGCAGGCCTGTACCAGTCTCCCTTTGATTGCGTTCAGATTGCTCTATTGAAAACCAACAAAACAAATACTTTCAAAGTATGCAATCAACAACACACCTGTATGCCTATCCTACAGCCCAATTTGCATAATTGGGCAGGATCTGTTTATTTATGCATAGGACTGCAGAGCGCCTGAACAATGAGGCACTGTTGACACATTATTATCAGCCTTACTGTGCATTTTTACATATGAATCATGGGCACAGTGGTAGAAATTGTGGAACTGTGCCCCAATATGGTTTAGTATCTTCCAGAAGAGTAGAAAAGGAATTGGAGGGCAAGTTAAAAAAAATGAACAGTGCGGAGAAAAATAAGCTTAAGAAATACGCAGGTCAATAAATGTATTAAAATTTGCCCAGGAACTGTTCCTAAAGGAAACCTGCCAACAGAAGCGAAGGGATAATCGGGAAACCTGAGTGAAAAACCAGCATAAATGATGAAAACAGGGAGATTAATAGGTTCATACACATAAGGCAAACAAACTGCAAAATCCTTAAATCCCTCCACATCAACTATTTTCTGTTGCATTTTTGAGAAACGTTACCTAGAGCACACCCCATTAATTGAACAATTTTAACCTAAGAAACACCTCAGGGAGAAATATGAATTTCTGGAATCTGTGGATTCCACTTCTGCTCAGTTCAGGAAAACACAAAATCTTTTGGATTGGCCTCGGAGACAAGCCTGAAAGTAACCATTGCTGACAATTCCTGGAGGAACGTTGAGTTGCGATTACAATCTCCGCCAACCCTCAATAAAAAAGGAAATCCAGTTTAAACCCTCTCAGCGCTTCTCCAGCCTGCACATTAGAAATGCATTTTCCCAGCAGAATACTCTGTCAGGCCTCAGTTGTGAGGGGAATAGAGGTCCTCTCTTACATCTTCTTTCCACAAAATCACATGATAAACATGGAGAAGGGAGGCCATTCAGCCCATCTCAGCATCCCCTCATTTGTTTTTGTTCGCACAAAGATGATCCATTCATAGAATAGATATCTGGCCACAGTGCTGAAGGTGAAAATCCTAGAATCGCAAGAGAAAACAGGAATGGGGGAGCGTAAAGACTTTCTAGCTGGATGGACTAAAATGACAGTGTGTTCCGTCAGGAGAAGGTGTTCCTAATACACAGGCCGAAGAATTGCTGAATGAATTGAACTGGTTTCGTCCGGGTTGTTGGCAGATGGATGTGAACTGCAACCTCAAGATTTGTATCTGAGTTGTGAATTAAATCTCTTTGGTAACACAAGTCAAAATCCATATAGGATCATTTCAATGTCTCACATGACATATGGTGAAGCAGATAAGACACCCTGGGATCCAATAAAAACAGTGCCTTTCACAAAATTCAGTTAATTTTCTCAGAGATCTGTCAGTTTTGATGCACACATCTTCAATGCATTGGCTTAAAGATGGACAAATTATGACTTCAAAACATGCCTGCGAACAGCAATGTGACTGTTATTACATTGTCTGATTTTAGTAGTAATTAGACCTCAGAGTCTAATGTTGGATAATCTTCTCCGCCCTCCATTTGGCCCCCAACCTGCCATACGGAATGTCTAAATCTAATCAAGTTCTACCCACTTCACTCCTTCCACCTTTATGGGAATTAAAAGGTTTTCCTACCTGTGTGCATAGTCTTCAATATATCTCTCTAACAAATAAACTTATAGCTCAGTTTCATGCCTTAGTGCATGACTCATCAAACTCTGTTGAAAACTCAATTTTGTTTTGTGCTAAGCATCATTTAAATTAGACAATAGTTTAACGATATGCATTATTCCAATGTATAATTTATATTTGGTTAATGAGGGTTTTGCAGTTCTATTGCCTTATGCACATATGCCTATTAATATCCCTGTTTTCATATGTTATGCTGTTTTTTTCCAGAAAATGCGGCGAGCCGTTCAAAAGCCCATTGACTTCAGTGGGACTGGAAAATCCGGCCCACGGGAAGGGTCACAAAATTCCGCCCTTTGTCTCTCTCTCCAAAGATGCTGCCTGACCCATTGAGAAATTTACAGTATTTCCTTTTTTTTTACTTCATTCTTTCCCTTCTAAAGCTGCGCTAACTGCTATGTGCTAGGTTGATGCTCACATAAACCTCAAGGTTTATCTTACATAGAATTTTAATGAGACTAATAGGTTTACAGTTGACTGCATCTGTTTTGTCACCTTTTGAAATAAGTATTAGTCTGTTCCCAATCCACTAGGATGTTCCAGTGTCCATTGATTCCTTTATACCAATTATCAAAAAAGTACCTCATAAATCTCCTCCCAAACCACATCAGTTAACTTATTTTGGTAATGTGGGTTGAGGGAAGAACTTTGGTCAAAACACTGGGAGAAACTCTTTGCTCTTCTTCTTCAAAAAAATTCCCCATAAACAGTTAGGGCTTTGGTTGAACACCCCATTCAAAAGACACCACCTTTCTCAATGCTGGACTGAAGCGTCATCTTAAATTATACATTCACATCTTAGAATCTTGGAAATTTGAACCTTCATGACTTCAAGGTAACTGCTACCAGTGAGCAAAGCCCACAGTATGTAAGCACTGGCGTGTGTATTCAGGAGCCCAATAGTGAATTCAATGAGATAAAGTGAAGAAAAACTTTGTGTCATGATGATGTTTCGTCTCTAGGTTTCTTCTTCATGCCTTACAATTACGATAAAGATTTCAAGTGGCGGCTCATGAAAACTGACTAACCTTTATTCTTCTTATATTGTCAAACAGGCACTTACTTAGCACTGGTGCAAACTTAGCAGGACTATATACAATCCTAGTGAGGTTAACCAGGATTTTGGAACAAGTCCCTTCAGACACCAGGGATGTTGAGCCTAATTATTGCACAGCCCCATTTGAGATTAGCTAGTTCAGCACAGACCAGAGAGACGTTTTATTGTTTCCACAGGACTCAGACTAGGGATGTTGGTCACAATCCAAAGTAAATTTACCAGGATTTGCTAAAGCTGGTGGCTAGGTAAATTTGGGAGGTTTATTTTCAGGACACAGTTGGCCCTGTGGAACCCTCATGTCAGAATCCAGCACTTGTAGCAGAATACAATGTAAAAGCAGCTTTGAAGTTTCATAAGATGTATTGCTTAGTGCTATCAGGCCATTACTGTAAACAACTGGGAACTCAGGCAGCGTCTCTTCCGTTTATAGATACTGGATATTATAGATCATGTATGACTTTATAATCCTATTTCATAAAGGCTATTATAGGTCATTACTGACTGATTAGTTGCAAAGATATTATATTGACTTGACATGAAGGATACCGAGGCCATAAAATGGAAACTATTGATTTCCTCAGTTTGTGGAACTGTACAGGGTCCACATTCTTATGTTTCTGTTTGATTGATATGCTGATGGTGTGAGATAAAATAGGGTGGATTGAGGCACATGTGAAGCACAAACACATAGACCTGTTGGGTCAAATGGACTGTTTCTGTGCTGTAAATGCTATGTAAGATTATGTTTGATTGATTTTTGATAATTCCTGTTTTGAGCTGGCAATAGGATATTTCTCTTGACAAGGCTTAGAGTATGAAGTGCGTCACAATGAAATGTTTTCACACTAGTTTTGCCTAAACTCTTTAGCTCTTCAACACTCAAGCCAAGTGGAGACTGATCTTTGTATTTGTCCTGGCCTCTTCCAGTCTGTCTTTCATGGTATTGATATGGAAAGACATCAAAAGTTAAAATGTTGTTAGATACAAATCAATGCTAGTTAGTTAAAACTTCTATATAGGCCATCTATATTTCAATGTACATTTGTGGCACATTTGAACTAATTTGAAAAATTTTGACTATAATCTTGTTCTATGGCTGGGGAACATTTTCTGAATAAAATGTTTAAAATAATGACTTATATGTCAACTATATTCTACAAGGGTATCCTAATGAGTGGAATTTTATCAACTTGGTCCCTGTTCCAGATTGGAAACCCGTTAAATATTTATTGGGCTTTGCTGAGGCTCTTTCACTGACCCACGGCATTATCATCCCTCAGGCTTCCTTAACCAACCAGGGATGGCAGGCGGGTTGATGTGCCTAAACAAGCAATGAAGAATCTCTAATTAAATGGAAAACAAAACAAAAACAGAATTACCTGGAAAAACTCAGCAGGTCTGGCAGCATCGGCGGAGAAGAAAAGAGTTGACGTTTCGAGTCCTCACGACCCTTCAACAGAACAGTTTTTTGCTTTTATCTAATTAAATGGACCCTGGCAGGGCTCACTATGGCAGCACTGTGTGAGACATTGAAGATACAAGTGGGAAACAGGAAGCCGTTGCAGAATGGAGGAAAGGGAGGGCTGTCCCTGCCTCCTTGCTCTCAGGCTAGTCTCTGAAGGACATGTTGAATGAAGTGAAGGTCAGGACTGTCACATCTCAGGCTGAAAGAATAACACTCAAAGTCACAGATTTAGCTGCAGGGATCACTTCATTTAACCTGCCATGTTGGCCAACTTCCGACCTCGTGCTATATGACCTTGGTTGACTTTCATCAGTATGCAACATGCAATACAGTACACCCCAAGTATCGGAAAGCATTCAGTTGTCATTATGACATCCCTCCTTCACCAAGTTGAAAGCATGTCGACTTTGTTTCGTTTGAGTTCTTTCTTCTTCTTGATCTGAACTTGTGTCCTTATCCTACATGACAACTTTCCAAACAATGACGTGAATTCTCAAAATCTAACAATAATATTTAAGTCAAACTTCCTTCACAACCTTCCAAATTTGAATATGATATTTACATGTCAGTCAAATTTTTCTTCATCACTTTCTGCTTGGTGTATGGAGCTTAGGCTCCATCTCTTACTAAACATACTGCAATAAATTTTGCAAACAACCTTAACAAATCATCTTTTTAACAACTCACTGAGTAAATGAATTTCTTCAATTAGGAATGTCAGGTAAGTTCAGTGCATCACACTCCATAATAGTTTCAGTCTTTTGTTCAGTATTTCACATTCTACAACTGCTGTTTCTTGTTTCTTCAACTTGTGTTAACTGAACTTTTGACTTCCCTTTCACTGTGATATCCCTTGTGATAATCATCAGTATATAATGTGATGCTTCTCAATGATCCACTCCAATTGCTTTCTTGTGAACTTGCAAACGTCACAAACAGGAGCTTCAAAATCACAAGGGCAGTGTTCAGCATACACCCTTTTTGTTTTGAACGTAATCACAACACATAAAGCTTCCCATCTAGGCATATGTTTTGTGTCAAGATTTGCTGTTTTTCAACATTGTTTCAAATCACAAATCACAGCTCCAAACTGATTTCCAATTTCATGTTCTATCACTAAATTGCACAAAATCACTATGGTGGTCTGCCTGTTTTCTCAGGAACTCTGGTCATCAAGGTGTAGAAAGTGTCATCGTCCCCTCCAGAGCTGATGTTTTTCCCTCTCGATAGCTAGCTGTCGCCCTGCGATCAGTATCGATGGCTTGGACTCCTGGATTGCTGGATGTCAGCTTCACCTCAGCCCCTACATCTGTGGTTCATCTGCTGCTGTGTCTTTGTCAACATGATACTTTTTGACACAAGAATTCCTGCCACTCAGTACTCCTTCTCGCTACTGCACAGTCACTCTATTTCCCTTCTTGGTGATGACCATGCACAGCCTGGAGTAAAATGGTGTATCCAACTTACTTGGATTCTCCTGTCTCAGCAGTACTTCGTCACCTGGCTTCACATCAGGCTGTCTAGCTCCCTTTTGCAGCCCTCTTTTTCTCAGCATTGTGATCTCAAACCTCCTGATCAACATTGATGTCCCTCAGCTCTGGCATCTCGGTGTGTATTCAGCATCTAAATAGCAATTCTTTCCCATCGTGGAGTGTGGGGTTGCTTTATTCATGGCGACAAATGACAGCGACGCCTCCTTCCAATCTTTGCCCTCAGCCTGAGCAATCCCCATCCGTTTTTCTAAGGATTGGTTTTGACGTTCCACTTCCCCATTTGCCTGTGGCCATTTAGGAGTCATTCTGTGTTGGTGAATGCCTGTGACTTGCATGTAATCTGCAAAGGTCTGTGCAATGAATTGTGGCCCATTGTCTGAATACAGAGTGACTAGTAGACCATACCATGCAAATAGTTCAGTCATTGCACACACCGTTTACTCTGCTGTTTGGACTTTATCACATAGTAACAGCTGTAGTAGTCAATCGCCAGTAGTATGGACACTCCTGATGAATGTGGGCCTAAGAAGTCAACTGCTACATCTTCCCAAGGTCCCGCTGGTAACAATGTGCTCTGTGCTGGTTTTGGTCGATTGGATCTGCTCACAAATTGACATCTATCACATGTTTTGACAAACTACTTCACATCTTTCTCTGCCCCTGGCCATCATACTTTGGTTTGCAAGTTTTTCTTCATACCAACCACTCACAATTGACCTTCATGAGCTAGCATCACCAGTCTGGAGAAAACGCTTTCTGAGGCCTTGGAAGGACTAACATCCTACTATGAAGAAAACCACCTTCGCGCAAACCCATCAAAGACGCAAGTTTGTGCATTCCACCTCAGAAACCGTGAAGCCAAACGCCAGCTTAAAGTAACCTGGTGTGGAGCAACACTGACGCATTGTGAGCACCCTATCCACTTAGGAGTCACCCTTGACAGATGCCTCACCTTCAAGAACCACATCGAAAAGACAAAGGCAAAAGTGAGTGCACGAAACAACATCCTGAATAAGCTCACTAACACGAAGTGGGGAGCAAGCTCGAAAACATTGCGAACCAGTGCCCTTGCTCTTTGCTATTCCACTGCTGAATACGCCTGCCCTGCATGGGAAAGATCTACTCATGCTAAGAAGATGGATGCCGTTCTGAATGCAAGCTGCCGACTTATCACACGTTGTTTAAAACCAACAAACACCAACAGTCTATATGTCCTGGCGGGTATCACTCCCCCTGATATAAGAAGAACAGTAGCCAGCAAGAAAGAGCGACTCCGTCAAACATCAGATGAGAGGCACCCTCTACATGGTCATACACCTACACCCAGCCGCCTAATGTCAAGGAAGAGCTTCATGAACAGTGTTGTTCCATTACAATCAACCCCATTTGAAGCCCGCATCGCCTTGTGGAAAGACCGGCTCGCCAGTCTCGTACAACCCCCAGCGATGGAAATTCTACAGGATGAAAGCCTTCCCCCAGAAGCTAATTGCAACAGGGCAACCTGGAAGTGCCTTAACAGACTTAGGACTGGTGTAAAACAAAAATATCTGGAAAAACTCAGCAGGTCTGGCAGCATCTGCGGAGAGGAACACAGTTAACGTTTCGAGTCCGAATGACCCTTCAACAGAACTAAGTAAAAATAGAAGAGAGGTGAAATATAAGCTGGTTTAAGGGGGGGTGGGACAAGTAGAGCTGGATAAAGGGCCAGTGATAGGTGGAGATAACCAAAAGATGTCACAGACAAAAGGACAAAGAGGTGTTGAAGGTGGTGATATTATCTAAGGAATGTGCTAATTAAGGGTAGAAAGCAGGACAAGCAAGGTACAGATAGCCCTAGTGGGGGGTGGGGTGGGGTGAAGGAATTGAAAAAGGCTAAAAGGTAGAGATAAAACAATGGATGGAAATACATTTAAAAAACGTAAATGTAAAAAAATATCATGAACTCTCTCCTCCACCCCCACCCCCCTTCCGATTCCCCCCTTTCTTTTCCAATAATTTATATAGATTTTTCTTTTCCCACCTATTTCCATTATTTTTAAATGTATTTCCATCCATTGTTTTATCTCTACCTTTTAGCCTTTTTCAATTCCTTCACCCCCGCCCCACCCCCACTAGGGCTATCTGTACCTTGCTTGTCCTGCTTTCTACCCTTAATTAGCACATTCCTTAGATAATATCACCACCTTCAACACCTCTTTGACCTTTTGTCTGTGACATCTTTTGGTTATCTCCACCTATCACTGGCCCTTTATCCAGCTCTACTTGTCCCACCCCCCCTTAAACCAGCTTATATTTCACCCCTCTTCTATTTTTACTTAATTCTGTTGAAGGGTCATTCAGACTCAAAACATTAACTGTGTTCCTCTCCGCAGATGCTGCCAGACCTGCTGAGTTTTTCCAGGTATTTTTGTTTTTGTTTTGGATTTCCGGCATCCGCAGTTTTTTGCTTTTATCTTAGGACTGGTGTAGGTCGTTCAAAGGTGTCACTAAGCAAATGGGGATATACAACCAGCCCGACAACTTGTGAATGTGGAACTGAGCCACAGACTATGCAACATCTCCTGCAATGCTGGAGGAACCCTGCACTGTTGCAGATCTTGCCGAATTCAACAACAAAGCGCAAAAATATGTTCAGTTCTGGCTGGGCCATGTATAGACTGTCCATGGACACGATAAGAAGAATCACCAGTCTAGGCCTAAGCTTTTGTGGCACTACAAGTCTGCTGCCCTGAGGCCACACTTCCCAATCGTGCACAGTTCATCTCATATAGAGTTGCACGCCCTTGAATGGGCAGTTCTCCCAGTTTCCAGATTCAATTCTCTGTCTGATGTCATCCAATTCTGAATCTTTCCCTGACTCTCATTCAATCCCTCTAGCTGCCATTGCTCTGGGTGTAGCATGAACTGCCGCAAACCTCACAAATGATTCCGCTTCCTTCTCTAGTGAGGATCTGTGTGTTTGACCCTCCCTCAGTAACTGTGACAGCGGGTCAGTGATGTTTATCTTTCCAGTAATGAGAATCACCTTGTACTTGTACTGCAGAAGTCTCAAAACCCCATCTTTCGATTTTGGCACATGGTTTGGATCGAGGAGAATAAATCATCTTTAATGGCTTGTGATCCATCACTAATTCAAACTCAATGCCAAACAAGTACGTGTGGAATCTTTCACATGGCCACAGCAATCCTAGGGCCTCTTTCTCCATCTGACAATATCTCCTCCCCACATCTGTCTGAGATCTGCTCACATAGGCAATGATTTTTGGGCCTTAAGCATGCATTTCCATCAGCACTGCCCCAAATCCTACAAGACTGGCATGTACTATGACTTTCATTAGTGCATTTGGATCATAGCATCCCAGGGTTCAAGCACTTATCAAACTGTCTTTCAAAGCTTTGATGGCAGTTTTCTGTTCTTCATCAAATCTGAACCATTCGTTCTTTCTGGCCAACTTCCTTAATGGATCAACCAAGGTAACAAAGTTGGGATATACCTTGGACAATAGTTCACAAGTCCCAGAAAACTTCTCACTTCACTGGCATTTTGTGGTTCACGCACCTCTGCTATTGCTTCTCTCTTGTCTTTGGCTGGATTGATTCCCCCGTTCGTGAGTTTATGCCCCATGAACATTAGCCCTTGCCCTCTTCACTGCAGCAGCCTGATTCCCCAATGGACAAAAGGCTTCATCAGAATGGCAGAACTAGAGTGAGACCTTGCAGACCATGTGCTTGTGATGGGATGATTTATGACTGTTGAAATGCCTTGTGTTTGGCAGTGGGGGGCCTACAACATTTAGGGTTACAGTTCCATATGACATTAGGCTTGTTCGTATCTGGATCATACCTTATGAGACCAGCATGGGCTTCTCTGGCAGCCAGGTGTGCAGCTGTAACTGCCTCGGCCATATTGTACTTCTCTTCTTCCAGCTCCTCTTCCTCCTTGTCAGAAACTGGTGAGTGGTCTTTAGCTTCCTCCTCCTGAAGCTCCAGTCCAATCTGCAGTGGGATGTTGTGCAAGGCACAGCAGACCACGGCCATTCTAGAGAACCTTGATGGTGCATACTGAAGGTCACCTCCAGGTCTGTCCAGGTGTCTGAATCTCATTTTCAGCAAGCCAATGGCTTGCTTGGTGATTACCCTTACGGTGATGTAGTTCCTGTGGCATGCCCCCTCCGCATCATTGGCAGGTCTCCTGAAGGGGGCCATCGGCAACTCCTCAAAGGGTGGGTCTTAACTCAAAGGAGCCACCCACATAATCTGTTCAGAGGTGCAAATACCTGTTGTAGACATGTCTGGTGCAGAATGTAGGAGTCATAGCAGCTTCCAGGAAGCCTTGCAGACACATACACATATGGTGGTCACGCATGATCTGCACATTGAGAGAGTTGATGAACAGTGCAGAATTATTTGATGGCTCCTTGATTGACATACATTGCTGGTCAATAACTCTCTGAGCCTCTCAAAACCCAGTCATTGTAGCAAAGGCAAGAGATCTCTGTGTCTGACAGGCCTCATCAGTGTCAAATTGTTCATATCGGGGGCCTTGGTGTACATGATATCTGCGAATTGGGAGATGGACTTGTGAGCTGCAGATTGTGAGATCCTGCACATGTCCCCAGCTAATGCCTGAAAGGAGCTGGAGGTGAAGAAATTGAGGGCAGTGGTGACCTTAATGACCACTGCCAATGCATGCCCACCTGACCCTCTTGGAAGGAGGTCTTGTTCCAAGAGACTGCAAACATCAGCAACGAGCTGCCACAAAATCCTGATCCTTCTGAGGCACTGTGGCTCAGTCATGTCGAGGAAGCTTACCCTTTGTATGTGTACCCTGTTTGAGAGTGATCTGTGATCCCCCCTCCATGATAAACGGCATGACAAAATTAACTGTAGACGTTCACATGTGGATTCTCATTTTAGCAAACAATGGAGGGATATTGGTGCCTGTGTAGCCATACTCTCACAAGAAGTCAGTGCTTTCAGTATAGGAAGGGGGAAATGAGGAACATTGTTGAAGGAAAAGAATATAAGTTATAATAATTTATAACTCCTTCAAAGTTTAATGGGTAAAAGCATCATCTGATCTAGCATTGTTCTATAGGCAAGGAGGTCTCGGTTCAATCCCGGTCTGTCTTGAGACAGCAGTTGGAATATTACAATTGGACACAGCATAGCAATGTAAGGGAAGAGAAAAATCAACTGTGGGTCTCACTTCTGATCACCATCTGGTGAGTCTTGCTGTAAAATGCACATTGCAATGATAGGTATGAACCATGGTATGATGCTTCATTCATTAGTCTGTTGGTATTCATTGTGTTGGCTTACCAGTAAAAAATGACCACTTGGGCAAGCCACTGTAAAACTGCACCCCGGGGATTGCCTTCAGACTAGGAGAGAATGGGAAACTAAAGAATAAATGAAACCTGAGAACTATTTATTCATACATGTATGTTTTCCCCACTTTTAACTTTTGATGAGAAAGCCGAATTCATTTGTAGACAGAGTCTGTTTCAGCTGCAGCCTGCTTATTATCTTACAGTTTGCTCCATTAATGGTCCTCATTCACTTTAAAATCAAACCCAAAACACCCATATTCAGAAATAGAGGAATAAGGGGACATGGCGCTGTGTGATGGGCTGTGTCAATGAATGGCAGGTCATATACTTATGCTCCTTACATCCCACATACTTGAGCTCCTAATCTTGGCTGTGACCCAAGTCAAAGCACTGAGTGCAGGTTAGGCAGGTCCCCAGTGAGGGAGGGGAAACTAACAGTGATTCAGACATCTAAGGGCAGGTGCTCTTAGCAAAGAAGGGATGGTGAGTGATGTGGGGGACCTCAGCAATGGAATACTTTTAACAGGGCCAATAAGAGAAAGAAAATTGAAACTCAGCTAACTTGTAAATTATACTTTTGCATTAAAGATTGATAATTTCGTGATGTGTCTGCATTGACTCCACTGAAAAGTCGGCATGAGTTAAAGCGCGTAATTTAAACTGACTCCGACTTGTCACTAAAAGTAGTGAAGGCAGGAATTTAACTCTTCTGTTCCCTTTGGAGTATGGGCTGACTGCAAACCAATTGAGGGTATATTTATCCCTCCATATTTGCTGACCTATAATATCTAATTGTTAAAAAACATTTCCTTAGACTTGAAACAAAATCCCATTAGACTTTTCTTTGTTTTAGAAACAAGATCAAGGTCAATTTTAAACTCCAAACAGATATCGGATGGACAAGGGGGAGGGGCCTACATTAAGCAGACATTGACCTATGTTTGAGACCTATAGTATTTCAATTCCCAGTCCCTTCTACATGCCCACCTGGTTAGAAATCAGCAGCTGACCGGTGTGTAAGAGAAGAAATTTGGGTGGCTGGAAGCTGTTGACCAGCACAAGTGGAAGGATTGTGGAATGGGGAGTCCAGGGAAGGGGAAGCGATGAATTTCTTTGAGGGGCTTGGAGGAGCTCTTCTGCTCCATCTGGACCCACAAGGGGAAGTTTCGCACTTAATGTTGGAGACCCTCTTCAGTCTGCGGAATCGCTTCAGCCTGGTGGAGGAAGTTGAGAAATGTAAACAAAGTGAGATGTTCTTTTGACGTATTGGGCCTCCAAGTTGCATACATCCACACGTCCTGCCACCTCATCTGCTTTAGGACTACAGGTTAAAACGGAAAATTGTGCAAAAGTATGCCGTTAAAAGCGGTTAAATAACTCATTGTAACTGCCCACCTGCCATGTCGATGAAGGCGTGATCAAAAGGAAAGTTTTAAGGGATATTTTAAACGTGGGGAGAGAAATTGAAAGGTGGGAAGAGGTAAGAAGAGATTCCATACTTCAGAAGTGGAATGGCAGAAGGGAGAAGGGTGTGGACACATGCACCAGTTGGATTGGAATAGTAAAGGGTGTGAGCTCACATGTTGAGGGATGGAAGTGGTTGCCTGGATAGACTCGGCGAGGCTGATGGAAATAGGCATGCGGGACTTATTGCTGTGTAGGATGACTTGGAGTTTATGCAGTGTGAAGTTCTGAAACTAGTGAGGAGACTACTGGAGTCAAGTATCAAGGCGTAAAGTATTGATGAGTGTGTCAGTGACTGGAAGTGAAGTAAGGGCCCAAGGGCTCTGAGTGCAGATTCTGCATTTATTATTGGCGCTAACAAGATTCATAGCCTAATTATAGCCTAGCAGGGCAAGAGGGCAGCTTCTTGTTAGCAAAGAATCATTTGCTGAATTAAAGGAATGTATTTTGCAAAGTTTAAAAAATGTTTCAGTGTCAATTGAATGAATCAAAGAAAGGAATCCTTTGTGTGGAGTGCATTTAATGCAAATTGTATGAGACAGAGAAAAGAAAACCTTTGTAAATGTTGATCTCTCCCCACTCCCTCGGTCAAATCCATTAAGAACCAAATAAGGGGCCAGTAAAGTATTACCAAGTCTTACTTTTACACCTAATTTCCAAAGAAAATCTCCCTCATCTGTTTTTAGTGGTTTCTTTGTTTCAAATTCAATAGATCCTAACCCATGATATGGTTTCATTGGTGAAATTACTGTATTGACAAACATCGGCAAGTTTACATTCATCAAAAGCAACATGCTTAGATAATAATCTAATTTTCAATAGTGCCTATGGTTTTTAGTATTCGTCTAATTAATGTTTAACTAAGAAATGCTGTCAAATTGCAGTACACTTCAAACCCATTTTATATGAGCTACTATAATATATTGTTCCACTTTTTCACTCCTGTTGTTGTATTTTCAGTGTTTAATCATTCTAAATAAGACCTTACACTAGTAAACACTTGCTGTTGACACGTTTAGGTCTGCCTTCTCTGTTTTCATCCAAAATGATTATTTTAGTTATATGTTTTCAAAGCCTCCCCTAGTGACATTCTTTACATAGCAAAGGGCAACAGAGGTGTGGGGGTGGTTTCACGTTTCCTTACTTTTCCAGTCCGACTTGTTCAGTCCCTCATGGTTTCTGGCTGGAATATTCCCATTCAATAAAGTAACTATATGAGCGATCCAGTGAAATCAAGCCAGGGTCAGACTGGTCAAATTCAGAGCAAGATCCAGAGTGGATAGCACAGGTAAGATTTCTCCTCAGATATACAGACGCTGTTGACCCTTGCAGTCGCAACTTTATCCAAAAATAGTTTGCAAATAACAAACTGCAGGCTTTTCAAAAACGACCAAATGTGTGTTGTGATGTCCAAAAACAAAACATTGAGGGCTTATTGCAACAGTAATGTCTAATCTTTAATCTGGGAGCAGTACTCTATAGTTCTATGAGTCCAATTATACTGTCAGTTTGTGTTCTACTTGACAGCACAACACCAAAACCTGATCCCAATCCCTGCCTAGTAGGAATGAAGGGAAGGAGGGGAGGGGGCAGGGGATTGCAGTTAAAACAATCTCAAAGTCCCTTCCCTCTCCATTCCCACTTAATTCCGACCCACCACCATCTTAACTGTACACTGCCCTTTGGTGGCCCAGAAAGTGGGGTCTACTGTAAATGGTAGTGTTGTGCTCCAATATCATCAGGATGTATATGCTATTTTACCTGGGGCCTGACTAAGGCCCACATGGTCTCTGATTCCCAGTAAAAGCTGGTGACAGCAAAAGTCCAGGCCACTTATTTATTTTTTTACAGGTTCCTTGTGAGCCCGGAGGTATAGGAGTGCTCCCCATGATCCCATGAGGAAACCTTGGCCCTTCCCTTCCACAGGATTATTCCCTCCCTGAGTGCAGACTTGCCGACCCCCAACCCACATCACCAAGGCCGATCCCATCCAATCTGTACTTATCTTGCTGACGACCGTACCCATGGGTCCCCAGTGACTGCCTGCCCACCCTATTAATTCTGACCTTTGCCCAAAGGCAGTGTCGTCATTCCCACTGGTTTTGGGCATCCCAGCCGAGGAATGTAAATGAGGTCTGGGAGTTAATTCCTCCTTGGCCAGCCTTACAATCCAGGGATTTGAGGGGGCTGATGTGGGGCAGGGACAGAATGTCCACTTCCCACTTCAGCCCCTGTATTCATGAGTCCTTTGCTGAGTTAAAATCAGCCCTAATGGTCTTTGTAGCTCAATCGGAAATGTTATTCCAAAGAGAAGATTGCATTAAGAACAAGAATTTTATTCAGAGGAATTAGACTATTTTGCGAATAGCCGCTGGATTTTAGTGAACAGCCTCTTTTAACTTGGTAAAGTAGATGTTAAATTATTGTGAATCAGATGTTTTTTTATAATGCCAGATTAGTAAGTGAAGGAAAACTAACATCATTATCAGTTCTTTTGCCTTATTGTTACTTCAATATCTAGAAATTAGGCAGTTTCATCATGGGCATCAAACAGCAGTTCATTGAAAGTCCCTGTTGAATGGTGAACTTCAGCCCAAATAATGCATCTGAAGATCATACTTACTTCCAAGTTCAAATTCTACAAATTTTTAATAAGTTTGCCCTTGTAATTTCAACATTTGAAAACCTACACATATTTAGGAATCCAGCTGAGGGATGTACATTTTCAGCTGAGGAAGGATGATCCTATTTTGTCAACTATCAAAACTTAAATCTGCTTCAGCAGTTCAGAGGAAAATAACTTACACAAAGCGGGGTGACTTTGGGGACAGAGAGGAACAAATAGAAAAGGAAGGCTCTGAGAGTTCGGATCGCAGCTTTTGCTCATTTTAACAATAAATGGTGTGAATAAAAATACAGCTCTTTATTGTGCACCTAATTTTTAACTAAAATTATTAGGCAAAGATTTCAGCCCGTGGGTATCATATTAGTTGCAATGATGTACTATTCCTGCAAATTACTTATGGTAAAGCATTGTTTGTGACAAAGGAAAATGATCCAAGGGAAAATGACAAGGGGATTGATTTTAACTTGTTGGGGGCCAGGGAAGGTACATCTCAGCTGAAGGGATTTGGAAAGACGGTAAGAAATTTTCCAGAGATAGTGAAATAAATGTCCCAGGTAGATAATTGAATGTATTCCCCTCATACACTATATTTATTTACACAAATAGACCTCTGTATGTAACCTGGAGGTGGAGCAGATCTTATCATTAAGGTCATAGCTGTATTTTTTTTCCACTTCTCCTAGTCATTTTAACGGTTTGACATTTAATATATATTTCTCCTCGTTCTCATAGAGTCATGGAGTCATTTATGACACAGAAAGAGGCTAATCAGCCCATTGAGTCCGTGCCAGCTCTCCGTAGAGCAAACCATTCAGTGCCATTCCTCCAGTCTATCTGCTGCTCTGCAAGTTTATTTCCCTCAAGTTCCCATTCAGTTTCCTTTTTAAATCATTGATCATCTCTGCTTTCACCACCCTTGTGAGCAGCGAGTTCCAGATCATTACCACTCGCTGCATAAAAAAGTTCTTCCTCGCATCCAAAAACCTTAAATCTATGTTCCTTAGTCCTTGTACCATCAACTAATGGGAACAGCTTTTCCTTGTCTATCTTATCCAAACCTGTCATAATCTTGAGCAGCTCTGTCAAATTTGTCCGCAATCTCCTCTCCTCCAAGGAGAACAGCCCCGGCTTCTCCAATCTAACCTTGTAGCTAAAATCCCCTAGCCCAGGAACCATTTTGGTAAATCTCCTCTGCACCATCTCATAGACTCTCATATCTTTTGTGGTAGTCTGAGGTGCAATACACCTTTAAGAGAATGTGAGCAGATTGATCATGTGACTGGATTACCTAATTGTTGTGTAGCACGGGCTACAATGTTAACCAATAGTTTAGAATAGGGTCTGGTTGGAGAAGCACATGTGTTAGTGCTCTGTTACTTTTGTTAGTAAACAGCATGTGCTTCATCTTACATTGGTCTCTGCATCTGCAGTATCTTGCTTACCAACTCACTCACCAGTAGATAGGCATGCAACTGTGTTCGCTGAGCAAAGCGACCCGACAGAAGGAACATATCATCTTTCCTTAAGTGCACCGACTAGAATTAGATGTAATACTCCAGTTGTGGCCTAACCAGAGCTGTATGGAGGTTCAGCATGACTTCCCTTTTTTTGTACTTAATATTTCTATTTATGAAATTCAAGATCCTGAATGCTTTGCTAACCACTCTCTCAATATGTCCTGCCATCGTCAAAGATCTATGCAAATGTACTCCCAGGTCTCTCTATTCCTGCATACTTTTTAGAACGGTGTCATTCTGTCTATATTGCCTCTCCATATTCCTTCTGCCAAAACTCTGGAATTTCTTTCCTTTAGCCAACTTCCCATCCATGCTTACATATTCCCTTTAGTGCCATGCACCTTTATTTTATCAGTAAGGGTTCCTTGGGGCACCCTTTTAAGTGTCTTAATCTATTTATTAATCGACAGAGATGAGCTGCCTCTTACAAATCCTTACTCGTTGTTATGAAATATCTAATGTGTTTTTAAGTGAGTATTAATTTTATTAAATTTGTGACCTCTAGAAGCTTTCTTCCACCTTAAACAAAGGTATTACATTAGCAATCCTCCAGTCCATTGGCATAACTTATGCCCACGAGGAAGTGTTGACCATAGCTGAGTTAACACAGGCCAGAGTTCTAACCTAGGATTTTGTAATCTCTTTAACACCGTGGCCTGAATTTTCCAGGAGTAGTAACGCGGAAACTGACAAAGTTCACTGTCATTACTGCTCTGAAACTGACAGCAACTTCTGGACTCCACTCATGTGGAAATCCAGAAGTTGCTCTCAGTGGTTCCACGCTCCTCCAGAGGGGGCGCCGAGACTGCAACCCTAAGCTCAGTGAATTGGCATGAACTTCCACTTTTAGTGTTAGTCTAACTGTAAGAACCCTTGAAACCTTTGTTGAATGAGGTGTACCTAGGTTTATAATCGCATGCTAACTTCATATCTACTTCTGAACATCTTCACAGATGCTGAAAAGCTGCTTTTATATTTGTATAATGTCAAATTTCTCCATTATGATAAACACAGGTATTTAAAGTAAATGTTTAGAAGTTTGTTTGTAGTATTTTAGTATCTATCTTAATCCATAATCATAATCACTTATTTCACTATCTGAAAATTTAAGTTCAAAGTGAAGGGATTTGTGCTTTTAACTTCCTGCTTTGCTATCAGTGAGAATGCTTCAATGTGGTTAGCTGCCTACCCTTGCTTACTGACATAACTCCTGCTGCACATCAGAAGATCCCCTTGACTTGGTGCCAGATTTAAACTGCTGTTGGGAAAGGGGAAAACCACAACACAGGGTTCATTAGATCACTGGCTTGCTTCGAAGTCAGCAACAAGCCATTGCTTTGTTCCTGACTACAGCATTTTACATTGGCTTTTTCTTTTTATATATTGAAGATCTTTTTAATTTGGATTTATGGAAGCAATAACAATAAATTCAACAGAGGAATATTGACACTGGTACAATATAGTGCATTAATAAGTGCACAAAAATGTAAATATGAGTTTATTTGAATGTTCATAGCTTTACGTCTTGTAAAATGGCCTTGATTTTTAAGACCTTTGTCGCTAATACACAGACTTATGGGTTGGTAAGGTGTAGGATCACGTGATGAATTACTACTTGGGCAAAGTGGAAGAAAATAATCAATACTTGTTGAACTATGGCCAGCGTGAGTCACTGCTTTCAGGATAAAGAGAAAATATGAGAAAATGTAAAAGAAAAAGAAAATCAGGTCTCATGCTTCACCTGTTCCGCCGTTCAATATTCTCGCTTCTAAACTGTATTCGTTCTTGTGGAGTTAGAATGTGAACCAATTGAATGAAGGCAACAAGGTGATGAAAACAAATGCTTAAACATATTAAGATAACAACACTTATAGCAGGATTTTACCCCCGTTGGGGACAAAGTTGAAGCGCGGGCGCGCGGAGATTTTATGTGGGCTGGCCGATTAATGTCTGCCCAGCGTGACGTCTGCATGGAAGCGCTATGCTCTCCCTGTGTGGGCAGGGGGGAATCCCTAAACCTGAGAGCGCGCTCTTTCGTACATGCGCACAAAAGAGCGCACTCATCCCCTTAAGGCTAAGTGCTGCCTCAGGGAGATCGTCTCTACTGTCAAAAATATTAAAAATAGAAAAAAGCAATTCCCTGACATGTCTCCTCATGTGACAATGTCACAAGAGTTGGGACGTGTCCATAATTTAAAAAAAAAACTTTAATTAAATCTTTTAAAACCTACATGAAACCTCATCCCACCCATGGTGTGAGCCTTAGGCAGGGTGCGGGTGGGGCCAAGATAATAGGGGTGGGGGAGGGGGTTTTGTTGTGTTTTCAACACATTTCCATGTCACATCATTTCTACTTGTCTGAAATGAGGCACAGGATGACCTGAGCAGTCACTACAACCCACTAATGAAAGCCAACAACAATAACGATCCAGGCCACAGGAGGTCCAAGCAAATGATTTTATTTTAACCTTTACAGATTCTTTGAATACCTTAAGCCCCACCCCAATCTTGGTTTTCTTCTCTTCCTGCAATCACAGACTTGTGGAAACTTACCCTCCCATCAAGTTAAAGTCAGCCTTTTAGTTTTTGTATTATGCAGTTGGGAAGATTTTGCTGACAGCTGTATGATAAACAATTGGGGGAAGATGCACCGCATCATATGATTGACAATAACCCTGGGCAACAGAAGATTTAGTTAAAAACAAAAAGCTAAAAGCTACTGCGGATGCTGGAAATCCAAAACAAAAACAGAATTACCTGGAAATACTCAGCAGGTCTGGCAGCATCGGCGGAGAAGAAATCAGTTAACGTTTCGAGCCTTCATGGCCCTTCGGCAGAACTGATTTAAGATTTAGTTCATATTTTTCACAGCAACAACCCCTGGAGTGTAATTTGCAGTACTTACTCTGGAAACACAGCCTGTTAAGGTTAGCACTGCCTGTTAAAGAGGCAATGTCTTTCTAGTATTGCATTTCAACGTTAACCTTTGTGAAATAGAGCAGAAAGAATATTCTTCCCAGAGATGCTGGTGTGCAGCATGCATTAGCTTTCAAACCCATGGGAGCTCTGAAAGTACAATCATACAATTTGATTTCAGCTCTTACCACACCAGCTAATGTCTCTGTTGGAGAAGAATGTATAGCTTGGCTGTTTTTTTAAAGGGGAAAAAAGGAAAATTGCTGGTTTTCTCTCCCTCAGCCTAGTTGAGAACTGAGTAAATCACTTCACATTACGCAAGGTGCTGAGTTCACCTGTATTGAGACACAAGCAGTATGGAAGTTGTACTGGAAACACTCAGCTCATCGATCTGAAACGTTAACACCACTTTGATCTCTCCACAGATGCTGCCTGACCTGCTGAGTGTATCCAGCATTTTCTGCATTTATTTCAGGTTTCCAGCCCCTACAGTATTTTAGTATGAATATTATTTTTGATGTACAGTGATTTATAACCCAACATGCTACAAGAATGACTGAGTAAATCAGACCTAAATTGTCTAAGTCATCATATGTTGGTATTGTCCTTTTTTGCCTTCATTGCAAAGTGTTGTAATGCTTTACATATTTACTTTAGTTGTTTTCTCATACATAGATATTGTGAAAAACAATTCAATGGTACGTTCTTGCAGTCAATTTTTTTTTACAAAATCCATTTGCCTGTTTAAAGAATAATTTGATCAAGCCAAAATATCAAAGAGCCTCTAAAATCAAAAGATAAAATGCATGCCTGGATATTCTTCACCGATTGTTCTGTCAAATAATTTTTGCTCAAGAAGGGTGGAAGGAGTTAACATACAGATTAGCCATGATCTCATTGAATGTTGCAACAGACTCAATGGGTTGAATGGCCTATTTCTGTTCCTATATTCCAATGAGTCTTTATTACTTAGTTGGACATTGGTAGGTGACGTAACATTACATATATCCTTTTTCCCAAACTGCTGAATAAAAATGTTTGCTGTTTTTGTTGCCTCTGTGATACATTTTTAACTTGCATTTTTCACATCTCCAGTCCACATATTGGGTGGAATTTAATTTAAGAACATTGGAACATAAGAAATAGGAGCAGGAGTAGACCACATGGTCCATCGAACCTGCTCTGCCATTCAATACGATCATGGCTGATTTTTGGCCTCAACTCCATTTTCCCACCCACTCACCATATCCCATAATTTCCTGAGAGACCAAAAATCTGTCTATCACAGGCTTAAATGTATTCAACGATGAAACATCTGAGGTAGAGAATTCCAAAGATTCTCAACCCTTTGTGTGAAGAAAGTTCTCCTCATCTCGGTCCTAAATGATTGGCCCCTTATCCTGAGGCTGTGCCCTGGTGTTTAGATTCCCTGACCAATGGAAACAATTTCTCAGCATCCACCCTATCAAGCCCCGTCAGGATTTTGTAGGTTTTAATGAGATCACTTTTCCTTCTTCTAAACTCCAAAGAATATAAGCCTATTTTACTCAGCCTCTCATCATGGGGCAACCTCCTCAGCCCATGGACCAATTTAGTGAGCCTTCATTTATGTGACAATCAGGCACTTAACTGGGCAGTGGTGGGTCTTCCCCAAGATCAAGGACCCTGGGGTTGGAGGGGGGGCAGTAGCAAGGGTCACGCTGTGGTTCTCAGTGGCAGCCCCACTTCTCGATGCCAGGTCCCTTGACCAGGTACTGAGTGCCTTTGAATGAGAGAACCCCTCTCCTCCCCACAACCCCGGCAGCCACAAGCAGCCCCAACAGGGTTTGCTTTTCCGGCTTCCTGGGAAGTGATTCCCCTGCCTCCCACTGAGTGAATGCCAGTGGAGGGGGAAGAAGGCCCTGAAGTGGGCATTAATTGCCATGGACTTAACCAGGGCAGAGGCAGGCAGGTGGTGGGGTTCCCACCTGCCATCGTCCTGCCACCAAAATTGCCAGAGGAGAGGGCATTAAATTCCACCCATTATTCTCTTAAATCACTGGTTTATGATGGCTCAAAATAAGTCAAATTCCATTTCTATTGGCAAAAACATTATCTCACTGCCTCTCCATCACAGTTTCCACAGGAGCTGGTCCTTGTTTAGTCTATAATCACCACAACTTGCTGCTGTCCTTCTCTGGCACCTTCACATGCAACCAATGGAGATGCATCATCTTTCCATTCATCTTCTCTCACACCGTTGTCCAAAGGTCCTTCACCGGAGAACATAATTCAAATGTACTTCCTCTAATCTAGTTACCCTATTCACTATGTGGTCTTCTCTACATTGGAGATGCCAAGCGCAGAACAGAAGCCCACTTTGATCAACATCTTCATTCTGCCTGCAAGTACATCTCTAACATTCCTGTGGGTTCCTACTTTAACTTCCCATGCTGAAGTCTCTGTCTTTGTTTCAATGAAGCTCGATGCAAGACTCTGGAACAATGGACAGGATATTGCCTTTTGGGTTGGGATCCCAAAGTCAGTATCAAATGGGGGTCCTGAACCCCCACTGTATCAGGAGAGGTCATCCAACAGTTACTTTTCTTGAATTTGCTAATTAGTGGCCAGAGAGCAGGTTCACATCCAGATAAGGACAGCAGGTGGGCTCTTGAAGCTGGAAGGCTAATAGGAGGCCCTCCAGCTTGGAAGAAGCTGTAGCCTGCCTTTGCAGTTAAGGGAGAAAGAGAAAGGGTGCCTCCATTTTGAGGTGCCCTTTCAGGACTTTAAACATTTTTCAACTAAACGATGGCCACTGCTGTGGCTGGGAGTCCACCTCCAGGCAGCTGGCCTGGGGGGGGGCCTGTGATGTTTGGCCTTAATTGCCCTGTTAGTTACCTTAATTGGCTACCCTTCTGCCTGCGATCTGACCTCTGGATAAATGGCCCAGAGGTGCGATGGTGCAAAATTCAGTCCAATACCTTAGTGCCACATTTTCTTAGGAGGCTTTTTAGAGGCAGATCTGCAGTGGGGCTGAATATCTATCTACCCACTAATAAGTGACTGAGTCTGCGACACTTTCCACGTTCATGCATCCAGCAGGGCACCCACCCTATTAACGGCACAGTTAGGGGCCAAGATTTTTGCCACCATGGTGAGCCTCTCCATCACAGCAAAAATGGCGGACAAGCCCAGAAATCCTAAGTCTTGCCCCCGAACACAACACCTCTTATTTTTGCGGGGCCGGGACTGGACTCGGGTCATGATTCACGCATGTGTGGTTTACAGAGGCAGCTGACCATTTAAATTACGATACGGACATACAAAATAGGAGCAGAAGTGGGCCATTCGATCCTTTGAGCCTTCTCTGCCATTCAATAAGATCATAGCTGAACTGTTTGCATTTTGAGTTCTACATTGCCACCAACCCCCGATAACCTTTGATTCCCTTGCCTAACAAGAATCTATCTACCTCTGCCTTAAAAATATTCAGTGACCCCGCCTCCACTGCCTTCTGAGGCAGATAGTCCCAAAGTCACACAACCCTCTTAGAGAATACATTTCTCCTCACCTCTGTCCTATAAGGATGACCACTAATTTTAAAACAGTGCCCCCTAGTTCTGGACTCACCCACAAGACAAAACATCCTTTCCACGTCCACCTTGTCAAGACAATTCAGGATCTTATATACTTCAATTAGGTCACCCCTCAATCTTCTAAACTCCAGTGGAAACAAGCCCAGCCTGTCCAACCTATCCTCATAAGACAACACGCTCACTCCAGGTATCAATCTAGCAAACCTCCTCTGAACCGCATCCAATGCATTTACATCCTTCCTTAAATAAGGAGACCAAAACTGCACACAGTATTCGAGATGTGGTCTCACCAATGCCCTGTATAACTGGAGCATAACATCCTCACTTTTATGTTCAATTCCTTTCATAATAAAGGATAGCATTCCATTAGCCTTCTTACTTACTTGTACCTGCATACTAACTTTTTGTGACTCATGCACGAGAACACCTAGATCCCTCTGCACCTCAGAATTCTGCAGTCGCTCTCCATTTAAGTAATACTTTGCTTTTTTATTTTTCCTGCCAAAGTGAACAACTTCACACTTTCCCACTTATATTCCATCTGCCAGGTTTTTGCCCACTCACTCACTCAACTTACCTAAATCCATCTGCAAACTCCTTATGCTGCCTTCACAACATGCTTTCCTACCTATCTATGTGTTGTCTGCAAATTTAGCTACCATTCCTTTGCTCCCCTCATCTAAGTCATTGATGTAAATTGTAAAAAGTTGAGGCTCCAGCACAGACGCCTGCAGGACCTCACTAGTCACATCCCGCCAATCAGACAAAGGCCCATTTATGCATACTCTCTGTATTCTGTCAGCATCTATCCAGGCTAGCATGTTACCTCCTATACCATGAGCTTTTATTTTCTGCAATAACCTTTAATGTGGCATCTTATCAACTGCCTTCTGGAAATTCAAGTGCAGTATGTTTACAGGCTCCCCCTTATCCACAGCACATGTTATTCCTTCAAAGAACTCTAATAAGTTGGTTAAACATGATTTCCCTTTCATAAAACCATGCTGACTGTTCCTGTTTACCGGGCCTGAATTTTTCCCGCGTTGGGCGGGCTCAGCAGAAACGGGCGGGGCAGTCGTGGAGCTGACCGCTGCCCGTAATCAGTTTGGCACCGCGATTTCAGGCGGGCCAATTAAGGCCCGTCCAGCGTGGATCACGAGTGGTAGCATTGAGCGCCAACTGTGCGGGCGGGGGGACGAGGGAGAGTCGGGGCCAGCGCTCTTTCGCACCTGTGCGCTAAAGAGCGCTTCAACCTCCCTGAGGCACGGAGCTGGCTCAGGGAGATTGAAGCGCTTTTTAAAAAACTTATTACAAACATTAAAAATTTAATGAGACATGTCCCCCCGTGTGACTGTGTCAAATGAGGTGGAACTTGTTTTTCTTTTTCAAAAGGAGTTTTTATTCAATTTGTAAAAGCTTTAGGAAACCTCATCCCGCTCGTGAATGAGGCTTCCTCAAAAATGTAAAGGCTGCTTGGCCTTTTCACCCACCCGCCAACCATGAGGTTGGACAGGCAGTATAAATTTCTACTTAATGAGGTTGCAAATGGCTATAATGGGCTTTTTAATTATCGGGGGGCGCGTAGCCGACTCCGGTGCGCGCCTGCCGAACGAAATATCGTGAAACTGCGCGATGACGTTGGGACGCATGCCCGACGTCATCATGCATCATTTTACGTTCCGGCTTGTCGGGCCCGCCCCCGCATGCCGGATGTAAAATCCTGGCATTGTGTTTTTCTAAGTGCCAAGTTATAACCTCTTTAATGATCGACTCTAACACTTTCTCCATAACAGACGTCAAGCTAATTGGCCTATGGTTTCCTGTTTTCTGTCTCCCTCCCTCCTTGAATAGAGGGGTTATATTTGCTACTTTCCAGTCTGAAGGAACCTTTTCAGAATCGAGGGAATTTTGGAAAATTAACACCAACGCATCTACTGCCTCATTAACCACCTCTTTTAAGACCCTAGGATGAAATCCATCAGGACCCAGAGACTTGTCAGCCCGCAGCTCCATCAGTTTGCTCAGTACCACTTCCCTAATGATTGTAATTTCATCAAGTTCCTCTCTCCCCTCCACCTCCTGATTTACAGCCAATACTGGAATATTTTTTTACATCCTCTATAGTTAAAGATAGAAGCAAAATATTTGTTAATTTCATCCGTCATTTCCTTATTATCTACCATTAACTCCTCATTCTCATTCTCTAGAGGACCAACACTCAGGTTACCTACTCTTTTCCTATTTAAGTACCAGTAGAAATTCTTGCTATCCGTTTTTACATTTCCAGCTAGCTTCCTCTCATACTCTAATTTCTTTCTCCTGATTAACCTTTTAGTCATTCTCTGCCATTCTATATATTCTGAACAATCATCTGATCTGCCACTCTTCTTTGTGCAGGTAACATATTAGCCTGGATAGAGGTTGGCAGAAAATAGGGAGTATGCATAAATGGGTCTTTGTCTTATATGCTTTTTTCTTAAGTTTGATGCTTTTCCTAACTTCTTTCGTTAACCGCAGATGGTGGGTCCTCTGTTTAGAATTTTTCTCTATAGTAGGAATATACTTATTCTGAGTATTCTGAAATATCTCCTTAAATGCCTGCCACTGCTTCTATATTGATCCTTTCCCTCACCTAATATTCCAGTTCACTTCAGCTAGCTCAGCTTTCAAGCCCACATAGTTGCCCTTATTTAAGTTTAAAATATGAGTCTTAGGCCCACTCTTCTTCCTTTCATACTAAAATTCAATTATATTGATGTTACTGCTAACTAGGAGTGCTTTTACCCCGAGGTCATTAATTAATCCTGTCACATTACACAATACCAAGTCTAACATAACCTGCTCTCTTGTTGGTTCCAGAACTTGTTGCTCTAAGAAACTATCTCGAAAGCATTCTCCTCATCCAAGCTACTACTGCCAATTTGATTTATCCCGTTTATATGTAGATTAAAGTCATCCATGATTATTGCCCCCACTTTATCACAAGCATCCAATATTTCCTCTTGTATACTTTCTCCTGCATTGTGCCTATTATTAGATGGCCTGCGGACCACTCCCACTAGTGAATTCTTTCCCCTACTATTCCTCATCTCCACCCAAACCAATTCTACATCCTGATCTCCTGAACCAAGGTCATCTCTAACTATTGCACAAATGCCATCCTTAATTAAGAGCGCTATCCCTCCACCTTCATCTCGCTTCCCATTCTTCTTGAAGGTTATATATCCCTTAATACCCAGGGCCCAATCCTTGTCATCTTGTAGCCAGGTCTCTGACATGACTATCAGATCATATTTATTTACCTCAATGTGTGCTATCAATTCGTTTATTTTGTTATGAATGCTACGTGATATCTAGTCTTCTTTCTTGGGTGCATTCTAAGACTTTTCCTCTCTGTCCCTTCCTGCCATTCTCTGACCCACATTTCCCATATTATTATTCTCCTCTCTCACCTTGTCTGTACTCTTTGATACACCACATCTTTCCACATTTGATCCCTTGCCTCCACTATTCAGTTTAAAACTCTCTCTACTTCCTTAGTTATGCGATTCGCAAGAACATTGGCCCCAGCACGCTTCAGGTGTAGACCGTCCCAACAGTGCAGCCCTCACTTTCCCCAGTACTGGTGCAAGTGCCCCACAAACTGGAACCCACTCCTCCCACACCAGTCTTTGAGCCATGTGCTCATCTCTCTAATTTTATGTACTCTATGCCAAATTGCTCAGGTAATAATCCAGAGATTATAACCTTTGAGGTTTTGCTTTTCAATTTAGTACCTAGCTCATCATAATCTCTATGCAGAATCTCTTTCCTAGTTCTACCTATGTTGTTGGTACCTACATGGACCATGACAACCGGATCCACCTCCTCCCGCTGCGGACCTGACTTCTAATGCAGCCTGCACCCCCAAGACAAAAATCAGAATTGTGGGTGGCCATTTTGAAAGGTCTGGTTTGCAGAGTCAGGAATTCTCCCATCTCTGCACACCCAACCCAGGAGCAAAATTCTGGGCCAGGGTGTCCACCAGAGGATCTGGGACCCAGCCACAGCATTAGTGGCCACCATGAGGAGTTATAAGAAAGGTAATTAAAATAAGTTAAAAAAAATACTGGTTTATTTCTACAGGAAAACTTTGTGGGGTGAAATTCAACTTTAGCAGGGATGCAAAATGGACATATTATATACAGCCTTTTGCTGGCCTTTCCATACTAAACTGTCTCCACTGCTCTAGAAATGTTGGATGACAAGGACACACTACATCCCTTATACTTAGCATTAAGGGTGTAAATTTGAGATTGGCATTGCCAATTTGTGGCCTTGCTCACTGTATGAGAGAATATCTGTGTTTTCCCAGAAGCCAAACTGTGACCTGGTGCTCTGTGGCTCAGAACAAGGTCACATTGACAACTCTGAAGAAAAGTAATACGGACTCGAAACGTTAACGCTGTTTCTCTCTCCACAGATGCTGTTAGGCCTGCTGAGTTTTTCCAGCATTTTCTGTGTTTATTTCACGTTGACTGCTCTGTTCTTACTTTGCTCCTGTTTAATATTAAAAATGTTTACGTCACAAAATTTACCAAGCTTACTTTACCAAAGTTGCTTAACAGTAAAATAATTTGCTATGAACATTATTTGTTTAATCAAAATTTTACCTAAAGTTCAGTTTGTCAAATTCTTTGCTCAACTACTACCAGAATTTACAGTAGGATCCTTAATCAATCAAGGATGAATGGAGAAGATCAATCTAATAATTAACAGCTTCCTGTTGTTGTGACAACAATTGTCCCTCCCATTGTATTGATTGCAAATGAAAATATTACAGTGCTTTTAGCTTACACCAGTATTTGCAATGTCAACTAATGGGTTTAATTTCTTTGCTTTACACATTGCAGATAGGAATATATGCAAAGGAAACTAAACCCATAAATGTCTTTACCAGAGAGATTTTATGGAAGACTAAAGCTTAAACCATGAAAAAATTGTCAGTGAAAACACAGAAACCACCTTGAATCCAGACAAAAAGTAGCTATAGCATCCTACATTAAGACATATAATTTAACTGGTGTATTCTCAATGGCGACACCTCTACCAATCAGAGTCCACTTGCCACTCTCTTCTCATGAAGTATAAATCATTGTTCCCCTTACATTTGTTATTCTTGCGAAGTGTCCTGATGAATGCAAGTCAAAAAGTTTCGACATGTCTCTTTTTTCAGTGATACACGTGTAATTTGATATAAAATTAAAATGTAAAGTTTGAGTTGAAAGAACATTTAAGGTTTTTGTAATGTTGGCTGGTTGTAGAAAATTTATTTGTTTAGGGAAAGTTTTAAGCCTGACTTTAATTCGGGCAGGGACGGAAGTAGCTGGCAAACAGTGCGGTGCAGTAGAATGTGAGGCATGGATTTAAACTCCAGGCCTCAGTAGCATTTTTGGGGCGGTAGTCAGCGGGAATAGCATTATCAGTGGTAGATGACCTCAAAATTGGTCAGGACTGGGGACATAAAGTAAGATAGGAATGGGGAGGATTGAGAGAATCTGTGATTGAGTGTTGGAGCGGGTGGGGTGACACCTAGGGTAGGATAAGCCTAATTTATCTTTGTGGAACGAGGAGAAGCTTACCTGTAGCCAACGTCCTGACTGCCACCAGCTTTCTGTAGCGGGTTTGAGACTGTGTATGCCTTAAAGTGGCCTGTGTTTAAAAATAGGTGTGCATCCCTATGATGTCATCGGGACTCAACTTTCCAATTACATTAATCCTGCTCCTTCAGGGCGGGCAGACTTCCTCTCCCAGATTTTAGGCTAGTTAAAGTGATGGAAGTTGGGGACATGAACATGTCAAAACCTCCCATTCTGCCATCTTAACCACCCACACCACCTTCACCTTAATTCAGCCTGTTCCCATGGGAGGTGGAGCGGAGTTAAAATACCTCCTGCAATTTCAGAAAAAATAAACTAGCTGAAAGTAGTGATAGACAGATAGGAAAGAGCTACATCTAAAATGTAATTACATTAGAACTGTAATTATTGACTCTAGTTAAAAATCTGTACTGCGCTTTATAAATCACAGCAAGCATTCTGTGTTTACTGCAGTAAATACATTTCAGTCAAGGACACTTTGTTATCACGTTGTTGCTGACAAAGGGAGGATTGAAAACAAGTTATAAGATAATGATTTATTTCTTCTTGCCTTGTTTTTACACATTCATTGGCTCTAGGATACAACTTGACTCAGAGATAATGCTATATGTAGAGAATCAGTAAACAATATAGTCTATAAGTATCTAATATTTAAAAATATTGGAGGTCATTTTAACCTAACTGTCATGGGATTGGGCGTAATGTCAGTTTTACTCCCTGCCAAATAGTAGTCATTGTTGACTTCAAGGGAAAGTAAAATCGAGTGGAGTGCAACATGTGTTGCATCCGGCCTAGGTTAAAATTGCCTCTCTTGTGTCTGCTTACTGCTCATCCTCAGTCATATCACCGCTTTCGTGAGAACTGATTGGTCCATGGAAACCATGGGCAGAATTTTGCCCTCGGTTGGTGGCTGAGTGGGAGTGGTCAGGAAGCTGACCACCGCCGGGGATGGGGCCCGACCGCGATTTCATGCTGGCAGGCCAATTAAGTCCCGCCCAGAGTGAACGCCAGCTGCTGAACGTCCGAGAAAGGGCGGGCAGGGGCGTGCGCCTGTTGTCCGCTGGCTCCAATGGCGAGCTGGCAGCCTGTTCAATAACATCGGAGGCAGCCACAGGGAGGCTGCCCACTTCGGAGTTGCAACAACGACATGGCTGCAAACGAGGATGCAGAGACCAGGCGGGAGGTGAGGTCAGGTGGGCATTCGGCACCCCACCCCCCCATTTTCCTGGAGGAGGTGGCAGCCAGGAGGGACGCCCTTGCCCCCAGAGATGGGAGGAGGGGGCCACCACACCTCACAATGAGAGCATGGTGAGAGGTGGCAGCCTGGGTGAGCAGCCATGACGTGGTGCTGTGCACCTGGGTGCAGTGCCAGAAGCACCTCAGTGACCTGCTGCGCTCAGGAAGGGTGAGTACCGTGTTGCCATGAGTCAGTGTGTTGAATCGCTTTGGGCTGGCCGTCCCCTGTGGAGCTCAGGGGTGTTAGAGTCTGAGTGCCAACTGTCAATCACACCAGAGCTGGCTAGGGGGGGTGAGCCCTGGCTGCTTTGACTGAGTGCCTCACGGTTCACGGGCCACCACCCAGATGTGCCCTGCAAGGTGCTCCTCAGCTGGGGTTGGCCAGGCTGCAATGGCGCTGCAGGTAGAGAGTGGACTAATCAATACTCCTCTGTCCTTTTAGGAGAAGACATCCCATAACAATATTGAGAGGTCACGGACTGGCGGAGGACGCCCACACCTCCTCATCCTCTCCTGGTATGAGCAGGAGGCCTTGAAGCTCGAGAGGTGCCGTGCACCTTGATCAATCAGCCATGGTGAGGTTGGGGTGACAGACAGTGGTAAGAGTGCAGTGCACTGAGGTGAGAGGTTCGGATGCTGCAAACAATCTTGTGCAGTCACGTCATAGATGGGAGCCTCCAGACTGGATTCCTCATTGATTATTGAAAGACGATGGCACCATGATGCAGATCTCTATTGTCTCACCAGGGTGCCTGGTGTGCACAGTGACAGTGTGATGACTGTAACTAATGACATGTCCTTCTACTCCCTTAGATCTGCCACCAAACAGCGAAGCACAGGACCGCCAGGAGCTACCCCTGATCCCGGAGGACCACCGTGCTCCCCAAGAACCTGCGCCACACCCACTCTCTGAACCAAGCACCAGCGCCAATACCAACACCTCAGTGGGCATTAGATCAGTGGCTAGAATGTTGGTGAACAGCGGTGAGGGCACTTCACAATCGCTTGAGGTGCAGTCGGAGGCAGGTAGTGCCCTGGGCGCCAGCAGTCGGAGGACTGATGGAGACCAGGGTGATGCTCAGAGCAGTCGATGGTAGCCTGGACACGGGGAACCCAGCAATCACTGCAAAGCCTCTGGCTTGCTCTGCCTGGCTGGCCTCGTCCATATGGGAATGAATGAAAGTCAATACCTGCCTGAATAGACCTTCTGTCACCAGCTTGATGCAACTGTAGACAGCTGATTGGGAGACTCCACACAGATCCCCCACTGACCCTTGGAAAGAGCTGGAAACATAGAAGTTGAGGGCCACTGGCATGGGGTGTCCACCCACACAGTCGGAGCTGATCTCAGGCTCGATCATCTGACAAATGGAGGTCACAGTCTCCATGGAGAGACGGAGCCTCCTTCGGCATTGCACCTAGGACATATTGAGGTAGCTGCATCGCTGCCTGTAAACCCTGGCAGCAGGATAGTGGCATCTTCTGTGGCCCCTTCTGCCTTGGACTTCTTGCTGGCCCGGCACCCCTTGTGCCTGCACCTCTCCTCACACAGGTCGCTCCCTAGAAGTTGCATTGGGACACCTGGCCTCCTCTCCCTTCTGCCCCTCTCTTCCTCCTCAGGGGGGATGCCTCCAGCTGAGACCACAATCCCCATTACCAGGGTAAGGGAAGGACGTCTGGTACCTGGAAGGGTTCTCACGGTCTGAATCCTCAGGGGGTCTTGAAGACACCAATGAGCCCTGAAATGCTAAGAATGAAGCCCCGATCAGAGATTAAGCTGCCAAGTACCAATAAGCAACCAGCAGCAAGTTATCTCCAAAACTCCTCATTACTCACGTTGACAATGCTGCTGACCCTTTTAATCCCACCCGCGGATGAGGTTTTGCAAATTGTGGGCTGCCCGCCTGCCCATTTTGCCTGCGCGACGAGCGAAAGATTGCACGGGAAATGTTAAATCACCATCGAGTTGTCAAGGGCCTTAACTGGCCTCTTAATTAATGGTGGGTGCGGCTCCGATTCCTGCGCGCGCCTGCCAACCGAAATATCGCGCGAGTGCGCGATGACGTCGGGACGCTCACCCGACGTCATTGCGCATCATTTTACGCTCGTTTGGGTCGGACGCGCTCCTGCCTGACTAGCGGAAAATTCGGCCCCACATGATGTTAAATTGACAGGAATCAATCAGATACCAGTATTTAAACTTAGGGACCAGTTCAGATATGACAGAGGAATTCCTGATGTTGTATTGCTGCTGCTGCCATTTTGAGGGTATAAATAAGTACAGTAGTCATGGACCTTCAGCAGCGGCTGGGCTAATATTGGCAAGCCTCCAGGATTGCCCTGGAGTCTCCAGGAATTAAAAACAAACCTCCAGGACACTGCTGTGTGCAACCCAGGAAAAAAAACCCATCAAAGTGGCAGTAAAAAATTGTAGTTTCAAAAGAAAATCTACTTTCCTTACCAGTTATACAAAAATATTGGGGTTGACTGACACTCAAGAGCCATCCAAATTGGTAATGAAGTGTCTAGTAATTTTTCAATTGGCACTGGGAAGATACCGTGAGAATGGGCAAGTTGGGCAGCCAATGGGAGGAGTGTGGGATGGGGCAATGTTCAGGGGGTGGCCATAGCCTTTTGGCAGCACTGCTGCTCACCTTCTGCCCATCAAAGCCTGGAGTAGTAGCAGGGCCCCAGAGTTTCTGTAAGGCACAGGCTCACATTCAATAGGTATTCTTGGTTGTGGTGGATACTTATCCAGGAGATTATATTTTTGCCACTATTCTTAAAAGATATTACTGGAATCCAACGTCTCACTGCCCACATCTTCCCACTTCTTGCTGATGTGGACTTTTTCTGAGCTGCTGCTAATTTCAAAATGGTCTCATGTGTCCAGGTTCCAGAAGTAGCTCGTGAGGATTGTGGGTCCAGTGGAGCTGTCGAAAAGACAGACAGCTGCTGAAAATAGAACTTTTGAACAAGAAAACTAGAACCATCCCTCTGTAATTGTAACTGTAATTTATGGAGTCTCTGCAATAGATCCTGGAACTGGAACATATCTGTCTGCGGAATCCCTTTTGTATCATCCCCGCAGTCTTTATTACTGACCCCATGCACAGGCAGACAGTGTGTGCCTTTTTCATAGTTATACAAAAACACTCACTGTGTATCTTAACAGTAAATTTTATGCCCTCTAGGCACCTATTGCAGCCACTGAGTCAGTTGTCAATTTTTTCATTTGCTTTAGTTCATTAAGTCTATATTTTTTTTTCCTGTTTTGCCATCTTTACATTTTTGTTATTCACTATAAATGCAAAACTTTTCTCTTCAATTTCAATTTTGTTCCCAACAATTCCCCCAAAACAATTATTGCACAGCTACACTATACCAAAATAAATAATATCAAATGAAAATATCACTGAGATGCAGTTACTATGATAGTTCTTCACCCCTATAAAGCTCTAAAGATAAATGTTATCATGTAACGTTGTTTAAAATAAAATATATCCACAGCATATTGTAAAATTAGCTGTAATCCAAGCTCCAGTAGCTTTTCCACTCATCAGCAGTATGAAGCTAGGCCTCTCAAACGGGTCTCTGGATACGCCCTTTGCCAGAAAACTATTGGTCAAAGTTTATATGAGATTTTCCTGTTAGTAACTGTTAAGAAAGGAACTCCCAGAATGCAATCAATGAGCAGCCATTTTTCTTTGCATTCCAAGTGGGGGCCTTTACACCTGTTTGCGGACTGCTTTCTAAAACTGGGCTACCCTGAACAAATCCAGGGCCAGGTATTAGGGTAACCAAGTCTGTACATGGCCTAAGCAGTGAAATCCACCGTGACAAAAGTAGGTTTTGCAAAAAGAAAAATTACTTGAATGTTGAGCAGCAATCCTGAAAACCACTGCCAGTCCCTAACCCAATCGCCGGCCCCGTTTTTAAAAAGAATTTATACAATCTGTGTTAAAATAATTTCCAAAATAAACTTTTGAAGTAAACTGCAAAACAGCTAACTACTTCAGATTACTTTAATGGTTAACAGCCTAAACTATCTGTCCCCAATGATAGGTGCACAGCCTGAGGGGATGAGACTTTTGCTCGCTTCAGTTGTACGTTACCTGGTCCCGACTGCCACAGAGGCGCAATGGGGAAAGGTCGCTGTCTAGGGCCTTTCAGCTACAGTACACCCAGGGGCTGGAAAATTTGTAGAACCCCTCGGGCTGTATTGGCTAATACTACATATGAATACAGAAGTATTGAAACTGCGTGGAGGCACCTCAGAGAAGAGCATGTTGTATGAAGAAAAACTGAATTCTACTGCACTTTCTGTAATTTTTCAATTTGAAATGTGTTGCCCCCAGGCTGCATGCCTGACATGGAATGTATATTGTAAACATCTAAAGAATTACAATTGTATAGAGGCAGCTAGAGTGGAATATACTGTATGGAGACAAGTCGAGTTCTATGGCACTTTCTGTGATTTTTAAGTTGGAATGTATTGCAATGTAATTTCACAAGTTTTATTAATAAAGTATATTTGTGGAAAAAAAAATTATCTGGTCCTGACTTACCTGCAGGCTGTTCGCTTACAAGAGATATAACCCCAACAAAAATACATTCCATTGAAAAACAAAAGCTCAGAAAGAAAGATCCATCCGTGGCTCACTCAGGAAGCTAAGGATAGTATTAGATTAAAAGAAGAGGCTTATAAGGTTGCAAAGAATAGTAGCAAGTCTGAGCAGTGTTTTAGAAGCTAGCAAAGGGCCGCCAAAAAGTTGATCAAAAAGGAACAAAATAGAGCATGAGAGCAAACTAGCCAGAAATAAAAAAATGGATTGTAAGCGGTTTTACCAGCATACCTAAAGGAGGAAAGTAGTGAAAGTAAATGCTGCTCCCTTAGAAGCAGACAGGAGAAATTATTATGGGGAATGAGGAAGTGGCAGAGACATTGAACAAATATTTTATGTCTGTCTGTCTTCACAGTAGAAAATACAAGTTGCATAACAGAAATAGAGGGTAACCTAGAGGCTAAAAGCATGAATAAATTAAGGAAATTAATATCAGCAGAGATGAAAAGAGGAACTTAAGGGACTAAAATCCAATAAAGTCCCAGGACCTGATGGCCTACATCCTAGGGTTCTATAAAAGACAGCTGCAGAGATAATGGAGGCTCTGGCTATGATCTTCTAAAACTCCCTAGATTCTGGAATGGTCCCAGCAGATTGAAATTTGGCAAATGTGACGCTGCGATTAAAGAAAGGAGGGAGAGAGAGGACAAGGAACTACAAGCCAGTTAGCCTGACATCAGCCATCGGGTAAGTGCTGGAATTTATTATTAAGGAAGTCTTCGCAATGCATTTAGAGATTATAATCAGACAAAGTCAGCATGGTTTTACAAAAGGGGAATTGTGTTTAACAAATTTATTAGAGTTTTTTGAGGATTTAACTAGGAGGAAAGATAAAGGGGAACCAGTAGATGTAGTATACCTGGATTTTGAAAAGGTATTCGATAAGACGCCACACAAAAGGTAAGGACTTATGATGAGGACTAATAGAGTTGGAGTAATATATAGATAAAGAACTGGTCAGTAGGCAGGAAGCAAAGGGTAGGCATAAATGGGGCATTCTCAAGTTGGCAGGCTGTGACTAGTGGAGTGCCACAAGGATCAGTGCAGGGGCCTCAGCTATTTACAATATATATAAATGACTTAGACAAAGAGACAGAGAGTAATGTATCTAGATTTGCTAATGATACAAAGCTAGGTGGGAATGTAAGTTGTGAGGAAGATACAGAGAGGCTGCAAAAAGATATGGACAGGTTAAATGAGTGGGCAACGAGATGTCAGATGGAATTGGATTACAGGAATAAAGAAATCTTGCTGCGATTGTACAGGACTTTGGTGAGACAAAGGAGGCAGTACAGTGAAGGTTCACTAGATTGGTCTCTGGGATTAAAGGTTGTCCTGTGATGAGAGGCTGAGTGAATTTAGTGTATATTCTCTGAAGTTTAGAAGAATAATAGGTGATCTCATTGAAACATACAAGGTTCTGAAAAGGCTTGACAGGGTAGGCACTGAAATGTTGTTTGTGCTGCCTGGAGAATCTAGAACACAGAGATACAGTCTCAGGGGTTGATCATTTAAGGTTGAGATGAGGAGAAGTTTCTTCACTCAAAGGGTTGTGAGTCTTTGGAACTCTCTACCCCAGAGGGGTATGGATGCTCCATCATTGACTATGGCCAGGATGTTCTGTGCCCGCTGGCGTTGGGCATGTTTGGTGGCGTCGGCGGACAATATGATGAGAAGGCCAAAAATCGATTTCATGACGCCGTGAAACCAGTTTGCAATCGTCTGCTCAGCCTATCGATGGCGGGCCACGTTCCCCACCATCAGATGTCGGGAACCTCAGTGTAATACACCAGCACATCAGTATAAGACTGGATTCTTCCTCCCCTGCTGGATCATCCGCCCACGTGGGTGGGAAAACACACCGTCGTAGAACACCCCTTGGCAAGAGTGATGTGCAAAAGTCGGGACTTACTGCCAGGGCCTTGCTCACATCGCAGGCACCCAAGGAGCAGAAGATGCTGGAGCCCGACAGCAATGGGATCCTGGAGGAACGTCGATGTCATGCTGGGTGGATTCTCATGGACATGGCTCTGATGCAAAGCAGCTCACGGAAGTTAGAAAGTCAACATTGGTGCTCACAACAGTTGATGGTCGAGGGGGTGGGAGGGGAAGGTCTAGGATCAACTGAGAGAGGTGTCGAGGGGGTGAGGTTGGAAAGGGGGAACAAAGATGTCAGGGAGTGAAGTTGGGAGGGGGGAACGAAGGTGTTAGGGGTTGTAACCCCCCCATTCCAGAATATACATCCAGGTCATGAAGGAACAGTGTTTGTGGAGGTTTCACTCTACAGGGAGTGCCATCAATGAATTTTATCACCCTTTTGCACTGGACCTGACCTGACCTCCACTGTAGGCATCGCAAAACCACTGCCTGCTAAGTTTACCACTGCCCTAAATGTGTATGCTGTCGGGTATATTAGCCTGTCTAATGTTAGTCAATGAGCTGTGCACAGATCCATCAAATAAGTTACAGTCTTGTTCCTGGGAGAAAGCAATTTCATCACCTTTCCCAGGGAAAACTCATTCCACCATTATGACCCTGCAATTTTACAGAATGGCAGGATTTCCTAAAATATAAGGTATCATAAATTGCTTCCACAAAGCCATATGTGGTCCTTTCATCAATCTAACCATCTACATCACAAGAAAGGATTACACTCACTCAATATTCAGTTCTTTTCCAAACAGCAGAACCACATGTAGTACAAGGTTCTTCTTCCTTTGCCACTTCACACTGCCTTCCTTTTAAGGTGGCTGAGCCTGGCCCCACTATTTGCACCTGATGGGCAAGAGTGTCCATGGCTCCTGGGAGATGAAGGCTATCTTCTATGGTGCGACTGGCGACACCAGGGTACTTTCACAGAACACCAGCTGGACATCACTAAAACAAGGTGGTTGACTCTTAAATAACCTTAGAAGTGGCTGAGCAAAACCTTTAACTGTATCAAACTAGAACCATGAACTACAGCAGTTCAAAGAGAAGGCCCACTACCGCCTTTCACAGAGCAACTAAGGATGGGTAATAAAATGCTGGCCTTGACAGCGATGCCAAGATCCTGAAAAAAGTCTAGGCTTCGGTTTCTAGACTCATACATGGTCACTTGAGTGAATACCAGACAGCAACAAGCACCCACAGAACTACATTCCAGCAAACGAGAGGGCAAACAGGAAAAAACTAGGGCAAGAAGAAGAGGCAGAAAGTGATTTCCATTAAATATTTTATATCTTAAAGCAGACTGTCACTGATCACTTAATTACACATCACAGATCTTACTAAATAACTAGCTAATTATTCTACCAAGATGAGGATCCTCCTTTATCATCTACTGGCATTCCAGGAGGTGCCTGGGATTTCAAACATTAAAGCCCATGAGACAGAACTTCAAAAAGCTCACTGAATTTAAACTGTTAAATACATTAAAACTCCTTTTTAAAAAAAATCTTCTGGCTTACAGGATGCTATCAAAGTCCCCAAAGCAAACCCAAAGTTATGAAATGGAGTAATGTTGCATTTAACACAAAACTTCAAGAAACAACTTTATCAGTGAAATTTCAACACAAGCAAGGAATGACTAGAATTATTTCTAACACTAATATTGTAACTTGTTCAAACTATTTGGAAAGATAAAACAGTTTGCTCATTATACAGCACATTGACTAGAATTAGTTTCCTTCTCTTCCTTCAGTCCCTTTGCCCCCTCCCCCACTGCTTAGTTTTAGTACAAGCTACCATTTCATATCAGGTATCACACTCTGTTTTTCTCCGCACTGATTTTTCTGAGGTCAGTTTTTTGCTGACTGTGTAATTCACTGAGATATAACTCTTTCCAGATGGTGCCATCTGTTGCGAACATGCAGTAAATTTCTGGGAAGAGCATTAATGCTATGGGGTATTCCTTTCAAAGAATGAATAAACTCGTCTCCAAATGACAATCCATTCGAGGGCCACACCTTCTTCTCATTGCCAACCCACCGTGGTTGGATTAAAAATTTCCTTTCCATCAAATGGAGATCCAGGAAAACAAACAGCTGTAATTGTCTCATAAGCACTGCCAACTGGCAGAACAAAAAATAAATTGATTTATCTCTTTACATGATTTTTCTTGTTGGTACGTAACCTGTAAAATCCAGGGAGGTTTGTTTTGGCAGGGAAGGGAAAGACAAGTCAGCCAGAACTGTCAAAACCCCTGTCATAACACCACCATCTAAGAGCCAATTATCAGGCAGTCTCGAAATACAGTAACTGCCATACCAATATGTGCCACCAAAATGATCATTTTTCTAGCATACATTACTATAGCAACTACACTTCAAAAGCGCTCCATTGTCTGTAAAGTGCTTTGCTGAGGTCGTGAGAGGCACCATGTAAATGCAAGTCTTTCTTTCTTCATACCGATAATCAACTACGCTGTGCAAGTGCATGTCTGCGCAGCACTCCTGGCTGAATATGCCACGCAGTGCAATAAACAGCTGTGCAAAACACAGAAAAAGTAGAGGGAACATTGATAATGAAACATTTTACGGGGTTACTATGGAAGGGAGATTTTCATAGCACTCTGCAGCCAGCTGACAAATGCGTAGGTGTGGCAGAGTCATACAATTAAGAAAGGTCTCATTGTACAAGCTTTTTTGAGCTCGTTGGTCTAGGTAGATTTACGTAATTGGCCTCCGAGCTAAGGAGCAGAAGAAAAGTTAAGCCAGGTTTCTCAGTCCTGATCACTACAGTGATTCCTGCTAGAAAGTGTACCTGTGAGCACACAGGACTCAACTGTGATGCCCCTTGTGAATGAATAGCTTATTGACGTTTCAGCCTCTATTTTCTGATCATAACTCCAGACCACTGCTTATTTTGCATTTCTGGGGCAGAGAAAACAGGGCCTAGGAGTGAATGGTGTGCATGCTATTTCCTAAAAATCGAGCATGGTGGACTCTCAAATATGGTTCTGTATATATGAGTCTTCTTTCATATGACAGGAGTAGCTTCTAAGAAAGGCCAACATGATTCAAAACGCTTCAGGTGTAGGTTTTTCAAAGTTTTGCGAATGGGGAAATTGGAATTGGTGACAAGTTGCATATTGGGTGGAATCGTCCAGTCCCATTGGCGGCTGGCATCATGGCAGCCGTGAGCAGACAACATGGCGAGAAGGCCAAAGATCAGTTTCATGCCGTCATGAAACCAGTTTGTGATTGTCTGCTCCACCCATTTCCCACCGTCCAACGTCGGGAACATAATTTTAATGCATTTGCATCTCATTATTGTGCCCTCACGCCAGAATCATGCACCCACATCAAATTTACCGTCCAAGTCAGCGTGAATTCAGAACGGTAGGCTTCATGACTGCCTTTGAAAGGTGTGCACCTGGCAAGCTTTACTTTGAGGGGAACTTGGAGGTGAGTGCGCACAGCCTTGCGTAGCGCTCACGAGCATCACCCATGGAAAAGCTTGTCAAAAGTGAGCATTCTTCCACAACCGAGACTGTTGAGCAGCGGCTCCACTGACATGCTTGGAATCGGGCCTCTGAAGCTTTTCTGCCCACTCAGTCAACACAAAAGCATGATGTGCCCAAATTCTCCAGGACCTTTTACCCCTTGGGTGCAGACTGCAAATTAATGCGAGTTTTCGTGGTTCAAGCTAATAGCACAGCCTTGCAGTGTGGGTTAGGAGAATGCCTGTGCCTGAGCTGGGAGCGCAGCATGCAGTCCAGTGGCTGAAGCTGCTGCCAATCATTCATGTGGAGTGGGGCAGAGGTGGGTTGGGTTTTGGACAGCCATGAAGCGCAGTACTCACTGGCCATCCAAGGGGTGGCCAGCATTCTCCGTCATGCATCAAGAGGCCAAGAGAGGTTCGCGGGGCACATATGCTAATCCATGCTTCTCTCCCTTTGATCCTGCAGGAGGAGAACATCAGGATCATGGAGCCTGGTGATTTAGTTGCACGCCTCCTGTCTTACGTGGAGCAGAGAAGAATAAGAAGAGTGTGGCGGAGGCGCCTGGCTCAGCAAAGGGAGGAGCACCTCCCTCAAGGTGAAGGGGCAGCATGGCCTGCTGCACACACAGCTGAAGATCCACAGAGAGCCAATGCTTGTAAACACCTCACTAGGCCCAGGGCCTATAGACAGCGCCTGTCATTCCTGCAGATGACTGAGAACCAGTGTTGCCGAAGACTGCACATGTCTAGGGAACTGGTCAGTCACATATGCCACCTGCTGCAGGATCTGATGCCACGAGGACATGGAGGGCATCCACTGTAAGTGGCTGTGAAAGTGACCGCAATGCTCAATTTTTACTCCAATGGCCCCTTTCAGGGCTCCACAGGTGACCTGTGCGAGATCTCGCAAGGGATCCAGTAGGTCACGGATGTGCTCGGGATTTGGACAGTCAGGAAGCTGGAGCGCTGGGATTTGCTCAATCTCAGGTTTCCCACAGGTGCAGGGTGCCATCGACTGCATTCAAGTGGCGCTTAGATCTCTACCGCAACACGTGGCCAACTATGTCAACCGCAAGGGCTTCCACTCGATGAGTGTTCAGCTGGTGTGCGATCGTCAAAACACACCCTCCAGGCCTGCGCAAAATTCCCAGGGAGCGTCCACGACTCCTACATCCTTGGAAGGCCTCAGACCCCTGACATCTTCCAGGGTCCACAGAGGCCGCAGGGATGGCTCCTCAGGGACAAGGGCTACCCACAGAGGACGTGGCTGATGACTCCTGAGCAGCGGCCTCAGGCTGCAGCAGCGCGATGGTGTAATGAGGCTCATTCCGTGACCCAGACCTTGGTGGAGCAAATGATAGGCACCTTGAAAATGAAGTTCAGGTACTTCAACAGGTCCAATGGAACATTGCAATACAGTCGCCAGAGGGTGTCATGCATCATCATCACTTGCTGCATACTACACAACCTGGCACTGCAGCGGGGGGAGGACCTGGCTGAGGAGGAGATGGAAGAACTGCATGTCTCCTCTGATGAGGTTCCTTGAAGGTGAGGATGCTGATGATGAGGCCATCGCACTGGCCAGGAGAGGCAGGTGCAGTCAGGAGGCTTTCATAGCTGCAAGATTCATGGAGGATGATGGCGAGATGCAGTGAGGACAGTCCTGACAACCTCACCTTGCATCTGTGAACATTTGACTCCTGTGTGGCTGATGGCAGCGCACAGACTCTCAGTGCTCAGGGTCATGTCATGGAGACGCAGTGGAGGTCCTAATAGTCTCTAGATTCCAGGAGGATGATGACAACATGTAGTGAGGACACTCCATAGATCTTCACATAGCCTCTGTGAGTGTCTGACCCCTGTCTGGCTGAGGGCAGCTCGCTTGCACTTTGTGATCAGGGTCATATCATAGAGATGCAGCCGTGAAACTTTAAATTCACCTGATCCTTTGTCCGCCTTCAGCACCTGACCCCTTCAGGAGCACAGCATCATCGGACAGATGCTGAAGAGATAGGGGGCCAGCCACACCTCTAAGGTGCTGAGAGCACACAGAGAAAAGGCCGGAACTCTGTGACGCCTGCCCACAACACTCTGGCAGCAATGACCAGCACCATCGAGGTGCAGGCATCAGTAATGTGTCCAGTGAGTGTGAGGCCGGACCATCACTTTGGTCTGAAGGTTACACACTGCACAGGGAAGAGACCCTGGACTGAGACACCTGCCTTTATCTTGTGTAGGAACCAAGGTTTCACATCTGAGTGACACGAACACTGCTCATCAGAACAAGGAGCCATAGGCAAGGAGACATTCTTGAGAGTTTATTTACAATAAAAAACCTTATGTACAAGTGATTAACACCCATGCCCAGGCTGTGCAACTACATCTTCTTAACATTCCTAACCCTGCTGCTACATCTTGGTGCTCCCTCAACATCCACAGAGGAGGTGGAGGCAGCCTGCTGACTGCTACGCCCTGGCTGTGATGACTTTGGCCTCCTGCAGCCAGAGTGGGGTGGAGGACATCGCAGCAGGCCTCCATGGTGTCCAGGAGGCGTCCCAGGGATACGTCACTGAATCGGGGAGGGCCACACTCTTCTTGGTTTTTGGGGCTACATCTTCACCGGAGCAGTCCTGGGCTGCAAGCATTGAGAACTATGTGCACGGCCTCAGTTTAAATATGGTACCTGATGTGACAAAGCGGCGAGGTAACGGTGTGGTAGGTAAATCTGAGGCCGCCCGCCAGAGACACGGCGTGTTTCCTGTGACTGCATAATTTACGAGGCGGGAAGGGGACAGTACAGCACGAAAACCCGACATTGCAGCCGGCAGATAAAATGTCTTTTCTCACACTCGCGTCCGCACTTAGTGCAAACCTGGGACAATTCCACCCATCGTCTTTCCGTGCGCTAGCTTATCAAGAGCTGGACAGCCAATGTCATCAAGATGACTCTACACCTCAAAATGGCCACCTGAACTGAAAAGCATGGGACGTCATGAGTAATGAAAATCCAGAGATGCTAGAAAATCAGCTGCGGTCATCTGAACGATTTCCACCTTTTTTGTTCTGCTGGCTGTTCGGTTTTTATGAGCCTTTGTGACAGTTGGTCTTATTTATCACCAACACCATGACTGGCACCAATGGGAATGTGCTTACTGTGGTATTTTAAAGAGGAGGGAGGGAGATCTTAGGAAGATCAGGCTGCATGAAAAGTGCTTTCTGCCCATCCCACATCTACAAAGGTGAACAGACCTCACTTTCTCAGTTGATTAATATGTGATGTTGCTACTATTCCCAAAGGAACCTGGGGCAGTGAATGCAATGGCACCAATTCTGTGATATGTGAATGCCTGACTAATGTTGGGTAACAGAGAGTTATGCTTTCAGTAGCACCAAGGTGACACATTGACTCACCTGTGAGTTAGAAGATTGTGGCCAGGAGTTTATGGCCCCTCCTGCATGGCGGGCCTGTGGGTTCAGGTGCTACAACAGACTTTGGCACATGCCCTAAAGTGACACTTCATTGGAGTGCTACAAAAGTGCCATAATGGTGGAGGTGCCATCATTCAGATGAGATGTTCACCCAAGGCCCTCTCTACCTGCTCAGGTGAATGTAAACAATCTCATGGGGCTATCTGTGGAATGATGAGTTCTCCTGACCAATGCTCTTCCCTCAACTAAAACTCCTAGAAACAAATTATCTAGTCATCCATTCATTGCTGCTTGCGGAACGTTGCTGAGCTCAAACTGTCTGCATATATAACAATAACAATGATAATAATGATAACACCAATTGCATCTACAGATGGATGAGCTGTCAGATTAAGTGATCATGCTTCTTCATCAGTGCTCCGGTGTTAATTTCTCTCCCTCCCTCCTGTGGCCGGGTTAAGTAACAACTCTTGAGCGACTGAAAGCAGAAAATCAGGAGGGGAGGGGTGAGGTGTGGGTGGGGTGGAAAGCAAGAGGTCCAAGGTCACACCATTGAAGCTTGCGCTACATGCCAGATAGCAGAGTGAGAGTGAGGTGAGATGTGCAAAGTGGCAAGGTGCAGGAATATACTTTCGTCCACAATGTTCTTGGCTGCAACGGGCTCTGTGCCAGCTGGCCCCATGGTCTGGAGCGCCGCCTTCTTGGTGCAGGCTCAGGAGATGCAGGTGTGCCTGTCACCCACCATTTCTGTCCTGCTCCCTGTGATCGCGTCCTGCAAGAGAGAGGGGGAGAATGTCAATGATTGTGCTGCACTGTGCTTTTGGTGAAGTTCCTGCCAGATCTGTAAAGCTGCATGTATGTGGAGGCAGCGACAGATGGGAGTGAGGCTGATATCATTGGAAGTCGAAGTGGAGTATCTGAATATTAGGCCTGAGTCCTGACTGCTAGAGATTGCAAATGGGTGAGCAATGGGGATGGTGGTGCAGTAGGTAGGAGATGTCCTTGAAAAATGGGGTCCTTGAAAAATGAACTCACTGACCTTGATCAACCATGTGAAGTCATTGAAGTTCTTGGAGCACTGCTGCTAGGTCTTCAGGCCAAATTCGGCAGGTTGACTTCCCTAGACACCTGCTCCCATACCCTTCTGAAGGTCGATCCTTGAGGGGCTCCTGACCTGCACCCACCCCACCCCACCCCACCATCCACAAGGAAACATGGCTTCTCTCCTCCAGTTAAACTCCAGCACTGCATCCGTGAATCTTGGAGATCTCTTCTCACTTCCCTGGTTCTCTGCTTGTTTAGCTTCTACTTGCAGCCAATTGCACTACAGGCAGTCAGCAGCAGCTTATGTCTAATAAGTGCAGCTCCATTCAGAGAGGCAGGGTGCCTTTAAGAGCTGAAGGCTAGCTGGGACATGTGCTGGCGTCCGTTACTCAGCTGCCTGTTGAGCGCTCAGCCAGCCAGCAGCATGGGTCACACTTGGCTGAACGCTCCAGTTATAGAAATGAGGTGGCATGAAGTTTGCTGCTCCATTATGACTGGGTGCGGGCTGCAAATCCCAACTGCCCTCCCTTCACTCGAACATAATTACCATTGAATTTTTCTCAGCTCATCTTTTTGGTTCTGGCTGCACCCTCCCTGCTGACTGGTGACATTTGTCATTGCAATCTACCAGCTGGCTGCTGGTCCCCTTCATAAGCTACCCCACTCCTACCCTTCATTTCCCCTTTAATGGTAATATCCACTCCTCCCAAATTTTCCATAATGATTCTCTTCTCATGGTTGGCTATTCCATGCCCCAATCTCTTCTGCCACACCTGAATTCTCCTTCCTCAGCACCATCTCCAACCTGCTGAATTTGAGTCCTCCCTCGTTTGTACTTAAACTTCTCAAGCAAAGAATGGGATTCCTTAAACAGAAGAAGCCTCTCATTCCTACACCCTATTTGAAAACTATCCAGGTCAGTTTGAGTTGGAAACAGCAATGCAAGACCTTTAATAAGTTGAATATATGAACACCATGAAGATTTGTTGTTAATTAACAAGTGTACTCCCATTAACTCAAGGTATTTCAATACCTTATGACATTGTGGGAGTGTATTGCTGCCCCCTAGTGGTTTGACTATTTCTCTGGCACGCCAAATGAGATAAGCCCACTCATTATTCCAGAGGTGCCTGAGCTACAGCCACATGCAGCCAGAACCTGAAACTGGCAATGAAATTGTATTTACATATATTTTCTGGCTTGGTCCTTGATTAAATTTCATGGCTCTGGAAGTTTGAAAAAGGTTGCTGAGGCACCAATTTGTGAATACATTGTAAATCAAAACACCCAAGATCTGTTTGTATCAGCAACATTTCATACAAGCAATCTCTAGCAATTTAGTCCTCTTCAGTCAGGCTTTATTGAATATCACAAGGTAACTTCAAAATGATGATAGGTAAAAACAATGCAAGTCCAAAGAGGCTTGGTTGACACCGGAGGGTGGGGAGCTGGTGGGGGCGAAGCTGTGAGGATTGGGAGATCCAGGTAATAAAACATTAAAGTGCCACAAACAGACACAGAAAATAATCAAAAGGAGTAAGGACATAGTGGCCTTTTTATAAAAGCAAAAAACTGCAGATGCTGGAAATCCAAAACAAAAATAAAAATACCTGGAAAAACTCAGGTCTGGCAGCAACTGCAGAGAAGAACACAGTTAACGTTTCGAGTCCGTATGACTCTTCAACAGTTAAACAAAGTTTAAGTGCAAAATAGGGAGGACTTAAATTCAGCAGGTTGGAGTTGGTGCTGAGGAAGGACAATTCAGGTGTGGCAGAAGGGGGATTGGGGCACAGAATAGCCAACCATGGGAGGAGAATGTCACTATGGCCTTTTTATTCTAGAAATCTAGAATACAAGGGGATCATGCTCCAGCTACACAAAGCACTGGTTAAACCACATTTGGAGTACTCAGCACAGTCTGGGCACCACACCTTGGATGGAGAGTCTAAAAATTAAGGCCAGGCCTTTCTGGAGTGAAATTAGGAAACACTTCTGCACACAAAGGATGGTAGAAGCTTGGAACTCTTTCTCCAATGGCAATTTAAAATAAATTATTAGTCTAAGACTGATGGATTTGTTACCCAAAGATAATAAAGGGATGTGCAGAAGTGGGCATATGGAGTTAGTTAAGGAATCAGCCATAATTTCTCAATGGTAGGCTAAGCAAAGGGACTATCGGTGCCTGTTTCTATGCATCCTGATGGAGTTCACCAGTTGGGGGGGAAACTGGGCAACCCCTACACTACAAAATAAAAACAGAATTACCTGGAAGAACTCAGCAAGTCTGGCAGCATCGGTGGAGAAGAAATCAGTCAACGTTTCGAGCCCTCATGGCCCTTCAGCAGAACTGAAGCATAGTTTCAACAAGGGAGAAATATAAATTGGTTTAAGGTGGGTGGGGGGGAAGAGACACATTGAGGGTGTGGTGTGAGCAGATAATCAAAAGATGTCAGAGACAAAAGGGTCAAAGAGGTGTTGAAGGTGGTGGTCTTTGTCTGAGAAAAGTGCTAATTAAGAATGCAAGACAGGATATTCAAAGTACAGCTCTAGTGGGGGTGGGGTGGAAAGACTAAAGGTTTTAGTTTTAGATTTAAAAATAATGGAAATAGGTGGGGAAAGAAGAATCTATATAAATTATTGAAAAAAAAGGCGGGTGGGGGGGGGAAAAGAAACGGGGTGGGGATGGGGAGTTTAAGATCTAAAGTTGTTGAATTCAATATTCAGCCCAGAAGGCTGTAAAGTGCCTAGTCGGAAGATGAGGTGCTGTTCCTCCAGTTTGCGTTGGGCTTCACTGGAACAATGCAGCAAGCCAAGGACAGACATGTGGGCAAGAGAACAGGGTGGAGTGTTAAAATGGCAAGCGACAGGGAGGTTTGGGTCTTTCTTGCGGACAGACCGCAGGTGTTCCGCAAAACGGTCGCCCAGTTTGCGTTTGGTCTCTCCAATGTAGAGGAGACCGCATTGGGAGCAACGAATGCAGTAGACTAAGTTAGGGGAAATGCAAGTGAAATGCTGCTTCACTTGAAAGGAGTGTTTGGGCCCTTGGACGGTGAGGAGAGAGGAAGTGAAGGGGCAGGTGTTGCATCTTCTGCGTGGGCATGGGGAGGTGCCATAAGTGGGGGTTGAGGAGTAGGGGGTGATGGAGGAGTGGACCAGGGTGTCCCGGAGGGAACGATCCCTACGGAATGCCGTCAAGGGGGGTGAAGGGAAGATGTGTTTGGTGGTGGCATCATGCTGGAGTTGGCGGAAATGGCGGAGGATGATCCTTTGAATGCGGAGGCTGGTGGGGTGATAAGTGAGGACAAGGGGGACCCTATCATGTTTCTGGGAAGGAGGAGAAGGCGTGAGGGAGGATGCGCGGGATATGGGCCGGACACGGTTGAGGGCCCTGTCAACGACCGTGGATGGAAAACCTCGGTTAAGGAAGAAGGAGGACATGTCAGAGGAGCTGTTTTTGAAGGTAGCGTCATCAGAACAGATGCGACGGAGGCGAAGGAACTGAGAGAATGGGATGGAGTCTTTACAGGAAGCGGGGTGTGAGGAGCTGTAGTCGAGGTAGCTGTGGGAGTCGGTAGGCTTGTAATGGATATTGGTGGACAGTCTATCATCAGAAATTGAGACAGAGAGGTCAAGGAAGGGAAGAGAAGTGTCAGAGATGGACCATGTGAAGATGATGGAGGGGTGGAGATTGGAAGCAAAATTAATAAATTTTTCCAGGTCCCGACGAGAGCAGCATTTCACTTGCATTTCCCCTAACTTAGTCTACTGCATTCGTTGCTCCCAATGCGGTCTCCTCTACATTGGAGAGACCAAACGCAAACTGGGCGACCGTTTTGCGGAACACCTGCGGTCTGTCCGCAAGAAAGACCCAAACCTCCCTGTCGCTTGCCATTTTAACACTCCACCCTGTTCTCTTGCCCACATGTCTGTCCTTGGCTTGCTGCATTGTTCCAGTGAAGCCCAACACAAACTGGAGGAACAGCACCTCATCTTCCGACTAGGCACTTTACAGCCTTCTGGGCTGAATATTGAATTCAACAACTTTAGATCTTAAACTCCCCATCCCCACCCCGTTTCTTTTCCCCCCCCCACCCGCCTTTTTTTTCAATAATTTATATAGATTCTTCTTTCCCCACCTATTTCCATTATTTTTAAATCTAAAACTAAAACCTTTAGTCTTTCCACCCCACCCCCACTAGAGCTGTACTTTGAATATCCTGTCTTGCATTCTTAATTAGCACTTTTCTCAGACAAAGACCACCACCTTCAACACCTCTTTGACCCTTTTGTCTCTGACATCTTTTGATTATCTGCTCACACCACACCCTCAATGTGTCTCTTCCCCCCCACCCACCTTAAACCAATTTATATTTCTCCCTTGTTGAAACTATGCTTCAGTTCTGCTGAAGGGCCATGAGGGCTCGAAACGTTGACTGATTTCTTCTCCACCGATGCTGCCAGACTTGCTGAGTTCTTCCAGGTAATTCTGTTTTTATTTTGTTTTGGATTTCCAGCATCCGCAGTAGCTTTTTGTTTTTAACCCCTACACTATGTCAGCCAGGCTGTTACGCTACATTGTTTCTGCAGCTGATTTGTTCAACTTCAACCTCATCTCCACCTTTGATGCCTTAGTTCCCAATAAAACCATTACTCTCACACCCTAAGTCAATCCCCCTGGAATGACCCCACCATTCCAAAACCTTAAGGCCAAGGGTCAGATTTGAAAGGATATGGTGGACAACTGATTTAACCATCCACTCTTCAGATCTAGCTGGACCACAATCACACTAGCAGGGTCTAGTTCTTTTGTCTGTTCATTAATCTAGGACTCATGGTCTTGATCCTAATGGCAAAGAAGTCCATCTTATCAGCTGCTACCACACCCATCCTTCCACTAACCCAACTTACCAACCTGCCTCTAAAACAGGGGTTTACTTTCATGTCACTATACAGAGCACTGATTTAGAGAGATATCTGGCATTGACTACTTGTGCAAGCAAAACCAATGTCTGCCCACACTTGGATGTGGTGATGCAGAGTATTCCAGAGATGTCTGCCTGTTAGGAGTGATCTTGATTTTTTGATATTTTTCATTGAGAAAAGCTGTTGATAGTGCTGTGAATTGATAAGGTTTACAATTCCCACAATTGAAAACATTGAAGCAATTTCTATAACTGCCTCTTCTGGGCTAGAGCACGATTGTGTCTGAGAGAAGTAAAATCTTGGATTCTAGTTTTTGGTGCAGATTTGAGTGTGTGTGAAGCCCAGTTCTAAAGGGACCTGGCACCAGGATTAACAGGTTCAGTCCCAGCTTCACTTGCCTGGAGGGGAACAATTAAAAAGCTGCTGACCAGACCTAACTTTTGATATTTAATTGAATGAAAATTCTCACCCATATGACATTCGCACAACCTGCATTCTTAAAGATCTCAGAAACCATGCATCTCTTTGCTAGTGATATTTGTCTTCAGACTCCAAAATATGATTTCTCAATGGATGAAACCATGCCACCATGTGCCCAAAGTCCTATTCTCACCTTTGCACTGCAGGATGCAAACCACTAGCAGGAGGGACTGCAGAATGAGGGGATGGCACGGTGGCTGCAATTCTTGAATCTTGGAGAAGTGCTTTGTCCATGCTCACATTACCAACATGAAGGTGGGAAAAGTCAGCTTGACTAAGCAAGTTTCAGCCACACCAAGCTGTACTGCCTCCAATCTTCATCCATCACCCATGTCTTTGAACAGTTGGCAGGCTGGATACAAAGTTTTGGTGGGCCAGACTCCAGCCCACAGATCCAAATGTTGGCCAACCCTGCTCTAAAATTACCCTCCGCCTCCAATCTCTTCAGACCCTTTAAGCTCATTTTGTCCACAAGAGCCACGTTTGCTCCACTCTCAACCACTGAACTGCCTCTCCTGATCTCTCCATTAGTCAATATTACTAATCATTCTTCAAGTGTTGCCCATTTCCTTTAATTCTGCTGTCATCACCCCTCAAACTCTTGCAAGGTCCTTGCAAACTACAAGACTCATCTCCAGCCCCCCACCCTACTCCTCTCCAAATTCCTTGAATGTGTTGTTGCCTCAAATCTGTCAATATTTCCCAGAACTCAAATGCTTGAATCCCTGCAATCAGGGATCCATCCCACCAATTCCAATACAGCTTATAGGATGTCATTTGGGACTGTGTCACAATCAAAGGTAAACTATCCCTCCTCACCCTTAGTTTAGCTTTTGATACTTTGACCAGCCCACACCAATGCCACTCCATTGTCATTCAGCTGGGTGGAATTGCTCTTGCCTGGTTCCATATCTATCATTTCCAGAGTATCGCTTGCAATGGCTTCTCTTCCTACATTTGCACCATTACCGATGTTCGTTCCCCACACTCCCTCAAGTTCTATCTTTGGCCTTTCCTTAATACAATGCACAAGCTAAATAGACAGGAAATGCGTACAAGCAGTGACAGTTGAGTTTAAGTTAACAATTTAAGTTTCTGCAGCTGGTGGCTTTCAAGCCAAGTGCTAGGAAACTCTCCCAGTTTTTCACCATCTGAAGACTGAACACCCTCCTTGAGCACCTGTTGATATACTTTATTTCTAGGGGCTGGCAGCTTCCCCAGGACAATTGCGTGTTTCATTTGACCAATGACTTAAAGGCAGACACACAAGGTGCAACCACTCCTGGAGTCATCTTTCAGCTCATCATGCCAATCTAAGCTATTTAGCAACTCCAGTCAGACACTTGCATAGATAAGAGGGCCCAGCTTGTCAGCTCAGGAATGGCTAATGTCAAATGACACTGATATAGCCCTCTGGTGAACCCCATGTTAGTATAACATCTGTTAAGAACTGATTTTGAGAAAGGAAAACCCTCTAACAAGAGATTCACAATTCTAAGTCTGCTGAATCAGCTCCCAATTTGAGAAGGAATCATGAGTTCATCTGAAACTGCTGTTGTGCCCTAAGTGACAAACAGGTTATTCATCTATCACCATGCTCAGACTGTTGGCAAACAAGATCTGAATTGGAAGGTCTTATTTACAATGTAAACTGTCTATATATCAAAAATATTGTAATGCAGATCAAATTCACAACCCTTGTGTCCTATCTGACCCCAAGCAGAATTCCTGGGCCCCTCTCAAGCCACCTACTCCAACCAGCTTGACCCCTACAATCCTCATCCATGCCAGTTACTTCTAGCCTATTCCAATGCTCTCCATGCTACCCTGCCACCCCCCACCCCCGCCAAAACTACACACAACTTACATAAACAAGCTTTCTCTACATCTTGTATCCTTATTCACACCAAGCTTCATTCACTCATCAACTCTGGTTTGACAGAACAGAGATTTTCAAATCCCCCACAAGGGCTTGCATCACATCCCCTACTCTAGTCCTGGCATCTCCCAGTCTTCATTTCACCTTCTGTTCTTGTGCCTGCAGTTGCCAAGGCCCCAAACTGAATTGCATACCAAAAATTTGATTCTAAATAGCCTGTGAAAAACTTACTCTTTAGTCACCATTCTTGTATCTCTCTTGCAGTTGTCAAATTTGGGACACTTTACAATGTTAGTAAATATAAACGTGGAATTAAGAGGCTGCAGGGAATGTAATCTCAACCAATTCCTTTATTTAAGTGAAGTGCACAATGAATGCTAGAGCACAAATTTGTACAAGCTAGATGTTTAGTTTTACTGAACTAGAGTTGGAATTCTCATTTCCTCTTTGAATGATTCCTAATGTAGCAACCCAAAGCCAGAAATTTAATTAACTTTTGACCACGTGTAAAAATACATGCAAAATGCTAGTCAAAAAGGCAAGCCGTTGTCAGGTAATCTGTGATCTTCAGTTCAGCTGTCCATTTTCTGAAATTCCAACATTTCCTAAAAAGCAGAATAGATAGTAAGATACATGTTTCCGGACAAGACCAAGAATTCTACATCAAGTTGACATCACAAATTGTCCTTTTACATTACCAAATCAGATGTAGTTCCCACTTGTAGCAAGTATATTTATAATAAAATTAACATTCATTTCAGTTACAGCACCGTACCATCTTTTCAGAAGCTTCTGCATAGCACAAGTTTGTATACCAGTCCTTTTATTCATTATGATGCTCACGTCCTAACACCAGCATTCATTGCCCACCCTAATCAGTGAGTGGATAGCTTTGAAAAAGGACTAATTTAGCATGCACATAGGCTTGCTCCAAGAACAGGAACATAAACAAAACTGGCTAATGTGGTGTGCCAACAGCCCCCACCCCCCTCAAAGTGTCAGAGTTCAGATCACGTGTTTCTTCACCTAATCTTACAGGAAGCAGGTCTGACTTGTTAGCAACAGGGAGAGCACAGCTGTAAATTAATGCAAATGGCTGAAGTTTATTGCCTTTTCTGGCCAAAAAAAAGCAACTATATTCAAGTCCCACCTTTGCTTAGAAGTTTTATAAATTGTGTTTCCCATGAGCATAGACTGCAAGACACATGCCTACAGTAACTAAACACAGGATTATACTCTTTGGTCAATGCGTTAAGGGTTATTGGAGTTATGCCCAAAAAACCCTCTTTGAAATGACCATGACTGAACCTTTACTTTAGCAAACACTACAGAAATGGTACTTTTGTCTGCAAATGCACGTACACAATTTACATACTTCAAATAGTTGCAAGATTCCTAGACATTTAAACAGTTACCTGAAGAAAAAATGGCTAATTTGAGACCACTTCAATCAATATTTTCAGAAGGTCATCCTGGCAGCAAGTCTTGCACACACCTCTACTCCTTAACCTAGAGAGCCAAAGTGAAATTATGCACAAATTAGTAAACACTAACTTGCAAGAATTGACAGCAACTAGTGCAGTGGCAGTTTGCTAAACATACACCAGGAAGCTCTTTAGTTCGATGCCACTGATTTCAGCTGACTCAGAAGCAGCAAGTACATGAGCTCAGTAATGTGGGAAACCACATTAAATGCTTGCCAACTAACACCTTGCCCAAACTGAAATGGGAATGCAGCCCTCTGGTGAAAACAGTAGATTTAGCCAATTAGGTTGCCCAACTGTGACAATTTAGCTAAAGAACCAGTGACAAAGAGCAACATCTCCTTTCAGAAAGGGAGAAAATATTTTGTGGGTAAAGCAGAAAGAAACCTCCACAAATGTGCTATTTACAAACTCATAAGAACACAAGAGAAAACTAAGTTAGAACGTAGTGGGGATCATAACAAACAAGCACAATTTTATAAGTAGGGGATGTTCCCAGCCAATTGCGTTACTAATAACTACAACCAGCTGGGATAGTTTTTTACTTTTTGGTCATCTCCACAGCAGACCAGATACTGAAATTCTGATAGCCTTGGTAAGTGACCAGCTGTGTCAAACATTACAATTTATAGTTTTTTGCCAACCAATGTTACATATTTAGCTTCAGCACTGAACTCCAAAACAACTACTTTTGGAAAGCTAGGCATTCAACTGGCCAATAACTATGCTAGTTACTTTATATTGATAAAACATTTTTGCATTATAGGTTGTTTTTCTTGAACTGCCATACCTGTTCAAGAATTTACTTCAGTCATCTCTGTAGCCTCAAGCACTGATGCACCTACAAATAAGTTACATTGAGTCAGTGATTCTACTGGAAATATGATAGGTTGCCCTATCAGTTTAGTGTACAGTGCTGCATGTATCAACAAAAATACCAGGTTAGCAAGCACAATCAACAAGCTAACCAACGATGCCAAATGCTGAATTAGTGTAGCACTGCTAAGTGAACATCCATCAGGAGGTACTGTTGGACGCAGATACAACAGTGCAATTTGAAGAAAAATCATTTCAGCATATGTACAAGATTAATCTCAATCACTAAAAAAATTCTGAAATGCTGCAACAAATTACATCCAATATTAGGTATTGTTTTATAACTTGGTCAGAAATCTCAATGCATTGTTGATTTAACTAGTTGCACTTGGCAAAAAATTTAAACTAAATGCTACTATTTTATATTAAGTTTACACACAATTCTATAGTTCATGAAGACATTTTCTATTGTACTAAGAACAAACTCACATACCTTATGCCATAGCTAGATGACTCCAAGCAGTCTTGACAGCTTTAGAGAAAGAAGCCATGTTAGATCTAAAATGTATAACTGTATGGCGCTTAAAACTTGAACATCTAAAAAAGTTTCTACACCAGCTAATAAATACAGTCCTGTTCAGACCAAAACAATTCATGCTCATTGATTTTCACACAGCAGTTGAACAGAAAAAAAATCATCATTACAGAACTGGCATTCGAGCAATAGCCCTCCAAGTTAGCTGTGGCCACCAGGAAAGAGGACAATGGAACTAACTCTTAAAAAGAGCCAGCACAGGAATATTGGGTTGAATGAATTCCTGCTGTGCTGTTAACATTCTTAGTGCTGCATTGCAGCCCGATTTTACATTCGATTCTACAGCTTTCCTGCTAAAAGGTTTCACTAGTATCTATTCAATAGCTTTTGGAGCAGCAACCTGCTAATGGAAGTGGCAGATACATGCAAAAAGGGAGCGCATGTCTCACCACCTTCCCCAGAGAGCAGCAGAGACAGGGTCAGTGAATATTTAAGGCCAGTTAGACTGACTCCCTTGTCAATCAAGAGTCTAACAGTATAGGGAAGGTAGACCGGGAAGTAGTGTTGAGGCCACAATCAGATCAGCCATGATCTTATCAAATGGCAGGGCAGGCTTAAGGGGCCAAATGGTCTACTCCTCCCCATTTATATGCTCAATAGGATAGTGAACATACTTTGATCAAAGGCTTCAACCTCCTTACCTGGTTATAAAAATTGCCAGAAGTTCACCTAAGGTAGACCGAACATTCCTCCAAACTCATCTTCACATAAGGCGGAGGGACCTGAAAAAAATCAGAAATGGTATACATCTTGAAAAATCAAGACTACAGACTCACCAACCTCATTCCTTCCTTTATGAAATACCCATAATATGTTGAACTTTTAAGTGATTGTTTTGTAGTTTAATCCCACTGGTTTAACAGCATAATCCAGTGGGTAAAGCGAAAACTGCAAGTTTACTCTTTGAGGCATTTCCAACAACATAAATCTATTGTTGAGATTCAGTTGGGATAGACCTCATTCCTCCAATACTCCAAGCATCAAGAGTCTCCAACTAGTGACATCAGCAGACTTCAGACTTAGGCTCTTGTGCTTTAAGGTTTAGAAATTGAGAAAGCATACCCCTGATTTTACTATTAACAAATTAATTTCATTATGTATACAAGACTTAAATTGGATTAGACAGCATCATACATTTTAGCCACATTTCCCAATCCTTTCACACTCCAAACCAACTTCAGCCATATTCAGTTCCTACAGGTAACTTATCAGCTGAAATACATACCTACTTCTCAGACAACTACCAGGCTCAAAACATTCCAAACCACCTGCACATCCTTGCCATCCTGCAAATCTTGCCATCTCACCTCTCCAGTTGGAATTATAAATGAGGTCATCTGACTACATCAGCTCCCTGCCTTTCTTCAGTTCCACTAATCACCCACTGCCACACTAGTCAGCACTTCCAATGTAAACCTGCACAGCTTTCATTGGTTTCACCTTGCCTGCCCCTCCAGCTGCCACAAAGCACCAAGTATCCAAAAATGTAGCCACTGAAATCACAACCACATTAACATTCACCTATCACCACTATTCTCAAAGACCTGTAACCATTCCTGGTCACCCACACTACATTCAAAATCCACATTCCTCTACAACTCTGCCTCATTGTACCAACAATCCCCAGAAAACTCCATTGCACCCCCCTCAAAATTTTCTTTGTTCATCTGACTGGAGCACAGCCCACTTCATGGTGTCACTAGTGACACCATCTTTCAGCACCCATGTTTCCTCATTGCCTAATGTTAGTACATTTTCTACTTAAAAATGCATCGTCAATTAGCAACATTTCAATTCAGCGTGCCTGAAGACAATTTCATGAAACTCACCTCAGTAGTCAAGCTGGTAACAATTCCAATACCCGCACGAAGCCACCTCACTAGGAATTTCTAATGACAGAACAGAAAATATTTAGAGACCAGATATTTACAGCATCATAGCTGAAGCCCATGATTTTGTCAGGATATTGATTTTCCATTGACAAACTGTCAGGTATTAGTGTTGAGAAGGTAGTTAACAGAGTGTTCAGAAGGCCGTGTCATTCACTGTCAATCAGAGCAGTTGAACGTTTGGCATTCATCACAACCAACTCCAGACAGGAAAAGATAGAAGAAAACTGACAGCTTCTAGAAGAAAAAAAATGTACAATTGTGGGAACTTTGGCAGACTTTAGTCTAACTAATCAAATCTATCTACATAAGAATAGATGATCCACAAAATTGAAGGAAAAACAGTGGTGGCAAATTGAAAAGTACATTTGGACATCTTAAAGTAACAGTTCGTTCCTTTATAACACTGCACAACATTTCTGCACATTTGTTATTTGAGAATTCCTGGTAGTTTTGGGTATTTACATAGCTTTATAGAGTAAAATAGAGACTGGGCACCCGTAAAACCCCACAATTCACTACCTGTTTAAAAAACATTAATTTAATAAGTCCAAGTGCTATTATTTCATAGTTGCTAAGACAGATTGCAGTCCCTGACATTGAAATTTACATAAACAAAACTGTTATTGTTTTGAAAAAAATACATTTCAATTTATCATTCACTGCTTTTCAGTAACTTTCAGGTGAACAATGCATATAAAGTTATCCTCTTCAACTTCACAGGATAGAACGTCCTCACCTTCTAAGTCATCCTGTTGCAAGACCAGTCACTTTTGCTCAAGTCCCACTGTCTGTTTTTGGAGGGGAAAAAAAAAATCATTGTTTTATAAAGCATTTGCTCATTTAACTCTCAGCAGCAAAATTAGGTCAAGATCACCTAATTGGAGGAAATTATGACAAACTATATTTTAAATTGGTATTCCAGTAAACTTAAATACTTCAAGCACCCAAGTACAGTATTGTCATTAAGAGGAAATAATTTAAAGTATCTGTCCCTTCTATATAGTAACACAACTGGTGGATTGTAACAGTTGTGGGTTGCAAAGAAGGGTTTACTTTTAGCACCCTTTTCCAGGTTTCTGCCTATTTAAATAATGACAAAACCATGATCGAAGTGCTGATCACAAAATCCAAACAGAAGTTTTCACCTGCATTTTATCTTGGTTACTTCCATAGCTCAAATTCTTGGAATTGATATTCAGGCATCTGAATTTAACCACTTCGTGTTCTGAGAATTGCTGAATTCCAAATATAGCAACCTGAAAGATACAACCCCCATTATTTTTATACAAGAAACACATGACATTCAAGTATGATTAATCACAAAGTCCCACTGTGTTTTTGGGGGGAAAAAAAATCATTGTTTTATAAAGCATTTGCTCATTTAACTCTCAGCAGCAAAAATAGGTCAAGATCACCTAATTGGAGGAAATTATGACAAACTATATTTTAAATTGGTATTCCAGTAAACTTAAATACTTCAAGCACCCAAGTACAGTATTGTCATTAGGAGGAAATAATTTAAAGTATCTGTCCCTTCTATATAGTAACACAACTGGTGGATTGCAACAGTTGTGGGTTGCAAAGAAGGGTTTACTTTTAGCACCCTTTTCCAGGTTTCTGCCTATTTAAATAATGACAAAACCATGATTGAAGTGCTGATCACAAAATCCAAACAGAAGTTTTCACCTGCATTTTATCTTGGTTACTTCCATAGCTCAAATTCTTGGAATTGATCTTCAGGCATCTGAATTTAACCACTTCGTGTTCTGAGAATTGCTGAATTCCAAATATAGCAATCTGAAAGATACAACCCCCATTATTTTTATACAAGAAACACATGACATTCAAGTATGATTAATCACAAAGCTTGACACCATCCTGAACAAAACAGCCCACATATCCACCAACTTAAACATTCACTCCTTCCACCACACAGGGAAACTGCAAGTTCCCCTCTAAGTCACAGGCCATCCCTTCATAGTCACTGGGTCAACATTCTGGAATTCTTTACCTACATTACAGTAGTTAAGATAGCTCATCATGCATTCCCAAAGGCAATAAAATGCTGCCCTTGCCAGCAATGCCCACATGCCATGAAAGGAAAAAAAGTCCTTCAGGCTCTAGAGCACCCAGTATTTCAGCTGTTTCATAATTTACAGAGTTCAAATGGCTTGTGAACAAGCCATTATCCAGTATTTGCAGGAATCAAGGCGCCAAAATAGCCAAGTACAGCAGCTTCCACAAAATTAATAGATTTATCCAGCCACCAAATACAATAGTTCACATTATAGGTGGGTAAATTTACAGAATACAATCCTAAAGGCACCAGTAAAAATTCCATATTCAGCCACAAAATGGATGCATATTGAAATTATCTTAACTTCTGTTAAAACTGCTACACAAATGCAAAGCCCACAACCCTATAAAAGTGAACATTTCTTGCAGTCTTTTCCATTTTAGGCCACAGAAACAAATCCCAGTAATTACAATTCACTCAAATCAAACCTCTGCAAAGTTAAATATATTGTAGCATCTTCAAGAACAAAGGAGTTTAAAAAAAAGACAATACGTAAGAACTTTGTAAATTATGGTGAAGTGCCCATTGATGTGAAAGTGGCAAAATTTAAATTTGGCCAATACCGTCAGTAGAGACCTTGCTATACAATATGCTTAAATAGAGAAGAATGAGGCCAGGAAACGAAAAGGGGATTAATCCAGACCTGATTTTTTTTGACCGGAGGTGCTAGGGCTCAGACAGGAACATTTCAAGAATCTGGAATTAATTATGTCTGCTCCTCTATCTCTATTTGGAGGCCATACAATGCCCCCAATGGCTCAATCATATCTTTTTACTCAATTCTAACCAGACAAGAGCCTGTCTTTGCCCCCTACTTCATATTCCCAGAGTGCTATCCATACTTTAAGGTCACTAACCTTCACTAATTTGTGAACTTACATTCTATTCCTTGTGATCTGCTCACTATGTTACTACTTCCATGTCTAGTACCATGTAACACCCTCAATCCATTATGCACCTTGTTCCTGGAAGGGCTAAATGGCTATTCGTATTCCTATTTCATCCATCTTTACTGCTTCTATATGCTAGCGCCCACTCCCCTTCCCAGCCACAATAGTAGGCCTCTCCACAAGCACACTGGTCCCAGTCCTGTTGAGGGGTAATGCATACTTTCTGCACAACCAATCCCAATGCCCCAAGAATAATGAAACCCTCCCTCCTGCACTATACCACAAGGCAATTTCCACTATTGCTGGCACATGGACATTTGAGTATTTATGGACTCTTTTATGGTTAATTCATTTCTATTATTTACTAGTCATCTACAGTCCCTTGCTCATTGGTGCATTGGGCTGGACAGTACTCCAAGGCCATGTCACTCCCAGCAGCCTCTCAAAGCCACATGCTAATTTGGTTGGGGCGACACCTCAAAAAGATACATGCCACCTCTGATTGGACACCTATCTATTATCCTGAACTCTCACTGGGACAGGATAACCACCACAACCTGGAACCAGGAAATTACGAGCCTCCCTGCTGCTCCAGTGATCCCGGCTACCCATTTAAGCTCAAGCAGCTGGAAACGACTTCCTACTAAATGTGGTTCCCTAAGACACGTGGTGGTGCCCGGAAATGCCACATAAGGCAGGATTTGCAAGCAGCAAGTCTCAGCTACCTATCCATGATTTAAAACAAAGATTGAAACTTTTCATTTCCCAGCTCTTAGTTGAGACCAGTGCCCGAGCACAAAATTCACAGGATTAACATTATGAGTTGAAGCCAGTTATGGGGGGGGAGAGAGAGAGATTTGTCACAGGCCTCATTATCATCAATGCAATGGCCAGTGTGCAGAGATGGAAGCAGTGCCTGTCTTAGTGTAGCCAGGTCCATGGAGAAAGCGGATCCACCATAGGAACCGCCCAGAAGTAGAGGGACCGGCTGAGGAATGATAGGCAGCGTGGGGCCTGGAGCCTGATGGAAACCCCGGCCAGAGGTAGTGAGGCCTCCCTGAAAGAAGCGTGACCAGGCCTGAGGCACCTCGCCGAGCGAGCGCCCGTCTCCCTGGCATCGGGGCGGCTCGCGGGGAGTCCGGCAGAGGCCGCCATGGAAATCAAATCAAATCACCCCCCCCTTCCCCCACTGAACCCGCGAGCGGCCGCCATGGAAACCAAATCACCCAACCCCCCATCTCTGAACCCGCGAGCGGCCGCCCTGGAAACCAACTCGGGGGGCACCAACCGCTTTAACGGTAAGGATTTCTCCCAGCTCAGGATTATAAAACATCGCGGTCTCACTCTGCACCAAGCGGTGAGTCTCGGCTTGGAGCCGGGGCCCTGAGTCCGGACAAACGCCCCACAACGAGCCGTTCCACAACCTACCATCCGATCCGTTGCCAGCCCAGTGCGCGAGAGAGCGAGGCCAGCCTGGCGCCGCCCTTTTATAGCCACCGGGAGCCTCGCAGAATCCACCTCCAAACCAGCCGCCCCGCTTTAGTATTTTACTATTTTGAATTTAATGTCAGACAGATCCAGCCTGAGCCCCGCAATTTTATTCTTTAAAATAAATCATTAATTCAGTTTGTGAAATGACCAGGGTGCCTTGCAAGATATTCCCGCCACCCTCAACCCGCGCAGCCGCAGTTGGGCTGAGTTCACCCATAGCTGGATCTTTATCCTTCCTGTACACTGTACACCCCTGGATCTTTACCTTTCCTGTACACTGTACAGCCCTGGATCTTTACCTTTCCTGTACACTGTACAGCCCTGGATCTTTATCCTTCCTGTACACTATACAGCCCTGGATCTTTATCCTTCCTGTACACTATACAGCCCTGGGTCTTTACCTTTCCTGTACACTGTACAGCCCTGGATCTGTATCCTTCCTGTACACTGTACAGCCCTGGATCTTTGTCCTTCCTGTACACTGTACAGCCCTGGATCTGTATCCTTCCCGTACACTGTACAGCCCTGGATCTGTATCCTTCCTGTACACTGTACAGCCCTGGATCTTTACCTTTCCTGTACACTATACAGCCCTGGATTTTTATCGTTCCTGTACACGGTACAGCCCTTGATCGTTACCTTTCCTGTACACGATACAGCACTGACCTTTATCCTACCTGTACACTATACAGCATTGGACCTTTATCCTTGCTGTGCATATTCTCTTCCATCAGAGTCCACATATACCAACCTGGAGAAACTAAAAAAAAAAAATCCCTCAAAATCAACAGTTATGCCGCATTTAAGTCGATAGTGCAATGAGACAGGGGCCTGTAATTACTTTAGTTGCTGGTCGAGTCCCGCAAACATCGGAAGACAAGGAAACCAAAAAGTGTTGGAAACACATGGTATCTAATAGTGATGAATTTATAACTTAGTGTTAGGAGATATGGTGCTGAAGGAACAAAATAATACAGTAAGATCTACCACATGCCTAATTTCAGAAGGAAATAATAATTTTTCACCTCTATGGAGCTTTTCAGCATTTCGATTCCAATGTTGTGATTTCTCTCATGCCAAAGTACTTTCCTGGATGTGTTGCCATTATTTAAACTTTGGAAATAAAAGCAGTTGTTGGAATGTAATACAAGTTTGCAGGGTGCGATTTCTCTCACTGCTAAACTAACTCCACAAAATTTGTGAACTGAAATTTCACACAACGCATTCACAATAATTCAAATTTTTCTGACTGATGCTGATTTAACTATTATAGTTTAAAAACATTTTTAAGTAGCTATAGGCGTGAATCAATGCAAGAGAAAGAAAACAGTCAAGTTGCAATAAAGAAATCACTAAACTTTGCTGTGCATTTCAAACAACCTTTAAGAGTTTAAAAAATATGACTAGAAATTTCTGTATTACTGTCCCTACAAACACTTTCATTTTCATGTATGAAATATTTGAAATCCTTCCAGGAAAAACAATAATTTTTGTTATACAATGATTCGGGGTTAGAATAATAGCCCGTTGATATCTCCGTTAAAATAGTAAATAAAGAAATGACTTACAAACACCAGCATGGGTCTGATTGGCTCCAATGACCTGTTCCTGTATTGTAATTTCTGTGTAATGATCAATGACTGCTTTCTAGCTCACTCTGCTCTTCTGAGCACCGAGCCACACAAGGAGATACTAGCGCAGTGTCTTAATGGAAAAAAGAGCTTAGCGAGGTTCAGGGAAGTAATCCCAGAGTTTAGAGCCTTGGCAGCTGCTCCATTTGAATTAGAATTTAAAATCATTATACACACTAATAATTAGGAAACATTTGTAAAGTGCACAAGGAAGTGCTTTTCATGAAGATGCGCAGAACTTTATTCTGCACTCACACTTCAATCCATTATACTCTTTATTGGTAATTAATATCAGCTTCCACGTTTCCCTACAGATGTTAACCACTCTAAACAGATATTTAGGGCTCTTGCCACAAACTGAAAATAGTTTGCAATGTTATAAAACATAAGAGGCTACAGACAGGTCAAGAAGGATGAGGAGGGAAATTTTATCTTAGAATCATAAAATGGTTACAGCACAGGAGGCCATTCAGCCTGTTGTTTCCTGCCAGCTCTATGCAAGAGCAGCTCAACTAGTCCCAATCACCTGCCCTTTCCTCACAGCCCTGCAAATGTCTTTTCTTCAAATGCTTATCTAATTCCCTTTGAAAGCCACAATTGAACCAGCCTCCATCACACTCTCAGGCAGTGCGTTCCAGATCCTAGACACTCACTGCATAAAGGATTTTCCTAATGTTGCCTTGGCTTCTTTGCCAGTCACCTTTAATTGGTGTCCTCCAGATCTCAATCCTGTGCCAATGGGAATAGTTTCTCTCTTCACTGTCTGGACCACTCATGTCTTTGAACACCTCTTTCAAATCTCCTCTCAATCTTCTCTTCTCTAAAGAAAATAATCCCAGTTTCTCTAATCTATCCATGTGGCTAAAATCCCTAATCCCTGGAATCATTCACGTAAATCTTTTCTGCACCCTCCCTAAAGCCTTCCAGTCCTTCCTAAACTGTGATGTCTAGAATTGGATCGAATACTATAGTTGAGGTTGAATGAGTGTTCTATAAAGATTCTCATAACTTCCTTGTTTTTTGTACTCTATGCCTCTATTAATAAAGCCCAGGATCCCTTATGCCTTTTTAACCACTTTCTCAACCTGCTCTGCCATATGTTACAAATCATATCCCATGTGTCTGTGACCTTGGTAGCTTGTCCCTCCTCATCTTTCTTGACCTGACTGCAGCCTTTGACACGATTGACCACACAATCCCCCTGCAATGCCTCTCACTTGTCATCCAAATAGATGGGATTGTATTTGCCTGGTTCCATTTTTACCTATATAATCATAGCCAGAGTATCAGTTGTAATGGCTTCGCTTCTTGCTCTGCAATATTACCACTGGTGCCCTCCCTCAAGGATCAACCCTAAGCCCCTCCTATTTCTCATCAAAATGCTCCCCTTTGGTGACATCATTCTAAAGCACAGTGTTATTTTTCACATATACGCTGATAACACCCAGCTCCACCTCACCACCACCACCTCTCGACTCCTCCACTGTTGCTAAATTATCAGACTGTTTATCTGACATCCTGTACTGGAGCAGAAATTTTGTCCAATTAAACATTGGGAAGATTGAAGTCATTGTTTTAGGTCCTCGCTCCAAACTCTGTTCTCTGGCTACTGACTCTATCCCTCTCCCTGGTAACTGTCTGTGAACCAAACTGTTTGCAATCTTGGTGTCATATTTGACCCCGAGATGAGCTTCTGATCACATCATCACTAAGACTGCCTATTTCCATCATCGTAACATTGACTGGTTTTGCCGCTGCCTCAGCTCGTTTGCTGCTAAAACCCTCACTCATTCCTTTGTTACCTCTACACTTGACTAATCCAACACATTCCTGACTTGTCTACCACATTCTACCCTCTATTAACTTGAAGTCATCCAAAACTCTGCTGCCCATTTCCTAACTCGCACAAAGTCTCATTCACCTCTCACCCTGGTGCTCGCTGACCGACAGTGACTCTATGTCAAGCAATGCCTGATTTTAAAATTCTGATCCTGGTTTTCAAATCTTTCCATGGCCTCGCCCCTCCTTATCTCTGTGATCTCCTCTAGCCCCATAACCCTCCGTGATGTCTGCACTCATCTAATTTTGGCCTCTTGAGAATTCCCAATATTAATTGCTCCACCATTGGTGGTTATGCCTCCAGATGCCTGGGCCTTAAGCTTTGAAATTCCCTCCCTACACTTTTCGACTTCTTTAGCTTGTTTTTACTCTTTTAGGACACTCCTTGAAATCTACCTCTGACCAGCTTCTGATCATCTGACCTAACATCTCTCTATTTGGCTCGGTGTCTTTCTTTGTTTTATATTGCTGTTGTGACATGCCTCAGGGTACTTTATTATGTTAAAGGTACTTTATAAATGTAAGTTATTATAAAACTTCTCTGAGGGTAAACATTAAATAAACAGACCTGCAGCTGTGACTCAAACTCAGCGCTAACTATAAAACTTGTTTGCTTCAGGTTTATGTGACAACACCGTAGTATCTGATCCTGATGGACCCGTCCCATTGCACAGCTGCTTTGATTGGTTCTAATAACCTTCAATCCCAAACGCAAACAAATCCACCTCTGACAGAATCCAAACCTGCTCTTTAACTAATCTGATTGGTTCTGACAGGCTCTAGCCTTGCCTTCTAATTGATCTGATTGGCATTAACAAATGCCAATCCCAGCGGAAAATCCATATTTTTATTTTTTCTGATTCTCATGACTCACAAGCTGATAGAAGTTTATAAAGTAATGAAATGGCTGAATGATAGTGCATCTATTGATAGATTATTGATTGACAGATTGAGGAGGAGTAGGGGTTCTGCATCTGAACTGTGCAAGAGTAGGCATAGACTGGATGTCAAATCAGTTCTTTGCGCAGAGTGCAGCGTCTCTGGAATGTGTTTCCAGTTGGTGCTGACAATCTGCATCCCTTCAAGAGAGAGGTGGACCAGTTATTTACTGGGTAAGAGATCACGTCATGTAGAAGGTAAGTGGCTTCACAGGTAAAACATGTCCATGTGGTGTTGTAGACTGACTTTGATTTCCTGAGAGGAATTTTCCAATATATTGTTTTAAATTACTGGCCCATGATTTTTCTGTTTCTTGATTCTCCCAGGAACTTAAATGGTTTCTGGGGTAGTGTCTTGCCACGATACTGTAGCCAAAAATAGCGTGGACTAGCTGTTTGTTTTCCTGCCTGTCACTTTTGTATGAAGAAAACTGACTCAGTTTAGAACAGTTAGCACGTGCGCCCTCCTCTCTCAAAAGCTCATATTCTTGCTGGTATAATGTTCCATCAATGCCATTGATATTCCCTATGGTACTTTCCAACTGTAGCCATTCTCTCTATGCGTGTTCAAAGGGCATCAACAGGATGTTACTGCGAAATCAATCTTATTCTTGATTCAAGCCCCACCCGTGTCCTTTCCAGCAGGAGTCTTTGGAAAATTAAATAGAGTTATAACCCAAATTTATTTCCCCCTCCCTACCGCTAGAGATGCTTAAATTATCATGTAGCCAAACTGAGATCAGATAGAAACTATTATTTCTTTTAATCAGTATTAGGAGTTGTTAAAAAAAAAGCATAAACATGAAACACAATAAATAGCCAGAAATGTACACTGTATCTCACCTCATTCTGGAATGGAGAATAATTGATCTTAACAGTTCTATTGATTGTACAGGAGTTGGAATGAGTTGATTTGCATTAGCCTAATTATCAAAATTCAAATTTCTCTAATGCATGGAAATGATATACTCTGTCTAAAACATGAAAGGATTATTCGGGATCAAAGGAAATAATGGTGACCGGATCTTCCAATTCCTGCACACCAAAATATCAAAAAATCTTTGTATGGTATCGTGCAGACGAAATGGCTTAGCATTAGGGGATAGTTAGCATATTACGTGAAGGAAAGTTTACAAAGCAATGGAGCGTGAATAATCAGTGAGTGGGAAATTGAGATGGAACAGCAGAAGGGTAGTTGGTGTAAAATGTAGCTAACTCTATGTATAATTAACTTGAATAAGTATTAGATAGGCTAGATGAATAACAAGATAATCTTAGAATTAAGTTTAGAGAATCACAAGGTGAACACTGTGCTAGTTAGTCAAGTAAATGAAACATTATAAAATCTATCAAGTTGATCTGACTCCTGCATCTCAAACCTTTATTCATGGAAATGTGGATCACTCTAACAAGCACCTACCTTTAGTAAGTCTTGTCTGATCTTAGCCAATCATGAATAGTAATATTTTATTTTCCAGACCGTCACGATCCCAGACCAGACTCTCAAACTTTATTATGATCCGTTTAGGGACCAGTAACTTTTGTTGCAAAGTAGACAAAAGTTGAAATCCCAGTTACTAAGAGAATAAAGCCACAAGATTCTACAGTTGTAAATAAACGAGAAATTTTACTGTACAAAAGGCAGCAAAGCAGTCAACACCATCTATCTTATACTCTTAACATCCAGGATCAACATGAGGTAAATATGAATTAACAGGTAAACTGTGATAGAACACTTCATAAAACTGCACATTAAATGGCAGACACGAGCAAGACAGGTCCCATGAATTTTTCAGTAACCCACCCAGACGTCAGCGATCATCGTGACCTGAATTTTTCAGTCGGCGTGCGGGGGCGGGCCCGACACGTCGATGTGTAAAATGACGCACGAAGATGTCGGGTGTGCGTCCCAAAGTCATCGCTGTCTCGCAACGCTTTGTTCGGTGGTCGTGTGTCGGAGTTGGCTGCGCACCCGATATTTAAACTGCCTATTGAGGAAGTAAATTAATGTAATTGTTAACGCTGCCTGTCCCTTACGGTCGGCGGGCAGGCATAAAGGCCAAGTGGCCTTAACGTTTTTTAGGAAACCTCATCCACATGTGGGATGAGGTTTCCTAAAGCTTTTATTAATTAATTAATTTTTCCGAAATATCAAAACATGTCCCATCTCAGAGGGGACACGTGCAATTAAATGTTTACTCCACTTATTTAATAATTTCAAAAGCCCTTCAATCTCCGAGGCGAGGAGCTGCCTCAGGGAGATTGAAGCGTTCTTTCGCGCACATGCGTGGAAGAGCGCTGGCCCCAACTCTCCCTCCTCCCCCCACCCGCACAGGTAGCGCTGAGCAGTACAGCTCACGTGTTACGCTGGACGGGTCTTAATTGGCCCGCCCACATAAAATAGCAGCACGGAGCCGATCGCAGGCAGCAATCAGCTCCACGACCACCCCCGCCGACTGAAAAATCCAGGCCTGCAAGTCACAAAATCCTTTAAACTCTGTCTTCCTCACGAGAGTTTTTGGCTCCTCTCCTTTGAGGTCTAGTCTCCGATTTTCCCTCAATAGCAGCTCCAATTCACTCTGGAGGCCTTTCTGCTGCTTCTTTGGCTTGCAAGTTGTCAGGTCATAAGACTCAAAATTAGAATGTTTCAGCACTGCTCACCACCCAGTTGCTCAATCTCTTCTCCCAAGACTGTGTCCCATTGGATTCACAAGGCTGCACTTCAGCGTCTAATCACTGACATGGTCCCAGTTTCGTAGCTGTTCTCAGAAGAACCCCAGTGCTCACAGGCTTTCCCTTTGTGCCAATTTTACAAAAGTATCACTACCCTCCCAACACCCACGCCCCCCCTCCCCGCAACCCTGGGCCTCTCTGAGCTCCAACTCCTCAGAGCTCAAGACAGAACTTCAGCTGTATGGAGCTAGCAACCTTCTGCTGCCTCCTCAGCTCTGTACTAATCTGAAGTCCTGTTAAGTCTTGCAGCAGAGTCAGGCCCTGTTCTGAGGCATAGTCCAATGTATCAACCCTTGGTACATTCTGTACCTGAAATGTTACAATCTCCAGTTAATTGAAGGTTACTCCCCCACAGGTGATGACTCTCAGTGGCTCCACACCAGAAAGACGTAGACAAAAATCCAGAAATATAGATTCCCTCAAGCCACTGAACAAAGGGATTATGATAAAAGTGTGTTTTTGTCTTTAAGATTGAATGCCACAGTATACATGAAATTACTATCAAAGGAATATGCATTTCCAGCACCTGTCATGTTGAAAGGATGTCCTGAAGACCTTTGCAGCAATAAGTAGCTTTGAAGTAGTATTTCTTCTTAGACAAAACAGCCACTAGTTTGTGCACAGCAAGTCCCTGACATAATAGCAAGGTTAATGACCCATTATTCTGTTTTTGAGGTATATCTGCCTCATGTTTTTTCAATTAGTGCTATGGGATCTTTTACATCCACCTGAATAGGCAGCTAGGCCCTTAATGATGGCACCTCTGACAGTGTACCACTCTCTTAGTACTACACTAGGTGAATTTTAATCCAATAACAGCCAAAGAAAAAAAACTGATTTTTCAAATTCTTTTCTTGAACCTTAACACCAATGGATGACAATATCAATATTTCCCACACACAAAGGGATGAAATGGCTATTCAGTGAATCACAATGCAGTGAACATGGCATAGGAGTAGGAGTGGTGATTCGTAACAGGATAAGACAGACTTGGCTCCTTTAAGACTTATCCTTCTTCAGATTACTTGACTAAAGCCAGTGTTGAATCTTGATCGATCTTCATTATCAAGACTTCAGCAGATGAGACACAAGAGGTCAAAATCCTTACATGGAAAATCTATTGAGATTTCTATGGGTTCAGAAGAAATTCCAGCCTTTATAACACAGGGTCGATGCTGGAAGACCAGCTCAAAGGCTTTTGCAAAAGTAAGGCTTCGAGGTGGTGACAACAGAATAGGGTCCTGGTGTCAGAAGGAGAAAGATGGGGTGGAGTAAGAGGCACTATTTTGTAGGCTGAAAAAAAGCATTTCCTGACACGGCTTGAGATAGCAGGTTGGAAGGTTGAAGGGCAGAAATGAATAGTTTCTAGATTTAAAAAAATTAATGTCAAAGGCAAAGGAAATAGTCTGCCAGATGTGCACACAGCAGTTTCATTCAGCCTAGGTAGAGGGTAGAGTTGATGGCATTGAATATCATGGAACTACAGTAGATACATCTAAAGCAGATTGTATGTGGAAAAGAACAGATTTGATGCAGCAAATTATCTTATCTCATTCCATTAATTTCTCATGTTTTCTTACACATGTTTTAACACCTGAATGCTCTATTTATAGGTGTGGAACCCTACAGAATCACAGGCAAATTCACAACCTTAATATGTAAATTAAATAAGCACATTACACAAATCAGTATAAACAAAAAGCAAAATAGCTAATCCAAAGGACAAACCTGAAATAGATTTTTTCCAAAGAGTATATGCTTTATTGGTGTCTATCCAAAGATAAAACATGAAGTAACTGCTAATTATGTCTTTTTACATGAAGACATGTGACATCTTAATAACATTTTGACACAACAACTGATGTGGCATATTTTAAACATAATAAACCCAAACCAAAAATGTTGACAGTTTTGTCCTGTATACAGTATTGAAAATTAAGCTAAAAAGGAGAAAAATATTCAGGCGGAGTCTTCAGAATTAAAATACTTCCATCCCCATCTTCAAAACCACATTCTAAAAATGACATCTCCAGGTAGAAAAGAATAGCCTCAACTATATTATGGGAAGAATTTTCCCGTCGGCTTGCCGACGCATAAAATGACACGGATGACGTCGGGTGGAATGCCAGACGTCATCCCGCGTCATTTGCATTTTCAGGTCGGTGGAGGTGCAGCCGAGTCAGCTGTGCGCCCACCGACCTGTCAACGGCCTATTGAGGCTATTCAAAAAACAATTAAACTAATTAGTGGACCTGCCTGTCCAACCTTAAGTTTGGCAGGCAGGTCGGGAGCGCTGGCAGCCACCTGAATAAAAAAGGAAACCTCATCCATGGGCGGGATGAGGTTTCATGACTGAATTAAAAAAAAGATTCACTTTTACTTAAAGTTATGTCCATGTCCCAACTCATGTGACATTGTCACGTGGGGACATGGATGGTGAATAAAAATTGACAGAATAACCTATTTCACTTTGGGAACCAATCTCCCTGAGGCAGCACTTAGTCTCATTAAATTTTTCAGTCCACCAGCTAATCGGTTCATTCTTAAATAATAGCTAATGATGGTTAGCCAAGTCATTCCCATAAGCATTTATTCATTTTCTTTCTCGATATTGACAATAAGTTTATATCATTGTTAACCAGTTCCACTGGGTCATCCTGCTCCAAGGAAACATTTCTTGCACAGATGCTGTTCACATCTATGATTCACATAGCATTCCCTCTTAAATATTTTCTTCCTGTGATGATATGCCTTCTCCATTCTGCCCTATTCTTTTTGAGTGTTCACTAGTCTAGGGATTCTTCAGCAAACAGGAGCCTTGTGTTCTCTCATTTTCCAGTTCATCAGATGGCACACAAGTACTTTGTAGACTGGCTGATTTAACAATGGGCTCTCTAGTGTAACCTGGTCTGACAGTTGTTCTGCCACAGTGCATCTAGTTTTGTGCTTAAAATATTTAAGTCGTGGAAGATTTTGCATTGCCTGGTTCTTCTAGTTGAACTGTTACTTGTTTACTTTTTGCATTGTCTTTACTTTTGCCATTAGTTATACGCTTGCTTTTATTTTTGCCATTGGTATTCTTTTTCCGAAGGTGCTTTTTCTTTTTCTCAAACCGCTTTTCTATTAGAAAACAGCTGTTATCCTAGAAACAAAACAAATATTATGAACAAAGAACAAAATAGTTGTATTCCTATTTTGCTTAAATATTGTCTATGATATTAGCCTTGAGCTGTTAGTGTGGTAAAAGGCAGGTTGAGGACAGCAAGGGATAGACAACAATATCATAGCAGTGGGTCAGGAATCAGAACAAGCCATTAAGATTTGAATAAGTTTCAAAGCCCCATAATAATCACGTCTCAAGGCACCAAAAATTACCATAATGTGATGTATATGTAGGTACATTTAAATGTTTCTAAATCATCCAATATTAAGTATTAGCTTATTCTGAATATTCAGTGAAATAAAATCCAAAGTTTCTCCAATTCGAATGATGATTCATGAGTAAAAGTTTGCAATCTGTGACAGGCTGCCAATGAAAAAGTGTAGTAAAATCTAATCCAATATTTTCAATATAAATTTTTAACCAATCTGGCAAAATAAATCTTAGGTTAAATTTTAGTTATAAGGTCAGTTATGCATCTATTGATTGGTATCAATAGATCACCACTGCAGATGTTGATAACAAGTCTGAACTTTGTTATTGTTCAAGTTTTGAGAAATATATTTTCAGGTCTGGTTTAAGGCAATGGTTTAGAAAGTTTTGAATGAGACAGCCTCATGCACACTCCTATGGAAGACTTGGAAATAATTGTATACTGCCTGGGACCATTTGCTCAAGAACGAACCACCTACACTGTTATACAGTGTTGTAGTTACAGCAAAAATAAATGTGCTATTAAGTCAAACAAGAATAGGAAAAGAAAAAATATAAGCTATAGAATTCAAGACGTATCCAGTCCAGACTGTCTGATGACCACATGGGCCTTATTTTGAAAACATGATTTAAGTCTTTTCTTACTAGATAATTTTCACAGCTCCAGTGATTAGAGTATCAGAGTAGACTTCCAAATCAAAAGTATTTCAATATCAATTTCTTTCATAGTTCTCTGCCTCTTGCTTTCGCTCTCCGTGTCACCCAAAATTAAGCGGGAAATTGTAGCGCTGGAGGATGTTGCAGAGGTAGCTAGAGGTAACGGCATGGTAGGATTTAGATACGAGATGAGAATTTTAAATTTTACGAGTTGTGGTAACCAGAACCAATGCTGGTCAGTGAGGACAGGGGTGATGGGTGAACTGGGTGCAGGATGGGAAACAAGTAGCAGAGTTTGGAACAAGCTGATGATCTTCCTGTGATGGAAGTGTTTACCAAAAAGCAGCATTAAAAGAAATGGAGTGAAGCAAAAAAGTTGAGAAGTTAAAAGGCTAATTGTGAGACAGTTCTTCAAATGCAAAATTGTTTTGGCTGGCTTGTTTTGGGCCAAAGCACAAGGATAACTGTGCAGAGCACTCACAGATTGCATTTACTGAAACTTTCACATTTGGAGGTCTTACAAGTGCCAATATTTAAGTGTCTATTTGATGCCTGCCATCTTGATATAAACATTTAAATAAATGTTCTTCAATAAGTTTGAGTTTTTTTTTTGAAGGTGGGCAATAAAACCAAATTACATGCAGATACATTTTGTAATCTAGGGCAGGATTTTTAGCTCGGCGGGTGGGGGCGTGCCCAACCTGACTGAGCGTGAAATGATGTGCGATGGCGTCGGTCGAGAGTGCCGATGTCAACGTGCAGTCACACGATAGTTCGGTCAGCGGGCGCGCACCAGAGCTGGCAGTGCGCCTGCCAACAATTGAAAGGCCTATTAAGGCCATTAAGTTATCAAATGTGCTTTATTTTTCACTGCCCTTTCAACCTAACGGTTGGCGGGCAGGCGAAAAGGCCAAGCGACCTTTGCATTTTTTTGGAAACCTCATCCATGGGCGGGATGTGGTTACCAAAATCAAATACAAACGAAATAAAAACTTTAATTTTTAATTAAGAACATGTCCCTGCTCACGTGACAGAGTCACACGAGGGGACATGTTTTATTAAATTTTTCTGTTTTTGAAGAATATATTGAAAAAGTTATTAATCTCACTGAGGCAGCTCCGTGCCTCAGGGAGATTATTCAGCACTCTTTCGCGTGTACGTGCGAAGTTCGCACTAGGCCTGCTCGCCCTCCTCTCCCTGCCCGCACAGGCAGCGCTCAGCCCTGTCACTCAAGTATTACACTGGGCGGGCCTTAATTGGCCTGCCTGCATAAAATTGTGGAGCGCTGCTGGTTGCTGGTGGCCATCAGCTTCCTGGCTGCCCCCGCAAGCCAAGGGCAAAATTCTGCCCTATATGTACTTCATTCATAAATCTAGTAGATGCCTTTTGAGAATAGTGTCAGTCATTATGCTACTTGATTTATAAATACAAAGTGCCATTTACTATTAAACTTAATACTCCAGAGTCTATGTATCCAATATAAAAAAATTAGTTACCACAATTTTAACATCAAATGTGTCTTCATCTTCAGGGTCTTCGATGCAGGTTTCATCACTATAATATTACAAACATTACTGTCACAGTTGTTTATATTAAAGTACGTTAAATGACAGAATAACTTAAAAAATGGTCCTTTAATTTTAAGCACTGTTACTTAATTGATAGCATGAACAATGGCACATAGCTTAAAAAAGTTAGCCTGAAACTAAATTCCTTAGTCAAGCTGAGGCAGTGTCACAATTCTGGATTCTCTCTAAGTAAGCCAGGCCTGATAACCTTAAAAGGGGCGTAATCCTTATTTCTATAGCTGAACTAGAATGGACATTTTTAAAACAATATCATTCAGAGATTCTTTCAGTGAACTTAGATTGAATGCTTTAAACTAAAAGCAGCTTCAGGTTTATCATGTGGGTTGTTCCCTGTAAATACCCATATGCTTTTGTGGACCCCTGCAACTACAGATGTATGTACCAATCTGCCTTAATTTTTCCAACAAAAAAGCATCAGCTGCCCAAAACACAAGCTATTATTGCAGAGTATTTTTAAAATATGCTTTTATAACAAGGGAAACGATCAGTCAACAAAGATAGAGTCTGACAATAGATGGAGAGTTGTGCAATTGCAGTATGGAATCACCCTGAGAAAACTGGGATCCCAATGTATAAATGTAGAAATTAAAGCGATGAGATTCAGATTGTAAGAACAGGAGTAGGCCAGTTAGCCGCTCATGCCTGTTCTGCCATTCAATGAGATAATGACATCAGTACTCAGGTGGTCCAGTGCAATACACAGGAGTACCACACACAGAACTGAATGATAATTTCATTAGAAAAGAAATGTTTTTGTTTGTTACATAGAAATATGAATTGCACCATTCATCCCCATAAATGGGGATCATTGTAATTAACACATCTAGCCAATATTTGGTATTGTCAGCCAATTTTGTCAGGATTTATCAGAAACTACTGCTCCTAATTGAAATGATTCAAAATTGATACAACGGCAAATATGCAGATTTGAGGATACAGATTAAAGAATGACAGGATATATGAGTTTATTAACAGGTTGTGTGCATATATCTGTTAAACATGGTTCACTGAACGTTACATTAGTCATAGTGAATCTGTTCAAGATACAGACAAATAAATGAATATTTCAGGCTCCCAAACAGGAAACACCATTGTTCATCCGAGTTGGTGACTAACAGCCTGAAGCTGGTCATCAGCCAGTATTACTCTTCCAATTGCCAGAGGTTTTTTTTTGGTATTAAGGTATAATCTCTCTTCCTCCAACCCCCTCAGTTCAGTTTCACTGGTGCCTGCTCCATGGCTTCTACCAATATTGGTCTTAGCCAACCTTGGAGAAAATACTTTTCCAGATCTACTTTTCCCCAGCATCCTCTAATGATATGCTTAGTATTTGCCCATAATGAAACTTAAATGCAAGGGAGACTGAATTTACACTAACCACGTCAGTAGCGTTGTGTTAAGTTGTGCCACCAATTTAAGAGTCTTCCAAGCCAATTTATTCCACTCCTGTCCAGAGACCATTGGTTCACACTGAAGTAAGTTCAATCAGGCGCAGCTGTCCTAGTGTCTCATCCATTTTTCATTCGTACAACTAGATGGTATCAGTGAGCTATTCAACTGTAGGGACATTGCTGCTGGGTGCAACCCGCTCTTCATCTGACATCTATACGTGTGCATTTCCTAGCAGAAATCACTGGATAGTGATCAGAAGTGGGAACCCTGGGTCATTTTCCTCTCCCTGGCTCTGTGGTGTTGAGAATTATAATATTGTTCCTATCACCTCCATGGTTAACATCAGTTAATCGGGCAGAGACTGGGTAATCAAAGCTTCTTGCTCTGCACAATTTAATCTATACTGAGCAGCAACTGAACTAGACTCTGAATATAATTAAGATGAGTCAAAGTACTTCTGATTGTTGGCATTATGGCAGACCACAGACTAGCATGAACACAGTATATAAACACACACAAACAGAGAAACTAGGTGAGATTTTACACTTCAAAGTACAGGCCTACCTGCTTTCTGGTATGGGTGAAATTGATCTTTTCTCATCCAAGTACTTGTATTGTCTTAAAGGGTGGCTGTCTCTGTCTGGACAGTCCACATTTATTTTTTTTAAGGACTTTATGAGATGGTTTTGACATTTTAACTCTTTCATGTAAGTAAATAATCCACTCAAAGCTGCCTGCTATAAGTTAAGAGAATTTAAGTGTTAGAACATTTACCAAAATATCCTCCAAGTTCCAGAACTGCTTTTTTTTTTTACATGCTTTTAAATTGCACTGTGATTGATATTAGTAATAAATATCTCAACAATTGTATGTGAAATTCTTTTGTCCATTAGTTAACAAAGTACAACAGCTTATTTTTAGCTCGCCAATGCTTTTTCTATAAATAGACAAAAAGCATTTCACATGAATGCATGAACTTGTGGAAAGCTAGCGAGTGCTTGGGCCAGAGTAGGTCAAATAGATGGGTCATATAAATTAGAACAAAGGCTTTGAAAGGGTTGCAGAGGTAGGGTGGTACAAAACTATGAAGCAACTTCTAGGCAACTAGGAGATCAGTGAATCTTGAAATCAGCATGCTGAAAGATGGAAAGCCATGGGGGTTGGCAAATGACAGAAGTGGTAGGTGAGCAGGACTTGGTGTGAGATTGGATGCAGGCGAACATATGTATGTTTGTAAATTGTCCTTTGGACTTAGGGTCAATGGTCACGCGCATAAACATTCTTTATGATCTGGAGTACACCTTTCTTTAGGACAAAGTGTAAGGGCAGTGGGGTTAGTGATAGGCGTGAAGCGGTGAATGGTGAAGGAGAGTTAAAGGAAAAAGTTGAAATGGCCTTGTCAATGACTGTGACCTCAGCAATGGCATGACCATCTATGACAGCTGCATCAGGGAGGAATGCCTGTGCTGTGAATGGGGTACACTGTATGCAAAATGAGGGTGATTGAGGTCAGCAAAGCAGGAAAATCACAAGGGACAAGGGAATTTACATACAGTTGAAAGTACACAGGTTGAAGAGAATCACTTGGTGTAGAGCCTGAGTGAGGAGAATAGGGTAACAATCTCGGGGAGAAAATTGTCACAAAACACCAGAAGGGTAGCAGACAATGAGGACTTTAAGGAGAGGCAAAAGAGGATGGTAGACCTCAGCATACCCAAAAGAACAGTAAGTGGCAGAGGAATACTGGAAGAAAATGATGGCAATTGCAGATCATGTGGTAAATGGGCAGAGAACCTGGTTCCACGGGTTATTTTGCCTCAGTGTCCATTCATATATAAAAAGCAAAGAGTGACTGCTGACAAGTTAAATATCGTGGGGCTATCACAGCAGAACCTGACCCGATCCTCATGAAACAATTATGGCTGCGTTTGTTGCCACTGCTGTGCATGCACAGTTCTAGTGTTTTACTCCATTACATCATTGCGAGCGAGAGTAGGCAGTGGCCAGGAACAAAGATGGCGCTGCTCATAACTTCAGGACTCTGTTTTAGGCAGCATCCTTTAATTACTAATTCAAGTGGATTTGCTGGACCACCTGTCACTCAAAGAAAGGGAGTCGGTTTCCTGAGTCAGACTTGGGCCTCGGACAGTGAATTTGGTCTGAGTGGGGGCAAGTAGGGGGATTACAGAGAATAACGGTTAAGGGGGATTAGGGTCAAAAGAAGGGAGCGGGGTGGCGGGGCACGAGGATGGGAGGGGATGGCGGGGCGCAAGGAGGGGGGGGCACATGGGTGGTGGCAGGGCATGAGGAGGGGGGACATGGGTGATGGCGGGGCGCAGGTGGTGGGGAGGAAAGATGGGGAGTGAGGAGGATGGGAAGGGGGTGAGGGAGAGTGATGGGTGAGAGCTGGAGGGGTTGGGAATGAGGAGGATGGGTGAGGAGATGGGGGATGGAGGTGACGAGGAGGGGGATGGGGATGTGAGGAGGAGGTGAAGGATGGCTTATGGGTGTGGTGGCATCATTGATGTTGTGCAGAGGTTACTGGCAGGCTGGGCACACTGGAGTGACATCATTGGATTTCTGCGCATGCGTGGACCAGTGTGCATTTGCAGATGGGCATTCGTGGCGATCCTGCATTGGCAAGAGACACAGTGAACACTTATACTTGTGAACTCAACAGTCTGGTTCATTGGACTGCAATGTGCAGAGGAGCTGTCGTCAAATTTCCCCTTTCTCACCTGAGGGCACTCAGGTAAGTGCTACCTTGCTGAGAGCAACTAATTCAGCACAAATTAAGGATTCATTGGGGCATAATAGTTCAGCTGCTTACTGTCTTACCCAGCCAAACAACTGAGGGAGCTTTCAAATACTTTACATGTTATATGTAAAATGGAAGACTTGCATTTATACAGAACTTTTCACAACCACTGAACATGTCAAATCACTTTACCAATGAAGTACTTTATTAAGTGTAGTCACTGTGGTAATGTAGGAAATGCAGCAGCCAATTTGCACAATGCAAACTCCCACAAACAGCAGTGTGATAATGGTCAGATAATCCGTTTTAGTGTTGGTGATTGAGGAACAAATATTGGCAAGGTCACCAGGGATAGCTCCCCTGCTCTTGTACGGAATAGTGTTATTAGGATGTCTAACATCCATCTAAGAGGGCAGATGGTGTCTCAGTTTAACATCTTATCCCAAAGACGGCAGCCTTAATTTTTGTGCTCAAGTTCTGGAGTGGGACTTAAACCGGAATCTTGTGGTTCAGAGGTGAGGGTGTGACCAACTGAGCAACAGCTGCCGCTGCAAACATCCCAACAAGGAAAGAAATGAGAGGAATAGCAAAGCAGGGCAGTGTAAAAACTTAATTTCTCAGTAACTCTAGTAGCAATGAACAGCCCAAGTGGTTGCCTAAGCAAAGGAACAAGTGACCTAGGCCACTGATGGGAAGTTGAGGATAGTAAAGATTATTTCCCCGGGAACAGCACCAGGTGAAGGATTCGAAGCAAGCAAACCACCAAATGGAAGTAAATTTGGCTAACATTACCACAACGAATTTTCAGTTCATCAGTAGGTCTGGTTAATGTGTGAAAAGTCCCAAACACCACAAATAAGCAACGGCCTCCTAACCCCTATCATCATCTGAAGAAAATAACTCACAGCAACCTCTTCAGTAAAAAATAACTGAGTGTTATAAGAAACTTTGGTATTCTCTAAAGTTAGGTCTTTTTTATGTGCACTATTTTATTACTTTGTCTCTATTTAGCATCCCTACATCATATGTAATTAATTTATTAATTGAGTGGACAAAATATCTGCTCTCAGGCTTCTGCCTGTAGAATAACTGGAAACTTATTTTTTCCTGTTAATAGATTTACTCCTAAATTTTTAGTTTAACAATTTTGTGGCCTGAAGGTTGTAGGATAGAATTCTTGTTGCATCTACTGGCAACTGTAATCTTGTACGTCTCACCTTCTGCCTATGGCCCTGTAATCAATTTGAGTGTGAGCCAGGAGCACTGAAAGTCAACTTTGTCACTCTTTTCATAGGCATTCACTAGAGCTACTTGCACTCTTTGAAAACCCTTTTTATGACTAGGGATTTGGGCATGCAAAAAGAAGTAAAAAATGTGGTCAATAGTGCACTTCTGATTAGTTTGCAATGGGTTCTTACAACAAAATTCGCCACAAAAAACATTAAAAGTTTAAATAATACAAATAAACAGGTGAAAAAAGATGTGAAAAGCTGTTGTGAATCAATAGTTTGAAAAATATTTATGAAGAAAATACTCAATAGGATGTATGGCTATAACCATTATTACATAATATATTATGGACTATTTACCTCATATGCAAAAATCATCTTAAATGGCAAATGCTTCCTTCCGTATTCCTTGTGCACAAATGGAAACTGCAGCCCTCGTTCTCTCAACCTCTTCCTCTTCTCTGCTTCAGTTATGGATGATTGAGGCCTTCCCCTTGGACACCCAGATTTCTTATACCTGGAAATGATTTTGGATCTCTTGCGTCGTTGGCGTCTTCTTACTTCAAACTTCTCAAAATTTGGATGACTGACTTCATCTGAATCAAGTGAGCTTTCAGTATCTTCTGCAGTTTGATTTTTGATGGCTGATCTGGTTAGGAATGTTCCTGTACCCCGTCGTCTTACCTTTCTTACTGGTATGGAAGGACACTGTGTTTTAAATAAATTGCTCACCGAATCTGAACTATCCCTAGAAGTGAAAAAAAACCCATAAATATTGAACAAAGATCATCACTATATCAGTATGATGGACTAAGAATATATATGGACCTTGGCTGGACAATATCCTCAAAATGGCTGAACCTATGTCTGTCTGTGACCCCAGAACAAAAGAAGCCACTTTGCAGTTTCAGGGAAACTTGCACCTCGTGATCACCTGAGGACTGCACAGTCCACCTTCAAAGTGATCTATACAAAGGCCATTTGCATCTGATAATCCAGCTGGCCTGCAGGGTACAGAGGGTCTGATAAGACAAAAGGCCCCTCGAGCATTCCTTTCAACTCATAATGGCTGGGACATTTAGCAGTTTTTGAGACCCAGCTGAATTCCAGACGATGGATACACATCTTTTGTTGAAGACCTGGTGCAGAGGTAGGGATCATGTGACCTAGGCCTCTGGCTTGTTGAACAGGTTAATATTGACTTGCTAAGCTGAATAGCTCAATCTGCTGCTTTAACATCTGACTAGCAGGCCACACAGAAGGAGTTCAGGCTAGGCTGGATAACTGGCCCCATCTACCCTGCTTCTGCTGGAAGTTCTCTGCTATCACCTACAAGACTGATTCATCTCTGCGTGCCTATCTCATCTTGCGAAGTCAATATCACTGGAAACGTGAATTCTAAAACATCGGTTTTCAGCCCATCAACCTCTGTGAAGGAGTACCTCATCGGACTTTGACTCTGGACTCTGGAACTCACATGAACAAATATTTATTTTCTCTGTGGTGTCTGTACTATCAAACCTTCTTCTCTCTATCCCTCTTTTTACTGTGAGCGTGGAGGTGACGTTGCAAATCTTCCTCCCCGCATTTTCAGTGTGTGCAAATAAACTAATCCTTTAAGCTCATTCTATCTCAAGTTTGCTGTGGGGTTAGTAATAGAACATTGGATCACACAAAAAACCTGAGAGGTTGGGAAATACGCCACTGCTTATAAAGAGGGAAACAAATCAAAAACACCTTTCTGTTTATGGACGAGCACTTAGAGGAGCAATTAATGCTGCTTAAATTAAAGCCCCTCCTGTCCATAACACCATGCAAGCAGACATCTCAGAGCAGCCCATTACAAAGAGATTTTAAGAGCTAAGTAAATCCACTTCAGGAAATCTGACCATGGTTATTGTTACAAATTCCACTGGTTTAGCACTAGGCATTTCCTTGAGTCCAGCATCAGTGGCTAATCCCATAAGCAGCCTTGTCTCCTCTGAGCTGGAGTTAACTTTTATTACCAAATATCTAGTTTAACAATTTTGTGACCTGAAGGTTGGTAAGATAGAATTTTTGTTGCATCTACCTGCAACTGTAATCTTGTTCTTATATATCTCACCTCCTGCATTTTCCTGACTTTATGGAAGGCAGACTGAAAAGTATTCTAATGGGAAAAAGCAAATCAATAAATTGTTTTACACACACAAATTAACACCCTACCATTTTCACAGTTGTGTTTCATTAATTTCCTACAGCTTCTCATATCATGAGCACAATAAAAAGCAAGCCTCCACTGTTGTCGGCAAATACAGACTTACAAGCTATCTATTCCTCAGCTAACTGCTCTTGTTGTCCTGTCACAAGCTGTATGTATCAAGAAAGCAGAAAATGGAAGTTTGACCCTTCCCATAACTATGAGTGTAGGGGATTGGCACATCAAGCTGTCTGTTATCGCCCGGTTTCTTTTGATGTAGTAGTTTAGTTTAGACTTCAGCTGAGTGAATGAAAACCGTTCTGTCATTAGGACAAGAAATAAGAACAAACATTAACAACTCTCAATGACTTAAAACTAAAGTAATATGCAAAAATGAACAGCTGAATGGCTGTTCTCTCTCTTTTTGGATAGCATATTAACATCCCCAATCATCCAGGCCTCCACCAGATATTGGTCAATGTGTACTGACCTAAATATTAACTCCAAAAAAAATGCCGTATGATTTAACCCTTTGTAAGCCAACTCTACCCTATCAAAATTTTGTAAGTTGAAACAAATCCCTTAAAAACCATATAAATAAATGTCCCAAAATGCTAGTTATCCACAACAGTGAGACAACCTTGGGTTCCTGAGGATACTAACAAGCACTTTATGCTAAAATAATTTGAGTGCTTGGGCTCGGCACACTCCTGTGAATAGTGCAACCTTTTCATTCAGATTTGAAATGAATTCACCCTGGATTCTATTCTCTCCTGATTAGATACTTTTATTACTTTAACCTCTGGAAAGGGCAATGAAGCATAGTTTTGATTCTGTCCCAGTTCTAACAAAAGTAGTTAGTACAATCGATAGTTAGCTCAGGCTAATTGTGTTAAATGCATACATGTTGCAGCTTTAATAAACAACTGAAACTGTAGAATAACTGAAGACTAACTTTTTCCCCCAGTTAATAGTTCTGAAGAATTAGTGGATGCATACGTTACATTGTTTAAAGGACTAGGCAAAACTGAGTGATTCTGAGTTCATCTCCGCAGCTATTGGCACTAGTTTGGCAGGGAAAGGATAGGAATCCACCCCTACCCCTGCTGCCTGGTTCACATCCCCAGTCATTGCCCAGTGATTCCAAATGGAAAGTGTGGGCGTGTGTGCACATGTGTGTACGTGCGTGTGTGTGCATGTGTATGTGTGGGGAATTTGGGCCATCAATAGAGTAAGCTCAACTATGAAGCTTGTCTAGAATGAATAATGGCTAGCTGAGGGAGGTAGTGGAAAACTGCCAACATATATAATATAATGCTTTCATGAGATGAGGAGACAAAATTAGAGGAAGAAAAGCTTTCCTTTAAACTTTCAATGACCCCAGAGTCTTAAATCATATTTATCAAAGCAGAGACTGATAACCTAACCAAATAACTCCAGTCTGGTATTTTGAGGGACAGTGTATTTTGGGTACCTTACAGAAACGGAAGTATCCTGAGCCATGTGATCAAGGGATTTAGATGCCCGTGTATACAAATCACTCTCGCAAAGGGCCGTGGATACAAGGTCAATTGAAATTTGAGACTGAAAGCGAAAGATTTTTAGTAGGAAAATAGAACTTCAATTTATGTAATGTCTCAGTGCTTTAAAGCCAATTAAGCACTTTTGAAATATAGGCATTGTTGTAATATGGGAAAGGTGAGGATCAAGGATATGAGGCAAAGGTAGGTAAAAGGAGTTGAGGTGCTAATCAGCCATGATCTAATTGAATACCACAATGGCCCACTTCTGGTCCTTTGTTTATAGATTTTTAAGGTTGATGGCCAATCCTAATACCCTTCATCATAAATTCTTGTTCAGTTTTAACTTTCAAGGAGGCCTTGTGGTGCAGTGGGTAGCGTCCCTATCTCTGGGCCAGAAGCTCTGGGTTCAAGTCCAACTTAAGAACTCGATGGCCATGGAAGGTACATTCATAATGTGGCCAAACAGGTTAATTATCAGCCTATAAATCCTTCCAATATGCCTGATGGCAGGCAGTAAGAGTGAGAGTGTTTCCTGGTCAACCATACTGCAGAAAACTCCTGCAGTACTTTGCTAAGCATAATCATGGTCCAAACCAAAGGACATCCATTGTCACCAATGTCCGCTTAGGGCAAGGTACCTGAAGGAGGAGAATTGTGTTTTCTGATCCTTCAGTTGCACTAGCTTTGGAGATGCACTATGAATTACATGTGGCCCTTTAACCATGAACCCTGGAAAAATATTAACAAATAAGGAAATCAAAAAAAATGACTTCATTGCTCACTAATTAACAATGCTAACAATGCACAACTAAGAATTACATTCTTATAAGTACCCAGTAACTTACTGCTCTGATAACTCAGCCACATTTCTTCCATTGTTGCCAGAAAGAGCAAATGAAGTGATGCGCATAGGTTGATAACTCAACACATTCTGCTGAGATTCATTTTGAAAAGTACCAGGAACACAATCTCCTTCTGAGCTGCCTATGGAGATGGGCGAGTCCACTTGCTCAGTAATACTTTTCATTGCCTTCATGTTAACATTCGGCAGCAACTGCGCAATCTCATCCTCTTCATCCGAAAACAACAAAACGCTATTTTCGCTCTCGTCCTTTGCGCCCATCATATTCGTTTCATCTTCCATTTCTTTCTGCAATTTTCTTCAGCCTTGCTGTGCAAATCAATCGAGACAGCCAGATAATTCTAATTTTAAAAATGCAATTTATATAAAGGGATCTCAATAACAGGGAAAATGCAGATGTCTATATTACGTTGCACAATGGGAGGTAGGTAAGGTCGATATTCTTGCAGACTGGATTGCTCCAATTGCTCACTGGAATGATTGAACAGTTTTGCAGATGTGCCCCTTCCCTGTTGAGCTGGGCCTGGTAAAATAAAGAAAAATAAATTTGAATTATTGCCAGTACAAATCTGTATTTAATGTGAGTGGAAGTTTGAACTCAATGATTTTTCTACCAACCACCCATGAATTCCAATCCATTTTCTCCTACCAATATGTAGCTTTCTTTAGAGCATCTTTTAGTAGTTTTGTCTAGCAATTTACATCTGGCTTGTTATATATTCAATGTGAACGACATCAGTGTGCATCTTGTGATCTCCCAGTTATTGACTTGCAATCTTGTTAAATTGGAACTAGAGGATTGAAATGATATTGCTAACAACCTCTATTTAAAAATAATGACAGGGTGCAATACAGTAACAAGCAAAAGAGCCAAGGCCTGTAATCTCCCTCTTCACTAGGAGTGTGTTACATACCAAGGTGCAGATGCCAGAATGCCGAGTGGATTCAGCGCAACATATCTGATCATACTATAATCTATACTAATACTTGTAATGATGGCATATTTGTGGAAATTAGTTAACATTTTATCAATTGCTGCAGAGTAATTGGAGTAGCATTTTGATTTATATAATTGGACCCAAAGCTGTCAACATCAAATGTTTGAAGTGAGATTTATGATCCCAAAGAAGGAAGCACATTGTAAACATATGAAGCTGTGTTTGTTCATGAGCTAGTCAAATTAAGTAAATATTTCTAAAATCAAAATGATTGTCACATGAAACGACTGAGGCCCTATTCCAACAATAAGGCATTTTCATTTACTTTTAACCAACACTAACTTCATGTTTAGGACGTTCTCCACACCTTGAACCACAGGGAACTGTAGGACATTTTACAACAAATTAATTCTCATTTCACCCTGTGATAGAGGAAAGGCAGTTTTCCCCTATCTTGTGTTAATATTCACTGCCCTGTACATAGGAGACACAAGACCTGGCAAATCAGTTTTAATTCACAGCAGGGTGGCTCGATATAAGCTAATGCTTAAATTAAACACTTCTTTAAACAAAAAAATGTGTTTTAAAAAAACAAAGGACTGGAAAAAGAAAGTGGGTTGGGCGTGTTTATCTTGGGGGGGGGGAAGTTGTTGTTGTTGGAGCCACTGTCCCTCCAGCCCAGTGTGGTCGCCACGCAACCAAGGAGGCTCAGTGGGCGCTGATCGCCGCTCCCGGTCCCGCTGCTTCCACTCCCCCTGTTACCGTCTGTCCCGCTGCTTCCACTCCCCCCTGTTACCGTCTGTCCCGCCCTATCCACTGGCCCCCATTACCGTCTGTCCCGCCGCATCCACCGGCCCCATTACCGCTTGTCCGGCTGCTAAAATCCAGCCTCCCCACCGCCGCCGCAGCTCAGTCCCGCTGAGGAAATGCACGATCGAAATCTTACCCGACGGTTCACGCTCTCCAACCAGCGTCAGATCACATCAGCTTCCTCCCTCCCCCCACCCCCATCCCCATCCCATCTCGCTGCTGGCACTCACTACTTTCACCTTTGCCTGACCTAGATTTTTCTGCATTAACGGGTGGGTGAACGCCAACGAGCATTGTTTTCTTTTTTTTTAAAAAAAAAGTTATTAAGATCTATTAAAGGCTCTATTAAAGAGAAATCGCCTTCATTGAAAAGGTTCCCCTATGCTTTTGGACATGCAAATAAAAGCACAGCTTTCACTCATTCATTAGAACGTCTGTCAGGAACTTCGAAATGTAATTAGTTCACTGATGTGCCCCTTTTCACCCTCGTGTGGTCTTGTCATCAAGGCTAGGGATATATTTTCAAATGGTTCACAACTTCTTGGTGGATCATGCTTTCAGATGAGTTGTCTCACCGAGGCCCGGTCTGCCCTCTTAGGTGGATGTAAAAGACCTCATGGGACTATTTCGATTTCGAAGAAGAGGAGGGGAGTTCTTGCTTCTCCTTGGTATCCTGGCTAATATTCATCCCCTCACCCAAAACAGATTTCTGACCGTTATCTTCATTTTTGTTTCTGGGAGCTTACTGTGAGCAAACTGGTTGCCACATTTTTGACATTACAGTGATTTCACTTCAAAAAGTACTTAATTGGTTGTGAAGTGTTTTATCTCCCTTAGCATTTTAAGTACAAGGACTTCGCCCTCTTCCTTTGTTGTTAATTGAAAAACAAATGTTGCTGGTATAGTCAATTAATACCAGCTACTTATATATAGTACCTTGCTCCTCCTCATACAATGCCCCAAGCCTTCCATGCCCGGTGGGCGCCGCGGGGACTTGGGTGGTTTGTTGACCCCTTTAATCACATTTTGGTTTAATGTTTGTAAGTTTCCTTTAAACTTTGCCCTTGGTTTTACAGCTGACCTGACTTAGGGGCTGTGCCTGATTTCTCCCTTGTTTTTGTTAATTTAGTTAATTGTTTTAATTCTACAAGAGTTACAATGCCCCAAGAGGGCATTGGTGACCATGGGCTAACAAGATTATGCTTGGCAAAGTACTGCAATGGTTTGCTACTGCCTCCTGGCGGTATGGCTGACCAGGAAATTCTCCCACTCTACCACGTAGCATATTGGAAGGAATGCTAATCAACCTGTTTGGCTATGTTATGAATTCACATTCCATGGCCATCAAGTCCTGAATTGGGACTTGAACCTAGAGCTTCTGGCCCAGAGGTGGGGATACTACCATTGCATCATAACACCTCCACTCCTATAGTAAGTAAATACAGCAAAACATCCCAGGGTGTGTAATCAGACTAAATTGTATCCTTGCCAAAGAAGCACGTGTTAGGATATGTTACTGAAAGCTAGATTAAAGAGGTAGGTTTTAAGAAGTGTCTTAAAGGAGGCAATGATAAGGAATTGAAAAATGATGGGGTGAGGTAGAGTGGAGAAAGGGAAGTGATAGGAGAGACACTAAGATGCAAGTTCAGTGTGAAGTAAGAGGGAATCTTAGGGGAAGCCTATAGGGAATGGAAAATGGCATTTTGGGAGCTTGGTTTTTTTTTTGGGTGTACAATGTCTCAATTACAATCCATTTGATTTTGCTCTCCATCGAGATGAATTTTAATTTTAGACAGGGTGTGAAATGGTTGTCCAACCCGAACCTGCCCAAATGCAGATCCTGGAGCGTTAGGTTAAAATTGGGGCTAATATGTATCAGATCCCAAGATTGGTCCATGCTAAGCACGTGATACCACTGCTCACCACATCTCTGGGTTGGCCATCATAATAGTTCTGTATTTTGCTCCCAGATTTTTCAAATTGGGTCTTTTATCTAAACAGCTGAGTCTCTTCCAGATGTACCCAAAGTATTCTTGGCCTCTGCCTTGTCCCTTCCACTAAGAGCCACTCTGAGTCCCAGATCCACACCCCCTTGCTTCTATTATGATTTTATGGCTATGAGGTTTGACCAAGACTTCGCACATGACACCAGGTTTGACCAGTCTGAGCAATGAGTAACTAGGGTCCAATGGAACAAACTCCGCGTTTGCTGGGAATTCTCATAGTCGGACAGGATTAAGTGCAATGGCTGTACGGCTTGAGAAGTCTGCATTTCATGTTCCAAGTTTGGAGGAACTTGGTGAAGGTAAAGTCTGGACCTGTTGCATAGCGACCATCTGCATTGTAGGCGATGTGTAAAGCTGTAAGAAAATATTCAGTAAAAGTAAAGCGTTTTTTTCATGCGGATGGAATGCAAACTAAACGTTAACAGTGGGTTATCGCATTAAACAGGACGGTCTGAGGGTGCAGGTACCAATAGACTGGGTCCACAAAGCCAGCAAACCCCTGGATCCTGGCTGTTAAAAATAAAATGCAGTATCTTTATTCGTTGGTGGTCCTGCCAGTGGTGACAGGAATGAGGATGGTTGCTTCTCCCTCTGATGCAAATAGGACTGATTTGTCCAAGCTTTTAAGCGTTGGATCAACCCATGGGCTGCAGTTTGAACACTGCAGCTGTGGCATTTTTGTTTAGTTTTGTAAAAATAATGTCGATTTATTAACAGTCCAGCTCACAGATCCATGCCTCATTTAAAAAAAGTCCTAATGCTGCACAAATTTCTAAACCTGGTAGACTGCATATATGTTTATCACTGTGACAAGTTAAATGCGATTAATTATAATTAACTTCTAGAAATTGCAGTTATGAACGACTGGCAATGACAACTTCCCCGTCCCCAAAGAACCCTTGAAGCTACTCAACTGACAAATGTTTTGGTCAGGCATCGAGTGTAAAATTCCTAGATTTGATTGAATCCATTAGTGTTAAGACAGATATGTGAATGCTAGTCCCCCCAAGCAAGGTATTGTGCCTATTTGGTATTCAAGAAACTGTACCCCAGTATGGAGTCAGTACTTTCAGGAGGAGAGGTGTGAGGGAATTGTCAAGAAAATGAATGAGATGATCAGTGAGATAAATTTAATGAGTGCTAACCTGCATCACAAAAAAATTGCTGGATGCAAAAGGGGATCATTATTATCTGGACTACTGCAGATGAACTGGAAAAATACTTCAAAGTAAAATATGTCTTTTCAGATCTGCTGTTTCCCTTTCAGTGCTGCAGGATGGGCTGAAGAGAAACTTTGCAGATGTTCAGGTGTCTGTGGTGGACTGCCCAGACCTCACACAGGAACCATTCAGTTTTGCTGCTGCAGGTTAAGTATAGCTCCTATTGCCAGAGCTTTTGAAAGTGATGACACTTTATAAAATTCTTAACTTTAAATGCAGGATGCAGATAACAAAGCACTAATGAGCCCTTCTGCTGAGAGAAGAAAACAATTGTGTTTTGAACAGAATATTACTTGGATTGCAAATCTAACTTGCATCATAATTCTGTGAAGAATTGAACATTGAAATACAGATATGATGATGCAATGAAACACAATACAAGTGGGTATAAATTCCTCTCTATTTTAACAGTTGTCAATCTGTTTAAAATGAGCTGATTATTGGATTTTGTTAAAATAGTGCACAGAGGAATTTCACCAGAATAGGTTATCAATTTGTCCTAAGTAGTGCACACAAGTATTGTGTCTGGTTACCATGACAATCATATGTTTTATTTTTATTTGTAACAGAGAGTAAACCTCTAAGAGTTACCGAATATAGAAGGTGCATTTGTGAAAACAGCAAAGAATTAAATATTTTTCCTAAATCTATCCTATTTTCCTTCTAAATTTAATGTCTGCTCCCAGAGTCTGGCTTGTAAAATATTACAATCTATGGCTGTTTCCAGGGACACTATTAAAGTGTGTCTTGTGGGTCAGCCTACCTTGAGACATGGTTGGTTAGTCCTGTTGTATTTGACTTCTTAAAGATTGTCTTACTCTACAAGGAGGGGTGAGTAGACATGACAATTGGGTTTGCAATTTAACTTCTGCTGTTAGTTGAGAATCTGTTGTGTTAACACGTAGCTACTGTATGTATTCTGCTGCATTGAACTAAAATAGTACTGCATTGATGTTTCTCATATTAGTATGCTGCTGACTCAAGTAAATAAAACCTCGTCAACATAGCAAAGTGCATGATTTAGTTTGAAAACTGGCTGTCTGTTTCAATAAACTGTTAATCATTGCATGCTGTGCAAATCAGCACATTTTAAACATTATTGCTACAGAAGTGTGTGACGGCTGAAAGAATGGGTGCTAATGGGGGAGCAGGACGTGAAGAATATACCAGAGTCAAAGACGTGGGGTAGAATTTTCCCCCCCGACTAGGGGGGTTGTGTAGGGGCGGGTGCAGACTCTCCACGCTGCCATTTTATGTGGGCGGGCCAATTAAGGCCCGCCCAGTGTGACGTGCACCTGGAAGCGCTGAGCGCTCCCTGTGTGGGCAGGGGGCTTCCCTGAGTCGGGCGTGCGCTCTTTTGCGCATGTACACGAAAGAGCACAGAGGTGCCTCAGGGAGATTAGTTTTTAAGTTTTAACAATTCAATAAAGTGTTGAAAAAATTTTTATGACATGTTCCCTCATGTGAAACTGTCACATAAGCTGGGACATGTGCCTTAATTTTAATAAAAATTTTTGAGAAAATTTAAAATCATTTATGAAACCTCATCCCGCCCCTGGATGAGGTTCGATGAAAAATATGAAGGCCGCCTGGGCTCTGTTAATTATTTTAATTGTTAGTTAAATGGACTTAATAGGCCTTTGACAGTTTGGTGGGCGCGCAGCCGAGCTGGCTATGCGCCCGCCGAACTGGAAATCTGAGGGACGCATGCCCGATATCACCCCGCGTCATTTTACCCCTCGGTGAGCGGGCCCCGCCCCCGCTTGCTGAGCCGAAGATTCAGCCCACGGAGAATGGTGAGGGACAAAATCCATGGAGAAAATCTCTTTGTACCTACAATAATATATTTATTTTCCAGTTCAGTTGATTTGGGGCTTCCAAACACAGTAAGACAAATTAAATTTCTCATTGCACTAAAATAATTTATTTTGTTTTCCATCAGGGTTGACATGAGCATTCAATTCAATTAAAGGTTACTTGACTTATTGAATTTTTAGAGTTAACCTTTACTGCAGTGTGTTTTTATTTTACAGGGCTATGTGGGAAACCTCGAATAGCAGATGTGGGTGGAGTTCCTTATCTTCTACCTCTTCCACAAACTGAGAAGGTGAGGAGAATTTCCTTTTGATAAATCCTATTGGTTTTGGCAAGTGCCAAGCAGGCGTTCCCCAGCTTCAAGGACCCCAAAGGCAGAAGTCCCACCTCCTGAGACCTGCTGGCCAGTCAGAGGCTGGCATCTGTGCATTGCTCAGGAGCACCACCAGGCGGGGGCAGCAGTGGCTGCTGCCGGTAATACACCCACCCGGGGACTTGAATCATTGAAGGACCCAGGCCCGAGGCACAGTTATGAGTCCGGGGCGGGGGTGGGGGGGGTGGATGTAGGAAGGGGATTGGCGGGGGGTTGCTCTCAGCTGCCCACCCCGCCTCGTTCCCGATGCTGAGACTCTCGATCAGGCACTTTTACAGTGCCACCCCCTCCAGAAGCCCACAAGCAAAATTGCCGGGGCTTGCTTTTTGGGCTTCCCATATAGCAAGTCCTCTGCCGACCGCTGGGTGAATATCAGGCATTAATTGGCGGTGGAGTGGGAAGGCTCTCCACAAGCCTTCCCGCCACAAACTTAACCAAGGCAATGGCGGGAAGGCGATGAGGTCCTCACTCACCACCCTCGTGCCTGATTAAATTCCCCCCCTCCCACACCAAACCCACAACGGGGGAGGGTGTTAAATTTTGCCCAGCAAATCTGTTAAGTGCAGTCTACAAAAACTTGCCTTTATGTAACATCTTTTAACACAGGAAGACATAGCAAGCCATAGCAGCAGTAGATTCTTAATTGACCTCCACATACTCATTACTTACCGAACTGTTTAGTTACCTTTTAAAGGAACATGAACCTACACTTCACATGGTATATTGCTCCTGATCTTATACAACATATTCCTTCAGTATACAGCGTGTACCACCACAGGGGGTTTGTTATAATATAAAGGAATATGTATATTTTTATTTCCCTTTACAGATCTATAATCTCAATACTGTTGCTAAGGAAGTGGAACTGCCTGTTGCCTTCATCCTTGGAGCTGGAGCAGCATCATTTAAAGCTGTGGGTGTGAATGCAGAGGTAAAAGTTATAAGTGTTCCTTATAATTATGTTAACCATTTATTGTAACCTTGTATATTGGGTTGAAAATATCTCATAATACAATTGAATTCCATATTAAGCTTGAAAGCGACATACTCAAGTGCAAAACAAGAATCATAAACTTAAAGAAAGGAAATTACATTGGTGTAAGGGTAGAGATTGGCTGAGGTTAATGAGGCAAATTGACTAAAAAGTTATGGCGATAAACAAACTGAAAAACGTTCAAAATGTTCAACAAAAATATGTTCCATTAAAAACACAAAAAGTGAAAAATGGAAAAGATAAAGCAAAACCAATAGATGTAGTTTATTTGGATTTTCAAAAGGCATTCAATAAGGTGTCATACAAAAGGTTAAAATGCAAGATAAGGGCTCGTGAAATTGGGGTAATATATTAGGATGGATGGAGGATTGGCTAACAGACAGGAAGCAGAGAGTAGGGATAAATGGGACATTTTCAAGTTGGCAGGCAAAGTTAGCATAACTTTACAAAAGGGAAGTCATGTTTGGCAAACTTATTATATTTTTTTGAGGATGTAACTGGAAGGGTAGATAAAAGTGAACGAATAGATGTGGTATACCTGGACTTCCAAAAGGCATTCGATAAGATGCCACACAAAAGGTAAGGGCTCAAGATAAGGGCAAGATGGGGGGAGGTGGGGTGGTGGGGTAATATATTAGCATGGACATTAACAGACAGGAAGCAAAGCCTAGGTACAAATAGGGCATTCTTAAGTTGGCAGGCTGTGATCAGTGGAGTTTTGCAAGGATCAGTGAAGGCACTGCAACTATTTACAGTCCGTATTAATGATTTAGATGAAGAGACTGAGAGTAATGTAGCTAAGTTTGCTGATGTTACAAAACTAGGTGGGAATGCAAGCTGTGAGGAAGATCACAAGACTGCAAAGAGATATAAACACATTAAGTAAGTGGGCAACAAGGTGGCAGATGGTATTTAATGTGGGGAAATGTGAGGTTATTCATTTTGGTAAAAATAATAGAAAAGCAGAATATTTTTTAAGCAGTGTGAAATTTTGAAATGTTGATGTTCGGAGAGATTTGGGTGTACTCATATAGAGAACACAAAAGTTATGCAGGTACAACAAGCCTGGATGAGTGCAGCTCCCACAACACTGAAGAAGTTGGATACTGTCCTGGACAAAGCAGCCTGCTTGATTAGCACCACATCCACAAACATTCATCCCTCCACTACTGATGCACTGTAGCAGCAGTGTGTACCATCTACAAGATGCACTGCAGGAATTCACCAAGGCTCCTTCGACAGCACCTTCCAAGCCCATGACCACTGCCACCTAGAAGGACAAGGACAGCAGGTAAATGGGAACACCACCACCTGGAGGTTCCCCTCCAAGCCACTCACTACCCTGACTTGGAAATATATCGTCGTTCCTTCACTGTCGCTGGGTCAAAATCCTGGAACTCCCTTCCTAAAAGCACTGTGGGTGCAGCTACACCACATGGACTGCAGCGGTTCAAGAAGGCAGCTCACCACCACTTTCTCAAGGGCCACTAGGGATGGGCAATAAATGCTGGCCCAACCAGCGAAGCCCACATCCCGTGAATGAAATAAAAAAAAACAATTAGGAAGGCAAACAGCATGTTTCCCTTATTGCAAGGGATGGGAGTACCCTTGAGAAGAAAGTTGTGCTACAATTGTACAGGACCTAGGTGAGACCACACCTGCAAGCTGTGTGCTTTTTTGATCTCCATATATAAGGAAAGATAAACTTGCTTTCCAGGCGCCACATTGAAGGTTCACTAGATTGGTCCCTGGGTTGAGAGAGTTGTCCTGAGGAGAGGCTAAGTAAATTGGGCCTACACTCTCTGGAGTTTAGAAGAATGAGAGGTCATTGAAATATAGAAGATTCTGAAGGGGCTTGACAGGGTATTCACTGAGAAGTAATTTCTTCCATCTGGGAAATCTAGAACATGGATTCACAGTCTCAGGGTAAGGGGTTGATCATTTTGGACTGAGATGAGAAATTTTTTCACTCAAAGGGTTGTGACTATTTGGAATTTTCTACCCCAAAGGATCGTGGATGCTCCGTTATTGAATATATTCAAGGCTGGGAGAGATTTTTAATCTCTCAGATAATCAAGAGATATGGGGAGTGGGCAGGGAAGTGGAGTTGAGGTAGATCAGCCATGATTGTATTGAATGGTGGAGCAGGCTCAAGGGTGTATGATCTACTCCTGTTCCTATTTCTTATGTTCTTAAGAAGACAATGTAGGACATTAACATAGTTCCATTTAGGCTTCAAATTATTTTAGGAATTCAGGGAGATGTAATGTTCCAGTGATTTGGTTGGTAATTACACTACCTGGTGTGGTGCTGAACCAGACAGAGCAGGCAGGTCTCAAGTTTGATCCTTGAGTTAGCCAATCTCAGCTAAGCAGCACTCATTTCTTTTTTATGGGTATTGTCTCCAACCATTTCTCATTGGCATAGTCAACCAAATGTTTCTTGATGTGTTGCAAATATATAATGACCCAATTTGGAAATCATTAAAAATTGTGATACTTATGAATTTGTCAGGTTCATATAAGAGGAGGCCAATATTTTTGTGCATAAGGTGAGAGCTCCGAGAGATGCATTTGTGATGATGGTGAGGGAAGTAGGGCCTACAGTAACTGCTATTAAATTCTGATGATTAAGAAATTATGTTTGTATTGAGAGCATTTCCGTTCATACAGTTTACTTGTAACTTAGTGCCATCCTATAAATCTCCTGATGTGATGTGTAAGATAATCTGCTCACTGATTTTATGTGGTTTGTTTTACTTTAGCTTATGCCCAATGTCTTGACCAAAGGAGGTGGTAAACCTGAAGCGAATCACAGTTATTGTGCCAAAATAAACCCTGTGACGGGTGAGTGTATCCTGGAGAAATATGGTGAAAAGTACAAGACCTACGATTTTGCGCTGCTGGCAAACTTGTACATTAGTGAGGGGAAACCAGGAAAGGTGAATAGAATCCCCTGACATTTTGCAAATGAAGTATTTTATGCTGCTAATGTGGTTGCAAGTTCCATATCAGGGTGTCTTTATTATATCAAAAACACAAATGTTCTGATAAATATCTACCGAATTCAGATTTTACTTTTCCGAATAAAAGGGGAAATCCATGTTGGTACCTTTTTATAGATTAGTGGTTTTGAGGTGAGAGAAGTGAAGCAACATATTTCCAGCATCCACAGTATTTTGATTTTATAATGTATTTTCAAATCTATTTTAATGTTTTTGCCACATTTTGCATCACATTTAGAAGTCTAGTTACTGTACTTATTCCTTTATGGTGGTATTAGGAAATTATCTCTGTGGGTTTGAAATTATACTGTATGATATGGTAAGAAATGGTTTGATGCTTTTGTGGTTAATATTGCATAGTCCAATTTCAATGCATGTATCTAAAATATATTAATGGGTTTACAATAAAATGTGTGCACAGATTCTTCAAACTGATTTTGACTTGTGGTATGACCAGATTAATATTGTTGTGAACTAGGTTGTTGAAGTAAGAAGCAGCAGAAGAACAGGACAGAGTAACTTTGTAAGCTGCATGAGGGAAACACTTGAACGGCACTATGGAGATAAGCCTGTAGGAATGGGAGGGACGTTCGTCATTCAGAAAGGAAAAGCTAAGATTCATGTTATGGTGAGTCCCAATACATGTCATGTTTTTTACATAGTGCTGCAATTGTGTATGAGGGACAGAGCAGATTCAGGCGTGGATAGGTAAGAATACTGCAGAGACATTGAAGGTACAGTTTCCGACTCGGGGCCAGAACATGCTAGCTTGATGGGGTGAAGTCCTTATTGGAAAATCGTGCACAAGCTGCTCATAGAAAGTGTTACGCCCAGGTTAGGAAGGATGAACTGACTCCTCCCTTTGTCCTACTCCTGGGTTGGTTATAACAGAGTTTGAATTTAAAAAGGAGGCGGTATTGCCAATTCAGTATATTCTTAACTTGTGTATAGCTCGGTGTAAAGAATAAGCCAGCCAGGTTCCTTAAGTTAACAAGTAAAGAGTTAGTTTTATTGCTAGAACTCACTCAGGTAAAGATGCAGAAATTAACAAAGATTCAAAATGTATAATACATCCAACTTCCCACTAATGCAAAATAAAAGCACACAGGCCCCCACGCCCCTCCCCTTGGCCAAATAAAAAGTGAAGTCCAAAAAAATTTTTTCAGGGATTGTCCAGATGCTTGTTTGCAGCTGAAGGGTCACTTTCCACAGTAGCTGTTGGTATTTGGATTTCTCACTAGAATAATCGGTCTGAGGCCGTGGCTGGCTGATTATCTTTTCTCTTGGAGACAGTGGTATTGATTTGGGATCCCCCTTTTAAGAGCTGTTAGTTTGTAGCAATGAGGTTTTCAGGTGGGTTTTCAAACCACAAATAGCTCAGCTTTGATGAGAGGTTTCAGAAGAGAGAAGGGGGCGTTAAGGCTGCTGCACCTTCTGCCCCCGTGCTAATTTCCTGACTAAGTTCAAATCCAGTATATTCGACACCCAAGAGCTGGGCAACATGACTTCTCTCCAGTTTCAATTATTATCGGATTATTTTAGCCGCTATCTCTGAGAGCTCCATAGACTGGGCGAAATCATCCCAAATTTGTATTATGTGCAGTAACGGGCATGAAAAAAGATGTTTTACCTGCCAGCTGAAATCACTCCATTAATGATTCCCCTTCAGATTTGGTTTCTCTTTTACCACCTGAAATATCAGCTCACTGGTGGCAAGGCAGCAGAAATTGTACCTCAAATTTCTCTGGAATGAATCTGTGTCCTTGGCAGAATAGGAAACATGTGGAAAGCTCAGCTACTATCATTTATCATTCTACTATGGACCCAGATTCAAACAATGCCTGTGGTGTGGATCTGATAATTGATCAGGACCTAATTGTAGTGGAAGTTGGTGTGTCCTCAGCTAATCTCTGGTGTCAAGGTGGTTCCAAGATGGAAATTCAGAACCATGTCAACTCCTGCAATAGAACTAATAATCCCATATCTGAACCAGGCCAAGTCCAAACTGCTGCAGGTGATTGGAATGATGAACCAGGATATAAGAGGAGTAAACCAGTTGATCAGCTATAGGTAGAGCACTGCTCCGACAGGCAGGGTGATCCAAGCTGGGCAACTGGGGAAAAGCAGCTCTAGTAAGCTACATGATTGTTGCTAGATAAACTCCAGCTATATTCCAGCATGCACTTGCAGACCTGAACACTGGCTCTATCAACTTGCACTGAAGCTCTCTCAATTTTAGCAAGTAAGATGTGTACTTATGGGGAATGAGTCTGTACTCCCTATTCAGCCAACAGAAACAGTGTAGATTGGTGTGGGTCTCTGTATCTTGACTTGGAGGCTCTTAAACATAATAATATGTTTTGGTGTGTCAGGCTGACCAATAATATAACCTTTGAGAAGAGTAAACTTTATCGCTGTATTATTGAAAAACAGTTTTTCCTTGTATTAGGAGCTGCCAGTTGCAAGATCTTGAACGGTATGGAGAGGAACTTTGAAGGATTTAAAAAAAAATTTTTAATGAGTAGAAGCTGTACAAATATAAACAGACCCTTTTAATTTTAACCGTGTTTGGTATTTCTTTAGTTTTAAAGTTGTTGAGTTTTTTTTCTAGCCTGAGTTTTCTCCCTGTCCTCTGGACAGTGATGAGGCTGTAAACAATTGGCTGAAGTTCTTTGACATGACTGCTCCTCTCGTCTGCCAATCAGTGTTTGTGTCCCGGGATCTGGTAAGTATTGAAGTCTGACCAGCATTTACAAATGTTAGGTATTCTATGTCCTTCAATGACTTTTAAAAGTAAAGATTCAAATTTGATGTTTAACCTATATCTGCTTTATATTTTTTCAGGGTTTATCTTAATTTAAAGATCTTTTTAATTTGGTGTGATCTTTTATAAAGGAAGAGTATGCTTTCTACACTTTATTTTAGGAGGTCTTTTGATGGGGTAAATGCAGAAAGTGGTGTAACACAAAGCCATGCAGATCAGAAGATACCAGGTTCAATATTTGTCTCTGCCGCGTTAGTGAAGCTCGGCCAAGACAGCAGTTAGTGTGCTACAGTTGGTCCAAGTACCCCAGGGCTGTGGTCGGGAATGTTATAAGTTAGCATTCCAGCTACTCATAGCCAAATAACAATACCTACTCAAATATGTGCCTGTGTAGATGTCAGCACCTCACTGTTGTTAGTGACTGTGATACCCCAGCAAGAGTTGGTGTATTAATGAGAGGATGTAACAAAAGGAGGGGGAGATGCTTTGAAATTTAAAAGGGGGACAAAAGTATTTTTATGAACCTACTAATTGTAACGGAAACTTGGAACTTTTTGTTGTCGTAACCTACATTTGCTTTATGCAGCTGTACAGCCTGATTATTCACCAAGTAAACAGTAGGAGAAACATTGGGAATCTAAACTCATAACTCAAATAAATTTGTTTTTACACACAAATATCTCATTTGAATTATATTCTGGTCTTTCAGATTGAGGTCTCTTTGGTAGTGTATTACTCCATAAATTTCTAGCTGAACTGGCACCCTCCAATCATTTGGGTGTATGTTTTTAGAGATTAAAACTGAAACAATAAGACCAGTCAAGGTTAAAGTACTTCATTATTGTTTCAATACTTTTTGCTGTTTTCCTTGCACTTCTTAGGGTTGATAAAAATGGAAGTATGTTGCCATTTCTCTCATGGTGTTAAACAAAGATGATATGCAAGACTGTAGTGTTAATTTTGCAATTTTCTAAAAGCAAAATACAGGAATGGGCCACCAAAACCTTCACTGGAGCTCACTGTATGCAGTTTTTATTGTTGCCCCTGTTTTAAAATGTACTAGCTGACCTGTTTTCTTTTACAAGGGATTTGACCTTCGAGTGGAGCATACCCATTGTTTCAGCCATCATGGAGAAGGTGGGCACTACCACTACGACACTACCCCAGACACTGTGGAATACCTGGGCTACTTCTTGCCAGCAGAACTCCTTTATCGAATTGATCGGCCAGAGAAAACTCACAAAATAGGGCGTGATTAGTAACACTTGCAGGCAATCCTTTTGAAAATGTAACAAGGCCTTCAATTCTGAATTCATTCAGTAATGCTGTGAATGCTGAATTGTCAGTGCTATCATTAGGATTTCAGTGAAGTGTGATAATGAGTGTATTAACTTTTCCTACTCGGTCAACTTGAATTGTGAAAACCAGTCAACAGTATAATTATGGAATTTATAGTCATTTGGTAGTACAGAACTTGAGCATTGCTGAAAAAAAGAGACATTTTGTCAAAGCTTTTTGTCCTGATGAGTGGAAGATGAAAAGCTTCGACAAAATGTCTCTTTTTTTCAGCAGTATGGCATTTATCCTCTTTTGTGTTTGGAGAGAGCATTTTGAAAAAATGAATTTTGGGTAAATTTTGAGTGGTTACAGGTCTAACATTGGGGATGAGAAGAATTTGTAGAAGTTATTATGTAATTTGTTTTCAGTGGTTTATGGGTATTAGTACATTAAGCTTAGTGACACTATTGGACCAAGATTCAATATAGTTCTCTGATCTGTACTTTTATAATTTTCAGAATTATGTAGAAAATCTTGTTTGTGGTTCTATGAAAAGAATGTGGATACGTCGTTTCAAATGGAAACTTGAGCCCATTTCATTATGTATGGGTCAACATTAAGATCTAAAATTATTATTCAAACATTTAGTCCTGTAGAATATCAAATCTTCATTAATAAAAGATTGCGATAGTGAAGATCAGTGATTTGGATTTATTCATTGTAACTCCTTAGCTTTTGTTAAAAGCCATTTTAATTTTTACAGCTATTTTGAAGAAATGTTGGAGGATATGGTCCAAAAAGCCCATTCGTGGCAGATCTTGATTGACGAAAACATTTATTACTGATTGTGTTAAAGTAATTTCCAAAATAGATATTAAAATATTTTACCTTTCTTTTCATATTCAAAGAATGGTTGATAATTGATTAACAATAATCAAATTAAAGCTAATGAAATTGTTATGATTGTGACCTCTGTTTGGAAACAGGACTATAGTTTTCCCATTCAGTGGGGATTGCTGGCACAGGTTAGGAGATCAGAATAAACTGTGTGGCATCACTTTAGGTTTATAAACAGTACTTTTTTTAAACGCAAGTAATGGATGCAAATGTGCTGGTAGAACAATAAAACATATTGAAATGTTTAAAATGATGCAAAGGTATAACAAAGTAAAAAGTAAAAAGAGGAATGCACATCACAATCACAGCAGGGGGATTATTATCAATTCAGATCCAGGAGATAAAAGTCTAACAGAATGCAATTTAAATTACTACAGCAATACAAATCTACTTATGTTCAGCCAAATTAATGGAGACTAAGAGATAGTGTATTAGGTTTTTCCATCATCTTGAGCATGCTTAGTGTTTGATATGGGGACATTGCAGGGAGCAAAAGAAATAAACTTTACAATAAACTTGAGGTTGCTTTGAGTTTGACATAATCCTTTCTGCTGTTGTTATCTCTGCTAGCTTTTATGTTGTCTAGGAAAGCTAATCTTTTTTCAATTGAATACGATGGTATCCTAAATGAGAAGACAGTTTGAGGTTGCTACAGCTTTTTAAATTTTGTATTTCCATTGATCAATGAACGTGACAACTTTTTTTGGTCTTTATTTTGACTTAATATTATAATCAACTTTCTTATTCCAGATTCAGTTGCTAGGGACTTCTGCTTAGTGCCACTCTCCTGTGCATCAACTGTGTTTTTCCTTCCCTACTTTAAAGTGATTCTTCCTCTAACTCCTAAGTTGATATTAAATATGTATTTACATTGGGCAGAATTTTGCCCTCGGATGGCGTGCGGGCCCCACCGGCTCAGCGGCAGGCGGACAGCCGATATCCGCCACTGAAATGGGGCCCGCCGCCATTTTGAGTGCGTTGGGTGGGGGGAGGGAATCCCCAACTGTCAAAGTGCGCTCTTTCGCGCATGCGCGCTAAAAAGTGCACTGCTCCCTGAGGCAAAGTTCTGTCTCAGGGAGATTAGTGACAGGTAAGAAAAGTCAAAAAATAGAAAAATTAAAAAATTATTAACATGTCCTCCTCATGTGACAATGTCACATGAGATGGGACATGTCAATAAAAATGACATAAACTTTATTAGACTTTTTAAAAACTGACATGAAACCTCATCCGGCCAGTGGATGAGGTTTCATGCTTTATCAGAAGCCCGTTGGGGCTCCTGGTCTGTGCGCCAGCCTTAAGGTTGGACGGGCAGGTCTTTAATGATCTTAATTAGCCTGTCAATGGCCTTAATTGGCCATTGACAGGTAGGCGGGCGGACAGCTGATTTCGCCGTCTGCACGCCTTCCTAAAAATTTGAAGGGACCGGGATGACGTTGGGGGTTCCTCCCGACATCATCCCGTGTCATTTTCCCGTTGGCGAGCTGGCCCCACCCCCAAATCGCCGACAGGAAAATTCAGGCCGTAGTTTCTGACTGTTTTGAGAAAACTAGATTAGTACAATTCCAACTTGTATATTTTTTTGCCCTGAAAGGATTTTCAAGATTAATTTCCAACTCTTTATAACCAAAATAATCTTGGAAATGTAGTTTAATGAATAATTATTGCATTTGCAGGTCCATCCATTTATAAATGGACACCTTAGTTGGAACTGTAAGTCAATTTTTAAAAATATAAGAAAGGGTTCTTTTTTATGATTTGTGCTGGTGTTTTGGGAAAAATAAATAATCCTGTCCTTTTTTTCCATGAAATCATCATCCTTAACCATTGCACAGCATATAGTGTAAAATGATATTAGGTAGGGTGTAAAATGTGCAGCTGAATTGCTTTCGCCTGGCAATAGAAATTAAAGTTAACCCAACAATCCTTATAGGCTCGCATATTAATAATGACCACTTGAACGAGATAACAAAGGACATCAAGGATGGTCTGATTGCTCTCCGTTTCTTCCTTGAACAGAGGCCCGAACAATCCCCATCCACCACTACTCTCCTCCGTCTGGCTGAACTTGTTCTCACACTGAACAGTTTCTCCTTAAACTCCTCTCACTTCCTCCAAATAAAAGGTGTGGCTATGGGTACCCGCATGGGCCCCAGTTATGCCTGTCTCTTTATGGGTTATGTGGAACATTCCTTGTTCCAGTCCTACTCCGGCCCCCTCCCACAACTCTTTCTCCGGTACATCGATGATTGCTTACTGCTGCTTCATGCTCTTGTCTGGACCTGGAAAAATGTATTAATTTTGCTTCCAATTTTCACCCCTCCATCATTTTCACATGGTCCATCTCTGACACTTCCTTTCCCTTCCTTGACCTCTCTGTCTCAATTTCTGGTGATAGACTGTCCACCAATATTCATTACAAGCCTACCGACTCCCACAGCTACCTCGACTACAGCTCCTCACACCCCGCTTCCTGTAAGGAGTCCATCCCATTCAGTTTCTTCGCCTCCGTCGCATCGGTTCTGATGATGCCACTTTCAAAAACAGTTCCTCTGACATGTCTTCCTTCTTCCTTAACCGAGGTTTTCTACCCACGGTGGTTGACAGGGCCCTCAACCATGTCCGGCCCATCTCCCGCACATCTGCCCTCACACCTTCCTCTCCCTCCCAGAACTATGATAGGGTCCCCCTTGTCCTCACTTCAGCATGATGCCACCACCAAACACATCTTCCCTTCACCCCACCCGGCGGCATTCCCCAGGGATTGTTCCCTCCGGGACATCCTGGTCCACTCCTCCATCACCCCCTACACCTCAACCCCCTCCCACGGCACCTTCCCATGCAACCGCAGAAGGTGCAACACCTGCCTCTTTACTTCCCCTCTCCTCACCGTCCAAGGGCCCAAACACTCGTTTCAAGTGAAGCAGCATTTCACTTGCACTTCCCTCAATTTAGTCTACTGCATTCGCTGCTCCCAATGCGGTTTCCTCTACATTGGAGAGATCAAATGCAGACTGAGTGACAGCTTTGTGGAACACCTTCGGTCTGTCCGCAATCATGACCCAGATCTCCCTGTCGCTTGCCATTTCAACACTCCACCCTTCTCTCATGCCCACATGTCCGTCCTTGGCCTGCTGCATTGTTCCAGTGAAGCTCAACGCAAACTGGAGGAACAGCACCTCATCTTCCAACTAGGCACTTTACAGCCTTCCGGACTGAATATTGAGTTCAACAATTTTAGATCATGAACTCTCTCTTCCATCCCCACCCCCTTTCTGATCCCCCTTTTTTCCAATAATTTATATAGATTTTTCTTTTCCCACCTATTTCCATTATTTTTAAATGTATTTCCATCCATTGTTTTATCTCTGCCTTTTAGCCTATTTCGATCCCTTCCCCCACCCCGCCCCCACTAGGGCTATCTGTACCTTTATTATCACATTCCTTAGATAATATCACCAGCTTCAACACCTCTTTGTCCTTTCGTCTATGACATCTTTTGGCTATCTCCACCTATCACTGGCCCTCTATCCAGCTCTACTTGTCCCATCCCCTCCCCCCTTAAACCCACTTATATTTCACCTCTTTTCTATTTTTCCTTCGTTCTGTTGAAGAGCCATATGGACTCGAAACGTTAACTGTGTTCCTCTCCGCAGATGCTGTCAGACCTGCTGAGTTTTTCCAGGTATTTTTGTTTTTGTTTTTGACATCAAGTAAGGGATCAGTTTCTTAAGGACTAAAGAGTGGAGAGAAAATTGGGGGACAAAACTTGCTAAGAAAAAGTATTGGCAAAACTGTAGGTTACTTTTATCTAGCAAAATATCTTCCTTCTCAGTTTAGCAAAGAGAGTCATACTGAATTTGTAGAATTAATGTGGTTTCATGTTGTTGAAAACCGTACAGAGACAGACTTGTATTTTATTTGCTATCCGCAGCTGACAGCGTTACACTGGTTGACTGTTCCACGGCTCCGTTGGAATTCTCATAAGTGAAGCTTACTCACCTTTACTACATATTTGTGCATCTGTTAGACTTCAACTCATTGACTACTCATATTTGTACAATTAATAAGGCTTATGTTATCAAATTGCACTGTACATAAGCTTAGTGATGGAAAGTCTTAATTTGAATATTATTGGAATGTTGTTAAGGAGTCTTTAAGTTGGCATCTCCTTAAGTGCCAGAATACTGTAATGTAGCTTACTCTGGGGCTTAGTATAGAGTCCAAATCCCACACACCACACGCACAAATTGCAGAAAATGCTGATGAACCTATGGATGTTTTCATAGGGTGGATGAACAGGTCTTGGTGTGAATTAGGATATGGGCAGCAGAGTTCTGATAAACTCAAGTTTACAGAGATTACAGAATAGGAAGCCGGCCAGGAAAGCATTGAATAGTCAAGTCAATAGGGGTAACAAAAACAAGGATGAGGGTTTCTGCAGCAGATGTGCTGAGACAGGCAATGCCACAGAAGTGCAAGTGAGCGGTCTTTGTATCGGTGTGACTATCAGGTTAGAAACTCATCTCGGGTTCATGTAGAATGCCAAGGTTGCAAATGACCTGTTTCAGACTTGGACAAGGAGAGGGATAGAGCTGGTGGCTAGGGAATGGAGTTTGCGAGGTGGACCAAAGACAATGGTTATAGTCTTCACAATATTTAGTTGGAGGAAATAACTGCTCATCCAGTACTGTATGTCAGACAAGCAGTATATGGAAAATCAGAGGTGGTGAGGTAGTGCTGGGTATCATCAGCATACATACAGAGCCTGACTTTCTGTTTTCTGATGATGTGATCAAGGGGCAACATGTATATGAGAAATAAGAGGGAGCCAAGGAGAGTTTCTTGGGGATCTTCACAGGTAATGGTGCAGGAGTGGGAAGAAGCCATTTCAGGGAACTTTCTGGTTACAACTCAATAGATAGGAATGGAACTTAGTGAGGACAGTCCCATCCAGTCGGACAATGGAAAGGCACTGGAGGAGGATGATGTGATCAACTGTATCAAAGGCTGCAGATAGGTCAAAAAGGATGAGGAGGGATAGTTTATCACAGTCATACAGCATGCCACACTACCCTTGTTAATAGGCCAGTTACACTTTTGTAACTAGCTATTCTCATGAGCTTACATTGCATTAAAGAAAGACAATCTCAACATCTGTGTCAGACTTCCATACCACATTTCTCTTGACGGTGTTCCAGCCAGAGCAAAATTTTAACCTCTCACTCTCCGCCAGCTCTCCATGTTTGGGTATTGGTCAATTGAGTTACCAATCAAATTTATCACAGTGCTTCAAGATAAGAACTTCACTGAGAGCAGCCTCTTTCCAAGCTTATGTGAATGTAATCATTCCAATGTATCACAACCAAGATTCTTCTTTGAAATGTCTTCATGAACTTCATTACCTAACACAGTAAGAACGAAAAGTCATCTTGCATAGATGCTTCAATAAGCTCTAATTTGCATCTCAATGGGCAGGATGTTCTGGACGTCGGACGGGCATGGAGGGGGGCCCAGGAGCCAGAGAATGGTCTGCCGCCTGTGATCGGCCCCCAACTGCGAAATCATGCTGGCTGGCCAATTAACGGCCAGCCAGCATGAAAGTCACGCTGAGGAGCTCAGCGCTGCCAGGGTGGGGGTGGGAGGAGGGCAAGTGGTGAAGTCTGTGCACGTGAGGAGGATCGTGCGCTGAAAGCTCCCCAAGGGCACAGAGCTGCCTCAGGGAGCTGAAGAATTGTACACACCAAAATAAAGATTTTAGAAACGATATAAACATGTCCCCACATGTGACTCGGTCACATGAAGAGGGACATCTTAAAACTGATGTTAAAAATTGTTTATTAGTTTTTTATTTACTGTTGGAAATCTCATCCTGCCCGTGGTTGAGGTTTTGTCAAAAATGCAAAGGCCACCTGGCTGATTCGCCTGCCCGCCAACCCAACGGTTGAATGGGTATGGGCAGCGAAAAATATAAATAAATTCATTGACTAAGGGCCTTAATAGGCCTCTTAATTGTCGGTGGGTGTGCTGCCAACTCTCGCATGTGCCCGCCGACTGAAATATCGCGAGAGTGCGTGATGACGTTGGGGCAATTGCCTGACGTCACCGCGCGTGATTTTAGGCCAGATCGGGATGTGAAATCCTGCCCAATGTGTGTGTGTTCTGCACATTTTAGCCCTTGCAAAAGGTTTAACTTATAGTAACATTTTAATATGAATTATCCAAATTTCCACTTTGATTAAATAATCAAAAATCCTTACATACTTATAATACAATATCAGCTGTACATTTATTCATTTGAGTGTGCAAGCAGCTATCAGGAGTTGGATCAGGTGAAGTCAGATTAGGCCTACCAGAGGGATTCATTTCTCTCAAAGCATGTAAAAGCACCACTCAGTTCTCATCTTTAAAATGGACTTAACAAAATCAGTACTGTGCTCTCGTGACTAACCTTTGTGTTCTTCAGTGCTGAATGAAATATTCACCATTTGTTTTGGTTACATGCCAATTTAGCGACCTGAGAAGTGTGAAATAAGCATGAGTAAGGCAATGTTAAGATCGCCTTGTTTCCTTTCAAATATTTTAAAATCTGTGCCAAAAAACGGTCTAATTAAAATTAAAAGCAGCTGTCATTTTGTAAGCCCCCCAAAAAAGTATTTAACACCTTTTAAGAAAAAGAAGAATTACATGGCTCCAGAATCTCTACCTCACAGCATGGGTGAGAATTCATATTTCACCATCCCATAGTGCAGCGTCCTAATACACGAATAAGCTGTGCCTCAGCTTTTGCTGGCAGAAATGCTGTTGTTATTAAGCTTATTCAGTATAGGTATAGAATTGTCTTGTATTCATGTAATGGTATGGGAAGAGATGCTTGAATGTTTGTTTCTCCTACGTCAAATGACTTTGCCCAAGAGGGAATGCCTACTATTGCACCGATCTCTGCGAGCAAGTGCTTTGTGTAGATATCTTGAAGCCAGGACAAAGTCCTGCACTATTCTTGTCTTTAGGGACTTTAAAGGGCTCTAGAAACCACCAAACACCAGTACAATCACAGCAAGAGTCAGTAGAAATCAATCAGCAGGTAGCCTGAAAATAGTTAATAATCCTTTTAAATAGTGCTTGTGAACAATCCTTCTTGCTGCTGAAAGCATGTTCAACTAGCTGTGTGTGTTTAAAAGACAGTGGCCCAGAACATCCGAGGAGCGGCAATCACAGTCGGATTGCAACTTGGCTCCTTTTCACTTGCCCACGTCGGGAGCTGCATATTTCTCGCCCCAGCTTCCGACCCGGGCCTGGTGAGGAACGTGCAGCACAGCAGCTCTAAAGTCCAGAGCAGGGCAGCAGCAGTGGAGGAAATGAAGCCATGCCCTCCTTTTATGGCACTAGTGCGATAGGGGTGTGGTTGGGGGTTGTGTGTGGTGGTTGGAGGCGTGGCCGGGAGGGCAGTAAGAGGGTGGGAGGATAGTTGGGGTGTGGGAGGATAGTTGGGAGCGTAGCCAGAGGCTGGAGTAGTCAGGGGATAGGGTGGTTGCAGGGGTTGGAAGTAGTCGGGGTTGTGGTTGGGGTTTGGGGTAGTTGGGAGTAGAGCGGTAGGGGGGTGGGGTGTCGGGGGTGGGGGTAGTTGGAGTGGTCGAAGGGTGGCTGGGTAGTTGGGTGGTTAGCTGGGGGTGGGGGAGGGGATGGGAGGCAGTCAGGAGTTGGGGGTTCAGGAGAGTAGTTTGGGGGTCCAGTGGAGGGGGGAGGGGTCGGTGGTGGTGGGGGGTGGGGTGTCAGTACCATACATACCCAGGAATTAGAAATTGTTTCAATCCTTTTAACTTTTCCTGGATAACTATTCTGCTAAAATAGTCGGAACCATCCGAAGTTTCCAATTTAAATCAGAGTTTTGTTCCAGGTGCAGGATAATTGTCATCGGAAGTTTAAACTTCCCAGGCAATTCTTGTGCAGTCTTTGCATTGTAACTTCTGGGGTACCTTTGGGGTACAACCCCTTGGAGATCAGAAGTGCAGGTCCATAAATTGGAGTGTTGCACTTCAAATCTGCAGGTCTGGCATCAAGCCAGCATTGCACACTGATTAACATCACGGTCTGCTTATTCTGCATACCCTGTACTTAAGGTGGATGCACACTGCATGTGCTAATGCTGTCACCAATGTGGTGTCTGGCATGACTCTAAGCAGATGTGTATGCAAGCGAGTCACATTTTAGACCTTGATGGTTGCACCTAGTGTCGAAAAATAGACATTAAACAGGCAAATTTTGCAATCATGGCCTTTAATTGAGAATTGTGCTATATAAGTAATACATCTCCAGAGGATCCATTATGCATGAAGAAAACCTTTGATCTTTTATAGTTAGTGAATCATACTAAAGAGATTGTAAATTTGAAAGTGAAGGCTTTGGATGAAATATATGATCATTTGCATTCAAAATTAATTAACAGAGAATGATGCAAGTCAAAGTTATGTGTGAGGTTATAAACCTGACTGGCATGCTTGTAAACCTGATGTTGCAAACATTCTGTGGTAATAGCCTAAGGACCAAACTAACGTAATGTGAAATCTATACATAGTTTATGAAAACACAAAGCATTTAATTATATGAAAACATCCGACCCGATGCTAGGATAGCTATTTGCTCAGAAACTTTGATTCTTTTGTAGCAGATTTGTAAACTTATATTAGTAACAATGCAACATTTAAAGGTCATTTAAATGGTAGTTTTTGGTCTATGAGCTTTTGAAAAATTAGCTTGCAAACTGCAGCTGAAAACTTGTAAGAGAATTTAAAGTTTCATTTCTAGTCTATATCTTAATCTTTGTGCCACTGATGAGGGGTACTTCCTGGATTAATCCTTTCCTTTAATAATTCACAGGACTGCTTGTTATGACACACTAGTTGGTAAAGCTGAGTTCTTTAAAATGCCAGAGCTTAAACAACTGTCATAACCTATATTTTCAAGTGGTATGTTTGAGAGGCAGCTCTAAATTCAGGAATCAGACCACCAGTTCTCAAGGGATTTTTATATCAACTTACATGAGACATTTATTAATTTACACAAGTTCAAGATATACACGCGGCTACAAATTACTACTATCATAACTTTTATCTAATTCCCAGCCAATCTCCATTAAGGCAACAGCAACCCGTAGACTTTAAGCAGACACCAGACAAAGCATTTTCACATTCATAAAATGAGGTTCCTTTCACTTTGGTTCCTTTGCAGACCCAGTGGTAGGCTTACAGGCTTTGATCTTACATTGCCCCTGCTCTGCACACACAAAACTGCTATCGGTTATGCCCAGCACGTCTCACTGAGTGTAAATTCTCATTGTATCACCAGCCCCTTTGAACTCCATCTCTTCTAACAATAAAACCCCTTTCATAGTACCAATTTTATTAGTAATATAAACATTGCTTGGTCTCTGCTAGCTAGGTGCCAGATTTCACTCCCCTTCTTGAATGAACAAAATGCAAATGCACTCTACCTCTCTTACGTCTCAAAATTAGTATACATCTAAGCACCCAGACTTTAATCCAATTAAGACACACCCACAGACTAAACCTCTATTTTAAAAAAAATTCCAATAATATTATATACATTAACAGCTTCATGATACTGATCAATACAAAGGGTATTTACAAGAAGGCTGCAATTGCTGACAATGCAGTGCATGCGCAGTTGTAACATTTTACTCCATGACATATGACTTTGTGAGAGACGGAGAGCAGAATCAAAATCAAAAAAAGTTAAACCGACTTTCCAAAATAAAAAATATGCACACAATTTAACAGAAATAAGGTTTCAAAAAAAAAATACTTGACACAAAGTTAAATGTCAGCCAGAAACTAGGCGCATGTTCCGCTTTCCCCTCAACCGCCAATTCAATTCAATGCAACAGGGTTGTCACAGTGGTTATATACAGCCTGTGTCATTCAAGGATATAAAAAAAATTTTGCTTATATAATCGGGAAGGGAAAACAAAGTTTCTTTAATTGTTTTAATATTCCCCTCCCCTCTATCACAGGGTTTTTTTTTTAAACACGGGTTTTGCTGAAACTGTGACTCTGGCCAATGACGTCATTGGTTTTCTGTGCATGTGCGGACAAGTGTGCATGCGCAGATGGGTATCGGTGACCATATTGTGTGGCTGTCTTCCATTAGCAAGAGACACAGGGCAGAATTTTTCAATGAGCAGGCAGGCGTGCCCGACCTGCTCGAGCGTAAAATGATGCGATGACATTGGGCGAGTATCCCAACGTTATTGTGCACTCGTGCGATATTTCGCTCAGGAGGGACGCATGGGATCAGAGCCGCGCCCGCCATAAATTAACAGGCCAGTTAAGGCGTTTGACAATCCAATTGACGGTGATTTAACGTTGCCCGTGCGATTTTCACATGTCGCATGGGCAAAAGGGGCAGCCACAATTTGCAAAATCTCATCCATGGGCACGGTAAGAAGGGTCAGCAGTATTATCAATGTGAGTAGTGAAGAGTTTTGGAGATAACTTGCTGCTGTTGGCTTATTGGTACGTGGCAGCTTCATCTCTGATCGGGGCTTCATTCTTAACATTTCCAGGCTTCATTTCTGGACTCATTGGCTTCTTCCAGGCCCCCTGAGGATTCAGACCGTGTGGACCCTTCCAGGTATCAGACAGCCTTCCCTTACCCTGGTAATGGGGATTGTGGTCTCAGCTGGAGGCACCTCCTCTGAGGAGGAAGAGAGGGGCAGAAGGGAGAGGAGGCCAGGTGGCCCAATGCAGCTTCCAATGGAGGGACCTGTGGAAGGAGAGGTGCAGGCACAAGCGGCACAGGGTCAGCAGATGGTCCAAGGCGGAAGAGGCTGCAGGAGTTGCCACTATCCTGTTGCCAGGGTTCACAGGCAGCGATGCAGCTACCTCAATATGTCCGAGGTGCAATGTCAAAGGAGGCTCCACCTCTCAAGGGAGACTGTGACCTCCATCTAGCAGATGATTGGTCCTGAGATCAGCTCCGACTGTGTGAGTGGACACCCCATGCCACTGGCTCTGAAGGTCACAGTGGCTCTCAGCTTCTATGCCTCCAGCTCTTTCCAGGGCTCAGTGGGGGATCTGTGTGGAGTCTCCAAATCAGTTGTCCACAGTTGCGTCAAAATGGTGACAGAAACTCTGTTCAGGTGGGCATTGACTTTCATTCATTTCCATATGGACAAGGCCAGCCAGGCTGAGCGAGCCAGAGGCTTTGCAGTGATTGCTGGGCTCCCCCATGTCCAGGGTGCAATAGACTGCACACATGTGGCCATCAAGGCGCCAGCAGGCCAAGCAGGTGCCTTCGTCAACAGGAAGGGCTTCCACTCGATGAACGTGCAGATAGTGTGTGACCACAGGATACTGATTCTGTAAGTCTGTACAAGATACCCTGGCAGCCCCCATGATGCCTACATCCTCAGGCACTTCCAGGTGCCGAGGCTCTTCAATGCTCCAGCCCGGCTGGATGGATGGCTGCTGGGTGACAGGGGCTATCCTTTGAACAGGTGGCTGATGACGCCTCTCCGCCACCCAAGAACAGAGGCCGAGCAGCGATACAACTGGTCTCATGCCTCCACAAGGGCGGTGGTGGAGAGAACCATAGGTCTTCTCAAGATGTGCTTCCGATGCCTGGACCATTCAGGGGGCGCACTGCAGTAGCCCCCAGAGTGGGCATCAATGATAGTGGGTGCATACTGCGCTCTCCACAATCTGGCACTGGCAAGGAGGGGACACACTGGTGGAAGAGGATCTTGACGCAGCTCCACTGGCCACAGAGGATGAATCCAGTAGTGAGTCAGAAGAGGAGCACAGTGAGGAGAACACTGAGGGCGTGGAGGCAGACCTCGGTAACCTCCAGGGAGGCAGGGACATCTTGATCCAACAGCCCTTCAGCTAGGCTGCCAAATAAGAGCTACCACATCATGCCAGGGCTGCCACCTCCATCCTGGACCGCAAAACGATTCTTTGCCTTGGCCCCCAAGATATACTCAGTGCCTGGGCAATAAAGTTCCAAACCACCCACGTCCAGCAATACATACTGGCCTACCCTGCACCTACAAAACAAATGAAGCATACTCAGGCCAAATACACAAAAGCAAATGTAATTTAGTGTTGGAACTCACATAGTATTGAACGGAACATTATCCGGTTTTGGTAGTCACACCATTAAAAAAAGAAAAACAAAATGAGGGAACAAAATATCACCCATGATCAGTACTCCCTTGTGCTTAAGGTGCTTTAAACTTACCTTTAAGGGTGCTGCGTCTAGGTGCCCCCCTCACTGGCACCGGCATTGGAGACAGCCTGCTGACTCTGCTGATTACTTTGGCTGTCGCCCTCTGGCCAGTGGGGCCTGTGCTGGCCCTGCCTGGCAGGGAGCGGCCAGTGCCATGGCTGGCATCTCCCCAGTCACCGCAATCTCATCAGATGCGACGGTCACTGGCAGAGGGGCGGAGGAGCTGCTGCCATCATCCAGAGCACCCTGAGAGGAGCCTGCGGAGACGACAAGCAGCTCGTGCGCCAACTTGGGGTCGCTATGGACCTCCCTGTTCACCTTTGATGGACAGGCACCCAACTGAGATACTGGGCGCCTCATCCATCTCACACACAGACACTGACCAGCTGAGGCCAGTGCTAGTGTGAGGGCTTGCAGGTATGAGCGCAAACCTAGGAACCCCTGATTCTCTTCCTGGAGCAACCTCTTCATGAGAGTCGCCACTCTCTCAATGGAGGAGGCAGTGCTATCGGCCATGAGGGTCAACACAGTGCTCACACTCCGCAGGGACTCCTCCCCAACAGAGACAATGGCACACATATCCTCTTGGATCTCCATCAGATCCTCCCGCACATCCCGTTAGAATCCAGCATCTGCTGCCTAGTGGACGACTCCAAGGGATCATCATCTGCCTTCGACTGAGCATCGTCCTGGTCTTCAGCAGTCCTCTGACTGCCGGCACCTTGAGCACTCTCTGCCTCTGGCTGCACCTCAAGCAAGTGTGAAGTGCCCTCACCAATGTGCACTGAGATACTTGCAGCCAAACTAATGCCCACCGGGGTGCTGGTATCTGCGCTGGTGCCTGCTTCAGAGAGTGAGTGTGACGTAGGTGCTTGGGGACCATGGTGGTCCTCCGGGTCAGGGGTGGCCCTTCAGGGTCCAGGGAGCGACTGCCTGCTGTTCAACCTAAAAGGGAGAAGAAGGGCATGTCATTAGTTAACGTCATCACATTGTCACTGTGCATGCCAGGAACTCTGGTGAGACAATGGAGATCTGCATCACGGTGCCATCATTTTCCAATAATTAATGGGGACTCCAGGTTCGAGGCTCACATCAGTGAAGAGACTGCACTAGAATGTTGCACAAGCCGAAATTCTCACCTCAATGCACTGCACTCTTACCTTCGTCTGACACCCCAACCTCTCCACGGCCGCTTGACCGAGGTGCATGGCGCCTCTCGAGCTCCAAGGGCTCCTGCTCATATCGGGAGAGGACGAGGAGGTGTGGGCGTCCTCTCAACATTGTTATGGGACGTCTTCTCCTGAAAGGAGAGACTAACACTGACCAGTCCACTCTCTACCTGCAGCGCCATTGCAGCTTGGCCAACCCCAGCTGAGGAGCATCTTGCAGGACACATTCGAATCGTGGCCCTTGAACCATGAGGCACTCAGTCCAAGCAGCCAGGGCTCACCCCCTTGGCCAAATCCGGCATCATTGATAGTTGGCACTCAGACTCTAACACCCCTGAGCTCCACTGTTGGGGGGAGTTGGCCAGCCCAAAACAGTTCAACACCCTGACCCATACCACCATGGTACTTATCCTTCCTGAGCGCAGCAGGTCATTGCAGCGGTTCCAGCACTGCACCCAGGTGTGCCGCACCACGTTGTGGCTGCTCACCTGGGCTGCCACCTCCTCTCGTACCCTTTTTGTGAGGTGTGGTCAGCTTTTCCTCCCATCTCTGGGGACAAGGGTGTTCCTTCTGGCAGCCACCTCCTTCAGGAGGACAGCGAGGCACTCATCGGAAAAACAGGGGGCCGAGTGCCCGCCCAATCTGCCCTCCTGCCTGGTGTTTGGTGCCGCACTTGAGTCCATCTTTACAACGGCAGACAGATGTCCTTCCCTGGCAGCCTTTCTGGTTTTTGAACTGGCCGCCGGGTCGCATTGGACCCAGTGGCCGACAAGCCCCCACCCCCGCTCGGCCCTTCCCGGCCAGTGATGAGCCATTTCACGCTGGGCAGGCCTTAGTTGGCTCATCAGCGTGAAATCGCGGTAGGGCCCCGATTGCCGGCAGCGGTCGGCTTCCCAACTGCTCCTGCCCACCCCTGCCGAGCCCACCCGACGAGGGCAAAATTCTGCGCACAGTGTTAGAAGAATGATTTCTGTGAAACCGAATTATTATGAGACTTGTAACAAAACAACAGCAGCACCTTGCAGTTAGATAGCACGTTTAACATAGGAAAATGTTCCAAGGCACTTCACAAGAGAATTATCAAATAAAATTTGACACCAACCAACATAAGGAAGTATTAGGACAGGTAATGAAAAGTTCAGTCAAAGAGAGAGCTTTCAAGGAGCATCTTAAAGGAGGAGAGGTAGCATTGGGGATGTTTAGGATCGAGATTCCAGAGCTTAGAGCTTAGGCAGCTGAAGGCATGGTCGCCAGTGGTGCAGCAGCTAAAACCAGAGATGCACAAGAGGCCAGAATTAACGGAGTGCAGATATCTCAGAAGATAGTGGGACTGGGCGGGCTTACAGAGTTAGGGAGAGGTGAGGCCCTGGAGAAATTTGAAAATGAGGATGTGAATTTTAAAATCAAGGCATTTCAGTGTTAATTGTACATTAATTGGTTTTAATTATATGCAAGTAGTGGGCATAAACTGGGCATTCACTTGAACCTCCTATAAATAGGCACAGGTTAAAACTGGTTTTTGGATTTGGAGGTGTAAACTTGTAATGTGTAATTCTGTAAATAAATACAGAAGTGTGTAAGGACTCCAGTTCTACCATTCACTAACTAACTTTCTGGAATAAAACATTTAGGAGCAGGGACCACGATAATTCGGTGAGCATGGGAGTGATAGGTAAATAGGGCTTGGTGCAAGTTACTACACAAGCAGCAGAACTAAAGGTGAACTGAAGTTTATGGAGAATATAAGGTAGGAGGCTGGCTAACAAAGCATTGGCATAATCAAGTTTAGGAGTAACAAAGAAATGGATGAGGATTTCAGCAGCAGATGAATTGAGGCAGGGCTGCAAATGGATAAAGTTTTGGACATATTTTTAAAAATGATCTCTTCTTGCAAGAGTCTTAGCACTGTTTTCAGCTGCCTCTAAATCCTTTTTAATAATATGCAGACCAGAGCTGCAAACGGTACTTAGTAAGTATGTCTTATGAATATAAATAATAATTATAAATATGTCCTTACAAGTTTAACATAACTTTCCTACATTTCAATTCTGTTTCTTGGAGAGTAAACCCCCATGCTTTATTTGTTTTTTTATGTCTTTGTTAACCTGTGTTGTTGCTTTTAACGGTTTGTGAATATGCACCGCTATATCCCTTTGCTCTTCCCTTCCATTTAGACCCATATTTTCCAAGGAATACCTGGTTTCCTTAGTTCTCCTAGTAAAATGCACCACCTCATTCTTATCAATACTAAAATTCATTTGCCATTTACTTGTCCATTCAGGAAGTTTATTAATGCTTTCTTGTAGTTATCACAGTTTTCCCAATATTAATAATACTCTACAATTTGGTGTCATCGGCAAGTTGTTAAATTGTATTTACAATTCTTAAGGCCATTTCACATATAAATGGTGAACAGCTGCAGCCCCAGCACTGATCCCTATGGAACACCAGTTCCTACCTTCTGTCAATCTGAGTAACTATCTTTAACCCTGGCCCTCTGGTTTTTATTTTATAGCCAGCTTGCTAGCCATTCTGCTTGCTTGTTTCTGGGCTCCATGGGATGGAATTTTATGCCAGTAGGTTTTACAGTCCCACCGAAGTCAATGGATTTTTGAACAGCTTGTTGCATTTTACAGTGTCCCGTCACAATGGGGCCGTAAAATTCTGCCCCATATGTTCTAGTTTAGTTATGAGCCTACTATGCAGTACCTTATTGAAGGCCTTTTGAAAATCAAAATATAGCACATCTACTGCATTACTCTTGTCTACCCTTTCTGTTCTTCAAAGAATTCAATAAGGTTAGTCAAGGATGACCTCTTTTGAAATCAGCATTGATTATTCTTCACTATATTTTTGCTTTTTTTTCTAATACATCTTTCAGTAAAGATTTCATTATGTTTCTGACCAATGACATTAAGCTCACTACTCTATAAGTCTCCAGATTTATCCTGTCTCCCTTTTTAAATGTAGGAATAGCACTAGCTGTCCTCCAGTCCTCTGACACTATATCATTTTCTAATAATTTTTATAAATATACAATAAAATATCTTTGTTAATTGTTTTGGTACATGTGATTGTAATCCATTACCAGCTATTTTAATAATAATGATATTTAATACAGAACCTTATCTTGGAAAGAATCATAAAGACAAGAGGAGAAAAAATGTAGAATGAAGAAGAGAAGTGCGTAGTTGTGTAGATTTTTTGTATTGTTTAATTTTGTTTGAAACATACTAATCTGCGTGCTGCGTACACATTTAACAAAGGCCAACAGCAAACAAGCAGCAATATAACCTGCTTTAACAATTACACGTCACAGTGAGGAAATTCTTTGTATTCTTTGTTTGTTTACTACGTAGGTCTTTCAACTTCAAATACATGTAATTATTTTTCTTAATTATCCAGAACCTTTGCTAGCCTGTTTCTTGTAATTTTAATTATACAGTTGCCAGAAAAAACACAGAGGCTCTTTTGAGGGATGTTGGTGCATCCAGAACGAGAACTTTAGCTGTCAGGTCAGAGACTATTGTTTGCAAGTATAATGAGATAGTGAAAGCAATCAGCAATTAGAGGGCTCTGTTTGAAAGCTAACCACAACTGATGAGGTAAAAATATAATTAATTTGTGCCATTTTGTGAGGTTCAGAATCTCTTTTTTTCAAATTGTTCTTTACCCTTTCTCTGATATTCTGGCCAAACATTGACTGTAACCAAACGGCTCAACTACCAGTTTGCAGCTTACTGCCAATGCTCCTTTAGCCAGCCACTGAAATAAGCAGAAGAGTGGCCTGCAGATGCTTTTCCCTTGATCTCCCCACCCCTATGTGGGAAAAAGCAAGACACCCACCTAGTGTTTCCCTACAATGCAAGTGAGGGCTTCTGGTGAACAACATCTCTCTAATTCCTGTTACCACCGGTTAGTGTTCTAATGTGCTGTGCCACAATGTCAACTGATTTTTGGATTCACTTTGTTGAGAATATTTGAATGTTCAACGGATTATTGTTACAATTTCCATAGAGACCGAGCTTTTAAAGATAACAGCTGAAAGAATAACATGTCAAGATTTCATGTTTTAAAACCTTTACCATACCAAATGGCTAAAAACATTATTAACTAAATTCTATTTTCTTTTGTTGGCAACTTATACTTTAGACTATGGAAATAAATGTTTCCTTTTTACTTTTCATGCAGAGCACTCTTAATGGAATTACAGTTCTTACTGCAAATAGTTCACATGTGCTCCCATCTTCCAATGGGTTGCTTTGTCTTTACTTTCCCAGTCGGGTAACGTTTAATTCCCAGAGCTATTTCTCACTGTGATGGTTGTGCTTTAGATTTCTTTGTCTATCTCCAAGCCAAGCAAATCTTCCGGGGTCCTTTAACTCCTCAGTTTAACAAACTGAGTGCACATTCCTACCTGCATTTTGCACGGTGAAGGTCTGGCTGCTTTTCTCATTTGCTCTCTCTACCTCTCAGGTGGCTGCAGTCCACACAAGGCAAAACTGCAACTGCTCTCTGTGATAATCCAGGGTTTAAAGCGAAGCCTGTAACATGATCTCAAAATGGCTTCCTCTACCCTCTTCCCCATGGCAATGGTGAATATATTAGTTTTGTATCTAAGCAGAAATGTTAGTTGATTATCTTTGATCAGAGCTCCCTTTCATCTTACAAAGAAATGGATAGCTTGCAGCACCACTGTTTACAACTCGATACCTTTAACAACTTTCTGGGATGTTGGTAGACTCAAAGTCTACTTAGAAGCTGCTGTAATTGTTCCCAAGTGTAAATATCTTGCACCTCCCTCTCAATAAAAAATACTGAGTCATCCTCAGAACTCTAACAATTAAATCATCCTTGTTTTACTGTCAGGCAGATGCCAGCACATGTCACATGACCCCTTTCATCTACCCCACTTTTAAAGCTACAGTCCCAACCTAAAGATACAATCGCAAAACAAAATAAAATAAACCTCACAGTTGTAACATTATATGTGTACAGAGTTCCATTTTTACAACATTAATTTAGTGTCCTTTGTGAAAAAAACTTGTCTCCTTGTTAAGAGCAGTAGCAGCTTTGAATGTTAACTGTTAACGAGTCATAACTTATTTACAAAGGCATATGAAAGCCTTGCAGTTTCTCAACAATAGCAACTTGAATTATATAGCATCTTTAACACAGTAACATGTTCCAAAGTGCTTTAAAGGAGTGTTAACAGATAAAATTTAACCTTGAGCCATACAAGGAAGTATTAGCACTGACTTGTAGGTTTTAGGAATGAGTTAGAGGAGAGAGAAATAAAGAGATGGGGAATTTATGGAATGAATTCCAATGCTTAGGATGCTAAGCAACAGAAGGCGCAATCACTAATCATGCTGGCATAATTGGGAGGTGGCCAGACCAGCTTAGCTAGACTGTAATAAACACGATCATTTTTAAAGTGGATCTGCTATGAAGTACACACAGTGTTATTCCGCTATTTTTATTTCTCAGCTTTTTTTCTAACACCTGACCTAATCCCATCTAAGTGATGTTAAAATAGAAAGAGTGCTAACTTCCTCAAGTGACTAGAAAGTTGTGAAACTAGATGTTCCAATTTATTCACAGTTTGAGTTCCAGTGTAGCCAGTAATTGGGGCGCCACTTGCAAACTGTGAGCTATTTTAACTAATGTCTAACTTTCATCTAATTGAAGAAGTCCATGTGGAACAACCTAAATTTCGTTTGCAACTGGAGATCTATGTTCACCCACCTTTTAGATCTTCTCTGTGTCATGCAACATTCTCCAACAGAGAACTTGACAAGACAAGTGGATTCTTGACCTCTGGCATTGCTGCTCTTGAACCAACTATTATGAAGTGCATAGGAATGGCATTTGTCATGCCCAGTACAGGCATTATGAGCTTTCAGTCAATACTTTTAAAAATTGGACACAAACAAGCTGTTAAGATGGCTGCTACAAATCACGTGACTTTTGGCATTTGCACCAAAGACTGTATCAATTTTCTGGTGAATACCTAATTAAAAATGAACATAGGTGAGGGTACCTTGCAGCCATCCATGGAATTCATACATTCCATTGTTTAAGGGTGGGCCAACACCTAAAGTTTCCAGAATACCTGCCTCTATGTTTCATACTGAACAAAAGGGAAGATTGAAACTCAGTGACTACTATTACCTTCCCATTGTATCATGACAGCCTATCCCCATCTAAACTAGACTGGGTGGGCTTCAGAAGTGTTAACCCAGCACCATGTGATTGAAACTGGGTTTAGGAACTGCATTCTTATTTCCCCAGGATCCAGAAGATCCGTCAGAACTATCAGTCACTAGCTTGACTGAAAATCAGACTCTGAAGCTAGCTGCAAGTCATCAAGCAGCCAAAATGCTTAACCTGTTGCGGTTTCAAAGTTCACCTGAGAACCAACCTCCTAGATATTTGGCCACAAGAAACCTCACAACCAGCTGTAAAACATTTGCTTTACCAAACCTTCACTTCAACTTTAAAATCACTGAGTCAATTCAAGAAACCACTGGCCTGCCACATTGGAGAGTGGAAATCATAAATCATAGATTGAATTAACTATAATCTGCAAAAGTGCACTATCTTCATCGGTATCCAATCTTTGTGTGTGGGTGTGCGTATGTGAAACTGAGTGTGTGACATTGCATTAATTCAGAATAAGTGTATGAGAATAAATAACCTTCCTTATTACAAACCCACAAAATCTTGCTGATGAATTATTTAATTGGAATGCACACTCCAAGAAAAAGCACACCTATTTCCATACAAAACATATTAATCACGCCAGTGAGAGAGCATATACGTTGGGCAGAATATTATGGAAGTTGGTGGGGAACCCCTCCGGAAGCAAAGTCAGTGTGGAGCCAACCCACTCTACACCAGCCCACTGCCTATGGGTGTGGCCAGGCTGAATTGGGGCAGTGTGGGACTTCTGCCCATCGCTGGCGAGGTAGTACTGTCCTCAGGAGCTGCTGGCTAATGGGATTGGCTGGCAACTCCATCAGCCCTGGCAGTGCCAAGAGCACATTAGTGAGCACTGCTGGGACAGCAACCAGGAACACGAAGAAGGCCCATGGATCCTAGTGCCAGGTAAGTCCGGGGTCTTGGGCAGGGAAGGTTTGAGCAGTTTAGGAAGGGGATTGGGGTGGGGGCGGGGGCAGTGGGGTGGGTGTGGGGGTGGTGTGTTTTATGGAGCATGCAGATAGGAAGAAAGGAGGGTACTATTTTAGTGTGGCTGTCCCCGATCCATAAAGGGCACACTCCTTCCTTCCCGCCCTTCAAAAAAGTTTTTAAAAAGGTTGCGTGCCCACCCTAGTCCAACTGCCCACACCAACCGCTTTATGGCATGGGTAGCGTATTATTGGGGTAATTGCCTTGTTAACAAGCCCAATTGACCCTTGATTATTTATGTTCCAGGCCCACTAATGCGCTCCTGGCACTGCTGGGACGGATGAAGCTGCCAGTCAACCCCATTAGGAGATCCAGAAGGCAGGACTTCCTCTCCAATGAGGGGCAGAAGCCCCCACACTGCCCCAATTCAGCCTACCTGCACACATAGGTGGTGGGCTGGTGTGGAGCGGGTTGGCTCCACACTGACTTTGCTTCCAGACGGAAGGTGGAGGGGTAGATACCCACCCTATTTTACATGCCCTGCCGAAAACATGCCCAGCAGGGGCACGTAAAAAGCACTGCATTCTGTCTCTGCCATAAAGAATAACTTGCCTTCTGATTTTCCACCCAAGAGGGAGGAGGACCTTGGCGTGAACCTGCTCCTGGGCCTGGGCCTGAAAAGAATTTATCCTTAAAGCTATGGCCAACATAGCGAACTTGCTATGCTGAGAACATGGACACACAATTGGTTTAGTCACTGCCTCACACATTGGGCTAGGAATAAGATTGTGCCTGAAAATGAGAGTATGACACTTGTCTGTTCAGCTGGACACAAGGGTCACAGATAGTTGGAGTTGACGCCTATTATTGTCAGGTGTGGAGGCAGCACTACCCGCGCTGCTTATTATCTGTGCATCTATTTATGAGTGCACATCTGGAAACAGGGCATCTCTGGTCCCTCTTAAACACAGCCAACAACTCTTAAAGGGGAGGTGCATTGTGGCTGCAGGCAGGAGGAAAAGTTTGTGAACAGGGAAAAGGCTGTAAGACTTGGAGATCAGTCCCTCCCCAAAGGTTTTCCAGAGCTGCTTTGGTCTAGGTGGTGGACAGGAGGAGGGAGATCCTGTTCCTCACTGGGGGAGCAGAAACCTCCAGGCAGTATCTCCATCACAAGTGGGAAGCGGCGGCTGGAGGTCAATGCAAGGAGCTTAGCTCCCAAGATGTCGTTGCTAGAGATGTTAAGGTTACCTTACTTTTCAGCCTAACTACACTCTCCTCACACATGCACCACCTCCAGACTTTCTATTCACTTTTGATTGGGCATCGGGTTTCCTTGTTGAGATACAGGGATCACCCACTGTACCCAGTTCACACCAGTAGACCAATGCTATTCAATTTCACTCCCATTGTGTGCAATGCTACTAGTATGCAATCTGTCTGGATGGGAGTGAGTGAGTGAGAGTGTTTTAAAGGGGGGGGCCAAGTAGAATAAGCAAAAGAGGACATCAGCCATTTCACAGCATTAAATTTCATCTGCCAAGTGTCTGCCCATTCCACCAGCCTGTTGATGTCTTCTCAAAGGCTATTATTATTCTCCTCAAAGTCCAAGATACTTCCAAGTTTTATGTCATCTGCAAATTTTGAAATTGTGCTCTGCACATGCAAGTCTTGGTCACGAATGTACATCACAAAAAGCAGTGGTCCTGGTACTGACCACAAGAGAGCCCCACTGAACACCTTATTCCAGTCCAAAAAACAACCATTCACCACTCTTTTTTTGTTTACTGTCAGTCAGCCAGCTTCATATTCATGCTGCCTTTTATTCATGGCTTCATCTTTGCTGGCAAGTCTATTATGTGGCACTTCACGGAACGGCTTTTCGAAGCCCATGGGCAGAATTTTGTCCTTGCTGTGCGGGCTTGGCAGGGGTGGGTGGGGGCAATTGGTAAGCCGACCGCCGACTGCGATCGGGCCCGGGAGGCAATTTCACACTGGCGGACCAATTAAGGCCCGCCCAGCGTGGAACGTGAGCGTCAGTGCTCAGCGCTGCCTGTGTGGACGGGGGAGGGAGTGCGAGCCAGGTGAGCAAGACCTTCGTGCATGAGCGCGTGTGTGAGCTACATAACCTCTGCCTCAGGGAGATGAGGATATATGAAGAAAAAAATAAAAAAAATAAAAATATAATGAAACATGGCCTCTCACGTGACTCTGTCACATGAGCAGGGACATGTTATTAATGAAAAATTAAAGTTTTTATTTTATTTTTATTTGCTTTTGGTAGCCTCATCCTGCCTGTGGATGAGGTTTCCAAAAAAGTGCAAAGGCCACTTGGCCTTAAAATTTATTTTAGTTAACTTTTTAATGGCTTTAATAGGCCTTTTAATTGTTGGCGGGCGCACTGCTGACTCTGGTGTGCACCCGCCGACCGAAATATCGCACGAGTGCGCGATGACGTCGGGACACTTGCTTGACATAATTGTGAGTCATTTTACACTTGGCCGGTCAGGCGGTCCAAAAACCCGCTAAGCGAAAAATTTTACCCCATATACACAAATCAACAGCGTCATCCTTATCAACCCTCTTTTTTTTACCTCATCATAAAACTACAACAAGTTAGTTAAACACCATTTCCCTTTAACAAATTCCCTTTCCCTTTAACACTTTTTATGAACAAATGTGTAACATTTGCAATTTTCTAGTCCTCTGGTACCACCCTTTATCTAAGGAGGATTGGAAGATTATGGCCAGTACATTTGTAGTTTCCATTCTTAGTTTCCTTAGTATCCTTGAATGCATCTAATCCAGTTTTGTTGATTTTAAGTACAGACAACCTTTCTTATAATTCCTCTTCATCAATCCTCATCAATATCGCTCAACTAACGTCACCAAAACAGGTTATCTAATCATTATCACATTGCTGTTTGTGAGATCTTGCTGCCCAAAAATTGGTTGCTGTATTTCCTATATTACAACAGTGATCACACTTCAATCAATTACTTATTTGGTTCTAAGGTGATCTGAGTTGTACCTGAGGTTATGAAAGGCACTATATAAATGCAACTTCTTTCTTTATGTGACATTAGGAACTTCATTGAGCGTCAGGCAAAATGTTCATTCTGCAGCATTGTGGGCATGGGAGTGAAGAGGCAAAAGATGGAATGTGTATTAGGGCTTCCTATGTTACTTCACTGTTACTGCACTAGGTTAACAGTGCAGTTTGGTACCACACGTGCAATGACTATACAGGTATATTATCCAGAATCCGGCTGTCTGAAATTGTCTGCAAAACCAGACATTTTTCTCTCGGGAGATCTGGCCGATGCTCATGGAACAAAGTAAGCGTGGGAATGAAGAGGCCATCCTTGGGCTGACCCTGGAATCAGTGAGAGCTGTGCACAGACAGGGCCCTTAGTTCTTCAGGTGGTAAAGACAATCAATAAACAAATCTAGGTATAATACTCGCTCTATGCTAAATCATTCGATCTCAAAAGGCATTGCTCAAGGAATGATATATTTGGCCTCAGGACCCCTGACTACAGAACATAAATTCAGCCAGAGTTCTCTCTCCTCATATCTGTGCCCTGCTATACATTCTCTGTAAACTGCATCAGTTGGGAGGTTTTGCAATGCATTGGTAAAAGGATACAGCCATGACCTGGGACCTGGGGATGTTCTTGATGAGCCGGTTACAGTGCTCATGAGGCTCATGAACTCATCCTCACCAATCTACCTGTCGCAGGTGTATCTGTCCATGACAGTATTGGTAGGAATGACCACTGCACAGGCCATGTGGAGACAAAGTCCTGTCTTCACATTGCGGATACCCTCCATGGTGTTGTGTGGCAATATCACTGAGCTAAATGGGATAGATTTCAAACAGATCTAGCAATTCAAAACTGGGCAACCATGAGGCCTGTGGGCCATCAGCAGCAGCAGAATTGTGCTCACCCACAATCTGTAAACTCATGGCCTGGCACATCCCCATTCTACCATTGCCACCAAGGCAACGGATCAATCCTTGTTTACTGAAGAGCGCAGGGGAGCATGCCAGCAACAGGCATCCCTAAAATTGAGCTGTCCACCTGGTGAAGCTACAACACAGGACTACTTGCATGTCAAATGGAGTAAACAGCATGTGATAGACAGAACTAAGTGATCCCACAAACAACGGATCAGATCTAAACTCTACAGTCCTGCCACATTCAGTCGTGAATGGTGGTGGACAATTAAACCACTCACTGGAGGAGGAGGGTCCACAAATATCCCCATCCTCAATGATAAGGGAGCCCAGCACATCAGCGCAAAAGACAAGGCTGAAGCTTTTGAACAAACTTCAGCCAGAAGTGCCAAGTGGGTGATCCATCTCGGCCCCATCCTGAGGTCCACAGAATCACTGATGCCAGTCTTGAGCCAGTACAATTCACACCATGTGATATCAGGAAACAGCTGATGGCACTGGATACTGCAAAGGCTATGACCCTGACAACATTCCAGAAATAGTTCTGAACACTTGTGCTCCAAAACCAGCCGTGCCCCTAGCCAAACTGTTCTAGTACAACTACAGCACTGGCATCTACTCAGTAATATGGAAGATTGCCCAGCTATGTCCTGTTCCCAAAAAACAAGACAAATCCAGCCCAGCCACTGCTGCCCCATCAGTCTACTCTTGATCATCAGTAAAGCGATGGAAGGGGTCGTGACGGAAGGGAAGTGTTATCAAGCGGCACTTCCTCAGCAATACTGGGGTTACTGATACCCAGTTTGGGTTCCGCCAGGGCCATTCACCTCCTGACCTCATTACAGCCTTGGTCCAGACATGGACAAAGGAGCTGAACTCAAGACGTGAGGTAAGAGTGACTTCCCTTGATAGCAAGGCAGCACTTGACCAAGTGTGGTATTAAGTGGCCCTAGAAAAACTGAAGTCAATGGGAATCAGGGGGAAATCTCTCCACTAGTTGGAGATGTACCTAGCATAAAGCAAGTTGGTTGTGGTTGTTGGAGGTCAATCATCTCAGCTCCACGACATCACTGCAGGAGTTCCTCAGGGTAGTGTCCTAGGCCCAACCATCTTCAGCTGCTTCATCAATGACCCTCCTTCCATCATAAAGTCAGTAGCGGGGATGTTCGCTGATGATTGCACAGTGTTTGGTACCATTCATGACTCCTCAGATACTGAAGGAACCTATGTCCGTTAAGCAGCAAGACCTGGACAACTTTCATGCTGGTGCCATTTAGTGGCAAGTAACATTCACACCACACAAGTGCCAGGCAATGACCATCTCCAACAAGAGAAATCTAACCATTTCCCCTGGACATTCAATGGCATTACCATCATGGAATCTCCCATTATCAACATCCTGGGTGTTATCATTGATTAAAAACTGAACTGGACTAGCCATATAAATACTATGGCTACAAGAGCAGATCAGAGGCTACGAATCATGCGGTGAGTAACTTGCCTCCTGACTCCCCAAAGCCTGTCCACCATCTACAAGGCACAAGGCAGGAGTGTGGTGGAATACTCCCCACTCGCCTGGATGCGTGCAGCTCCAACAACACTAAAGAAGCTCATCACCATCCAGGACAAAGAAGCCCACTTGATCAGCACCCCATCCACAAACATTCTCTCTAACAGCAATGTCTACCATCTACAGGATACACTGCAACAACTCCCCAAGATTCCTGAGACAGCACCTTCCAAACCCATGAACACTACCACCTAGAAGGACAAGGCCAGCAGCTGCATGAGAACATCACTGCCTGTAAGTTCCCCTCCAAGCCACACACCATCCTGACTTGGAAATATATCACCGTTCCTTCGCTGTCGCTGGGTCGAAATCCTGGACCTCCCTTCCTCAGCACTGTGGGTGTACTTACACCAAACGGACTGTGGTGTTCAAGAAGGTGGCTCAGCAACACCTTCTCAACGGTAGCTAGGGATGGGCAATAAATGCTGGTCTAGCCTGTGACACCCACATTGTGTGAACGAATAAATAAGAAAAAAATATTTTGTATTCATAAATGTAAAATTTTTTTTGTTTAGGCTTTTTGCTAATAGAAACTAATGGTTTATGAAACTGTGTTAGAATATCCTCCATTGTCATTGCAACTGATATTTGAATTAAGTTTATTTTAATCAGCATCTGCAGCAGGCTCCTATCCTTAGTGGAGTTAGTAGGAAAGGAAGTTGCATTTTCTACATCATTGATCCAAAGCACAGCTGTGAAATGTATATTAGGGCATACGGTAGATTGGCTTAAGATCTTTTCATTAAGAGGACAAGTTATAAAAATTTTCAGCTTCAATTCCAAGGTCATGGCAAAGCTGCCAAACATTGGCTGAGTAATGGCCCATTAAAAATCTTAGCCACTTAGTTTCACAAGTTCTTGTGGTTGTAATGACAGTGAAATTGCTGGCATCTGTCATCATTTCTGTGTAAAACTGGCACACATGTTAAACACAGAAACCTGGAAGTTGCTGTCATTGATACCCTCCTCCTGCACAGACTGCGATGCTGCAGTCCCTGCAGACGAATCCAATAGAAATCAATGATTTATCATGAAATTCAGCTATTTAAACGCTATTCTCGTTGTGAAAACCAATGAAAATATTAAATCTTGTTCAATCCGGAGTAACTGAGTTTTTAACAATAACATTATCTTGTATTCACAGTTAACCTCTAACTTTGTAAAAGTCCCTGGGCACTCCATAGAAAGAAAATGTGACGACAAGCCACATGAGGAGAATGTTAGGGCAGGATAACAAAAGTTTGGCAAAAGTAACAGGTTTTAATAAGCATCTTAAAGGATGAAAGAGAGGTAGAGTGGAGTGACAGAGAGGTCTAGGGAGGGAATTTCAGAGCTTGGGGTTTGGGCAGCTGAAGGCTCATTCACCAACGATGGAGCAATTAAAATTGTGGTTGTTCAAGGTGCTAGAATTAGAGGGGTGTGGCTATCTCAGAGATTTGTGGAACTGGAGCAGATTGCAGAGATAGGGAAGGCTGATGCCAATGGAGGGATTTGAAAACAAGGATGAGAATTTTAAAATCAAGCAGTTGCTTAACTGGGAACCAATGCAAGGGAGCAAGCACAGGGGTGAGAGGTGGAGCAGACTTGGTGCGAGTTAGATACGGGCAGCAGAGTTTTAGAGAACCTCAAGTTTACAGAGGGTAGAATTTGGAAGGCTGGCCAGCAGTGTCTTGATATAGTCGAAGCCAGTGTTAACAAAGGCATGAATGAATTTCAGTAGCAGATGCGCTGAGACAGGCAGTGTCATGGAGATGGAAATAGGCAGTCTTTGTGATGGTGCAGATATGTGGTCGAGCGCTTATTTTAGGGTCAAATGTAACATTCAGGTTGCAAATGGTCAATGGCCAACGAACATAGGGTGGAATTTCCCATTTATGAGATTAAGTGCGGTGGCGGGGGGGGGTGGGGGGGGGGTGTGGGGGGTGGATTTGGCAGTGCCCAATTCGCTGGCTGGAATGGCGGGAACTCGCGCCCAATTCTGCGCTTGGAGGGTAATTAATTATGCACAGGTGAGTATTGGGCTGCATCACCTGGCAGGGCCGAAGGCCCGGGCGCCATATTAAAATGCCAGTCCCACTTGTACTCTTGCCTCTCCAGCCCACCTGTCTTCCGGCCACATGCAGAGATGTCTTGCAGCCAGAAGAAGAAAGCCAAGAGCCTTCAGAAGAAGGCAGCAGCCCACTTCACCCACCAGGCCCTCTAGGCCCTGATCAGAGAGGTGCAGACACAAAGGCAAATGCTCTATCCTGGGGGTGGCTGCAGGAAGCACAGCAGCCTCACCTCTCCGGCCTGGGAGGCCATTGCGGAGCAGGTCAGCGCGGATGGCGACCGTGCCCGAAATGTCACCCAGTGCAGGAAGAGATGAATGATCTCATCCGCTCCACCAGGGTAAGTCATCCTTAAACACCCTCCAATATCAAACTCTCATCATGGCATCATGCACTCAAACGGCTACTCTCTTCAGGGGTCTCATGTAACCAATAGCGGGGGACACATATCAACACTCGTTCTCTCACCAAGACATTCAAATCGCCACCATCCCATCTATCATGTTGCTCACACTCCATCCTCTGGTCTTTCTCAGGAAGGAATCACCACACACAGGGGACATGCATCTCACCCAACCTCTGCTCCCTCCCTTCTCATCACATGCCTTTCTTTCTTCTTCATATAGGCCAAGCTGTCGCACAACAGGCGCGAGAGCGCGCAGACTGTGGGAGGGACGGCTGACATCATCGCCCTCAGTGAGTTTGAGGAGGCCACAGCTGAGCTGTCTGGGGAGGACAGGGGCCGCTCCTGTGGGGAAGGGGAGATCGGCCTCTCCCACCAACACAGTACGGATCACAGCTCCATCACTTCATCAAATCCTGACACTCACAGTGAGTCACGTGCAGTCTTATTTAGTTCATGCTCATTAACTGAAACTCTATTTTCTAGGCACCCGCAGATCGAGGCCCCAAAGCCAGTCCAGCACTAGTGTGAGCCCCCAGACTACACCCGAGGAAGAAGCTCTGGAAGAACCATCACGGCGCTCACACGCAGCCTCCACCAGCTCAGAGACACACACCTCGGTCGGGCACAGATGTAGTTTAGGCTTGGGCTCACTTTCTGGGGGATGCCTCACTGATACGTCCCCTCAGCAGTCAGGGCCCACTCAAAGGGCTGCTGGAGACCAGCCACCTGCTCAGTCCAAGTCAGATGGTGAACATTTGGAAGCGGCTGCCAAACCTATGCTGGAGTTGAAATGACAGGTGGCGGAACATCTGGAAGAGATTCGACAGTCACTCAGCAGACTAGAGTGAACGATGGAGGAGTCTGTCTGCGTCTGTCTGATGTTGTGGCTCCGACATGTGTGGTAACCATGGGAAGGTTGGCGACCACCATGGAGGCCTTGGTCCAGCAGGTTTTGCCGGATTCCCGCTTGGCCCTGCACTCCATGGCCACACACCCTGGCGGGCACCATCAGGATGTAGGTGACATGGGTCGAGGCACTTTGACCACCCTCCAGTTGCACCATCTCCTGATGGAGTCAGGGTGGGGCCCTCGGGCACCCACAGGGAGGATGAGTGGCAGCCAGGCACCCCGGGGGTCTCCTCTCAGGACACTCCAAGGGCGTGCAGCCGCTCACAGACCCCTCTGCCTATGACCCCATCCACTCCAGCTTCTCAGGCCGCCGAGGGCATTTCTGCCCTTGAGCAAGTGAGGCTTATCAGGCCAGGGCCCTCCAGGCCTTTGGCCTACAGAGGACATCTGCCAAGGTCATCACAGACAGCAGGATGTAGCAGTCAGCAGACTGCCTCCACCTCTGCTGTGGGTGTCGGGGCTGTGCCCAGGCATAGCGATAGAGTTAGGAAAGTTAAGAAAACTTGATGTCACTTTTGTGTGACATCGAGACGTGTAAATAAATTGCACTTCTGTGAATACATTTGATGGTTATGTGAATGTTTTGGGCAACTAAAGGGGTTGTGATTTTGTACTTTGGTGTCCTCTTATTTTGAGGCTTAGCCATCCTCCCACACAGTGATAGTGTCCCACTGTGAGATTCACATCTCTGTGATGTCACCCTTATTTGAACTAGTCTCCGTGCCCTTAGGTGATGCCAGGGAGATGTGTTTAAATCTTTATTGGAAGTGTGTGATGTAAGCATTTCTAACCCTTCCTCCTCAAGGGACACCATTGAGTGAGGGCAGCTCACCAACATTGATAATCTAGCGGCATTTGTGTTTCCTCAGTGGTAGTGGCAGAAGAAAAGACACGCACGGGAGGCGGAGATCCCTAGACAGGTCCACATCTCAGTCACAGTAGTGTTGGCATCATTAGGTGGCGGCAAAGGATTCAAGTCTTCTCTCGTATTGCTCTTGTTCCTAAGTAGACTCTAAGTGCCCAGAGTGAGCTCACTCACAGGGACCCACAGACCAAAGCAAAGATCATAGCCTGGCGATTCATGAGGCCAGTGTGAATGCAGGACTTGTTCTCGCAAGTGGGTTGACATCCCCTGAAATGAAAGTAAATGGTATTGAGGGCTAGGAGAGATGTAGCCATATTCCCTCACTTAACTTTACTTTTTCTGGAACTTGTCAGCGATTAACGTATCACAGCTATATCTCCCACGTCTTGCTTCCTCCGTGGCATGATCATGTTCGTTCTGACCCTCAGCAACATCCTGAGGTTTCTGGGCCTCCGGATCTTCATCCACCAATGAACTTTCATCCTCCTCCATTTCACCCTCTAGCAGGGGGTCACCTCTTTGCATTGCCAGATTGTGAAGGGTGCAACACACAGCGATGATGCGGGAAACCATATTGGGAGCGTATTGGAGTGAGCCACCTGAGTGGTCCAAGCATCTGAAACGCATCTTCAGAAGCTCCACGGTCTGCTCTATAAGGGAGTGTGTGGAGCTGTGAGCAGTGTTGTACCTCTCCTTGGATTGACTCTGAGGGTTGTGCACCGGTGTTATCAGCCAGCGTTTCAGTGGGTTCCCCTTATCCCCAAGCAGCCATCCCTGCAGACGTTCAGGCCCCTCGAAAATCTCAGACACCTGGGAGTGACTCAGGATGTAGGAGTCATGGCAACTCCCAGGGTACAGTGCACAAACGTGCATTATGTGCTTCCGGTGATCACACACCAGTTGTACATTGATGGAATGATAGCCCTTGCGATTTATAAACATTAGGGCCTGCTGCCACTTGGGTGCAGTCTATTGCGCCCTGCACTCTTGGGAAGCCTGAGATGGCGGCGAGGCTGGTGAATCTCGCAGCCTGGCTATCTTCATCCAGAGTAAACCTGACACAATGATGGGCTTTCCTATAAAATGCATCTGCGACCTCCTTTATGCCTCGATGTGTTGTGAACTGAGAGATGCCCCGCAGGTCCCCTGTTGATCCTTGGAAAGGCCCAAAGGCAAAATTTAGCACCTTCAAAGCCACTGGCAGGGGATACCCTCCAACTCCACGTGGCATCAGGTCTTCACGAAGAATGTGGCATATGTGATGTACCAGAGCTCGGGACAAACGCAGACGTGCCTTGCATTGTCTCTTACTCATTTGTAAATAGGAGACTCTTCTACGATAAACCCTAGGTCTGGCGAGTCACCCCCGTTGTCTGGGTCTCTCCTCCTGACCCTCCTGTTCATTCTCTGGTTCCGCTTGACCACATCCCTCCTGCTGGAGCTGTGTTCAAAGTCACCTCTCCCTCCTTCGCCTCCTCCATTGCATTAGGACCCTAACAAAGGCAGTATTGAGCCCTGGATCCATATGTGTTTTTGCCTTCTTTCTGAAAGGAAACATTGGAGACATTAATGATTCAAGGGGCAAGAAAATGAAGCTCAGAGGATGACACGTTTGGAAACTGTAAGGGTCCATAGTTTTTCCTGCCCTACTTGCATGGCGGCTGATGCTGCCTTGTCCCTGAGACACTAGCACACACGTCGAGGTGACCAAGATGGCATCGCAGATATATAACATCTTGAGCCCTGTGTGGTGTGCTAAGGTTTAATTGATATGAGTGACCCAACGTAGCTCTGTGCTCCAATCTCTGATGTGGTATATTAATGACCAATCAGTTTTTAAAAAATTCATTCATGGGATGTGGGCGTTGCTGGCTAGGCCAGCATTTATTGCCCATCCCTAATTGCCTTTGAGAACATGGTGGTGAGCTGCCTTCTTGAAACACTGCAGTCCCTGTGGTGTAGGTACACCCACATTGCTGTTAGGAAGAGAGTGCAAAGATTTTGACCCAGCGACATTGAAGGAACAGCGGCATATTTCCAAGTCAGGATGGTGAGTGGCTTGGAGGGTAACTTCCAGGTGATAGTGACCCCATGTGTCTGCTGTGAATGGATACTGTTTGGCCTGTTAGGAGTGTCAAATCTGGTGAAAAAATGACAGACTTCTTTGATGGAATGCCATATATGATACAGCTGTGCCTCCTTCACTATTGCCTGCATTTCCAAATTCTACATTCCTGTGTGTTACTCTTGAGATGCAGCGACTGTAATGTGAAGCCACTGAGTTCTGAGTAGTCTTTTAGCAGAGCTCATGAAGTGGCTTTCACCACAACGAGGTCTTTCTCCTTTCTTTCTAAGCAGACTCCTGTGGCAACAGGAAGTTAGAGGTCAACCTAGGAAGGCCCCCCTCATGTTTGACATTCCACAGCCATCCCTCCCTTTTGGCTCCCTTGTGTTCACCCTTGCCCCTCACTGACATTCCACAGCCTTCCTTTCCCATTGCCCACCTTGTGTTCATCAACCCCACCCTTGCCTCACAGCCTTCCACCGGTTGAAGCGCTAGTTTCTGAAAGTGGAGGCCTGCATGAGTACCACAGCACAGTGGTGTTCCTCAGAATAATGTGGGCAAGGAGCAGAGAAGACCAACCCGACAGCCCCAGCAGAGTGGCGCTCATCGCAACAAGACCGGCGCAGCATTATGGCAGGTAGGCTATGTATGTTTCACTCACCTTGAAGTCACGAGTGAACTGAGGTCCGACTTGTGCACGCCACCCCTTTTCAAACGGGTTTGAGGCTGACGTAATTCTCAACTGGCGTGATGCAAGGTTGGAAGGTGTAACGTGATTCCGGCGAGCATTCCTGAGATGTTATTGAATGCAAATGGAGCTCACGCCACTAGTCGGCGGGATAATCGACCTGCCATGGAAGCACCATTGGGAGAATTGCAAGCTGTTATTATGTCGGTGGATTTCACACTTTTTGCTGGCTGCTGGATTCTCCGCTCCCGCCCACCGCGAAACCCGCCGTGGGCAGGATGGGAAAATTCTGCCCATAGTTTCTGGCGAGGCCTGACAACAATGGCTTTGATTTTTCCATTGTTTTGTTGGAGGACATTTTTGCTCATCCAGTATGGAATGTCAGACAAACAGTCTGATTGTGGAGGGGTCGAGAGAGGTAGTGGTGAGATAAAGTTGGGTAATATGAGAATAGAAAATGCTGGAAAAACTCAGCAGGTCTGACAGAACTCTGAAGAAGAGTCGGGCAGACTCAAAACATTAACTCTGCTTCTCTCTCCACAGATGCCGTCAGACCTGCTGAGTTTTTCTAGCATTTTCTATTTTTATTCCATATTTCGAGGATCCGCGTTATTTTGTTTCTGTCTATAAAGGTGGTGTTGTCGGCGTACACATGGAAGCTGACATTGTGTTTGGGATAATGTTGCTGAGGGGCTGCATGTAAATGAGAACTAGGTGAGGGCCAAGGAGAGATCCTTGGGGGATACTGGAGGTAAGGGTGCAGTGCAAGCAGAGAAATCATTACAAGTGATTCTTTGCCACAACTGGGTAACTAAGAATGGAATCAGGTGAGGGCAGTCCCATCCAGATGAGCAGCAGTGGAGAGGCATTGCAGGAGAATAGGGTGGCCAATTGTGTGAAAGCTGCAGAGACATCAAGAGGACAAGGAGGGATAGCTTACCACAGACACAGTCCTGTAGAATGTCATTTGTGACTTTGAAAAGACTCATTTCAGTACTGTGGCATGGGCAAATACCTGACTGGAGAGATTAAAACATGAAGTCCTGAGGAAGGTGGCTATTGATTTGAGAGGTGACAGCTTGTTCAAGAACTTCGGAGAAGAAATGGAGCTTGGATATGGGACGTTAGTTTGGAAGGAGGAAGGGTCAAGGGTTAGTTTTCTGAGGAGACAGTGTTCTAAGTCATAGTTACTACTAAGAAGTAATTTTAACAAGGGTGAAGCCTCATTCCCCCAGAAGAACTTTTAAAAATTGTTGTTTTCTAATAAGATAAAATTATTTTTTTATGGCTTTTCTTCTGGGATTTGTGTTTCTTCTTTAACTTTAAAAAGGGATGAGGTTCTGTAAGCAGAATATAGGTGAGGAATAGGTAGGAAATAAATGAAAAAGCAGGACCTCAAAGTTAATAATCTCAAGATTATTCCCAGTGCCACGTGCTAGTGAGATCAGGAATAAGAGAATAGACCAGATGAATGCATGGCTGGAGAGATGGTGTAGGAGGGAGGGATTTAGATTCCTGAAGCAGTGGGACCGATTCTGGGGAAGATGGGACCTGTACAAGCTGGACAGGTTGCACCCCAGTAGGACCAGGACCAATATCCTCGCAGGGGTATTTGCTAGTACTGTAGGGGAGCATTTAAACGAGAGTGGCAGGGAGGTGCGAACTTGAGTGGGGAGACACAAGACAGGGAAACAAAGATAGAAATGAAAGATAGAAAAGTAAAAAGCAAAAGTGGAAGGCAGAGGAAACAAGGGCTAGCAGCAAATAGGACCATAGTACAAAAAAAGGTGTAAAAATGTTAAAAAGACAAATCTAAAGAGATTTTATCTGAATGCACAGAACATTTGCAATAATGTAGACAAATTAACAGTGCAAATAGGTGTAAGTGGGTACGATATGATTGCGATTATGGAGACATGACTGCAGGGTGGCCAAGACTAGGAACTGAATATCCAAGGGTACTTGATATTTAGGAAGGTCAGGCAAAATGGAAAAGGAGGTGGTGTGGAACATAAAAGCGGACCGTAAAAGCTTCTGTAAGTGTGTAAAAATAAAAAGATTAGTGAAGGCAGATGTAGGTCCCTTACAGTCACAGGAGAATTTATCATGGAGAAAAATGGAGGGGAAGAGCTTTACAACTACTTTAGTTCTGTCTACACAGAGGAAGACATAAATAACTTTCCAAAAATACGAGGGAACCAAGGGTCTAGTGAACAGGAGGAATTGAAGGAAATTAGTATTACTAAAAAAATAGTGCTAGAGAAATTAATGGGACTGAAAGCTGATAGATCCCCAGGGCCTGATAATCTACATCCCAGGATACTAAAGGAAGTTGCCATGGAAATAGTGGATATGTTGGTTGTCATCTTCCAAAATTCTATAGATTCTGGAATAGTCCTGGAATAGGGGGGGTGAAAAATTTAACTCCACTATTTAAAAAAGGAGGGAGAGAGAAAACAGTGAATTACAGACCAGTTAGTCTAGCAAGACATCAGTAGTAAGGAAAATGCTAGAGCCTATTATAAAGGATGTGATAACAGAACACTTAGAAAATATCAATGGGATTAGACAAAGCCGTTATGGATTTTTGATCAGGAAATCATGCTTGATAAACCTTTTGGAGCTTTTTGAGGATGTAACTAGCAGGATAGATAAGTGGATGTGGTGTATGTGGATTTTCAGAAAGCTTTTGATAAAGTTCTACATAAGAGGTTAGTGTGCAATATTAATGTACATGGGATTGGGGATGATATATTGGCATGGATTGAGAATTGGTTAACAGGAGGAAACAGTGTAGGAATAAATGGGCCTTTTTTGGAATGGCAGGCGGTGACTAGTGGAGTACCACAGGGATCAGTGCTTGTGCCCCAGCTATTCACAATATTTATCAATGATTTGGATGAAAGAACCAAATGTAATATTTCCAACCGTGCTGATGACACAAAACTAGATGTGAATGTGAGTGGTGAGGAGGATGTTAAGAGGCTTCAAGGTGATTTAGACAAGTTGAGTGAGTGGGCAAACACAAGGCAGATGCAGTCTCACATGGATAAGTGTGAAGTTATCCACTTTGGTAGGAAAAACAGAATAGTAGAGTATTATTCAAATGATGATAGATTGGGAAATGTTGATGTACAAAGGGACCGGAGTGTCTTTGTACACCAATCACTGAAAGCAAGCTTGCAGGCGCAGCAAGCAGTTAAGAAGGCAAATGGTATGTTGGCCTTCATTGTGAGAGGACTTGAGCACAAGAGCAAGGATTATCTACTGCAGCTGTACAGGGCCTTAGTGAGACCACACTTGGAGTATTGTGTGCAGTTTTGGTCTCCTTACCTAAGAACGGATATTCTTGCCATAGAGGGAGTGCAGCGAAGGTTCACCAGGCTGATTCCTGGGATGGCAGGGTTGCCATATGAAGAGAGACAGGGTCGACTAAGCCCGTATTCACTAGAATTTAGGAGAATGAGGGGGATCTCATTGAAACGTATAAAATTCTGACAGGGCTGGGCAGACTGGATGCAGGGATGATTTTTCCTCTGGCTGGGGGTGTCTAGAATAAGGGGTCACAGTCTCAGGATACCAGGTAGGCCATTTAGGACTGAGATGAGGAGAAATTTCTTCACTCAGAGGGTGGTAAACCTGTGGAATTCTTTACCATAGAAGGCTGTGGAGGCCAAGTCACGGAATATATTTAAGAAGAAAGTAGATGGATTTCTAGACACTAAAGGAGTCAAGGGTATGGGGAGAGAGGGGGAGTATGGCATTGAGATAGAGGATCAGCCAAGATCAAGCAGGCTTGAAGGGCCTAATGGCCTACTCCTGCTTCTATTTTCAATGTTTCTATAATGCCATGTTTATATGTTATTTTTTGTTTCACTTTTTGTACAATGATTAATGTGATTTATGTTCCCTTCCCGTTTTTTCCTTCCTGCTTTACTGTCTGTGAGAACTCGTCAATCTAATTTGCTGCTTGCTGCTTGCTAAACAGCTTGCTTCTTGTCTGCCCTGTTGCTGGATGTCCCGGAATCCCTGTGGATGACACCAAATTGAAACTGAGATCTGAAATGAGGAAACTACACTCTAAGCATGCTATATCTTTGTGAGCATGTTTTTTGAGGTCAGTGGCAAGAACTGTTCCTTTGCTGCTGATTGCAAAATCTGTATCATCGCCTTTTCCCTGGAAAATATCTATTGTTTATTTATACATTTTCTTCTAAAAATAATGCGTTTTATTGCTTGGGCTTGGATATTGCCACAAGAGGGATCATATCAAAGTTTGCTGGATATACCGAACTAGAGATCGTCAGAGGCTGTGAGAAGGATGTGGCAGATTACAGTTAAGCACAAAATGGGCTTTCAGATGGCAGATGCAGTTTCATGCAACGAATTTTAGGAAAAATAATAATGAAAAGAATTATACTGTAAATGGCGAGGTTCAAAACAGAAGCCCCAGAACGAAAAACAATAAACACTGGGAAATAAGAATACTGATTCGAGCTGGTCTTGTATACCTTAAAATGGAACACCAGTAAAAACTGGGAAATAAGATTACTGGTCTGAATTGTTTTTTCCTTCTGGGGTGGAGGAACTCATATTTGAGATTGAAGTACACTGTGTTTTGAGGCAGCAGCACAGGCTGTAAAGACGTAGCAAGTCAAAGCAGCTACAGTGTTTATACATTGGGTATCAAATATGAAAACAAGGAAATTATTTTTAATATATACAACATATTGGACCCATTCATGCTGTAAAAATAACAGTATCAATGAAACATGCTGTTATTAATGCGCAATGCAAATGCGCCAGACAATTCATGGGATTGAGAGCTACGCAGTGAGTTGAAATCTCCAGAATTTGCTAGTTGATCCACGTCCTTTCGAAATTTGCTTCACATAAATGGCATCTTGCCGTCAGCTTCCCTGTTATTTTTAAGGACTTGTTAGATTTGCACAGTAATTGCCCATTAAACTTGCCATGGAAAATTAAGGCTTATAATTAACACTGTAAGTACCTTTTAACTATGTGATAATTGTTAATATAATGTCAGTCAACCTGCCTCACCCTAAAGTGGAACAATTTAAAATATTCAATCTCATTCCTCTTGTAGTAACTGTAAGAGATATAAAAACATATTAATTTTATATTTTTAATATTTTTCTTTGACTTTTTAAATTTTCCTTTCAATGCGTGTTTTGACAGTGATTCACCCTATTTTCATTTCCATTGCTTTCTCTGTCCTTAAATCTCGCTGGTTAAGGAGATATGCTGTTGGTTCTGCAGTTCACTAAGTTTCCAGAAGCCGAGTTGACCTCCCCACATTATCACAGGTGAGAATTTTCTTCCCGTTGGGGGGCTGAGTGGGTGTGGGCTGCCATTTTATGTGGGCGGGCCTTAATTGCATACGGGAACTTGTGCTTTTGCCCTCACCCTCCCCCCACCCCCACACAGGCAGCGCTGAGCGCTGACGCAAGCATTTCACGCTGGGCGGGCCTTATTTGGCCCGCCAGCATGAAATCACTGCCTGGCCCTTATTGCGAGCGGCAGTTGGCTTCCCAACCGGTCCCGCCCACCCCCACCAAGACGGTCCAATGAGGGCCCTTTAAGTTTATTTACAATGTACTCAGCAGCAATTACTCGTGTGCTTTCAACTCCAACTCCATCTCGACACTGACTGCTGCTGTAGCCCGTGCTACTCTCCTATTGGTTCCTTCAGATCATGTAATCTTCCTTAACAGGTATTATTCTTAAAGGTGCATTACATCCTAGATTATTAAAAATTTATTCATAGGATGTGGGCTTCGCCGGCCAGGCCAGCATTTATTGCCCATCCCTAGATGCCCTTGAGAAGGTGGTGGTGAGCTGCCTTCTTGAACCGCTGCAGCCCATGTGGTGTAGGTGCACCCACGGTGCTGTAAGGGAGGGAGTTCCAAGATTTTGACCCAGCGACAGTGAAAGAACGGCCGATATATTTCCAAGTCAGGATGGTGAGTGACTTGGGGGGGAGCTTCCAGGTGGTGGTGTTCCCATCTATCTGTTGCCCTTGTCCTCCTAGATGGTAGTGGTTGTGGGTTTGGAAGGTACTGTTGAAGGAGCCTTGGTGAATTCCTGCAGTGCATCTTGTAGATGGTGCACACTGCTGCTACTGTGCGTTGGTGGTGGAGTGAGTGAATGTTTGTGGATGTGGTGCCAATCAAGTGGGCTTCTTTGTCCTGGGCAGTGTCCAGCTTCTTGAGTGTTGTGTGAGCTGCACTCATCCAGGCAAGTGGGGAGTATTCCATCACACTCCTGACTTAAGCCTTGTAGATGGTGGACGGGCTTTGGAGTGTCAGGAGGTGAGTTACTCGTCGCATTATTCCTAGCCTCTGACCTGCTCTTGTAGTCACAGTATTTATATGGCTAGTCCAGTTCAGTTTCTGGTCATTGGTAACCCCCCATGATGTTGATAGTTGGGGATTCAGTGATGGTAATGCCCCTCCCCCCCACCCCCCCACCCCCCAAGCTTGAGTATAGTGACTGCATTGAATCATTGATGGCATATGCCCTTCACTGGGTGGGCCAGCAGATATTGCCCATGCTGAGGTCACCCTGAGAGGGTGGTGAAGAGATGGGTTCTGCCCCCGCAGCATGTGGTACACTGAGATCCACATGACTGTTTTGGGGGCAACCTGGAGGAGCTGCACCGAGGCGCAGTGCTGGAGCCCTAGGACATGTCAAAGTCAGGGTGATGACATGCTGGGAGGAGAGCTTCAAGGTGGGGTGGCACCGATCTGCTGTCCTCTGCGCTCCACATGCTTGCGCCTCCTTGCTATGGAAGGTTAGACCCTTTGATGCACAATGTGATATAGGCAGCATTTGGCCAAGGGGGTGGGGGGTAGGGGGAACAGACCTAGCATCTTTCTGTGAGTGTTTGGCAGCAGCTGAGTGAGGAGGCACTGGAGACCTGCAATGTCCCACTCTGGTTGGGGTGGGCAGTCCGCGAAGAGAGTCCAGGTACAAGTTGCACTAATCAATGCTCTTCTCTCCTTTTCAGTAGAAGAATGCAAATAATGCAGCCGAGCGGGTGAGGACTGGCGGAGGGCTGGCACAGTTAGTGATTCTCAGCCGCTTCGAGCAGGAGGGCCCATGTGCCAAGGTCCACCAGTGTCGGTGAGGCTGGGGTGCCACGGACAGGTATGTTTGCCCAGCAGTGAGGTCACCATTGTTCTCCCAACAGCCATGGCAGTGCTGAATGTTCAGTGATTGAAGTTTGCAACATGGCTTGACCATTGCTTATGGAAGGATGAGCGCATAATGATCCAGGGGACAGGGATACACATTGACATTGCCTCCACGTTAACTGATCCAATGTCTTTGTTCTTCCTTTCAGCATCAGCGGAGCAGGGCCCGGGAGGAGTAGCAGCAGAGGCCCCCTCTCACACCTGAGAGCCCTGAGGTCTCACCAGTGTCACACCATCTTTGCCAGGCAGGCACCAGCACAGATACTAGCACCTCGGTGGGAATTAGATCATCGGCTAGTGTCCCGGGGCACTGCGGTGAGGGCACTTCACAGTCACTGGAGGAGTTGGCAGAGACAGGGGTGCCCATGGTGCCAGCAGTCGGAGGATTGCAGGGGACCAGGCACATGTTCAGATGGTGTCTGATAATGTGCCTCTGGAGTTGTCCGCGATGCATCAAGCGCAGGAAATGCAGTCGGGTGGGCAGGAGCACCTGGTGGAGATACATGAAGCTATGCTTGGCTTGGTGTCTGTGGTGGAGGAGTTTATGTGGACTATCGCTGAAGCAATGAGCCTCATGTCCAAACAACATACTTCCTCCTATGGAGAGAGTGGCGACTCTCGCGGAGAGGCTCCTCCAGGAGACCAATCAGGGCTTCCTGGGGGTGCGCTCTGACTAGCAAGCCCTTACATTGGCATTGACCTCAGCTGGTCAGTGCCAGTGTGGGAGATGGTCTGGGCACCAAGTTCCCCAGCTTGGTGCCCATCCATCTATGGTGAGCAGGGAGGTCCGAAGTGACCTCACGTTGGCGCAACCGCTGCCTGTTGTCTGTGCGGGCACCTCTCAGGGCGCCCTGGATGAGGGCGGCAGCTCCTCCGCCCCTCTCCCAGTGACCGTTGCATCTGGTGAGGCTGCGACAACTGGGGAGATGCCAGCTGTGGAACTGGCAGCCCCCTCCCAGGCGGGGCCAGCATAGGGTCCACGGTCCAGAGGTCATCCAGACCTCCAAGGTCATCGAGGCCAACAGGACAGCAGAGTGAGCAGGCTGTCTCAGATGCCACCCCCAGCGAGGGGTCAGTATCAAGACGTAGCACTCGAAAACGTAAACATAAGGCACCTTAGGCACACCACGGGTTTATCATTGGTGCTTTTGTGTTGGCCCACGATGAGGTCTTTATGAGATGGTGTGATTTTTAACACCTTTTTCATTTTGTTTCATTAAGTTTATTTGATTTCAATATTAAATTCAGACACGCCACCACGGCTGAGGTTGCCTCTTTTCTTCTGCAGGTGGATGGTTTCCAATAATGTAACGAGCGTTTTGTGGGACATTCAGCTTTATTAACAAGGACATTAGTTAATGTTCCTAACCAGGCAGATTTTGCACTTAGGAATCGAGTATTGAGCCTACAGCCCAGGCTTGCCCTGGAGGTCCATATGTGGTGTGCTAGCTGAAGGTTCATTGGATTAAAGCCACCCAGGTGTCCTTGCCTCCCTGCAGTATGCCCGGGTCAGCGTCTACCTCCTCAGCATTTCCCTGTGCGTGCTCATCCTCGGACTCACTGCTGGACTCATCGTGTGAAGCCGCAGCTGCTGCGTCAACATCTTCATCATCCATAGCGTCCCCCCTTTCCAGTGCAAGGTTGTGGAGAGCGCAGCATGCAACCACTATCAGAGAGACGCGATTTGGGGGGTATTGGAGTGCGCCCCTGAGTGGTCCAGGCATCGGAAGCGCATCTTGAGAAGACCGATGGTTCTCTCCACCACAGCCCTTGTGGAGGCATGGCTCCTATTGTACCGCTGCTCAGCTTCTGTTCTTGGATGGTGGAGAGGCGCCATGAACCACCTTCTGAGGGGATAGTCCTTGTCACCCAGCAGCCATCCATCCAGCCGGGCTGGAGCACTGAAGAGCCCCGGCACCTGGGAGTGTCTGAGGATGTAGGCGTTGTGGGAGCTGCCTGGGCACTTTGCACAAACTTGCAGAATCTGCTTCCTGTGATCACACACTATCTGCACGTTCATGGAGTGGAAGCCCTTCCTGTTGACGAAGGCATCGGGCTCACCTGCTGGCACCTTGATGGCCACATGTGTGCAGTCTATAGCACCCTGGATGCGGGGGAAGCCAGCAATCGCTGCAAAGCCTCTGGCTCGCTCTTTCTGGCTGGCCTCGTCCCAACGGTAGAGGATGAAGTTCAATGCATGTCTGAACAGAGGGTCTGTAACCTGCTTGACACAAGTGTGGACAGCTGATTGGGAGACACCACAAAGATCACCCACCGAGCCCTGGAAGGAGCCAGAGGCATAGAAGTTGAGGGCAATGTGACCTTCAGAGCTGCTGGCATGGGGTGTCCACCCACACAGTTAGGGGAGATCTCAGGCCCAATCATCTGACAGATATAGTTGACTGTCTCCCTTGAGAGGCGGAGTCTCCTTTGGCACTGTACCTCAGACATATTGAGGTAGCTGCTTCGCCACCTGTAAACCCTGGCAACAGGATAGTGGCATCTTCTGCAGGCCCTTCCGCCTTGGACTTACTGTTGGCCTGCGCCCCTTGTGTCTGTGCCTGTCTTCCCAAAGGTGGCTCCCCTGGAGGCTGATTGTCCAGTCCTGGCCTCCTCCCCCTTCTAGCCCACCCTTCCCCCTCAGAGGAGCTGCCTCCAGTGGCTAAGGGAAAACCTCCTGAAACATGCAGGCCCAAAAAAGGTTCCTCACTGCAGAGTGCTGACCTGAAGGTTGAGAATCCAGACCAAGCAGCTGGTTAGCGTTTTGAAGTATTGCAGATCACACAGGGAGTATCTGTAACTTTGAAACATCAATATTTGACAGAGCACACTCACGACCCCACTGAGCCCTCTTATCCTGTCTGTGGATGAGGTTTACACAAATGTGTCCTACCCGCCTGCCCATTGCGCCCATGCGCCGACCCGAAGATTGCACGGGTGCTGAAAAATCGCCGTCGATTGGTGCCTCAAGGGCCTTAAGTGGCCTGTTAATTAATGGTGGACGCGCATCGGAGAGCATCGCGCGCCCCCCGCCCAACAAAGTATCGCGATGGCACGCAGTGGCGTCGGGATGCTCGCTCAACATCACCGCGCGTCATTTTACATGTGTGCGTGCGGGGCCCACCCCCACATGCCAACAGGAAAATTCTGCCCTTGATATCATGTGGAGTGAATTGAATTGGCTGAAGACTGGCATCTATGATGCTAGGGACCTCCAGAGGAGGCCCAGATGAACCATCCACTTGGCACTTCTGACTGAAGAATATAGTAAATACTTCAGCCTTATCTTTTGCACTGCTGTGTTGGGCTCCTCCGTCATTGAGGATGGGGATATTTGTGAAGCCTCCTCCTCCAGTGAATTGTTTTATTGTCCACCACCATTCACGACTGGATGTGGCAGGACTGCGGAGCTTAGATCTGACCTGTTGGTTGTGGGATCACTTAGCTCTATCTATCAATTGCTGCTTATGCTGTTTGGCATTCAAGTAGTCCTGTGTTATAGCTTCACCAGGTTGACACCTCATTTTTAGGTATGCCTGGTGCTGCTCCTGGCATGCCCTCCTGCACTCTTCATTGAACCAGGGTTGATCCCCTAGCTTGATGGTAATGGTAGATAAATGATAAATAATAGATAATGGTAAATAACGCCATAATTACTACACAGACACTCAGTTTTTTCCTCAATGCTATCAAAGGTATAAGTCAACTGATTGAAATTCTCAGAATCATGAAGAAAATGTTGCAATCACTGTGGTGAAGAAACTGAGCATCTTGAGTTTCTCAAAAGGACCAGTAGAGGTCAGTCTTACTTCATGAAATAAATTCTGCCCTTTGAAGCGTTTGCAGTGCATGTGATCTTATTAATTTAAAGAAGGGGAGATATTCTGAATTTCTTCAAAACTGATTATGCTTAAAGTATTGTAATGTGGAAAATATGTCTGGCAATCTAATTGGCTGCGCTTCTGGCTACGCTGTGATCACTGTTACGACCAATGGAAGTTAAATTTGTGGTTTTACAATGGTTGTAAATTTCTCTGTATGTGAATTCCACAATGGACAGTAAAGGCAAGTTGAATCTAGACAAAGAAGTTATGATTGCATTGGCACGTCTCTCTTGAGTAATTGAGGCACAATTATGATCTTCAACTCTTGGACGTACCCCTTTAAGGCCACAGCTTAGGCTTTCCTCAGGAAATCCAGATTCTAGTCGTGATTGCAAGTTGCTTGTATGTTTCTGGTTCCAGATCAGAAAGCAGGGTGAATTGCTTTCCTTCACCCTTAAGAGACTAAGTTGCAGCTGGCCTGTGTCTTCTGGTGTATAATGTCTGCAGCATGACGTACATGAGGTAAATGCAAAAAAAAAATGCATTTTAGCTGATGTCCCTCTGATGTTCATAGTAAGTTAGGTTATTATTGTGTAATACCCAGTTTATTATTTAGCTGAGGTAGAGTTGCCTCCCTTTAAATTGATAAAGACTATTGTTGGTGAACTTAGCTCAAATCAATAAGTTAAATTATTTAGTAAGGGTAAGTTTGGGACTTGCTTGTTTTTAAAGATGTATTCTTGAGATGTGGGTATAACTGGCAGGCAGCATTTATTTCCATCTCTTGGTGCCCTGAGGGCATTAAATGCTAACCACATGCTTGCAGAGCTGGAGCTTCTGAAGCCAGTGTCACGCTCTTAACTAGAGTTATACGTTTTGGGTTTTCCCTAGTGTGAAACAATCCACTTTGGCAGAGCACTCCTTCAATCATAGATCTGAGACCTGAAATAACATATAAAAATGGGTAACCGATGTATGCATTAGCCAGTGTTTATGTGTGGGACTCCTTAAATACGGTTACAAAAGCAAAATACTACAGATGTTGGAACTCTGGAATAAAAACAGAAAATGCTGCGAACACTCAGCAGGTCTGGCAGCATCTGATAAAAGGCCATCGACCTGAAACATTAGCTTTGTTTCTCTCTCCACAGATGCTGCCTGACATGCTGAGTGTTTCCAGCATTTTCTGTTTTTGCTACAATAACATGCTTTTGGGTCACATTTCCACACATGTGGAATATAACCATATTAACCCCGGTATTCACAAGAATAGTGCCGATAATCTGCTTTCTTTTCCCTTTTCCTTTCACTTTGCGCAATGACATGTTCTTACGCATTTAAAATGACAATATCAATGTTTTACATGCAGAATAACTCTGCTTGCAGAGTTAATATAAATGAATAATATCTAAAAAGTGCATGTATGCATAAATCATGTCCAGACACATGCTGTAATCCAACGCAAGTCAACCAGGATTTTGCAGTGAAATGCTGAATGAGAAGTGCCTTGCTGAATCTTTGATGCTTTTTGTGACCTTTAATTCAGTTCGTTGTATAAATCCACGACATTAAAAGTGCTTGAAATTAACAGCAGTGGCATTATACACTTGACGTATATACTTTATCTATTGTACTGACATTTGCTTTCTCTTTGAATTTGTAACTATACTTGACTACAAACATAATCACATAAATCTATAATGATCCTCCTGATGCTGCTGGAAGGATTGTAGATTCACACTTTCACCTGGCTGAACACCTTGACTGCAACAAGAAGCAGAGATTCACGTAGAAATATGCCTTGTAAGGCATATTTTCTTCAAATAACAAAGGGAGGGGTTTTCCAGCCCTGTCGCGGGTGGGACCCCCCCGCAGGTGAGGTGCCCCCCCCCCCCCCCCCCCCCCAAACCAGAAGCCCATTGGCTTGTGGCAGAACTGGAAGATCCCGGTGGCGGGCAGTTGTGGAAAATCCCGCCCCAATTGTTGCTCGTTCGTGATTCTTTTCTAAATGCATTACTGTTTTATTTTCTCAAAGAGTGTTCAATTAACTATCCCATAGCTGCTATGCAGAGGCTAATCAGTAGAAAAAATTGGAGAATGAGCCACCCTGAACTATATTCACATAGTGACCAGTTTTATCACAGGCTTGACATTATCAGTTGCCTCTTGCTTCTTCTTTCAAGATGCATGGGTCACATGTTTGTATGCCTTGGGTAAATGAGTTCGTTGGCCAACCGAACTCTAATTGCACACCTTCCTATGTTCTGATCAGTCGCTGCTTGCAATCAATAACAGGGAGAGACTGATGTAAGAATAAACAGTGATGGTTTATTGAGACATTGGGCAGAGCACCAGATCATATGTGCTCACTCAGAAACCTCCAGAACTAGACTTACAGTTCCCAGTTGCCCCTGCTGCACAGTGATTCATCAGTGCTATCACATGATCAGTACACTTGCATTGTCTTAAAGGGACAGGGTACCTCACTTTACCACATCACTCCCCTTTTACTTAAGAGTACAGCTAACAAGCTTAAAACACATTGGGCAGAATTTTGCCCTTGGCGGGCAGGCTCAGTGGGAGTCCCGACCACCATCTGTGATCGGGACTGGGCTGCGATTTCACGCTGGTGGGCCAATTAAGGCCCTCCCAGCATGACATGCGAGTGGCAGCCCTCAGCACTGCCTGTGTGGAGGGGGGGAGAACCTTGTGCATGCGCGCAAGCGAGTGCTTAAAAATCTCTCTGAGGCACAGAGGTGCCTCAGGGAGATGAAGCATTTTAAAAAAAAAAAATGAAGAAAATAAAAATGTTAGAAAACATGTCCCCTCATGTGACTCTGTCACATGAGCAGGGACGTGTTATTAATTAAATTTTAAAGCTTTCATTTTATTTTTATTTGCTTTTGGAAACCTCATCCCACTCGTGGATGGGTTTTCCAAAAAAATGCAAAGGCCGCTTGGCCTTTTCGCCTGCCCGTCAACCGTTAGGTTGGATGGGCAGCGAAAAATTTAAGTTAGTTGATTACTTAATGGCCTTAACAGGCCTTTAAATTGTTGGTGGGCGCGCTGCCATCTCCGATGTGAGCCTGCCAATCGAATTATTGAGCGACTGCGCATTGATGTCGGCACGCTTGGCCGATGTCAGTGCGTCATTTCACATGCGTGCGCCCGCCCCCCGAGCAAAAATTTCTGCCCATTTACACAATAACTATTTACAGGTCAAGTCTCTCAGGAGGCTTTCTCGGACGTGTTGAGCGTCTCAGTTCAACAACCTTGGCTGGTTTTTCCGAGACCTCCTTTCCAGGGGACAGTTGTCCACCAGGTTCCTCAGTGGGAATTGGCAGGTTTGTCTCCCTGACCCCTGAGGGCTCCAGAGGCCCCACCGGTACTTCCCAATCATGTGGCCTGTCCTCTACATGCGGCACAGACTCAGGCATAGGTGAAGGCTGCATTTCTTCTTGTGGGACTGGTGTTCTTTTGCAGAGATGATCCACGTGTTGCCTAATTATTCGGCTGTTTATCGGTACATTGTAGGGGGTGGTGGGATCCAGTTACTGCAGTCGCCTCGCCTAACAGCCAATTGGGCCCATCTCCAAAGTTCTTCACGAGGACCGCATCTCCCACCGTGAATGTTCTTTCATGACCATGACCATCGTGCCTGGTCTTCTGCGCCTCTTGGCTTTTCACCACCCTCCCCTCTAAATTTGGCCAGAGAAGAGTCAGGGGGGTGTGGAGACGTCTCTTCATTAGTAGTTCTGCAGGGGCAATGCCCATCGTTGTGTGTGGCGTGGTCCTGTATGTGAACAAGAACTGGGACAAACTCGTGCTGATGGAACCCCCTTCCATCTTTTCCATCCTGGATTTAAAGGTTTGGGCTGCCCACTCAGCCCTGCTGTTCGATGCTGGTTGGTAGGGTAAGGATTTGATATGGGTAATGCCGTTGAGGTCCGTGAACCTGTGGAACTTCCCACTGGTACAAATGGCCCTATTGTCAGACATGAGGACATTCAACAACCCGTGCACTGCAGAACTCTGCCGCAAATGGTCTTAGGTGGCAGCCGATGTGGGTGACCGGACTTCATAGTTGTCCATCCATTTGGAGTGGGAATCAATCAGTAAAAGGAACAGGAAAAGGTACCCCAGAAGGGTCCCACGTAATCAACGTGGAGGCACACCCATGGCTGCTCCGGCCATTCCCATGGGTGCAATGGAGCCAAGGGGTGGCAGCTTTTGCTCCTGTTGTCATTGAGGACAGCTTTTGACCAGGGTTTTGATATCCAAGTCCATGCCTGGCTGCCACAAATATCTGTGTGTGAGCGTCTTCATTCTGCTAATGCCCAGGTGAGCACCATGTAGCTCGGCTAACAACAGCCCTCGCCCCCTCGGGGCACGATAACCATTGCTCCCCAGAGTAATATGCCGTCCTGGCAGGAGAGTTCATATTTACGATCAGAATAAGGCTTCATCTCCTTGGATTTAGATCCACCTGACCAATCATTCAAGACCTGCACCCAGGCTTTATATAATAGTGGGTCCCGGCTTGTCCACTTATGGATCTGTCTGGTCTGAACAGGGGAGGGATCCAGAAAATTTAGCACTAAGGCCAGTTCCTGGGGAATCGGGGCCTCCCCATTATTAATTGGCAGGGGAAAATGGCCTAGTGAGTTGGTATGTGCGATTTCAGTTCCCGAATGGTGAACAAAAGTGTATTCTTAGGCGGCTAATGTTAGTGCCCATCTCTGGATGTGAGCCGATGCGATAGGTGGTATTGCTTTATCTTCTCCAAATAATCCCAGTAGCGGATTGTGGTCGGTCATAATATGGAAATGGCGACCGTGGAGATATTGATGAAACTTCCGGACGCCGAACACAATAGATAAGCCCTCCTTTTCAATGTGGGAATATTGTCGCTCTGTGACACTGAGTGTGCGAGATGTATAACCAATGGGTCATTCGGAGCCATCCGCCATCCGATGTGAAAGGACAGCCCCTATTCCATAAAGGGATGTGTCACATGTTAAAATTAATTCCTTCTTGGGGTCAAAGTGGACCAACAAGGCCGACGATCTTAACAATCGCTTCACTTTCAGGAAGGCATCCTGGTGCGGGACTTGCCAACTCCATTTCTGGTTCTTCCTAAGCAGGCCGTACAACGGGGCCAGCACAGTCGAGAGGTTTGGGAGGAATCGGCCGAGGTAGTTTACCATGCCTAAAAAGGCCTTAAGCTCTGGTATTTCTCAGGGCAGGTGCTTCACGAATGGCCTAGACTTTTTCTTCCACAGGATGCAGGCCCTGTGCATCAACCCTGTGACCCAAGTAAACTACCTCCTTAGCTTGGAACAGACACTTATCTTGTTTTAAATGTACCCCCGCATGTGTGAAGCTTTTGGATTCTCTTCTAGATTTGCTAAGTGTTCATCGTCGGTCAGCCCCGTGACCAACATGTCAACCAAGTAAACGGTAACAAGGGGCAATCCTTGGAGCAAGTTTTCCATCGTTCTTTTGAAAATAGCACATGCCAAGGAGACCTTAAAGGGTAGACATGTGTATTGATACAATCCTTGGTGTGTATTAATGGTGACAAATTCTCTAGAGTCCTTTTCCAACTCTACCTGCTGGTAGGCATGGCTCATGTCTAATTTCGAATATGTGGTGCTCCCTGCCAACTTCGAATACCATTCCTCAATCTCGGATATCAGGTGTCTGTCAAGTTTGGCCACCTTATTAACAGTTAGCTTATAGTCACCACATAAGTGCATGCTTTGATCTGGCCTCAGCACAGCTACAATGGGTGCCACCCACTCAGAAAATTGCACTGGTTGTAGAATGCCCAACTTTTCCAGTCTGCCCAGTTCGGTTTCAACTTTGTCCCAGAGAGCATAAGGGACTGGTCTGGCTCTTATAAATCTGAGGGTTGTATCTGGGTTTACGTGGATCTTGGCCTGTAGCCCTTGAATCCTTCCTAACTCGTCGTTGAAAACAGAAACATACTTTTGCAACAATTCTCACATGAGGACATTGCCCTCTTCTTTTCCTCCCCAGCGATGTCGTTAGCGGCAAAAATGAACGCTAGGTGTTCGACATACTGAGACCAGTCAACTGAAATGGGGTTGAAAGGATCGACATGCCCGAACTGTGGCATCGTGAACGACTGCAAGGAGACTGCGCTTCCGATAGGCTTTCCAGGTAATGACAAATTCAGGTGTTTAGCTTACCATGGAGTCGCGCTCTCTCTGGGGTCTCTTATAATTTTCTGTCCATAGCTATTTTTCATGTATTTACCCTTTTAAATGCATTGCTGCTTTAAGAGCAGTCACCAATTTTCGTTGTAATTAGAAAAATTTCAGCAATATCAATTTAATCTTTTTGAGCCAGTTGTGGCCTATTAAACTGGGGCCCTCTCCAACTACCGTGAACAAGGGCAACTTTTCAGATTGATCTCCATACGTTGCCGAGATTTGACATAACCCTTTCAGTCTTATTTCTTCGTCCGTTTATGTCCTCAGTTTAGTGTCCAAAGCTTCTAACTTCAAAGGATGGGTTCCTTTACTCAGATGTCTAAATGTATGCTCTCCAATGACAGACATCGTCACTCCCGTATCAACTTCCATCTTAATGAGTTGTCCGTTGATCATTATGGCTACTCGGATGAGCTCGGTTCTGCCCACTTTGAGGTTATATAACGAATGGATGTCTGATTCTATTTCTTCTGGCTCTTCCATGAGGCATGTTTCATGATTTTTCCTTCTGCCTTTATAGTGTTGTTTTAACCTTTCTCTGCAGCGCTGCCTTATGTGGACATAGCAGTTGCAGAAAAAGCTCTCGACTTCTTTGTGTTGTTGTTCACTCACTGGAGGCCTGGATGTATTTCTCGCTTTCATTTTGTGGGTTTTCACTGCAGTACCATAGTTTTTCAATGGTCTGGAGCTAGAGAGCATTTCCCGCCTTTCCATGGAATCTGAAGATTTTGCACCTTTTGTTGCCGGATTGTCCCGCTCGACCAGATGGACGGCACCATTTTGTGTCTCTTTTATAACTTCGGAATTTCTAACAGCACGCTCCATCGGGGTAGCTAATTCTAATGTCTTATTGGAGTCTAGACTAGGTTCAGCTAGGAAACGCACTTCGATAGTATATTCTCCAATCCCGCATATCAGCCGGTTTCTCAACATATCACTAATGGACGTTCCGAATTCACAATTCTCAGTTAATGCCTTTAAAACGGCCACATAGTCAGCTGTTGTCTCCTCCGGGAGCCTGTTCCTTGAATTGAACTTGAAGCGCTGCATAGTAACGGAGGGCTTTGGTCTCAGGTGGCTCTGTACAACTTTTATTAACTCATCAAATGTCTTTGAGTGTGGGGCACTAGGTGACATGAGGCTGTGGATCAGCCTATGCATTTTGCTCCCGCATGAGGACAAAGAATCGCCCACTTCTTTTCCTTCCCGCGATGTTGTTAGTGGTAAAAAAGAACACTAGGGGCAGAATTTTCTGCCTGTCGGGCAGGCGGGCCCGACCCAATCTCCAGCGGTTGGGGAGCCGATCCCCGCCGGAGAAGCGGGCCCCGCCGCCATTTTAAGTGGGCGGGCCCACTGTGTGCACTGTGTGCTTCCTGTGCGGGCGGGGTGGGGGGGGGGGGGATTCCCCAAAAGCGAGACTGCGCTCTTTCACGCATGCGCACGAAAGAGCGCACATCTCCCTGAGGCTAAGTGCTGCCTCAGGGAGATCGCTGACAGTTGTGAAAACATTAAAAATAGTAAAAAGAAAATCCTTAACATGTCCCCCTCATGTGACAATGTCTCATGAGATGGGACATGTTCATAAATTTCACTTAAACTTTATTAAACTTTTTAAATCCCTCCAGTGAGGTGAGGTTTCATGTTTTTTTCTAATCCCCACTGGGGCTCCTGGCCTGCCCGCCAACCTTAAGGTTGGACGGGCAGGTCCTTTAATTGTTTTAATGATCCTGGCAATGGCCTCAATTGGCCATTGACAGGTCGGTGGGCCCGCAGCTGATTTTGTTGCGGGCCCGCCTTCCTGAAGATTTAAATGGGGTGGGATGACGGCGGGGTTTTCCCCCCGACGTCACCCGCGTCATTTTGCACATTGGTGAGCGGGCCTCGTCCCCTGCTCGCCAACGGCAAAATTCAGCCCTAGGTGTTCGACATACTGAGACCAGTCATCTGAAATGGTGTTGAATGGATCGACACACCCGAACTGCGGCATTGTGAACGACTGCAAGGGGATTGCACTTCCGATAGGCTTTCCAGGTAATGACAAATTTAGGTGTTTGGCTTACCGCGGAGTCGCGCTCTCTCTCTGGGGTCTCTTATAATTTTCTGTCCATAGCCATTTTTCATGTATTTACCCTTTTAAATGTATTGCCACTTTAAGAGCAGGCACCGTTTATTTTTTAACTCTGTCTCTGCAGCAGTTGGCTTTTCTCTGTTGTGTTTCGTGCTCTTTTTGAGTTTTGGTGGGATCCCCACGATCGCGATTCTGCAGGGTTTTTTAAATTTTAAACTGTAGCACTGCTTTCTGCTCCGATTGCCGGCTGTCACCTATTTTACAGGTAAGTACAGATGCTCTTTGCAATGCTTTGCTCACCTGTCTTGTAGACTCTCACTCAGGGGTCTTGCAATGTTTTTAACCTCGTCGGCACTTTTATGTCTTGGGTAAATGAGTTGGCCAACTGATCTCTAACTGCACACCTTCCTATGTTCCCATCAATTGCTGCTTACAATCAATAATGGGGAGAGACTGATGTAAGAATAAACAGTAATGGTTTATTGAGACATAGGGCAGAGCACCAGATCATACGTGCTCACTCAGAAGCCTCCAGAACTAGACTTATAGTTCCCAGCTGCCTGAGGTATGCAGTGATTCATCAGTGCTGTAACATGAGCAGTGCACTTACATTCTCTTAAAGGGACAGGGTACCTCACTTTACCACACATATAAGGGATGGAATTTTAACTTTCTATGATCATTGGGAAAGCAGAGGGGGATGTGTAAAATGGAGCACTCTTCCCTGTTCTGTTCCTGCCTACTTTCCCTCATTTAACTGTCAATTTCAACAGGAGACTCATTAATAAATGTAAGTCGGAGTCCCTCAGCATATATGGGATACTAATTTGCATTTTAATCCACTCCTGAATGGACTTCCTTTGTAACTAACCAAGTGAAGCTGTTAGGCAGCCAATGAGGCAGTTCTTCTTAAAGTGACTGAGCTGAATGTGACAAGTGTGTGATCAGGTCAGTTATGTACCATGTAAATTTCAATTTGTGCCCTCTGGATTTGAAGTTGCAAAGGTGTGTATTATAACAACAGGAGGCAGTAGGGTGAGAGACCGTGAGGGATATGAATTAGATGGATGAGGGTTTTGAAAGCAGAGACTGAGGCAGTTGCTTACAAACTTAAATCTATTAAGTTATGGAATAGACAGCCACATGTCATAATAAATGGTGACTTTGGACACACTTGAAAGAAAGTTGAATAGATTCCGATTTCAGCAATAAGTAAAGGGTATAGAAAACTGTTATGAGAATAGAGTGAAGTTGGGAAATAAGTCTTTTTATTGCTAAATTGTGGAAAGTTCAAAGAGGGAGAGAAAATATTTTTTTAAAATTGTAAAAATGAGAAATCTGGGAAATGTTTTTATTTATGTCATTTTTTTGTGGGGGGGGCAGTTCTACTTTTATTATTGTACAGAATTTGATGGGAACAGAATCTCTTAATTTAAAACATTTTCGTCTGAATTATTGTCACGCAGTGTAAACATTTTCAGTTTTCAGCTATTGAATTTCTTTGTTCTGCAGCAACATGCAGTTTAGCGTTTAGTGAGTTTGAATAAAATACTGAATTTAGAGTTGATTGCTATCTTGTATATCTACAACTTCTTCATGTAGGGAGTTAATGTGTTGCTATAGTTTCATCAGCAGTTTGAAGTGAAAATAAGCATAGTGCAAGGGTATAACTGGTCCTAATTGCCCATGATCATTTCTTTGACCCTTCAATGTGATAAATGTGGAATGTTGGAGTACATTTCTGATGCAGTTTGAATGGTCATGTGAAGATGTGAAAGGTAAACACCTGAATGCCATTGCTACGGGATGATGATGTTGAAATTTCCACAGAGAGAGTAATGTTTCATTTTGCAAGGTGTACAGTTCTTCGCCTGTGAGGGGATAGCAACCAGACTTAATGGGGGAGGCGATGACGTAATGGTATTGTCGCTGGACTAGAGACCCAGGGTAATGCTCTGGGTACCTGGGTTTGAATCCCACGACAAGTGATGGAATTTGAATTCAGTAAAAATCTGGAATTAAAAACCTAATGATGACCACGAAACCATTGTCGATTGTCATAAAAACCCATCTGGTTCACTAATGTCCTTTAGGGAAGGAAATCTGCTGCCCTAGTCTGGCCTACCTGTGACTCCAGACCCACAGCAACATGGTTGACACTTAAAAAATGCCCTCTGAAGGGCAATTAGGGATGGGCAGTAGCCAACGACACCCACATCCTGTGATCGAATAAAAAAAATGGTTGCCATCTATTATTCTCCGTACTCTTTGGAATTTCGAGAACTTGGCAACCAGTCTAAGGCGTTTTAAGTGGATGTTTTCTTTCCACAGGGAAAGCAACGAAAATATTTCCCCTCGGATGTTTACTTGATTTACTTTGATGTGACTCTGGACAACCAAATGACTGATTAGGCACAATCAACAGCAATGGTGTGGAAGAATTCATTCCTATGCTACAAGATCTCTGCACATTGGCCTTCGAGAGATAGCAAAACTATGTACAAGCGTCTTAGTGAAATACAAGCACTAAAGATAGATCTCCAGTGGCATGTCCTAGATGGACTAACTTGGTGAATAAAAATGAATATGGGAGTAAGGATGCACATACTTAATGCACGAGGCAGTCATTTGTTCCATCAAAAACTGTTCTTCCTTCGTTAGATCTATAAGTGCCTCTGGAACTGCCAAAGGAATTCACACCCCAACATTACAGTTGCTGCAAGCGAAGTTGTAGCTAGAAGCAGCAATATCAGTTAATGCAGTAATAAAAATGCAGCGAAAGTAATATACTCAGTAAAGGGACAAATAGTTTGCCAACTTAAACTTAAAAAGTGATGCTGACCTTTAAGATGCCCAATTTAAGTAAGTAGGTTGCATTGCTGGAGAATAAACAAAGCAAAAGTTACTAGATTCAATGTAGGACCTATTTAAATTTGGAGCCGTTTATGAAGCTTGTACTGAGTGGCATTAAAAATGTCCATTTCTCTTTTTGGCAAAAAATGTCCCACTGGAGTGCACTGGCATTTGTGCGCTTTGAACCCATGTCTAATGAAGTTCTACGCTTCCAGCTGAGCCTTATAAAATCAGCTCTGATATCAATGGGTGCTTTTTTTCCTTGCATGGCATTGGGATTTAAATTTCCCAGAAGGAAAGAACAGTAAACACTAGGAAATAATAGTACTGGTCCGAACTGGTCTCGTATACCTTAAAGTGGAACAACAGTAAGAACTGGGAAATAAGAGTACTGATCCAAACTGATCTCGTATACCTTAAAGTGGAACAGCAGTAAAAACTGGGAAATAAGAGTACTGGTCTGAACTGTTTTTCCTCCTGGGTTGAGTTCTTTTTCAACCAAACAAAATGTAAATGTTGAAAAGGAAATTGTTGGGAACGTGTGTTTGCTCACCTCTTTCATCAAGATGAATGTTTGTACAGTTAGACATCAAGAATGGCCTGACCATTGTTCTTGTTGCCAAGAGGAATAGAAACCAGTGCCAGTGAAAATAAACTGCTACAATTAGAACAGTTGCTTTTAGTCCACATGTGTCAAATAAAATGCTGCAATCGAATGGACTAGTTTAGATGAAATCATATATCATAAGAGCCAAATTCAGACAATATATGAAACCAGGTAAGCAAAGCCCAAGATTAAATTAGAAACAGGAAATGCTGGAAATACTCAGCATCTGCGGAAAACAGGGGAGGATTTTCAGGTCACCGGGTGGGCGGGCCTGGGAGTGGCTGGGGAACAGTCTGCTGCCCGCGATCGGCCCCTGACGCGATTTCACATGGCTGGCCAATTAGCGGCCAGTCAGCGTGAAAGGCGCGCTGAAAGGCTCAGCGCTGCCGGGGTGGGGGCGGGAGGAGCGCGAGCGCAAAAGTCTGCGCATGCGCGGGGTGGGGAGCGGGCACTGAAAGCTCCCTGAAGCTGAACAATTTTAAAATCAAAAATAAAGATTTTTAAACTCTGAAAATAATGTCCCGACATGGGACTCACTCACAATAACATGAGCAGAATAAAAGTTCTGCATGAAAATTTATATTTATTTTTTACTCAATTGTGGAAACCTCATCCTGCTCGTGGATGAGGTTTGCTAAAAAATCAAAAGGCCGCCTGGCTGATTTGCCCAGCTGCCAACTGTAAGGTTGGATGGGCAGCGAAAAATATGTTTAAATTAATTGATTAAGGGCCTTAATAGGCCTCTTAATTGTGCCCGCCGACCGAAATATCGCATGAGTGCACGATGATGTCAGAATGCTCACCCAACATCATCGTGCATTATTTTACACCTGATTGGGTCGGGCGCGCGCCTCCCTCCCACAGAGTTAATCGGCAGTATTTAATGGAGACAACAGGGGCCTTGCCCGTTGGTTGGAGAGCCAGCTAGTGTCCAGCATTGCCTCTTTTTGGGAAGGCCCACCGAATTAAGTGCCTGACTGGGCAGCGGCAGATCTTCCCTGGGGACGAAAAACTTGCTCCCTGAGTGCTGCATAAGTGCTAGTATAAAGGGTTAATAGATGAGATATGCTAATATGTGACATTGATGGCTATTTACCACTGACATCAGTCAGTCATATGTTAGACTCCCTCGCCAAAGGTTGGAATCATGCTTAAGAGCTACGTGCCTACTTTGTAACCTGTTTAGAAGTAGTATTAATAAACAAGTGTTAAGCGGATACCACAGTTCCACGCCAAGAGTCCAAGACAGAAGGACCCAATCTCAGAACAAATCAGAGGCTGGCAACTGAGCAGTGCTTGGCTGCATCAGCAAAAGTGGTGCCTGCTGCCGGAAATACACCCAGGAAAGGCCCAAGATCACTGAGGGACCCAGGCCACAAGGGAGTGATGGCAGGATGGGGCCACAGGGTGGGTGTCATGGGGGCGGAGGGCTGGGGGATAGTCCGCAGCAAGGATAGGGGTTGGCTCTCAGTCCCCCTTCCCAATGCCGGGTTCCTTGATCAGGCACTGAGCACCTTTGAATGAAGGCAGCCCCCCAGAAGCCTGCAAGCCATCCCGTTGAGTTTGCTTTCTAGCCTTCCAGCATGGCGAGTACCCTGCCTGCTGCTGTGCGAATACCATTGGCAGTGGGATGAGGCCCTTAAGTAATCATTAATTGCCTATTTAAAGGCCTCAATTAATGGCGTGGTGGGAAGGCCGTCTACAAGCCTTCCCAACCTGGACTTAATTAGGGCAGAGGTAGGGACCCCACCCACCACTCTTTCATCCAATTAAATGCCCTCTGCAACCAAGCCCATCATGGGGAAGGGCATTAAATTCCATGCAATGTTTCAGGTCAATGATCTTTCATTAGAGCTAAAAAATATTAGAGACATAACAGATTTTAAGCAAGTACAGAAGCAAGGAAAGGGGGAACTGAGATAGAAAAGAATTGTGATAAGACGGAAGGCAGGAGAGATGGTTAGGGGTCAAATAAAGAAACAAAAGATGTGCCTAGCGCAAGTGTAGATGGGTAATCATCACCAACAGCTGTTGTCCACGATAGAAAAAAAATGGAGACAAAGGTTATGGTCTGAAATTATTGAAGGCAATACTGAATATGGAAGGCCGTAAAGTGCCTTAGCAATGAGATACTGTTCCTCAAATTTGAGTTGAGGTCCATTGGGCGGAATCTTCTGGGCTTGCCAGCATCAGGAAACTTGGCGGATGAGGGACCATAATTTGGCGGGAGGCCAAAAATCAGTTTCCGGACCGCGGGATGAACTTTAGCAATTATGTTCTCAAGACTTTAAAGGCGGCTTAAAGGCAGGTCGAGCTTCCTGACGAAGGATAGTGCAGGATGTCTCGGGGGGGAGAGTGTGGGATGTCCGGGAGGGATGGTGCAGGATGTCCGGGAGGGATAGTGCAGGATGTCCGGGAGGGATAGTGTAGGATGTCCGGGAGGGATGGCGCAGGATGTCCGGGAGGGATGGCGCAGGATGTCCGGGAGGGATGGCGCAGGATGTCCGGGAGGGATGGCGCAGGATGTCCGGGAGGGATGGCGCAGGATGTCCGGGAGGGATGGTGCAGGATGTCCGGGAGGGATGGTGCAGGATGTCCGGGAGGGAGGGTGCAGGATGTCCGGGAGGGAGGGTGCAGGATGTCCGGGAGGGAGAGTGCAGGATGTCCGGGAGGGAGAGTGCAGGATGTCCGGGAGGGAGAGTGCAGGATGTCCAGGAGGGTTAGTACAGGATGTCCGGGAGGGATAGTGCAGGATGTCCGGGAGGGAGAGTGCAGGATGTCCGGGAGGGAGAGTGCAGGATGTCCGGGAGGGATGGTGCAGGATGTCCAGGAAGGATAGTGCGGGATGTCCGGGTGCCTTTTAAATATGGTACCTGGATCTTTGGCCCATGAGGTAATGGAAGGGATAGCACTTGCCTGTCTGCATCGGCCATGAGAATCGACGAGCTTCTCACGGATGTATGTGAAATGAGCTGAATGGTGCAAGATTGCACGTGGTCAGCTGTCCAGTCCCCCTAGAGGAAATTACCCCCACTTCCATTATCACCACCAAACATAGGCTCGAGAGTAGAAGATTCCAGCCATTAAAACAATATAGGAGACCAAGAACAGAGAGATCAGATAGGGAGTGTGGCAGAGAATAAAATGACCGGAATTATTGTCTTGAAGTCTCTTGTGGATCTTGATTGTTCTTTACAGTCACTTACAGTTATAATGTTTTTTTCAATTCACTTTTTATTCAAGGTCAAGCCCACATGTGGAGGAGAAAACATAATAAAAATGGATAACATAATGCTGCAGCAGCACCAGATCTGCTTCTCGCCAAGTGTTGAGCTCTTCTCTGTAGTTCCTGATCTGTAAAGTGAGGTCAGCACATTAAAATAAATATTCATTTTGCTGCACAACAAATGATTCACTGGGAGCAACATCGCATTGTGGCAGGGGTGGAGGGTGGACCAATTGCCACAAGATCTTGTAAAAGTCTGCTGGTTGCCCTTAACTTGTTCAGCAATTGCGGGGTTGTAGGTAGACAAGTGCAGAGAATGGTATCATTCACTCACATTCCTTTGGAGGTTCGGCAAAGACTGGTTGCTATTTTGAGATGAGGGTCACATTGTAATTAGATGACCATAGGAGAATGGATGAAAGAGTAAAAACTGTCTCACCAGCGTCTCAAAACTGGAGGCAGGGCAATATTGGCATATCAATGCACTGACCATGTCGCTCTTTAACTGTGGCAAGAAACAACTAACAACCGTGCTGCCAGTACAAGGTATCCGGATGGTGTTTGTTTACACAATCACAGAAACTAACTGGCCATTTGGGTGATATACATCTCTCACGTTCCTCCTGCTGTATTTCTGATTTATATTCGATGCAAGAGAAGGCTAATACATAACAAGAGGCATCATATGCAGGCAGAGGTTGTGTCACTGAAGCTGTGAAGCTTTATGAAAGTTGAGGCAGTACGAGGGGAGCAGCTTTCCTTCAGCACATCGCTGTAATCCTTTACTTTCGTTCCTTATCTTGTTATTCATTGTATCAGGGAACCGTGTGACACAGTAAAAGTACAGTGCTTTCTCGTGTTGCTGCCTGTTTTCTTTCTGTGGAGAAATGAATTGTGTGTGATGGATACCAGACTGAAATTGAACACCCCTGTTCTCTTTCCACTTCCTGCCTGTGCTCCTGCTGTTGCCCCATCTTTCACCCCTTTGCTACCATTTGTTTTTATGCAGACAAAGTTCTCACCAGCACACTGCCCCTCATTCTTTTGACCTTCAATTCCACCTACTTCCTTTCCTCCACCAAATGGTTGTTTCTGCCACTGCCTTCAGCACCTCTGTGCCTCAGGCCTGTATTATGTTAACTTCCCTAGGTATCATTCCAAGCTTGAATGAAAACGTGCTGACTCTTGGTATCCTGCTTGACCCTGAGTTTAGTTTCCTTGCATAAGAGTATTCTTGTACCAAATCTGCTCTGCTTTACCTCCAACAGTGGCTGGCTATGTTCCAACTGTAAATTATTCCCCTTATTCACTCCTTGTTTCATGCATTATTCTATACATGAAATAAATTACCTTTCATCCTCCCAATGTTTACTACTACTGCCCTATTACTTGCCAGCAGGTTTCCAGCCTTTTGTCCCTACCTGCCTGGATCACTTACTGCAAATTAACATGCCTGAAATTATAAGCTCAGGTAGGAGAATTATAGGGATCAAGTTGTAGCAGTTTTTGTTTTCACAGATTGTTGTATTTCTGCATTACACCTGTGGTAAGACTCTCCCGTGAGTCAGAAGGTTGTGGGTTCAAGCCCTACTCCAGAGACATGAGCACAAAATGTAGGCTGATGCTCCGGTACAGTACTGAGGGAGTGCTGCACTGCCTGAGGTGCTGCCTTATAGATGGGACAATAAAGTGAAGCTCTGTCTGCCCTTTCAGATAAATATAAAAGACTCCGTGGCATTATTTCGAAGAGGAGCGGGGAAGTTCTTCCGGGTGTCCTGGTCAATTTTTACGCTTCAACCAACCACCACTGAAACATTATCTGGTCATCAACACCTTGCTGATGTGGGACTTTGATGTATGTAAATCGACTGCTGTATATCCTACAATAATGACTGTACTTCAAAAGTACTTGGGTAAATATAAAGTGATTTGGGAAACCCTGAGATCATGATAGGCACTATATAAATGCAAATCTTTCTTTATTCCCCATGTTTTGGTACTTCCTTAATTCCTGAGGAAATTGCATTAACAGAAATCTTTTCTAATTCTTGTTCTGTCCAAACTGTAAAGCAGACTCGGGTTAGTAATAATTAGCTGCTTTTCACTGAATGTATAAAAATAGTTAATTTCACCACAGTACAAATATTTGACTGAAAATTAGACTCAGGCTAATCTTAAAACCAAAGTAATTCTGCAAATAAAATTAGAAGCCAGCTGGTAAAACAGATTGGATGCTTAAGATGATAGACAGAAACACAGTCACTCAATGACAATAATCTTCCTGGCCTCAAGTTAATTATTAGTTCAAAAGACCTGCTACTCAGCTGTGATCAGGAAATGACTTCACAGAAAGACGGTTAGTTGAAGTTATATTAAAAATGCTTTGGTTTTTACATTTGTGTAGTTAAAGTGCATACTTCATGTATATTTTGCGCGATGGCAAACAGGTTATAAAATACAAAGGAGGTTATTTGTGATATCTTCATTCCATGGTCATACTGTTCACATCTGTTATCTCATTCATTTCTCCATTTTGTTTTTCGGTGCACAGGGAAATGGGTAATGTCAAAATAGACTTCTCTTTAAATCCTGTCATCACTTGTGACTGTGACCCTGTCAGAGATTTAAAAGATTACTGTTATCAGATCAAAAATCCATTCTGATTCCTGCAGTGAAAAATAAATATGTGGTAATTAATAATGGAGCAAGCGATGCTGAAGCTGATTATGCATAATAGTATTAGATGTGGTTCAGCTCACAGTGAGAGAGAAGCATCCTCCAATCCAAAGCACATGGTGAGATGATGTAAACTGCAACTCAAAATGGAAGGGATGCAAATTTTGGTCCGGGGTCCAATTTTAGGCCCAGATGCGATGCTGCATGACCAGCACATGCCCAAACTGAGAGGCCCGAGAATCGATGGGAAGCAGTCCACATCATGATGCATGGCACAGGCTCCGGATGCTGGTCACACATCTGCAGGCAGCTCACATGACCCAGTCCGGCTACTTCACTTGCAGAATGGGTGCCGGTTGCTCCACTGCTAAATTGGTAGGCTTTGCGCTCATTTTATGCCTGGAAAATGGGCACAACGCATAACAATTTTTATCCCATATGCCATCAGCTGGTAATAGCACCCGAAATGAATCAATTTATGAAGATGCTAATTTTCCCTCATTCAGTCTTGCTAGAAACAGTATGAAGTGGGAGACCAATTAGTCATCTTTTGACATGTCGTCTTTTCAGCTGAGTGGAGGAGTGCCAGATGTGGCTTATTATTATTTTTGTTATTAAGGAAATGAATGCTTAAAAATTAAGACAGATATCCACAGTACCATTTAAAGTGGGTAGATTTTTCAATAGATATCGAAATTCTGTAATTCAACACAATATTATATAAAAAAACTATATCGGGGTAAAAAAGAATCTAAACCTTGCATAAGCAGAGTTCTATTAAAAAATCAGTCAATTTTGAGTGATTAGACACATATTACTTATGGTTAAACAGAAAAGCTTCTAATATTATCTAATATAAAATGTAACACATTGCTTTCAGTTTGTTGTAAAGTAGTAATGCATTGAGCACTTGAGATTACTTGCACTGTGGTGATATCAGGCTTTATTTCATTGCATTTTACAAGAGGATCATATATCCTTTACCTCAGATTTAGCACAACTGGCATCTATTTTCCACATTAGTTAACACCAATTTTTTCAGTGCCTATTAGTGCGAGAACAAAGAGATGAAAAATTCACATTCAGATGAAGAATGCATGGTTTTATATGCTCAGTACTCTTCGGTAGCTGACTTGTATCATAGCAGTATAGCTTATGTCTTGACTACATTAGTTTAATTGTATATAGAAAATTAATAGCAGCTTGTCTCTGTTAAACCATTAAAATTAGATCTGGGTTTTATTACTTAGAGTACAAGGGACAAGTTATTGAGCCTTCAGGATCACCAGGATGTGGGCTGGATCAAGACGAATTTCAAGCCCATCAAGTAGGCACTTGCTACCAATGCTTCCAAGTGGCTATGGACTTTCACAAAATATTTAGTGGACGAGGCAACTGTAAATACTTCTCTTGAGCAATGGGGAAAAGAAATGATCTTGCTAGCTTAGCATGAGTTTTTAATTTTACTCTTTTAGGAACATCACATTTGAATTTGTACATTTATTTAGTTGCACGCAGACAGATTTTGTATTACACAACACCACTAACAGGTTTCTGCACAATAACTGATACTTAGAAGTGATTTTAAGTCGATATTCAGATTAAGATGTTCAGACAACGTCAATAACCACAAGAGCAAGCTGGGCGCTTTATAGCCATCATTTGATTCCGACAGTGAAATTACAGACTTGAGATCATTGCAGCATATTGATCTCTTTGTAGTGCTTGCACATTGTGAAGTTCATTGGCACTGTTCAGCCTGGACCAGGTATTTTGCTGGCGCAGCCCTCAGTACCAACAGCCGATGTATCCCATATCATTCACACACGATGACTGTGCTGCAGCCACCACAAATTTACTAATTAAAGATCAATGGTTAATTATCATGAAATATTACAAGTTAAAAATAAAGACATACATATTATTCTTTCTAAAAATATACATCTATAAATGGAGTTACAAGATATATTTTGCTACAGGAATAGTTGTGCATGTGGGGGATTCTAGTTTATGGACGTTACCTCTATGTTACCCAGCTCAGGCTTAAATGGTGTAGAGTTTTATTTTGCAGTTTGGTACACAGTAATATGGCCAATTTTTAAGTAGTTTTTTTATACTTTTGCTTTATGGAAGAAGAACTGCTCTGTATATGTATTGAACTGATTAAGCATTTGACTCAGTCCTATGAAAGGGTTAAAAATGTAACTCAATTAAAATACAGCTAAAAAATCCTTTGAGAAACTTACACACATATTGGCCAGGATTTTTCAGTCAGCATGCGGGGGCGGGCCCGACATGCCGACGCGTCAAACGACGCGCGATGATGTCGGGCGTGCGTCCCGATGTCATCGCGCTGTCTCGCAATGTTTCGTTTGGTGGGCGCGTGTCGGAGTCAGATGTGTGCAAGCTGATATTTAAAAGGCCTATTAAGGCCATTAAGGAAGTAATTAAAGTCAACTTTACACTGCCCATCCAACCTTATGGCTGGCGGACAGGCGAAATGGGCAAGCGGCCTTTACGTTTTTTAGGAAACCCCATCCACGAGCGGGATGAGGTTTCCTAAAGCTTTAATGAATTAAATAAAAAAATTTACTGAAATATAAAAACATGTCCCATCTCATGTGACTCAGTCACATGAGGGGACATGTTTAATTAAATTTTTAATCCATTTATTTATTTCAAAAGCGCTTCAATCTCCCTGAGGCAGCTCCGTGCCTCAGGGAGATTGGAGCACTCTTTCACGCAGCGCTGGCCCCAACTCCCCACGCCCACACAGGTAGCGCTGAGCGCTACAGCTCGCGTCTTATGCTGGGCGGGCCTTAATTGGCCCGCCTGAGTAAAATGGCGGCGCGGAGCCGTTCACAGGCGGCAGTCGACTCCGCGACTGCTCCCGCCCGCTCCCGCTGAGCCCGCTCGACACGGGAAAAATTCAGGTCATTAATTTCACACACACATGCACAGATGCAAAGGCCTTGAGAACACGGTTTTCCAGACAGGGAGCCATGCTTAAGCTGATAACATTGCAGCTGTGTTTCAGAAAAAAACATTTTTTGGGCAGGGTTTTGCCCTTGGCGGGGGGTGCTTGGGAAGCTGACTGCTGCCCACGATTGGGTCCGTGCCGCAATTTCACTCTGGCGGGCCAATTAAGACCTGCCCAGCGTAGAACACGAGCGGTAACGCTGCCTGTGCGGTGGGTGAAGGAGGGCGAGCAGACCAAGCGTGAACTTCATGCATGCGTGCTTAAGAGCGCCTCAATCTCCCTGAGGCTCGGGGCTGCCCCAGGGAGATGAAACGCTGTTTAAAAAAATAATAAAGGAAATAAAATTGTCATAAAACATGTCCCCTCATGTGACTCTGTCACATGAGCTGGGACATGTTTTTAATTCAAAAATAACATTTTTATTTGATGTTCATTTGCTTTAGGAAACCTCAACCCACTCGTGGATGAGGTTTCCTAAAAAATGTAAAGACCTCTTGGACTTTTCACCTGCCCGCCAACCGTTAGGTTGGATGGGCAGTGTAAATTTGAATTTAATTAACTTCCTAATGGCCTTAATAGACCTTTTAGTTGTCGGCTGGCGCACAGCCGACTCCGGCACTCGCCCGCCGAATGAAATGTCGCGAGACTGTGCGATGACCTTGGGTCACTCGCCCGATGTCATCGTGCGTCATTTTATGCCCGGGCGTGTCGGGCGCATGCATGCTGAATATAATATTCTGCCCAGTTTTTTTTTGATTTCCAAGGATTCTCACTCAGGTGAAGAAGTCTGACAGTAAAACAGAGAATAGTCATGTTACCCAAACAGCACAAAATTTTTTTACAATAGAAACTTAGGTAAACAAATCAGCCAGATTTTGTGGGAATATCATTGAGTCGAGACCTTAAGAAAATTTTCCTCATAGCTGAGACAAAGGCAGAAAAAGCTACACTTTATACTTTTGATTGTAAGCATAAAAATTGGTTTGTTATTTTTTTGAATATCCTACTCTTATTCACTAAGCGGATTTGAAGTTTGCATTTATTATATTTAGATGAGTTAATTTACCTTGCATTTACACTCTATAATATTCAAAACATTACTAGAATGTAACCCATGATTAAAGCTTATAATAAAAGTATTATATAGTAACCATTATAAAAGTTTGTAGTCTCAGTCTGTAAACCTCACGGACCCTAACTCTTCTAGAATTCTTAATGATAAGATTCTAGGTTCTGAGAGAGGTTACTCTTAAGGGAGATAATTCTGCTATAATGAACCATGTATGTTTTATTGCGATTTCTTTGTTTCATCTAAGTACTCTTGGAAGAAAAGATATTTTATCTTAGGACCATGTCAGTAGCTAGCATAGCTGATTTAAACTCTTCTGATGATGTATATTTTCTTTCAGTTGAGGATCTAAGCTAACAATAAGTTCAACTGAATAAATTTACCTTGCTGGTGTGGGTAAAGAGAGTAGAACCCTAACAAACTGAATTCTGTATGTGTATTGACAAAATACTTTCATGAAGATTCACTCTGATCAGAAAAGAATGTCTTTATGATTTCATTAGAAATGTTAATCAGAGGAAGTCTTCATTAAAACATTTAAAAATGTCGCTTTACCTACTGACTGGAGCAATATTTCCCAATAATATTTAGTTGCAGAAATCACATTCTCTATTTTTTCAATCACTTGCTTTCTTGCCTATATTAGTTTCTTTGTTTGCATGTACATGCACAAATTGCTTACATGTGTGTTTCACTTTTTGCCATAGCAAATCAAAATATTGATATAACCTTTAATTATAAGATAGAAATGGATCATTTACACAAAATGTAACATTTATCAATTTCTTCTTCTCTCCTTAGGGTTTTGGACTGTATACCTGGGCCAATGCTTTTTCTGGCTTGTCACAAATTAACGTAGAGGGATGGTGTGAGGTAACTTCTCTTTGATTTTGTCTCAGCTTCAGGGAGAAGGATCTGATCTCTGCCTAGTGCCATGTCACAATTAGGTGGGTGCAAGTGGTCCAATCATTCTGTGACACATTGCGGTGGATTTCCAACTCACTGCCCAGGTGTAAAACAGACATTGCTAATCAACCACCAGAGAAACTGCCCAATGAATCGGTTGATTCACTTCCAAATAACCCCTGTTTTAACATGTCCCTCCCCATCTCTCTCAACTGAATAACAAAGCTACCCTTCGTTGTTCTTCTCATCCATTGCTGAGTATCAAACATGGGGAAGGCCTCCTTCCCAACTCATTTCCTTGCCTTTAAACTCCCATCCATTTGAATCTGCTTTGCCCTCTCTCCACGCTCTGTACACCTTAAACTATCCTTAAGCTCTTCTTTTCCTGTTCCCCTTCTCTTTATCTTTAACAAATTCCCCTCTACTTCTCTCATACCCTCTTCTTTCCTTCTACCTTTCCCCCTTTTCCATTACCCTCATGCTCCTCTATCCTCACCCTCCTCCCAATCCTCCACTTCCTCTCTCCTATCCGTCTCTTGTCCTGTCTCTCCCTCCCACCCCAATCCTCCTTTTGCAACTTCCCCCTTTTCCTAACTCCTCATGCTTCCCTCCTCATCTTGGCTCTTCCCTCTTTCCATCTCCCTTCTCTTCTTCCCACCTCCCTCTACTTCTCCTTTCCCATGTCTGGATCCAATTATCCCTCATCCATTAACCCTGCTCGACATAAATTCTGCACTTGATCTCGATTCTCTATGTGTAAGTCAGAGGGAATCAACACAATTAATATTCAAAAAACTATAGCAGTCTTTGTAATTTTGACAAACCTATCTGCATAGTGGCTGTAAATTAATGCATCATGCCTTTGAGGATTTCCCCACTGCTGAACTCCCAATGCCAGGCCTTGTATAATCTGGGAGTTTGCCCAAACTTTTACCAATGAAGCTGACAGTACAAAACAGCACATGGTCAGTACACTAACAATCAGGTGTATGTTAATAGCACACTACCTAACTAACTCCCATTTGGAGGTCGGCTGAGAACATTTGGCCCTTCCAAACCAGGATAAAACAGTTATAACTTAAATCATTATCAACGACAGCAAGGTTTAAAAGCAAAATTTAGCATCACTTTGCAGAAAGTAAGGATGCTTGGCATATGTGGTGGATTAACAAAACTGAATCCCCCAGATTGCTCCATTATGAGCATTAATCAGCCATGACATGCACTTTATGATCAATAAAAGAGCAAAGGTGCAGAAACAGTCGACATCGTTCTTTGTTACGTTGCCAAAAATTAATTATTCTCTGTATTGCATACGAAACCACATCATGAATTATAAATTATATGAAAAAATATTCAATTGAGTTGTTACTTAGCTTGCAGCAAAATTATTCTTCTGTAAAGGTACATTGTAATTATCTCCCACACAAGTTTGAATTTGTTAATATTGAAATTAACTTGACCCTGAATAATTACATAAATTAAGTAATCATTTAGGTTTAAACTTTTCATTCATTATCAGGTTAATATTAAAATGTATGTCTTTATATTAATATTAAGGTTCAGAGGTTTTTACATCAGATAATAGATTTTCTCCTCTCCAATTTGCTCCTCTCTTCTCCTGAAGTCATTGATTCCATTATCGTTGCTTGGACGCTCACTCCAATATCTCACCCTAGAGCCATTATTCATTTATGAGTTGGCAAGTTGTTGACAACAATGCAGCTGAGTCTAATCTTGTCTTCACCCGGTGTTCATACAGAGCCACTTTCAAAAGGGGTCACTGTATAGTGGTCAGGACCACTGGCCGTTTTTGTTTTTTCCTACCTTCCTTAACTCACAAGCAGCGTGGCCAAACTCAGTAGTCGTACTGCTACGGCTGACTGAGAACAACTACTTCATAGACCAGACATCAAACCTGCAACCTTCCTGGTTTTTATGGCTCAGAGATCATGACCTAGATTTTCTGCTGTGAAGTGGTTTAGAATGGGTGAATAGTGTTTTGGTTTAGGCCGACTCAAATGGAAACATGCTATTTAACGCAGTTTTCCAAGGTGAGATCATGTGCACAGCTTTTGTGGAAGATTTGGATGGCTGCAGGGAGAACACTAGTGGTGGGAGCAGAAAACTGCATGAAATTAAATTAAGAAGAATGAGATAACTAAAGGGGAACAGCAGGCAAGAAGCCTGAAAGGTTTGGCTCAGAGGCATGACAACAGATTAATAGCCTTTGTCAGGACTGAATAGAGGAAGGGGCTCCAAAAAGAAGGGGAAAGGGAAGACAAGGTGCAGGAATGATTCTGCAGATAAGTGATGGAGCAGCCCAGCAACTGACGTCCTGTTTGACCTTCTACCTGTAGTTTTTTTTGGTGGTAACGTGGAAGGTGGGGTCAATCAGGGTTTGCCAATTGTTGCTTAGCTTGGGGGATATCTGTTCTTTCACTCTGAGCCACTAAACATACTGTGCTTATGTGGAAATGAACAATGTTGTGGCTAGTTGGGGATTAGTTGGCCACAAAATTTGGCTTCATAGCTTCACTGGTTTTGGTGCTGCAGCAGGTGGGAGAGCAAAAAAGAGCAGAGGGTCGAGTCCTGATGATTTCCAGCATGGCCTGTGCCGATCACCAAGTTTGAAGGCTGGCAGATAGGTGTCAATCAGTGTCTAATGCTATTTTTGTGTAAGACCTGTTATTTTGGGCCTGGCTGGTCCTGTCATCACCCTCTTTGAACACGCACAGCTGGAAATGCGCTCAGTTACACAAGGGATGCCCCCTACCACCTATTGCCTCAACAGTGCTCGTTAAAACTATACCATGGAACTTTCAAGTGAGCTGCATTTGACTTTATTTTGCTGCAGCAGAGTTAGTGAAATTACCAAGTGCTGTGCTGTTGCAGGAGCTCACACAGGTTCTTTGAGTCAAAGGGAGTAGTGCAGGGCCTCTGTAAGGAGTGGTGTGGATTTGCAAGGCCTTTGACCCGAAAACTTCTTCTCAGCCACAGGAGGCTATAATTACAATTCCTCTTGGGCTGTAACCTGACACAGAGATGGAGCAGATAAGCAGAGAGGAGAAGCTGTTTGCATAGGGAGGCAGAGGGTTCTCAGCAGGAGGCTGTACACATTGCCCACATAGTCTCTTTAGAGAGCACTTCTCCATTCCAGCCAGGAGCAGTACCTGCAGCAGCTATACCTCACCAAAGAAATAGTAATGGAGCTGTGGCTGTAGATGCCCTTACAGAGTTCCCATGAGCAGCTCTGGTCCTTGACGGCTCCACTTTAGACTGCACCAACAGGGCGGCAGCAATCTGGAATGGTAGTGTAAGTCTAGATATCGGCTGTCAGATGCTACATCATGGCTGGGTCCACGCCACGAGTGCTGTCATGGAGTTGGCCACTACTTTCACACTGGAAGGGATGGGCTCTAACTAAGCTTTGTACAAAGTTCTGTGCCAAATAGCCACCATGCTCCATTACCATGGCAGCAAGCCTCTGGCAGGCCTGCCAATGCACCGAACATGTCCATCAGCCTTTTTCTGTAAGCCTCCCCCTCAAAGTTCTCATCTGACTCCTCTGCAGCAGAACTCGTCTCACCTGCTGAGGAGCTGGTAAGTATTCGATCCTTTCCCCTGCCTTGTTGCAGCCCACTTGTGCCCAATGACTCACCACATGAGGCTTCCACCTCTATGCTACCCTCTAAGGTATGCACAGTGCCAGGTATCTGAGCTGGTGGCTATGACGTAAGTATAATAATTTTCATAATATTTTTCTGGTTTTTTGTGAAGTAGATTTATAGGTGTGATTTAATTACATTTTGAGTCAAGTAGACTGCAAGCTTGAAATCATCAAAACAAGCTAGTCATAGAATTGTGCTTGACATGCTAATGAGTAAACATGCTGGCTTAGCATGTAAGGTGTGAAGGGAATTTGCATTTTTAGATAAATAAAGGGATTTGGATTTCAGAGGGATCTTAGTCTGTTTACAATGAGCCAGATAAGCAGGGCTAAGGAGTATATTTATTTTTCCCAAAGGTTACTGACAATATTGGCAACATGAAAGTTTTTATGTTATGAGGAGTATATAATTTCAAAGACATATGGAACAACAGAATTTACATACTAAAAAGAGAGAAACTTATATAAAGGAGAATGAAAGTCTATGTGGAGGAAGGCCATGTAAGATCTAACAGGACTGTGTGAAATAGCCTTAATGAAGCCTCCAGACATTTGTGCATAAATCTACTATATAACGAAACTGAAGTTGGGGAAAAACCATTTGGAATTCCACTGTCAAATGGGTATTGTGTTAACTTGATAGTTCTGTTTTAAATCTAAAATCTATTTTGAACTGTTGCCTTAAAGGAGGTATAACTGGGGGTCGGGTTAATTAGGAATTTTAGGAGTTATTATAGCAGTAAGTAATTGTAGTCTTATGTGTCTTATGTATGTGCTTGAAATCTTTTATTTTGTTAATAACTATTTTAATTTAATTTTTAAAAATCTCTAAAGGTTTTAGTGGACTTATTACTTCTGAATTCAGTGCACATGTCTTCTCGTAATAAATATAAATTGCAAAACCATTGTGATAGTGCGTCCAAGTTTCCTTTGTGGATTTGGTCCACCTGGTACACATCATCTGCCACGTCATAACAGTGGCTGTGAGTATCAGATTAAGTTATGGTGCTTCTTTCTCAGAGGTCTGCTCTTCTCCTCATCCTTCATCATCACCACTGGATGCCCAGGTGGAAGGTCTTCAGCCTCTGAAAACAGAGATACACCAGGGGAGGTTGGGTAAGGGAAAGGGGCATTGAGACAAAAGCAAGAGGTCCATGGGTACACCATCTGCAGCTTGCAGATCTTGCTGCAGGATGAGAGTGAAGTGGGATTTGAGAATGTGTATATGGCAAGAATGTACTGTCATCCCAGATGGCTTCAGCAATCTCAGTTGTCATGGTCTCCGCGATGGCCATGCCAATAATGAATAGCACTGTTTCCACCAAGGGGATGAGGAGATGCAGCCATGCTTGTTCACCACTGATTCTTTGCTGCCCCGCCCTGTAATGTGTCACCTTGCAAGGTGTGGGTGTGAGACTTGCAGCAGTGCTAAGTATGTGAGGGTGAGGAGGATCATACTTGCCCTGATTGCTAGAGATTGTTGATGGGGTAAGTGATGGGCATGTGGTACATTAAGCAGTGTGTGAGGTAGGAGATAGTATTTTAAGATACATTCATTGACCTTTACCAATCATATGAGGTCATTGAACTTTTTCTGATGCTGTATTCAGTTCCTTGGGCCAGGCTCCTGACATTGACCTCTGTATAGGTCCCATTCCCTTCCAAGTGCTTGCCTGGAGTGCCTTCTTTCAACCTACTGTATTAAGATCTCCAGTGCTGCAACTCAGAACTTGAGAGCCCTCTCTCTGCCCTGCTGCTCCATTGCTCCGATTTCCTCTGGCTCAGACACTTTTTCACAGACAGTTGCAGCCCCTGCTGCAGTCAGAATGCATCTCACCTTTCTTTAAGAAGTGCAGGCTAGATTTAATTGGTGCTAGTCTTGCAGTAACCTGGCCCACTTCTGAGCATGCAGCCACTCAACAACACATTTAGACTTGGGCTGCAAACAGCAATTTAGGAGATGAGCAGGCAGCATGTGGTTTGTCATACTGCCTGCATCATTTCCATTGGGCACAGGTTAACCATTCCTCATGATACCATGCCTGCTAGCAGGCATCACCTAATTTTTAGTCCAGTGTCTGTCAAAGTGCAGTTTAGCCACCTTTATTTGGCAGATGTTGGAGTGGGAGTCACTGCAGCAGCATCTCTTGCTCAGTTTGACTTTCTTGGAAACCTTCTATAGATCCTTTTCTTTCAAGCGCCTCAAGATCCCAAGTGGCAAGAAAGGGATAAAATTCTTTTAATATTAAGGATTGACATTACTTCCCTCTAAATCAGACAATGCCACAGATCATTCTGTGGTAACTTTGAATGTCCTTCAGATTCGATGTTCTGTAAGCCTGAGCAGTAAGAAAATGGCTGCAGGACATTGCCGCCCACAAATACATAGGTTAATGAAGTCTATTTGATGCAAGTGCCTCCAACGCTGCCTCTGAACCTCCAGAAATCTTGAGAGGTGCAGTTTCCTTGACTGTTCTAGCCAAATTCCCACAACGGATGTATTAGTTTCATTCAGTTTTCAACACTGTGTGGTGTACGTTCTCACTGCTACCTCCTACCAAACAGGGTCAATCACCCCCAACTACTCAAGAGGTTAATTTTAAGACTTGAAGATCGCCCGCTAACTGCCAATTTGCCAACAGTTGCACAAACATTTTACATTACCTAACCCTTCTCACCATTGAATTCCCTGGAAGGTTTCCCTGGTTACCACATGAGGGCAATTTCCCTGGAAGGCAGCAGTGCAGAAGCTGGTAGACAGGTGTTGACTGACTAGCTTTGCAGGATGGCTTCTTGGTATTAGAGCCCACCATGGATCACATCATAGAACCATAGAATAATAAATAATAATAATAATATAATATCAGGAGGCCATTCAGCCCCTCATGCCTGTGCCAGGTCTTTGAAAGAGCCATCCAATTCCCTGCTCTTTCCTTATAGTCCTGCAATTTGTTTTCCCCTTTACATTTAGGTGCATCAATCTTCCTATAAGGGGCAAATGCTTGCACCACTTGCACGACTAGGTGAACTCTTGCACATTCTACTCTCTGTGCCAATATTAAAGGCTGTGTGAAAAGTACACACGTGATTTCTGAGCGAGGACTGGATGGGATTTTCCAGTTCCCACCCACACCAGTGCTGTTGCCAGGAAGGTACCTATTGATCGAGAATTCCACTCCACAATTTGCAAAATGCCAAATATAATGGCTGGAATTTTCTGCCAAAACAACGGTAGGTGTAATGGTGCACACTGTTATTAATGTATAATTCGCCCGACAATTTGAAGTGAGGAAGACATGCCCTACAAGTTGCTGTTAGCCTTGGGAAAATGGCAGCTCACACTCAAACTCTCTGAGTTTCATACAGTTGCTGCATTTGCACATTAATTGCTCATTAAGCCAGCTGCAGAAAGTTAGGGCGACTACTTACCAGCTCACGTGTCTTTTTAATGAGGAGATTTATGTTCCTGCAATGCCAATCACCCACTCCAACCCAGAAAGGGAATGATATATTTTTTCAGCTTACCCAGAATCTTAATTCAAATGGATATCAACTTAAGCCTCCATAAATTTGCAACTCCAAATGTTCCATTGCAAAACATATTTTTGAAATACACAGACACATGCTTCAAAATGGAATGCAATATGCTTGGAGCACTAACATGCCATACTGTCTACCACCCTGCCTCGATTCCATTTTAATTGACTTGTGTGTCCTTGAGAGTCACTCAGCTGAATCCAGTTTGCCAAATAATTTGAGTAGCTCCCCTGCTACAGAGAACAATTACTCATCATCCATCACTGCTGAGTTGTACAAGGGGATTGAGAAATTCTGCTCTGCTCATGTATCATTTACAGGGAAAGAAACTGCTTCCCACCCAATCTAGCTATAGGGTATGGTTACAGCTGACAAGTAGATTAACTACTGTCTATGGCTAAAGAACAAGAGCATCTAATTACCCAAGGCATAACTTTTTTGAAATGGTTTCTCGAGGAAGGTACAAAGAATCAGATAGCAAAGCTGTCAGCAAAGCTTAAATCCCAAGTCAAGTTTAGTTTTAGAGCCATAGGTAGTGACAGTATGTTTTTAATAAGAGGCTAAGGTCATCTGCAAAAAATACTGAGAGATTAAAGGGAACTGTGTAATGAAGATGGATGTGGGAAATTAGGAGACTAATTAGGTGAAGTGCAGTTACATTATTTAAAAAGTTTTAATTAAATAGCCGTGCTCAATAGCTCAGTTAAGTCAGGAAACAACACATGGGCATTGAAAATCAATAGCTGGGTTGTCAGCATAAGTACTGAAGATGCACCCACCCTGGACCTCTAATGTTGATCTTACTAAAGTTTTCAAGGTCAGGGTTAAGTCCTTTCATTATTCTGCCAATGACTGGTGTTTATGCTAACTAGGATTTCTTCTAGAGTGTCTGTCATTGCAGAGGAGCTGGAAAGTGCAATATAAGTACCTGGGTTGGTTGGTGCTAGGAATCTTTCTCCTCTCCTCCTAACCCTTGGAAAAAAGGTATTAAGACAGAATGGGATAATTATGGGACCATTAGTTCAACTTCAGCAATATGTAAGATGCTCGAAGGTATCATGAGAGATGCCCTATATGAGTATTTGAACAGATAAGCCTTTATCAGGGGCACCCAGCACAGCTTCCAGAAAAGGTTGTGTTTTCATGTTTCATAACATATTTTGAGGTTAATGGATGAGGATAACTCAATATCATTTTCTTCTCGGACTCTTGGAAAGTGTTTATTGCATTAACTCATAAGAATCTTCTCTACACAAGATGGAATATTGTGAAACTAGTGATAATCTACTGCAGTACATTGAGAACAGGCTGAATGCCCTTAGGCAGAAAGTTGTCAATAGATTTGGATCTGCTCAGAGACCTGTTACCAGTGGTGTCCCACAGGGTAAGGCAGTAGGACTTTTGCTATTACTATTTGCATTAATGACCTGGATGTAGATGTTAGGAGAATGATCTGGAAGTTTGTGAACAATAGCAGGAAATGTGTAATGTGAACTGTAGATGATTCCTAATGACTGTGAGCATATTCCTGTGTTGGGGAATTCCCCCATGTCAATTCGACCCATGTTTTGCAAATGATAAAAGCAACCGTGTCCAGCCCATCTCCCGCGCATTCGCCCTCACACCTTCCTCTCCCTCCCAGAACCATGATAGGGTCCCCCTTGTCCTCACTTATCACCCCACCAGCCTCCGCATTCAAAGGATCATCCTCCCCAATTTCCGCCAACTCCAGCATGATGCCACCACCAAATACATCTTCCCTTCACCCCCCCTGGCGGCTTTCTGCAGGGATCATTCCCTCCAGGACACCCTGATCTACTCCTCCATCACCCCCTACACCTCAACCCCCTCCCACAGCATCTTCCCATGCAACCGCAGAAAGTGCAACACCTGCACCTTTACTTCCCCTCTCCTCACCGTCCAAGGGCCCAAACACTTCTTTCAAGTGAAGCAGCGCTTCACTTGCACTTCCCTCAATTTAGTCTACTGCATTCACTGCTCCCAATGCGGTCTCCTCTACATTGGAGAGACCAAACGCAGACTGGGTGACCGCTTTGCGGGACACCTTCGGTCTATCCGCAAGCATGACCCAGACCTCCCTGTCGTTTGCCATTTTAGCACACCACCCTGCTCTCATGCCCACATGTCCATCCTTGGCCTGCTGCAATGTTCCAGTGAAGCTCAACGCAAACTGGAGGAACAGCACCTCATCTTCCAGCTAGGCACTTTACAGTCTTCCGGACTTAATATTGAGTTCAACAATTTCAGATCATGAACTCTCTCCTCTATCCCCACCCCCTTTCCGATCCCCCTTTTTCCAATAATTTATAATTTTTTTACAAATATATTTTTCTTTTCCCACCTATTTTAAAATTTATTTTGATCTATTGTTTCATCTCCACCTTTTAGCCCATTTTGATCCCTTCCCCCCACCCCACCCACACTAGGGCCATCTGCCACTAGCTTGTCCTGCTTGTTACCCTCAATGTCCCCATTAGCACATCCTTTAAATAATATCACCACCGTCAACACCCCTTTGTCCCTTTGCCTATGACATCTTTGGCAGTCTCTTCTTGGCCTCCACCTATCACTGGCCCCCTATCGAGATCTACCTGTCCCTCCCACCCCCCTCTACCAGCTTATATTTCATCTTATTTCTATATTTTTTAGTTCTGATGAAGGGTCATACGGACTCGAAACGTCAACTGTATCCCTCTCCGCAGATGCTGTCAGACCTGCTGAGTTTTTCCAGGTATTTTTGTTTTTGCAAATGATGTTTGGCTTAGGTAAATGGAGTGTCCTGTACATGAACATCCATAATATCCTTAATATCTGTACATTTTACCGCGAACAGATTTGAAGATAATGCGGAAAGATAGGGATTTGGGTGTAAGTGCAACACTATCTCATAGTTATGGCTAAAGCAAACAGGGTTCCAGGTTGTATTCAGAGGACAATTCAGTACAAATTGAAGCATTGTCCTTGCACAATACCGTGGTTAGGCCTCAGTTAGAATATTGTGTGCTGTTTTGGCCTCCTCACATGGAAGGAAATATTGACCTTTCATGAGCAACAACACATTTATATAATGCCTTTAAGTAGTAAAACATCCCAAGGTGCTTCATCAGCATTATCAAACAAAATTTGCCACCAAGGATAAGGAGATAGTATTAAAAAACGAGATTAATTTCCAGTCTAAAGCCCTTTAGTTAACCAGGTTGGCTGCAAGAGTTGGGTTTATATATATTAGAAAATCATAGACTTGAGGCTGATATGATTGAAGTTTTTAAAATAAAGAAGGGACTAAATTGTCTTTATGTAGACCAATTATTTCAACTGTGTAGGTTAGGAAGGACCAGGAGTCAAGATTATAAATTAAGTAAGGACAGAACTAGGTTGGGTTCTAGGCTATTTTTCTCCAAAGAATAGTAGGCCTGTGGAACAGGTTGGTGGCTCATGCGGCGAATGTTGATTCGCTGTATTAAGGCCATAAGACATAGGAGCAGAAGTAGGCCATTCAGCCCATCGAGTCTGCTCTGCCATTCAATGAAATTATGGCTGATCTGATAATCCTAAACTCCTCTTTTCTGCCTTTTCCCCATAACCCTTGATTCCCTCACTGATTAAAAATCTGTCTGTCTCAGCCTTGAATATACTTAACGACCCAGACCTTACAGCCCTCTGCGGTAAAGAATTCCATGTGTTAACTACCTTCTGAGAGAAGAAATCCCTCTTCATCTCTGTCTTAAGTAGGTGCCCACTCACTCTGAGATTATGCCCTCTGGTCCTAGATTCTCCCACAAGGGGAAACAACCTCTCAGCATCTACCCTGTCAAGCCCCCTAAGAATCTTATATATTTCAATAAGGTCGCCTCTCATTCTTCTAAACTCCAATGAATACAGGCCCAACCTACTCAACCTCTCCTCATAAACAACACCCTCCATACCTGGGATTAACCTAGTGAACCTTCTCTGGACTGCCTCCAATGCCAGAATATCTTTCCTTAAATAAGGGGACCAAAATTGTTCACAGTATTCTAGGTGTGGTCTAACTAGCGCCTTGTATAGTTTTAGCAAGACTTTCCTATTTTTATACTCCATTCCCTTTGAAATAAAGGCCAACATTCCATTTGCCTTCCCTATTACCTGTTGAACTTGTATGTTAGCTTTTTGGGATTCATGCACAAGGACTCCCAGAGTTCTTACCCTTGGGTTCTTTCCAGAGTGCTTCCAGAGTGCATACTCTTGTCCTGTCATTATCACATCCTGCTTTCTGATCTTAATGCCACCATCAGCACCTCCTTTAGCCAGTATCACTATCATGACATCTTTGGCAATCTCTCCTTTGCCTCTGCCTATCGCTGGCCTTCTATCCAGTTTCACCTGCTCCACCCGCTTAAACAGTGTAAATTTCATCACATTTTTACTTCTCTTTAGCTCTGAAGAAGAGTCATGAGGACTTGAAACGTTAATTCTGTTTCTCTCTCCACAGATGCTGTTACACCTGCTGAGTTTTTCCAGCAATTCTGTTTTTGTTTCAGACTCCCAATTCCCTCTGCGCTGCAGCCTTCTGCAGTCTTTCTCCATTTAAATAACATTTGTCTCCTCTATTCTTCCTGCCAAAGTGCATAACCTCACATTTTCCCATATTATATTCCATCTACCAAGTTTTTGCCCACTCACTTAATCTTTCTATATCCCTCTGTAGACTCTTTGTGTCATCTTCACCACTTGCCTTCCCACCTATTTTTGTGTCATCCGCAAACTTGGCGATAGTACATTCACTTCCCTCATCTAAGTCATTGATATATATTGTTAATAATTGAGGCCCCAGCACTGTCCCCTGTGGCACTCCACCAGTTACAGGTTGCCATCCCAAAAATGCCCCCCTTATCCCAACTCTCTGTCTTCTATTAGTTAGCCAATCCTCTATTCATGCTAATACACTACCCCCAACACCATGGGCTCTTAGCTTATTAAGTAGCCTTATGTGCGGTACCTTATCGAATACCTTTTGGAAATCCAAATATATTACATCTATTCTTTCATAGAAGGGGTGGACCTGCATCTGGCTCGAACAGAGATCACTTTGCACCAGGGGTGAGTATTCTGTTATATAATTCAGGGTCAATGTTTTCCCCTGGGCTCATTTTGATTGCCTAAGTTGGGTTGTAGAGGAATCTTCTAGATTTTCTTCCCTAATCGGCCTGAGTTTTCATCCTCTTTTTCACCTGTCCTAGGATAGGCAGGGGGTATCTGCATCAGGATGCATAGGGGATCACAAATCTATGGGTCAGGGTAGAAGATTCAGCAGGTCTTTTCCTGTCTGTCTCATGTGTTTGTATTCTCTTTAGATCAGATTGGGGCTGTTCACTGATACAGTGCCCAGTTCCATTCACCATTTATTCAATACTGGAATAGTCAATGCCAGTTTACAGCAGGGCCTAGAAAACATCTGATCTTGAATTAACAAGTGGCAGGTAACATTTACAGAGAATCACATAAAATAACAGGACAGAAACTGGCCATTCAGCCTAACCAGTCCATGCTGATGCTGATGCTCCTCTTGAGCCTCCTCCCATCTTTCCTCATCTAATTCTTTTAGTGTGACACCTATTTTCTTCTCCTTATCTTAACTTATGCTTATCTAGGTTCTCCTTAAAGGCATCTGTACTATTCCTTCTTAAGCAGTCCCTTGGGATCCAGGATGACTTGTTTACATTTCAGTTTACTGGGTTCTGAGATGGCTGATAAGCCTAATGCATGACCTGCAGACTCTGCCACATGTGGGGCAGGTGGTGTTTGAAAGGTTGGATAGTTGATGTGTTTGTTGGTTTGTGTGGGCTCCCCGATGCCTTGACTTTGCCTCTGAGTGCTTCCAACGATGTCTCTCCTTGTGTTCGGTGCCTTCCCAGATGAGGGTTCTCCATTTTGGTCAGTCACAAGCTAAGGGCTCCATGAGCTGGTGGGAATGTTTGCTCTCTTCAGGAATGATCCAAGGACATTCCTAAAGCATTTCTGCTAGCCTCCTGGGAGTTTCTTGCCATGGTTGAGTTCAGAGTAGAGCAGTTGCTTCAGGGGTCAGACGTCAGGTGGATGAATGACATGTCCTGCCCAGCGGTGCTGGTTTTGAGTGATTAGCGCCTCAATGCTGGGTGAGTTGGCTTGGGAGAGGACACTGCTGTTGGACTGCCTTTCTTGCCAGTAGATTTGAAAGATCTTGTAAAGGTACCACTGGTGGTACTTCACCAGTGCTTAGAGGTGCTTGCTTTAGTTTGTCCAAGTCTCTGAAGCATTTAAGAGCACAGAGGATCACTATCCAGTAAATTATGACCTTAGTCCCAGGTTTGAGATCCTGGCCCTCTATTATACTTTTCCTCAGTCTGCCGAAGGCACATTGCAGGTAATTTTGTCGTCCATGTCAGCTTTCGTTGAGAGGAGGCTCTCAATATATGGAAAACGGTCCACATTTTCCACAATCTCACCATTAATCTTAATTGATGGAGGGATTTGTTTTGCTGTGGGCGCTGGTTGGAAAAGGGCCTTAATTTTCCGGGTGTTTAGTGAAAGGCCCATTTTTTCATATGGCGAGGGAGTCAACAATGACCTGAAGCTCAGTTTCTGCTTACTGAAGCTCACTAGCTGAGGGTGGAGTGAATTTGGTTTTGGATTGAAGGCGCCATGCATTGAACTGTTTCCCATCTGTTCTGTAAATTTTCTCCATGCCGGATGGTAATTTTCTGGAGGTGAGGTGAAATATTGGAGCAAAGAAAATAGAGGAGAGACTTCGTGCAATGACAAAACCTTGTTTGACCCCAGCCTTCGCTGAGATAGTGTCTGTGGTGGTTCGGTTAGTGAGGATCATGGCTTGCATGTCAACATGGAGTAGGCGAAGGGTGGTGACAAATTTCTGAGGGCAACCAAATTTGTGGAGGATACTCCATAAGCTTTGCATAAATTTATACTGTTCACCTCAACTACTGCCTGTACCATATTATCACCACTCTCTGGGTAAAGAAGTTTCTTCTGAATTCCCTATTTGATTTCTTGGTGACCATTTTATATTGATGGCATATAGTTTTGCTCTTCCCAACATGGAAGCTCTCTCTCTTTGCTTTTTGTGCCACATAAATGCCACACATTGATCATCCCCAATGGCTTTCAATGACACCGCTGTCACCAAATCCCCACTATTAACATCCTGAAGACTACCATCGATTAGAAACTTAACCAGCTCAACCATATAAGTACAATGGTCAGAAGGCAGGACAAACTCTGGCTACTCCAAGACAAGTGGCTCACATCCTGACCTCTGAACTCCTCTCCACCAGTATAAAACTCAAATCGTAAGGGGGCAGATGCAGCCATGTTCAAGAAGCTTGGCATCATCCCAGACAATGCAGCCTGCTTGGCCTTCCAGCCACTCACCTCAGTATCAACCCTCACCACCAGGACTGTGGCTGCAGAATGTGGTCTATACACATTGGACAAACTTTCCAAGTTCATGTCAGCAGTACCACCCCGTAGCCCCGTGACTTCTACCACTGGGGGGGAAAGAGACAACAATATGGGAACATCATTTTTTCCTTCACATCATCCTAACTTGGACATCTAGTACCAGTCGTTCCTTATTGATTGACCAAAATCCTTGAAGGCCCTACTCAGCATGATCATGGGGGGCCACCATTACTGCAAAGACTGCATGCATCTAAGGAAAAGATGAAGGACAAGCTTCTGAGGGTGACTAGGGATGATCAATAAACAGGCCTTGCCAGCATTCGCTACATGCAGCCAACAGGTTTTAATAAAATACTTTTTTTTTGACATGTTAGGATATATTTCAAACAGTATCAGAATGTCCTTGGACAGAAATTATGCAGCCATTGTGGTGTTATTTTCATCTTTAGCTCCCTAAAGGGACAAAATCATTTTCTAAGAAGAAATATTTGGCAATATTTTTCCCTGTGTTTGCCAAATGCTGTGTTGCCGACACAGCTCATATTTAAATGTAATATTATTTTCCAAAAAAACCTCATTACATTCAGCTGTGATGACATAGCAGTAAAAATAAAATAAGGCTCTATTCCTTCCAGGCATATCGAGACTGCCTGTCTAGTGTTAATCTCAATTACTTTTGTATTATTAATTCACAATTTTAGAGGAGACTGACTCTTGACCATTTTCTGTATAATTTGTTTTCTAGCTGAATTCTGAAATATAAACTATGTATATTCATTGGGCTGTGTTAAACAGAATCCAGGCTCAGTAGAAGAAAGATGCTGGGGCAGGAAGGTAAGGAGAAAATCATACAACAGCACAGAAGGAGACAATTCAGCCCATTGTGTCCATGCTGGCTCTGTGCAAGAGCAACTCAGCTAGTCCCAGTCACCTACCCTTCTTCTGGAAAATATCCTCTTACAGAAGCACAGATCATAAAATTGAGCCACTACCAAGCTGAACACTTGTTTAGGTTGAATGTTTTGTTGGTTTTTACTGTTTTAAATGGGATAACGTGGATAAAATCCACAATCCGCATTGGTCTCACTAAACTCTACTAATATTATCTATTTTTTGGTCAAAAATCTTATAAATGTATTAAAGGATAAAATGTACTGATATCAAAAAAGTATATTCAAAAATATCGGACAGGATTTTACATCCCACAGGCAGGCGCCCGCCAGACCCAATCGGACGTAAAATGGCACGTGGTGACGTCGGGCGAGCATCCCGACGTCATTGCGCACTCAGGCAATATTTCCATCGGTAGGCATGTGAGAGTCGGCAGCGCATCTGCCGACAATTAAGAGGCCTATTAAGGCTCTTAAACAAATGATTAAAAGCTCTTTATCGTTGCCTGTCCAACCTTACGGTTGGCGGGCGGGCAAATCAGCCAGGCAGCCTTTGGATTTTTTATGAAACCTCATCCACTGGCGGGGTGAGGTTTCCAACAGTAATTTTAAAAAAAAGTAAAAATCTTTTGAGCATCACTTTTAATATGTCCACCCTGCTCATGTGACTGGGTCATATGTGGGGACATGTTTCTCTCATTTTTACAAACTTTATTTCTGTTTCTACAAATCTTCAACTCCCTGAGGCAGCTCCCTGCCTTCAGGGAGCTTTTGGTGGACGCTCCCCGGCGCATGTGCAGACTTTGTGCTTGTCCTCCTCCCACCCCCACACCGGCAGCACTGAGCTTCTCAGTACACCTTTCGCACAGGCTGACCGTTAATTGGCCAGCCAGCGTGAAATCGCGGTCGGGAGCCGATCGCGGATGTACCCGTCGCACCCATCCGACGACCAGGAAATCCTGTCCATTGTTTTGACACGAGGAAATGGCTTAATTTGCTTACTAAACACTTCCAACAAACATCTTTCAGTTTGTTAATGAATGTTAATGAGAATATTCATGAAGAGTAATTTCTATATTAAATCCTTGCTTATGGCAAGATTCACGCTTAATATTTGAGTGGAAGTCAAATTACAACAGATATAGTTGTGGTGCCGTTTCATTACATATTTTATAAGAGTTCCAGTAATGTATGTATTAGCAAGGTTGCCAAGTGATCAACAGGTCCCAGCTCAAGTTGCTATCACAATCTGTTAACTGTTGCTTTCTGATTTTCATCTTGACTGCCAGATGGGGGAATGAAAATGACACATTTTGTCTGCGAGCAAAGTGCAGTTGTGAAAAACTGGACATATTTCTTAAGTAAAGCCACCTTAAGCCGAATGGAATTCACATTAATTGCTAAGTCATTCCTGCATTGTTCTGTCCTCCCACCCAGAGAAAATCATGTGAAACAAAAAATGTACAGAGAAAGGGAGATTGCTAAAAATTGTTTTCAAGGTCAATTTTTCTCTAATTTTACATCCTCATTTCATGGAAGTGCCTCGAATGTTTTCTTTTATATAATGAAGACGATTGAAAGACAACTCCGTTCACAGGAAGTATAAAGAAAATGCTGCATCAAAACATGATTTAAAAAAGTTTAATAGAAATTTCAGCACAGAAGGTGGCCATTTGACCCATTATATTTGTGTTGGATTTACCTGTTTTAAATGCATAGCAAGAAACCATGGGCGGAATCATCTGTACCCACTGGCATCGGGCATGTTCAGTGATGTGAGTGGACAATGTGGTGAAAAGGCCAAAAATCGGTTTTGCGACATCATGGAGCAAGCTTGCAATGGTCCGCTCAGCCCGTTGATGGCGGGCTGCGTTTCCAGCCATTTGATGTTGGAACCTCATTGTAGTACATCTGCGTATCATTATAAGGCCAACCTGTCAGACTCATGCCCCCCACCCCCCCCGCCCCCTCCGCACTGGATCATCCGCCCACGTTGGCGTGATTGCACACTGACGTGTTGCACAACAACATATATAAAGCATGTACTTGGCGGGCTGCACTGTGAGGGGAACTAGTAGCTGAGTGCACAGTAACGTTGCGGAGCGCTCGCGAGGGACGCCTGTTGGACTTCAAGGTTGAAGCTCTTTGGGGCGGGGGGGGCAAAGGCTGCCCTGCGGTTGAAGGTAGTGAACAGGCACGCGGGGAGTGTGGGGGTGCAGGGGGCTGGGGATGGACGAGGGAAGTGGTCATGCTTTAGGGACACCGCGTATAAAATGACCATCCTCTGCAGCTGAGGCAGTTCAGACACAGCCACGCTGATATGATTGGAGTCGGGCCTCTAGCTCAAGCAATGCAGAGGCATGAAAGTGCCACCAAGTGCTCCAGAGCTTTTCACCCCTTGGGCACAGACTACAAAGTAATGAACGTTTTAGTGGACTGCAGAACAGTTGGACGACTGAGCACATTGTATAATCTCCTTGCTAAAGCCATGGAGCAGTCACTGCTGGAGGTGTTGCAATGTCATCATCCCGGTTTGGACCAGTCTCCCCCATGGTTCAAGCTAACAGTGCAGCCTTGCAGTGTGAGTTAGGAGAATGCCTGTGCCTGAGCTGAGAGCACAGCATGCAGTCCAATGGGCAAAGCTGGTGCCAATCAGTCAAGTGGAGTGGGGCGGAGGTGGGTGGGGTTTCGGGCAGCCATGCAGCTCACTAATCTTCGGCCATCCAAGTGGTGGCCAGCACTCCCTAGGATGTGTTAAGGGGCCTTCAGACTTAACCAAGAGCGATTCTTAGTACACCCATGCCAACACATGCGTCTCTCTCTTTCACCCTGCGGGAGAAACACACCATGATCATGGAGCCTGGTGAACTAGCTGTGTACCTCATGGCAGACAGAGAGCGAAGACGACGGAGAAGAGAGCGACTGAGGCTCCTGGCTGTTTCAGACAGAGGAGTAGAGCACTCTGGAAGAAGGGGTGGCTGGGGCTCCAGCACATGCTGCCGAAGAGCCACAATGAGCCATCGTTGTTCAACGCCTAGCTAGACCCATGGTCTATAGACACCGCCTTTCATTCATGCAGATGACCGAGAACTAGTGTTACTGAAGACTGCGCATGTCTAGGGAACTGGTCAGTCACATCTGCCAGCTACTGCAGGATTTGGCCCCATGGCGACATGGAGGGCATCCACTACCAGTGGCTGTGAAAGTGACTGCAGGGTTTAATTTCTACGCCAGCGGCTCCTTTCTGGGCTCCACAGGTGACCTCTGTGGGGTATCACAAGCTGCTACCCACCAGGGGTTTGCCCAGATCTCGGGTTTCCCACAGGTGCGGGGTTCCATTGACTGCACACACGTGGCGCTCAGATCTCTGTCGTAACAAGGGGTCAACTTTGTCAACCCACAAGGGCTTCCATTCGTTGAATGTGCAACTGGTGTGCGACCACCACAAACGCATCCTGCAGGTCCGTGCATGGTTTCTGGGGACTGTCCAAGACTCCTACATTCTTAGTCGGTCACAGATCCCTGATGTCTTCCAGGGTCCAGAGAGGCTGCAGGGTTGGCTCCTCGGGGACAAGAGCTGCCCGCAGAGGACGTGGCTGATGACGCCCATGCGGCAGCCTCAGATTGCAACAGAGAGAAGGTATAACAAAGCCCACACTGCGACTCACAACTAGGTGGAGCAAACCATCGGGATGGTGAAAATGATGTTCCGGTGCCGGGACCGGTCTGGTGGAGCCCTGAAATGTAGCCCACAGAGGGTATCACGCATCATTGTTGCCTGCTGCGTCCTTTACAACCTGGCACTGCATAGAGGAGAGGAGCTGCTGAGGAGGAGATGGAGGAGCTGGAGGTCTCCTCTGATGAGGAGGACGTCGACTTCGATGAGTGTGAGGAGGTCCTCAAAGATGACGATGATGGCCATGAGGCCCTTGCACTGGCCAGGTGAGGCAGGCGTGCTTGGGAGGCCCTCACAGCTGCTAGATTTGTGGAGGATTATGACAACATGCAGTGAAGAGACACCATAGATCCTCATCATATCTGTGAATGTTTGACTTCAGTCTGGCTTATGGCAGCGCACATACCCTCTGTGAGAATGATCCTGTCGTGGAGATGCAGTGGAGGCCCTAATAGTCACTCGATTGCAGGAGAATGATGACGATGACATGCAGTGAGGACACTCCATAGATCTTAAAATAGCCTCTGAGAATGTCTGATTCCTGTTTGGCTGAGGACAGTTCACTTGCTCTCTGTGATCAGGGTCATATCATAGAGACGCAGCCATGAAACTATTGAAGCACCTTGATCCTTTGTCAGCCTTCAGCACCTGACTCCTTCAAGAGCACAGTGTCACTGGTCACAGATGCTGAAGAGTTGGGGGCCAGCCCCACCTTAAAGGTGCTGAGAGCACACAGAGAGAATGACGGAACTCTGTGACGCCTGCCCACTACATTCTGCAACAATGACAAGCACCATCGAGGTGCAGGCATCAGGAATGTGTCCAGGGAGTGTGAGGCTGGACCATCACCTTGGTCTGAAGGCTGCACAAAGCACAGGGAAGAGGCCCTGGACTGAGACACCTGCCTTTATCTGGCGCAGAAAGATTTCACATCTGAGTGACAAGGACACTGTTCATCAGAACAAGGAACCATAGGCAGGGATACACTCTTGGGAGTTTGTTGACAATAGTGAACATTCTGTACAAGTGGTTAACACTCCTGACCAGGCTGTGCAATGACATCTTCTTGACCTTCCTAACCCTGCTGCTACACCTTGGTGCTCCCCGGCCATCCACAGCGGAAGTAGAGGCAGTCTACTGACTGCTACGCCCTGTCTGTGATGACCTTAACGGGCGTCCTCTGGAGGGCCGAGACATGGGGGACCCAGGCCTGCTTTCTAGGTCCTGCTGTGTGGAAGTGGCACCCTACTTGAGCTGTGGTGCTGGAGCAGCTGGGGTCACAGGAAGAGGGGATTCGGATGGGCTGGCCACTCCCGGAGCCACCTGGTGGTTGGCCCCGGAGTGTGCACCTGCTGATCCTCCTCCCTATGGGTGCCCTAGGGCCCCAGGCTGACTCCTTGAGGATGAGGGGAAGCTGGAGTGAAATTGAGCTGTCCTGCACCCCTCTCACGTACACACTGTTGGAGGCCAACTATGGTGTCAGCGATGGAGTTCAGCCCACGTACCAGTACAGGAGTGGTCCTGGACCAAGGTCTCCATGGTGGCCGCCATCCTATCAGTGTTGACCTAGGTGCGTTGGTATGCCAGCGCTATCACCTCAGCCTGATGTCAGATGGACAGCTCCATCATGACTTGCAATCTGCGGAACACTGCAGACATCCCTTCCTGATGTTCCCAAGCTTGCCTTTGCAGCTGCAGCAACTGTGACATGACCAAGTCCAGAGGCTCATCATCTGACTCGGTCTCAGCAATGTTCTGACCTCCAGCAGTGCCGGACACCTGGGAAGTCCCTGCCGCCGCCTGCTGTGGATCAGACAGTGCAATGTGCTCACCAGATTGTGATCCTGAGGTTACTCTAAAGTTAGGTCCCACTGAGGTGTGTGTCTCTGCGCTGGTGGAGGGTATGGGTGAGCGCTGTGACAGGACTTCAAGGAGGGTGCCTTCAGATTCCTCTTCAGAGGTTTCTTCGGGGCTTGATTGGAGGCCCTGGTTCATGGACTCTGTCAGCTGTTTGGCAGATGTTCCTGTGAATGCAAGGAGAGATAATTAGTGCCTGGCAGTGGCCTGTGAAACAGGACACATCACTCACAGCACGGTTGTCACATGGATGTTGCACTGCTGGATCCTCACTTGGTAGAGCACCACCAACCTCACCATCAGCACAGGAATAGTGCAGATCCTCTCTGGCTGGCTGGATGGCTGTTTTCAAAGTCCGTGAAGACATTGATTTGAGGCATTCCTCCACCAGCCTGCAAACTCTCTCTCTTGTTGTGTGTCAGCTTGCTCTGCATGAACAGAGATGGAGGTAGTGTAAGCAGGATGCCTGCCGGGCCAGATGATAAGTATGCCTGGCCTGAGTGGGTGGTGAGTGGTCCCATGGATGGGATGAGGACAATGATTGTGAGTGAGAGAGAGTGAATGGTGATGTCCCTTGAATAGGCAGTGAGTGAGGGCCCTGTGGATGTGTGAGGAGTTTGTGATTGTGTGAGTTGAGAGTGATGAGAAGAGTGACTTACTCTGGCAGAGCAGAGGAGATCATTCATCCCCTTGTGGCACAGGGTGGCTGTCCTCTTTTGCAGGGCGTTAGCGCTGATCACTGCCTCCCAAGCCAGATTAGTGAGGTTGTTGCCCATCCTGCGGCCAGAGCAGGGGTAGAGGACTTCACGGCGAGCCTCCACTGCCCTCAAGAGGCACTCGAGGGACGTGTCATTGAATCTGTTGGCTGCAGTCTTCTTGCCTTTCAGAGCCATGTCTTTGCAGTGGTCGTTGGCTGGAAGCACTGAGAGGTGTGCACATGGCTGCACTTTAAATATGGTGCCTGGCATGATAAAGCGACGAGGTGATGGCACGGTGGGTGAATGAGAGCCCGCCCGCCTTGGAAACAGCATGTTTCCTGGGAATGCATAATTAACGCGGCAGGTTTTGGACGATATGGCGTGAAAGGCCAGCATTGCGGCCAACGGATAAAACATCGTTTTACCCGCCTGCTATCGCACTTAGTGCAAACCTGGGATGATTCCACCCCATGTTACAATTTTATTTTAACCCCATTGAGTGCTCAGAGCATGATGTAACTCAGCAAAGTGTATTCAAAATTGATACGTCAACACACATAAGTGATTTGTTTGAGTTGAACATTACCTTGAAGTGCCAGTATGAAGAGACCAGCATGGAAATTACAGTCAAGGTCTTTTAAATATATTTTCCATATAAAAATAGATTTGGGGAGGCAGGACTAGATCAATAACAACTGAAGATCAGGTTGATATTGAAAATGGCAAGTATATTTGATGTTTTAAGTAATGACATAATGATACATCAATGTATCCGCTAACCATTTTTCAGTATATTATTGGATGGTTTATTTTTTGCTATGATTGCGTAGTCGCAGATAAATACTTACAAAAGTGTTCAGCATTTAGATGAAGACATTATGTTACATTTGATATACAAAATTTATAATCACAATTAGATTATTTTAAAACTGAACCATAAGTGAAACTGTTGTTGATTTTTGTTCTTCAGATAGATTATTTAGCAGAGTGCAGATGACTGTTTGAGACTTATGCTGTGGGTTGGGAGTGCAGGGCATTTCCCAGCTCTACAAACCCCATCTGGGAGATAACTGGCCCAGAGGGTCAGATTTTTGTTCTGGGGTGGCAGGGTTCCCTGGGAGTTGGCCCGAGCGACTCTGGAATGAATGCGGAAGCTGCCAGGTACAGAGGCGGACTTGGCAGAAGACCTACCTCGGTGCACCAGCTCTGCTTCGAAGTTCTAAAAAAAAGCAGAGAAACATAAAACAGCCCTCCAGCCCTCACCCCCTCATCCCCACATACTCACCATGCCCCATCTATGCTGACCCATGCCACCTCATGCCCCCATCACACCCCCAGCCCTTCATACCATCCATGTCACCCTATATCCCTTTACCCACTCCATGTCAACTATGCCCCTCTGCCCACCCTCCATGGCCAAATCATTACCCTCCATGCCAAACTATGTCCCTGCACCTTCATGGCCCTTTATAACCCCTATGCCAACTTAGTGCCAACTCACACCAACCCATGCTCCCCCACCCACCATCTTTTGCCCTAAATCCTACCATGCCAACTCACTGCATATCGACAATGGGCAGACCTCAGGACCCACGTTGAGATTAAATAAAATAAAGTTCCAAGTGTCTATTGCAGACTTTATTTTTTAAAAAACAGTCATTCATAAATCCCATTTGCACCATTTATGTTCCTTCAACAACATTATCCCTTATAACAACAAAGGTTTTATCCAATTGTATAATTCCTTATAAAAACAAACATTGGAATCCATAGTCCCACATCAAAGTGTCCATAACCACATGGAGTTGTCAATCAAACTGAAATGGCAGGCACCCTACTGTGTTAATGAACTGTTATGTAAACAGTCATTCAGCATTAATTTAGTAATAGTAGCCCTAAGGCTTATGTCAACAGACAAAGTGAAATGGCAAGCAATCATATTTTTTTCACACACTGGGCAGTTTTTTTCAAAATGTTGGAAGGCAGGAATTTTAAATGTCATGACAGCTCACTTTGAGAGTTCATCTCGACATTTTTGACAGTGCCTCTTGACGGTTCATTTGCTACTTTGGACAGTTTATTTGGCAGTTCCAATGAGTTTATTCACTTTTTACGCACATTCATGCCTAATTTTAGTAATGCCAAATGGCACCTGACCTCCCGCAAAGGGCATCCTACCTCCCCCAAAGGTGTCCTCAGACCATATTCAAAGGGATACTTAACCTCTGCAAAAGGCTAGTCTAGCTATCCAAGTGAATTCACAAAATTCAGACCTGGTCCTACCAGGTCTAATCTGTACATGTCAGGTTTCAGACACCTCTCACACCAAATTCACACATGAGTGGAGACAGCTGCTGATTTCTAAGGGCAGTTTCCTTCTTGAGTTGCACATGTACAAATCTCATCATGGGCCCATTCCTGTTCCTGCAAAAATGGCAGGTGCCATGTTCGGGGTGGGACTTATGGATTCGGGCCTCTTCTGCCATTTTCGCAAAGATGCAGAGGCTCCCCATCAATGTGGAAATCCAGGCTTTACACTCACTCTCATTCAAGAGCTTCTATACATATCCATCATTGGAATATATACTGAGTACCTTCAGTTCCAGGCATGTTGATTACTAGATCTTTTAATCTCTTGATGGTATTTGGACATTGTTAACATTGTCTTCCTTATCTTTGCCCTGTAGACCTAGCCTTCTCTTTTTCTAGATGACTAGGTAGAGGAGCCAACTAAGGGGTAGGCTCTTTTGATCTAGTATCATGCAATAAGGAATGGTTAATTAATAATCTTGCAGTAAAGGGAGCTCCAGGGAAAAATGACCTAAATATGATAGGATTTTATATTGAGTTTGAAAGTGTTTTAGTTAATTCTGAAACGTTGGTCATAAATCTAAACAGAACAAACTATAAAGCTATGAAGAGTGATTTGGCTCAGACAGATTGCAAAACTACATTAAACGATATGATGGTAGACAATCAATGGCTTTAAAGATTTAAAGAATTTATATTTAAAGAATTGATGCATAATTAGCAATATACATCCTTTATGGCACAAAAACACCACAGAGCTTAGCTGCAGTCATAAGTGTTAAGGCTCAATTGAACGCAATCTGATTACCTGGTGGCTCACCACCGTCTTCTAGAAAACATTTAGGGATGGACAATAAATGCTGGCCTTGGAAGTGAGGCTCACTTTCCGTGAACAAATGAAAAAAGACCTGAATGACTAAGAAAACCTTCAGTTATGTTTGTAATCCAGTTGCAGCTGGAATGGGAACCCTCTGCATTGGATCTGAGGTAATGTGTAGGTTTTCATATCACTGGATCAGTCACTAGCTTGTTAATGGGACATCCATTATTGCATTCATATTGGATCCACAAGTGCAAATACGTTTTCTGTGCTACAAATCACAATGCTGAATTATGTATGTATTAACCTTTGCCATGGGTAATGTTTTCTAGAATTTGAATCTGTGATAATGTTGCGCACATGAACATTTCTTTTAATTGACTTCTCATGAAAGTGCTTTCACATTTATATTTTATTTAGCTATTGCACATATATTTTATGAATCCATTCCATATTTAATAATTTAATTTCAGCAAGTACTTCTATAGAAGCATGCACATTCATTCCCCCACCCCCATTTTCACATCACTGTGTTTCTGTGTCTTCTGACAGAAATAGAAACAATGCTGGGAATTTGGTGGTGGGTTGGGTTACAAGTCAGACTGCCCCTAGCAAGTGCACAATTGTGGCCTGGGGAGATTGCTCATTAGAGGGATGCTTGGATTCTAGATGCTTCCCATAGCCGCACAGCCAAAATCAAGAAACCAGCTCCTGAAAGCATCTCCACTGTGTGGTCTGGTTATTCTTTTCTTGACAAATTTTAAATTTGGCTTTTTTCCTGAAAAATTACAATTTTACAGTTTGCATTTCACATTTGTGAAAATATGAGGTCCTGGGTATGCCTGATTGGGATAGACCGAATAAAAGAAGCAGTCCAGTCAGTGACTTAAAACTATCCAGTTCACTGTGTGTTCCGGGTCGGTGTTTCTGTATACAACCTGGGGCAGAATTTTACGCTGAGCGGGCGCGCACGCGCCTGACCCGCCAGAGCGTAAAATAGCGCGTGGTGATATCGGGTGAGCGTCCCGATGTCATCACGCACTTGCGCGATATTTCAGTCGGCGGGCGAGCGCGGGAATCGGAGCCGCACCTGCCGTCATTGCCGAGGCCAGTTAAAGCCATTAAAATGGCAATTAAGCTGTATTTTACATTGCCCGTGTGATTTTGCGATGATCGCACAGGCAAAATGGGCAGGCGGGCAGCCGACAATTTGCTAAACCTCATCCAAGGGCGGGATAAAAACGGTCAGCAGCATTACCAGTGTGAGTAAGGAGGAGTTTTGGAAATAGTTTGTTGCTGGTTGCTTATTGGTACTTGGCAGCTTCATCTCTGTTTGGAGCTTCATTGTTAGCATTTCCAGACTTAATTTCAAAACTTATTGGTGCCTCCAAGGCCCCCAGGGGATTCCAACCGTGTGGACCCTTCCAGGTATCAGACAGCCTTCCCTTACCCTGGTAATGGGGATTGTGGTCTTTGCTAGTGGCACCTCCTCCTCTGAGGAAGAGAGGGGCAGAAGGGAGAGGAGGCCAGGTATCCCAATGCAGCTTCCCTCAGAAGGGAGAGGAGGCCAGGTATCCCAATGCAGCTTCCAGGGGAGCGACCTGTGGGAGGAGGGGCGCAGGCACAAGGGGTACAGGGCCAGCAGCAAGTCCAAGGTGGAAGAGGCTGCACAAGAGGCCACTATCCGGCTGCCAGGTGGTAATGCAGCTATATCAACATGTCCGCGGTGCAATGCCAAAGGAGGATCTGCCTCTCAAGGGAGATCGTGACCCCCATTTGTCAAATGATTGGGCCTGAGATCAGTTCCGACTGTGTGGGTGGACACCCCTTGCCAGTGGCTCGGAAGGTCACGGCAGCCCTCAATTTCTATGCCCCTGGCTCTTTCCAGGGGTCAGTGGGGAATCTGTGTGGAGTCTCCCAATCAGCTGTCCACAGTGGTGTCAAGCTGGTGACAGAAGCTCCATTCAGGCGGGTACTGACCTTTATTGTTTATGTACAGACGAGGCCAGCAAGGCTGAGTGAGCCAGATGCTCACTGGGTTCCCTCATGTCCAGGGTGCCATCGACTGCACACATGTGACCATCAAGGGGCCGGTGGGTCAGCCGGGTGCCTTCTTCAGGAAGGGATTCCACTCCATGAACGTGCAGATAGTTTGTGATGCAGATTCTGCAAGTCTGTGCAAGATACCATGGCAGCTCCCATGATGCTTACATCCTGAGACACTCCCAGGTGCCGAGGCTCTTCAGTGCCCCAGCCCGACTGGATGGATGGCTGCTGGGTGACAAGGATTATCCGTTGAAAAGATGGCTTATGACACCTCTCTGTCACCCAAGAACAGCGGTACAATAGGAGTCATACCTCCACAAAGGCGGTGGTAGAGAGGTCTTCTCAAGATGTCCTTCCAATGCCTGGACCATTCAAGAGTAGCACTACAATACCCCACAGAGTGGGTGTCACTGATAATGGTTGCATGCTGCACTCTCCACAATCTGGCACTGGCGAGGGGGACTCACTGGAGGAACAAGATCTTGAAGCAGCTGCACAGGCCACAGAGGATGAATCCAGTGGTGAGTCAGAAGAGGAGCATGGTGAGGAGAACGCTGAGGGCGTGGAGGCAGACCTCTGTAACCTCCATGAATGCCTTGATCCAACACTCCATCAGCTAGGCTACCAAAGATCTGCTTCCACCTCATGCCAGGGTTGCCATTCTGGATGTCTGAAATGACCCTTTCCTATGCACTCAAAATCCACCCAATAAAGTATCCAGCCACTCACATCCAGCATAACATACTGACGAACCGTGCGCCAGAAAGAGAAAAGATGAAGCATACTCAGGCCATCAGAACCAAAGCAAATTTAATGTTATTGTTACATTGAATGTATAATGACAGTACGATTACTGGTGTTGATGTCCACACCAGCAGCCATATCAATCAAACATAAATGAACAGAAAATCACCTGTGAACTGTCCCTCTTGTGCTCATCGAGTGCTGCGTCTTGGTGCCCATCTCTCGCTGGCACCAGCATTGTTGACAGCTGCTGACTCTGGTGTCTTGTTGGCCTTGATGACCTTGGCGGTCATCCTCTGGCCAGTGGAGCCTGTGCTGGCCCCACCTGGGAGAGGGAGTCCAGTACCATGGCTGGCATCTCCCCAGTCATCGCAGCCTCATCAGATGCCATGGTCACTGGTGGAGGGGCGGAGGAGCTGCTGCTGTCATCCAGAGCGCCCTGAGAGGCCGCCGCAGAGACGATAAGCAGCTTGTGTACCAACGTGAGGTCACTCTGCACCCCTATGCTCACCATTGATGGATGGGCCCCTAGCTGGGATACTGGATGCCTCATCCATCTTCCCACACTGGCACTGTCCACCTGAGGAAACTGCCTGTATGAGGGCTTGCAGGTTCGAGCACAACCACAGGAACCCCTGATTCTGTTCCTGGAGCTGCCTCTCCATGAGAATCGCCACTCTCTCAATGGAGGAGGCAGTGCGCTCGGCCATGAGGGTCAACACAGTGCTCATGCTCCACATGGACTCCTCCACAACAGAGACCATGGCAAGTAGATGCTCTTGGATCTCCACCAGATCCTCCTGCACATTTCGATGGACATCCAGCATCTGCTGCCTAATGGATGGCTCCAGAGGCTCATCATCTGCCTTTGACTCGACATCGTCCTGGTCCCCAGCAGTCCTCTGACTGCCGGTGCCCTGGGCACTCTCTGCCTTCAGCTGCACCTCAAGTGAGTGTGAAGTGCCCTCACCAATGTGCACCGACATTCTAGCCGCCGAACGAATGCCCATCTAATGCTGGTATCTGTGCTGGTGGCTGGTTCAGAGAGTGACTGTGACACAGGTGCAAATAAAGCCCGGTGGTCCTCCGGCATCAGGGGTGGCCCTTCGGGGTCCAGAGAGCGAGTGCCTGCTGGCGAATCTAAAAGGGAGAAGAAGGATATGTCATTAGTTACAGTCATCACACTGCCACTGTGTGTGCCAGGCATCCTGGTGAGACAATGGAGATCTGCATCATGGTGCCATCGTCTTTCAATGATCAATGGGGACTCCAGGTTCGAGGCTCACATCAATGAAGAGACTACACTGGAATGGTTGCACAATCTGAAACTCTCACCTCTGTGCCCTGCGCTCTTACCTTTGTCTGACAACCCCGCCTCTCCACGCCCAATTGCACGTAGAGTGTTTCGGCTCTCTAGCTCAAGGGCTTCCTACCCGAATCTGGACAGCTGCAGCAGGTTGGGCGGCCCTCCGGCTGCACATGACTTCTCCAATTGGTTATGGCCATCTTCTCCTGAAACAACAGAGGAGCATTGATCAGTCCACTCTCCACCTGCAGCGCCATTGCAGCCTGGCCAACCCCACCTGAGGAAGACCTTGCAGGTCACATCTGAGTCGTGTCCCTCGAGCCGCAAAGCACTCAGTGCAAGCAGCCAGGGCTCACCGCGTTGGCCAGCTCCAGCGTCAATGACAGTTGGCACTCAGACTCTACACCCCTGAGGTCCATGGGGGGGCACGGCCACATCTTAACACATCTGCACAGTGACCCATGCCAACATGGTACTCACCCTTCCTGAGCACAACAGGTCACTGAAGCGGTTCTGGCACTGCACCCATGTGCGCCGCACCACATCATGGCTGCTAACCAGCGCTGAAAACTCCTCCCTTGCCCTCTTTGTGAGGTGTGGTGCCCCCTCCTCTCATCTCTGGGGGCAAGGCTGTCCCTCCTGGCAGCCACCTCCTCCAGGAAGACCGTGAGGCACCCATCCGAAAAGCAAGGGGCCGAGTGCCCACCCTACCTGCCCTCTCGTCTGGCGTCTCTGGCCGCACTCGACTCCATCACATGAGTTTGCTAACACAGAACAGACGTTCATCCCTGGCAGCCTTCCAGGGGCTGCCTGTGCTGTTTTTAAACCGGCCACCAGATTGCCATTGGACCCACCAGCTGAAATCACGGTTGGGGGGGGGGGTTGCTGATCACTAGCGGTGGCCCGTTTCCTGGCTGATCCCGGGCCAGCCGACTGTGCCCGCCCACCCGCCGAGCTCAAAATTCTGCCCCTGAAGAAATTCACATAACTACAAAGGGCACATGTTTTGCACTCATCAGAAGGTACACATAATATTTAGAATGAGTCACAATCTTATCTTTATTTAAGTGTTCCCAGTGGATGATATTATTTAATGGATTGTTATGATTTAGCACTGCAGTAAGTGCACTTTAAAGGATGTTGTGCTGCAGTCTGTTTGAGATCATTTCATGATACCCTGACATTCTTATGCAATTTAGGATTAGTTGAATTCAGTCAGCTCAGTTTCACACAAACAATTCTGTTTCTAATCTAAACTGCCCTTCCTCACACTACCATAGAATCATTGAATGGTTATAGCACAGAAGGAGGTCATATCCGTGCTGGCTCTCTGAAGCAGCAATTCACCTAGTGCCACACCCCTGCCTTCTCCCCTTAGCCCTGCATATACTTCCTTTTCAAACAATAATCTAGTTTCCTCATGAATGCCTCCATTGAACCTATCTCTGCCACGTTGTCAGGCAATGCATTCCAGATCCTAACCACTTGCCGTGTGAAAAAGATTTTCTTCATGTCAACATTGCTTATTTTGTCAATTGCCTTAAATCTGTGCCCTGTGGTTTTTGATCCTTCCACCAGTGGGAACAGTTTATCTACTCTGTCCCGACCCCTCATGATTTTAAATACCTCTCTCAAAACTTCTCTCAACCTTCTCTTTGCCAAGAAAAATGGTCCCAGCTTCTCCAATCTATCTACGTAACTGAAGTTCTGCGACCATTCTCATGAATCTTTTCTGCATTCTCTCTAACGCCTTCACATCCTTCCTAAAATGGGGTGTCTAGAACTGGACACAATACTCCAGTTGATGCCGAACCATTGTTTTCTACAAGTTTAACACAATCTCTTCGCTTTGGTACTTTATGCCCCTATTAATAAAGCCTAGGATGCCGTATGCTTTATTAACCGCGCTCTCAAGCTGTCCTGCCACCTTCAATGATTTATGCACATATACACCCAGGAGGCCCCCTGCTCTTGCGCCACATTTAAAATTGTGCCCTTTATTTTATATTGTCTCTCCATGTTCTTCCTGCCAAAATGAATCACTTCACACTTCCCTGCATTCATTTGCCACTTGTCCACCCATTCCACCAACCTGTCTATGTCCTTCCGAAGTTCTACACCAATTAACGGACCGTGGGCCAGAGTCCAGCCCACCAAAAGTTTCTAAACGGCCCGCCAACCTTTCAGAGAAGAGGGTGAGTGATGCAGATCAGAGATGGTACAGCCGGAAATGTGACGACTTTCCCACGTTGGTGTTTCCGGCAAAAAGAGCAAAGACAAAGCGCGGTTCTCTGAGATTCGGGGGCTGCGGCCGCCATGCTCTCATTTAGAGGCAACGGTCTGCAGTCCCTTCTGCTAGCGCTTCGGATCTGACAGAGCACGGGTGAGGCTGGAGAACAGATGGGGGCAGGATCCTGGGATGCACGGTGGGGGTGAGGCAGTTAATCTTTCATGCCTTGGGTTGAGGAACAAATCATATTTCAGAGTCTGAAGACAAATATCACCAGTGAGAAGATGCATGGTTTCTGAAATTTTGAGACTGCAGGGTGTGGAAGTGTGGGCTGGGGAATAATGTCATTAAATTAAAGAAAAAAAATCAAAAGTTTTAGAAAAAAAGGAGATGGGTGCAAATTGTTCCCCTCAGTGCAGGCTGCGAACGAGTGAAGCTGAACTGAATTTGTATTAATGTTGGTGCCAGATCCCAGTTTGGAACTAGGCTTCATGCTGTCAAATCTGCATCTAAAACTAGAGTCCAAGATTTTACTTCCCACCCAGAGGCACAATCTTACTCTAACCAGAAGAGGCAGATTGTAGAAATTGCCCTCAATGTTTTTAATTGTGGGAATTCTAAATCTATCAATAAACACCGGTTGATTCACAGCACTGTCAGCAGCTTTTCTCAAGAATGAAAGACATCCAAACCAAATCAAGATCACTCCTAGCAGGTGGACATCTATCTGGAATGCTCTGCTTCACTACATCAAGTGTGTGGGCAGACATTGACTGCTTGTGCAAGTAAAAGCAATGCCAGATATCTCACTAAATCAGTGTTCAATATGGCGGCGAGAAAGTAAACCAATAAATTAGTCTTCGCATTTGAAGCTTGTTCATAAAAGTTTTTTGTTATTTTATTTAATAATGAGATAAATGTCTAATGGGTTATCCTTTCAAAATTTGCTTACTGGTCCCGTAAGAGAAAATTTGAACTGTAGCCTCTCCTGTGAAAAGGCTGGACACCCCTGTTCTATACTATTCTCCTCAAAGTTCACAATGAGTCCAAGTTTTTGTATCATCTGCAAATTTTGAAATTGTGCCCTGTACACCAAAGCCTAGGTCATTAATATATATCAGGAAGAATAGGGGTCCTAACAGCAATCCCTGGAGAACTCCACTATAAACCTTCCTCCAACCTGAAAAACAACCATTCACTGCTATGCTTTGTTTCCTGTCACTCAGCCAATTTCATATCAGTGTTGCTATTGTCCCTTTTATTCCATGAGCTTTATTTCTCTCACAAGTCTGTTGTGTGGCACTCTATCAGATGCCTTTTGGAAGTCTATGTACATCGCATTATCCTCATCAACCTTCCCTGTTACCTCATCAAAAAACTCAAGCAAGTTAGTTAAACATGATTTGCCCTGAACAAATCTGTGCTGGTTTTCCTTAATTAACTGGCATTTGCCCAAGTGACTATTCATCTTGACCCAAATGATTGTTTCGAGACGATTCCCACCACTGAGGCTAAACTGACATTAATTCATGAAGCTGTTGCAATATTTTGTTGCTGATTCTCTTTGTAAGTCTATGAATCAAACAAGTGAGGGCTTCAGTTCAAATGCTTCAGTGGCGAGAGCTATCTCTGGTAGTCACATTTACTCCCTTTCTTCATTAAAGAATCGCGGGTCTTATTTCCTCTTGGAACTCACCAAGGCTCCTTTGACAGCACCTTCCAAATCCACAACTACTACTACCTAGAAGGACAAGGGCAGCAGATGCATGGGAACAACACCGCCTGAAAGTTCCTCTACAAGTCACTCACTATCCTGACTTGGAAATACATCACCGTTCCTTCACTACCACTGGGTCAAAATCCTGGAACTCCATCCCTAACAGCACTGTGGGTGTACCTACACCACATGGACTGCAGCAGTTCAAGAAAGGAGCTCACCACCACCTTCTCAAGGGCAATTAGGCATGACCAATAAATGCTGGCTTAGCCAGCGGCACCCACATCCCATGAATGAATGAAATAAAAAGTTTGAGAGAGCCTGTATTTTTTTCTTACTGATGACGAATTGCTAATGCTAAACCAACAGGAACACACAGGCCAAAATTTTCCAGCCCCGTTGGCATCAGGCTTCATGGCAGGTAGGGGGGTGGGAAATGACAACATGGTGAGGTCAAAAATCGGTCTTATACGGTCATGAAACCAGTTTACGATCGTCCGCTCCGCCCATCAATAACGGGCTGCGTTTCCCGCCGCAGCACATCAAGAACATCATTTTAATACATTTTTCATCTAATTAAAGGCCCTGCTCACCAGAATCATCCCCCCACATCAAATTTACCCCAAACGTCAGCATGACTTCAGAACGGCCTGCTTCACGACTACTTTTAGAGGGTGTGCACCTGGCGACCTGAACTTCAAGGGGAACTTGCAGGTGAGTGCACACCACCTTGCACTGCGCTTGTGAGCATCACCTGTAGGACATCAAGGAAGAGGCGCTAAGCATTCGCTTTTCCCCGGCTGGCTTTCAGTGTGGTGCCAGGACAAGGGCTCCAGTGCTGGTCAGGTCGGGGGAGGGGACAGTGGGTGGGTGTGGGGGGCAAAGCAGCACAGACTGAAGGAAATACTCAAGTACATGCCAGGGGTGGGTGGGGGGGAGGGGTGCGGTGTGGCGACGGTGGTGGGGGGGCGTTGGTGGGTGAGGGAAACAGCCACGCACTCGGAAAAGCTTGTCAAAAGTGAGCATTTCACTTAGAATTAGAATTCTAATTAATTATTAATTAATTAGCATTAGACTGTTCAGCCGCAGCTCCAATGATAAGCCTGGAGTCGGGCCTCTGAAGCTTTCTGCCCACTCAAACAACACAAAAGCATGAAAGTGTCACCAAATGCTCCAGAACTTTTCACCCTTTGGGCGCAGACTGCAAATTAATGTGCCTTTTAGGGGGCAGTAGAGCATTTGGCCGACTGGGCAAGTTGAAGAATCCCCTTGTGAAAGGTGGCAATGGCGCAGTCACTGGTGGAGGCGCGCACAGCCCCTTGCAATGTCTTAAGATTTGGATCAGTATCTATTATGGTTCAAGCTAACAGCCCAGCCTTGCAGTGTGAGTTAGGAGGATGCCTATGACTGAGCTGAGAGCACAGCATGCAGTCGAATGGCCGGGGCTTCTGCGAATCGGTCAAGTAGAGTGGGGCGGAGCTGGGTGGGGTTTTGGACAGCCAATGAGCAGGTCTCTGATCCCTGACATCTTCTAGGGTCCAGAGAGGCTGCAAGGTTGGCTCCTCAGGGACAAATGCTCCCTGCAGAGGGCATGGCGACCTCAGATTGCAGCAGAGCGATGGTACAACGAGACTCATGCCACGACCCAGACTTTGTTGGAACAAATGACAGGCATTTTGAAAATGAGGTTCTGGTGCCTCGACAGGTCTGGTGGAGCACTGCAATACAGTCCACAGAGGGTGTCGCGCATCATCATCACTTGCTGTGCGCTACACAACCTGGCACTTCAATGCGGAAAGGACCTGGCTGAGGAGGAGATGGGGGAGCTGCATATATCCTCCAATGAGGAGGACGTCGAAGGGGATGATGATGATGAGGTCCTCAAAGGCAAGGATGTCGGTGATGAGGTCATCACACTGGCCAGACGAGGCAGGCGCAATTGGGGCGCCCTCATAGCCGCAAGATTCATGGAAGCTGATGACGAGATGCAGCAAGGACAGTCCTGACATCCTCATCTTGCATCTGTGAACATTTGACTCCAGTGTGGCTGATGGCAGCGCACAATACCCTCAGTTCTCAGGCTCATGTCACGGAGATGCGGTGGAGGCCCTAAAAGTCGCTAGATTCCAGGAGGATGATGATGGCATGCAGTGAGGAGACTCCATAGAACTTCACATTGCCTCTGTGAATGTCTGACTCCTGTCTGGCCGAGGGCAGCTCGCTTGCGCTCTGTGATCAGGGTCATATCACAGAGATGCAGCTGTGAAACTTTAAATGCACCTGATCCTTTGTCAGCCTTCAGCACCTGACCCCTTCAGGAGCATAGCATCACCGGACACAGATGCTGAAGAGATGGGGGCCAGCCCCACCTTAAAGGTGCTGAGAGCACACAGAGAGAATGCCGGAACTCTGTGACACTTGCCCACAACATTCTGGCAGCAATAACAGGCACCACTGAGGTGCAGGCATCAGTAATGTGTCCAGTGAGTGTGAAGCCGGACCATCACTTTGGCCTGAAGGTTACACACTGCACAGGGAAGAGGCCCTGGACTGAGACAACTGCCTTTATCTTGTGCAGGAACCAAAGTTTCACATTTGAATGACACAAGTACTGCTCATCAGAACAAGGAGCCATAGCCATGAAGATATTCATGGCCGCATTTGACCGAGTGTGGCATCAAGGAACCTGAGCAAAAGTGGGAATCAGAGGGAAATTCTCTGCTGGTTGGAGTCATACCAAGCAGAAAGGAAGGTGGTTGTGATTATTGAAGGTCAATGATCTCAGCTCCAGGACATCACTACAGGAGTTCCTCAGGGTAGAGTCCTAGGCCCAACCACCTTCAGCTGCTTCATCAATGACCATCCTTCCATCATAGAGGTGGGGATGTTCACTGATGATTGTACCATGTTCAGCACCATTCGCGACTCCTCAGATACTGAAGCAGCCCATGTCCAAATGCTGCAAGTCCTGGACAATATCCAGGCTTGGGATGACTAGTGGCAAGAAACATTCAACCACACAAGTGCTGAGCAATGACCATCTCCAACAAGAGAGAGTCCAACCATTGCCCCTTGACATTCAATGACATTACCATCACTGAATCCCCCATTATCAACATCCTGGGAGTTACCGTTGACCAGAAACTGAACTGGACTTGCCATATAAATACGGTGGCTACAAGAGCAGGTCAGAGGCTAGGAAACCTGTGGCAAGTAGCTCACCTCCTGACTCCCCAAAGCCTGTCCACTATCGACAAGGCACAAGTGTGGAACAAGACCCAGGCTAATGTTCTGGTGACATGAGTTCTATGTGTCGAAGTCAGTAGTGTGATGGAACACACTCCACTTGCCTGTATGAGTGCAGCTCCAACAATGCTCAAGAAGCTTGACGCCATCCAGGACAAAGCAGCCGCTTAATTTGCACTCCTTCCACAAATATCCACTCCCTACACCACCGATACACAGTAGCAGCAGTGTGTACCATCTACAAGATGCAATGCAGGAGCTCACCAAGGCTCCTTTGATAGCACCTTCCAAACACATGACCCTTAGCATCTAGAAGGAGAAGGGCAGCAGACGCATAGGAACACCACCACCTGGAAATTCCCCTCCAAGCCACTTACATTCTGACTTGGAAATATATCGCTGTTCCTTCACTGCTGCTGGGTCAAAATACTGGAACTCCCTTCCTAACAGTACTGTGGGTGTACCTACACCACATGGACTGCAGCGGTTCAAGGAGGCAGCTCACCACCACCTTCTCAAGAGAAACTAGGGATGGGCAATAAATGCTGGCCAAGCCAGCGACACTCGCATCCCGTAAATGAATAAAGTAACAGTTTATTGACAATAGTGAACATTATGTACATGTGATTAACACTCATGCTCAGTCTGTGCAACTGCATCTTCTTAACCTTCCTAACCCTGCCGCTATGTCTTGGTGCTCCCTGGACATCCACAGCAGAGGTGGAGTTAGCCTACTGACTGCCACACCCTGTCTGTGATGACCTTGGTGGGTGCCCTCTGGAGGACTGAGACCTGGAAGGCCCTGCCTGCTTTTGGGGTCCTGCTGTGTGGCAGAAGCTCCCTCCTTAGCCTGTGCAGTCGGAGCTGCTGGGGTTGTAGGAAGAGAGGATTCGGTTGGGCCGGGCACTCTGAGAGTCACCTGGGTGGACGGCCCCAGGGGTGTGCATCTTCTGATTCTCCCCCCTTTTGTTGCCCGAGGGTCCCTGGTTGACTCCTGGAGGAGAAGGGGAAGCTGGAGTGAGATTGAGCTGCCCTGCACCCCTCTTGTGTTGACACTGTTGGAGGCATCAGCAATGGAGTTTACCCTGTGCAGCAGTGCAGGACTGATGTCTTGGATCAAGGTCTCCATGGGGGATGCCATCCCACCAGTGTTGACTTTGGTGCATGGGCATGCCGGCGCTATCACCTCAGCCTGAAGGCAGACGGACTCCTTGTGAGTAATCTGAGGAGGGGCAGCGGACATCCCTTCCTGATATTACCGAGCTTGCCTTCAGCAACTGAGGTATGACCAAGACCAGAGGCTGATTATCTGACTCGGGCTCAGCAGATTTCTGGCCTCCTGCTGTCCTCAAAGTGCCGGAAACCTGCAAAGTCCCTGCCGCTGCCTGCTGTGGATCAGACAGTGCGATGTGCTCACCAGATTGTGACTCGGAGGCTATTCTGGAACTAGGTCCCACCGAGGTGAATGTCTCTGCACAGGTGGAGGGTGTGGGTGAGCGCTGTGATGGGTCTTCAATTAGGGTGTTATCAGATTCTTCTTCCGAGGTGTCTTCAGGGCTTGAGTTGAGGACCTGGCCTATGGACCCTCTTGGCTGCTTCCAAGATGTGCCAGTGAAAACTGGGACTGCGGAACAGGAGAACTCACTCACAGCATGATTGTCTGATTGGATGTTGCTCTGCTGAATCCTCATTGGTTGAGCACCGCCGACCTGACCGTCAGCACAGGAATGGTACAGATCATCGCCGGCCAGCTGGATGACTCCATTTTCGAAGTCTGTGAGGGCCTTGATGTCAGGCATTCCTCCACCAGGCTGTGACCTCTCCCTCTTGTTGTGTGCCAGCTTGTCCTGCATGAATACAGTTGGAGAGAGTGTAAGCAGGACACCTACCAGGCCAGATGAGAAGGATGTCTGGCATGTGTGGGTGGTGAGTGGTGCCATGGATGGAATGAGGACAATGAAGGTGAGCGTGAGAGAGAGAATGGTGATGTCCCTTGAACTGACAGTGAGTGAGGGCCCTGCCGATGTGTGAGGGTTTGTGAGTGAGTGAGTTGAGAGTGATGAGAAATGTGACTGATCCTGGCGGAATGGAGGAGATCATTCATCCTCTTTGGGCATAGGGTGGCTGTCCTTTTTTGCAGGGCTTTGGCACTGGCCACCGCTGCCACCGCCTCCCATGCTGGTTTGGTGACTTTGCTTGCTGGTCTTGGCCCAGAGTGGGGGTAAAGAACATCATGGCGGGCCTCCACTGCATCCAGTTGGCACCCAAGGGAGACACCGTTAAACCTGGGGGCAGCATATTTCCTCCCTTTGGCAGCCATGGCTTTACAGGAGTTTCCGATCCCTTAGAGAGTGCTAGCTCTGTGCAGGGGCGCTCTTTAAATATGGCAGTGATGGCGGGGTGGGGAAATCAGAGGCTGCCCCATCAGCAATCTGGAGTGTTTCCCAGTAATGCATTATTAATGAGGCGGGATGCGCTGGGAATGGGGCGATATGGTGTGAAAATCCGCCATTGCGGTCGGCGGCCAAGACTTCCTTTATCCCGCCCACTACTGCACTTTGTGCAAATCTGTGATGATTCTGCCCACAGTTTCGTAAAATGCAAAACCAGTGAAAATAGACTTGTTAGCAGCAACAGAAGTATTGGCCAATTATGCTGCTTCTCAAGTAGTTAAGAACCAGTATTAAACGTCCCAAATTTTACAAAAGCAGCTCTGGAGAGAGTCATTAAGGAAAAAATACCATTTCAGTGGATGCTCAAAATATGGCTGTCCCTTAGTTTTTTAACCTCTCGTGAAGGTAAAACCTCTACCCTGGTTTCCTGCCTCTGGAACATTGTAGTATCTTTCCCAGTGTCACCCACAGATAGTGAGTGTTTCCTGCCCATGAATAGAAGGGAACAGAGAACCATGGTTTATACGTGGTCGCACAGGGTTCAGTTGGGCAGTTGGGATCAATGGTGGATTCAAGGAGCAAAATAGTGTTAATGGTTTTTGGCCTTTTCTCTTTATGTTCCTCTGTGACAACCGCCTGAGAAGAGGCAGTTCCAGGTTGGAAAATCTCTGTGGGCATAATCTTCTTAGCTTCAATGAGGCAGATTAGGAGGTGGAACCAGGGGGAAATTTGAGAATTAGGACATCGGGCCTTCTACCCAATCTCTGAGCAATCTTGTCAGAAGTGGAGCGAATCAAGCATCTGTTGCCCACCCGGGCAGCAGCAAGCAGTCCAATTAAGGGAAAATTGGTGTCACTGCCGGGATCTTACTGATGTTGGATTGTCCCCCGCTGAAGTAGAAGCATGATAGGTGCCTGGAAGAGACCTCCTGGCAGCAGGCCGAGGGGCCAGTGAGTCGTCTTTGTAATCCCCCACACGGGTTTTTAAAAATATCATAATTCTTCGGAAGGCATAACCATTTTGAGGGGCCTTCTCCTGGTGGGGCTGCCGGCAGGACATTGCGGTGGGCCCCTCCGTTGAGCCAGCTGGTTCCCTGGTCTGCCCGCTATTTTAACTGGATAGCGCTCCTGGATGCAGCTTCTTAATCGTCTGACTTTGGGGAGATCTCGATACTGTCCAGGCAGCTGCCACTATCGGGCTCAGGGCCAATGTGCTAATAATTTTTTCCATCCATGTGCAGACTGAATTTTGTTACGTGCACTAAAATCAAGGTAACGTCTGGATGTGCGCCGCCAGTAGAAACAAAAAACCTATTTGCCTTCATTTAGAAATGGCTGTTAAAAGGATACATTAAGTAATCTTCATAGGCCTACTTAAACCAACAAAATCTCACTATGTTCAGCTGAAACGCATTCAAACTTAATTGAATTCAAATTTACTAATTAGCTTGTCGGTTTACAATCTGTAGAGTTTTGATGACGTGAACACTTCCAGAAACTTGGTCTGTATCAAAGAAATAAATTACATTTATACAGTGCCTTTCACCTCAGGACCTCCAAGGGTGTTTTACTGTCAGTGAAGTACAGCCATCGCTTGTTTAGCACCCTTAACATGTTCCTAAAGAATGGCTTGCTAAACAAAAACATGCTAAACAAAAACCACTGCCCTTAAGAAGACAAGTAATAAGGGCGGGGTTTGTTCCTGACGTGTAATTTTTACATCAAAAAGCTATTGGCTGCCTTGAACTTAACTGACCCAAAATTCCTCTTACTAACATACTAATTCTCACACTTGTCCCTAATAACAGAAAAAATTCTCAGCTGGGTAGATTCTGCCCTGTACTTTGCTTGACACTTATTACTATTGAGCTGAAACAAAGTGGATAATTTTAATCTAACCTGGATTGAGCGACTGCCTGTTTCGCACTCCATCTATTTAACTTCCCATTTGCTTCACTTAAAAGCAAAACGGGCTGGGGGTGTAAAGCAGGCAGCTGACCTGATCCTGCCATTTCCTGCTGGACAGTGTAGGTGGTAATTACTCCTAAGGCCTCCTGTCTCTCCACAGGGCTAGTTAGATTGGATAGTCATCGATAGTTATTTGCTTCCATGGATTTAAAGACCACTTCATTTGCGACACTTGCGGCAGAATCTGTTTTTCATGGATTGGTCTCTTTAGCCATCGCAAAAGTGCATTATATGAAGCTACCCTATCTCCATCGGACTGGCTACATTCCCCTCATCTTACATAGATGGAAGGATGCTGATGATGGATGTAAAGGACCCAAGGCAAATTGATAAACTAGCAGTGAATAGCAGAATAAGGATGACTGAACGCATTCTGCAATGTTACCATTTTGCAGGGAAGAAGCCCAAAAGGTAGGTTATAGTTTATTCCAACCAGTATATGGCTGCTTCCTGGCCATGTTACAAAGGCTGCCGATGTATAATCCAAACACATTAAGACATTTTTGTCTCAGATTTAATAATGCTTCACACAACTGGGGTTTTATTTGTTATTTTTATGACCTTGCAGAGTGTACATAAAACTTACACAGCAGTTTTGTTAAACAGATTGCTAGTAACTAGGTACAAATGATTATGTCACCTTCCTTCAGACTGCCTGCAAATGTGCTAAGCTGTTTTCACATTGTAGCTCTGAGTACAGCTCACTTATCTTTGTTGGCAGAGGTATTATTAATATTAAAGGTGCAGTAGTTTTTAATGATGAAATCTGTTTCTCTGGTAGACATGGGACAACCTTCACGGAAAGGGCAAGTTAGAGATGTAAGGATTATAAACATTGAGAAATTGATTTTTCTCACTATCAAACAAATCGTCAAAGATATCGCTGCCTGTATTTGATGCTGTCTTATTTTTTCTTTCTATCTCCTACTGAGGTGTTTTGCCTGTAAGATTGCAATTGCATGACACTTCAGTTTTGCACCTTAGCATAATTTAACAGACATTTGCTGTAGTTAATATAATTCAATGAGATGTACATCCTGAAATGATGAAAAATAAATCACACATGGCACAGTAATTACCCATTGGTGAATAATATATGACATTATAATTTGTTAAATATAACATTTCTTGGCAAGATTTTTTCTTTCACCCCAAGGATACACTGAGTTGCAAATCTCAGTGGGGATCAATGTAGGCCTTGGTGCTTTAACTCCCAGGAATTTTCTTGCGTCATTCCATTTTCAGCAAGCAGAACTGCCCTCAGTGGTGCTCCCCTGAGTCCATGATGATCTCTGGTGCCATGCATTGTGTAGTCTGCAGTACCTTCCTGTCTAATGCATGACTTGCTTCACAGAACTCCAAGTCTAATAGTTCACGGTATCTTATCTTGTAACAGCTGCCACAGAGCAAAAGGTGCAGATTGATACAAAAGCAGAATGAAGCTGTTATAAAACTCCACTGTGGTAATTTTAGTCATTCTCTAGTTTATCAAATGATAACTTTGTTCACTCAGACCACTTTTTTTCACTTGTGTCATTGTGGGAGCTCCAGGCTGTGCGATTTCCCATTGATATCCCACCTGTTCCGACTCTCATTTCTTGGAGCAGAGGGTGAGTTTCCGACTTATCTCATTACCTACTCGCCCAAAACCTGCGCAGAATTAGAAATTGGGATTCATGTTTTGTCAAAGAGAAACTCAGTGTCTAATTGTGCTCCCTTCGGCCTGGATATTCACCACCAATTCACCAAGACAAAACTCAGGGAGGCACAAGTACACCTGAGGAAACAGAGGCCAGAATTTTCCAGCCCCTCACGCTGGTGGGATCTTCTGGTCCTGCCAATGTGAATGGATATTTCAATGGCTCGTTGGCCCCACCGGGTTGGGGGGGGGGACCCACTGCAGGAGGGCTGGGAAATTTCGGCCAGAGTGCAGCATTAGAAGCAGGTTGAGCTCAAGGCTGAGGAACATACAAACATAAGGGAGGTAAACCTTCAACTTCCAGGAAGAACATGGCAGACCCCACGGAAAAGGAAAACCTGAGTCCAGTCTACGAATGAACAGAGTAAACAGTCCCTCCAGAAGGAGAGGGATAAGCCCATGGTATCCAACCAAGGAAGACAGATTGTCGACAAAGGAAAATACAACACTAAGGAGTGCAAGAAGTGAACTAGATGTCAACATCTGAGTTCAGAAACGCCAAGTGTTACAACTTCAACTTCAGAACAACAAAGGCAGCCCAAAGCAGTTGAGACTAGCACTCCTCCAAACTTCAAATGAACAAGATTGGGAAGAGTCATAAGGCCTTCAAACCGTCTGAATCTGTAAAGTCAAGAGACTTGGGGAGAGAAGGGGTAGCATGTAAATATTATTGTAAATACATATGTGTAATGACTTGGGGGGAGGTGTAGTATTAGGGTGTTCGGGACTGTAAGGGTTAATGTGGGACTGGGGAAACACCCACATTATGACACAGGGAGTCACATGGCAGTACTAGAGTGTAGAAGTCAGCATGAAGATAGCACCTGGTCAGGACTGTACCCTATATATATGTTTATAGTTACTAATGTTTTTAATAAACAGCTATTGTTCAACCATACAAACTTCTAGACCTCTTCATGAGATAACGTACAACCTTACAACACCTTCTCCCCAGGTTTCCCAAATCTAAATTTTAAAAATGCTTTTGCAGCCAGGCCACAAGTGCAGAGGGGGAGTCCCTCTACAGGGCAGCCTGTGGCTGCTCCTGCATCCAAGCAGACAGGGGGGCCTCTTGGCCTGTCCAGAGTACTGAACTCTCCCCCGCCCTGCACCAGCCTGCTGCCAGGAGGCCGTAGGATTGGCCTGGTGTCTTCAGGAATTGAAGATCAATCTCCTGGACTCTGCTCTTTGCAACCCTGGAGAGAAGTCATCAGGATATTAAAAAATATTTGTCATTTTCTTTGAACTTTTCTCTTTACCAGATATAAAAATATTGAAAATGGGGGAAAAAAAGTGTTTGGCTGAAAGTCGAGCATCATCCAATTGGGTAATGAGTCTTTTTGCTTTCTTTTTGGCATAGGAAGGTAGTCTGTGTCATGGATGGATGTGTTGGTCGACTAATTGTTGGAGCATGGGAGCAAGTCACGTGATGAAACCTCCAGGAAACCATAGTTGGCAACCCTAGGGGGTTGCCTCCAGGCACCTAAACTTCAGGCCCCTGCCACATATGGCAAACTGGAGGCCAACTGGAAAATCCCAATCTGCCTCCTTGAATTGGCTTCAAGTGGCTCTTAATGAGCCTGATTGGTTACCTGCTGCGTGTGGGTCGGTAGACCAGCGACCACCCCGTCCATCCCCCCCCCTCCCCCAATGATCCTGCCTCTGCAAAAATGGTCCAGAGGTGGGATGGTGCTGAAGAACTGGCATATTGTCTGGCAGGGCTATTTTTTAGCTCCCACCTGCCTGTGATCATAGCTCCGGGGTGTGGATGGGTGGTGGAAGGGGGGTATGGGCAGGATGGGGTTGGAAAGAGGGTAGTTGTGAAGCACCAAATAGATGCTAGTCTCTTTTCTGTAAACATGCAATGGCTACATGTGGACAACGATGTCATATTTGGGAAGCTTCTGTTTTGTATAAATGATTAGCTGCTCTGCTATTGTTGGTGAATTTAAAGGTGGGTGCTGGGTGAACCAGGCTTTAGTTACCTCACTAACAGAGTAGTTTATGAAAAAGGAAATTACTTGTGTGATCTTCTCTGTGACAATTGGGAGAATTCTAGTAAAACTTTTCTTTCTTGTCAATTTTCCTCCCCTCTCCTCCTCTCAAATAGGAACACAGGAACTGGAGTAGGCCATTCATCCCCTTGAGGCTGTTAACCCATCCTGTTGGATTATATCTGACCTGTCTCACCACACCGTTTACCCTATCTTTGCTCCATATCTCTTGATATTCTCACCTAACAATAATCCATCCATTTCAGTCTTAGAATTTTAATTGATCCAGAATTTTGAGGGATAGTATTTCAGAGTTCCACTATCTTTTGTGTGAGGAAGGGCTTCCTCATTAGCTCCGAATTAGCCCCTTTCTAACTGTAAGATTATATCACTCTGTTCCGGATTCTTCCAAAAATGGAAATAGTTTCCTGTAACAACCGTACTGAATACCTTTACTAGGTCACCTGCCAACTGTGTAGATGCAAGGGAATTCAAACTAAGTTTAGGAAACTTGTCCACATAATTAAACCATTTAAAACCCTGGTATTATTCTGGCAAATCTGCACTGTACCTCCTCCAAGTCCAAAATATCTTTCCTGAGGTTCAGGAGACAAAATTTAATGGATATAGTCCAGGTATGGTTTGATCAAGGCTTTGTACAATTGAAGAATCATTTCTTCACGCTTTAAAAATTGATTCTTCGGATGTGGGTGCCACTGGCAAGGTGTGCATTTATTGTCAATCCCTTATTTCCCTTGAGAAGGTGGTGATGGGCCTTAAGCTTGAACTCTTGCAGCCCATGTGATGAAGACGCTCCCATGAGGCTGTTCGATAGGGAGTTCTAGGATGTTGGCCAGGACTTTATGCCCCCGCTGCGGCATGTCTCCCCCCCCTAGTGGATGCGGTGAGCCATTTAAATCTCCATTCACTTCGGTGGGACTGTAATATCCCGCCGGGCAGGAGGGGCCGTAAAATCCTGGCCATTGATCCAGCTGTGATGAAGGAATGGTGACATATGTCGGAGTCAGGGCGGTGTGTGACTTGGAGGGGAACTTGGAGATGATAGTGCACTTGTTGTCTTTGTCTATCTAAACAGTGGAGGTCTGGTTTAGGGAGGTCTTGTTGAAGGACTCTTGGCAAGTTGCTGTGCTGCATGCTGCAGATGGTGCACACTATAGCCATAGTATAGCGGTGGTGGATGAATTGATGTTTAGTCCACTCTTCACTAATTTTAGTTAAAATAGTAGATGTGAAGATTTTTTTAAAAATCCACTTTTTTTGCGAACAGAGGAAAACACACCACCAGCGGTGGCAAGTTGCGTTCTCCATGACACTCACATTCTTGATGAGTTCAAACAATTAGGTGCATATCGTGTTTGTTGGAAACTCTGGTAGCAAGGTTGAAAATAATGTAGAAGATTATTAAGCAATCTTTTCAGGAATTATGATGATACCATAGAACTGAGTTGAAATCTCCCGGTATTTTGGTGATCGGCTGCTTAAGTTTCTAACTGGATATATAAATATTATTTAATATAGCGGCCTTCAGCTTATATTGAAGCTCAGGAAAACAAAGCCTGTGAAATGACACTAATTTCGCAAGTATGAGCTTGGAACCATGAGCTAGAATTCTGTTAGGGACAAAACACAGAAATCATCTAAAATTTCCACCCAGGATTTATTTATGAATTTATTCTATTTTGTTAATATTCTGTTTTCTGCTGGTGGACCTGATTATTGGTTGCAAGTGATAATATAGTTCACTTCTCCCTCAAGGAAAGATGCAATTAAGCAGGCATTTTTAAATAATAGACTGACAGAAATGAGCCATCTTTCATACTAGAACAGCCATTAATCTCTTGCACATCAATTTCCATATCATTTCAGACGTTATTTCACAGTCGTACATTATAAAACCGGGCATTTGTGTCAGCTTTGATGCAGTATTACATGCCTGAACATGAAATGCAGTAATTACCTCTTTGGTCATTAGAATTGCTAACCAGAGCCTGACATTTGCAAATCATTCCTTTTCCAAGTGATCCAGAAGTAAGCTTGAGCACTACATGGGCTGCATTTAAATGAGATAGTTCAGCCTTCAAGTGGGAATTAAAATGTTGCTTGCCTGTAGAAATGTTCAGATTTCATGTATATGTCACTGTCTCTGCCCTCATATTTACTTGAAAGCTGGATAAAATGGTGGTTTTGTTTATTGCAACAGTAACAAACATGCATTAAAAATATAAAGGTCAAATTTGGCAAAATGAACAACTTTGGAAACGTTGAAGTCGGATGTAACTGTTCACGTATCCTTCTCCCCTGTTTCCAAGTCACAACACACTGACAATCATGGTGATAAACCATCTTCTATGTCCATCCAAGCAACAAACACATCCTGGAAGCACAGTTAAACTGCAGGTGATAAGAACAAACAACTATAATTTAGTTTAGTCTCACTCTTTCCATTGCTTCTGTCACTCTTTCTGTCTTTCATCTGAGTTACCTCTCTTTGACAAGTCTCTAATTGCCTGACTGGCTTCAACATATATTCCTAAACTGAACTCTTGAGGCCTTTTTTTTTAAGGCCTAGGCACTTAGGCATGTTACAATGTCTACTGGTTGGGAGGTAAGGATGGGGAGGTGCTGTCAAGGGAGGTTCTGCAACATGGGCAGGTGATAAAGAAGGTGGAGGTAAGAATCAGATCAGCATGATCTGATATGGCTGGGAAGCAGCAAGTGGAAGGGAATGAGCAGGCTGTGATCAGGTAGGGGTGAATCAGGAAGATGGCAGTGGTCAGGAATTAGGCACTACCAGTTATAGTTAATGTGGCTGTGAATATACTATTTAGATGGGGGTCAGAGCAGAGGTGCCAAATGAGAGCTAGCACACTTACAATACAGCCATTGTAGATTTTGGGAATGACCAGGGATGCATACAGCTAAGTTTGCTGATAAAATCTCTAGAGTGCAACGTTTAGAACTAAAAAATTGGTATGTGCTGATTTTCATGTGCTGGGGGATCACAATTTGTGACCTGCATCAGTTCTGGTGGAGGGAGGCAGGACATAATTTGCTGCTGCCGCCCCATTTACCTGATAGGAGCAAAAGCACAGTACTGCAGATGCTGGAAACCTGAAATAAAAACAGAAAATGCTGCATAAACACAGCAAATCAGGTAGGTTCTGTGGAGAGAAAAGCAGAGTTACTGGGCAGAATCTTCTGCTCTCGCTGGTGTCGAGCTTGGAAGTGGGAAGGGCATGTAATTAGGCAGGATGGTGGTGTATCGGGACCCCGCTGCCTTCCTGACTCCGCCAGAATTAAGGTCTGGGCGGGAAGTGCCACGGTCGACCTCCCTCCCCCACCCCCATCCCCACCCACACCCACCGTGCCTCCCATTTCCTATTGAGGCGCTTAAGTGGCCAATTAATGACCACTTAGAGGCCTCATCCGAGCACTGCTGGTATTAACCGTCAACTTGTGGCATGCACAGGCTTGTCAACTCCTGGTGCAGTGTGTGGGGTCCCTCAATCAAAGGGACTTTGTGCCTGACATCCATGCACCCCTCTACCTGTTACTTTAACCTCACAAACCACCACACCCCACCCCCCCAACATTACTTACCTATGGCCTGGGCCGCTCCACGATCTTGGGCCTCTGGTGCCTGTCCTTCCGGCAGCAGAGATGGCTTTCCCAGTGACGTTGCTGAGCATAAGAGCTGCCGACCAGTAAGCGAGACTTATGCCACCGGTACCTTATTTCCAGGGGAAGGCCTGCCACTGGCCACGCCACTGCCTGATTGGATTGTGGTTCAACGGGCCTTCCTGAAAAGGGGCAGCGTGGGCCTCTCGCCAGGTCACCGACCAGCAGGTGAGACCCCGACGCCTCAACCAGGTTCTGCCCGAAGCTTCAGCCTGTGACCTTGCATCAGACTCATGAACACCCTGTCTCTGTCTACTGACCACATTGAAATCAGTCCCGTCCTTCCTGACTGTTTAAAGTCATCTGAACCCATCCCAACTCTGAAATTCCTAAAGTCCCTTGTAGCCCCAGATGGGGGAATTGACAGCAGCAGGGAATTTGAAAGGGAAATATAATTGTTTTACCTACCTGGGAGGTGTAATTCAGGAACGTAGGGGACTCATTGAAATGAGAGTAGGTGGTAAGTATACAGATGCATTTAGGTACGGTGGAAATGGGGAGATGGAAATAGGGAAAGTGTTACAGAAAGCAAGTCTGTCATTTACAAGAAATACATGTTAAATATGTGTGTAAGCTGGATTATGGGAGCAAATTGACCAATTGTAATTACTGGTTATGGTAATTCTGATCAAATAGCTTACTTTTAAAATTCTGACAGCAATCAGGCCCTTTGTTGAAACACTGTATTTAATGGTTTCAAATTTTAAATCTGCATCTGAAAATTTCAGGCATTAAATTAAGTTTCATCCCTCTTGTTATATAAAATGCTCTACTAAACAATGTCATGGGTTAAATAGTTAATAGCAGAAGTGCCTAATAATCACACCAGTTGAAAGCAGTGAATAGTGAGCAGAGCAATTAACATAAATTTGGTGATATGTTGTGTTTATATATTCAGAATTATATACCCTTTGAATATTGTAATCAAAATGCTATTCTCAGAATGCCACTAAAATCCATTTAATTCAGTAACGCGAAGTGGATTTTAGTATCCTTAGATGAATATGTAAGTCATGTTTTTCTGTATCTCTTATATCATCTCTGCTTTGTGTTTACTGGAATACTGTCAAAGAATGGACGTATGTATAACTAAGTGTTAAAGCAGTTATTGTCTTGCACTAATTGAGTTTTTAAAATATGTTATGATTTAATTAATTATTCATTAGACTAAAAGAAGAGGGTAGTCCTATTGCTAAAAATAGAATTCATTACACTTTAGGCAGATACCCATACAGCATTGGTAACAGGTTAGAACATGCTTGCCTCTTGTGGCTTAGTTTGGATTAGTGGAAAATTCAAAACCTCATTGGAATGGGTCTCTAAAAGAAGCTGTAAAGAGAAATTGTTGAGGTGGGACAAAAAATAGCAGATGGAATTCATTATCAGTAAATGTGAGGAAGCGCATTTGGTTAAAAACAATTATTATGCCTTTGGGGTACACTGGGTGATGTGGAAGAGAAGAGGGATTTTGGTCCTCAGGTTTGGTAAGTCTGGAGATAAACTAGAGGAAGACTGTGTTTTATGATAAGAGGTGTAAATCGAGATGTAACTGTGAATCTATATAAAGCCTGGGGAGACCGCATTTGGAATACTATGCGCTGTTTTGGACTCCACATTATAGGGAGGGACTTGAGGCAAAAGAGAATTTACAATGCATTTTCATTAGGATGTTGTTGGTATAAGGATATACAAACATGATGAAGACTTCAAAAGTTGGTTCTTTTGAATTCCAGTGATTTCATTGAACTGATTAAAATTATGAAAGTTTGGGGCAAATAGGTAGAAATAACATGTGGTACAAGAGTTCATCTAGCTCAGTAAACTGGGATCTTTCTGATCTGGGTAGTTCAGTGGCACACTGGAAATCACACTTATAGACTAAACACTGTTCAGCTTGCCCTGTAATAAGAAGATAAGTAAAGACTATTATGTCAATCTGGACTGCTCCAATCAGAGTCTCTCATTGTTATATCATGAACTTAGCAATTATGCCTGCTGTTGATTTAGGAAACACTAATTTCTTTCCCTGATCTCCCTGCAAAGTGAAATCAGTTAATGTTGTCAATTATCTCAGCAACTCTGTATTCCGTTAACTCTGTTCCACTCTCCACAGGTGCTGCCAGACCTGCTGAATTTTTCCAGCACTTTCTGTTTCTATTAAATAATTGTTCACTTATTTTATATCTTCACACACATTTTGTTCCTTCGGAGAAAAGTGGGGAAGTGTTTGAAACGTTCCTTCTCCTTCAGCTACCATGCTCTAAGAGGGTGTTGGTGACCATGGACTTCCATTGGATTGGTCCATGATTATGCTTGGCCAAGTACTGCAGTGGTTTGCCATTGCCATCTGCAGTATGGCTGACCAGGAAACTCCTGCTCATACCACCTGCCATCAGGCATATTGGAAGGATTTACAGGCTGATAATCAACCTGTTTGGTTACATAATGAACTCCATGGCCAAAGTGGGACTTGAACCCAGAGCTTCTGGCCCAGAGGTAGGGACACTACCACTACATCACAAGACCTCCTGTTAGGAGGCTTAGCAGGCTAATTGTCAACCTTTTGAATCACATCATGAATACTTCTTTTGTGGCCAACAAGTTCTGGAGTGGGACTTGATCCTGGAGCTTCTGGTTCAGAGAGGGGTGAGCTACCTACAGAGGCATAAGACCACCTAGCTGCAGGATCAATCCAAGTCTCTGAAAATAGTGAATTGCTTTTCTATTTGCTATCTGCTCACAGAAAGTTGTATTCTCAACTAATCTAATAATGCTACTGCTGGCACCCTATTCCAAATCCTTGATAAATACCGTTAAAAAAAAAAGCAGGATATCAGATGGTTACTTTTTTGTTGGTTACTTTTTTCTGGAAAGAACTTTTTCTTTTTATCATTGCCCGCTGCTGCCAAACTTGTTCTCAGATTATCTAGGTAGGGTTGTGAGGCACATTACTGTTTCCCTCTTTGAAATTTCTTTCTGGTGTAAGGAATGATGTATTGTATATTGCAAGTTGTTAGATAATTTTCCAAGGGGGCCTATTTCTCATCAGGGAAATGAAAAGTCAGAATTGGCACCCACTTTTAAGATCATTGCATTATACATAGAGTACCGATTGCTTTGTGTTTTTTATGGCAAAATTGTCATATTCATGTGCTCATTTTGTTTTTATTATATTTTCAGACAATCTGAGGCAAAAAGCTCAATATGCAGAAAGGCATCCAATCTTGAGAAGAGAGCTGCATGCAGTTCCACGCTATAGCAACTGCTTGTTTCCACATTGACTGACGATCCTGACAAACGCTTCCATTCCCTGGTGGCAACCCGCTGGCCTGATGTCAATATTCCAACAACAACATCTGTCAGTGAGAATGACACAAATAGTACAAGTAAGCCACTTGTGAAAATAACAAAGGAACTGCAACACAAGTAAGATCTGTCAGCCTTATTTAGCAGTTCTAAATTAATGTCTTGACACAACATAACTGCTAATCTAATCTAAAAGGAAGGACCAGAATCCTATTAAATATCAAATTATCAGCACGTGGGAGTTAATTATAAGACTTATTCTAAATTGAGGAGTTTAGATAACCATTTAAACAATGAGAACAAAGCTTATGAATCATCTGAACTTCACTTGAGTCTTTAGATTGGATTCCAACCTTTACTTTCCTCATTTGTATTTACTATTTCAATTAAGATGTTCCTGAAAGATTGTATTTAATGTTTACTTTCTTGTTTATATTCCTATGTTCATTTCCCCATCTGAGCAGAGATTATAGGCTGGATCTTGTTGGAAAAGTAACAATGTACAAATGATGTATGCTGTTATTGATGAGTAAATGGGCCAGCAAATTTAGGGAATTAAGACACAGGTCATAAGGTGTGAATCTCCAGAACTTGCTGGTCTATTTGGACCACTCTGTTGTTTGCTTTACACAAACGGCATCTTACAATTGGCTTCCTCATTATTCTAAAGAACTTGCTGGTTTTGCTCATTAATTGCCCATTAATCTCATCACAGAAATTTGAGGGTGGAACCTATTGGCATAAATACCTTTTTAACAACATGATAATTGTTAATGCAATGACAGTTAACCTCTCTGGCCCAGAAAGGGAACAATCTAAATGGGCATTGCATTCTGATGTGTTGTAGATCATTGTAATAGGTTTTAAAAATATTCACAGAATCACAGAACTGTTACAGCACAGAATGTGGCCATTCAGCCCATCATGTCTGCACTGGCTCTCCGAATGAGTAATTCATTTAGCACATTTCTCCTGCCTTCTCCCTGTAATCCTGCAAATTTGACCTTTTCAGATAACTGTCTGATCCCCTTTTAAAGGCTTCAATTGAACCTGCCTCCACCATACTCAGGCAATGCATTCCAGAACTTGACTACTTGCTATGTGAAAAAGATTTTCTCCATGTCGTCCTTGCTTCTTTTACCAATCACTTTAAATCTGTGCCCTCTTGTTCTCGATCCTCTCACAAGTGGAAACAGTTTCTCACTATCTACTCTGTCCAGACCCTCATAATTTTGAATACCTCTATCAAAACTCCTCTCAATCTTCTTTTCTCCAAGGAAAACAGTCCCAACTTCTCCAATCTATCTTCATAACTGAAGTTCCTCATCCCTGGAACCATTCTAATGAATCTTTTCTGTACTCTCTCCAATGCCTTCACATTCTTGCTAAAGTCTGGCGTCCGGAACTGGACAAAATACTCCAGTTAAGATCTAAGTTTTACATTTTTTTCTTACTTTTCCTTTCTGCCTTTTTTTTCCTCTCTACCTGAATCCAATCTTTATTTCACTCTGTTTCTCTTTCTGTAACTTTGAATTGAATCTAATTCACCCACACTGATTCACACTCTTTCTCCGTCATTCCTGCTTTTTTCCTCAATTAGTTATGAAGAAATCCGATTGGCCTAATTGCTAAGTGAGATGCCCAGTTGCCTTGCCACATCATTATAAGCTTGCACTTCCAACAAGTTACCATGCGAAAGAATTTTGAGCTGAAGAATGCAGAGATAAGTCTAACTAATAGCTCATGCTGTGAGCTCACTTAGTTCCAGCATGATCTGGCCCCATGGGTCTTTATTGACCATCTCCATAACATCGCTTGACTCCGCCCTGCCTCGACCCTATCTTCTGCTGAAATCCTCATTCATACTTTTGTTACCTCTAGACATGAACCTTCCAATGGACTCCTTGCTGGTCTCCCATATTCTACCCCCCATAAACTTAAGCTCACCTAAAACTCCACTGATGGGCAGAATTTTGCCCTTGGTCGGTGGGGGCAGGTGGGGACGGTTGGGAAGTTGACCACCTTCCGTGACTGGGACCCGAACACGATTTCACGCTGGCGGGCCAATTAAGGCCCACCCAGTGTGAAACATGTGCGCAGCGCCGCCTGTGCGGGGGGCGGGGGAGGAGGGTGAGATGGCCGAGAGCAAACATTGCACATGCGCATGAGTGAGCACTTCATAGACCAAGATTTTCCCCTTGGCGATTTGGGGGCGGGGCCCGCTCGCCGAGGGGAAAATGACGTGGGATAATGTCGGGAGGAACCCTCGACATCATCCCGGTCCGTTTAAATCTTCAGGAAGGCGGGCGGACACGAAATTAGCTGTCCGCCCGCCGACCTGTCAATGGCCAATTAAGGCTGGTGGGCAGGCCAGGAGCCCCAGTGGGCTCCAGATTATTCATGAAACTTCATCCACTGGCGGGATGAAGATTCATGTCCGTTTTTAAAAAATTTAATAAACTTTATGCATTTCTTATTAACATGTCCCATCTCGTGTGACATTGTCACATGAGGGGGACATGTTAATAATTTTAATATTTCTCTATATTTTGACTTTTCTTACTTGTCAGTAAACTCCCTGAGATAGCACTTAGTCTCAGGGAGCAGTGCGGTCTTTCGCGTGCATGCATGAAAGAGCACACTTTGACAGATGGGGAATCCCCCCACCCCCTGCACAGGAAGTGCATAGCACTTCCTGTTGGGAAGGCCGCTGGAAGGGCCTTAATTGGTCCGCCCACTCAAAATGGCGGCCGGCCCTGTTTCGGCAGCGGAGTTCGGCTGCCTGCCCGCTACTGAACCAGTGGGGCCCGCCCGCCCACCAAGGGCAAAATTCTGCCCATAATCTCCCTGAGACACAGGGCTGCCTCAGGGAGATGAAACGTTGTTAAAAGAAAGAAAATGAAGAAAATAAAATATAACAAAACGTGTTCCCTCATGTGACAGAGTCACATGAGCAGGGCACATGTTATTAATGAAAAATTAAAATTTTCATTTTATTTTTATTTGCTTTTGGTTGGATGTTAGGTTGGACGGGCAGCGGAAAAATTTAAGTTAATTGGTTACTTAATGGCTTTAACAGGCCTTTTATTTGTCAGCGGGTGCGCTGCCGACTCTGGCGCGCGCGCCCGCTGACCGAACTATCGCGTGACTGTGCGTTGATGTTGGCACGTTTGGCTGATGTCAACACGCGTCAATTCACGCTCGAGTGGGTCGGGTGTCCGCCTGCCTGCTGAGTGAAAATTTCTGTCCGGTAAGTTCTATTTACCTATCACCCCTGTGATCGCTGACCTACACTGGCTTCATTGGGAAATGCCTCAATCTTTAAATTCTCATCCTTGTTTTCAAATCTCTCCCTGGCCTTGCCCCTCCCTCTGTAATCTACTCTAGCTTTACAATCCTCTAAGATGTCTGCACTGCTCCAATTTTGACTGCTTTCGCACCCAGTTTTAATTGCCCCAACACTGGCAGCTGTTTCTTCAGCTGCCCCAGCCCTAAGTGCTGGAATTCTCTTCCCAAACTTCTTTGCTTCCCTACCTCTCTTTTCTCCTCTAAGCTGCTCCTTAGAGTTTATCTTTTTCACCTGTCCTAATATCTCTTTCTGTGGTTCAGTGTCAAAATTTTGTTTGATAGTACTCCTGTGATGCAGCTTGAGAGGCTTTCCTCTATTAAAGGTGCTACAGAAATGCAAGTTATTGTTTTTGTTGTTGATATATTGTAACATTGAACAAAAGTTGGTTAATAGTAAATTATGAAATTGATTTGTAGATGTATAGTATCAGAGGGCAAGTGAGCTTATATATGAGGTCATCCACCATTAATCTCACAATATTTTGTTGAAGAAATAAGGGTGGGGAGGCAGAGGTGCAACTAATTCTCCTGAAACTATGTAAGATATACTTCTGGGATGATAAAATATCATCAAGGTTGATCTGCTATTTTAACCAGAGCCTTAAACACAGGGGCAGTGAAAGCTTCCCAATCCCCCAAAGGGATAGGCAATAAATGCACGCCCAGCCTGCGATGCCCGCATCCCGTGAATGAATAATTGGAAAAAAAAAAATCAGAGGAAACCTGCTGGATCATGGGCTGAAGATGCCCAGGCAGGTGAGCTTCATTCATTATTATTAATTTTCCTTTTAGTCCCTCATGGAAACCTTAGACCTCCTTTAGAATCACAGAGCCATCGAATGGTTACAGCGCTATTCGACTCGTCGTGTCTGTGCCAGCTCTTTGTGAGAGCAACTCAGTGAGTACCACTTCCCCCACCCTTTCCCTGGAGCTCTGCAAATTTTCACTCTTCAGGTAATTATCCAATTCCCTTTTGAAAGTCATGATTGAATTTGCCTTCACCACAACCCCAGGCAGTACATTCCAGATCATAAGTACCCATTACGTAAGAAAACTTTTCCTCAATTGCCACTGGTTCTTTTGCCTATTGCCTCTGGTCTCTGATCCTGCTGTCAATGGGAATGTTCCTCTCTCTCCATTCTATCCCGAATCCTCCGGATTTTGAACCACTCTATCAAATCTCCTCTCAAACTTCTCTTGAAGGGGAACAACTCCAGTTTCACCAAACTATCCCCGTAAGTAAAGTCTCTCACCCCGGAAAACATTCTTGTGAATCTTTTCTGCACTCTTCCTAAAGCTTTCCCTTGCTTCTTAAAGTGTGGTGTCCAGCACCAGGTGCAATTCTCTGGTTGAGGCTGAACCAGTGTTTTATAAATGTTCACATAGGTCCTTAATAAGCCTGATCATTTGATATATATTAATGGCCTAGACTTGGATGTACAGATGAACAGAGCACAATTTCAAAATTCACATGATATAAATCTTGGAGGTTCTGCGAACTTTGAGGATAATGAAAGACTTCAGGAAACTATAGAATGACTGGTGGAATGGATGGACTTGTGACAGATGAGATTTAATGCAGAGAAATGCGAAGTAGCACATTTTGGGGGGAACAATGAGGAGAGGCAATGTAAAATAAAGGATCCAATGAGGATGTGGCTAAAAAGGTATACAGAATCCTGGGTTTTATAAATAGAAGCATAGAATACAAAAACAGGGAAGCTGGAAATTTCCCTGCCTGGGTACAGGAGCAGCCATAGGCTGTAGTTAAGGGTCTGGCACATATAGGGTTAATGTGGGACTGAGTACAGTACCGGCCACACAATAATGTAAGAGAGCCAGAGTCAGAGTGGTGTTGGACGGAGCCACATGAAGACAGTTCCTAACTTGTACCCTTTACTGTATATTTGTAAATGGTTCTAAGAGTTAATAAAGACTTAATGTTAACCTGCAAAAGACTACAAAGATTTCATCAAACCTACCGAGATGTAACCAACACCCCACAACACAGGACACCCTGTAAAGAGATTCCGCCTGCCTCAAACTCCTCCCTCCAACTGTGGAGACCTGGTTATAAAATCTATTTGTTAATTTAAGATTTAAAAAAGTTGGAGAGAAGGAACATCCATCTTGACGCACCCTCTCCCTTACTTACCATCCATTGCAGCTTGCTGCTCCTTTCAAACTGCAAGGCCTTCGATTGGCCCTCCAGTCTTGAGAGCCCACCTACCATCATCAATTGGACAGTAAACCTGTCTCCAGGACAACTGAGGGGCGCCACTGTGCGAATCACAATGAGTCACTGTTTCACCCCAGGGGTAGTTACAGCACCTGGAAACAGTCCCAACCTCTGTTTCATGACCTCAGAGGGAAATCCTGCCCATTGTTTCGGTACATATGCTTACAAATATTTTACACATTCTTCTCCCTGAATTCTTGGTTACTCCCTCTGATGGAATCTTGCACAGTAAACAATAAACAAGGGCAGAATGTGTGAAAAATTATTATATGCCTTAAAGCTCAAATTCCTTGTTTGGTTTAAACCTTTTCATTCCACTTGTATGGAGTTTACTGATGGAAGGTATCTATTTATTAATCTTGTATGAAGATAGAATCAGGCATTACTATGATATCTGTCACCTCTAACAATGTTGCTACTTTTCTTCTTCATCTTCTCTACAGCTTTCCGATATTCTGTATCTTATTGGGAGGTGCTGACCAGAACTGAAGACTTTACACTGAGTGTGGTCAAACCAGTCTATTGTATAACCCAAGCATGCCCTCTGTGACTTAAAATCTATTGTTTTGCTGATATATCCAAGCATTTTTAACAGCTTCACAATTATTCTCATAAACTCTAAATTCACAGATGAGAAATGGCGCCTTAGGCAAGAGAGAGAGAGAGCCATGATGCCTGTGAAACTGTAACCTGGCCCAAGCCAGCATTCCCTGGAGAGGAGAGAAATTTGGGGAAAAGGGGGCTGGAAGGAAAGGAATTCAAAAGCATTTCCATTGTTCCAGACGGTAACAGCACATTTCCTATCTGATTTAATAGGCATAGGTGCTAATATCTTCTTTTGATTTCAAAACTACTCAAGCATCAATGCCTGATTAAGGAGACAACTGTTAGGTACGCTCGGGTTGGTAGACTCATTGTGCTTTTAAAAAATTTAATGTGAATTTGCATAATTTGCACATTTCCAGCATAATTATCTTGCTATGTATAGAATTACAATGTTTTAATGGTTCCTAAATTTTGTAAATGATAGAATAAACAGTAGGTTTGCTATCACAATGACATGTGTTGGAATTAATAGAATATCCCTATTAGTGTTGCAAATTGATTTATCAGACCCCTGTAATTGTATACTCTTTTACAGCTGTCCATTATCTTTCTAGAAATCCATCCTATTGGTAAACTGGTAATTAATCTAATTAATATAAAAAAGGAATGCAAAACTTTGCAACTGTGAATAGTAGCTTTTAATGAAACACACATTTAATAGTTCAGATAACCTCAATTATTATTTCAAAGTAAGGAAAGAAAGTTGAAGCAGAGGGCACAATGAAAATTAAGTTTAGAACAGATATCAAGATTAACCCTAATTGATGGAGTAATGGGTATATTCATAGTGAAGGCAAGGAAACTCTGGGCGGAATCTTGTGCCCTTCCATATGGCGAGTTTGGTGGTTGGGGGCATTTAATCAGATGGAACGGTGGTGGATGGGGATCCTGCCGCCTTCCTGCCTGTACCCCGATTAAGTCTGTGGACAGCCTCCCCACCCCACTGTCAGTTGAGGCCCTGAAGTGGACAATTAATGCCTGCATAAGGGCCTCATCCCACCACTACTGATATTAACCACTGGTATTAACCCAGTGGCGGGTGGGGGGAGCTCACCATGTGGGGAGCACAACAAGCAAACACTGGTGCAGGCACCCAGGGGTGGTCCATTGTTCAAAGGCATTCAGTGCCTGATCGAGGGACCTGGCATCGGGAAGGTGGGAGCCTCTGAGAGCTACTGTCCTGCCCTTGCTTCCAGGCCCGTTCCCCTACCCTACCCTACGACTGGCGCTCTGTGACCCCCCTCCCCCTCCTCCCATCATCCCCTCCCGGTGGCAATACTAGACCTCGGGTGGGTGTTGTATGGCCACCACCTTCCTGGTGAAGCGCTGTCGTTCAATGGAGCTGCCAGCATCTGATTGGTGCCCTTGAACCCAGGGGAAGGCCTGCTGCTAGCCTGTCAAGTTCCTGAGTGGCATATGAAGCGGCGAGCCATCCCTAAAAGAGGTGATGCAGGGATCTTGTTGGTTCTCTAGCCAACGGCTAAGGCCCCCATCGCCTCCATGAGATTCCGCCCTTCAAATGAAAGTATTAAAGGTTTTCCTACTAAGATTACAAATTGTAATTTGAAATCAGAGTGAGAAGGGTTTGAAATAATAATCTACCAATCATGGTAACAGAGGCAAAAAACATTGGAGTTATTCAAAGAATAATTAGTGTTGTGGTGGGAGAGCGAATGCAGAAGAAGAATGAGCTGCAATCGGTTGAAAGACATTTTCCCATGTTCTAATTTTCCCAAGTTCCTCTGTCTTTTCTCTCTTTCCCCCTTTGGGGAACCTGACTGAGATCAAACCTTGATATCTGAGAAATCATGAAAGGGTCAAAGGGTCAGGAAGGACCGCGATAGTGAAGAGAGTTGAAATGCTCTTCATCCACAAAAGTCCCACATGGTCAGTGTCTCAAACAGCCTCTCCTAATCAAATTCTTCCTGCCTGGCTTTATGTGCCAATCCGTGTTTAGAACAGTGGGCAGATGTGTGATGATGAGTATTTGGCACCTTTAAACCAGACAGCTCTAGATTGGTAGGGCTTGTCAGCCTTAATTGACAGTCTACCAAGGAAAAGGTAACCCTGATTTCAAAACCCCAGCTATGGGTTAACTAGTAAGGTATACATCGGCTGACAGTGCGCAAGGTCACAAATATTGCTAACGGACAGGATGGCGACGTTAAGGGTAGATGGGGCTCTTGAGCCTGCTCAGCAGCTTATCTAGGAGAAGGACAACTCCAAAATCAAACCTGCATCCTTTCAGCTGCTACACTTGTGGCACATGTTGCACCAGTGTAGTATTCGCTGTCTTGGATGACGAAGTGTGAGAGGCTCTGCACAAACCACACCCACTTAAATATACACGACGTGCAGGTCCTTTAGCACATCAGACACAACAAGCCCCATGGCGATGGGAACAGGTAGAGGATGCTACTGGCAGTCTGCAGTCAGAACCCTGCACACAGGGGGCCTCAGGATAATGGTCGCTCTCCGCAGATGAGGTCAGGTGTGGGGAGTTTGTATCCTCCTGAGGCGACAGAGCAGACTTTTCAGGTACAGCGCTGCTCTCCCCAATCCAGGGAGGGCAAAGAAAAGGAACCGTAAACACAGCCTGGTCTCCCTGCACCTGCCAGGTTATGGCTCCTGGCTCGTATTCCACTCGCACGGTCGAAATATAAAGAACAAGACTACTAGTCATCATATGAAGCTCGGTTCATGGAACGTCAGAGCATTTCTAGATAACAATACAAGACAAGAGCACAGAATAGCCCTCATAGACAGAGTGCTGGGCAGCTACAAGATCGAAATGGTCACTATCAGTGAAGCAAGGCTGGCTGAGGAGTCTCAACTTGAGATTGGTGCAGGCCATACATTCTACTGGATTGGCAAGTCCAAGGACCAGCCGAGACAGTCAGGCATGGGCTTTGCCAGCTGATCTGAATTGGCACACAAGCTTGATTCACTTCCTATGGGGATCAACGATGCACTCATGATTCTTCATTTAACTGTTGTCTGTAACACTCATTAGCGCCTATACTCCAACAATAACACATATAGATGAGGTCAAAGCAGTCTATGATGACCTCAGCAAGATAATCTGAGGGGACCAACTCATTATTCTCAGTGATTTAAATGCCCAAGTGGACACAGACTGTAAAACATGGAGAGGAGTACTAGGACACCGACGGTAATGACAAAACAAACCCCATTGGCCAGCTCCTTCGCTCCAAGTGCAACATGTTTGACCTAACCATCACGATCACAGTCTTCCAGCAAGAGAATGAACTGAAAACAACATGGATGCACCTCAGATTCAAACACTGGCACAGGTTGGACTAAGTGATTGTACGACAGAGAGATCTCAGGGACGTGCACTCTATTTTTGGCCTTCTCGCCGAACACGGAAAATTCCGCCCATTGTGTCTGCCATGGATGCACTTGAGGTATCCTTCAATTAACTGATGATGGAAACTTCGAAAATTAATCATTTGCTAGGAGAAAGTTGCTGCCATGGATGGTGAATAAATCTGTTGCGATTTTAGACTGAGGGTACGACGGAACTTCGTGAGGGTGTAAATGTTCTTTGTGTTGAAGTGGCTGGTGTCTCTGGCATGTTTCGCACATCCCCAGTTCCTTCTTGATATCATTGTTGATCCCTGGCCAACACGCAGTTTACCTTGCCAGGCGCCTTGTTTGCTCTATGCCCATATGTCCCTGGTGTAACTGTGACAATATGTCCTGGTGAAGAGCTTTGGGTATAAGCACCTCTTCTCTCTTGAAAATCATGCTTCTTGAAACGTCTAGTTCACCCCTATATGGTCAAAAACATCTGAAGGTGTCTGGCACTTTTTGTATTGTATTAGGCCAACCTTCTACAAGGACTCTCCATAATGCCTTCAGTCATGGATCATTTACTGTTTCCTCCTGAAGTTGGTTACACTTGTGCTGACAAAATTTATCAGATCGACCTTAAGCACATCATTTACGTTGATGTCTAAACTGCCTACTTTGTAGGTCTAGTGAGACACCGCAGCTTTTTTTGGATTGGGCAACCTGTTCAGTGTGTCTGAAGTAACTACTTTGCTACTGGGTTTGTAATGGGCTTCAAAGTCATAGCCTTGTATTTTTATCAGAAGTTGTTGGAGTCTGGGTGGCGTACTTGTCAGTGGCTTGCACCAAATCATTTGCAATGGTTTGTGGTCAGCTTTCAAAATGAATTGTTTACCAAATAGGTACGTGTGGAACCTTGTGATACCAAATACCATTGTCTTGTGCTATGTTTGAATAATTGGATTGTGCTTGTGATAGACGTTTGGAACCAAATGCAATTGGTTTGCCATCTTGCATGATGCACACTTCTAACCCTTTTTGAGATGTGTCGACCACTAAGGTCGTCTTTTTTCTTGGGTCATAGTTTTGTAGAACATGTCTCTCCTGACAATGCCTGTTAAAATGACTCAAACATGTGTTAATGGTCCTCCTGTCATACATGTGGAACATCCTTCCTTAACAGCTCTCCAAGTGATTATGTTCTATCAGCAAAGTTGGGTAATTATGATGCTAAGACATTGAAAAATCCATGGTACATCTCTGCAAATCCTCTTTGTCCTGGGGAGTAGGCACATCTTGTACATCTTTCAATTTGTCTGGGTCAAGATAGACCCAGGAACTTGAATAGATAGAATCAAGAAAGTTAATCTGACCTACATTCACCCAGCATTCCGTGCTGTTGAAGACAAGTGTGTCACGATGAGCAGCTACTATTAGTGAGTGCAGATTACAGTCATGCTCTTCTTTGGTTTTGCCCATCACTGCAATATCATCAGTGATGCATACGCATCCAGGGATATTTTCTGTAATCCTGTCCATATGCTGCTGGAACAGATCCTGATTGATGGATAAACCAAAGGACAATCTCTAGAAGCAGTATCTTCTGAATGTTGTCTTGAAAGTTGTGATTTCTTGAGATGCCTCTGCCAAATGAACCGGCCAATATCAGTGTTTGGCGTCAACTTGGAGAAAAACCTTGCTTCTGTGAATTTGGGATTCAATTCCTCTAAATTTGGAATCTTGTGTGGGCACCTCTTTAGAGCGAGATTTAGACGTCTTGGGTCTGAGCATATCTGGATTATGCCATCTTTTTTCAGTATGCATATGATGGAACTGCACTAGTCAGTGTGCTCATGCACATGACGGATAATGCTGTTACGCTCCATGTCATCCAACTCACTCTTTAGCTTCTCCCGTATGTGCACACTGCACTTTCTAGGAGGGTCAATTAATGGAATTGCATCTTCTCTGAGGTGTAAACTGCATCACCTCTGAAATTCCCTATGGTATCGAATTTGTCTGGGTATATCTGTTGAACGTCCTGGACTGACTCAATGCAATTATTCTTGGCCTCTTCTGCAGCAATTGGTATTTTGGTGATCTCATGTATGTGCACAATGTTGAGTTCCATATATGCCGGTGACCCTGCTACTGCTAGTCTGCTTGTAGAATACTTGTGATTTCTATGTAGACTCACCATAGCTGTACTTCAATGTCAATGTATCTTAACAATGAATAGGTGACCCATTGAAAACAGTTAATTTGTATGTCGTAGATTGTATCATTAACTTCCAATGATCCAGATACATATCCTTCAGGATTCTTTTATTCTTTATGGGATGTACGTGTCGTTGGCTAGGCCAGCATTTATTGCCCATTCCTAATTGCCCTTGAGAAGGTAGTGGTGAGCTGCCTTCTTGAGCCGCTGCAGTCCATGTGGTGTAGGTACACCCACAGTGCTGTTAGGGAGAGAGTTCCAGGGTTTTCACCCAGCAACAGCGAAAGAACGGTGATATATTTCCAAGTCAGGATGGTGAGTGACTAGGAGGAAAACTTTCAGGTGGCGGTGTGACTGATCTTATCTGACTGATAAGATATTCGTGCTTGCTCCCATGTTGACCTCAGCTGTGAGCATGTGTTTGCTGCTTTTTTTTTTGGGAATATGATGTTGATAGTACCAAAAGCTTCTAACCGTTTGTGATTGCAACACAATGTGTGGATGAAGTCAATGTGGAAAGCCTATTCATTTTCCAGCTGAACATCTATCTGCTCTGCATCTTCACCCTTGTCTGTCTTGCTGCTAATAATGTGTATGTACTTGCGCTTATGTTGGTCCCTGGCTCACACCTTGTTGTTGCACCCAGTGCGCCGCACATACCTTTTGGTTGCATCTTACCTCTGGAACCAGATTTCCAGCATAGGCGAGTCCAATGTCCTTATACGCTGCATAGCTTACAAAGATCTTGGAACGCAGGGCAGCTTCGCTGGGTCAGCAGACCTCATTTCCCACATGACTTGCATGTTTTGTGCATTCTGGCCAGCACACCAATACTGCTAGTTGTACCTAACCCTCGCCGATGTTGTTGTCTAGCTACCATGACTCCACATTCTCTGCCACCTTTTAGCAGTGTGTCAATGTTGTGAGCTTTTCATTTTCTCCAAAAAATCTTTTTGGAAAGCTTCAATTGGCATTGAAGCTACAGCCAGTTCCAATGTTCATTCAGACAGTTCAGCTCACAGTTCTTGCCCTTATCATAGCACCTGCTGATAAACTGATCAATTGCCGCTGTTGTCTGTAAGCCATTAACTATAAATGGTTTATTCTGAGGTTAGCCTTTATGTGAAGCTGATCCTCCAGCACGTCCCACAGCTTGGCAGGATCCTGCTGATCCTCCTCAGACAGGCCTGAAGTGTTGACTCTGTGCAACCCTTCCTTTCCAATGATTATCTTTATTTTCACTGCTTGTTTATCCAGCTCTGTGATGGATAAATCAAAAAAGCAGAGCTCCCTTCTTTATTTAAAAAGCCTAGATTCAGATCGGACATCTGTGGCCTTCCAACTCTTGCTATGGAATTTAGTGGTCATCTTCCTGAACATTCCTGTCTTTTATAAATGCTGTTCATTTGTAGGGGATTTGAGGCTTCTCCAGTCTATGGGGAGATACAGCAATGCAGCAGCTGCATGTCTTTCTTTTTCTCTCCCCCTACCTTTTGGGTGGACCTCAGGTATTTTTTCTGTTTTACGCACTTTCTGTCTTTTGTGCAGAAATGGCACCCAAGGACATTGCGAAGGCCCTGCAGCTTGGACTGTCTGACTCAAAATTGACTGTCAGATTCAAAATGGACCGCCTGATTCACCACCGATCCAGCTACCCCACAAATCTGGTACTCACTGCTCTGTGAAACATTGTCTGTAGAGGGACTTTGCATCCTGGGGTCTTCAATACATATACAAACTTTGTAAAACACAAAGACTTGTCTGTGGTTTTCCCTGTGATCTTCAAATCTTCATCACTTCATTTAAGAGGAGCCACTCCTGCTCACCATGTTGTATTTTGATGTTTGCTTAATACAAACAATACAAATTTACCAATCTCATACAGGGCTGGTAAACAAAACAAGGTTCAGTTTATTTGAAGATATAGCACAGGATTGCTCAGCAGATTTGCTATAAAGATTCAACAGCTATTGTTAACAGAAATGTAACTCCTTCGCACCACATGTTGCTAAACTGAAAGCTCCTCTGAACAATGCCTGTTGGTCACATGGTATACATCCTGGCTACTTACTTATTAGCATATTCTCTCTTAAAGCCACCGCCTTGGATCTACCAGTGAAAGCTGGCAACAGACAGAGTCAAAACCACAGGGGGTTCAGCTTCAGTTTATTTTATTTACTTTTTAAAAGTTCCCTGTGAGGCAACTGAAAATTTAAAGTTCTTACATTCTTTTTTCTCATATCAACATTTTTCTCCTCTCCCGTCTTCTACAGCATTTCGAGCTTTCCTACCATTAAACATTATAATCCCTTTAGGAGACTAAAGGAAAAAAAAAACGTTTACCATTAAAAATTGAAAGGCTCTATATTTGTGCTCAGATGTTGGTGGCTGGCCGCTTTGGGCATCGTCACCACTAGATTCACACTATAACATCTGCTTATGTTTTTTGGTAGATTGATGAACAACAGATGGAGATTGCACAGGCTGTTTTCAGCAATACTGGTGAGTGTGGTTGCCTTGTCATGTTTTGGAGTACTCAAGTGACAGTAAAACCTGCTTAGCAGCTCTATGTAAACACCCGTAGGCTGATTGCACATTTAAGTGTAGACCATTTTTTTATATTGCAAAGCAGATGTTCTGTTTAACAGAAAGCCACAGCTTTAATTAACACTTGTTACTAACTCGTAGAATGTTAATTTTCATATAATCAATTCAACAGCACTTCAATAAGTGGAATTGATATTCATGTTATATTAAGCAGTTAATAAGTGTAATTCGGTTTATTCCCCAGCATGATATTTTATTATGCTTTTCTCCTCAGAATAACTGCTGTTTTTTTGCCGGAACAACATGATCCTTGTACTTAAAAAATATAAACAAACACATGGAAGTGATTTTGTGTTCCAGAGAGCTCAAATGTAACATTCTCAAATTATAGTTACCATGCTGCAGTTAAATGGTACAGACTAGGAAAGAGGCATTACAAATGAACAATTAAACCAAGGATAACTGATGTTTTTAAATAATGCAATTTGCTTCTACTCAGCAAGCCACCTTGGACAGCACCTTTGAAACCCACGACTGCTACCATCTAGAAGGACACAGGCAGCAGATAGGTGGGAACACCACCACTTGGAGGTTCCCTGCCAAGCCACTCCCCATCCTGACTTGGAAATATATTACCATTTCTTCATTGTCGCTGGGCCAAAATCCTGGAACTCCCTCCCTAACAGCACTGTGGGTGTACCTACACCACATGGACTGCAGCGGTTCAAGGAGGCAGCTCAACACCACCTTCTCAAGGACAACTAGGGATGAGCAATAAATGCTGGCCCAGCCAGCAAAGCCCACACCCCATAAATGAATTTTAAAAAAACTTGATTAATCTGGCATTTTGCTGCTTTTTGTTCCTTTTGTTGAATATAATTAGAATTTTAAGATTCTGCAATTCTGCTATCTTTTATGGAATATTGTAATTTGTAAAGATGTTTCCTTCTATATCCTAGTAGTAATTCAGCTCAAAATGTAAATTTTTCAGGCAGGTATCTTTCCTACCTTAATGTACTCGGGCAATAATTAAGAATTTGTGCTTTGGTACAGCAGGGGTTGGGCTTTAAAAAAATAAATACTTTCTTCCTCTCCTGAAAACATTGACTCTTGCCGGAGTAGGGCCCCACAGATATATACTGCCATCTGGTCCCACCGCCAAGTGGCCTCTCTTCATTTTCAGCTTAGACAATATGTGCCAACAAACTACTCTGGCTTACAGAGCATTACTGCTAAATGCAATTCCACTGCTGGCCAACATCCACAAGCACAATTCCCAGCAGAATTTACTGGATAATGATCAGGACTGGGAACATGGGCTGATTTTTCCTTCTTCCTAAGTCAGGGATGTTGATGTCAGTTGTAACATCCCTACAGACATTCCACTTGAACCAGCAGCAGGAGCTCAATGGTTTGCTCCACCAGGTTGCAAGTTGCAGCACGAGTCTTTGTTGTTCCTTCTCTCTGCTTCAGTCTGAGGCCGCCACACGGGCGTCATCAGCCATGTCCTTTGCGGATAGCCCTTGTCCCCGAGGAGCCAACCCTGCAGCCTCTGTGCACCCTAGAAGATGTCAGGGATCTGAGACCGACTGAGAATGTAGGAGTCATGGACACTTCCTTGGAACCATGCGCAGACCCTGTAAGATGCGTTCGTGGTGATCGCACACCAGTTGAACATTCAGTGAGTGGAAGCACTTGTGGTTGACATAGTTGGCTGCTTGTTGCTACAGAGATCTAAGCACCATGTGAGTGCAGTCAATGGCACCCTGCACCTGTGGAAAACCTGAGGTCTGGGCAAATCCCAGCGCTCTTGCTTCCTGGCTTCCTGATCCCAGACAAAATGCACAATGTTCTGTGCCTTTGTGAAGATGGTGTCTGTGACCTCCTGGATGCACTTGTGGGTGGAGGCTTGCGGGATCCTGCACAGGTCACCTGTAGGTGCCTGGAAGGAGCCACTGGCATAAAAATTGAGCATCACGGTCACTTTCATGGCCACTGGCAATGGAGGCCCTCCAAGTCTCCGTGGCACCAAATCCTGCAGCAGGTGGCATATGTAACCGCCCAGTTCCCTAGACATGCTCAGTCTTCAGCGACAATTGTTCTCAGTCATCTGCAGGAATGACAGGCACCATCCATAGACCTCGGATCTAGCTAGGCGCCGACCAGCCATGGCTCGCTGTGGCATTTCAGTGGCGTGTGCAGGAGCCCCAGCTGCCCCCTTCTTCTTGAGGGTGCTGCTCCTCCCTCTGCCCAGCCTGGCGCCTCCGTCACTCTCTTCTCCTTCGTCTCCGCTCCCTGTAAACCACGAGGTACACAGCTCGGTCATCAGGCTCCAGTCTCCTGACGTACTTCTCCCGCAGGATGAAAGACAGAGACGCGTGGGTTTGTATTGGCCTCCTAGGGGCCTCTCATGGTTACATGTGCGGTTACAGCTCTGCCTCAAGGCCCCTTAACGCATGTCAGAGTGTGCTGGCCCCACATGGAAGGCCAGAGTTTAGTGCACTGCATGAATGTGCGAAACGCCATCCACCTCAGCCCCGCTCCACCTCAGCCCCGCTCCACCTGACCGATTAGCCACAGCTTCGCCCGCTGGACTGCATGCTGTGCTCTCAGCTCAGTGGAGGCATTCTCTTAGCTTGCACTGCAAGCTGCTTCTTCCAGGAAGTTGAACAGGCGACCCTCACGAGCACTGTGCAATGTCAGTGTGCACTCCCCTCAGATTTCCTCTCAAAGCTCAGCTCACCAGGTGCACATCTTTTACGTGCTGTTGTGAAACAGGTCACCGTGCAATCACGCTGATGTGCCAGACGATCCAGTGTGGGGGGATGATTCCGGTGAGCAGGGCTTATAACTAGTTACAAATGTATTAAAATGATGCTCCCAAAGTCTGGTGGCGGGGAACGTGGCCTGCCATTGATGGTGTGGAGTGGACAATCACCACGGTTCCATGATGGTGTAAAACCGATTTTTGGCCTTCTCGCCATATTGTCTGCTCACGTCCGCCATGATGCCTGATGCCAGTGGGGGAAGAAAATTCTGGCCTAGGGGTGTGAGGAGCTCCTAATGTGGCCTTTAACTGACCACTTAATGGCCTCAATTGGTGGGAAGGCCATCCTCCACATTCCCCGCTGGTGATAAAATGCCACAGCCTGGGGATGGTGGCCAGCACTCCACCCACCCCCCCAACATTCCATGGCTATTTTATGGCTCCCCCTCCTCCCAACACACTCCTGAGGTCCCCATTAAATGCCATCCCTGGAGTGCCCTTTGGACCAGCCTAAAGTCACACCTCTACCATGAAACATTGTACCCAGAAAATTGGCACTTTTCAAAAACGTATCAGCCAAAATTTTTGTGAGAACATTATTATTTTTCTCTGTAAAATGGAGAGGTATTTTGAATAAGAAGTATTAAACTTTTCTCCTTTAGTGCTTTCCTTTACGTGAAAGGAGTGCATGGATTTTTCATAAAAACGGAAAGTGTGGAAAAACCTCAGCAGGTCTGACAGCATCTGTGGAGAGAGAAACGGAGTTAACGTTTCGAGTCCAACACGACTCTTCTTGGGAATTCATGGATTTGTCATCAGGGGGAGGCGGGGAGGTGGGTGGTATGGTGGGGGTGGCGGGGGGTGGGTGGTATGGTGGGCGGTGCGGGGGGTGGGTGGTATGGTGGGCGGTGCAGGGGGTGGGTGGTATGGTGGGGGTGGCGGGGGTGGGTGGTATGGTGGGGGTGCGGGGGGTGGGTGGTATGGTGGGGGTGGCGGGGGGTGGGTGGTATGGTGGTGGTGGCGGGGGGTGGGTGTTATGGTGGGGGTGGCGGGGGGGGTGGGTGTTATGGTGGGGGTGGCCGGGGGGGTGGGTGGTATGGTGGGGGTGGCCGGGGGGTGGGTGGTATGGTGGGGGTGGGCGGGGGGGGGTGGGTGTTATGGTGGACGGTGCGGGGGGTGGGTGGTATGGTGGGGGTGGGCGGGGGGTGGGTGGTATGGTGGGCGGTGGGGGGGTGGGTGGTATGGTGGGCGGTGCGGGGGGTGGGTGGTATGAGGGGGTGGGAGGGGCGGGCGGGGAACAGTTGTGAATCGTTTTACACAAAGTACCTTTAAAAAGTAAAATGATACTTCTTCTAAAGCACTGGAAAGACAGCTAGGATCAGATCTCTATAATATTCACCTATCCGCCTGCAAAAAAAATGTCATTTCTCCTCAAATGCTGACTGTGTTTTGCACAATCAAGCTGTTCAGAATCCAGTCCACTGACATTTGTTGCTGTTTTCAGGAGGTACTTGCAGTTTCGTTTATGGAGGATGGAATGTGAAATGCTTCACACTAACCTGTTTCAATATTTTTCAAGAGTACTTTAGACATTTCAAAATATTTTGTGAAGTGTTTGAAACATTACTTTCTCAACCTTTACAGCCTATTTGAAATATCTTTTCAAAGACAGGCACATATAAAGAATTAATGTTGTTTTCATTTTGTTTTAGCCTGTCCATTTTCATTCAATTTTTAGATATTTGTGTTATTCCTAATTCATCACCGGCTCTTTGTAAAGTACCACTGGTATCCACCTGGTATTCCCTAGTGAACGGGGAGGAAGGGATGTCTGCTTTTCAGTTGAGAGCTCAGAGTGATAGATTGAGTTGGCCTTCAATATCATCCCTGTGAGTTAATGCTTACCTCTGACAGGCTGGCTGAGAATTGGAAGGCTTCCTAAACATCAGTCTTGAGTGGTCAAGAGTGACATTCAAGTTTACAATAGCTATCCAGTGTTAAATGCCTTCCTTTGACTCTTTTGAGGTAAACAAAACTCGATAACTTAAACCAAAAAATCAATAAGTGGATGGGGTGAGCAGTCCCTGCTGGAGCACTGTAACTAGAACAAAATGTCAAAGGAAACTTACAAAATCAAATTAAAATATAATTGTTGGGGATGCCTTCCTTTCATTGTTCAATGTTCATTGACCTTGATTACCTTTGTAATCTTCACCAATATAAGTATCAATGAAATTGACAATGTAACAAACCATGACCATTAAAACTTCTTCAGTGGATTTTGGTCACATGATAAAATATCAGCCAACATTTGAGACTTTTACTATTAACCAATTAAGAACTTTTCAAGGGCGAAACAACACATGTTCTCACCACCAAAATAATAATAAATCTTTATTAAAATTAATTAATTCCAGAGTATATATTGATGATTACACTGTGTCTTTGAGCATTTTATAGTTGTGTTGTTTGTTACAAGAATGATAGATAAGGTCATTGTAAGCATTTTGAAGCAAATCAATCCAGTCGACTCGTAATCTTCCTGCTTTTCTTCAATTTAATCCATTAACATTCCCAAGTATTCTGTTCTATTTGAGAAGATTTGTGGACAGATATTGATGTGCAATGACTGTCATCTGGAATAGATATCCTAAATGCAATGGCAATCTACTGATTGCATCTTATTGAACACAACTGCCTTAGGGATTTAGACCACTGAATGAATACTAGGCTTTTCACCGTAAAAGCCAGATATGCCTTGTAGTGTAGACATATTACAGGTACTAGGCAACGTTACTTTAGCTGCTGGTTTTGTTTGTTTCTAGTTACGCTTTCAATTTTGAATGTCACTATCTAAATGGTTGGCTGACATATCCAGCTTTTAGTGTGTGTTCGTGAATCACCGGAGATGTCTAAATTCCCGTATTGTAACTGGCAGAGAATGCAGTTCACTGATTTCTTTTCTAACAAAGCTCTATCACTGCTATATTAAACATTTATTGCCTATCTTCTCACATCCAGTTACCAGTATATAAAATGTTACCAGTAGATGGTACTGTCTGCCCAGTTTAATGTAAACTACATTATTGACACAAATGGTATTCCTCATTGCATTGTAAAAAGTGGCCTTTCCATCAGACAAGTTGATTGTATTTTGTAGCAGTCATATTTCTACATATTAAGTAATTACTTGCGCTGTACTTAGTCATCCATTACTGCTCTGTAGTCCCAGTTCTTCAATTTGAAAGATTAGATGAAGTGTGAAGAGCACAATTTCTGCTGTGCTTTACATTAATTAAAGACATATAGCAAAAGATCCTTTTTGACAAGAGAGCTAGCTACAGTTGTTGCAGGCATCTGAGCACAATCTAGTCTAAAATTCCCTTTCCTGAAAGAATTCTCTTCCCACTGAAGGAAGACTTAATTGAAAGCATGGAGGAAATGAGAACTCTGACATTACAATGAAAGCAAAGCCCCTAAGGAGGTTTTTGGGAAAGGGATTTAATGGGAAAAAAAATGGGATTCAACTAAAGCAAAGGACACGGTTTCCCTCCCAATTCTTGTCCACGGCACCTTCCAAACTTTGAGATTTTAACAACACAATGACACAACAACAACTTTCATTTACATTCAATCTTTAATGTAACGAGGTACGCTAAGGTGCTTCACAAAAGAGTGGAATTTGGTGAAATGGATGAGGAACAGGGCTTCGCCGTAGGGATGATGAAAAATGTGATCAATAAGGCAAGAAAAGGCATTATGGAAGGCAGTGATGGCTGAAGGTTTATTTACTGATGATGAAACACAGGGAAGGCACAGATGGGTGAAGTGGGGCACACACATTATACAAAAGTCCGAATGGCAGTTAGATGAGGTTGCAACAAATTTTTTTGGAGCATTTTTTTTAACTATTGTAAATGATTAAAAATGATGAGTTTGCTGGTTAACAAAATGAACAATTTTAGTAACTAAAGCTGAAAAAGAGAAGCGATTAGGCCGAGCAAGAGGTAACAGGAAAATCTTCTTGGGGAAAATCCATTTTTAGGAGAATAAATTTATCTACCTTTCAAATAAAAAGACAAATAACCTTCAAATGAGGTTGGGACATACATACCTTTAAAATAGAATAGAGAACAAATATATTGAATAGAAATTAAAGACTGAAACCTTTCTGCCCTTGAAAGGAAGAAATTAAAAAAAAATAAGAAAACAATCTGTCAGGACAATAGCTACAAGTTACAGGGTAGTTTGAGAGAAGAACTAAAACCTTATAAAAGCTTGAAAATCAAAAGTTACTTACACCCAGCCTGAAGTGAATGAGGGCACTAACTGAAGTGAATTAACTGGAGCAACCATCTTGCTTCCCCTAGGTGATACAAGTGATGCAATTCATCAGGCTGTGAAAAATTCTAAATGGATTCAGCAGAAAATCAAATAGATGAGAGTGAGTGAGTGGCAGAATGGTTGAAACAACAGGTTATATTTTCTGGTTGCTGTGGCTGGTGGCACTGGGGAGGAATTGGTGCCAGGAGGTCAGAAAGCTTTGATCCAGTTCCGTGCAAGTGGATCTTTGCCAAGTTGTGCCAACGGCCCCATGCAGGATACTCTGTAATGATCAGGCGTGGCACCTCTAAAGTGTGTTGTGGCTGTTGGAATGTCCAAAGGGAAAAGTCAACCTCAGCATTTAATTGACATCGGCATGAAGCAAATGAGGCCAGTGAACAAATTCACTATGTTCCCCCCATCAGTTTGCAGCGTGCACTGCACTGTGACCACCCTCCAATCCTGAGTTTCTAAGATCATGCATCTCGCAGATAGGTTGGCTTATTTTGATTACAGTGAAGCCTTTTGGAGATGCAATTGTACAAGGGTTGTAAGTTGCAGCCCGAATGTGTGCCACACTAGAGAGTGGGCATGCTTGGTAAGCAGCGAAAGAGTTGCAAGGTTATATGAGCGCTAGACTTGATACAACAGCCAAATCTGTGAAAAAGGCCAACGGCAATATTTTGTACCATGCATAGATGGTTCCCAGTGCCCCAAGGTGTGATATAAAGGGTCTGTTGCTATTCCAAAAGAACTGAACGATGCCTGCTGTGATGATATTATTGTGCAACAATGGGAGGGAAATTGAGGGCAGTGACCTAGACTATCCATTAGGTTTCAGTGCAATCTGGCTGTAAACAGCCAAACCAGCGCAAAAGATCACAGGATTTTGAATGCAAGTTACGTCAAGTGGAAATTGAGTTTCTGCCATTTTAATGTTGATTTTTAAAAATTCTGCTGAAATGCAGCCCTGCCCTCAAAACTAGTCATGTCCCTGGATTAAAATAATCAGGGGGCAAGTTTCCTCTGATTTTCTCCATTGACGGTGGTTCAAGGAGGCTGCTCAAGTTGATCATGTTTTAAAAGTTTTTAAAAATTAAAATATGTTTTCTTTATTAGGAAATCAACTAGTGTACACTAGGTGCTTAAATGTTATCAAAAGTTTGACAATGAGCCGTACAAAGAGATATTAGGACAGAGGACCGAAAGCTTGGCCAAATAGGTACATTTTAAGGAACATTTTAAAAAAGGAGAGAGAGAGTTTTAAGTGAGGGAATTCCAGAGTTTAAGGCCCAGGCAGCTGAAAGCATGGCCATCGGTGGTGGGGAGATTCAAATCGGGAATGCTCGAGAGGCCAGAATTGGAGGACACAAGAGATCTCAGAAAGCTGATACACTGGAGGAGGTTACAGAGGAACAGGATGTGATCCTCATGCAGTGCAAGCTGCAGTCACCTGATGATCCTGGGAGAAGGACTATGACAAATTAGTTCACTGGCCTAATTTACTTTCTACTGGTTTCAGTTAAATACTGAGGCTAATTTTATTCTTTGGGCATCCCAGCTGACTTCAGAAGCACCATGAAATTTTAAGCATGAGGCATTGCTAGATCAGGAGCTGATGTAGGTCAGCAAACACAGGGGTGACGGGTGAATAGGGGTGACGGGTGAATAGGGGTGACGGGTGAATAGGGGTGATGGGTAAACAGGGCTTGGTGCAAGTTAGGATATGGTTGAGCTCAATTTCATGAAGGACGGAAGATGTGAGGTTGGAGGTATCTATAGGCCAGTTAGCTTAACATCTATCATTGGGAAAATGTTGGAGTCTATTATGAAGGATGTAATAGCAAAGCATTTAGAAATACATAATCTAATCAAGCAGAGTCAGCATGGCTTCATGAAGGGGAAATCACACCTAACATATTTATTAGAATTCTTTGAGGAGGTAACAAGCAGGATAGATAAAGGGGAAGCAGTAGATGTAATACATTTGGATTTCCAAAAGGCGTTTGTTAAAGTACCGCACATAAGGCTACTTAACAAGTTAAGAGCCCATGGCATTGGGGGTAGTATATTAGCCTGGATGGAGGGTTGGCTAACTAATAGAAGACAGAGAGTTGGGATAAGGGGGGCATGTTTGGGGTGGCAACCTGTAACTAGTGGAGTGCCACAGGGATCAGTGTTGGGGCCTCAATTATTTACAATATATATAAATGACTTAGATGAGGGAAGTTAATGTACTATTGCCAAGTTTGCGGATGACACAAAAATAGGTGGGAAGGCAAGTGGTGAGGGTGACACAAAGAGTCCAGAGGGGGATATAGACAGGTTAAGTGAGTGGGCAAAAAGTTGGCAAATGGGATATAATGTGAGAAAATGTGAGGTTATGCACTTTGGCAGGAAGAATAGAGGAGCTGAATATTATTTAAATGGAGAAAGACTGCAGAAGGCTGCAGCACAGAGGGATTTGGGAGTCCTTATGCATGAATCCCAAAAAGGTAACAGACAAGTTCAATAGGTAATAGGGAAGGCAAATGGAATGTTGGCCTTTATTTCAATGGGAACGGAATATAAAAATAGGGACGTTTTGCTAAAACTATACAAGGAACTGGTTAGACCACACCTAGAATACTGTGAACAATTTTGGTCCCCTTATCTAAGGAAAGATATACTGGCATTGCAGGCAGTCCAGAGAAGGTTCACTAGGTTGATTCCTGGGTATGGAGGGATTTTCTTATGAGGAGAGATTGAGTAGGTTGGTCCTGTACTCATTGGAGTTTAGAAGAATGAGAGGCGATCTTATTGAAACATATAAGATTCTTAGGGGGCTTGACAGGGTAGATGCTGAGAGGTTGTTTCCTTTGCTTCCCCTTGTGGGAGAGTCTAGGACCAAAGAGCATATTCTCAGAGTAAAGGGGTGCCCATTTAAAACAGAGATGAGGAGGAATTTCTTCTCTCAGAGGGTAGTCAATCAGTGGAATTCTTTATCGCAGAGGGCTGTAGAGGTTGGGTTGTTAAATGTATTCAAGGCTGAGATAAACAGGTTTTTAATCAGTAAGGGAAAGAAGGATATTGGGGAAAAGGCAGGAAAGTGGAGTTGAGGATTATCAGATCAGCCATGATCTCATTCAATGGCAGAGCAGACTCAATGGGCCGAATGGTCTACTTCTGCTCCTATGTATTATGGCCAGCAGAATGCTGGAATACTCGAATCTTGAGGCAAAAGAGAGAGAGAGATGAGGGTTTCAGTAGCAGATGAGCTAAGCTATCCGCCCATAAGAAAGCAATAGATGATGGATATTGATTATGTGAATGTCTATGAGCCTACATAGTAAAGCTATATCATGAAAAATTATCAGAAAGAAACAGCATGGGAACATTTTAGGCTAGCTGTCGGCTGTGCTATAATGCTAAACAAAACAAATAGACAGAAATTATATTTTCCTCAACAGGAAACATCAGTTTACTGGGAATAAAATCACTGAAGTATATGGGAATTATGTAACTCATGAACCAGAGGGTTGAGGAGATTTAACAGTTCAATGTCAACGTCTTAATTTCGGTAAATCACAATTTCCAGCTCATGTATCTAATTTATATACCACACATGTTTGTTAGTAGATTTGTTTAATAATTGATGAACAGATTTGAATGTAAATGTTTTATTAATAGGTGGATTTTTTGGATGGTTGGTGTTTTAAAAAAATTCCAGCAATTTAGCCTATATGCTTCAATAAAATATTCAGCTCTTAAATAACATTTCACCATCAGCTTATATTATTTATAAGTCAAATATTTTATTCATCCCTGCTAAAACACCAAATGCAATAATCTTGCAGAAGTTCTGACCCTTTTCTTAGTATCCAGGATGAGGTGCAAAACAGCTATTAAGATGACACCCAGGAGCTGTGGAATGGTTTTTCCCTTACTTGCTTATACATTGATTTAAAAAGCCCTGATTTTAACCTTTCCCACCTAAGGAGAAAGTCTGGAGTTAAAATGTAGGCAGCATTCTCCAATTTCCACTCATGATGCACTACCATCTGCCACCATGTTAACTGCCTGGTTACTGGCAGTATCGGGGGCATCCTGGCAGGCTGAGGGCGAGGGCTTCATTAATATCCAAAAATCAGTGTCCTGTATTGCAAGTGTGATTTTTACTCTTGCTCGTGTCAGTCGTGCAGACTGTTAGACCCACCAGTGTATAGGGCTACCCACTATTCAGTATTGCCCTGGAGTTTCCAGGAATTAAAGATTAATGCCCTAGACACAGCAGCAAGAAACTTAGGAGCAAAATCACAAGGACATTCAAAAATATTCTGCATTATTTTTATTGAACAATTTAATCATTATAAAAATATTGGAAATGAGGGAAGAAGGCTGGGTGGGGCAATTGGAGGCAGGAGGTCATGTGATGAAACCTCCAGGAATATGTCCATTCAGAGCTGGTAACCCTACCAAAGAAGGTAGGAAAGGGGAATGGGGCCTTGGAATGTAAATAATTTAGTTTGCTAATGGTTTCTTTGTATGTCAGTAGGAGCAGGCCCCGCAAGGTAACCTTATCCCTCCCCTGCAACCGGCTTTCCTCCCGCTCCCTGACCACGATTCCCTCCCTTCTGTTTCTCTGCCTACTTTTTTTGCCATTGGCTGTTCCCCTCAGGTCCTTAATGACAGCCTCCCGTCACCCGAAATCCAGTCTGCATTTGTCGGACTGCTGCTGCCTTTGGGCCAAGAGTTGGACTTCCACCGCTTAAATGAGGCCCGGGAGTTAACATCTCCCTGGGACTTGCGCAGCGCTGGCATGAGTGCTTGTCACTCACCCTGGCTCCACACTCCTGCCTTGAGTTAAAATTGTGGATAAAGCATTCTCTCTTTCTTGTTGTGGAGGAAAAAAAAAAAATGTTGTGGCTATTTTATCCATTCCTGTCAGTGGTGTCAGAATTGGAGGAGCTGTGCGATTTGTGGTGTGCCATATGCTTGAGGGTTCCACTCACCATCAACTTAACTTAAGGTGGTTTATAAGCCAATTTTGCTGAGTTTACAGCCCGAGGCCACTGAGCTCTCTAGTTTACAACATGGAAGATGTTATATTTTACTACTGTTGCTATCACCAGCAGCCTCCTTAGGATGACCCAGTTATTTTTTCGTCCTGTTCACATCCTTCTGATGTTTTGACATTTTTCTCCTCATTACCCCCCAACCCCACCATTTTAAGGTTACTTTCTTCTCTCCTCGCCTATCCAATTTCATGCTTGCACTCTCCTGCCCTCACTGCTAGCTTTGATCTGCTGCTGCGCCTGAAAGTGATTAAATGCTATTGTACATTGTGGGCCAAAGTTCCTGCTCAAGGCAGGCAGTGGAGTTCAATCACTTGGAGCAGTGGCAGGCGATCGGAACCAGCAGGATTGCCGAGGGGTGGAGGAACTGGGTGCTACATTGAGAGGGGAACAAGCAGGCGTTGCACTGCAGGTGAAGGATGGAGCCTGTTGTGGTGCTCTGTGCATGCAGGCCAGATGGCTTGAGTATGCAAGTTGCATTCAGAACTCCTGACCAACATATGCAGCCCTTGTATTAGAGGGTTTTAACGTTTTGAAAGATTTTGCGAGTGAAGGTAGTGAATGATTGTTTCCACAGGTTGGGAAATCAGTTACAAGGAGATTGCCGCATATGGGGTCGATATTGCCTTTGTGTGATAGTGTAAAATGGAGGAGAGAGAATCGACAGCTCTCTTTAGGCTGAGCTGTTATTTATGGGAGGCTGACAGCAGAGCAGCACAAATCAGCCAGCAACTTGTGGGTATTTGCAACTCATGGGCTATCTCTTCCTTGTTGCAAAATGCTGGGTTATTGAGACACTTATAATGGCTTGGGCATCAAAATGTATATTTAAGGCTTAAATATAAAAAAGCTTTGCTTCTCGGTGGTTCGAAAATGTTTAATTCAGTATTCACGACAATATGGAAATTTACTTTTGATGAGTGCAATTTTTTCACACTGTTCATCTCCGCAGATTTAAAAATCTCTAAAAGCCACAACTTAAGTATTCAGTTCTTTGAGTAAGTAACGATGTAATGTCAGCATTAATACATATTATATCCTGTTGCGCCAGCATGAAGAATAATTTTTGCTGCTGCAATTCTGATAACTTCTAAGATTGACTTAATAATACATTTTATAATGCTTGAGTTGACATTTATAAATTGTCTAGGCCAGTGCAATTTGATACAGTCTTTCAGATAATATTTCTAACGTTCAGAAACAACAGGACTTACATATTCGTGTAGCCTTGCAATAAATTTGACAAGGTTGAACATTTCCAGTTGATTCAGGAGATGGGGCAGAATCTTCTGCTCTCGCTGGTGGCGAGCTTGGAGGGAGGAAGGGCATTTACTTAGGCAAGTTGGTGGCATACTGGAGCCTCACTGTCTTTCTGCCTCCACCAGAATTAAGTCTGGAGCGGGAAGGCCCGTGGTCGACCTTCCTGGCCAGCAGCCAATTGAGGCCCTTAAGTGGCCAATTAATGACCACTTACGGGTCTCATTCCTCCTTTGGGATAAACCCAGCTACAGGTGGACCTGTCACCATGTCTTGTACATGACAGCTGAACCTTAGCTTGTCACCTTGGGGTGTGGGGCGGCGGGGGGGCTCCTTGATCAAATGCAATCAGTACCTGATTAAGGGACTGGACATTGGAAAGGGGGGATAGCCTGCTGAGAGCCAAGCCCTGCCCTTGCTTCTGACCCCACCCTGTAAAGCCTCCCCCCAACAAATATTACTTACCTATAGCCTGCGTCCTCCATGATCCTGGGCCTCGTCAGTAGCACTTCTGAGCGCAAGAGCTTCCGGCCTCTGATTGGGTGGCAGCTCTTGCTAGGTGGGACTTATGCCTCAGGGGTCTTGATTCCAGGGGAAGGCCCGCTGGCGTCCTTGCCACTGCCTGATTGGTGTGTGGTTCGGTGGACCTTCTTGAAAAGAGGCACTGTGGGTCTCTTGCCCCCTCTCCAGCCGGCAGGCGAGGCATCCAATGTCATAAGATTTTGCCCAATATAGCTGAACTCCATATGAAACTCTATCCCTAGAGAATCTGGTGATGGAAAATCGTGTGATGCAGTTAATTTGACTTCTGCATAAATATGCTATTGCAGTCTTTGTCTCCTGATTCCATTCCCCTCCCTGACTACTCACTTAGTTTGATCCCACTAATATACAGTCTCAGTGCCCTGCCATGAGCTAAGCTTCCAATCTAATATTCAATACTTTCCTTTCACCTCCACATCATTACTCTGCCCCTATCTCGCCCCCTTCCATTTCTGAAAACCTCAGCCAAATCTTGATCAACTCCCGACCCAACTTCTCTATCACGTTGCTTGTCAGCTTCCCCAGCCTTCAGAAGTTTTTAACTCTATTCAAGTTCTGTACTTCACTAAATGTTGCTCCCTCATCCTGGTGGGGTTCTATTGGAGCCCTGACCCCGAGTGGATATAATTCAAAACTCGTGTCCCCCTTCACAACTCCCTTATGCCCCAGATAAGCCTGGAAAAGGAGTGGGGCCAAGGTGCTACGGTAATCTGGTGGGCTCCATGGGCAGGATTTTCGGGTCGTTGGGTGGGTGCAGCGGGTGAGCCCAGGAGCAGCTGGGAAACGGTCCGCCGCCAGCGATTGGCCATCGGCCACGATTTCAAGCTGGCTGGCCGATTAACAGCCAGTCAGCGTGAAAGGCGCGCTGAGAAACTCAGCACTGCCAGGGCAGGGGGTGGGAGGAGAGCGCGAGCTGAAAGCTCCCTGAAGGCAGGGGGCGGCCTCAGGGAGCTGAAGAATTTTAAAATCGAAAAGAAAGATTATTAAAATCTGAAAAAATTGTCCCGACGTGGGACTCACTCACAATAACATAAACAGAATAAAAATTCTGCCCCCAAATTTATTTTTACTTTTTATTTAATTTTGGAAACCTCATCCCGCCCATGGATGAGGTTTTCCTAAAAAATCCAAAGGCCGCCTGGCCGATTCGCCCGCCTGCCAACCGTAAGGTTGGACAGGCAGCGAAAAATAGCTTTTAATGAATGGGTTAATGGCCTTGGTAGGCCTTTTAATTGTCGGCGGGCGTGCTGCCGACTCTCGCGTGTGCCCGGTGACCGAAATATCGCGCAAGTGCATGATGACACCAGGGCGCTCGCCCGACGTCATCATGTGCTATTTTACACCTGGTTGGGTTGGGCGCGTGCACGTCCGCAGGATGTAAAATCCTACCCTATGTTGCTAGCGTTTCTTATCTGTACTGTACCCAAAATATGGGTGTATTGGAGCGGGAAATTGGACCCTGCGAATTTCCCTCCTTTCCCTGTTTGAAGAGTTGTGCCATTAGCTTTCTGAAGAGAGACAGCTCAGTCACTAAAACAGATTTTGACCAAAGAGCAAAGTACTGTGGATGCTGGAAATCTGAAATAAAGACAGAAAATGTTGGAAATACTCAACAGGTCTGACAACATCTGTGGTGATAGAAACAGAGTCAAGGTTCTGGATGATGAAGAGATACTAACCTGAACTTATTCCTCCCATCACAGATGTTGTGAGATTTTGACCTAATTTGTTTCTGACCAACCAGGAACTCCAGCTCATTTTCAGTGGAAACATTGATGGACCTATTCCATTTTTGGTTCTGGCCATTTTCCTAAGAGGCAAAGAGGTGATTAAATTGGCTAACCCGTGGAAACAAGTGGCATGGCTGATGCTGAAGTACTTTCCTGTTCATTTAAAAGCTTGTGCTGAAACAAGTTGGTCCCAGATGTGAGTGGCTTGCTAGAGTCACCTCTGAAAATTGAGCATGACTAGGAGACTTCTGCTGTAGACAATTCAAAGATTAGACAAGTCTAAGCAAGCCTTGAAAAACGTGCACAATTGCACCAGTAGCCGGAAGAAATAATTCCGTAACAAACCTTTAAATAGTTCATGATCCCTTTAAATAGTTTTGGTGAATTTATTCATTCATTTTTACATCGTATTCAGGTGGGTGAGACTAAGATAGGGCATAGACTGGAGAGTGGAGTATGAAAAGTGTCAAGCAGTATCTGCCTGCTCTGCATGATTGCAGGAGCCCTTGGTCATGCACGCATAAACATCTTTACCAAGATGCCATCCTCCGCACTTCCTGTCTGAAGTACACTCACATCTTGGAGCCCATTTTTGAGCATTAAGTTGTTGTGGAGTATCTAAGGTATGGGCAGCAGGGAGCCCAATTTAGCCCCCAGGGACTTGTAGATTCATAGTATGGCCTCTTTAGGTGCTGTAACCATTCAGCCCACTGTGCCTATGCTGGCTCAGCAAGAGTAACGCAGCTAGTCTCACTCATCCAAAAATACAGCTGTCTGAAGCCCAGAAAACTACATTCACACTATCAAAGCAATAAAATCTAAAACAGAAATGGACACTATTTTACTTGGCTTGTTCTGTCATTGGAGAAGTTAGAAGTGTTGGGTGAAGCTTGGATTAACATACGAGATTGTTGACTTTATCAGGATGGATATTTTAATTTGAAAAGATGGATAAATAATTTTCCTTATCCAGAACTACCTCATAATTTTGTGTAATTAACTCATTTTGCCCAAGGTTTCAACAATAAAAAAAGCCAAGTAGAAAATAAACCAGATGCTCACTAATGATCTCAGCACAACATTGTCCACATTGTCAGCAGTAACATTAAACATGATGAGAATGCCTTTTTCTTAAAGCGAGTATTTAAAAAAATTGTTTATAATTAGATATGAATTCAATTTAAAAAAAATCCTCCATTACTACGCTACTTTGCTCTCTTCTTTTTACATGCTGCACCCACTGGAAAGGTTGTTCCTTGGTTGAGATGTGTGTACAGGTGGCCTGTTCTGGGGTCCCTGCCAGTAATACTGTACAAGCAGCCAATTGGAGATGTGTGAGAATGAACTAACAATCACTCATCTGCTGCCCTGAAAGATGAATAAAAAAAATTCCCTTACCTCTACTCAACACTTCTGCCAGATGGTCTGGATGAGACAGGGAACTTGCAGTGTGGGGAGCCATGGACACAAATCAACATTCTGTCACTCCCAAGCGTTTGGAAGCCTGCAGGCTGAGATTTGGTGAACTGAACAGTACTTGACATTTGTCGAGTTTAATCTGAAACGTGTTTATAAAAATAGCAAAGGGTGTCAGTAACGCTATGAGGTATGTCGTAAAAATATAAAGTACAATAAAATAATGTTTTTCTGCTGATAACACAATGATGGAGCAACTTAACCCCTCCAGCACTATGCTGCTACATTGTGGACCTAGCAATTGCACTTTCTTTCCTCTGAATGAATATCGTGTGTCATAAAAACATGCTTTATTCTAAAGAATTATTTTTAATCCGCCAGCTGGAAAACTGAACTGAGCTTTTAAAAATGGAGACTTTTAAAACACAGACCAAAAGTGTGACTTGAGCTCGCAACAAAGATGGCTATCCTATTTGCATCATTGTTCTCTCTACATTGCAACCTATTAAGATGGAGACACCGCACCTGCAAAGACCCATCAAGGATAATGACCTCAGGACAATATGAGTGAACCACATATCCTGTCCCATTAGCAAGGCACCAAGGCAATCACCTGGGATATTCTGGGGATTCCCAGCCATGAACTCATCAAGCTACAATGGAAATACACTTTAAACCCAATCACTTGAACAATGGGACACTGGCAGAGAGAGAGGATTCCCAGGCATGAACTCATCAAGCTACAATGGGAATACACTTTAAACCCAATCACTTGAACAATGGGACACTGGCTGAGAGAGAGGATTCCCAGACATGAACTGATTAAGTTACAAAGGGGAATACGCTACTAACGTCCATGTTTGAATCACTGGGTGACATGTGACAGGCCCAACTTTCAAGCGTCTGCTTTCGCTGCAGTAAGCGAACTAGCAGCTGAGATGCTGATGAAAGAAGACTTGAGTGGGGTCCCTCCTTCTTCCCTCTTTCTCCAAATCCCCTTGCAAGCTTCAAACCATTTTTGCTGACTGTAAGCATACAGGGACGCCCCTGCTGCAGACAAAGACTCCTTAAAAGAAGTCTCCAGGTGAAGAATCAAATCTTTAAATTGGAAGCATTAGGACCACCGAAGGAAAGTCGCAGGACTATTGAATTCAGCCTGAAGCCAGCTGAGTCACCAGCTACGGACTGTATATTCCTTTTATTTCTCTGGACTCTAGGTTGACAAATTCATCCTTCCCCACTCTTGTGATCTATTGAGTGTGTGTGTCTGTGCGTGTGTGTGTCTGTGTCTGTGTGCGTGTGTGTGTGTGTGCTTGTTTGTGTGCATGTCTGTGTGTGCGTGTGTGTCTGTTTGTGTGTGTCTGTGTGTGCGTGTCTGTGTGTGCGTGTCTGTGTGTGCATGTGTGTGAGTGCGTGTCTGTGAGTGTGTGTCCGTGTGTGCGTATCTGTGTGTGCATGTGTGTGTGTGTGTCTGTGTCTGTGTTTGTGAAAGTTGAAATATTTTAAAATTTTTTACTTAGATTGGTTTAAGTATAATATAGCCAACCGCTTTCTTTATTAAACTCAAATAAACCTGTCCAATTTGTTTGTTTTATTATCACTTTGCATAAACAGTCAAACATTCACTGAATTGACAAGTATAGTCTTTAAAAAAAAACACCTGTTGTGGTCATATGAGGAGGGGTAAATGAGGGGAGCCATTTGACCCCTCCTCACCTGATCATAACGCCTGTTTCAACTGATCTGCATTTAGGGAAGACCAAGGTAATTCTTTCATGAGTGATCAGCTGATTTTCATTAGTGTAATTACAAAATTGTGTGTATATGATGCCCTTAATGCAGTAAAATGTTACTGGTGATGCACAGAGAGAGAGAAAAGAATCCACTCAGAGCACAAATGATAGTGTTTGGAGAGATGACCAAAGGCATGTTCGTATAGATCTTAAGACATTACTTAAAAAGTACTTACATTCATCAGTGCCTTCTATACCCTTTGGATGCTCCAAAGTGTTACACAGCTAATACATTACTTTGAAATGTAGATAAATATGGCACCAATTTGCACACAGCCGGTCTGCCAATCAGCAATACGATGAATGGATGAATGACCAGTTAATCTGCTTTGGTGGTGTTGGTTGAGGGATGAATATCAGCCAGGAATATTGAAAGAACTCCTTGTCCTTCTTTCGAAAAGTGCAATGGGATATGTTTGTGTTCACCTGTACCATAAAGACAAAAAATGGACTTTTGACAGTTGGTAGCCTTTGGCCAAGGTGTATATCCCTGCACTCCTCCAATTCAGGAAACTTGTATGGTTCCGATTTTAATCGTTCCACCATTGGCTGCCATGTTTTCAGCTGCCTTGGCTCTAAGCTCTGGAATTCCCTCCCTAAATCTATCCCCTAACACCACCTCTAAGTAATGCCATTTCCAGAATTGCAGCATCTCATTGGTGGTGGCGGTGGTGATGATGGTAGTGGTGGCAGTGACGGTGGTAATGGTGGTGGCAATGTGGTGATGGTGGTGATGGTGGCGGTGGTGGTGATGGTAGTGATGGCAGTAGTGATGGTGGTGGTGGCGGTGGTGGTGATAGTGGCGGTGGTAGTGGTGGTGGTGGAGGCGCTGGTGGTGATGGTAGTGGTGGTGGTGATGGTGGCAGTGATGGTGATGATGGCGGTGGTGGTGGTGATGGTAGTAGTGGCAGTGGTGATGGTGGCAGTGGCGATGGTAGTGGTGATGGTGGTGATGGTAGTAGTGGCAGTGGTGGTAGTGGCAGTGGTGGTGATGATGGCGGTGGTGGTGATGGTGGCAGTGGTGATGGTGGCAGTGGCAGTGGTGATGGTGGCGGTGGTGATGTTACAGTTCATTCAGGGAGTCCATATTGCTTTGCCAACAAGCACTTCTTACGTGCACATTGTAGCCTGAAGGTATGGATAATGATGGTAGAGGCTTCAATGTTCTTTCCACCACATGGCTGACCAGGAATCTCTACTGCTCGTGCCATCTGCCTTTGGCGTCCACTGGAAGGATTTGCAGGTTTGTACTCAACCTGTTTGATTGCGTTGTGAACACATCTTCCTTGGTCATCAAGTCCTGTGCTGAGACTCAAATTCAGAGCTCTTGACTCAGAGACAGGGACTCTACCCACTGCGCCACAAGATCTCAGCACTAAAATGATAGGCTAGAATATGTGCACAAACTCTTTAAGAGGTACAAATTTAATCATTGAGGCAAGGTGAGAAGAGAAGAAGTGAGGCAGAAAAGTTTAGCAAACAAAGTGGAGTACGCAGATGAAACAAATATATGAGTAAATAGGAGGGTTAAAACTAGAAAACTGAAAAGTTTAGGATTGGATGTAAGAGGAGTGGGCACCATGGCAGTCGGGGTGGGGTGAAATCAGGAAGAGATTTGTTGTGTGCTGCAAAAATATTAATTAGGTAAAAAATGTTTTCGTGCATTGTATAATTGGGCAATTTTGAACAGATGCTATGGACAACATAGGTTACATGATATTTAAAACAAGTCGTTCCATGAACAGTGACAGATTTGCATTTGACAAGGTGACAAGGATGTTTATATTTACAGTGTTTTCTTTCAATTGTCATTTTTCTGCTGATATTTCTCCTTGCTGATAGCTACAATGTAAGTGTACATGGTGAGCAGAATCATCCCAGATTTGCATTAAGTGCGGTAGCGGGTGGGAAAAAGGAAGTTTTGCCCACTGGCCGCAATGGCAGCTTTCCATGCCGTATCAGCCCAATCCCACCTCATTAATAATGCATCCCCGGGAAACACGCCATTTCGCTCGCGGGCGGGCTCTCATTCGCCCACCACGCCATCACCTCACCGCTTCATAACGCCGGGCGCCATGTTTAAAGTGCAGCCGTGCGAACACCTCTCAGTGCTTCCAGACAAGGACTGCTGCAAAGAAGACATGGCTTTGCAAGGCAAGAAGACTGCAGCCTCTTGCCATCTCCCCGGTTTAATGATGCATCCCTCGAGCATCTTTTGAACGCAATGGAGGCCCGCTGTGATGTCCTCTACCCTTGCTCTGGCCTCAGGAGGGGCAGAAACATTACCAATCCAGCATGGGAGGCGGTGGCAGTGTTGGTCAGCACCAATGCCCTACAAAAGAGGAAACCAGCCAGCGCTGAAAAAGGATGAATGATCTCCTCACTTCTGCCAAGGTAAGTCACTCTTCTCATCACTCTCAACTCACACACACACACAAACCCATCACACATCCACAGGGGCTTCACTCACTGCCAGTTCAAGAGACATCACCATTCACTCTCTCAGAGAACCCTTCATTGTCCTCATCCTGTCCATGGGGCCATTCACCACACACATACATGCCAGGCATACTTCTCAACTGGCCCGGCAGGTGTATTGCTTACACTCTCTTCATCTCTATTCATGCAGGACTGTCTTGAAGCGATATTAATGTATATAATGTTATTGGAAATTATTTTCAATTTGGACTTGTAGTCGGGCCTGTGTCTGTGGGTGTGCCTGTGCGTGTCTTAATTGGATTAAAGCCAACTAGCCTGGGTGGTTTGATGTATAGTGGTTTTGAGATGTAAACAGTAAGGTAAAGAGTACATTTGCATTTTGTTGCATAAACCATTCAAAGACTGGGGGTCAAATCTCGTATCTAGATAGGAGACACCAGGCAATATGTTTATATTATGAATAAAATTGGTACTATGAAAGGGGTTTTATTGTTAGAAGAGATGGAGTTCAAAGGGCCTGGTGATACAATGAGAATTTGCTTTCAAAGGGGAAGCTAGATATATACAGAAGGGTTTTGTGTGTGGAAGTTCGAGGCATGTAAGACCTAAGCACCTGTAAGCCTACAACTGTCTGCAAAGGGATCAAATTGAAAGGAACCTCATTTTGAATTTGTAAGATAAAATGTGCTTTGCCTGGTGTCTGTTTAAAGTCTATGGGCAGAAATCTTTACTCAGCGGGTGAGTGTGTGCCCGACCCACTCGAGCATGAAATGACACATGTTGATGTCGGCCGAGCCTGCCGACATCAACGGGTAGTTGCACGATAGTTTGGTTAGTCGGCGCGCGCCGGAGTTGGCAGTGCGCCCGCCGACAATTAAAAGGCCTATTATGGCCATTAAATAATCAATTAAGCTAAATTTTTCGCTGCCCGTCCAAGCTAACGATTGTCATGCAGCCTAACGGTTGGCGGGCAGGCGAAAAGGCCGAGTGGCCTTTGCATTTTTTTGGAAACCTCATCCATGGGCGAAACCGCAACCACACACCCCCAACCCGCCTTAACTGCAGTGCAGCCCTTGCCACCCTCCCCCCCAACTTGCCTCAATCACTGAGCAGCCCTTGCCCAGGCAGCCAGCCGGGAAAAAGTGACCTGCCGGTGCCCTTGCCTGAATGTGCGGCACCTCAGCCTTGAAGTCCACAAGCTCCCTGGCAAGTGTTGCGCAACGTTACTGTGCACCCACTTCCGAGTTTCCCTCAACATGCAGCCCACCAAATGCACACCTTATATATGCTGTTGTGAAACATGTTGGCGTGCAATTATGCCAACGTGCTTGGATGATCCAGCATGGTTGGATGATTCTGGCGAACTGGCCTTATAATGATATGTAGATTACAATGAGGTTCCTGATGTCCGACGACAGTGAACACTATTGATGGGCAAAGAGGATGATTGCAAACTGCATTCACGACGTGGGGAAACCAATTTTTGGCCTCCTTGCCATATTGTCCACTCACGCTGCCAGCGGGCACAGAAAATTCCACCCTGTGTGTGGAGTAGGAAACTATTCAAATGAAGGGTAAGATGGAAAGAAAATGTTGCTCTTAAAATGTTTAACGGAACATTTCAGGATATCATTTGCTTTTGTAGTTGGCCAGTGTTAAATTGATATCAGTGCTGATGTTTTGGTCCTTCTGTAGTACTGGGAAGACTGAATCACTCTGAGTCCACTATTTGACAACAGAAACTGAGCTGACACTTAACAATTTTCTCAAAAGAATAATCCACAGCACCCTGTTTGAATTGAGCCTTGTGAAGGAACGTGCATAATTAGAATGGGCGATCTTTCATAAAGTCTAAAAATGATTTTTAACAGTTGGTAGCCTTTGGCCAAAGTGTATACCCCTGCACTCCTCCAATTCTAGCACCTTGCACAGCTCTGATTTTAATTGCTCTACCATTAGGTGTTGTGCTTTCAGCTGCCTTGGCCCTAAGCTCTGGAATTCCCTCCCTAAATGTATCCCCTTCTCTATCCCTCTCTCCTCCTTTATGCTTCTTAAATCCTACCAAGCTTTTTGACATTTGTTCTGATAGTTTCTATTACGGTTTGACATCAACTTTCCATTGATAATGCTCTGATTAAGCATCTTTGGACATTTGCTATGTTAAAGGTGCTATATAAATGCAAGTTGTTGTTTTTGAAAGTGGGAGAAATAAAGTGAGGCAAGCCCAATTAAAGGGCATAAAACACAATCTGTAGCTAAGGGAGGTGGCTTTAATGCTCCCTACTTGACAGAAGCAGGGTAGGTAGGCAGTTATAATTGCCCATGTTTACCCGCCCTGAAATGTGCAGGAGCAGACAGAGCGGTACAGAATATCACGTTAATGTGACTTATGCATGAGTGAAATCAATCTATAATTTCACTGGAACAGACACATATTGAACTGTTTGAAAACTTTTTAAAGACAAGAAAAGACACTGACTTAAGATGGCTGCCACAAGTCACCTGACATCTGGTTTTGCAAGTTGACAAGTTTCGGAAAGTTCCAGCGTGAATTACAATCTAGACATACCATGACACCCTCATGGCATTTCACACCTGCTGATGTCAAGAACTACTTCAAAATGATTTACTGAAAACTGCATGAACCTCACATTCGCATTTTGTTATGTCCATGTGAGGAGGAATAAAGATGGCTCCCCTTGTTTACCACTCCAAGTCAGACCATAACAGGGTTTTCTTGTGAATTTGCAAGGATTTAAAAGGATGAAAGAAATTTCTCAATGTTTGTGTTTAACCATTTACGTACTGTTTGTAGAGAAATGACTCTTGCAGGCTTTCTTGAGTTTTAACAGAAAAAGGGGTTAGTTTTAATTGAGTTAAAAACCCACCCAGTAAAGATGGCAAAATATTTAAAATGATAATCCCGGATGCCTTGACCTTTCACAACCCATATCCACACACAGAGAAGCAGGCAAAATATACAAGTTATATTGTAGGTAGTTACTTTCTTAAACAAATTAAAGTTCAAGGTAAGGTAAGTAAAAGGTAAAAAATTGGGAGTTCACTGTTTATGTGTCCTTTGCGGGTCATTGTGGCTGTGGCTGAAATTTTCCAGATTCACCTTTAGATTCCAGAGTTGAGTTGAAGCCCGTGTAACTACAGTTGCCGAAAGCAATTTCCTTTGAAAAACGTAATGCATCTCTTCTAGAGGTCGATGATTTTAAAACCTGAAGTTCCCTTCATTAGAAATTCACTACTCTTTGCTGGATGTTTTTAAACTGTAAGAGATAAGGCCTTGACTTGAGAGAGGAGAGAAGAGCAAGCATATTACTGCCCCTTTGGTAGGTTCTCTAGACTATTGACTGCTTCTATCTTTAGCACCTTGCATTAAAGATATTTCAAAATGCTTACTTTAATCACATGTCATTGCTCTCCCTATAATGATTTCATAAGGGGTTTGTTCATCTGATGTCTGAACCAATGATTGTTTTAGTTTCATGGCCGGATGATTAGATTCCGTAATGTCCCAGCCATCAACACTCTGAATGAATTATTATGCATATTGATGAGATAGGAAAACACCTTTCATACAACTATTGTTCTAGTAGACTTTCTATCTCCACTGGATAGGTAGTCTTATAGGAAGGTAAATTTTATGTCTAGTAAATTTCAATAGATTCCTTTGAAGTAGCTCTTGACATCTTCAGGTGTGAAATTTCAGAGATAGGTGTTGTGGCATGTTAAAATTATATTCCACTTTGGAACTTTCCAGAAACTGGTCACTGACAATACCAGATGTCAGGTGACTTGTGGCAGCCATCTTTAGTCAGTATATTTTCTTGTCTTCAAAAAGTCCCTTTTAACCAGTTCAGTAAATGTTTGATCAGCTGGTGAAATTACAGATTAATATCACCCATGCACAAGTCATATTGTCACGGCAGTTTCTATATGGCTACCTCTCAAGCGGAGACAGAAAGTCTACTAGGACAATAGCTACATGGAAAGATGTTTTTCCTGTCTCAGCAAGATGGTTAATGAATCTTTTAGAAGCTAATGTCTGGGACATTATAGGCCAGGGAATGATGGCCACAATCAGTTCAGACATCAGCTAAACAAATACCTTCTGAAATTATTATGGGGAGAGAGAGGTCAAGTGACTGAAATAACCATTTTTGAAATCTCTTTAATACAGCATGCAAGCTGCTAAAACTGCAATCTGGAAAAGCTGCCAACAAAGCAGTAATGAGCTCCCTTCTCCTCTCTTCTAAGTTAAGGCCCTATCTCTATGCCAGTTAAAAATCCAGTATAGAGATGGTGAACTTCCATTGAAAGGAACCTCAGGTGCAAAAATCATTGACTTCTAGAAAAGATGGATTGTGTTTTAAAAATAAATTATCTCTGGCAACTATAGTTTTACATTGGCTCCAACTTAAGAAATCTAAAGGCCACTCTGGAGAAAAGTCTGCTGCAGCCACAGATACCAGTAAAGAAGTCATACCAATGAACTCTCTTTTTTTTAACCTTTCAGCATTGAACTTTAATTTGGCTAAGAAACCAACTACAATATAACTTGTAAATTTTGCATGTGTGTGTGTGGGTGTGTGTGTATGGGTGGGTGTGTGTGGGTGTATGTGTGCATTCGTGTAGGTGGGTCTGTTTGTGTGTGCGAAGGTCAAGACGTGGGCTTGTCTTTTAAATATTTTTTATATTTTTACCTGGGTGGGTTTGTAACTCAATTAGGACTAACTCCTTTTTGTTTTAACCCAAGCCTGCCAGACTAGTTTCTTTGCAATCAGTACATAAATGGTTGAGCACAGACAATGGGTAAACGCCTTCATTCTTACAAATTCACAAAAAATTCTGTTACAGTCAGACTTGGAGTGGTACAATAGGGAGGTCATATTTTATGTCTTCTCACATGGCTGCAACAAGAAAGGCACCTGCCGAAAGCTGAAAGGATTATGTTTAACATGTTTTAAATTCATTCATGGGATGTGGGCTTCGCTGGCTGGGCCAGCCTTTATTGCCCATCCCTAATTGTCCTTGAGAAGGTGGTGGTGAGCTGCCTTCTTGAACTGCTGCAGTCCATGTGGTGTAGGTACACCCACAATGCTGTTAGGGAGGGGGTTCCAGGATTTTGACCCAGTGACAGTGAAGGAACGGCAATATATTTCCAAGTCAGGATGGTAAGTGGCTTGGAAGGGAACTTCCATGTGTTGGTGTTCCCATCTATCTGCTGCCCTTGTCCTTCTAGACGGTAGTGGTCATGGGTTTGGAAGATGCTATCTAAGGAACCTTGGTGAATTCCTGCAGTACATCTTGTAGATAGTACACACTGCTACTACTGTGCGTGGGTGTTGGAGGGAGTGAATGTTTGTGGATGTGGTGCCAATCAAGTGGGCTGCTTTCTCCTGGACCGTGTCAAGCTTCTTGAGTGTTGTGGGAGCTGCACTCATCCAGGCAAGTGGGGAGTATTCCATCACACTCCTGACTTGTGCCTTGTAGAAGGTGGACAGGCATTGGGGAGTCAGGAGGTGAGTAACTCATCGTAGGATTCCCAGCCTCTGACCTGCTCTTGTAGCCACAGCATTTATATGGTTCATCCAGTTCAGTTTCTGGTCAATGGTAACCCCCAGGATGTTGATAGTGGAGGATTCAGTGTTGGTAATGACATTGAACATCAAGGGGCGATGGTTAGATTCTCTCTTGATGGAGGTGGTCATTGCTTGGCACTTATGTGGCATGAATGTTACTTTCCAATTGTCAGCCCAAGCCTGGATATTGTCCAGGTCTTGCTGCATTTGGACATGGACTGCTTCAGTATCTGAGGAGTCGCGAATGGTGATGAACATTGTGCAATCATCAGTGACCTTATGATGGAAGGAAGGTCATTAATGAAGCAGCTGAGGGTGGTTGGGCCTAGGACACTACCCTGAGGAACTCCTGCAGTGATGCCCTGGAGCTGAGATGACTGACCTCCAACAACCACAACCATCTTCCTTTGTGCTAGGTATGACTCCAACCAGTGGAGAGTTTTCCCCCTGATTCCCATTGACTCCAGTTTTGTTAGGGCTCCTTGATGCCACACTCTGTCAAATGCAGCCTTGATGTCAAGGGCAGTCATTCTCACCTCACCTCTGGAGTTCAGCTCTTTTGTCTATGTTTGAACCAAGGCTGTAATGAGGTCAGGAGCTGAGTAGCCCTGGCAGAACCCAAACTGAATGTCAGTGAGCAGGTTATTGTGAAGCAAGTGCCGCTTGATAGCACTGTTGATGACCCCTTCCATCATTTTACTGATGATCGAGAGTAGACTAATGGGGCGGTAATTGGCTGGGTTGGATTTGTCCTGCTTTTTGTGTACAGGACATACCTGGGCTATTTTCCACTTAGCTGGTAGATACCAGTGTTGTAGCTGTACTGGAACAGCTTGGCTAGGGGCAAGTTCTGGAACACAAGTCTTCAGTACTATTGCCAGAATATTGTCAGGGCCAGTAGCCTTTGCAGTATCCAGTGCCTTAGGCCGCATCTTGATATCACGTGGAGTGAATTGAATTGGCTGAGGACTGGCATCTGTGATACTGGGCACCTCTGCAGGAGGCTAAGAAGGATTGTCTGCTCAGCACTTCTGACTGAAGATTGTAGCAAATGCTTCAGCCTTATCTTTTGCACTGATGTGCTAGGCTCCCTCATCATTGAAGATGGGGATATTTGTGGAGCCTCCTCCTCCAGTGAGTTGTTTAATTGCCCACCATCATTCACGACTGGATGTGGCAGAACTGCAGAGCTTAGATCTGATCTGTTGGTTGTGGGATTGCTTAGCTCTGTCTATCACTTGCTGCTTATGCTGTTTGGCACGCAAGTGGTCCTGTGTTATAACTTCATCAGGTTGACACCTCATTTTCAGGTATGCCTGGTGCTGCTCCTGGCATGTCCTCCTGCACTCTTTATTGAACCAGGGTTGATCCCCTGGCTTAATGGTAATGGTAGAGTGGGCCAACAATGTGTACATTATTTGCAAGACCTGAGAAGAGATGTGGAAGAAGATGGCACACTTTCAGGTATATGTCCAGTTAAGACTCCCCAGCAGTACCATGGCAGACAGGTCAAGACTGCAAGTCATTCACAATTACCACACATCCATGGCAAGCCCTCAAACAATTCTACATCTCTTCTTTGTACAGCTAATGCACATCTATAATTCAGCAGGTCATCCATAGCTTAGAACGGGCACATATTTAAGTCGCAGCTTACAATTGAAAGCCTTGCCACACTCACATCTTCTAAAGGCTCTACATATCATGTCATTGCAACCAAAAGTTCCTCCTAAACTGCTTGGGTATCCAGCTGTACAGCAATCCTAAATGTACCATACTGGGAACAAACAGGCCAGGCAATATCAATGATCTCTTTGAGATGTGCACGTGCACAGCAAACTGAAAGGGACCGTGCAATGTAACAAACAGGCTATACACAGGGAAGAGGAATTAAACAGAGCATTGATTGTAACATAACCTAACTACAGGATATATGCTCGCTTACAGATATAAGATGGACATATTTCGGTCATTTTATACGCTCCTACAAATTAATGGGGTTATTGCACACAAATGTATGATATTGCTCTTGTGCACAATATGCAGAGGACTAGAAAATCACAATTGTAAGGAACTGGACACCAGGTATTTAAGCCTGTTCATCTAATTTTCTCATACCCTTGTTCCTATTCTAAATCTGCACAACCAGCATAGCTGGTGGGAAAATACGCCCTTCATTGGTCAATGTTAGCTATTAGAATTATGGTAATATGTAATATGTCTGAAAGCATGAATGTCACTCAATGAGAACTCATGAAAAGAAATTGTGAGTCTGTTTAATTTTAATTGATCAAAGAAATTATGGGAACACAGTTATCATCCCTTGACAGGATCCCAGCAAGGCAACTGCAGCTCTGGCTTCGTGCATTTGGAAAATTAGGCCTGGGCTGCTGTTTTCACAAACATTATCAACTTCCACTGTAGTTGGTGCTATGGAGTTAATTTATTTTATTGGTTTTGCTATCGTACACAGTATTTGTATTTATATTTAACTCAATTTTATGTTTGAAAAATGACTTGAAATATTGCAGTGAAAATGTGCAGAAGTAGCTCATTTCAGTAGTGTTATAGTTAGAGAAAGTGAATCATAAAAAAAAATCACTATTTTTCAATTCTAATGAAGTTCCATGTACTGTGAAAGCTGCTAATTGCCACTAATTCTATGTCATAAAATATGTATTGTTAGCTTGGTGCCATGAATTTTAATTTCATGGAAAAGCATGAATTTCCATAATTGCATCTGCAACCAGTTTAAAAATATCCAGATTTCATTTTGTCCTGATTAACTTAGTTTCAGTATACTTTGCTAATATGGAATTTGCAGGAGCTATACAGTTTGCTAGCATAATTGTATGTACTTAAGTAATTTGACATACCAAATGATACACACTTTCTCTCACAGTTGCCATGGAAGTTCTGCTGTTTTGCTATTCTGTTTCTCAGTTGTTCATGAAATCAAGGAATAGGTAAGGGATGAAATTTTCAGGTGTTAGGAAGGTTGCCAAATTAAGTGACTTCAAATTTTGTTTCATGTTTCAGCTTTGCCTTACAGTTAACAGCACTACACTGCAATCTTGGTGAGCCATTACAAAGGGGGAATGAAGAACCCTGTGGTAACTGTTCATGTACTTTTGAAGCTTAAAGGCACGCCCATCTCTTTCTGGGGCAGTCTGTATTGCAGCCTTCACAATGCATTTGCACTATGGCCCATGGCACTGAGCGTGTCATGATGCATGTGCATATTGTAGTGTTAGGATGTTCGGGACTTTAAGTGTTAATGTGGGACTGGGGAAACAGCACCGCCCAAATTGTGATGTAGAGAGACACATGGGGGTAGTAGAATGTCAGAATGAGTCTGGTGGAAGCCAGCATGAAGATTGCACCTAATCAGGATTGTATCCTGTGTATATTGTTAAGAAACCTATACTTACCTTTGGAGGTCAGAAATTCAAACCTCGAGCCTCCTGTGCATGCATTGGCAGGGAACTGGCCACACATGCACGATTCGGTTATTTTTACGTTCTTCAGGCTGGAGAGCGGTCCTGCGCATCTGCGCAGAAGGGAAAAGAGAAAATGGCACAAAGAAGCAGGTCAGATGACCCTGGAAGGATCATTGTAAGAGCGTGTGCCAGGGAGCAGGACACTGGAGGGGGACAGGGAGAAGATCCCAGAGCACGGACCAGCACAGGGAGAGACCCCAAAAGGTAATCCCAGGTAAGGGATGAAGACAAGGGACAGGGATAGGTCCTGTTGAGTGAAGTTAAAGAAGGGAGCAGAGTAATAGGCTCTAAATTCAAGAAAGAGCTGCAAGGAGCAGACTTTAAGTAAAGTGGGCACGAGAGGAGCCCTGAAGATCAGAGAAGGCAGACAAAGGTTGGTGAATCCATGCTGTGGGCCACTGGGGCAGCGATACCTCTTTGGAGCAGTGGTGTTCTGCTTGGCGTGGCTGACAATCTGAAATTATGCTTGCAATGTGAAGCTTAAGTGTACTCAGAGATCCAGTGGAAATGAATTTTGGAAGATGAGATTAAAACCCTGCGAATTGAGTCTTCGTTGAAAACGTCCAAGTGGGAGTGACTTTTGGAGAACATTCCAAGGTGAGAACTTCAAGTGTGGAGATTGGAAACCTCCATGAGAAAGACAAAGTTTCAGTGAGATTGGGTGGTTCACAGTGTGACAAACATCTGGATATGTTGTTGAGAAATCCATACAATCTGCTTTGGTCGCATCTGTCATCTATTGTGTATGTACTGTGTCTGGTTCACCTATTAATTCACACGTACCTCATAATTACCCTGAATGTTAGAGCGTAAGATAGATATTATAAATTGTTTTCTTTCTGAACTTGTAAAGTTTATTTTTGTTTGTTCCAAACCCGTGGAATCTTGTGGCTTTATTCATTTAGTAAGTGTCTTGACTCTCAAACTTTATCTACTTTAAACAAAATGCTTTTAGCCACTAACTGGATCTCCTACCATGTCCCGGTGTCTGGCCAAGGATCACAGCAATATGTATATAGTAATGTGTTATTAATAAACTGTTATTGTTCAACCAAACAAGCCTCTGGCCTCTTCATGAGACAACATACAACCTTACAACACATATACTCACATAAGTTTGCTGGTCTGGGCAATTGGGTGGCACACATTTGTGGGCCGAAGGGCCTTTTTCTATGCTGTAGACCTCTATGACATCTTCTGTCATATATCTCAGTACAACATATGCTCCTTTTATATCTGGTTAAAGTAGAAAGCACTAGCAAATGCAGACCAAACGATAGGGTGGGTGATCTAAATTGAGCTTCTGTGCATGGAGGCAACGAAAGAATGAAGAATGGTCATATTGTAGGCCTTCCCCCTAAAATAGTTGCTATCATGCTTTATTTATTGTTCCTAATCTTGCTATTTGCTCACTCATTAATTTATTGAAACATAGGTATACATTGGCCTGCAGCAACATTAGACACACTATCTTGCCATCTAATCTGTATTTGAAGTGGTGTCCTATTGGCAGCATTGTAACATCTGCTATTCTTCTGATCCCCCAGGTTCCTCTGACAAATAGACCCCAGCAATGTTAATACTGGCACCAGCACTTTAAAGTTGCTCCTATCATGCTAAATGCCAGTGTTTATAAGAAGGGGATTTCAGCTACACTTCTAAGCCAATACCCCTTTGCAGGCCAAAATTGTGCAGAGTTTGGCCTGTTTGCATTGGAGGAGTCTCTCCGTTCTGATGCATGCTGATATTATGCTACAAAAGACCTTAATGGCTATGTGCTTTGCTGGATCTATCTTCAAGTCTTGTCCTTGTATTTCTCAAAGGGATCATAAGCCAAAGGCAGTGATGGATGGCCTCTAGCAGCCATTCATCCAGTCTAAATAAAAACAGAATTACCTGGAAAAACTCAGCAAGTCTGGCAGCATCGGCGGAGAAGAAATCAGTCAACGTTTCGAGCCCTCATGGCCCTTCAGCAGAACTGAAGCATAGTTTCAACAAGGGAGAAATATAAATTGGTTTAAGGTGGGTGGGGGGGAAGAGACACATTGAGGGTGTGGTGTGAGCAGTTAATCAAAAGATGTCAGAGACAAAAGGGTCAAAGAGGTGTTGAAGGTGGTGGTCTTTGTCTGAGAAAAGTGCTAATTAAGAATGCAAGACAGGATATTCAAAGTACAGCTCTAGTGGGGGTGGGGTGGAAAGACTAAAGGTTTTAGTTTTAGATTTAAAAATAATGGAAATAGGTGGGGAAAGAAGAATCTATATAAATTATTGAAAAAAAAGGCGGGTGGGGGGGGGGAAAGAAACGGGGTGGGGATGGGGGGAGGGGGAGTTTAAGATCTAAAGTTGTTGAATTCAATATTCAGCCCAGAAGGCTGTAAAGTGCCTAGTCGGAAGATGAGGTGCTGTTCCTCCAGTTTGCGTTGGGCTTCACTGGAACAATGCAGCAAGCCAAGGACAGACATGTGGGCAAGAGAACAGGGTGGAGTGTTAAAATGGCAAGCGACAGGGAGGTTTGGGTCTTTCTTGCGGACAGACCGCAGGTGTTCCGCAAAACGGTCGCCCAGTTTGCGTTTGGTCTCTCCAATGTAGAGGAGACCGCATTGGGAGCAACGAATGCAGTAGACTAAGTTAGGGGAAATGCAAGTGAAATGCTGCTTCACTTGAAAGGAGTGTTTGGGCCCTTGGACGGTGAGGAGAGAGGAAGTGAAGGGGCAGGTGTTGCATCTTCTGCGTGGGCATGGGGAGGTGCCATAAGTGGGGGTTGAGGAGTAGGGGGTGATGGAGGAGTGGACCAGGGTGTCCCGGAGGGAACGATCCCTACGGAATGCTGTCAAGGGGGGTGAAGGGAAGATGTGTTTGGTGGTGGCATCATGCTGGAGTTGGCGGAAATGGCGGAGGATGATCCTTTGAATGCGGAGGCTGGTGGGGTGATAAGTGAGGACAAGGGGGACCCTATCATGTTTCTGGGAAGGAGGAGAAGGCGTGAGGGAGGATGCGCGGGATATGGGCCGGACACGGTTGAGGGCCCTGTCAACGACCGTGGATGGAAAACCTCGGTTAAGGAAGAAGGAGGACATGTCCGAGGAGCTGTTTTTGAAGGTAGCGTCATCAGAACAGATGCGACGGAGGCGAAGGAACTGAGAGAATGGGATGGAGTCTTTACAGGAAGCGGGGTGTGAGGAGCTGTAGTCGAGGTAGCTGTGGGAGTCGGTAGGCTTGTAATGGATATTGGTGGACAGTCTATCATCAGAAATTGAGACAGAGAGGTCAAGGAAGGGAAGAGAAGTGTCAGAGATGGACCATGTGAAGATGATGGAGGGGTGGAGATTGGAAGCAAAATTAATAAATTTTTCCAGGTCCCGACGAGAGCATGAGGCAGCACCGAAGTAATCATCGATGTACCGGAGAAAGAGTTGTGGGAGGGGGCCGGAGTAGGACTGGAACAAGGAATGTTCCACATACCCCATAAAGAGACAGGCATAGCTGGGGCCCATGCGGGTACCCATAGCCACACCTTTTATTTGGAGGAAGTGAGAGGAGTTAAAGGAGAAATTGTTCAGTGTGAGAACAAGTTCAGCCAGACGGAGGAGAGTAGTGGTGGATGGGGATTGTTGGGGCCTCTGTTCAAGGAAGAAGCTAAGGGCCCTCAGACCATCCTGGTGGGGGATGGAGGTGTAGAGGGATTGGACATCCATGGTGAAGAGGAAGCGGTTGGGGCCAGGGAACTGGAAATTGTTGATGTGACGTAAGGTGTCAGAGGAATCACGGATGTAGGTGGGAAGGGACTGGACAAGGGGAGAGAGAAGGGAGTCAAGATAATGAGAAATGAGTTCCGTGGGGCAGGAACAGGCTGACACGATCGGTCTGCCAGGACAGTTCTGTTTGTGGATTTTGGGTAGGAGGTAGAAGCGGGCCGTCCGAGGTTGGGCGACTATCAAGTTGGAAGCTGTGGGAGGAAGATCTCCAGAGGAGATGAGGTCAGTGACAGTCCTGGAAACAATGGCTTGATGTTCTGTGGTGGGGTCATGGTCCAGGGAGAGGTAGGAGGAAACGTCTGCGAGTTGACGCTCAGCCTCCGCGAGGTAGAGGTCAATGCGCCAGACAACAACAGTACCACCCTTGTCAGCGGGTTTGATGACAATGTTGGGGTTGGACCTGAGAGAACGGAGTGCAGTGAGTTCAGAGAGAGACAGATTAGAATGGGTGAGAGGAGCAGAGAAATTGAGACGGCTAATGTCACGCCGAACAATTTAGCCGTCTCAATTTCTCTGCTCCTCTCACCCATTCTAATCTGTCTCTCTCTGAACTCACTGCACTCCGTTCTCTCAGGTCCAACCCCAACATTGTCATCAAACCCGCTGACAAGGGTGGTACTGTTGTTGTCTGGCGCATTGACCTCTACCTCGCGGAGGCTGAGCGTCAACTCGCAGACGTTTCCTCCTACCTCTCCCTGGACCATGACCCCACCACAGAACATCAAGCCATTGTTTCCAGGACTGTCACTGACCTCATCTCCTCTGGAGATCTTCCTCCCACAGCTTCCAACTTGATAGTCGCCCAACCTCGGACGGCCCGCTTCTACCTCCTACCCAAAATCCACAAACAGAACTGTCCTGGCAGACCGATCGTGTCAGCCTGTTCCTGCCCCACGGAACTCATTTCTCATTATCTTGACTCCCTTCTCTCTCCCCTTGTCCAGTCCCTTCCCACCTACATCCGTGATTCCTCTGACACCTTACGTCACATCAACAATTTCCAGTTCCCTGGCCCCAACCGCTTCCTCTTCACCATGGATGTCCAATCCCTCTACACCTCCATCCCCCACCAGGATGGTCTGAGGGCCCTTAGCTTCTTCCTTGAACAGAGGCCCCAACAATCCCCATCCACCACTACTCTCCTCCGTCTGGCTGAACTTGTTCTCACACTGAACAATTTCTCCTTTAACTCCTCTCACTTCCTCCAAATAAAAGGTGTGGCTATGGGTACCCGCATGGGCCCCAGCTATGCCTGTCTCTTTATGGGGTATGTGGAACATTCCTTGTTCCAGTCCTACTCCGGCCCCCTCCCACAACTCTTTCTCCGGTACATCGATGATTACTTCGGTGCTGCCTCATGCTCTCGTCGGGACCTGGAAAAATTTATTAATTTTGCTTCCAATCTCCACCCCTCCATCATCTTCACATGGTCCATCTCTGACACTTCTCTTCCCTTCCTTGACCTCTCTGTCTCAATTTCTGATGATAGACTGTCCACCAATATCCATTACAAGCCTACCGACTCCCACAGCTACCTCGACTACAGCTCCTCACACCCCGCTTCCTGTAAAGACTCCATCCCATTCTCTCAGTTCCTTCGCCTCCGTCGCATCTGTTCTGATGACGCTACCTTCAAAAACAGCTCCTCGGACATGTCCTCCTTCTTCCTTAACCGAGGTTTTCCATCCACGGTCGTTGACAGGGCCCTCAACCGTGTCCGGCCCATATCCCGCGCATCCTCCCTCACGCCTTCTCCTCCTTCCCAGAAACATGATAGGGTCCCCCTTGTCCTCACTTATCACCCCACCAGCCTCCGCATTCAAAGGATCATCCTCCGCCATTTCCGCCAACTCCAGCATGATGCCACCACCAAACACATCTTCCCTTCACCCCCCTTGACAGCATTCCGTAGGGATCGTTCCCTCCGGGACACCCTGGTCCACTCCTCCATCACCCCCTACTCCTCAACCCCCACTTATGGCACCTCCCCATGCCCACGCAGAAGATGCAACACCTGCCCCTTCACTTCCTCTCTCCTCACCGTCCAAGGGCCCAAACACTCCTTTCAAGTGAAGCAGCATTTCACTTGCATTTCCCCTAACTTAGTCTACTGCATTCGTTGCTCCCAATGCGGTCTCCTCTACATTGGAGAGACCAAACGCAAACTGGGCGACCGTTTTGCGGAACACCTGCGGTCTGTCCGCAAGAAAGACCCAAACCTCCCTGTCGCTTGCCATTTTAACACTCCACCCTGTTCTCTTGCCCACATGTCTGTCCTTGGCTTGCTGCATTGTTCCAGTGAAGCCCAACGCAAACTGGAGGAACAGCACCTCATCTTCCGACTAGGCACTTTACAGCCTTCTGGGCTGAATATTGAATTCAACAACTTTAGATCTTAAACTCCCCCTCCCCCCATCCCCACCCCGTTTCTTTCCCCCCCCCCACCCGCCTTTTTTTTCAATAATTTATATAGATTCTTCTTTCCCCACCTATTTCCATTATTTTTAAATCTAAAACTAAAACCTTTAGTCTTTCCACCCCACCCCCACTAGAGCTGTACTTTGAATATCCTGTCTTGCATTCTTAATTAGCACTTTTCTCAGACAAAGACCACCACCTTCAACACCTCTTTGACCCTTTTGTCTCTGACATCTTTTGATTAACTGCTCACACCACACCCTCAATGTGTCTCTTCCCCCCCACCCACCTTAAACCAATTTATATTTCTCCCTTGTTGAAACTATGCTTCAGTTCTGCTGAAGGGCCATGAGGGCTCGAAACGTTGACTGATTTCTTCTCCGCCGATGCTGCCAGACTTGCTGAGTTTTTCCAGGTAATTCTGTTTTTATTTTGTTTTGGATTTCCAGCATCCGCAGTAGCTTTTAGCTTTTTGTATTCATCCAGTCTTCCTGGCTTTTCTTATAAGAGCACTGCCTTTGATTGCTACAAAATTGATGAACTATGAGAGTAACCAGGGTATGAAGCATTAATATGCATGATCCTCTTCCTATTAGCTACACAAAAATGAGGTGAAAGGCTTTTTGCTCATGAACCAGGCAGTACAGGAACTAGAGGCCCATGTGGACATGTGAGTGTTGTCAATGATTCTTTGAATTTTGGGGAACCCAAGGTTCTGTTTGTTTTTTTTCCATAGGAAAGTTAATGAAATGAGCCACCTGAGGAAACATGGCCTCTGTACATTTATGGAGCACCGGCGGGATGCAGGTTGGGAGATTTGACACATATATCCAACAGTTGCTTAGAACAACCCCATAGCGAAAAATTCACTACAACTGATACCTTAAGGGCTGCTGATCATGCAATGCTTGTCAGTTCCAGGCCTGGCTGCAGTTCTGTCATAGCCTCCTTTGGTCATTGCATTCTCTTAAGACACATCTGCTCAGGCAAATACAAGGAGCTTTGAATTGTCAGTTATAAATATGGGCTGTCAGACAAATAAGTCCTTATTGATTGTAGATAAACCTGTGATTCATGTCTCTTCTGACCGCGCACTTAGTCCTCAGAAACCCAAAGAGGCACAGAGATGCCCAGCGGGACAGCATGCTTATGATTTCTTCATTTTCTCCATGTAGGATCCTTGATTATTTGAGGGTTGCTGAAGCACAGCTTATGCTGTGATTTTTGCTCCAGGGAAGGGCCAGGAGGCAGGCCCTAAGCTGACTTCAGATGTAGTGGGGATTGAACCCTGTGCTGTTGGCAATATTTTGAACAACATGCTAGCTGTCTAGCCACCTAAGATCTGAGCTAACCAGCCCCCACAGCCAGTTATGGTTAGGCAGCATAAAAGTATTGCTTAACATTCACAAATGAAAGATTGGGAGCAGCTTTACAAGCCTGCAAATATGTATGGTACATCAAATGACAACAGAACAACGACCAAGGAGTGTATTCGCCAGTCAAATTACAGCCTCCTTTGGGCAATTAGCAAGTTGAATGTTCTTTAAGAACAGAAACTTCACTTGATCGTAGGATTTAATTATGCAGAGCATATTTTAAATAAACATTATAATTGTAGGTTTGGTCAGGCACCATAGGGTCAGGACTTCATGATCATTTTCTTGGGGGCCATAACAAGACTTGCGCTGCCTAGTGTACAGCCCCTTTATGCTACAAGCACTATTCCACTGCATTATTGTGTGCTGTGTGTAATGACTGTGCAGCACGCCTCAGAACTTGGTGGCAGATAATGCAGGCTGCCTGCGGCTAATTCAATATAATGCTATAACTACCAGCAGGGCATTATCGACACCTCTATAGATAATACAGAGTAAATACTTAATGAAGATATTTTGTAATAAATAATGTCTGTAAGTTAATGGATGCCATTAGCAGAACATTGATTTCCAGTGAACATGAAATCTGACATGAACTAACAACACTTCTTACAGACAGGATGATGGGTCATGATAATGGGAAAAGCTCTGCTTGGTTCTTAATTTCTACCATGACTTAATTAGAGTTTTAAGCCTGTAAATGAGGTGTCAGCGTTCGCATAAGTGCAGGGCACGGAGATGGAACCCAAGCAGGGTACTGAGTGTTGAGCCAGGCCAGCACCACACGACAGGCAAACTGCATTGCTGCTCTCTGGGGAGGGTAGCCTGGAGTGCCACACGAGACAATCTTCTCCCGTCCACCTCATGCAGTAGTGTGTTCACTTTGCAGGCTATTAACCAGTTGAGCTGCTCTATCACGTATCCTGGGACAATGGTGTGGCTTTCCTTGAGGTTATGTGGACGGTGGTGCAGGGATGGGGGGTGCGAAATTTTCTCCTATTCTGCTGCTGTAGATTCAGCAGAAGAAACCTGACATCCTACAGTAAGAATAATGTTTGGATAATTAAGTAGTTATACAATCCACATTCTCATATACTTATAAAAGCCATCTGGTAATTGTTCATCAATCAAGGTATATTAAATATTCTAGCCCAAGCTCTTAAAGCAGAGCTTAATTGTTGTATTATTAAAAATATAAATCAATACGATTTTTTACAGTGGTATGCTTTATAGGATTGATTTTGCAATCCTGGTAAAGTAGTACCAGGAATGGCTAGCTGCTAGCACAAAGCTGGCCAAAAGCATATTGAGCTGACTGCCTGCAATTCCCGCATGTCTGCTCAGTATGTGAATAATTATTGTAAGTTCTCAGCGCAGCTTTGGTCTCGTGCCAGGAGCACACCTCATGATGAATGTTAGAAATCTGGCCAGCAGCTCAAATTTAAAGAAAAGCACCTGCTTAAAGGCAAATTGCCAGATATGGGGCAAATATTTAGAAGGTTCAAAATTGTGTTGGCATCCTTCCATCTATGAAAGACCATGGACCACAGTCCAGTTAGGTGAGGGGTCTTCATTTGGTGCACCTTTGCTGATGGTTGTGAAGGTCGACCCTTGAGAGGCAGGTTTTACTACACGTGTCGCACACGAAGCTGCCAAGTGAAGTTGTGGGCTGCTGTTGTTTGCATTGACACCTGTTGCCAAGCCGCTGTAGTGTGATAGTGCATGCCAGACCATAGGAGGTGTCACCATCTCCCTCTTTCGCCAGCTAGTGACTCCCAGGTCCAATAGTTGATGTTTAGGGTCTTCAAGATCCTTGAAGTAGAGTCTTGGGAGCTTGACTGGTGGTCTGGCTCCAGCTACCTCACCGTACAGGAAGTCCTTGGGTATGCGACTGTCTTTTGCCCTGTGGAATTGCCTGATTCACCTAAGCCGCCTCTGTTTGATTAATGCCAACACACTTGGGAGCCCTGTCTTTGAGAGGACAGCCACATTCATGACTTTGGCCTGCCAGGAGATACCTTTAATGCATTGCAGGCAGCAGTGATAGCAATTATTAAGCTTCCTTTCCTGGTAGCTGTAAGTTGTCCATGTTTCACAGCCATACAGCAATGTACTAGTGCAAAGGATCAGCTTGGTGTTAAAAAAAGGTTCAAAATAGATTTAAAATATTTGTCATCCTCAACCAAGGCTGTTGGATGGGTGGATAAAAGAGCCAGCCCAAAAATAAAGTGAATGAAAACCAAATGTGAAGGCACAAAATGGAGCTTGTGCGCAGGTGATAGAGTGGTGTTGCACCTAGGCCCCTGTTTGATGTTTGACTGCAATGATGTTCCTGCTGCATGAGCAGTGTAACATGCCTGTCAGGAGTTGAAAGTTTGGCTCAGAAGTCTCCTTTATCTCTTGGGCCTCAGGACAGAATTTGAAGAAAATGTCACACCTGACGGAAGGTGGCAAGGTAGAACTGCTGAACAGTGTGATTTATCAGGTCAGAAATCCAAGATTTTGCCCACCAACTTGTTCCCCATTTTCTGCACACTTATGGTAAGTCCTCACATAACCTCTTTCATTGCATCTTATTCCCACTTATATTTCAGCAAGGAATTTTCGCTTCTGAGAAAATTTCCGACTCCGCAAAGCAGACTGAGAAAAAGTACCCCGAATGGTCTGATTTTTGTTCTGGGAGGGGGAGGGGGCATAGGTGCTAAATGTGGTCTGGCTCAGCATCCCCAAAAAGAGTTCAGAGGGTCACAGGGCCTGCTGGGTGCTAAGGCGAGCAGGTTAAAAGGCCCACCTCAGTGCTCCAGAACTTCTTCCCAGTTGTTAAAAAAAAAGCAATAAAACCAAAATCAGCACTCAAAATCTCACCCCTTACAACTTCTTACCCCCCACATACTCCAAAAGCCCATCCATGCCACCTCATAGCCCCCACTCACCCCATAGCTTCTCGTACCCTCCATGCCAACCTATGCCCCTCTACCCACCTCCCATGGCCCCTCAATCTCTCCATGCAACCTACACCCCTTTACCCATCCCGGTGGCCCCTCATACCCTCCATGCCAACTTGTAGTGCCCACCCACCCTATGGCACTTTATAGTCCTATGCAAATCTATTAACTCTTGCCAATGCATGACCCTGCCCACCATTCTTTGCCCTTATACCCTCCATGTCAACTCACCAATTATCTACCATGGACAAACCTCAGGAGCCATGATGAGATGAAATAAAGGAAGGTTTTAAGTGTATATTGCTATACTATTTAAAAGTAAACATTCACATTCATAAAAAAAAACATACATTTAAATTCCTTCAAGTGCTTACTCACTAATAAAAATAAATGTTTCCTTCAAGTGCTTAATTCCTAATAAAAATAAATGTTTCCTTCAAGTGCTTAATTCCTAATAAAAATAAATGTTTCCTTCAAATACTTAATCCCTTAAGAAAATCACACAGCCCCACATCAAAGACAACAAATCTCTTTATAAGCACTTGGAGCTGTCAATCAAACTGAATTTACAGGTCCACCACTGTGATAAAAATAGATTGTGGAAGCAATCAAGCAGCATTAATCCTATAATGATAACCCACGGGCTCATATCAACAGATGGCGAGGTAAAATTGTAAGCAGGGTTACAGCAGGTTGCTTTTTCTTCAAAAATTTAAAGGGCTTGGGGATTTTAATAACTTGACAGCTTGACAGTTCTACAGGGTTTATCCACTTTTTATGCACATTCATGTCTACTCTTAAGAATCCAAAAGGACACCTTACCTCTCCCAAAGGGAATTTTACCATTACCAAAGGGGGGGCACCTTACCCTTCCCTAAGGGCACTTGACTTCTCCCAAAAGGGTACCTGGCCTCTCCAAAAGGGTATTTTACCCCTCCTAATAACTCCCACAGCTTTAGACATTTCCTCAAATGTCTAAAGCCCATGAGTCATGGGGCAGAATTTTATGCCTCGCTGGTGGGCGCACACCCGACCCAATCGGGCATAAAATAACGCAAGGATATGTTGGGCAAACATCCCTACGTCATCCTGCATGCGCGCAACCTTTAGGTCAGCAGGCGTGCGCAGGAATCAGAACCATGCCCACCATCAATTAAGAGGCCACTTGAGGCCATTAAAAACCCAATTGAACCTGGTTTTACGTTGCCTGTGCAATTTCACAATCATCGCACAGGCAACATGGGCAGGCGGGTAGCCCACATTTTTCAAAACCTCATCCAGGTGTGGGATAAAAAGAGTCAGCAGCTTTGCCAGTGTGAGTAGTGAGGAGTTTAGGAGATAATTTGCTGCTGGTTGCTTATTTGAACATGATAGCTTCATCTCTATTCAGAGCTTCATTCTTAACATGTCTAGGTTTCATTTCAGGACTCATTGGTGTCTCCAAGCACCCCGGAGGATTTTGACCACGTGGACCCTTCCAGGTATCAGACAGCCTTCTGTCACCCTAGAAAGGGTGATTGTGGTCTCTGCTGGAGGCACCTCCTCTGAGCAGGAAGAGAGGGGCAGAAGGGGGAGGTGTCCCAATGCAACTTCCAGGGGAGTGACCTGTGGGAGGAGAGGCGCAGTCAAAAGGGGTGCAGGGTCAGCAGGTAGTCCAAGGCGGAAGGGGCCGCAGAAGACAGCACTATCCTGCTGCCAGGGTTTACAGGCGGGGATGCATCTATCTCACTATGTCAGAGGCGCAATGCCGAAGGAGGCTTCACCTCTCCAGGGAGACTGTGACCCCATTTGTCGTATGATTGAGCCTGAGATCACTTCCAATTGTGTGGGTGGAAATCCCATGCCAGAGGCTCTGAAGGTCACAATGGCCCTCAGCTTCCTTGCCTCTGGCTCTTTCTGGGGGTCAGTGGGGGATCTTTATGGATTGTCCCAATCAGCTGTCCACAGGTGCTCTGGCGACAGAAGCTCTGTTCAGGCGGATAATTACATTTATTCATTTCCGCATGGACGAGGCCAGCCAGGCTGAGTGTGCCAGAGGGTTTGTAGCGATTGCTGGGTTCCCCCGTATCCAGGGTGCCATCGACTGCACACATGTGGCCATCAAGGCACCAGCGGGTCAGCCCGGTGCCTTCGTCAACAGGAAGGGATTCCACTCCATGAACGTGCAGATAGTGTGTGACCACGGGATGCAGATTCTGCAAGTCTGTGCACGGTACCCTGGCAGCTCCCATGATGCTTACATCCTGAGACACTCCCAGGTGCCGAGGCTCTTCAGTGCTCCAGCCTGGCTGGATGGATGGCTGCTGGGTGACAAGGATTATCCGTTGAAAAGATGGCTTATGACACCTCTCTGTCACCCAAGAACAGAGGCAGAGTAGCGTTATAATAGGAGTCATGCCTCCACAAGGGCGGTGATAGAGAGAACCATAGGTCTTCTTAAAATGCGCTTCCAGTGCCTGGACTGTTCAGGGGGAGCATTACAATACCCCTCAGAGCGGGTGTCACTGATAGTGGTTTCATGCTGCGCTCTCCATAATCTTGCTCTGATGCAGCTCCACAGGCCACGGAGGATGAATCCAGTAATGAATCAGAAGAGGAGCATGGTGAGGAGAACGCTGAGGGCGTGGAGGCAGATCTTTGTGTCCTTCAGGGAGGCGGGGACATCAGGAACACCTTGATCCAACCCTCCTTCAGCTCGGCTGCCAAAGATCTGCTTCCACCTCGTGCCAGGGCTGCTGCCTCCATCCCGGATGTCTGATATGACCCTTTCTTTTGAACCCAAAGTCCACTCAGTGCCTGTGCAATAAGGTTTCGAGTCACCCTTGTCCAGTATAACAGACTGGCATACCCTGCACCAAAAAAGTAAAGTGGTGAAGCATATTCAGGCCATTTCGACAAAAACAATATTGATCTCATTTTGACAATCCAAACAAATTAACAGAACCTTCTCTGGTCTTCATTCCCAGACCAGTAAACAAAAACAAAACATTACACAACAGAAGATCAACTGTGACCTGTCCCTCTTGTGCTCATGGTGCCTTTAATTTACGTTTGCGAGTGCTAAGTCTTGGTTTCCACCCCCCCGTACCTCGCTGGCACCGGCATTGGAGACAGCAGCTGACTCTGCTGTCTTCTTGGCCTTGATGACCTAGGTGGTCGTCCTCTGGCCAGTGAAGCCTGTGCTGGCCCCACCTGGGAGGGAGTGGCCAGTGCCATGACTGGCATCCCCCCTGTTGCCGCAGCCTCATTGGATGTCACGGTCACTGACAGAGAGGCGGAAGAGATGCTGTTGTCATCCAGAGCGCCCTGAGAAGAGCCCACAGAGACGACAGGCAGTTCATGCTCCAACGTGAAATCACTCTGGACCTCCCTGCTCACCATTGATGGATGGGCACCTAGCTGGGATACTGGATGCCTCATCCATCTCCCACACTGACACTGACCACCTGAGGTCATTGCCTGTGTGAGGATTTGTAGGTCCGAGAGCAACCACTCAGACCCTGATTTGAGGAATCTTTGAACCCCTGAGGAACCCCTGGAGCTGCCTCTCCATGAGAGTCACCAATCTCTCAACGGAGGAGGCAGTGTGCTCGGCCATAAGGGTCAATGCAGTGATTATCCTCCGCATGGATTCCTCCGCAACTCCATCACATGGCACGCATACCCTCATGGATCTCCGCCAGACCCTCCCACACATCGCGCTGGACATCCAGCATCTGCCACCTAATGGACAACTCCAAAGTCTCATCATCTGTCTTCAACTCAGCATTAGAACCATAGAAAAGTTACAGCACAGAAGGAGGCCATTCAGCCCATCTTGTCCATGCCAGCCCGAGGACACCCAGGTGCCCTTTCTAATCCCACCTTCCTGCACCCGGCCCATAGCCCTGCAGCTTACAGCACTTAAGGTGCAAATCCAGGTACTTTTTAAAAGAGTTTAGAGTTTCTGCCTCTACCACCAACTTGGGCAGTGAATTCCAGACACCCACTACCCTCTGCATAAAAAGTTCTTCCTCATGCACCCCCTACACCTTCTGCCACTTATCTTGAATCTATGTCCCCTGGTTCTAGAATTCTCCAGCAACTCCGACTGCCGGTGCCCTGGGCACTCTCTGCCTCCATCTGCTCCTCAATAGAGTGTGAAGTGCCCTCACTGCTATGCTCTGACAGTCTAGCCAAAGATCTAATGCCCACTGAGATGCTGGTATTTATGTTGGTGCCTTGTTCAGAGAGCGGGTGTGACGTTGGTGCATTCCTCTGGCATGAAGGGTGGCACTTTGGGGCCCTGTGATTGAGTGCGTGCTGGCGAATCTAAGGGAGAACAATGACATGTCATTATTTAAAGTCATTACACTGTCACTGTGCATGCCAGGCACTCTGGTGAGACAATGGAGACCTGCATCATGGCACCATCGTCTTTCAGCCATCAACGGGGAATCCAATCTTGAGGCTCCCACCAACGATGAGGCTACCCAAGAATGTTTGGTCCATCCAAAACTCTCACCTCTGTGCGCTGCACTCTTACCTTCGTCTGCCACCCCAGCCTCTCTGCGGCTGGTTGACCGAGGTGTGTGACGCCTCTCCAGCTCCAAGGTATCCTGCTCGAATTTGGTTAGGATTAGGAGCTTTGCCGGGCCTCCGCCTGTCCGTAACCTCTCAATGTTGTTATGGCTCCTCTTATCCTGAAAGGACAGAGGAGCATTGATTAGTCCACTCTCTACCTGCAGCGCCATTACAGCCTGGCCAACCCCAGCTGAGGAACACCTGGCAGGGCACATCCGAGTCGTGGCCCTCGAGCCGCAAGGCACTCAGTCCAAGCAGCCAGGGCTGTTTGAAGGCAATTGCGCTTTTACATGTGAAGCTGCCTCCGTGAACCATGGATGGGCAAACTACAGCCCGTCCTCATTCCGCCTTGGTGAAAATGATGTGTGCTGGTTTTGTTCAGCGTTGTGGGGTCGGGCCGGTGGGGTGGGGTCTGCCGGCATTGGCGCCATTTTGGCTAAGATGCAGGCCCTTCCATCTTTGTGAAAATTCAAATTGTAATGTACAATTGATGGCCTTGCCATATTTTCCAAGGATTTCACAGATCTAATCATTGTAAAACACGGTGTTACCTATTGGTTGGCCTCTCACCTTGGTGTAGGCCTACTACTGTGTATGTTTTCCTTCAACCTACATATCAAGATTACAACACCGCTTGCATGACAAAATGGCACTTAATTCAAGGGAACAAATTCCACAGGGAGAACATCGGACACAAATCTTAAGACACTAGTCTCTCTTGGAGAAGGGCACCCTGCTGTCACAAAGCATGGAAGGAATGGGGAAAGGTGAAGCAATAAGCCTTCACCAGGTTCAGGGTTAGTACCATCTTGTTCTTATTTCTTGTTCCTCTACTCGCACACCCTCACACAGCATACACACCATGCAAAGAGGCGTTTGAAGGTTTACCTGGGAGTCAGCTTTCTAACCCTTGTGCCATTTCTACTACAGTCAGTCTGGAAGGGTGTTGCCACAGCACAAAGGCATCCTGTATCCCTCTCACTGAAGGTGGCAAGAATTAACCCAGCTACACATATCTGAAGGAATGTATTAAGTGAAAATTACAAGGTAGCACTGGTTGAGGCAGCGTCGGAGCAAGTGGCGGCAGCAGAGGAGGAGCAAGAACTGCTGGCAAGATGGTCACGTGGATGCCAGCTGCAATACTTTGTACTCTTCACACAAATGAGTTCTTTTTTTATATTCATCTCATGTCTTCTTTCCACAGGAATTAAGATGAAAATGTCACTGCTTAAAGCATCTTTGGACAGTCGACTCGTTGATTTGCCATTTGACACAGGTGGTGTCTAGAAGGGATTTGCTCACATAAAATTTTAACCTTATACTGGCTTTCACAGAAAGGGGAGAGTTTTACCTTTGGTACACATTGTCCGCACTTCTCCTGCCTTACAACCACCTGAGATCTCTGATCCCCTTCAATTCTGGCCTCTTACACAACTCCTATTTTAATCACTCTGCCATTGGTGGCTGTACTTTCAGCTACTGAGGCCCTAAGTTCTGGAATTCTATCCCCCAGCCTCTCAACCTCTCTAGCATCTCTCCTCCTTTAAAACTCTCATTATAACCTAGATCTTTGACCAAACATTCCCTAACATGTCTCAGTGTTAAATTTAGTTTGATAACGCTTCTGTGAAGTGTCTTGGGATGATTTACTACATTAAAGGCGCTTTATAAATGCAAGTTACTGTTGTTGTTGCACATTGGCTTCTAGGAGATGGTGTAGCTCAGTCACAGCCTCCCCTGTGAGTTGGAGATGGCTGTGGCTGGTGTAATCTGAGATGCCCAGATAGACCCAGCTGGATCTTTGAATGCACATCTTGGGATAAGGATCGGTGTGTGCAAAGACCTAATGTGTAATTACACCTGTCTATCCTGTCTCCTCAGGAATTCATCTTCCTCTTCAATAATGCCATTGGAATGACCAGAATTTTACGCCTCCCCAATCCCGGGAGTGGTGCCTTGCCTGTCATCTTCCTGCCACAGCTGGTATTTCAGCAGCAGCAGATGGGTGTTTTAGCATCTGGGGAGGTCATCCAGTCAAACCTGGCCTCCTTGTGGGCTCAGGGTGGGGACAGGTCCCTCCTCATCAGGCCTTCTGTTATCATGATCGACCCCTTCCCCCCACCCTTCCCCCCACCCTTTGTCAAGGCCTGCCTGATTGGCTCCGGTGATCCCTGACCCCACTTACCTCTACTCTGGTCCTCCTTGATAGCTGCGGCTCTGGGGGCTGCTGCAGTACCAGCAGTGGCCATTGTTCCCAATGGCACTGTTGGGACTAAAGAGCCACTGGCCCTCTGATTCGCAGGCAGCTCTTGGAGGCAGGGCACCTGCATCAACAGGGAGGAAGCCATGGCTTCAGGCAACTAATTGTGTGTAAAACATACGGTCGTGGCTTTCAGGCTGGGGGAGGTGGGCTTGTCTTTGAATTTCTGCAAGTAGCACCACCTCCACATAAAATTCCTGCTCTTGTTTGCTGTCAGTGATATTACAGTTATAAGGAAAACATGAAGGAAAAGATGTGGTAAATAAAAATCTTGCAATGTAAAGCTAATTACTTATCTATCAGGAAGTAATGTGCACATTAAAATACAGATGAAATAATCTCATGTTACACAACTCACAGCCTCCTACATAAAAATTTAATTCCTGCTCATTGTATCGGACCTCCCTGCTCATGCATTGCCTTTGCATGAAGTGGACTCAATGAGTCAAGAACATTTTCTTATTTTTGCTTTTCTTTTCTTAAGTAAATAATGTTTTAAGTCGATTATACTTTTAATATGAACGACAGAAGTTGCCAATTATCATTAACAGTAATATTCACTTTTTGCTTGAATGGAAAAAGTGATGGGGCCAAAGGTCTGTGGCCTTGCCAGTGCACACCTGCTGTAATGCAGCACAACTCAGTGAGAGATTAGGCCAGGATGCAGATTTGTCAGATCCCAGTCTTATGTCAGGGATTCCCAGTAAAGACTAACGCCTCTGTTGTTTTTTTTCAGAGTATTAGCAGCTACTGATTGGTGGTTGTGGTATCCACGTAAGAATTCAAGTCTGACTAGTTGCCTGGACTCCCAAAGTGTGGTGGATTATAATCTAAACCCCTTGTTGGAATAATCCCAGACCAGGTGTACCTCTCAGAGGCTTCTCCTCAACTTTAGGTTGAGGAAGAGTGATCTCAAAGATGCTAAATGAGTCTGAAGGATCTATCAGTCTAAATTTTAACCAGATTATATTAGCCTGGATATTATTAGGCTCTGGGAATAATTCCTCAGTAATGTAACCACTCCCCTTCCGCACCCCCCGCACATACCAAGGAAGGTATGGAGTCAAGTTCATGAGTTAGCGATACAGAAGGCTATGTGATACAATATAAATTAGAAACCATATCGATGTCTATTAAAGAACTGAATATGCAATTCACAGTGTGGTGAAAACAAGCCAAGATAACGTTAAAGCACTCTAGGGAAAGAGAGAAAATGCAACCTTATTTCTAGTAAAGAATCCAGTTTTTAAATTCAATTATTGTTACGGTAAAACATTTTAAGTGAGGTATCCATCAATTATTAAGGGTACATTTACTTTAATCTCTGAGTTGGTGAGATGACTCTCTCCCAGCCACGTTGAGAATTATTGTCACTGAACCCCAATAGCCATACCTTTACTGTGAGGGATGCTCGAACAAATTCAGCAAATCTAAAATTCCTACGTGTGGTCTCAATATTTATAATGTTTCTTGACGCTGCATAATTAATTTCTTACATAAGGGGGCGGTATCTTAAACGTAATTAAGTTCAGCATTTTTATGTCCCAAATAAGGTTTGTATCACTGTTAATTTCTAAATAAATTCAGCCCTCTTTGATTTCTAAGGAAGCTTATATAACTGTTAATTTCCAGGTAAGGTCAGTCCCTCGTCAATGCTAAGGAAGCCAGGCTGCGAGGGCTCATGATGGCCAATTTTCATTAGTCATCTGGTTGTGTTTTAAGATTATAATGCAGCCTTTGGATTGGGTTAGCTTTGTAAAAAAAATTCTGTTGATTGTGGTTTAGGGCTATCAGTGCAAAGTCATCAAATGCCACGTGTGGGGCCTTCCTGACAGTTTGCAAAAGAAAAAGGTTTCCCTCTGTGCTTATAGCCCTTCATTATGGCCAGATTTCTTCACAGAAATTCCTTCACAAAAGAAGAAGCAATTTTTTGATTTGGATTTCACCCACTTTACAAAGGGGCACGAGTCCCTATCATTTATATTCTAATTAGGAAACGTTCCCCTGACGCTTTAAGCATTCGGTTGTGGATCTCTCTTATCTCTTATTGCTGTAAGTGGCTAGTTCTTTCATGCAGAGGCGCATGGCTATTTAACCTTTAAAAAAAAATGAACCCTTTTTAATTTCTTGAGTTTTCATCACTCTTGTAATCTTATAGTCCCTCCTTATGGCCAGATTTCTTCACAGAGATTCCTTCACAAAAGAAGAAGCAATTTTTTTGTTTTGGATTTCACCCACCTTACAAAGGGGTACAAGTCCCTCCCATTTGTATGCTAATTATGGGACCTTCCCTTCACTCTTTAAGCATTTGGCAGGGTCAGTGCTTGTAGTTCCAGGTAGACATATGCCAACTCACGCTGCTACGTGCTCCTTCCCAAGGACCTTTGGTCCCCATAATTGATTAATATGACTATTAAAACACAATATTGTAATTGTTGCTCTGTTATGATAATATTTTAAAATCAATATTATTGTATGATTTAAAAAATCATGATGTGACATTCTTGCGTATTCAGCTTGATGAATTAATGGTTATCTGGTGTGTACACTCGTCAGATCATTTTATACTCCAAAGCTCCCTGTAGTATATCCTCCATGTACTGTGAAATTTGAAACATTTGGCAGTCTCTGAAGCATGTTGCAACAAGAGATCAACTGTTTAATAATATTTGCAGTTGATCAAGAGTTACATGTGCTCCATATGATGGCAGTGTTGAAACATGCAAACAGTGCAATGAGAAAGGCTATGATAAATTGAAGGAGCTTGGGATTATAGTGGGACCAGTTTCACTCGGCTGAGGGCTTTCTGCTCCAGTGAGAGTTTAAAGGGACTGGTGACTTCTGAAAAAGGAGGAACTATGGAATCCTAGGGGGAGAAATTGGATATCCATGTGCCTGAAGAATGAAATTGGTTCAATGGGGGTGGGGGGAGGTTCAAAATCAAGTTGTAATGCCTCGCACCCATTTGATCTTGGGTGTCTCACGTGAAATTGAATCAGGTAATTTTTAGTCATCTACCTGAAACAGGCTTATTTGCTTATTCAAATTAGGGTCCTCTGGACCTAAAGACCCAGTATCATTTAACTTATTTGTATTTTGCAGAGTTGGAAGCAGCAGATACTCCTTCTGCCTCTGCAGAATACTGACGGTCTGGACATGGCCCTTCTCAACATCATGTACTCCCTCCACCCTATCTCACAAGGCATTTCTGAGAGCTGCTACTGGTGTTGCAACTGTCATTGGTAACAGTGAGCTGCTTCTGGACATTCATGGAGTACTGACAAGTTAATTTTAGTCTATTCTTTCATGGCAAGGGCAGCATTTGAACTCAGTGACTTGTTAGGCAGTTAACATTACTGTGGATCTGGAGTCACCTGTAGGCCAGGCCAGGTAAGGATATTACTGAAGCAGATGGGTTTTTACAACAATTAATGATAGTTTCATAGTCACCATTACTGAGACTAGCTTTCAATTCCAGATTTTATTAACTCCACTAGCTGCCACAGCTATGTCCCCAGAGCCTGGGCTGCTGAATTACCAGTTCAATGACATAACCACTATGCCACCATCTCCCCAGGTTGGCAAGCAAACATGAGATCCATTGCCTTGTTTGGCACAGGCTTCACACTGACACTGACCTGTGCCAGTGAGCTTCACTTTGCTGACTTTCCAGCTATTTCAAGCACAAGTCTTGCTTCTAACCCCTTTCCTCATTTCACCACACATACTATACGCAAAGAGTTGACAAATGCCTCTGGATTATATCAACACATCATTTTCTGATAATGTTACCTTAATGAAGATTATACTTGGATATTCTGAATATTCTCCCCACAAAAGTTATCCCATAAAAAGTTTTGGAATAAAGATCATTAAGGCATAGACCATGTTTACACTGCCTGGGTGTACAATGTGATATAGGTTTGTTTAAACTCTAACTACAAAGCATAACATTCTATATTCTCATTTTCCTAACAGTAACTTCAGAGTCAATAGCAGGAAAATCTGTCTTAAGATAGTGTTGACATGCACATAGGAAAATAAGCTGCCAAATGTAATGGCCAATTGAGTAAGGTATTTTTTTGCAAAATATTAATGATATTTAAATAAATATATTGCTATTACACAAAAAATGTACAGCTCTAGATTCCAGAGATTGAAGCCAAATACAGCAGGATTATTTGAATGCCCTTTGAAAGTGCTCACTTGCCATTACGCTGGTAGAAGTGTACTGAATGAAGCCCTAATATGTTTTTGTATGGCATGAGAGAAGTATATAAAGGGTTATTCTGTAACTTGGTATCCGCAGTGAGAAAACACCTTGGGAAATCACAGACACACTCAGTCTGTGATTTTCTATTTATTCATTTTAATGGACCAGAAATCATGGCTGTGCACCCATAGTTTCCCAGGGTACACTCTCTACTGGGAGCATAGAATCATTTCTACAATACAACCTATTCAGCAAACTCTCACCAGTCTGCAAGGAAATACATTTTCATAATGCAGTTGAAAATTGCATACTGAAATATCGAGAAGTGCACATCTATACTGAACATGGAAATGAAATTTTAAAGCAAGGAAGGTTATTATAAAATCCATTTAACCATAATATGTGTCTTTTAAGGAAACATAGGGCAGAATTTTCAATTCGGTGGGCAGGTGCGGTTGGTGCGTCTGGGGTCGGCTGGGGAACGGACTGTCGACCGCCGATTGGCCCCCGACTGCAAATTTGTGCTGGCTGGTTAATTGATGGCTAGCCAGCATAAGGCGCACACTGAAAGGCTCAGCACTTCCGGGGTGGGGGCAGGAGAAGAACAAGCGCTGAAGTCAGCATGGGAGCGTGTGAGCGCTCACAAAGATCCCTGAAGGCAGAGAGCTGCCTTAGGGAGCTGAAGACCTGAACAACCTAAAATAAAGGTAACCGAAACTGGAAAAAAGTGTCCAAGCTTCATAATCAGTCACCTGAAAATGTAGGTAATGAAAATGCTGTCCAGAGAAAATTATTTTAATTTTAATTTATCACGGAAACCTCATATCGCCCGTGGATGAGGTTTCCTGAAAAATGCAAAGGCCGCCTGGCCTATTTGCCCACCCGCCAACCATAACGTTGGACGGGCAATAAAAAATCTCTGTTAATTGCACCATCAATGTGCTTAATTGCCCTCTTAATTGTCGGCTGGCGTGCTTCCAAGTTTAGCGCACGCCTGCTGACCGGAATATCGCGTGAGTGTGTGATGATGTCGGGCGCTTATCTGATGTCATCATGCGTTATTTCACACTCAAACGTGCCCGTCCGCTCAGCAAAAAATTCCGCCCATAGATTCCACAGGCTTGTGCTTTGCCATGTCACATTATAGGGTTTCTTCCATGATCTAGTGCTCCAAGTAGATTGAAAGTTTCAAGTTGTGTGCTGCACCCAATTGCAGAATCACCATTTATATTTTCATGCAATTAAATGTTGGTATTGTTTCTCCACCTGGATTCACTGTCCATCAGAATTCCTGCTCTAACCTGCCCTTTGGGCATTCTGGTCACGACTTCAGATAACAAGGACTGAAAACTCCTACATTACGTCTGGGTGGAGTGTAGTTTGAAGTTTATACTTATATTAGAATGCCAATGGACATAAATGCTTAATGTGAGGACTTTTCTTAAATTCATTTTGAGGATACAAATGTTGTGGGCAAGGCCAGCGTCTATTGCCCACCTCTAGTGACAATTGACAACGTAATGGTGAGCTGCCTTCTTGAAGTGCTGCAGTCTGTGTGGCGAAGGTTCTCCCACAGTGCTGTTAGAGAGGAAGTTCCAGGATTTTGACCCAATGTCCCTGAAGGAATGGCCAAATCAATATGGTCTATGACTTGGAGGGGATATTAGACATGGTAATGATGTTCCAATGCACCTGTTGCCCTTGTCTTTCTAGGTGGTGGAGGTCATAAGTGTAGGAGGCTTTGTTGAAGAAACCTTGCTTCTTGTAAATGGCCGTCCTGGTATGCCAGTTTAGGATAGTTGTTTAACATGGTGAATTTTCTATCCATTTAAGTCAACTTTATTCTTGGATAGCTTTGAACTTCTTAAATTTTCTCAATGGATTCATGGGTAAATACTTCACTCAGTGTGAATCATAAAGACCAATACATGCTAAATTTAATGCCTAGTTTGTTCTAAGTTTGTTGATTAGTTACAGTAGTATTTTACCATGGGATCCTGTTGGCCAAACTAAAGAGATCACAATTAATAAATTAAATGTCATACAATCATTGCAAAGACGATACAAATGTAAAATATAAAAATCACTGTAGTTGTAAATGTGTGAAGACTGAAATGAATAATATGTGAATAATTGAATAAACTAGTCCTAATTACAAGCAAGCTGCTAAGTAAATGACCATTAAATGGAAAAGCCTGAATGTGTGGGAATGATTATACACAAGATGCTGAAGTGGTTTTTAATCATCTGAATGTTGAGATTGAATTACTGCCTCTGTGACCCATTTAATATTTTTAATATTTTCTTCTGATGAAAAATACATTTTGTGAGTAGTATCATGGATTAGATTAATTAGTTATAATAATTTAGTAAGGCACAGAACAACAACCATTATATGGAAACTCGCATGATACTGGGTTATCTTGGATGATTTATTAGAGGGGAATTAATCATCTTTGACATGACATAAGACAATAATTCAACTGAAGAAATCCAGAAAATGTCTTGTCTAAATGTTACCTTACAGTTTAAATATGACTCCCTGGTACTGATTATTTTTGTGTCCTATGTTCCAATGTTTACATGGATCTCTACATTCTTTTTTAGACCCATGCCAGCAGCCATATTGAATCCAACAACCCATTGTGCTTTATACTGATGACAATGTGTTAAAATAACACATAAAGGAGATTCATATGAATCTATTAAAATGCTCATTAAAAATAGAAATAAGAGAAATTTTAAACCTTATATTCATGTTGCTATGAACCACTGTATTGATCTGTCAAGCAGCCTCCACTAAAGAGGGTTTGTAAAATTATATTTTTTATTCATCCCTGGGATGTGAGCATCACTGGCAAGGTCAGAATTTATTGTGCACTCCTAATCGTCCTTGAGAAGGTGATGGTGAGCTGCGATCTTGAATCGCTGCAGCCTGTGAGGTGAAGGTGCTCCCATCAAGCCATTGGGCAGGATTTTGACCCAGCGATGTTGAAGGAATAGTGATGTATTTCCATCTTAGGCTGGTGTGTGACTTGGAGGAGAACTTGGAGGTAGTGGTGTTCCCACGTGTCTGCTGTCTTTCTCTTCTAGGTGCTAGAAATCATGGTTTCTGGTCAATGGCAACCCCCCCAGGATGTTGATAGTAGGGGATTTAGCAATGGTAATGCCATTGAATGTCAAGGAGAGATGGTTAGATTCTCCCTTATTGGAGGTGGTCATTGCCTGAAACCTGTGTGGCATAAATGTCACTTGCTACTTATCAGCCCAAGTCTGAATGTTGTTCAGGTGTTGCTGCTTATGGATGTGGACTGCTTAACTATTTGAGGAGTCTCAAATGGTGCTGAACATTGTGCAATCATCAGCAAACATCCCCACTTCTGACTTTATGATGGAGGAAAGGTCATTGATGAAGCAGCTGAAGATGGTTAGGCCAGGACACTACCCTGAGGAACTTCTGCAGCGATGTCCTGTATGTTTTAATGGGATCACCTCTCCTTCCAAACTCCAGAGAGCATAGATCCAATTTACTCAGCATGTAAACATAGGACAACCCCCTCATCCAAGGCACCATCTAATGAACCTTCACTGTACTGCCTCCAGGGCATTTAAACCCTTCCTTAGATATGGAAATCAAAATTGCACACAATACTGCAGGTGTGATCTTACCAAAGCCCAATGTAATTGTAGTAAGGCTTCTTTATTCTTGTACTCCAATCCTCTTGCAGTAAAGCCAACATGCCATTTGCCTTCTTAATTACATGCTGTACCTGAAATGCTAAATTTTTGTATTCCTTGTACGAGCACATCCAATTCCTCTCAACATCAGCATTTAAAATTTACAGGTCTTTTAAAATATATTCTTCTTTTATTACCTAGGTGAATAACCTCACTTCTGTTGTAGGGTGTTGGATAACATTTGGTCGGCCTTAATGAAGTCTCATGTAGGTTAACTATATATTTATTAACTACAAGAACTAAGTACATATATACTGTAAAAGGCTCAAGCTAGGACCTGTCTCCATGCTTACTTGTGCACACGGCTCTGTCCAACACTAGACTGACTCCTAGGTGTGGGTCATGTGTTCTCTTACATCACTATATGGGCAGTACAGTACTCAGCCCCACATTAACCCTACATGTGCCAAACCCTTATACTACACCTCCCCCAAGTCTTTATCAAGTTATCAAGTGCCAAGTATTTCAAGTTATTTTAATTTATCCCATGTATTTACATCATCACTACTACCTCTTCTCCTCCCTTCACGCCTCTGAGTTCATATGTTCAGGTGGTCTGGAGGTCTTATAACCCTTCCATATCTTGCTTGCGCCACTGTCGGAGGAGTGGTAGGCTCTGTCATTGCAGCTAAACCCTTGATTTGAGGGCTGTTCCAGCATCTGGCTTTTTTCTGATGGAGATTTTAAATGGCAATCTCTGACCACTGAATTATTTAAAAGTTTCTCAGGACTTGCTTTACCGTGGAATTTAAACATTTTAGCTCACCCCTGTTAGAACCACCAACTCTGCACTTTGGGAATTGAGGCTGGACTTCCAAGAAATCCTATGGGCCAGGATTTTGCCCTTGTTGGGCAGGCTCAGCGGGGGCGAGCGGGAGCGGTCGGGAAGCCGATCGCCGCCAGCGATCGGTCCAATTAAGGCCCGCCCAGCGTGAAATGCATGCTGCAGCACTCAGCACTGCCTGTGTGGGGGTGGGGGCAGGAGGGCGAGTGGGGAACTTCATGCATGCATGCAGGTGCATGCAGGAAAAGCTCCCCGAGGCACAGAGCTGCCTCCGGGAGATGAGAAGTTTTGAAAATTAAAATGAAGAATTGCAAAATGTTAAAATACATGCCCCCTCATCTGGCTCTGTCACATGAACAGAGACATGTTATTAATGAAATGTTAAAATTTTTATTTTATTTTTAATTGGTGTTGGAAACCTCATCCCGCCTGTGGATGAGGTTTCCTAAAAATTGCAAAGGCTGCTTGGCCTTTTTGCCTGCTCACCAACCATAGGGTTGGATGGGCAGCGAAAAATTTCATTTAATTGGTAATTTATTGGTCTTAATAGGCCTGTTAATTGTTGGCAGGCATGCACGGGAGTCGGCAGTGAGTGTGCGATGATGTCGGGATGCTTGCCCATTTGGTTCAGGCCGCATCTGCCTGATGAGTGGAATATTCCGGCCATGGAGTTTTCTGCCGCAGTGAGGAATGTTAAATCTCTGCCTTCAGCTTCCGAGCCTTTCCTTGGAGCTTTTCCCCATCAATTTTCCTCTGCGCGTCTTCTTCTTGAGCTTTTCTTCAGGTCAGAATGCTTCTTTGAATATTTCTTTAGTCTTGCAGGATTTTATTTTTTCTCTGCAATTTTTGCGCGGTGTTGGGTTTTTCCATTCACTGCCACCATGTTGTAGGGTGTTGTATACCGCTTGGTAATGAAGTCCTAGTAGTCTTAATTAGGTTAACTGTATGTATTTATCAACTTTATGAGCTATGTACATATATACAGTAAAGGGCTCAAGCTAGGAGCTGTCTCCATGCTTGCTTGTGCACACAGCTCTGTCCAACACTAGACAAACTCCTAGGTGTGATCAAGCGGTCTCTTACATCACCGTGTGGACAGTACTGTACTCAGTCCCATGTTAACCCTGTATATGCTAGATGCTTATACTACAACTCCCCTGCATTATACGCCATTCGTCACCTTGTTGCCTACTCACTAAGCTTGTCAATATTTCTTTGCAATCTCTTTGTGTCCTCCTCTCAGCTTAAAGTCCCACCTAGCTTTGTATTGTCAGTAACTTGGGATGGAATTTTATGGCCCCATTGCAGTGGGGGCATGGCCGTAAAATTCGGCGAGCCATTCAAAAGCCAATTGACTTCGGTGGGACCATAAAACCCCTTTGCCGTAAAATTCTGCCTTTGGATATATTACTCTCGGTCTCTTCGACTAAATCTTTAAGAGAGATTGTAAATAGCTGAAGCCACAGGGCTGATCCTTACAGCATTTCACTAGTTACAGCCTACCAGTTTGAAAGTGCCCTGTTTATTCCTACTCTTTGCTTCCTGTCCATTGACCAATCCTCTATTGATCCTTATATATTACCCCTAACTCCATGAGCCCTTTTCTTGTCAGTTACATCCTCAAAAAAACTCTAATAAAGTTTCCAAACATGTCTTCCCTTTTGTAAAACCATGTTGAATTTGCCTGATTATACTATGAATTTTTAAGTGTGTTGTGAAGACTTCCTTATTAATAACTTAAAGCATTTTCTCGATGGCTGATGTCAGTTTAACTGCTCTATCGTTCCTTGTTTTCTCTTCCCATCCTGTCTTGATAGAGTTTCTACATTTGCTAACTTCAAATCTGCTGGGACTCTTCTAGAATTTAAAGAATTTTGGAAACCATAGCTTGTGCATCTACTATCTCTTCAGCTACCTCTCTTAGAGCCATAGAACATAGGCCATCAGGTTTTGGGGATTTGTCGGCCTTTAGTCCCTTAAAGTTTCTCCAGGGTTTCCAGCTCCGCCACCCAAAGAGTCAGTGGAGAACGCACCCCCGCAAATGATGGCTGCCCCTCAGCCACTTAACGCGCGTGAGATATCCTCCTTTCATTCGGGCAAATGTTCCACTTCAGAGCACTCTCAGCCAATCAGATTGTTCAGCAGCTCTGTAATCCCAGCAGTGCCACTGTGAGCGGTGGACACTGCTCGGACTACAAGCAGTTCCATAAAACAAAGTGTCAGGTCCCAGAGGACCAGTTGACTTCAGGGTCTTGTGATGGGAGGGGAGGCCTGGAGGTGGGAGGTGGGGAGAATGGGGGAGAGGTGGGGGGGGTGGAATCCCAGTGCCAAGTCCAGGTGGTGGGGTGGGGGGATCACCCAGTGCAGGGGTGGGCAGACCTTGGGGGTGGGTGGGTGCCTAATCTGGAAAGAGAGCCAGTGATGGAGACGTCTTCCCCTCACCTCTTCCTGCCACCCTCAAAGTTGAAGCTGGGTTGGGATATTGCCCTTAAGTGGCTACTAATTGGCTTCTTTGATTTTCAGTTTTTTTTTAGATCAGCAATGCAGTCTCCAAATTATCAGGAAGCTGAATGAGCTTGAGCTATGGGGAATGGATGGAAGTGTAGCAGAGAGTGCAGAGATGCTGTCAAAATGTGGCAACTTAACAGGGAGAATGAACGAGTGGAATCTTCTCACTTTAGAAGACTCTCAGGCATCGGGACCAATTGCCTGATGGTGTCTGAGTCCCGCCCACCTGTAGTGATTGAAGGTATAGCCTTTTCCTATCGCCTATCAGGGATCATGTGATTGTTCTTGTGGACTCCGACAAATGAGCCCTAAACGCGGGTAATCCGGGGGTCGTAGTTTTCTAGTTGCGGCCCTGGTTCAAGCATGTAGCTTCTGAAAGAGCTCTCTGTTATAAAGTTATCTGTTTCAAGAGGAAACCTGTCTGGTAAGTTATTACACCACATATGTGACCTTCCCTGTCTAATTAGGGACTTTGGGTGGGTTCCACAGACATTACATTTGGTGACAAGGGTAAAATAGCTCCGATGCTGCACCTCGCCTTGTGAATGGGAGTACATCAGCTCTTAAGCAAAAAGAGAAAAGTATACTCACCAGTCATGCCACTCTTTGGCAGAATCGATCCTTATGACACGTCCATGGAAGACTAGAACCAGTACGTAGGGCACCATGGCTTTTATTTTGTGGCAAATGAAATTTCCACAGAGGAGAGGCAGAAAGCAATCCTTTTTCCTGTTTGTGGTAGCAAGACATAGAATCTCATCCGCAGTCTGATGGCCCCGAACGTGCCAATTCTAAATCTTTTAATGAATTAATAGACCTCGTGAAGATGCATTACCAGCCGAAGCCATCCCTAATAATGCAGAGGCTTAAGTTTAACTCCAGTGTAGGGGCCCCAGGAGTGTCTATCGCAACTTATATAGCGAAGTTGAAGCAGTTGACTGAGCGCTGCGACTTCGGAGCCACACCCAATGTTAGGCTTTGGGAGCGATTAGTTTGTAGAGTTCGCGGCGACGTCATTCAGTGCCGTTTACTGGCAGAAGTCAACATCGATTTGAAACGCACCATGGAATTAGCACTAGCCATGGACAGTGCCGCGCGAGATTTGCAGGCTTTACAGGACATGTAACATGGCACCATTTTCCATGTGGGGCGGGAACCGACTGCTGCGCGTGGCGCGAAAACCAGAGACACAGTGGCGAAGTGAGAGGCAGTCTCAGCTGCTAGGCCATTCTGCCAACAGCCTCAGCAAGAATTCAGTGTTGGGCTTTGATATTTTCTGCGTATGAATATACCTTTATGCACCATCCTGGCTTGCATATTGCAAATGCGGATGCACTCAGTCATCTCCCATTACCAGATAGCCTTGTACATGCCCTAGTGCCACAAGAAGTTGTGCTTGTGCTGAATTTCTTGGACTCTTCATCAGTGTGTGCGAAGCAAATAAGGAATTGGACAAACAGGGATCCAATTTTGCCAAAAGCCTTGTATTGCAAGGGTGGTTGAATTCACCAGTGCCGAAAGACATAAGACCATTCCATGTCTGAAAAACAGAGTTAAATTGTCAAGATGGAATCTTGTTGTGTAGATCAAGAGTTGTTGTCCCTTCGCAAGGAAGAGAACCACTCTTGACAGAGCTTCACAGTGCGCATCCAGGCATATTGAAGATGAAAATGCTTGCACGAAGCTATGTCTGGTAGCCAGGCATTGGCAGTGACATTGAAAGCACGTCTCCAGTGTCAGCAACAACAGATGTTGACTGTTTCAGCTCCACTGTATCTATGGGAGTGGCCTGGTCGATCCTGGATTAGACTACATATTGATTATGTAGGTCCACTCTTAGGTACTATCTTTTTATTGATTGTCAATGTGCTTTCTAAGTGGATGGATGCGTATGAAGTTAGATCACTGACATCGAGTGCAACTAGAGTGCAACTATCGAAAAGCTGCATCATAGTTTTAGTATACATGGCCTACCGCAAGCCATCATTTTTGATAACGGTGCAGTCTTTACCTGTACAGAATTTCTGAGCTTCATGAATTTAAATTGAATCAGACATATTAAAACAGCACATATCATCCCTCATCAAATGGTTTAGCTGAAAGAGCTGTGCAAACCTTCAAATCAGGAATGAAAAGGTTATCAGAAGGTACTCTGGGAACTCAACTTTCCCACTTTCTTCTCAATTATTGTACGACGACTCTTTTAACTACAGCTTCAATACTGCCTGAATTATTGATGAAACGCTGCCTACATACAAGGTTAAGTCTAGTACTTCCAAACTTAGAGGGGAAGGTAGAGAAGAATTAGAGTAACCAAAAATTTAATCACAATATTCATAGCAAAGCTCGAAGATTTATTGAAGATTACACTGTTTTTGTGCGGAATTTTGGAAGTGGGCCTTGTTGGGTTCCTGGTACAATTATCTCAGAAACTGGTCCCTTGTCATTCCAGGTGGAAGTGGAAGACCGAATTGTTCAAAAACATGTGGATCATCTTAGGAATAGAGAGACATTCCAACAACCAGCTATTCCGCCTGTGATTAATGTCGAACTGTTAATCCCTGAGATGACAGATCGAACTAGAATGGACACGCCCGATATCTCCATAGAGTTGTCTAACTCTGAACTGCCACTTTCTAATGATGTACCTGATGCTGCAGTTCCTGATCATGTCAATCCAGTGAGAGAACCACAGCTACACCGCTCTAACCGAATAAAGAAACCACCTCAGAGGCTTAATCTTTAATCACCTGACCTGTATATATGTATATGTTGTGGATTAAAATGTTCTTTGTAAATGGGAAATGTAAAAAAAAAACTAACGGGGAAGGAAATGTAATGATTGAAGGTATAGCCTTTTTCTATTCCCTATCAGGGTTCACGTGATTGTTCTTGTAGACTCCGACAAATGAGCACCAAGCATGGGTAATCCAGGGACTATACTTTCTAGTCGAGGATCTGGTTCAAGCATTTAGCTTCTGAAAGAGTTCCCTGTAATAAAGTTATCTGTTTCAAGTAGAAACCTGTACGGTGTGTCAAGTCATTACACCGCCTGTGTGATCTTCCCTGTCCAATTCAGGACTTTGGGTGGGCTCCACAGGCAGGAGGACCAATTGTTGAAGCTCTGGATGGCCAACAATCCCCCTGGGAGAGATGGATGCTGCCAATGTAGGTAGAAGACTGCAATGGTGCCTCAAGATGGAGCAGCCCTCAAAGACTTCAATAAATGGTTAAATAAGTGTGACCACAGCTACCAGCCATCAGTGTAGCGGGGGATCCCCTCAAGACGATGGCCTGCAGCCACAGTTGTAACCCTCTGGCACCCAAAGCTCTGGAAGGTGGGGAAATTAAAGGAGGCCTTGCTGGCCCCTCGGCCTGCCACTGGGAGGCTCTCTCCAGGCACCTACCAGGCTTTTGTCACAGCAGGGGGTGGACACCACCAGGAAGATCCCACCTCCATCAACAATTTTCATTTAAGTGGGCACTTAATTGATCTTAATGCTGCTGGGCAGGTACCTGGTGCTGGCTAGATCACACTCTGGCAAGAACACTTGGAGGCAGGAACATGTCAGGTAAACAACGGAACGTGCAACTTTCCGAAATTGCCCGCCTTCCCGCCCCCAAAGCCGCCACCTTGCAGCTGATATGATTCCGCCCAATGAGTGAACACAGTGTTCAGTGAGCAAGCTGCTGGACATTGCAGACAGTGACTGAAAAAGTGGATCAGCTACAATTTGGGCCCGCGTGAGGCTTCTGGATCCTATAATGCAGGGCAAAATAAACTTCAAAATGCCTGTAATAAGTTACTGAATGTTATCTGTGCGTATGCTAACTCACAGTGACAAGAAGCACTTTTCTCATTATTTTGATTCATTTAGTTTCTAGTTAGATTTCTGCAAGCTTGCATTCTGTTTAAATGAGATTGAAAGTGACAGCATAAATGTTTACTTTGCAATCCATTCATTCCCAGAACCTTAAAACTATTACTCATTTTCCCTTCTTGTACAATCTACAAGCTTTCAAAAACTTAAGCTTAGCGTGCTCTTGTTACCTCTCCTACCCTGTTCAGTCCTGGTGCTATCCTGCCATTTTATTCCACTATGTGACCCTGTTATTATATGTCGCAGACTTCATGCGGTTTGTCCATAATAAAGATCTTTTAAAAGGCGTTGTGAGGAGCCATTGTGAGGAATTCCATCTACAATAGGAATCGAGGCAGGGACAGGGTTGATAGGGGCAATAAAATTCAAACAGAGCCCATTTGTAAATATACAGATCAGACTCTGATAACATTAACAACAACATACATTTATATAGCGCCTATAATCCAGAAAAGTGCCCCAAGTGTCTCACAAGTACATTATCAACAAAATTGATACTGAGCCATTTAAAGAGATATTAGGGCAGATGGTTAGGGATTGGAGGATGAGACAGACTTAGACAGGTTGAGGGAGGGACTTCCAGATCTTAGAGCCTGGGCAGCTGGAAGAACGGGTGCCAATGGTGGGTCAATCAAAATAGGGTTTAAGTAAGAGACCAGAATTGCAGGAGTGCAGAGACCTTAGAAGGTTGTAGGGCTGAAGGAGGTTACAGAGATAGGGAGGAGCAAGGCCCAACTGTTATTTCAGCCTCAGTCCAAGAGGGAACGCCACTGCCACTTCCCCACCAGATGAACCTAGTAAGAAGAGGAGCCAGGACCAAAGAATCATGTCTTTTTATCTTTATGTCTGCTCTCCAGGCCTCGCAGAGAGAGTTGAAGCTTCACCTGGTCTCCTCCTCGCTGGCCAGCTGCCACTTCCAGCTGGCTTCAGGTGGGCAACTGAGTTGGGCCACTCAATGAGGCTCAGAAGTTAATATCACCTAGGCCTCAAACTGCTGAGATCAGAACAGTTTGCCAGCTGCCTGGCTCTCACGAGCCTAATTTCTACCCCAAGCTAAAATCAGGGCTTCATGATGTTATTCGTGGCGTTACTTTTTCCATTACGTTGCCAGTACGCTATTTAATGAGCATGTGAATGTTACTTAACCGAGTCCTGAAAATTTGGAATATAATCAAACCCATCCCCACAAGAAATACTGAGTTAAGTTGATAGAGTTAATGGAAGCCCGAATGATCTTGGCAAAAGTGCTGATTGGTTAAACTGGAAAAAGCTTATTATGAGGTAAGGTGGGTTTTCATATGTTGTAATTTATGATCCTGGAGCAAAAAATTTAAACAAACATGCACTTTGGGTAGAATATCAATCTTCCCAAGCAAGAAGCAGCATTAAATCAAAACATGCTTTACCCAGTGAACACATTGTTCAAATGATCCATTTTTGCTATAAGTCAGCTATCATGCATCTCATAGAAAAGCAAGCCTCAAGCCTACCTTGTTATTTCTGGTAATCACAGTATCAGTATCAGATCGTGATCCTGTAATCTAAACACTATCTATGGTAATTTAGCGAAGTCCCCTATTTTTATGAATGCTTCCCACTATCAGTGGCCACTTGATTGTCATCTCCCTGCTCCTGCCATACTCATTACGCTTATAAATTTTCATTCTGATGAAAAAGAGTTATGTTCAATGATGACAAGAATTGATTTCCAATTTCCTCCACAATGACTCCATCATTGCAAGAGACAGGCAATTTAGCTTACATAACTGTTGGCTTCAGGCTGTAGATCAAACTGACAGCCATCTACTTACAGAGGATGCTTGTTTTGACAAGAAATGAAAGGGATGCTTTATGGGATATCTTTCTTAAATTTCTGTAATAAAGCATCCACTTCTTGGATAAAGCACAGTATAAATGGTTTCTTTTGAGTTAAGGATGAAGTGCTTTTATTGGGGTTATGGATCTGAAAGTCACAGCTGCCAGAGCGTCATTTAATAACACAAGGGTGATACATATCAATTTAGTTTATTCCCTATTTTCTCCTTACCCTGTAAATGGCTACTGGAGTATGTGCCAGTCATTGGACTTCGGAGCAGGCAATTAAGTCACAATCCTCTGCAGCTTCCAATACCAAAGTTGGAATGACGGGGAAGAATTTTAAGAAAATAGGTCTTCCAAATGACTAACCCTTAATGCATTCAAATATATGTCTGTTGACTTTCATATAAATTTTGTCAACTATTGCTCCTTGCGTTGTGACTTGTGTTGGTCCAAGTTGAGTGGAATGCCTGAGGTGGCGGCTGCAACGAAGGGCGGTGCGTCCCACAAGGTATCGAAACAGTCGCTGATTAAAGTCACCAAGAAGCCGCCTAAGAAGCGGAGAAAATCTCGCAAGCAGAGCTATTCCATTTACTTGTACAGGGGGCTGACCCAGGTCCGCCCTTCCACCAGGATCTCGTCCAAGGCCATGAGTGTCATGAATTTCTTTGTTGTCGACATTTTCGAGCGCATCGCCTCTGAGGCTTCGCACCTCATTCATTACAACAAGCGCCGCACCATCTCGGTCAGGGAGACCCGGACCGCCGTCCGCCTCATACTGCCAGGGGAGCTAGCCAAACATGCCGTCTCTGAAGGCACCAAAGCGATCACCAAATACACCAACTCCGTTTAGGTAGACAATTCTAAAGATTATATTAAAAAAAATTGCCCCTTGCGTTCTATTGGCAGAATGCTGTAAAGTGGAATAAAAGGTGTGTTGTGCCATGCATGTTGCATGAATGCTTTTCTAGTTTTTGCTTTGTTTTGAAATGTAGATGTGGTATTGGGTGTAAAGCCAACAATCATCTTGTAATGTGAAGTGCGTGAGGAAGTGGATGCACAGTTCTGGTTTGCTAGCAGCTGTAGTATAAGTGTAACTTTGAAGAACTGTCAAAGATTTCTAAGTTCAGAATTATCTTATGTTAATTGTTAGCTATCCTGTTTTTATATTGACAGAGAAAAGCTACTTGTTTGGTCCAAAGTTTAAATGGAGTGGCCCATAAATTCCACTAAATGGGCACTAAACGGCCTATTAAACTCCCAATATGGTGGGCAGAATCAATGCGCATGTTTGCAGGTAGGAGTGCACTGCCTACCATATTACTAAAGGAAATAAAATACGTGTCCATGGCCTACACCTGAGGCAGGTATTAGACCACCTGCATCAACAAATAAGGGGCCTCATGCATGTTTGAGAACCCACCATGAGACTAGTTGCACTGAGGTAGTCAGCATCAGCCGCACTTGGTAACACCTGACCTCTGTGACCCCTTGCTAACAAAAAAGTAAATTTTTGACATTTACCTGCCTCAATGTGGAGATGGTGATCGAACAGGATTTCTTGCGCCCTCCACTCCCCCCATCCCTCATATATTGTTGATATATATTGAATATAAACTTGATATATGCTGAGGATTTATTTGAATCCTATTCTACAGATCCTATCATTCACTTTCTGACTGAGAACTGTGTGCCAAACTACGTTGAAGATAAGGGAGCAGTCATCACAATGATGAGAGCTATTGAGTTTTCAGAAGAAATATGGTTCAAACGTTTTGTAAACTATTTGAGGTCAGCTGCTTAGCTCTTCTCTCCTATTATTGTGTCAGTTATTGTGCAGACTATAAAGCTTACAAGCTTCAATTTCAGGATTGACAAATGATACGAGTCATAAGGTGGTAGAAGTTCTTTACGCAATAATCATTTTAGCACCATTCACAAGGAACTCAGCCTTTGACTACTTGAAGATGGAAAAAAATGGATTATTTGTAATGGAGAAAATGAAACCTGCTGCAGCATTAGCCTCAACTCTTAGAGATGTTTTCTTCATATTCAAATAAGGTAGCAGGCTTGGAGATAAAAAATAGGACTCAAATGACAGAGTCTGTAGCAATTCTACAATAGGGGCCATCCAAACAATGTTTATATCAATATTTATAAGTGGAGGTAAACTTTGAAGTAACAGGCATGAATAGTTGCCTGTATGTTAACTGTTGTGTGTTATAGAAACATTTTTCTAAGTTATGTCAGTATTTACAAATATATACACAATAAACGGAACTAACTGGCATTTGAAATACCTTGCAGTGCTTATTTTATAATGGTGGAATATACAAGATATAAATTGCTAATTGATAAAGCACTTTCCATTAAGTTCATTTTATTGGAATAGATAGGAAAATAGACATGTAAAGTTTACACTCTGTACATGACTGTTTTCCTTGGAGATAAGAAGGCTGAAAGGAGACTAGATAGAGGTATTCAAAATCCTGAGGGGTATGGACAGGGTTGTAGTAATTATGGTTTTATTTAGTGTGTAATATACCTTTAAGAATAATGAGTGTCAAGAAAGATCACATGATCTTTAGTAACCAATAGGAGAATAGCGTGGGCTACCTCAGCAGTCAGTGCAGAGAAAGAGTTGGAGCTGAAAGTACCATGTAGTTGCTGCTGAGTATATTGTAAATAAATTTAAAAGCTTCCACCCAAGAAGTGTCTGCAGATCAACTCAATCAATAGTACCAACTTGGCCATCACTCACAACAAGGATAAATAGTGAGAAACTGTTCCCACTCAAGGGAGCATCAAGAACTAGAGGGCACCGATTTGAAATAATTGGCAAAAGGAGTAAATGTGATGTGAGGAAATAGTTTTTCACCCAGAGGGTGGTTGGAGTCTGGAACAAACTTCCTGAGAGGGTGGTGAAGGCAGGTTTGATTGAGGTATCCAAAAGGGAATGGGATTGCTATCTGAAAAGGAAGAATGTGCAAGGTTACGGGGATTAGGCAGGGGAGTGGGACTAGGTAGAATACTCTTTCAGATGGGGTGAATGGCTTCCTTCTGCAATGTAAGGATTCTGTGATTCTATCTCTTTTTAAACATTATATTTTTCCATATAATTTTTTCTTCTGACTAGAATTTGTCCTTTACGCATTGTTTAATCTTGTAAGGTTTGATTTTTCCGGAACTAGCACTGACCTTTGAGAAACAGAAGTGTGCTTTCAGCTTCTCTTGGGCCTTTGGGGCTACTTTACTATCACACGACAGGGCTGCCTTTAGCCAATGGTGGAGAAAACAGTTTCAAAACATCTGTCTACTCCCCGAAGATGGAGCAGCAAGCTGACGAACATTGTTTCTTTAATGGAGCTTTCATAATTGAAGCTTTAAACATTTAGGATCTGATTAGTGCAATTGAAAAAAAAAATGTTTTGTTCTCAAAGTGTATGTAATGCTAAGAAAGACACTAAATAGCACAAAGTGGCATTCATGATTCTCTCATCCCCAAAGGACTTGGGTTTAAATGCAGCACAGACTGCACAGAATGCCTTCTCTTTCACGCCTCTGCAAAGCTATAAAAAGGAATGCATTGTGAAAGACTGGACACAATTGCCTATAAAGAAAAGAATAAATTTGCATTTATGTAGCAAATTTCACATCCTCAGTGCATCCCAAACCTCTTCATAGCCAATTAATTCATAATCTACCAATTATAGATAGATATTGTTACTGTGTAGCCAAGTGCTATAGCCAATTAGCACACAGAAAGGTTCCACAAATAGCAATTAAACGATTGATTATGGCATAAATTTTGGCCACGGGAGAGAAGAACATCTTCAATTCTTCAAATAATGTCATGGGATCTTTGACATCCACATGAACGGACACATGGTCTGGCATTAACATCTCATCCAAAAGATTGCAGCCCTGACAGCACTGTTGTCCCTCATAGGGTTGTACATAAGCATCCACCTAGATTATTAAGACTTTGAACTGGAGCCTGTACCTTCTGACATAGGGCATGAACACGGCTGACATTTAAGTGTGAGTCTGTAAGGGTGAATAGCCCTTAATTCCGCACAAACTGCCAATTTAATTGGTAAAGGCTACAAGAATGACCTGTGTAGGTTGCAGAATTGTCAGATAAGTGTAGTTGGGGATTTTGTTCTGTGGTTGGAATGAAGGCACATCACTGAGTAAGTGAAGAGAATTTTTGCTGCATCTAAACCATGCTATCTCTGATCTCAGATTGCACCATGTGCCAAAATGAAGAGATGTTCCATGCCCCAGCACCCACCGTTTCACTTTGATATGAAAATTCATGCTTCCAAGATTGTAATTAAAAAATATGAATGTAAAAAAATGTTGCAACAAGTGTAAAACTTTGAATATTTAGGGGTGGTTGAGGTAGACACTTCTTGTGTATCTTTGGAGTATGTGAGGGCCATGTCTCCCTAACAAGTCGCTATTTTCAAACTTTTTCCATTTTTAGAAATCCACTTGTTTTGACTTGTTCTGGAGACAATAAACATCTTGAAGGGATGTTGGTAGTGTGCTCTGATTAATGCCCCGCCAGTTATTGTGCCATATCTGCTACATTTTCAGAAAATGGATATAACACCAGCACAACATGACAAGAAAATGTGAAAAGCAGCCACCGAGAACATCAGCTCAATGACATATTAATCTGGAAAATGGATGCCATTGTTTCAGTTGGCAGTACCTCAACTTGTGCCATATTTCAGCATAAGGCGAAAGAATAAATCATAGAATGGCTACAACACAGGAGGAGGCCATTCGGCCCATTGTGTCTGTGCCGGCTCTCTGCAAGAGCAACTCAATTACTCCTAATCCCTACCTATTCCTGTAGCCTTGAAATATTTTTCCCCTTCAAGTATTTATCACATTCCCTTTTGGGAACCACAGTTGAATCTGCCTCCACCACACTCTTAGGCCATGCATTCCAGATCCTAATCACTAGCTGCATAAAAATGTTTTTCCTCATGTCCCCTCTGGTTTAGTTAGAGGAATGGAAATGGTGCTTGCTTACTTCAATTACATGGTTGGTAATTCAATGAAACAATAACATGGTGTTGATCTGTGCTACTTTAGAAGGCAACATTAAGCTGAAAGAAGGGAATTTGTGTATTTGAAAAATGTTTTTTAAAATCCACAGCCTTGTACTTTTCCTCTCAATCAATTCACCATCCTTGGTTTTTAAGTACTTGCACTGCAAGAAAAGCTGATAAGCTGATGCAAATTTAGGTCAGCTTCTGAAAGACTGACATAAGCTTCTAGTTTCCAGGCTGGCTCACACGTTTGCAATAGAATCATGCATTCACGTTTCCGTTGTGATAATGGAGGCAGATTTAATAGTCTAAACACTGGATGCCAAGCCTCCATCACCATCTATAGATCTGAAAGTGGTACAATTTTTTTTTATATAAAGGAACAGGAAGGACCCCGTGAAGCTGCTTGCAGGGTCTGAGTCAACACAAGCCATTCTGAGATCAGAATTTGCTTCAGCTCCCATTTCTACCTGACAATTAGAACACTTTTCGATTTAACAGTATATATTTCTCATTTCCAATTGAGCTATTAGCTACAGAGTGGATTCCGGGAGGATGTTTCCCCTTGTGGGGAGTCTAGAACCAGAGGACACAATTCAAAATTAGGGGTCTCGCATTTAAGACTGAAATAACAAGAAATATTTTCTCTCTGATTTTCTCGCTGTTGGTCTGTGGCATTCTCTTCTTCAGAGAGCAGTGGAGGCTGAGTCATTGAATAAATTCAAGGCTGGGTTAGACAGATTTTTGATGAGCAAGGGAGCCAAGAGTTACATGGGGTGCAGACAGGAAAGTAGAGTTGAGGCCACTGTCAGATCAGCCATGATCTCATCGAATGGCAGAGCAGGCTTGAGGAACCAAATGCCCTAGTCCTGCTCCTAATTATTGTGTTCTTGTGTATTAGGTGGGTGTAGTAATTATGGTTTATTTAGTGTGTAATGTACCTTTAAGAATAATACCTGTTAAGGGAAATCACATGATCTGTAGTAACCAATAGGAGAGTAGCACGGACTACCTCAGCAGCCAGTGTGGAGACAGAGTTGGAGTTGAAAGCACCAATAGCATATTGTAAATAAACTTAAAGTTTCCGTCCAAGAAGTGTCTGCAGATCAATTCTATCATTAATAGCATAATTCGGCAACCCTACAATAAATTGACGATGAGGATAAAACAGAATTGAACAGAAGAAATCAAGTTGGAAAGAAATCGGCACCGCACCTCACCCAGTGATTGTAAGTAGCAAGCTCCATTAGAGTTGTAGAAGTTATCCTCTCTCAAAATGCCACAATTTGGGAGAATTGATCTTTTTGAACCTGCTACAGACTATTGGTCTCAATACGTATAACGCCTCACGTTCTTTTTTTCAAGCGATCGAGATTATGGGGGAAGAGAAGAGGCGAGCGATCCTCTTGAGTACTTGTGGCAGCAAATCCTATGGTTTGATTTGAAATTTGATGGCATCTAGTGCCCCAGGTTCGAAGAACTTCAATGAATTGTGGACCTCGTGAAGGGTCAGTTTCAACCAAAGCCCTCAGTCATGATGCCGAGGTCCAGGTTTAATTCACGAAACAGAGCTCCGGGTGAGACCACTGCATGCTACGTGGCAAATTTGAAGCAGTTAATGGAACATTGTGAGTTCGGTACGACTCTGAGCGACATGCTCAGAGGTCATTTAGTGTACGGTGTGAAAGTGGACTCTATTCAGAAAAGGTCATTGTCTGAAGTGAATCTGGATTTCAAGAAGGCGCTAGAGATAACATTGGCCGTGGAAAGCGCAGTAAGAGATTCAAAAGTGATACAGGGCATACAACATGTCGCCATCTCCACATTGGGTGGGAAACTTCAGCCAAAAGAGGCACGAAGAAATGAGACTCCGCCGAGAATCGGGAAACAGCCCCCACTAGCCAAAGAATAAAGAAAAATAACTTAGCAGCAAAATTGAAGAATAATTTTAGTAGAGGTAGAAACAATCAGTCTTTTAGCCATTGGTAGTTTAAAAAAATCGATTACTACTTTTGTCATAGAAATGGGCATATAATGAGGCAGTGCAAGGAAAGATTCAAACAGGCTTATAAGCAAAAGAAGAAACCCAATGAAATCTACAACGTAGAAAAGCCTGAAACAACAAAATCAGACATTTGCTGGTTGTTCGATCTGGAAGTGTGAAAGACAGAACCAATATTTGCCACAGTGAAAGTAAATGGCAAACCTATTAGAATAGAAGTGGACATGGGAGCTTCCAATACTGTAATTGGAGAACATACCTTTAGATATTTGAATAATGGTGAACATCAAATAAGTTTAGAAGAAACAGCTGCCAAGATAAAGTCATATATGGATGAAGATATTCAAGTAAAAGGCATGAGCAGAGTAACTGTCTGTTATGGGAGCCAATCGGCAAAGCTACCAGTGTTAGTATTGAGAGGCAGAGGACCAAACCTTCTAGGTGAAATTGACAAAGGGAAATCAACCTTGAGTGGCCACTGAGATTTTGGCCACAAAAGGAAGCTGGAAGGCTTCCTGTTTTGAAAAAGGAATGTGTGAGGACTCAACAACCTGAAGAAATGCAAGTTGTCTTAATCCAAAACCGAAGAACAGCAGAAGGATCTCAAAGAGACCCTGCTTGATGACAGAGTACGAGACGAGGTAACCAACCTTCAAAGGGGAAAAGAAAACCTGTTGAAAGACTTTCACACATTACAAGATTCCCTCAGGTCAAAGTTTGTACCTCTGGAAAAGTATGAAGAGAAACAGAAAGAATTCAGCACCTCCCTGAACAAACTGAAGAATGAGTTGGCAGAGAAGACAGAACGATGCTCAATTTTCCAGGAGGCAGCAAACAAATACGAAAAAGAGACGGAAGAGCTGAAGAATCAGCTACATGAAGCCAAAGAGGCTTTGGAAGCAAAAGTTGCAGAATTTTCCAAGAAACTGACAGATAATGAAATTTTGGGTGAGTTAGCCACTGAGCTCAGGTAAGTTGAGCTTGCATCTGAGAGAAGTCTGGCCAATGGTGAAGTCAAAAAGAAGGCTGGAATTAAAGCCTGGGCTAGAAGAGAAAAATGCACATTCTAAGTTAAGAAGTTAATCTATTTGAGTCACCGGGTAGATTCGCGGGAAAGTGAGAACCACAAGAGAGGCACCTGTGCCAATGAACACCTCAGAGCTCAAATCATTCCTAGGAATGATCAACTATTATGGGTGGTTCTTACCCAATTTGTCTACAGTACTGGGTCCCCTGCATTCTCTACTCAAAAAGAATCAATATTGGTCTTGGGAGTCACCCCAAAAAGAAGCTTTCATAAAGGTGAAACAATTGTGGGGAGAATGCGTGATAGTTCCTCCAAAAGGAAGGGAGCCACTTTTAATTGAACTACACAGTGCCTATTGAGGAATTTCCCGAATGAAGACCATAGCACGCAGCTATCTATGGTGACCTGGGATGGATGGCGAAATAAAGAGTTCAGTAAAGCACTGTGTGCAATGTCAGCAACTGCAAAAGTTGCCAGTGGCAGCTCCATCACACCCATGCCAGTGGCCAGGTAGACCCTGGGTGAGGTTACACATTGACTACACTGGACGTTTCTTGGGAACAATGGGTAGAATTTTGCCCTTGGCAGGTGGGCGGGGGCAGTTGGGGAGCTGACCACCGCCTGCAATCAGGACCGGACCACGATTTCACGCTGGCGGGCCAATGAAATGCGAATAGCAGCGCTGCCTGTTTGGGGAAAGGAGGAGGGCGAGCTGGCCAACTGCAAATTTCATGCATGCACAGAGCAAATGAAATAAAACATGTCCCCTCACGTGACTCTGTCACATGAGCAGGAGCATGTTATTAATTAAATTTTAAAGCTTTTATCCTTACTTGCTTTTGGAAACCTCATCCCACTCAAGGATGAGCTTTCCAAATAAATCCAAAGGCCTCTTGGCCTTTTCGCCTGCCAGCCAACCGTTAGGTTGGACGGGTAGCGAAAAATTTAAGTCAATCGATTACTTAATGGCCTTAATAGCCTTTTAATTGTGAGTGGACGCGCTGCTGTCTCTGACGCGCGCCCGCCGACCAAACTATTGTGCGACTGCGCATCGACGTGCACCATTTCATGCTCGAGTGGGCCGGGCGTGCGCCCGCCTGCCAAGGGAAAGTTTCTGCCCAATGTTTCTGTTCATTGTCGGTGCCCATTCAAAATGGTTGGATGTATATGAGGTGAAGTCATCAACATCAGCCGCTACAATTGAGAAACAACGTCAGAGTTTTGCCATTCACGGGCTACCAGAAGTAACCGTTTCTGATAACGGCACAGCATTTACGAGTGCTGAGTTCCAATGGTTTGTCAGCCGCGATGGTCTCACTCATGTGAAAACTGCACCATACCAAATGGACTGGCAAAAGGGCGGTTCAAACATTCAAGACAGGCATGAGAGAGCTAACTGGCAATTCCTTGGCAATCAAGCTAGCACGCTTTCTTTGTCATTACAGGACTGTCCCTCACACAACAACAACAGGTGTCATACCTCCGGAGTTATTGTTGAAGTGCTATCTCAGGACAAGATTGAGCTTAGTAATGCCAAATTTAGAGGGGAAGGTGGGAAGGAGTCAGGGAAGCCAGAAACCTAGACATGACTGGCATAGTCATGAGAGGAAATTTAACGTGGCAGAGCCGGTATACATAAAAAATTTCGGGGAAGGACCAAAGTGGTTATCAGGTGAAATAAGTGTGGTGACTGGACATCTATCTTACCACATGAAGTTGAAAGGCCGGATCAACCATAAACATGTGGACCATTTAAGGAAGAGAGAGACAAATCATCAAGATTTGGTTCCACTAGTGATTATGACCAGGTCTGTGTTTCCTGTTAAGGTTATTCAACCCAGGTTAGACATGTCCGATGTTCCTGTAAGAGTTGAGGATACAGAACTGCAAGTGACTACCGAAGCACCTGATGCTCAGGCAACTCTGGAAAAGGAGGTTCTGTCAAAGAATCCGAAGTTGTGGAACTGCGACGTTCTACATGTACCAGGAAACCACCTGAAAGACTGAACTTGTAAATTCCTTACCCAGTGTAAATATTATCTTGAAAAATATGTACTTGTAAATATAGCATGTATAGCCAAGTTAAAGGGGGAGGAATGTAGTAATTATGGTTTTATTTAGTGTGCCTTTAAGAATAATATTGATTAGACAAGATCACATGAACTGTAGTAACCAATAGGAGAGAAGCACAGGTTACCTCAGCAGTCAGCGTAGGAACAGAGTTGGAGTTGAAAGCACCATGTAGTTGCTGCTGAGTATATTGTAAATAAATTCAAAACTCTCACCCAAGAAGTGTCTACAGATCAACTATATCATTAACAGCACAACCCGGCCACCCTACAACAGTGGGGGTCATGAGAACATGACTGAGTATCTGGTGAACTGGAGAAAAGCACAGGAAGACAGGCGTATGAAGATCAGTAAACTAAAGACCCAATTTATGGACTGTCAATTTGAGCCTAGGGAAGAGGATCAGAGTGAAGGTGTAAAAACTATGGGTGAAGACTTGGAAAAAATAAATAGTTTCAAGTACCTTGAGTCTGTGGTGGCAGAAGATGGAAGTATGGAAATGGAAATTAAGTAACGGATTAGCTTTGGTTGGAATAATCGGAAGAAGTGCAGCGGAGTGATGTGTGAAAGAAAAGTATAATTGAAACGGAAAGGAAGAATCTGCAAGATAGTTGTGAAACCCGCCTTGTTGTGTGGTGCAGAAACTTGGGCAACTTCAAGAAGAGAGGAAGACTGGATACTAATGTGGTGCAGATGCTGAGATAGATGTGTGGGGCAATGAGAAAGGACCCAAAATCAGGAACCAGCACATCAGGGGGTCAGTGAAGATTGTGGGGGCATCAAAGAAAATAGCTGAGAAGAGATTGAAATGGTACGGTCATCAGTTGCGGAAAGAGAGAGAGAGGGGAAATGTGGTGAGGAAAGTATGCCAGGAAGACAGAGAAGAGGAAGACCTAAGGCCAGATGGAAAGATGCGGTGGCAAGCAGTGAGAATCGAAGAGGAATACCCAGGTAACTGACAGGAGGAAATGGAGAAAGGTGATCAACCAGCATTGTAGTGACCCCAAGTAAAATGGGAGGAGCTGAAAGAAAGAGAGAAGTTTTCTGATTTTCAATTATGACTTATTCTATGTGTGGTAGTTTGTGGGCCTTTAATGGAGCAGAAAATTTGGTTGGAGGTCCATTTGCATCAGATCTCCGCTGAGTGCGCCATCCAGTCATCTTGTGGCTGATATCATTTTGATAGGCACCTAATTTCCAGTATGCATTCAGCACAGTGATTTGAATTCTCACTGATAATGGACATCCGGGGTTTGTGACATTGAACTATATACGGAGGTAAGGAGTAATTATTTGATCCTGATCTGTCTGTGGAGCGTGTGCTCAAAGGTGGTTTGGAAATAGGGCTAAAGCAGTGTAGCCCTGAGTCTCTGATTTACATTACCTGCACTTGAGCTTTGAATAATTATGTAAATTTAAAATGACATACAATTAATATATTACATGTTGAATTTTGTCCTCATCAGGCAGGCATGGCGGGCGGGCCTGGGAGCGGTCACGAAACGAACTGCTGCCCGCAATTGGGCCCTGACAACGATTTCACGCTGATTGGCCAATGAATGGCCAGCCAGTGTGAATTGAGCGTTGAGCGCTGCCGGGTGGGGGTGCGGGGAGGAGGGTGAGTGCGGATGTTTGCGCATGTGCGTGGGTGCGCGCACTGAAAGCTCCCTGAAGGCACAGAGCTGCCTCAGGGAGCTGAAGATTTAGAACAGAACAAAAAAAAAATTTAAATAATAAGGTGAACATGTCCCCTCATTTGACTCTGTCACATGAGCAGGGGCATGTTATAAATGAGATTTAAACATTTTTATTTTATTTTTAATTCCTGTTGGAAGAAGTTTTATAAAAAATCCAAAGGCTGCTTGGCCTTTTCACCCACCCGCCAACCGAACAGTTGGACGGGCAGCGAAAAATCCAACTTAATTAATTGATTGAGGGCCTTAATAGGCCTCTTAACTGTCGGCGGGTGTGCTGCTGTCTCTAGTGCGCACCTGCCGAGCAAAATATCACGAGAAATATCGCGATGAAGCTGGGATGTTCGCCTGACGTCATCGTGCACTATTTTACTCTCGCTCAGGTTGGGCGCGCGCCCGCCCAGCCGACGAGGGAAAAATTCTGCCCTACCGTTCGAGCTAGACTTGTACAAGTTCTTAATCATTGAGGACTGAATTGCGCTACGAGATGAAAATTGGCTTTGACGCATGAATAGGACACGACTCATGGGGGAGAATTTCCCCCCCCCAATCGGTGGGGGGGGGGCGTTGTGTGGGGGCGGCCGGGAGTGAGCGCAGACCCGATCGGCGCCTCCGATCGGGTCCGCGCTGCCATTTTACGTGGGTGGGCCAATTAAGGCCCGCCCAGCATGATGCGTTCCCGGAAGCGCTGAGCGCTCCTTGTGCGGGTTTGTTGTGGGGGGGGATTCCCTGAGCCGGAGCCTGCGCTCTTTCGCGCATGCGTGCGAAAGTACGCAGAAATCTCCCTGAGGGACAGGGGTCCGTCGGGGAGATTAGTTTAAGTTTTAAAAAGTTAAATAAAGAAAAGAAAAAAATTTAAGACATTTAAGACAGTGTCACATGAGCTGGGACATGTCAATTAATTAAAAAAAATTTTTTTATTCCATTTATAAACACTTCATGAAACCTCATCCCACCTGTGGATGAGGTTCCATGAAAAATGCGAAGGCTGCCTGGGCTCTTCGCCTGCCCATCAACCTTAAGGTTGGACGGGCAGCTCAGTTTATTGGATTAATTAGTTTTTAAAAGGCCATGCTAGGCCTTTGACAGTTCGGCGGATGCGCAGCCAAACCAAACTGAAAATCTAAATGACACGCGGTGACATTGGGACGTACATCTGATGTTACCCCGCATTATTTTACGCCTCGGCTAATGGGCCCTGCTCCCGCTCGCCGAGCCGAAAATTCTGGCCATTACAATGAGAAACTGCATTGCTAATAACTATTCAGGTCTTTGTGAAGACTCTCCATGCCTGCTTTCACATTAATACCAAACACTGATAAGAAACAGGAACAAATGGTAACGTTCTGTCAAATCAGTTATAAATGTGTTCCATCAGTTTCTTGAACATTCTTCAAAGAAACGTTGAAAGCTCAAGGGATTTTGCAAGAAATGGTAGACAAAGCTTTAGTCATTCAGACTATTGTGTGCTTGGAGTCTCCATTATCTGAACCTTTGGTTCTGTTATGATACAGGGTGTTATGGCCATGATTGCTGATGAAGAAACAACAGCACAGATGCTCTGTGTAGTACTGGGACCTTGTTCAAGTTATCAGATATCCAACAGAGAGCAAGGTCTTAATTAGGATTCTTTTCAAGCATATAAAAGGGACTGCATCAAAGTGTACTGATGCTGTTTCAGGAGATTACTTAAAGGTTAGGCATGAGTGCTTGCTCTTTATACCAAGGATGATGATTTTCATGCTACATTTGTCTCTTTTTATAGAATCATAGAATTATACAGCACAGAAGGAAGCCATTCAACCCATCATGCCTGTGCCAGCACTTTTGTAGAGCTAGCCAATTAGTCCCATTCTCCTGCTTTTTCCCCATAGTCATGTAAATTACATCACTTCGACTATTTATCTAATTCTCTTTTCAAGCTGATGATTGAATCTGCTTCCACCACCTTTTCAGGCAATGCAATCCAGACCCTAACACCTTGCTGTGTCAAGGAAAATGCTTTCTCGTGTTACTTCTGGCACTTTTGCCAATCACCTTAAACTCTGTGTCTTCTGGCTATCTGGAAACAGGTTCTCTTTATATACTTTATCACAAAGATTCATGGCCAGAATTCTGCCCTGGTTGCCTGGGTGCGCGCCTGACCCGACAGCACATGGAAATTGCGTGAGAACACATAGGGTGCGCGTCCCGATGTCGTTGCACGCTCGCACAATATTTCGCTCGGCGGGCACGCGCGGCAATCGGAAGCGCGCCCACCAGCAATCAAGCAGGCAATTAAGTCCGTTAAGGAAGCAATTGAAATCGATTTTACGTGGCACGTCCACTTTTATGGTTGGTGGACAGGCCAGTTAGCCAGGCGGTCATTATATTTTCGCTGAAAGGTCGATCCAGGGCAGGATGAAACGTCCGGGGTGAAATATTATAAAAAAAAAGGTATCTGGGGACCGATGTTTTTTGAGCTCGGCTGTCAGGTGCTTGAGTGTGTTGCATAGATACGTTTTACTGCATTTTATTCTTGCCATTTAATCTGTGCAGGTCTGCAGCTCCCTGAGGCAGCTCCGCAGCAGCTGTCTGCTTTCAGAGAGCTCGCAAGAAGCGCCCACCTGCACCCTCACTTCTGTTGGTGCCGGCCTCTTCCCGCCCCCACCCCCCCTCCCTGCCATTAAGTGGCCAGCCAGTGTGAAATTGCATTTGGAAGTCGATTGCGGGCGGAAGCACATTTTGTGTTCGCTTCCGGGCCCACCGATCGCGCGCACCTGACACCTGATGCACGTATGTTTCAGGCCCATGATTTTGAACACCTCTATCAAATCCCCTCTTAACTCTTCTTTGTTCTGTGCAGAATAACCACAGCTTCTCCGTCTCTTCAGATAACTGAAGTTTCTCATCTCAGCTCGGTTTTAGTAAATCTCTTTTGCACCTGCTCTAGGTGTGAGGCTAATGGTAGGATATGGCATGTGAAGGTGCATTCACTGAGATTGGTCCCTTGTGTGAAGTCATTAAACCTCTTTTGGCACAGCATAGAGGTCCTCTGTGAAGATTCATTTCGGTAGGAAGAATGCTGACAGACAATATAAAATAAAGAGCACAATTCTAAAGGGGGTTCAGGAACAGAGGAACCTGGGTATATATGTGCATAAATCATTGAAGATGAAAGGACAGGTTAAGAACATGGTTAATAAAGCATACAGTATCCTAGACTTTATTAATAGGGGCATAAGAGTACAAAAGCAAGGAAGTTATGTTAAACTTGTATAAAACACTGGTTTGGCCTCAATGGGAGTATTGCATCTTGTCCTTGGTGCCATACTTAAGGAAGGATTTGAAGGCATTAGAGAAAGTGCAGAAAAAGTTCATGAGAATGTTTCCAGGGATAAGGAACTTCAGTTCTGTAGATAGATTAAAGAAGTTGGGACTGTTCTCCTTGGAGAAGAGAAGGTCGAGAGGAGATTTGATAGAAGTCTTCAAAACCATGAGAGGTCTGAACAGAGTAGGTAGGGAGAAACTGTTCCCATTGGTGGAAGAATTGAGAACCAAAGGGCACAGATTTAAGGTAATTTGCAAAAGTAGTAATCGTGACATGAGGAAAAGTTTTTTTCACGCTTTGATTGGTTGGGATCTGGAATGCTTTGCCTGACTCTGTGGTGGTGGCAGGTACAACTGAGGCAGTCAAGGGGGAATTGGATTGTTATCTGAAAAGGAAGAATTTTCAGAGCCACAGGGAGAAGACAGGAGGATGGCACTGAGTAAACTGATCCTTCAGAGAGCCAGCAGACGGGTTGAATGGTCTCCTTCTGTGCTGCAACCAATCTGTGGTTCTCTGGGTTAGACTGCTGGCATTTAGAGCGATGGTTATTGCAGGTATCTGTCTGGAAAGCCTCCTAGCCCCCTGAGCAAAGAGGACCTAGCTGCTCGTGTGCACCTCCTGCACCAAGGTCACCAAGTCCGGCATCCGGAGAAGGTTGGGTTATGTCCTCTGGCCTATTGTGCCATTTTTATAGGTTCTTCTGGGTCTTCAACTCTTCTTTAACTAGTTCCAGTCGCTGCTGCAGCCAGAATGTACCTTACTTTTAAGAGGTGTGGGCTGGCTTTAAGCAGTGCAGGCTAGCCTCACACAAACTTAGACTCCTGGCTGAGCTGGGCAGCACTGAACAAGCACGTTCAGCACTTGGCTGCACCACATAAATATAATTAACAGGCAGCACAGTGTTCTCCAAAACCTCTATCAATAAAGACAAGCATCCGCATGCATTTCAACAGTTCTCTCAATTTGTTCTTCCATTTTCAAAAATTTGAGTACATGTAGCCTCACCTCTCTCTGTTCCTGCAGTCCCTATGAAATGTTACCATTTGATTTATAATGTCGCTTCTCATTCTTCTTACCAAATAGTACAACTTCACATTTTCCTATGCTAAATTTCATTTCTCATATGTCTATCCATTTCGCTAGTCTGTCTATGTCCTCCTGAAGTCAGTTACTACCCTCCACATTGTTTACTACATTTCCAAGATTTGTATCATCTGCAAACTTTTAAATGATGCCTTGTGCATCCAAGTCCAGGTCATTAATATATCAAAAAGAGCATTGGGCCCAATACAGACCCCTAGGGCAAAATCTTCGGCTCGGCGAGCGGGGGCGGGGCCCACTCGCCGAGGCGTAAAATGATGCGTGGTGATGTCAGGCATGCATCCCAATGTCACCGCGCGTCATTTAGATTTTCAGTTCGGCGAGCACCATTTAAGGCCATTTAAAAAGCCAATAAAACAATTAGCTGAGCTGCCTGTCCAACCTTAAGGTTGACGGGCAGGCGAAGAGCCCAGGCGGCCTTCGTATTTTTCATGGAACTTCATCCACAGGCGGGATAAGGTTTCATGAATGTTTTTAAAGTGTTTGAAAAAATTTTAATAAAATTAATGGACATATCCCAGCTCATGCGACAGTCTCACATGAGGGGACATGTCCTTAAAATTTTCTTTTTCCTTTCTTCAATGTTTTATAAGTGAAAGTAAGCTCCCTGACACACCTCTGTGCTTCAGGGAGATTTCTGTGCTCCTTCGCGAGCACGTGTGAAAGAGCGCACTCCCCGACTCAGGCAACACCCCTCCCCCACCCGCACAGGGAGTGCTCAGTGCTTCCGGGAGCCTGCCACACTGGGTGGGCCTTAAAATGGTGGTGCCCAGCTGATTGGGGTGCCGATTGGCTGTGCATGTGCCGCGCCCGCCCCCGCACAACCCCCCGACGGGGAGAAAATTCTCCCCCTAGGAAACATCACTATATGTCCCTTTCCAGTCTAAAAAACAACTGTTCACTACTACTTTGTGCTTCCTCTCCTTTAGCTAGTTACATATCCATTCTAACATTGTCCCTATAATTTTACTAACAAGTCTATTACATGGTACTCTTTCAAATGCCTTTTGAAAATTCAATGCACAAAATCAACAGCACTGCACTCATCAATCCACTCTGTTATTTCATCAAAAAATTCAATCAAGTTAGCCAAACACAATTTGCATTTAATAAATCTGTGGCAACTTTCATTTATTAGACCATAATTTTCCAGATGCCAATTAATTTTGCCTCCGATTATTGACTCTAAAAGTTTCCCTACCACTGATGTTAGCCTGACTATCCCTAGTTGGCAGGTTTATTCCTCTCCCTTTGCAGTTCTCTAGTCTTCTGGTGCCACCCCCATATCTAAGCAGGATTAGATGATTGTGCCCAGGCCCTCTGCAATTTCCACCCTTAATTCCCCCTGCAGCCTCGGATGCATCTCAGCCGCACTAGCGGACTTTTCTACTCTGAGGATTGCTGGCTCTTTAACTACCTCCTCTTCATCTATTTTTATCTTATTCGATGTATTGACTGCCTCTTCCTTTGCTCAACAATCTTTCATCCTTTTTCGATTTTTGGCGGTGACTAGGGAAGAATTTCCTTGGGAAAAGCATTTGTGGACAAACTCGTAATTGGCAGCTATAATCACTGCTTCTCTGGCTTTGGGGACCCTGTGCTCTTTAGTATGGGTCTTTATGGAAAAGGGGTGTAAGTTTTTGAATTCTTCTAGGAGAATTATGTGCCTGAGGTTGTCGTATGTGGGATCTACCTCGAGCACCCAAATCCCATCAGTTGAAAGCAAGTTGCTTAACCCTTTCGAACTCAGTGAAAGTTGGCACGGATCGCTTCCGGGAAGTTCGGAATATTTGGTGGTGCTCCTGCGGTAGCAGCACGTGCACACTCGGTGGCATTTTTGGTCATCTCGTAATCTGAATAAGTCTCTTTGGACAATAGGGATTAAACTTCATGGGTTTTCCTGTTAACCAGTTGCTTTATAATAGAAGGGGGCCAAGCTTCCGCTGGCCACTTCAACCTCGTTGCAATCTTCCCAAATGATTCAAGAAACACTTCAACACCCTCCATATTAACCTTAGTACCAATTGTGAATACTTTAAGAACACAAAGCTCTGTTCTGAGCTTGGGTCATTTACCTCACTACTAATGTTTCCACTGTGGATAGAGAACCTTCCCCTACTCTATTCAAGCTGCCTTATTTTCCTGCATTTTTGTGCTGAAACTCCCTTTCCTGTTTTTCCTCTCAAATGACCTTTCTCTACCCATTCCTGGAATTTTCTTTGAATTCTAGCTCTAGTCTCCCTGCTCCAGCTGTATCCTTGATTAATGATCTATATCATTTATTTATATATAGAGATAATAGATATGAAATAGATATTTTGGAAAGTCTTATCCTATCTCCATTCTGAATGATGTCTGACTTGATGGTGACACTGGTATAAATAGTAGATGTATATTTATTCCTAATGTTGACATTCCTTATCTTGCTGAATCTGAAGTTTCAAATTGAGATCAACTTTAATTAGCATATTCCGTATTACCTCTTTTTCAGGTAATTAAAAATAAAACTTGACTAATTTATTTATCACATTCAAAAGAATATTGAGAATATTTTTATTTCATTTTATTAGGCCACAATAAAATACAAAGCCTGAGTTCACTGCATTAATGCAAAAAGTATATTGTTGATAATGTAGGATATAACTGTTAACTTTGAATCTAGTTTCCTTTGATTGTATTAGAAACAATAACTGGCTAGTTTTCCACTGCATTAATTATTGTGACTTATATGAAGTCTGACAGACAATGGTTAACTAACCGAAAAGAAAAAGATTTGAGCTGCTCGTGGTAAAGACTAGTTAATTACTACTATGATACATTGACCTGCATTACTGAATGTGCAAATATACAATTATTCCCCTTCTCGCATTTTAATTACAGCAACTGTTGTGCCTGTTGGATGGGAGTTGGCCAGTGATGCTAGTTGGTGAAGAAGGATGTGGGAAAATTGTGGTTTCCGTAGCCAGGTTAATTTACTTTGCTCAGGAGGTGTACCTGAGGTTCTGCAACCAAAACCTTCAATGAACAGCTTAGAAATGGCATTTTCTTAAATATGTTAATGAAGAGTTTATTTCGGTGTCAATTGAGCAGGGCTTAAAGTTAATAATAATTCATACACTTGGATCTTTATAGCCAGAAGCCATCCATTAAACTTTCGGTCCCCTTCATGATAATGTCTACTGATGAATGGCAACTGTATGCTGAAAATGTTACAGCCATAAGCATCACACCAGTGGCAACAGAATAAAGCAAGGTGGCAATGCTGGGAGTTATGTAACATTTGCCTGTTACATATTTTCTGACCCAGACAGGGTCAGAGAGGGAGAGAAAAATTCAAGTGGGTTTGCTCAGATCCTGTGCTCCAATATTTAAAAGATCAGAGTGAATATTTAAGGGAACACTCAACCCGAATGCTCTGGGAACACATCAACGTTGTGCATGGATTTAGCTCACATAGTAAAGTGTTGAAGGAAAGACTGCATGGAGAAAGTTGGAGTTAAAGGCAAGTTGATTCATTTTCATCTCCAAAGTTTTTTTTTGGCCACAACAGCAAAGGCCTTCAGTGCTCCAGTACTACTGCTGCTTGACAGAGGAGACATTGCTAGAGCAGAAAATTGTGGGCATTTGATGTCATTTGCGATGTGTCGTCAAGACCCGCCACTCCATTATGTGACAGGTGTCCTGGGTAGATTCACCTGCTATGCTAGTAGCAGCACCTGGAGTAGGTGTCTTAAATCTCATGTCCCTTAATTTTGGGGAAACCTAGGCTTTGAAGGGACACACTTGCATCTGCCTTGTCTGTGGCCGTAAAATCTTAACTTTTGCAACATCTGTCTCTTCTCACTGTCCCTCATGTTTGCTGAACTCCAGTGATGTTGCACATGGGTGGTCAAGGCCAAATGCATCTTCAGGTCGAACAGGCATTGTGGGGGTGTGGGGAGGGGGAGGTATTGGCAGGGGCAGAGGGGTTAATTGGACAAAAATTGAGAAGGGAGCAGAGTAAAGAAAGGGGTGGGAGGGCAAAGGAGAGGGGGAGGAGAAATGGGAAAGATAGGGCTAAATGGAGCAAGGAAGGGGGAAGTGGGTCGGGGAAGGAAGAGGTTTTAGGCATGGGGGAAGCGATCTCAGTATGGGTGGGGAGAGGGCAAGAAAAGTAGCTCAGCTGGGGGATATGTGACCATGAAAACAGTGTAACATCTTCTTCCCCAGGAACTCCCATAGTCTCTGAGAGATTAAGGTGCTCTCTGCTGTCGAGATTCATAGTATTATTGCACCATTGATAGAAAGAAATAGAGCACAAAACAACAAGGTCCACGCTACAATGATTATAAGACATTGGGATCTTGGAACAGTGTTTCAGATGTTTAATTGATTAGGGAGCACTCAACAGTACTTCCTTCCTTTGGGTCTCATGAATAATTGTTATCTGCCACAAACTTGAAATCTGCATCCTGGAAAGAAATGTTATCATGGAGATCTAATAAGCCAAATCTGAATGGGAGAGCAAAGGTGCTTGAAGTATTAGTTTCCTAACCACAAGTGCAACAAGGAAGACTCGATGCCTTCTAATGAGTGCCAGAGCAAATCCACTTCTTAAATTTGCTATGCACACCTGCAAACTCATCTTTCGCAAACGACCACTTCTGACATTTTTTCTGCTTAAACACAATCTAATCCTAGTTTTGTCGCACTCTTGCTTTACTTAATCAAAATACTCATAAGTACCCAACACAATGTTGAAATCAAGTGCAGTGAATTTATTCAATTCATTGTGTGGAATGTGGATGATGTTTATGTAATTTGTGGCCTGTTAATGACCATCTTTTCCTGTATTGAGAGATTTCAAGCATCGCAGAGCACTGACAATGATACAAAGCTGCCCAACTTCACTGGAGTACTACATGCTTCAGACTAAACAGGTATTATCTTACTGGTTTGACCTGCAGACATTCCTTGTGTGAGCCCACTTTAACAATTTTTGCTGCATTCATAGATTGGCATATGCATTTATTCTTTGTAATTTTCTGGTTCTTATTTATGCTAGGCATCCTGATTCTCTCAAATCGTACTGAACAGGTTAACCTGCTATTACTGATTATCATGATTTAAAAGAAAAGGATCAAAAGTCAGTCAGGTCAGTTTTTTACATAAATACTTACAAATCAAGTGGAACACCCAGTCCTATGGGATTGGGTGACTCTTATGGCCCTTTCTGCTTCTCGGAGGAGAGGTGGCTGTCCATGCCATAATTGGTTTCCCTCTATTTCCTTACTCCCTCAAAATGTGCTCATCAATGCTGCATTTTCTTTGTCTTTGGCCTGTTGCAGTGTTCCAGTGAAGCTCAATGTAAGCTTGAGGAACAGCACCTCATCTTTTGATTAGACACTTTTCAATCCTTCTGGACTCAACGTTAAGTTCAATAATTTCAGGCTGTAAACTCTGTCTCCCTGTTTTGTTTCCTCCTTTTTGCATTTTATGTTTTTTTTCTTATTTTTACTTTCAGACAGAAGCACACCTGCTCTAGGCACATCTTTCATTTCTTTGTTTCTTTTCTTGCCCCATCGTCATTCGGTTTGGTCCTGTAAAACTAACTCTTCTGTCATTCAATCTCTCCTGTCTTCCACTCTAACATCTATAACAGGGTTGTCCAACATTCAGCCTGTGGGCCAGAGTCTGGCCCGCAAAATGTTTCTATCCGGTCTGTGGACCAATGTTCAAAATGCAGGTAAGTGGGAGTGACAGATTCTGCAAGGAGCTGCTCCTCCAATCACAGGCTGTTTCTCACCCGCGCTTTCTGCTGATAGGCTCCGATCAACTGCAAGTGCAGGAGTGAAACAGTCTGTGATTGGAGGAGCAGTGAGCAGGGGGAAGGTGAGTAGCAGCACTCAGCCTGAGGCCTGAACACCAGAATAGTGGCAGTGAGTTGAAGGGGACGGGGTGGGGGTGTGGAGAGAGGCTGTGAGGGAGAGGCTGTCTGCCGGTGGGGTGGGAACAGTCAGGAAGTTGATAGTGTTCCTTATGATTTTCTGTACAGATAGTGAATGGTTGCATAATATTCAGCCATTAAGAGTCTCGTAGCCAGGCCCAATCCTATCCTCTACCATGCACTTTGCAGCAAGGGTCACTGAACAGTAATCAAGTGCAGAATTATTTCTTCTTTCACTTCATTAAGTCAGGAGTAATGAGGCCAATTATAGCACCTTTGCTTCCAGCTGAGCTAAAGTTATGCAGTCACCATTTGACTGTGGAATCCTCCCAGCCTATGTGGGTTGTCTCTGTGTGTTGCAGTGCCTTTGGCCTTGAGCCTTCCAGGAAGTTTTTTTTTCTCTGTACTGCCTTGGGAATATATGCGTGGCATGTAGTAATACGTCAATTTCATAAAATGAGTGAGTGCTTTATTGCACAAAATATGACAGCATGATAGGAGTGTAGATAAGGTTTTACTGATGTTGGTTTGAAAAAAAAATACTCTGGTGATATCTGGATGCTTGTCCTTTTTGTCGCACTCTGTCTACATTTTCTCTGACTTTGGGCTGAATTTTATGTATTTTACATGCCCCCAGTGGGCGCATTTCCCTTGGCAGGGGGCACGTAAAATAGGGTGGGCTTCCTGCCCACCTCTGAGCTCTCCCTCATAATATGGGGGATGGGCCGGGCACCGAAATCGACAGCCTGCCTGCCTTATTTAAATGAACAATTAAGGGCCAATTAGATTTATTATCAAGCCAATTGACACCCGCTGTTTCAATGTGGCAGAATAGTGCAGCCTGTTTTTGCACACCTTTGGAAACCTGAACATATGGTGTAAAGCTAGTGACAAATGCTGTGGGAAGGGTGGAGGAGAAGTCACTGTTGTGATAAACAGAGAACAGTTTCAACACATTTATACGATGGCCAGAATTTTCGGGTCGGTGAGCGGGGAGCAGGCCCCGCTCGCCGATGCGTAAAATGACACGCGGTGACGTCGGGCATGTGTCCCAACGTCACCGCACGTCATTCAGATCTTGAGTTCGGCGGGCATTCACCAGAGTCAGGTGCACGCCCGCCGAAATGTTAAAGGCCTATTAAGGCCATTTAAACAGCAATTAAAATAATTAGCTGAGCTGTCCGCCCAACCTTAAGGATTGACGGGCAGGCGAAGAGCCCAGGCGGCCTTCGCATTTATCATGAGGTTTCAGGAAAGGTTTTAAACTTTAATAAAAATTTTCAAAAAAATTCACAGACATGTCCCAGTTCATGTGACACTGTCACATGAGGGGACATGTCTTAAAATTATTTTCTTTCCTTTATTTAAATTTTTAAATATCAAACTGATTTCCCTGAAGCAGCTCTGTGCCTCAGGGAGATTCGCGCGAAAAAGCGCAGGACCAGACTCAGCCTCCTCCCCCACCTGCCCGTAACTCTTTTGAGTCAACCAAATAAACTAAATCAACAAAATAAGGGATAAAGCAAACACAGCCCCTAAGTCAGGTCAGCTGTAAAAACAAGGACAAAGTTTAAAGGAAACTTACAAACATTAAACCAAAATGTGATTAAAGGGGTCGATAAAACACCCCAGTTCCCACGGTGCCCACCGGGCATGGAAGGCCGGCAGACATCGCGTGCTCCCTCTCCAGGGACACCCGGCCGCGAATGTAGCCGCGTAAGAGGGACAAACAATCGGGCGGGACAATCCCCTCGATCGCCCGCTGCCTGGACCTGTTAATGGCTAACTTGGCAAGGCCCAGGAGCAGGTTCACGAGGAGGTCCTCCTCCTTCCCGACCCCCTTCCGCACCGGGTGTCTGTAGATCAGGAGCGTTGGACTTGAAGTGCAAACAAAACAGTAATAAAAGGTTTTTCAAATAACTGAAAAGGGAGTGCAGCCTATCACACCCTATATAAGCATGGTCCACAGACTCCACAAGACCACAAAAAGGTCTCCTGGGATGTCCTGGGAGTCCGTGAACCTACACATTCTTCAATTGTAGGGGACTGCTGCGTGCAACACCCTCCAACCCAGGTCCCCGATAGAAAGTGGGTGGACACCTCCTTAGACGTCCTCCCAATAGGGACCTCCGCCGCCGGACGGCAACAAGGCACGCCAGGGCGTGTCCGGGCGGTGGGCGAGGGCGATAAAATGAAAGGTGTGCAGCAGCAGTCCGTACAGAAAGCTCCTCCGCGCCGTGCCAAATGGCACGGAGGGCATGTCCCCAAGGCAGCTCATATTGCGGGGCACCAGCACCCGAGGGAGGGTTCGGGGCTTGGGGCCAATGTGGAATTCCGTCCGAACAGGGGAACGTTCAGGCGGAAGACCACTGCGCACCTGGGCCACCTCAAGACCTAAAATTACATCGGGTCCGAGCATGACCTTCCTTAGGTCTTGGATGGCATCGGCCGCGAGCCGGACACTCACAGACGCACGACGCGCCAACTCCTGTGGGAGCATCCAGCCCACTCCTCCGCCACCCAGCACGTCCCCGATCCTGGTCACCCCGGCAGCCACAGCCCTCCTCTCCGCCAGCCACTGAAAAGGACAGAGGAGCGGATTCCTGAGCAGCGGCTCTCTGACGATAGCCGCTACTCCTGACGGGGAGAGCTGCATCGCGAGGCGACCACGTTCCAGACTTTGATCAGGTCCTGGTAAAAGACAGGCAACACCTGCAAGGAGTCACCGAGGCCCCTATGCTCTATAAACAGGAGCTGCAGGTCATAATTCAGGCCGTGCACCTGGCGGAAGAAATACGTCGCCAGGGCACACCATCTCGGAGGAGGCTGCAGGGTCTGAAGGTGGAAGGTCGCCACCTGGGTGCATAGGCACACTAGCGCCTGACCGCCCTCCCTAAGCAGGAGACTCAGAACCTCAGCAGTGACCCAGTGCAGCCTTTTGTCCCAGAAGAAGTCGACTAGCATTCTCTGGATTTTCATGACAAAGTCCGGGGGAGGGGTCAAAATGACCAGCCGGTACCACAACATGGCAGCAATCAGCTGGTTTATGACCAGAACTCGACCCCGGTAAGACAGCACTCGGAGCAGTCCCGTCCAGCGCCGCAGGCGAGCGGTGACTTCCGTCTCCAGTTCCTGCCAGTCCGCCGGCCAGGATTCCTCAGCAGGGCAGAGGTGGATCCCTAGGGAGAGGATGCTGGTCCTGCTCCAGGTGAAAGGCCTGAGCCCCTCGGGTGGGGGATCCATCTGCCACGGGCCGACCAGGAGTCCAGAACATTTATCCCAGTTGATCCTGGCAGAAGAAGCCGCAGAGTAGCCCTCCTGGCACTCGCAAATCCTCCGCAGGTCAGCCGGGTCACTAAACATTAGGAGCACGTCATCGGCGTAAGCCAAGAGGACTACCCCGATGCCCGGCCCATGCAGACCCAATCCCGACAACCTCCTCCGCAAGAGGCGCAGGAAAGGCTCCACGCAAATAGAATACAACTGGCCAGACAGGGGGCAGCCCTGACGTACTCCTCTCCCAAAGCGAAGGGGCGCCGTCAGGGACCCGTTAACCTTAACTGGACACTCCGCGGCAGGGTACAGAAGTCAGATCCGGGCGACAAAATGTGTCCCGTACCTGAATGCTCGCAGAGTCCCGAATAAATATTCGTGATCCACCCTGTCGAACGCCTTCTCCTGGTCAAGAGACAGGAAGGCGCTCGACAGACCAGCCCTCTGGGAATAATGAATAATGTCCCGGACCAGATGGATATTATCATAAATTGTGCGGTCCGGGACAGTGTAAGACTGGTCAGGGTGGATCATGTGGTCCAGCACGATAGCAAGCCGAGGAGACATGGCTCTGGCGAAGATTTTATAGTCCGTGCTGAGGAGGGAGACCGGGTGCCAGTTTTTAAGGCAGCGGAGATCCCCCTTCGGCAGCAGGGCACGTAAAATAACGGCTGCACACCCGCCTGCGCCCACTCCCACCCAACCCTCTCGACAGGGAGAAAATTCTCCCCTATGAAGTTTATCGCCATTTGGGTTCCTGCGACCATTTATTGTTTTGGTTTACGGATTAACACCCACACATGCTCTCTTAAAAGAGGCAGAGAGGTTTAGGGAGGGAATTTTAAAGCCTTGGTATGTCAGGGAGGAGTTGATCTGACCTGCCCCTTGAAAGCCACCATGCCAGGTTCTGCAGACACAGGTAAATGAGAGGTGATTCAAGTGCATGATGGGCAATCATTTTAGCAGTGTCAGGTCATTTAGAAATCACCTACCACCTTAGAGGAGAAGCTACAATGCCAGATACCTCACTAAGTCGGTTCTCAATATTGTGATAAGAAAGTTAGCTAATAAATTAGTCTTCTCATTTGAAGCTTATTCACAAAAAGGCACATTTTTTGTTGTTTTGATTAGCAGCTAGATAAATTTCTAATATCTTATGTCTCCAAAATTTGCTCACTGGCCTCCTGAGTGAGAAAAACATTGAAATGTAGCCCCTGATGTGAAAAGGCTGGACACCCCTGAGTTTAGAGGAATGACTGCTCGGTGATCTTATTGAAACACTTCAGATTCGGAGGGGGTTTAATAGGGTGGATGCTGAAATGATGTTTCCCCTCCTGGGAGAATCTTCAGTTAGGGGGCACAGTTTCCAAAAAAAGGGTTTTCCCATTTAAGACAGAGATGAGGAGGAATTTATCCTTTGGAAGACTGATGGCGCTTAGAAATCCTCCCCCACACCCGCCCAGCGAGCATTACGGACCCCCGCCCTGCAAGCAGCGGGGACCCCCGACCGGTGAGCAGAGGGGACCCCCGACTGGTGAGCAGAGGGGACCCCCGACCGGCGAGCAGAGGGGACCCGCCCGGCGAGCAGAGGGGACCCCCGCCCAGCAAGCAGTATGGACCCCCGACCGGTGAGCAGAGGGGACTCCGCCCAGCGAACAACACGGACCCCCACCCGGCAAGCAGCATGGACCCCCGACCGGCGAGCAGAGGGGACCCCCACCCAGCGAGCAATACGGACGCCTGCCTGGCGAGCAGAGGGGACCCCCGCCTGGCGAGCAATATGGACCCCCGCCCGGCGAGCAATATGGACCCCCGCCCAGCGAGCAATACGGATCCTGCCCGGCGAGCAGTACGGACCCCCGCCCGGCAAGCAGAGGGGACCCCCGCCCAGTGAGCAGAGGGGACCCATCACCAGCGAGCAGAGGGGACCCCCGCCCGGCGAGCAGTACAGACCCCCACCCGGCGAGCAGAGGGGACCCCCACCCGGCGAGCAGAGGGGACCCCCGCCCGGCGAGCAGTACAGACCCCCACCCGGCGAGCAGAGGGGACCCCGCCCGGCGAGCAGAGGGGACACCCGCCCGGCGAGCAGTACAGACCCCTGCCCGGCGAGCAGAGGGGACCCCCGCCCGGCGAACAGAGGGGACCCCCGCCCGGTGAACAGAGGGGACCTGCGCCTGGCGAGCAATATGGACCCCCGGCAAGCGTGCAATATGGACCCCCGGCCGGCTAGCAGAGGGGACCCTCGCCCGGCGAGCTATACGGAGCCCCTGACCGGCGAGCAGAGGGGACCACCGCCCGGCGAGCAGAGGGGACCCCCGCCTGGCTAGCAGAGGGGACCCCCGCCCGGCGAGTAGAGGGGACCACCGCCCGGTGAGCAGAGAGGACCCCCGCCTGGCGAGCAGAGGGGACCACCGCCCGGCGAGTAGAGGGGACCCCCGCCCGGCGAGCAGAGGGAACCCCCGCCCGGTGAGCAGAGGGGACCCCCCGCCCAGCGAGTAATACGGATGCCTGCCCGGCGAGCAGAGGGGACCCCCGCCTGGCGAGCAATATGGACCCTGCCCAGCGAGCAGAGGGGACCCCCGCCCGGCTAGCAGAGGGGACCCCTGCCCGGCGAGCAGAGGGGACCCCGCCCGGCGAGCAGAGAGGACCCCCGACCGGCGAGCAATACAGACGCCTGCCCGGTGAGCAGAGGGGACCCCCACCCAGCGAGCAATACGGACGCCTGCCCGGTGAGCAGAGGGGACCCCCGCCTGGCGAGCAATATGGACCCCCGCCCAGCGAGCAATATGGACCCCCGCCCGGCGAGCAATATGAACCCCGCCCGGCGAGCAGTACGGACCCCCGCCTGGCAAGCAGGGGGGACCCCCCGCCCAGCGAGCAGAGGTGACCCCCGCCCAGCGAGCAGAGGTGACCCCCGCCCAGTGAGCAGAGGGGACCCATCACCAGCGAGCAGAGGGGACCCCTGCCCGGTGAGCAGAGGGGACACCCGACCGGCGAGCAATACGGACCCCTGCCCGGCGAGCAGAGTGGACCCCCACCTGGCGAGCAGAGAGCACCCCTGCCCGGTGAACAATACGGACCCCCGCCCGGCGATCAGTACGGACCCCCACCCGACGAGCAGTACAGACCGCCGCCCGGCAAGTAGAGGGGACCCCCGCCCGGCGAGCAGTACAGACCCGCGCCCGGCGAGCAGAGGGGACCCCTGCCCGGCGAGCAGAGGGGACCCGCGCCCGGTGAGCAGAGGAGACCCCCGCCCGGCGAGCAGTACAGACCCCCGCCCGGCGAGCAGAGGGGACCCCCGCCCGGCGAGCAGAGGGGACCCTCGCCCGGCGAGCAGAGGGGACCCCAGCCCGGCGAACAGAGGGGACCCGCGCCTGGCGAGCAATATGGACCCCCGCCCAGCGTGCAATATGGACCCCCGGCCGGCGAGCAGAGGGGACCCCTGCCCAGCGAGCTGAGCGGACACTCGCCCGGCGAGCTATACGGACCCCTTGACCAGCGAGCAGAGGGGACCCCCGTCCGGCGAGCAGAGGGGACCCCCGCCCGGCGAGCAGAGGGGACCCCCGCCCGGCGAGCAGAGGGGACCCCCGCCCGGCGAGCAGTACGGACCCCCGCCCGGCGAGCAGTACGGACCCCCGCCCGGCGAACAGAGGGGTCCGGCGCCTGGCGAGCAAGATGGACCCCCGCCCAGCATGCAATATGGACACCCGGCCAGTGAGCAGAGGGGACCCCCGCCCGGTGAGCAGAGGGGACCCCCTCCTGGCGAGCAGTACGGACCGCCGCCCGGCGAGCAATACGGACCCCTGCCCGGAGAGCAATACGGACCCCCGCCCGGAGAGCAATACGGACCCCCGCCCTGTGAGCAGAGGGGACCCCCGCCTGGCGAGCAGTACGGACCCCCGCCCGGCGAGCAGCACGGACCCCCGCCCGGCGAGCAGCACGGACCCCCGCCCGGCGAGCAGCACGGACCCCCGCCCGGCGAGCAATATGGACCCCGCCCGTCGAGCAGAGGGGACCCCCGCCCGGCGAGCAATATGGACCCCGCCCGTCGAGCAGAGGGGACCCCCGCCCGGCGAGCAATATGGACCCCGCCCGTCGAGCAGAGGGGACCCCTGCCCGGCGAGCAGCACAGACCCCCGCCCGGCGAGCAGCACGGACCCCCGCCCGACGAGCAGTACGGACCCCCGCCCGGTGAGCAGTACAGACCCCTGCCCAGGCGAGCAGTACGGACCCCCGCCCGGCGAGCAGTACAGACCCCCGCCCGGCGAGCAGCACGGACCCCTGCCCGGTTAGCAGCACGGACTCCCGCCCAGTGAGCAGAGGGGACCGCCGCCCGGCGGGCAGTACGGACTCCCGCCCGGCGAGCAGTACGGACCCCCGGCTGGCGAGCAGAGGGAACCCCCGCCTGGCGAGCAGAGGGGACCCCCGACCGGCGATCAGTACAGACCCCCGACCGGCGATCAGTACAGACCCCCGCCCGGTGAGCAGAGGGGACCCCTGCCCGGTGAGCAGAGGGGACCCCCGCCCGGTGAGCAGAGGGGACCCCCCGCCCGGCGAACAATACGGACCCCCGCCCGGTGAGCAGTATGGACCCCCACCCAGTGAGCATTACGGACCCCCACCCAGTGAGCATTACGGACCCCCACTCGGCGAGCAGAGGGCACCCCTGCCTGACGAGCAATACGGACCCCTGCCCGGCGAGCAATACAGACCCCCGCCCGGCGAGCAGAGGTGACCCCCGCCCGGCGAGCAGAGGTGACCCCCGCCCGGCGAGCAGAGGGGACCCCCGCCCGGCGAGCGGAGAATGACCCCCGCCCGGCGAGCAGAGGTGACCCCCGCCCGGCGAGCAGAGGTGACCCCCGCCCGGTGAGCAGAGGTGACCCCCGCTCGTCGAGCAATACGGACCCCTGCCCGGCGAGCAGTGCGGACCCCCGCCCGGCGAGCTATACGGACCCCCTGCCCGGCAAGCAGAGGTGACCCCCGCCTGGTGAGTAGAGGGGACCCCCGCCCGGCGAGCAATACGGACGCCCGCCCGACGAGCACTACGGACCCCCGCCCGGCGCGCAATACGGACCCCCACCCGGCGAGCAATACGGACCCCCGCCCGGCCAACACTACGGACCCCCGCCCGGCGAGCGCTACGGACCCTGCCCGGCGAGCAATACGGACCCCTGCCCGGCGAGCACTACGGACCCCGCCCGGCGAGCAGAGGTGACCCCCGCCTGGCGAGCAATACGGACCCCCGCCCGGCGAGCAGTACGGACCCCCGCCCAGCGAGCAGAGGGGACCGGGTCACTGAACATATTCAAAGCTGAGTTGGGCAGATTTTTAACAAAGGGAGTCAGGGGGCATGAGGGGAAAGGCAGGAAAGCAGAGTTAAAGTCACAGCCAGATCAGCCTTGATCTTATTGACTGGTAGAGCAGGCTCCAGGGGCTGAATGTGAAGTGGATTATGGATCCGAGCCCCATTTTGGGACCATTCCAGATCAGGTGTGCTCCTCAGATAATCACTCTCACTTGATGTTGATAAGACAGGCCTTACAGTTTGCACACAGAAGACTTCATGCAACAGTATGCCTTCGAAATTAGATAAAAGTTTATTAAAGGACCGGACATGCAATTCACATTTGATAGTAATTGCAACATTGATAGTTCTAGGAAAAGAAAGTGTCGTCTTGTTTCTAATAGAGAATCCAAGACTTAAATCTAAATAATGTTACTGTGAGATATTTAAGATAACCATTGATATTTAAGTAGTATTTATCTTGAATCCCTGAGTAGAAAGCTACTGAGTCTAACAAGATACCTGTATCTCAATTAAGGGAACAATTATCGTCACTATGCTATGGCTGCTATACCTTTATCTTGAGAGATGCTGGAGTGAATCTAACTAATCTAAAAATCTTACTGTGTGCAACAGGAAGCATGTTGAGCACACATGCTGGACAACATCCTTTGTTTTAGCCAACATCCTTCAAGCAAACAGGATACTGAGAGACGCAGGTGGCGGTCACTACCTTGCTACATAGTTCCCAGGATTCATCTAGCAAATGATTTAGGGGCACCCTTAAGGTTATCCATTGTTACATTATGGTATCTTACAATTTATCAATGCCTTGCTGAGGTGATGTAGAGGCCACTTCCTGTTTTTTCAGGAACTGCCTTGTGTTTGAGGATATACCATATTCTATGCCACAGGATGTTGTTGTCCTTGAGCACACAATTATGCCCAGGCATGTCTACTAACTTCTGAACCATTGTCCAGCAGATGAACTCTGCTTTTAATTTTTAATCCCCACTTCATAGGAGAATCACTCTGTTTAATCTTATAACTCCGTCTTTATTCCTTCACAAATGGCCTACTCCTGCTCCTATTTATGTTCTTATGTTTATTGTCTTATTACAGACCTTCCTTTTGTCCTTGAACCGCCCATCCTTGCTCAAAACCTATTACATCTTTAACTTTTCCAGGTCCTAATGAAAGCTCATCAACCTGAAAGGTTAACTTTGTTTCTCTCTCCACGGATATCCTGCCTGACCTGCTGAGTATTTCCAGAATTTTCTCTTTTTATTTCTGTATTTTCTTTGCCTTTGAGCCTCCATTGCAAAGCCAATTACCAGAGTAAACAGCTGCCCTGAGCTGACTGAGTAATTGCAGGGTTGCACAGTGCTGTCCATGGATGCTGCCATGCTAATTGAACCCCACCACTCTATTTGATAGTCCAGTGTGTGATATTTACAGCAGAGTTTTTTTTAATGATAATGTAATTATATAATCTTATGATCTTAAGTTTGTATTGTAGCTCCTGAAATCAGTAAACTCCCGAGTTAGGAGTCTTCTTAAGCAATATTCAGATAATCCTCAAATAGAGTTCAAACTGTCATTCCTGGGTTCCTTCTCTGCCATAAAGATGCATCTGTGTAGCATGATTGTGCTAAATATAGGATGTAAATCTTACCTAAAACACTAGTTTTTTATTACACTAGACTTTAAATATCTCCCATTATAATTGCTTATTGCCAGCTTTATCTCAGCCTCACTTCCCACGGCTATATTCCACAGATCAAACTTTATCTAACAGTAGCCACATTGTAGGATGGGGTTACAGGAAGAAATAATGGGGGCTTGTGAGAAAGGTATGGTGATAATAATGGGTGATTTTAATCTACATATATATTGACCGAATCAGCTTGGCAAAGGTAGGCTGGATGATGAGTTCATAGAGTGTTTTCATAGAGTGTTACAATCTATACCAATGACTTGGATGAAGGGACTGAATGCATGGTTGCTAAATTTGCTGATGACAAAAAGATAGGTAGGAAAGTAAGTTGAGAAGAAGACATAAGGAGTCTGAAAAGGGGCATAGATAGGTTAGGTGAATGGGCAAAAAATTTGGCAGATGGAGTATAATAAGGGAAAATGTGAACTTGTCCAATTTGGCAGGAACAATAGAAAAGCAGCATATTATTTAAATGGAGAGTGATTGCAGAAATCTGAGGTAAAGAGGGATCTGGTGTTCTGGTTATGAATTGCCAAAATTTTGTATGCAGATACAGCAAGTGATTAGGAAGGCAAAAGGAATGTTGTTGTTTATTGCAAGGGGTATGGAATATTAAAATAGGGATGTTTTGCTGCAGTTGTATAGAGCATTGGTGAGACCACATCTCGAGAACTGTGCACAGTTTTGGTCTCCTTATTTAAGAAAGGATATAAATGCGTTAGGAGCGGTTCAGAGAAGGTTCCCTTGACTGATTCCTGGGATGGGGGCTTTTTTTTATGAGGAAAGGTTGAACAGGCTAGGCCTGTATCCAATGGAGTTTAGAAGAATAAAAGGTGATCTTATTGAAAACATATAAGATCCTGAGGGCACTTGACAAGGTAGAATCTGAAAGGATGTTTCCCTTTGTGGGAGAGACTAGAACTAGGACACACAGCTTAAAAATAAGGGGTCTTGCATTTAAGGCAGAGATGAGAGGAATTTTGTTTCTCTCAGAGGGCCATGAGTCTTTGGAACTCTCTTCCCCACAGAGCAGTAGAGGCAGGGTCAATCAATAATTTTAAAGCAGAGGCCAATAGATTATTGACTAACAAGGGAGTCAAAGGTTATCAGGGGTAGGTGTGTATGTAGAGTAGAGGCCACAATCAGATTAACCATGATCTTATTGAATAGCGGAACAGGCTCAAGTTGCCATATGACCTATTCCTGCTCCTGATTCGCATGTTTGTATGTATCTGCTCAGTTTTTACTCCTTATCAGACATTATAAAGGAACATTTCTTTAGTAATGATGTTGTTTGAATCTTTAAAAGGAATAAGTACACCTATGGTACATATAAATAGTGAATAAGATGTTGCGATCCCCATGGATATATGAATTTCTCGGTGACTGGCTCAAAAGATCACACAAGATTTCATGTTTTACAACTTTTACTGTAATAAACACATTAAAATCAACATTAACTAAATGTTACTTAGTAGTAACTAATACACTAAACAACAGAAAATATATTTCCTAGTAACTTGTTAACACAATTTCAATATGTGCTTTATGTATTATATAATGTTTATACATTATGTTGCATCCTCTTTAGAATTGTAGTTTCATGATTAAGTTTCAAAGCTCCTCCAGGCTCTTACAGGATCCCTTCCCCCCTTCTTCACCAGGGTGAATTTTCCAGTGTCTTTTTAAACAAAATCCGTTTCATTCAACCTTTTGGCCATTATCGAATGGACTTCCTATTGCAAGGTGCCATTTGGTGATTCCATAGTCTTTAACTTTCCACAATCCTTGTTTCCTTGAACATGGACTCCATCCTCATCAGCCTTTCGCTTGGTGGTACTTTTGGTCTGCTTGGCATTGCAGCACCTGTTGTGGGTCTTCTTCCCCAAAACTCTCCTACTGAGCACTTCTGAGAGTGTGTAAGTCTATAAGCAGCAAGAACAGCTGCGTTCTCTTTTGTGTCTGAGTGTTTAAATTGGCATTTTACTTTCAATAAGTTTCGACCTGGGCCCCTGTCCTCATGGCAACCAGGTCACATGGGCTTGTCTCCGGGCAGATTTTGTATGAGGTCATGCACCCCTGTCCACTACTCCATTTTACCTTGAATTAAAGGAGACAGTTTAAAAATATAACCATCTTATAATGTCCAGTGGTCATAACAAATGTTATAAAGTACTACAACAATGATAAAATATTAGGTGCATCAAGGAGGCATAAATAGTTAAAGATTGGAAATGGTGAGATATATAAACTGAAGTATATGAAACATGGCATTTTGCTTTATTTTTCAGTTTACCCAAGGTGAAAATTAACACGCCTCTGGTTCGTTGGGTAGGTGACAATTTGAATTTTCTGGCCCTTCATCTGATATTCCCAAGGTCACTGCCATATAAAAATGACAATATTAAAATCACCAACAACAATCTTTCAGCCATCGATAAATATAATGTTCATGGTGTGTACACTTTATATTTGCATCAAGATGTACAACCAAATCATTTTAGCCTTAAAGTCCTTTTCACAGTTTTTAATTGTCTTCACTTGTCTAGGTGGAGATTGGTACCCTGCCAAGTATCAGAAGATTATAGAGATACATGATGCTATATTGAAAGTTGCACCGAGGTTTTGTGTTGTATGCAAGCCTAATTACAATTTTTGGCTATCTGAATCTTGAAATTGTTAAAGGGTTAGCACTTAAGCACCAAACAGCATCAGCACCGTTATCAGAATTCCCTCTTTGCCAGTGGAAACTGGTTACAAACCATGGAGAACTGACATTGATCAAATGTCTCATGAATTAATTCCTCTTGTGGCCTGGCCTGGGATTTTGAAACTCATTTTGAGAAGCTTAGCAACATTAACAGGATGAATTCTCAAGGGAAGGAAGCAGTTTTACGCTGTGTTACACTCAAGGTCAGAGAAAAATGTATGTTTAACTTTTGGGATATAATAAAATAGCTTTTTTATTCTCCTCTAATTATTCCGAGAACTCAATTCTTGATTTTGTCAGTTTCCTTCCCTGCTTAGCAACAACCTGGGACATTTCTTCTATTTTCTGCACGCTCATTAATTCCAAAATGCTTTGGAATATTCCCGTGGGGTGGCTGGAACCACACATTGTACACTCCTGGAAGTGAGTAAGGAGCTGCTGTGACTAATGGATGATCTGAACCTGGCTCAGGTAATTTGCAATTATCACCACGGTGGCATCTTCACTCCGAGGATAATTTTCTTTCAAAAAACTTTCATTTACCCGCTTTAATATAGTGGATCTTCTAGTGCCCCTCTCTCCAAAAAAAATTAATTGAAAATCTTTTTATATAATTAGATTTGTGGTAATTGTGAATAAAAATGGTCTTGTTTTCCAAGTCTGGTTGGCCTCTTATTAGATGTAACAGGAAGGAAATGTTAAAAACCTTGGAGGAGATTTTTACCAACAATATGTTAGTTGTAAACCTGTAACGTTGTATTTGATGTTATAACCTTGCTGCAGCACAATTCGCACAGAAAAAATGTAATCAGAAACGCCTGTCATATAAGTAGAAAAGCTAGATTTTTGTTTCAGCTACATATTACACCCATTGGGCAGTATGTGGCGTTTGGTGGGCGGGTGTGGACGGCAGGCCCAGGATTGGCTGGGAATGGGGCCGCTGCACGCGGTCAGCCCCCAACTGCGATTTCACGCTGGCGGGCCAATTAACGCCTGCCCAGCGTGAAACGTGGCTGCACTCTGGTTGGGAAGGGCGGTGCGGGGCGGGGGCCTTTCGGCAACCCGGCGGCCGGTTTAAAAACAGCCCAGGCAGCCCCTGGAAGGCTGCCACCGAAGAACGTCTGTTCTGCCTTAGTAAAGTGATGGAGTCGAGTGTGGCTGGAGATATCAGGTGGGAGGGCAGGTCGGGAGGGCACTCCCCCCTCCGCTTTTCGGATGAGTGCCTCGTGGTCCTCCTGGAGGAAGTGGCTGCCAGGAGGGACACCCTTGTCCCCAGAGATGGGAGGGGGAGGCCACCGCGCCTCACCAAGAGAGCATGGGAGGAGGTTTCAGCGTTGGTGAGCAGCCGTGACGTGGTGCGGCGCACATGGGTGCAGTGCCAGAAAAGGTTCAATGACCCCCTGTGCTCAGGAAGCATGAATACCGTGTTGATATGGGTCAGTGTGCAGAAGTGTTAAGGTGTGGCCATCCCCCTGTGGACCTCAGGGGTGCTAGAGTCTGAGTTCCAATTGTCAATGACGCTGGAGCTGGCCAAGGGGGTGAACCCTGGCTGCTTGGACTGAGTGCCTTGCAGCTCAAGGGTCACGACTCGGATGTGCCCTGTGAGGTGTTCCTCAGGTGGGGTTGGCCAGGCTGCAATGGCGCTGCAGGTAGAGAGTGGACTGATCAATGCTCCTCTGTCCTTTCAGGAGAAGATGGTCATAACCAATTGGAGAGGTCACGTACAGGTGGAGGCCCACTCAACCTGCTGCTGCTGTCCAGGTTCGGGCAGGACGCCCTTGAGCTGGAGAGCCGGAACACTCCACGTGCAACCGGGCGTGGAGAGGCGGGGTTGCCAGACGAAGGTAAGAGCGCAGGGCACAGAGGTGAGAGTTTCGGATTGTGCAACCATTCTAGTGTAGTCTCTTCATTGATGTGAGCCTCGAACCTGGAGTCCCCATTGATCATTGAAAGACGATGGCACCATGATGCAGATCTCCATTGTCTAACCAGGGTGCCTGGCATGCACAGTGGCAGTGTGATGACTGTAACTAATGACATGTTGTTGTTCTCCTTTTTAGATTCGCCAGCAGGCACTCGCTCTCTGGACCCCGAAAGGCCCCCCCTGATGCCGGAGGACCACCGGGCTTTATTTGCACCTGTGTCACACTCGCTCTCTGAACCAGCCACCAGCACAGATACCAGCACCTTGGTGGGCATTAGACCGATGGCTAGAATGTCAGTGTACATTAGTGAGGGCACTTCACACTCGCTTGAGGTGCAGGCGGAGGCAGAGGGTGCCGAGGGCTGGGGACCAGGACAATGCTCAGTTGAAGGCAGGTGATGAGCCTCAGGAGTCGTCCATGCTGGATGTCCTGCAGGATGTGTGGGAGAATCTGGAGGATCCATGAGGGTCTGCGTGCCATGGTCTCCGTTGTGGAGGAGACCATGCGGAGCGTGAGCACTGCATTGACCCTCATGGCCGAGTGCACTGCCTCCTCCATGGAGACAGTGGCGACTCGCATGGAGAGGCAGCTCCAGGAACAGAATCAGGGGTGCCTGGGGTTGCGCTCGGACCTGCAAGGCCTCACATTGGCAATGACCTCAGGTGGTCAGTGTCAGTGTGGGAGATGGATGAGGAACCCAGTATCCCAGCTAGGTGCCCGTACATCAATAATGAGCAGGGAGGTCCAGGGTGACCTCACGTTGGTGCACGAGCTGCTTGTTGTCTCTGTGGGCTCCTCTTAGGGCGCCCTGGATGATGGCAGCAGCTCCTCTGCCCCTCCAGCAGTGACCATGATGAGATTGTGATGACTGGGGAGATGACAGCCATGGCAAAGGCCGCTCCCTCCCAGGCGGGGCCAGCACAGGTTCCACAGGCCAGAGGACAACCGCCAAGGTCATCAAGCCAACAGGGCAGCTGAGTCAGCAGGCTGTCTCCAATGCCAGCGCCAGCGAAGGGGGGGCACCAAGACCTATCATTTGGAAACATAAGTTAAGGGCATCATAAGCATGAGAGGGACAGTTCACGGGTGATTTTCTGTTCATTTATGCTTGATTGATATGGCTGCAGGTGTGGACATCAACACCAGTAATGGCAATGTCATTATGCATTCAATGTGACAATGACTTTAAATTTGCTTTGATTCTGATGGCTAGAGTATGCTTCACTTTTTTTTGGTGCAGGGTACACCAGTATATAATGCTGGACATGAGTGGCTGAATACTTTGTTGCACAGGCATTGAGTGAACTTTGGGTGCAAATGAAAGTGTAATATCAGACATACGGATGGAGGTGGCAGCCCTGGCATGGGGTGGAAGCAGATCTTTGGCAGCCTAGCTGAAGGATCGTTGGATCAAGGTGTTCCTTGTTTCCCTGCCTCCCTGGAGGTTACAGAGGTCTGCGTCCACGCCCACAGTGTTCTCCTCACCATGCTCCTCTTCTGACTCATTACTGGATTCATCATCTGTGGCCTGTGGAGCTGCGTCAAGATCCTCTTCCTCCAGTGGGTCCCCCCTTGCCAGTGCCAGATTGTGGAGAGCGCAGCATGTGACCATTATCAGTGACACCCGCTCTGGGGGGTACTGTAGTGTCCCCCCTGAACGGTCCAGGCATTGGAAGCGCATCTTCAGAAGACCTACGGTCCTCTCTATTACCGCTCTTGTGGAGGCATGACTCCTATTATAACGCTGCTCTGCCTCTGTTCTTGGGTGGTGAAGAGGCGTCATGAGCCACCTCTTCAACAGATTGTCCTTGTCATCCAGCAGGTATCCATTCAGCTGGGCTGGAGCACTGAAGAGCCTTGGCATCTGGGCGTGTCTCAGGATATAAGCGCCATGGGAGCTGCCAGGGTACCTTGCACAGACTTGCAGAATCTGCATCCTGTGGTCACACACTATCTGCACGTTCATGAAGTGGAAGCCCTTCCTGTAGACGAAGGCACCGGGCTGACCCGCTGGCGCCTTGATGGCCACATGTGTGCAGTCAATGCAGAGAAACCCAGCAATCACTGCAAAGCCTCTGGCTCGCTCAGCCTGGCTGGCCCCATCCATATGGTAGACAATAAATGCCGGTACCTGGCTGAACAGAGCTTCTGTCACCAGCTTGACTCAACTGTGGACAGCTGATTGGGAGACTCCACATAGATACCCCACTGAGCCCTGGAAAGAGCCGGAGGCATAGAAGTTGAGGGCCACTGTGACCTTCAGAGGCCCTGGTATGGTGTGTCCACCCACACAGTCAAAGCTGATCTCGGGCCCAATCATCAGGCAAATGGAGGTGACAGTCTCTCTTGAGAGGCGGAGCCTCCTTCAGCATTGCACATCAGACTTATTGAGGTAGCTGCATCGCTGCCTGTAAACCCTGGCAGCAGGATAGTGGCATCTTCTGCGGCCCCTTCCACCTTGGACACTCTGCTGGCCCTGCACCCCTTGTGCCTGTGCCTCTCCTCCCACAGATTACTCCCCTGGAAGCTGCTTAGGGACACCTGGCCTCCTCTCCCTTCTGCCTCTCTCTTCCTCCTCAGAGGAGGTGCCACCAGCAGAGACCACAATCCCCAGGGTAACGGAAGGCTGTCTGATACCTGGAAGGGTCCACACGGTCTGAATCCTCCAGGGGCCTTGGATACATCAATAAGTCCTGAACTGAAGCCTAGAAAAGCTAACAATGAACAGAGATAAAGCTGCCAAGTACCAATAAGCAACCAGCTGCAAACTATCTCCAAAACTCCTCACTACTCACACTGGCAATGCTGCTGACCCTTTTTATCCCGCCCGTGGACGATGTTTATAGCAATTTGTTGGCTGCCCGCCTGCATGTTTTGCCCAATTGACGAGGTGTTGTGTTGGGGAAAAAATTGGATTGAAAAGGGGTCAAGATGGAGGAGAGAGCTCATAGTCTGAAGTTGTTGAACTCAATGTTCCGATTCAGCATTTTACAGTCTTCCGGACTTAATATTGAGCTAAACAACACCAGGCCACGAGCTATCTCCTCAATCTTGACCATATTTTAAATCGATTTTCCCCCACTTCCCAGCCCCCCACCACCGCCTCTCCACAGGGTGACCTGTCACTTGTTCTTATGCTTTGCTTTCACAGAACCCTTGCTCTCCAATAACACATTTTGCTATCTCACCTTTATGCAATTACCAGCACCTTCTTTAGTCTTTAACACCACACTCCCCTTGTCTTGTGTCCATGACATTGTTGTCAAATCCGTTCTGAGCTCCCACCTATCCTTGACCTTCTATTTTGCTCCAACCCCTCTTATACAGGATAAAATCCATCACATTACTACCTCTCCTCAGTCCTGAAGAGGAGTCATACAGACTCAAAGCATTAACTCTGTTTTCCTTTCACAGATGCTGCCAGACATGCTGAATTTCTATCCAGCACCTTCTGTTTTTATTTCATCAGGAGACCTGTCTGGTATATCCCAGTCATCAGCACACAGCTTCATTAAGGCTGTAACTGTTTTCTCGCACGGGGATCACATTAATTTCTCTATAGATTTGGCATCTCAGATGCAGAGAGCCTTGGCCTTTGCCCAAATTGCAGGCTTCCCTCGAGTGGGTTTTTAAAAATTCATTCACAAGATGTGGGCTTCGCTGGCTGGGCCAGCATTTATTGCCCATCCCTAATTGCCCTTGAGAAGGTAGTGGTGAACTGCCTTATTGAACCCCTACAGTCCATATGCTGCAGGTACACCCACAGTGCTGTTAGGAAGGGAGTTCCAGGATTTTAACCCAATGACACTGAAGGTACAGCGATATATTTCCAAGTCAGGATGGTGAGTGACTTGGAGTGGAACTTAGAGGTGGTGGTGTTCCCATCTATCAGCTGCCCTTTCATTCTAGATAGTAGTGGTCGTGGGTTTGGAAGGTGCTGTCTAAGGAGCCTTGGTGAATTCCTGCAGTGCATCTTGTAGATGGTACACACTGCTGCTACTGTGCATCGGTGGTGGAGGGAGTGAATGTTTGTGGATGTGGTGCCAATCAAGCGGGCTGCTTTGTCTTGGATGGTGTCAAGCTTCTTGAGTGTTATGGGAGCTGCACTCATCCAGGGAAGAGGGGAGTATTCCATCACACTCCTGACTTGTGCCATGTTGGTGGACAGGCTTTGGGGAGTCAGGAGGTGAGTTACTCATCACAGGATATCTACCCTCTGACCTATTCTCGCAGCCACAGTATTTATATAGCTCGTCCAGTTCAGTTTCTGGTCAATGGTAAACCCAGGATGTTGGTAATGGGGGATTCAGTGATGGTAATGCCATTGAACATCCAGGGACGATGGTTAGATTCTCTCTTGTTGGAGATGGTCATTGCCTGGCACGTGTGTGGCATGAATGTTACTTGCCACTTGTCAGCCCAAGCCTGGATATTGTCCAGGTCTTGCTGCATTTGGACATGGACTGCTTTAGTACCTGAGGTGTCGCGAATGGTGCTGAACATTGTGCAATCATCAGCAAAGATCCCCACTTTTGACCTTATGATGGAGGGAAGGTCATTGATGAAGCAGCTGAAGGGCTGAGGACACTCCTGCAGTGATGTCCTTGAGCTGAGATGACTGACCTCCAACAACCATAGCCATCTTCTTTTGTGCCAGGTGTGACTCCAACTGGTGGAGAGCTTTCCCCCAATTACCATTGACTCCAGTTTTGCTAGGGCTCCTTGATGCCACACTCGGTCAAATGCTGCCTTGATGTCAAGGGCAGTCACTCTCACCTCACATCGGGAGTTCAGCTCTTTTGTCCATGTTTGAACCAAGGCTGTAATGAGGTCAGGAGCTGAGTGGCCCTAGTGGAACCCAAACTGGGCATCAGTGAGCAGGTTATCGCTAAGCAAGTGCCGCTTGATAGTACTGTTGATGACCCCTTCCATTACTTTATTCATGATCGAGAGTAGACTGATGGGGCGGTAATTGGCTGGGTTGGATTTGTCCTGCTTTTTGGGTACAGCACATACCTGGGCAATTTTCCACATAGCTGGGTAGATGCCAGTGTTATAGCTGTACTGGAACAGCTTGGCTAGGGACATGGCAAGCTCTGAAGCACAAGTCTTCAGTACTATTGCCGGAATATTGTCAGTGCCCATAGCTTTTGCAGTATCCAGTGCCCTCAGTCAATTCTTGGTATCATGTGGAGTGAATTGAATTGGCTGAAGACTGGCATCTGTGATGCTGGGGACCTCCGGAGGAGGCCGAGATGCATCATCTACTCGTCACTTTTGGCTGAAGATTGTTGCAAATGCTTCAGCCTTATCGTTTGCATTAATGTGCTGGGCTCCCCCATCATTGAGGATGGTGATATTTTTGGAGCCTCCTCCTCCAGTGAGTTATTTAATTGTCCACCACCATTCACGACTGGATGTGGCAGGACTGCAGGGCTTAGATCTGATCCATTGGTTGTGGGATTGCTTAGCTCTGTTTATCACTTGCTGCTTATGATGTTTGGCACGCAAGTAGTCCTGTGTTATAACTTCACCACATTGACGCCTCATTTTTAGGTATGCCTGGTGCTGCTCCTGGCATGCCCTCCTGCACTCTTCATTGAGCCATGGTTGATCCCCTGGCTTGGTGGAAACGGCAGAGCGGCGGATATGATGGACCATGAGGCTATATATTGTGTTCAAGTACAATTCTGCTGCTGCTGTTGGCCCACAACGCCTCATGGATGCCCAGTCTTGAGTTGCTAGATCTGTTCAAAACCTATCCTATTTAGCACAGGGGTAGCGTCACACAATACGATAGAGGGTATCCTCAATATGAAGGCGGGACTTCACAAGGACTGTGCGATGGTCATTTCTACCAAAACTGTCATGGACAGATGCATCTGTGACAGGAAGGTTGGTGAGGATGAGGCTAAGTTTGTCTTTCCCTCTTGTTGGTTCCACTTATCACCTGCCGCAGACCCAGTCTAGCATCTTTGTCCTTTCGGACTCAGCTCGGTCAGTGGTGATACTACCAAGCCACTCTTGGTGATGGACATTGAAGTTCCCCACCCAGAGTACATTCTGCACCCTTGCCAAGTTGTGCTCAACATAGACGTGCACTGATTCATCAGCTTAGGGAAAGCCGTACATGGTAATCAGCAGGACGTTTCGTTGCCCATATTTGATCTGATGCCATGAGACTTCAGAGGGTCCGGAGTCTATGTTGAGGACTCCCAGGACTCCCGACTGTATACCACTGTGCTGCCACCTCTGCTGGGTCTGTCCTGCCAGTGGGACAGGACATGCTCAGGGATGGTGATGGTGGTGTCTGGGACATTATCTGTAAGATATGATTCTGTGAGGGTGACTATGTTAGGCTTTTGCTTGACTAGTCTGTGAGACAGCTCTCCCAGTTTTGGCACTAGCCCCCAGATGTTAGTATGGAGGGCTTTGCATGGTCGACAGGGTTGAGTTTGCCGTTGTCATTTCTGGTGCCTATGTTGATGCTGGGTTGTCCGGTTTCATTACTTTTTTGAGGCTTTGTAGTGGTTTATTACAACGGAATGGCTTACTAAGCCATTTCAGAGGGCATTTAAGAGTCAACCACATTGCTGTAGGTCTGGAGTCACATGTAGGCCTGACCAGGTAAGGAAAGCAGGTTTCCTTCCCTAAAGGGCATTAGTGAACAGGATGTGTTTTTCCAACAATCCACAATGGCCATGGTCATCATCTGGCTTTTAATTCCAGATTTTTATTGAATTCAAATTGCACCATTTGCCATGGCGGGATTTGAACCCAGGTTTGAATGCTCCAGAGCATTACCCTGGGTGTCTGGATTACTAGTTCAGTGACAATACCGCCACATCATCGCCCCCCACATTGCACCCATGTTGACATGAAGGCCCCAATTCAACATGCGGACACCTTTGTCAACTCAAAGTCCTTCCATTCAATCAATGCACAGGTGGTTTGTGACCACTACAAGATCTTCCTTCATGGGTTAGCAAGGTTCTCTGGTGGCTGCCATGACTCCTTTATATTAAGGAGTTCCCAACTCTCTCACTTGTTTCGGCTGATGTAACATGTTATTTGTAATTTGATAGGTCTCATGAAGATGTCCCGAGTCTTGTATAGTTTAGCAGCAAGTGTTTATTAACTACTAGTAACTATATACATTTCTACAGTATAAGGTCTAAGCTAGAAGCTGTCTCCATGCTTGCCTCTACACATGTATCTGTCCAGTACAAGACTGCCCCCTAGACTTGGGTCATGTGTTCCTTTACATCGCATTGTGGACAGTGCTGTACCCAGTCCTATGTTAACCCTTTCTATGCCAGACCCTTATACTACACCTCACCCCAAGTCATCATCCAACATATTTGCAATGCGTTCCTGTTTACTCAATATATTTACATTACTTTTACTGCCCCTTCTCCCTGCCCTACCCACCTCAAGTCTCTATGTTTACACGCTCAGGCTGTCCAGAGGCTTTATAATTCTGCTAGATCTTGTCTTTACAACAGTTGAGTGGTACACCGTTGTGCTGGGTAAACCTTGTTGAATAGGAGGCTGTTTTGGATATGGTCATTCTGGCATTTGGTTGATTGATCTTAATTCTCTTTTTTCATTCTTTGGAGTTGAACCACTCCTTCTCAACTCTCCATCTGGTGTTATGGATGGTCATTGGTTTATCCCATTCCTTATGAGGAGAACAAAGTCACAGCTCATCTATAGTGCTCATTCTGTTTTTCTTCCTATGTGCAGTTTGCCATGATGCCTGTGGGAGTTTACGTTGGAACCTTCATTCCCACTTGTTTCACAACTTCAGCCAAAAATTTGATTATTCTCTTATTTCCAGTTGCTTTTTGAGCTCATGAATCTTTTCATTCAGCTCAGCAACTACTTTGGTAAGTTCATTTGTCTTTCGTTCAGAGTTATCTGTAGCACTTATATAAGTTTAACAACTTCATCTGGACATTCAGTTCCTTTTGGAATCTTCCTCCCTTGGTCACTGACTGCTGTTTAGACTCTTTCAATTCATCTTTAGATCTTCAATCTGTTTCAGTAAATTTTCCTTATCTGCTTTCAAAGTCTGGATTTACTCTCCCGTACTGCACGTCTCATCCTTCATGTCGTTCAGATTGGATCAAAGTTCAAGAATTTCATCAGTTTTCGTTGCTAATTCTGCTTTCAAGCAACTGTTCAGCTGCATCAGCAATCCTTTCTCCTGTTCCAGGCATTTTCCATGATCCTTACTAGAGACTTCTGATGATTGGAGTTCATCAAGTTTCAATTGAAGGTCTACCTTTGTTAAATTTGTTTCTACAAGGTTATCATTTAGGTGTTTCAAGTCATCTTTCGAGTGTTCTACTTCTTCTGAGTGACATTCCTGTGTTTTCAGCAGTTCTTCCTTTTCCTTATCAAGCTCATCTTTTGTATATGATAGTTGGTTCTCTGCACTGATCAGTTTTCCTTAGTGCAGTGGAAATGTGCTCTGCTATCCTTTAAGCTCACATTCTGTAATTGCACTTCTGCCAATTGTTTCTGAGACTCTTTGTGCTCTTTTGTGAGAACTTTTACTTTCTCTTGCCGTTGATTTCCATTCCAGCCATTTCATTTCTCAATGACTGAACTGTTCTCAGTAAGTTTGAGGTATCCGATGTTTTCCCTTCTAGTTCCCTGGTCTTTAGCTCAAACTCTACATTTTCAAATCTTGCTTCCATCTGTTCTTTATCTGCCTGCAATTTGGAACACTCTATTACTTTGCCTTCAATTGTAGTCAGGTGGCCCAGCACCGCCACTGCCGTTGCAGTTCAGGGAATGTGTGAGGTTTTTCAAAAAGATTTATTTTTAAGGCTTCTGGAATGTTCTCTGCCTCTCTGGTGCCATCATGTGGTTTGCTTGGGAATTGTCTTTTGTCCTTTTGTAACTTTACTGTTTTCTATCCCTCTTTTTAAGCTGTGAGTACTCCATAACTTGAAGGTTAAAGTATTTGTCAAAGGCTTTTAATATTTCATCAGAACTGGTTGAGGATTCTTCAATGCACTGCATTAAGATTACTTCATCAGCAAGTTCACCAAACAAGTATAAAAATGCATTAATCAGGACTTCTTCGGATTTCCGACTTAAGCCTGACGTACTGTGGTAATGAAAAAATTTACTTCTCCAGGACATCCGATTCCGCATTAGGTTTGGCCCTTGCATGAGTCCAAAATAGTTTGGTAATGTAGATTTTGGATTCATGGTCATTTAAAATTCAAGTGTGTATAGCTCTAAATGCTGTTAGAAAATCCAAGATAGTGCTGCTATAAACTTCTCAATGAGGTTTCCTGCTCTTGTTGGTTTTGGCAGGCTCCCATAGTAATGACAGTCGCAATTTCTGTGTTTTAAATTTTTAGCAATGACTTCCTGGATCAACCTCTTTTGAGTCTTCCCCGCAGTACCTAAGTATTTTCAGGCCGTGAAACTGTCGACTCCTGGCTTTTGCTGGGTTTTTTAACTGCCGATCATTGAAAAAATTTTTTCCTCGATTGGAGTGAGCTCAGCTGCCACGTGTTCAGCTGTCGGCTCGGGCCTCAGGCTGTAAACAGTGTGTTTTAAAGTGCCAGTTTTGACTTAAAAGCTTCTTTTAAACTTGTTCTGGTCAAGAACTTAAGTATTTTTTAGCTCAGCCCTGCTTGATCTTGATCTGCACTTCTTGTGTATTGAAGCTGGTTTTCCCTGGGATGCAATGGAGTCTTCTGCCATAGTGTGGAGTTTTATTTCTGCCTTCTGCTTCCAATCCTGCTTTGGAGCTTTTCTCTGGTGCTCTCCCTCTGCGCCTTTGCTTCTGGTGCTTTTGGTCAGGTCGGAATGCTGCCTTTTCAATCTTCCAGGTTTTAAATTTCTTTTCCAGCTTCCACGAGCTTCTGGGTTGTTCTGATAGTTGCCACCTCTGCCACCATGTTGTAAGACATATAGTTCAGTAGGTCTTATGAAGAAGTTTTGAATCTTGTATAGTTTAACAGTAAATGTTAACTACCAGTAACTATATACATATCTACAGTATAATGTCTAAACTAGGAACTGTCTCCATACTTGCCTCTACACACGTCTCTGTCCAGTATAAGACTGCCCTCTAGACTCGAGTCATCTGTTCCTTTACATCACCCTGTGGCAGTACTTTACCTAGTCCCACATTAACCCTTTCTATGCCATACCCTTACACTACAACAGCCATCAATTCAGATCCATGATTGGCTGCTAGGGACCAGGGCTGCCCCTTAAGAACTTGGATAATGACTCCCTTTCGGCACTCACAATCTGAGGCAGAACGCAAATACAACAGCAGCCATGTTGTCACCAGGAATACTATCGAGCAGATTGTTGGCATTTTAAAGATGCGCTTCAGGTGCCTCAGTCGCTCAGGTGGAGCTCTGCAATATGCCCCAGCAAAATATATCGAGAATAATAGTGGTGTGCTGCATGCCCCACAGCACTGCACAGTGCCGGCATACAAATTGAGGATGACAAGGCCATGGGCAGAGTTCCAACCTCTAAGGAGGAGGAGGAGGAGATTGAAGAAGAGAAGTAAATGCCTGTCCATTTGGATGATTCTGAAATGGGTAAGGGTGAGGATGAAGAAGCTGCTAATGGCCGTGCAGCTGGGGGCCTGCACACGTAGCCAGGACTGACTCTGTGCCAGACAGGTCTTTGTGCAAAATAGATTCTCACAAGGTCCTTCGAATTCGCAATTGCAATCAGCTAGTCCCTGGTGACATACTTCCACCTAAAGAACCTTGTTCATTGACTCCACAATTATTCAAGGGCCTGCCCATCCCCCACAAGGGAGAGAATCAACATCAATGAGTTTGACTCAATCACAGTCATATGGCTGAAACCCTCACCATAATAATTATGGGCCTCATCATATTGCAAACACAAATAGTAATAAGTCATTCACAATCTGGCCCCCTCACATCAATGCCAATGACTGTAAGTGAGGGGCCCAAGCCGCCAAATTCTCCATAATCAAATCATGCCTACAAAGCTGAGATTGACATGACATCAGACGTTAAATCCTGACACATTCTGATAGGATTGTATGTTGTAGCATACATGCTGATAAGTCATCTTGCACATGAGGAGCCCATAACTGTTCAACAACAGCTCTTGGAAATAACTTGCACATTATCCATTCTGGTCAATGGTTCTCTTTCTGATGTGGGCGCCACATGCAACATTCCTGGCTTCCATATACTTTGCTTCCTGCACAGAGCACATCCTGTGACACCTGGAATGCAAATACAGCCAAGGTAATGGGAACAGCAGATGATCAATATTACCTGCACGATACATGGCCTCTCAAGCTGCAAGGCCAATGTGTAACACTGCAGTGTGGATGAATGTCTTGCGCCCAGCACCCATGCTTGAGATGCACTTGCTGCGCAGCATCTGTTCGTGGAGTCTAATCATTGAGCCTTCCTTAAAGTCAAGTTTGGAGGGACAATGAAAGTTACAAGGAACATCCCAGTGCTTGAGCCTTTGAACTCTGGAATCTTATGTGATTAGTAGATAAGGAAGAAGCTCTCTAAAGCATCACAAATCGTGCCACAACCTGATGAGATCACATCAAGATTGACCTTAACATGTCACCTTTAATGTTACTGGTAAGAGCTGCCTTTGTAATTTTACTATTCTTTATGAGCTCTCTAGTGTGCAAACACACACCGGGTCATGTACGTGTAAGCAAACATATTAAAGAAGTACTCAAATGCACCATATATAATATGAAAAGTGTAACCACAATGAACCCACAAGTGCTCTAGGTGAGACAGCACCCTTCACTCTCGCACACTCCTATGAAGTGTCCCCCATGTTGCCTTGGAGGAGGTGGAGGCAGGCTGCTCACTTTTCTGGCTAAATGGCAATGAAGGGCTAGGTGGCGTGCCGTGTCATGCAGGCACCCTTCTTCAGACTGCAGCCTCTGCATCTCTGCATGGGCAGCCATGGTCACTCACACACGTGCAGCAGACGAGGGCTGGGGAGGTGGAAGAAGATGAGAGTACTGAGGAACTCTCAGCATCTGCAGCCTCCTCTGCAACCTGCACAGCCCTAGGGGTGATGGGGCTGGCTGCTGGCGTGCAGCATTTGTCCATTCCAGCAACTGCTGTGCCAACTGTGTAACTGTCCTGTTAAGGGTAGGCAGCTCCTCACGTATTCCCTGGATGTCAGCACTCATACTCTAAGTGATTGATCCTGGCTACTGAAGGAGACTGACACTCCTTTCCTGGCCGAGACACTGCTCTTACATCCACTCTGAGTGTTGTTGCAAATATCTCTCCGTGACAGCGGCAATATCTCATGGTCAGAGCTCAAGCGGCTGAGCCCCCAGGACAATGTGGAACTCATGACGACGATGGACTCCTCCATTCACAGTCCAAGAGCTCCCACTGCCTCAGGGAACTCTGCCAGATGTCCACACATCTGCTGCTGATGATCTAAATACTGTACCCCAAAAGGTGACTCCTGAGGCTCCACTTTCCTGCTCACTGGAGCATCATCATAACTTTCCTCCCTCCTCCGAGGGAGACAGTGCACAGATGTCTCTGACACCTCCTCATGTGCTCTGCTGCAGTGACTTTCACCCTGTGCCACTGATTCTACACACGTCTTACATCCCTCCAAAGCGCTTGTATCTGAGTTGGCAATGTGTGGGCTAGTCAGATGTGATGCTACATCTTTTTCTCTTCTTGATGTACAAGGGATGATCTGGCCCAGGGAAGTTGGGTGTCAGGGTTGGGTGGGGTGGTGAGGGAGCAGCTCTTGGAGCTCTGTGAGATACAAAAGGAGTTATTTAGGTATGGGCCTTCACATTTAAAAGCACTCTCTGATCCATGCCACTGCCTTAACCATGCTCGTGCTGTCCTTATGATGCAATCCCATCCTTGCACTCCCTCTCAAGCTAACATCCCATTGCGCTCAGAGAAGGCGACATGCTGACCTCCACCATTACCACCATGTACCAAGGTGATGTCAACACTGCCTTTATCACCTGCTAATGGGCAATTCATCATCACCAACAGACAGCTGTTCAGGCAACCTGGCAATCTCCATGGCTACCTGTTCCATGGGGTGCATGTGTCTTAGCCAGGCTGACCCACCCCTAGTCCGTGCCACCTGTGTGGCATTCTTCACCCTTTTTGACTGCAATAACAACACGAATTTATGTTAGCCTGATATATAGTGCATGGAGGTTATTACTCTTCACTATGCCTGTGCATCACAGTGCTCATTCACATGTGTTCTCTGCACACCTACATGAGCTGCTTACACATACAAGCCTCAATGCTGAAGCAGAGCTATGTGCCATGTCTTCCACCTTAGTTGCAGCATGCAGATATGATCCTCCTCTGGAGCTCTGTGTGAATGAGCCAAGGCACTCAACTTGCCGGAACACAGCAGGTCATTGAACCTTTTCCTGCACTGAATCCATGAGTACTGCTAGCCTCCTGCTGTGCTGTGGATCCACCCCTTCCCCCATGTCTCCTCTGTGACATTCTATGAATAAAAATATAAGGCAAAAGGAGTTGTGAACAATTCAGATCACAAGGTTTTCATTCACTTTTGTGTGCTTACACGCACTAACCATTTTCACCAAATCATTGATGAATACTAGTAACGTGTGGTGGAGAAAATGGCTCTGTGCAAATGCTTGGTGCCACATATGTTGTGGCTGTGACTCCAAGATAGCATGTTGTGCTCTGTGACCACTAACAGCCCTCGTCGTTTCCTCCCTCTCAGTCACGCTGTTATGCCATCATAATGTGCAGCTGTGAGGGACTTGGTCAAGGTTCCTGATAGATGAGTGGCAAGAGGGCAAGCAGAAAGGCTAATGAGCATGGCACTGTTCATCACTCATCCATCCACTGAGTTTTGGCAGCTAACCACATCACTGCAGAATATCTGTAACAAATTGTGGTGGCATGATGAAGCCATCTCCATGGCTGTGTTTTGAGGATCCCCCCCCTGCTTTCAGTGGCTCAGTAAAATACACTTTGATTAGGCAGAAACAATGACAATTCTCCCATGGAGATAGCCCATGATGGACCGTCACCTGACAAGGCAATGACATCTCCTCCGAGGCACAGAGACTTCACCATTGGCGACCCACCTCTCAAATGGGCCTTTCTGACGGCTGCTTTATACCTGCACCCGAGTTGCCCAGTCCGTGGTGGACCCACCTCCGACCCCTCACTACTTCTGTGCTCACCCACCCCCACGCCTATTCTAGCCCACCCTGGCGATCACCGTCAGATTGCCACTCTACTCCTATTTATTTACCCTCAGATGGAACTCTGCATTTCTGGTGTAGGCTTCCGAACTTAGCCACTTAAGAAACATGGAGCGTGCCTGTTCTCAGAGTCCTTCTTCATAGTGCATGAGATGGCAGGAAGGTGGGTGAGGGGTTAGGGTGACAGATAAGTGGGTGAGGGTGTAGGGTGGCAAGTGGGTGGGCATGGGGGTTAGAGAGGTCAGAGGTGTCCAGTGGTTGGGGGTAGTCAGGTCAGGGGATAGTCAGGTCAGGAGTGTAGTTGGGTAGTCAGGGGGGTAGTCGGGGTGTCAGGGCTGTAATTGGGGATCGCGAAGGGTGTCCAGGTAGGGAGTCGGTGGGGAGGGGTCAGGCATTAGAACTGGTTTTAATCCTACTAACTTTTCCTGGGTAATTATTCTGGTAAGTGAATCAGAACCATCTGAAGTCTCCAACTTTAACTCAGAGTTTCGGAGGGCTCCAGATGCAAGGGAATTGCTCATCGGAAGTCCAAACTTCCCAGGCAATTCCCACATAGTCAGTGCGTCGGGACTTCCGAGGTGACCTCCAGGGCATTTTGTGGGGTATTGTGGGGTACCTCCAGGGTACGAGCATCTGGATATCGGAAGTTCTGGACCATTGCCTTTTCAGATTACTTTTTGATGCCTCCTTTCTTTTTAAATTTTTGACCTTACTTTCCTTTTCATTCCATTTCAGGGAGCTGGAATACTTGTTTGTGTAGCCTAAGTTATTGAGATGGATATCACTTTAGGGATTCCTGTGCTCAGAGGTTTGTAGGAGGATAAAGAGTTCTGAGGATGGGTGACAGGCTGCTCTGGCCATGATCACCCGAAGCAGCATGATCACCAGATTCACATATTACACCTGGGCAAATCACAGAAAATCTGCTTTTGCCATGCACATTTTAATATAATGCGAGATAATGACCTAATTGTGATCTCTAGTTAAACCTACGGATACCATCAAGAATAGTTGATGCACTTTTTGCAGGCCAACTGACATCTCAATTTGTGCCAATTTGTGTCAATGATCACTACGTAGGAACAAGTGAAGTTCAGTCAGCCCATTTGAACCTATTCCACCATTCAATTATGCCTGATCTATTCAACTTCATTTGCCTGCCTTTGCCCCATTTCCTTCCATACGCTTACCCAATCTATCAGTCTCAGTCATGAAAATTGATCCAGCATCTATAGCCTTTTGAGGAGTGAGTTCCAGATTTCCATTCTCTTCTTGTGTGAAAACATATTCCCTGCTTTCAATCCCAATTTTAAGATTCTGTCTCTCTGTCCTGGTTCTTTGTACCTCTCTCTATGAACACCTTTATCATTTCAAACACTTTGATTAGATCGCCTCTCAGACTTCTAAATGCAAGACAATATAAGCCATGTTTAATTGACCTGTCCTCGTAATTTAACTCTTTAAGCCCTGGTAACATTCTGGTAGATCCACACTGTACCCCTTCCAAAACACTGCAGTGTATCTTTTCTAATGTAGAGGTCCCAAAGCTGAATGCAGTACTCCAGATGGGGTCTGACTATGGCTCTGAACTAATGAAGCATAACATCCTCACTTTTGTATTTCAGCTCTTTGAGATACAGGCCAAAGTTGCATTAGATTTTTTAATTATTTTTCACATCTGTGATTTGTATACGTGGGCACCAAAATCCCTATCCTTCACATTTCTGACATGTTCCCCATTAGGAAAATATTCCAATTTGTCTCTTCTGGATCCAAAGTGGATGACCTCACACTTTCCCACATTGAGCTGCTACACCTAGCAAAATTCTCTTAGCTATTACTGAAAGCATACACCCATGATTTCTATGTGACAATGGTCAATCAAAGTAGCAATCAAAATATTTGCTTTCCATCAGTATGGAATGCAAGTGCATGTGTAAATGAGCTAAAAATTTGTCTGGGTGTTTTGCATGCAGCCTCGGTCAAGTTGCATCAGGCTGAGAGTAAGGTTTTTTGACTAACAAGGGAGTCAAAGGTTCTCAGGGATAGGTGGAATGTGGACTTGAGACCACAATCAGATTAGCCATGCACTTATTGAATGGCGGAGCAGGCTCGAGGGGCCAAATGGCCTACTCCTGCTCCCAATTTGGATGTTCGTATTGTCGATTGTTTGGGTGCCATGTTTACTGTGCCCATTGACTTTGTGTGGATAAATGTAAGTATGTTTGGCAGATTCCTTCAGCTGGAAGATCTCTTCTCCTTTTGTTCCTTTGTCATCTGGCCAATTATTCCTTCTGTCAACTCATCCCCTACATTGTGCTAGTAATTTGTAGAGGAAGGTGTCCATTTGCAACAAGAAGTTGGGGGATAAAAGCAAAATACTGCAGATGCTGCAAATCTGAAACAAAAACAGAAAACGCTGGAAAGACTCGGCAGATCCAACAGCATCTGTGGAGAGAAAGACAGACTTAACATTTCAAGTCCATATGACTCTTCTTCAGAGCTCTGCTGTTGGACCTTCTGAGTTTTTTCAGCATTTTCTGAAGAAGTTGGGGGAGGTTGGTGCAGGAACTTGTGGAAAAACCTAATTTTTCCATGTTTTTACCCCCTACAAAATATTGCTTTAGACTTATGTTGTGTGGATGATGGGCTAATGGGGGAATCTTGCCACTTCTTTATATCAAGGAGGCGTGACTGAGGACTCTATTTGTTATGCACTCTGTGCTGCTCATCCTGATTATGTTAGTGACCCTGTCCCCAAGTACAAGTTTAGTGGTCAGGTGTATGAGTGGACATAATTTCCATTCCCAATGGAATGAGTATCCTGGAATTTCGTTCCCTGGAAATCGTCCACAGCTCTTATGCAGAACTTATGCAGAAACTGTTGCCATGCTATCTGGAAGCTAAAACTACATGGTAGCGGAATTTATCTATAATTCTATTATAGAGACTGAATCGGTCAAAGTAAGTACGTATGGCATATCAGAACCAGATAGTTGAAAATAAAACCTTAATTAAATGGAGAGGGAGGTGAATAATATAATGAAAGGATTGATATTGGCATTTCGGTTTAATTCCTGTTTGATAACAATGGTTCATTTATAAGCAGATTTTGTATTCCAGTGGTTTAGCAGGAGTTCTTGCTAAAAGCCTATCTCATTCAAACCCTCACATACCTTATCCATCTGTTTATTCTCGGTTAAAGCCTGGTTCTAATCTGTACAGTTGCAGTGTGTTCTATTGCTCCTCATTATATCTTGACCAAAGTTTTCTGCTGCCTCTTTATTTCTGTGATCTTACTTTTATTCAGATATAAATAGCATATATATTGCTTATATATCACTGTTCCTTCACTGTTGCTGGGTCAAAATCCTAGAACTCCCTCCCTAACAGCACTGTGGGTATACTTACGCCACAGGGACTGCAGCAGTTCAAGAAGGCAGATTACCGCCACCTTCTCAAGGGCAATTAGGGATGGGCAATAAATGCTGACCTAGTCAGCGATGCCCACGCCCTGTGGATGAATAAAAAAGAAAGCTTTAAACACCACATTCAAAAGTGGAAGTTGTACCTTCAGTAAGTGTTTGACAGCAAACTCCATATTTCAGAGGTGATTTCCCTAGGTTTAGCACTCCAGTAGCGGAAAACAGGTACTATGCAAAGGGTGCGGTAGCATAGTGCTTATGTTGTTGGACTAGTACTCCAGGGGCCTGGGCTAATGATTCAGAGACATGAGTTCAAATTCCACCATGGCAGTTTGGAAATTTGGATTAAAGCTGGGGAAGAAAAGCTGGTCTCAGCAATAGTTAGCATGAAACTACTGGATTTGTTGTTTTAAAAACCTATCTGGTTCACTAACGCCCTTTAGGGAAGGAAATCTGTCGTCCTTATCTGGTTAGGCCTTGTGACTCCAGACCCATACCAATGTGTTTGACTCTTAACTGGCCCTCTGAAATGACCCAGCAAGCCACTCAGTTGTATTGGGATGGGCAATATATAAATAAATAATTTTAAAAATCGCATCGTACGAACTAGGAGCAGGAGTAGGCCCCTCAAGCCTGCTCTGCCATTCAGTGGGATCATGGTTGATCTGATTGTGGCCTCAACTCCACATTCTGCCTACTCCCGATAACCTTTGACTCCCTTGTTAGTCAAGAATCTACCTACCTCTGCCTTAAAAATATTCAATAACCCTGTCTCCACAGCTCTTTGGGGAGGAGAGTACCACAGATTCACAACCTCCTGGGAGAAAAATAACCTCTTCCCATCTCCATCTTAAATGGGAGACCCCTTATTTTTAAACTGTGTCCCCTAGTGAATTATCCTGTGAATTACTTAAAAAAGAAAGAGATGTTGGTCACAAATCCTGGATATCATTGGAGCTGAACTTACAATATGGCTTTTCAGCTGGTGGTCCTTGAGTACAACTGAAGAGGATACCGCCGTGTAAATTACATGAAAAATAAACATCAGAGTTCTGTGTCATCAGATATCCTGCTCTAGCAGCAGGTGTAGTACAAAGGTGAGATGCTTCCTAAAGAAATTGTCACTCTCCAGCTTCTTTTTTTGGCTTTTTGTAGAGGAAATAGATTTTCAACTTCAGGAATGATTACAAGATGCTGTAACTCTTTTTCCTTTCCCGGTGAATATGCTTTTTAATTCAACTGATTCCTTTCCTCCACCTTCTGCGTGATGGCTTATTTGGAGAGGCAAGGACTAACAACCACCAGCCCCCTCCATGGAGCCACCATCGCTTGCTGTGTATATTGACACCACTATTCCAGTCAGAATGGGGATGATTGGATAATTCCCCAGTCAATCAAACCTGCAGACCGCCCTGCTGGAAATGGCTGGGATTGATTTTAGGCACATAATTTGTAGTAACTATCCACTATCACTGCATCTTGCTGGGGGAAATCACTCAGCTTTTAGTGGGAGATGTTGCTGTAATCATGAGTTCTGTTTGCTGTTCATAGAAATTTTTTAAAAAGTACACTCTGCAAACTGTTTGCTGTTTGAACAGACTTTGCTTGCTGCAAAATGGACAATGAGGTCTGCACTAAGTCCTGCCTCACCACTAACACATTGGCTGACACAGTGGTGTCAACGGACACACTGGCCAGCAACTGGCAGCACTAATACAGGCAAAGAATCCTCTTTTCACCTTTCTATACATTAGCTCCATCAATTACAGCATCATCTCCCAGGAAAATCAGTGTGATTTCTCCAGCAGGCTACAATCAACACAAGGCGAACCATTACAGCCAAACGTGCACTGTCCTCCCATTTCCTTCTGTGTAACCACGCACACTTGTTTTTCCTGTTCATATATAGTGGAAATGAAGACAAACAGAACTGTAGGACACAGAAGGAGGCCAGTCGGCCCATCCTGCCCACGGTGGCTCTTTGAAGAAGCAATCCAATTAGTCCCATATTCCGGCTCTTCCCCCATAGCCCTGCAAATGTTTCCTTTTCAAGTATATATCCATCCCATTGAATCTGCTTTCACCCACCTTTCGGGCAATGCATTGCCAACCATGGAAAATCATTGCAACAAACAATATCTCTTCATCTCCCCTCTGCTTCCTTTGCCAATTATCTTAAAGCTGGTTATTGTTCTTCCTGCCAGTGGCAATAGCATCTCCCATCCTAACCTTATCAAAACTCTTCATCATGTTGATAAATCTCCCCGCAATCTCTGATCCACACAGTAAAATCCCAGTTTTTCTAGTTTCCCCATAGAACTGAAAAGATTCAACAGTGAACAATTACATATTGACTCATGATATCAAAATATGCACAAAATCTGTGTCAAGAAATTGACCTTAAAGATATTTTTAAGACTGAAATCAACGAATGCATTTTATTTTGATTATGGTAAGTAATAGATCTATTAAATATGCTGTAGTTGAATTAATGACAAGTGAGGAGTTGCAGTAGATTTCTTTTTGTGCAGTTTTTCTATGCTTTATGACATTAGCTATGCATCAACAAGCTAAAATATTGGAGGATTAACGTAAACCATGGCTATCTAATGCAATACCATTATTGTCCTATAACTGCCATTCTGAAACATTTTTGATTTGATTTGATTTAATTTTATGACCAATCACATTTAATCCCATTGAATTATCACAGCTGTTGAAGAAAGAGTTTTACGCATCCCTTTTTTTTCCTTAAGTGATAATATCACAGCAACAATGTAGCTTGCTGAGGTTAAAACGAGTCAGATCTACTGATGGGATATAAGTGAACATCACGTCCACAGGGAATTGTAAGTTGATGTTTCTGTGCATATGGTTTTCCTTAAACTGAATCGGGAATCTTAGTTACGTGAATATGCCACAGAGAAGTCCCCAAATGATTCATGAAAAGGAATAATCAAAAGCTGCAAACTGTGCAGTACACTTCAAGTGTAATCAGTTGTACAGAAAGTTGGACAAGCCAGAAATTATTGAGGTTTAGCACAGTTAGAGATCTGGCAAGCTTTTAACAGCCAAGCTTTGAACAAAGTAGGTAAAAACAAACACACACGACAATATTTAAATACGTGGGAGGCAAACGTTTGATGATAGCACTGCCATTTATAACAGTTCCTCTTATTAAATGAGGTTCTTGTAATGAAATACTGGAATAAATCAAGTTACATATTCAGTCAACCTAATCTTGCCTACTTAACAAAACAGCAAGGGCTAAATTGATCAACCTCCAAAATGGCATGGGGCACATTTACCATGTTCCCATTCAATGTGGAGCAGGGAGCACGCCAATTTCATGCTACCTGTTCATTACTGTGATGGAAGTGTATGGCCAGCGCTAACCATGCTGTTGAGTGGCTACACACCTCAGCAGGTGCCCCAAAATCATGAGAGTCTAGCACAAGTTAAAATTAGCCTGCACTAGTAAATCCAAGGTGGAAGTCCTTTTATATGACACTCTGACTTGGAAAAACACTGATTAATGGCACAACATGGGAGAGATTGTGCTCCAAGGTTCTTGGACACTGCATTGGAGCCCTTGGTGGATGAGATGAAAAGGAGAAGAGATGTGTTGTTACCACATGGGGGGCCAGAAGGGTGTCCATATAAATGCTCCAAAGGAAGTGGGTCCAGATGGCAGTGGCGGGAAATGCTAGCAAGCTCCAAGGACCTGGATGCAGTGCTACAAAAAGTTCAGTGACCTCACACGAGTGACCAAGGTCAGCAAATTGATCTTCAAATGTCATATCCCAACACCTGCACCATTAGCCTCACACACTACTCAATGCACCAGACCTCCATTAATCACCTATCAACATTCTCTATCACTCAGAACTCTTGCTGAACATTCATCGCTTCAACTCATATCCACACACATAGCACTGCTGCAAGCCTCAAACCCACATCTTACAGCTTACACGCACTGCTAGCTATTCAACCATGACATCACCAAAGAGATTGCACTGCACTCACTGATGCTCTTCTCTCTTTCTTGCAGAACAAGGTGGTGTGCAACCGAAAGCAGCAGGAGCTAACTGGAAGGGGTAGGCAAGGCTGAAGTTCTAGGGGGAGACAGTGCTGACCATCATTGGAGCAGCCATTGCTGAGGCTGTGGTCAATGATGGGGCTGAAGCCATCACAGATACCAGTAACCTCATACCTAATCCTCCTTCTCACATCCCACTTCCCTCTCATCATGCAATCTCTTCTGATTTAGAAGCTGCCAGTGGTGTAAGCATGCACCTCTTGCTTTCCTCCCTTTCCCTCATCACAACCTTACTATTGTGCCTTTCTCCTTGTAGATACCCAAGAACTACTACCTGGCCAGACAATGGTGGAAGAACAGAAGAACATAAGCAATGGGAGTAGGGGTAGACCATATAGCTTCTCAAGCCAGTTCTGTCATTTTTAAAATGATTATCTTCTGCCTCAATCCCACTTTCCCAGCCATTCCCTAATATTCCTTGATTCCCTGAGGAACAAAAAATCTTTCTATTCCAGATTTCGCTCTACTCAATGATGGAGCTCCACAATCCTCTTGGGTACAAAATTCCAAAGATTCACAACTCTCTGAGTGAAGAAATTGCTCCTCATCTCAGTCCTAATTGTAGCAGTGCTAATACCCTGAGTCTGTGCTCCTGTGTTCTAGATTCCCCAGTCAGGGGAAACAAACTCTCAATGTCTACTCTTGTCAAGCCTCTTCGGAATCTTGTGTGTTTCAATGAGATCACCTCTCATTTTCCTAAACTCCAGACAGTATAGGCCCAATTTACTCAGTCTCTCATCATTGGTTCCTGGGGTTTGAGGGTTATCCAATCTAGTGAACCTACACTGTACTGCCTTCCAAGGCAAGTATAGCTTTCCTTAAATATGGAGACCATGCACATAGTACTCCAGGTGTGGTCTCACTAAAGCCCTGTACAACTATAGCAAAACTTCCTTATTCTTGTACTTCAACCCCCTTGCAGTAAATACCAACGTGCCATTTGCTTTCCGAGTTGCTTGCTGTACTTGCATGCTAACTTTTGTGTTCCTTATACGAGCACACTCAAGTGTCTCTGAACATCAATGTTTAGAAGTTTCAAGCCTTTTAAGGTATTTCAGATATTTTTTTAAAAATCTGCTTTTCTATCTTTATGGCCAAAGTGAATAATCTTACACTTCTGCACATTAGACTCCATTTGCTATCTTGTTGCCCACTCATTTAACCTGTCTATTTCTTTTGCAGCCTGTCAGTGTCCTCCTCACAGCTTACATTCCCACCAACTTTGCATCATCAGAAACTTGGATTATACTCTCGGTCTCTTTGCCTGTGTCGTGAAGATAAAGATCCTAAATTGCTGAGGTCCTAGCGCTGATCCTTGCTGCACTCCAATAGCTATAGCCTGCTTTTTGAAAATGCCTACCCCTATTCTCTGCCTCCTGTCCCATTAACCAAACTCCCATCGATGCTAATCACACCAACTCCATTAGCCTTTTATATTGCATGTTAACCATTTGTGTGGTACCTTATCAAATGCCTTTTGGAAAGCGAATACTATGTCTACTAGCTCTTGTTTATCTACCCTACTAATTGCAGCCCCAAAAGAATTCCAATAGATTTGTCCAATACGATTGCCCTTTCATAAAACCATGTTCACTCTGTCTGATCATACCATTATTCTCTAAGTGCTTTGATAAGATTTTTTAATCAAAGATTCCAACATTTTCCCAATGACTGCTGAAGGCTAATTGGCCTGTAGTTCCCTGTTTTCTTTGTCCCCCTCCTCACTTCCTCCAAGTGATTGATTGAGTACTTTTAATGCTTTTTGATACTTCGATAGCGTCTCAAGACTGTAAGATGTTGGAATATTTATCCATGGTATCAACAGGAAGTGAATTCTTTCCTGCTATGTCTCTGTTTTTCCTCCTCGTACTTACTTTTGGCCAATAGCTTTCTTTATAATTTGAAGTCAAGCTACGTAATAAGATCAGTCCCTTATGCACAATTTATTTTTCATTTTCTGGTGCAATACTAACGTTATGCTTTTGGTATTAAGTCAATTAACTCACATGAGCACTGAGTTAGTCATTATTTAAAATGAAAGTGGATTTTAGAGTGCTAATGCTTTTCCTGTCAAATGAAAAGTTAATCTGAACATTTCACTGAGAATTAATTCTATTTTCATCATCCAGATTCACTCCATTTATTCTGCTCACTATTATATGCACTTAAAAATGCTTTGGCATAATTATTTGAGAGTGAACTCCTCTTCTCACAGCTGAAGGTAATTGTAATGTATGACTGTAGTGATCTTACTTACCGGCAAGGTTATACTGTAGCTGTAGGCTATTAATCAGGGACAGTTTTGTAAAGGTCTGAATACTACAGGGAGAAATTTGAACTTGGTAGAATTGGGTCCAATCCTGGTTTTAAACTCTGTCTGATTTTACTCCCTATTCAAGCCTACAGAGTAATAATAAACAGGTTATAATTGCAGCCTTCCTCCTGATCAGATGGGTTTCCCACCGAATGAGCTAGGTTAAAATTAATCCCTACCTGTAGAAAGGTTAAGCACAAGTTTGGAACGGTTCTTCCTAAATTTTCATCTTGTGTTTTTTAAGTTTAATTTACATGGTTGTCAACCAGCACTATGTTTGTCCTCAGGCACCTGGACCGTAGTGACACATTTAAACCACATTCATTCAAATAGAACGCAGTTCAGAATGTCACCTACCTAACAATTGCAAAGATAACTACTACTGCAACTGCCCTGAAGCTAAGCAAATGCCTGTTCAGACGTTCCACTGTCATTCATTGTCCTTATCTTGGTTAGGAAATGCATATGGGGCTAAATGCAGCAAATGTAATATATCACTAACTAACCTGAGAAATCTCAGATATAAATAGGTAGCTTGGAAATTAATTGTCCATTTGTAATTTTGTATCCTATATCAATCTTCTGACAATCATTGACTATTAGCTCTGTGCAACAGTCAACAGGTTTATTTTCCCTCAATGAAAATGAGGGAAAATGCTTTGAAAGCATTCTGAAAAGTATGTGTTGGTCAGCAATGAATTTACCAAGAGCAAAATATGACTGATACTGGAAATCCAAAACATAAAGTGGAATTGCTGATAACATTCTTCAGATCAGGCAGCAACTTCTGGGCAGAGTTAACGAACAGGATTGTTCCCATGGGCTTCGAGAGCTTGCTGCCAGGATCCAATGGATGTCAGAAACTGTGTGGAAACCAGTCAGTCTTCTGTGATCTTCCCCGAACTGGCCAATTAATGGCCGGAGGGTGGACTCACAGTCCAATTAAGGAGCAAGTAGCTGCTTTTGAAGGCTAGGTTGAGGATGTCCTAAGAGGGTGTCCCTCTCTCTAACATTTTAAAAATTTAAAATAAAAAAAAAGCCCTCAGCAGATTAGCCACAATTGGGAGAGGGGCAAGAGGGGGATGGAGGATGGGGGGCTTGGGGGTGGGGGGGTGGGGGGGGGGGAATGGGGGTGGTAGGGAGGTGGGGGGAAAATGGGAAACCCCCTCCATTGAGTGATTTGTGGTTGCATTTGAAGGCAGGGAGGGCCTTTAATACCTGCCTGGAGCACTGGGCCCTGGTCTATGGTTGCGAGGCCATCTCCAGGCAGCTGACCTGTTCCCCACCACCTACCGGGACCTGGAGGCCAACTAGGAAATTCCAGCTGGCCTCTGACAATGGGTCACAATGGGTCTTTAATTAGTTGAATCAGTTACCGGCCGGTTGCGGGTGATTGGCACTGCTGCACCCCATCTCGCCTCCAGGATGGCGCCAGGGATACGGCATGCAGGTTGCTGGTGTGAAATTCTGCATCCGCACAACTCTGTTCTCTGCCCTGGGGGAGGCGGAAAATCCAGCCCTACTCTTCAGGTCTGATGAAGAGTCATACGGACTCGAAACGTCAACTGTATTCCTCTCCGCAGATGCTGTCAGACCTGCTGGGCTTTTCCAGGTATTTTTGTTTTTGTTCTAGATTTCCAGCATCCGCAGTATTTTGATTTTATCTACTTTTCAGGTCGATGGCTTTTAAATAAATTTAAGATGCTTATATCCCTTGTTGGCTTTGGTCTTCTTTAGGCTTTGGATAGCAACTCAGTGTATGCGTCTGTAATTCACCCTAAGCATCTGTTAATTGCTAAGTAGTTATTGCATTTGAATACATGGCACTTAACTAGTATTTGACAAGTGGTTATTATTGTACTTCAGTTTATGGCTGAGTTAATTATATTGCTTGACATTTTCTGTTTTAATTTTTGTTTCAGACCCAGTGATCAGCATGAGATTTTCAGTGCAATGTTTCCTGCAGCCTGCTGGCTGCATTTATCAGCCACCTCACGTAAGGATCAGCCTGGTAGCTCTATAACCGAGTGAAAAGTAACATTCCAGCTTTGCCCTTGCCCACCAAAAATTAAAAAAAAATGTATTCAGTTTTTAAAGGAAAATTGCTATCTCAATTGTAATCTGAAAGCAGAGTGATCTTCCAGCCTCGGGAATGTAGGAGACAGGACATACGACTGAAGATGCACGTCAGGGCCCTCTGGAAATCCTGACGTGTGGACCCACATGGGAATTTCCCCAGAAGTTTCAACTTCTGGTGGACAATTTCCCTACTCCCTGCAACCCTGCACAAATGTGTCCCACTCGAGCTAGAGTCAGAGACTTTGAACATTTCCAGGTACTTATCTAGGTAGCTACCCAGGAAATGTTAGATGGATTAAAACCTGGTCTAATACCTGGGTAACTACACAACTGAACACCACCCCCACCCCCCCATCCCCTGACTAGCCTCAATCACCCAACTACCCTCCCAACCCAACCTGACTACCCCGACCACTGAACTATCTCCCCGACCCAACCTGACTAGCCTCTCAGCCCCCTGAATATCCCCCAATCTGACATGAGCACTCTGACCACCCGTCCCCCCCACCCAATCAAAGCTGACTACCTACTGACCACTTGACTATCCCCCCCACGACCACCCGACTACCCCCCCCAATCAGACCTGACTAACCGCCCCGTCACCCAACCACCTGACCACCCCTGGATTGACTACCTCTCCTGACCACCTAGCTAAACCCCCAACCCACCACGACTACCCCTACCTCCCCAACCAGACCACCCTCCGTCCTGACTACCCATTCACCCACCTCATGCATCTACCAGCTCACCCACCTACCCGCTTACCCACCTGCCCACATACTCATTCACTCACTTGCTCATTCATCTACTTATCCATTCAGCCATCCATCCACTAAAGTCTAGACCTTTAAACCTCCCATACGGCAGCTAGTGCCGTTAAAAAAAATGGGGGGTCGGTGGCCTGCCTTTCTCTGACTCTACTCCGATCGAGTTCCCTGAGGGATAAAGCGTTGCATTCCTGTGAAAGGCACGATTGGAAGACCCAGAAAAAAATGTGCCCCAGCATCAAGTCAGGGAATTTTTGAGCACAGCCACTGCTCGGGAGATCCTGTCCATTGTGTTTAACAAATGAACATTCATAAACGCCGTACGCTGACTGTACTGAATTGTTTGTACATCCAAAGAAAGATTTAGGCTGTTTGATTGAAGGAAAAGGCTTTTGATGATCTGTTTCTCAGATAACTAACATTGGACTGTACCTTTCGATACAGGTAGATTGAATTTTACACATGAATACAATATGAATGATGCGGGTCCACATGTGATGAAATGTGAAGAGCAGTGATTCAAAACGATCTTCAGAATGCTAATAGCTTTTCAGTGAAGCTGTCATAGAATTAGTTTTCCAATCGGTACCTTTTAACATTGGCTCTGTTAAATGTAGAGTACTTGTTTCTGTATCATTAGCTTAGCTTTTGAGCCATAATTATGATCTATATCATTACTGTAAGTAAGCCCATCATGTTTCTGAATTGATTCAGTGGTCTGAGCACACAGTTGGTTTGAATGTACTTTACTGCTTTTGCCTTATTCATATTCAATCCGGTACTGCATGATTGATAGGAAAAACTAAGTAGACCTGAGACTACAATTTACATATATCAAAAAGTAATACTTGATATTTTCCTGGTTGGTAAGGATAAGAATGAAGATCCCTACTTTACTGTTCTACACTTGTTATTCTATGCCAGCATTTTGCAGGCCTCAAGTAATGATCACCTTAGAAACAAGCATGCTGCCATTACTTCTGTCACTATAGAAACACAGGACCACCTGAAGATCATGTTTTTTTGTACCTCAGAGAGCTTCCATTATATATGCGCGCTCCATGACCTCACTGAAGTATTTAGGTATATTGAAAGAAAAATTCAATTTGGTATATTATTTTCATAAAATAGATTTGAAAATGTTTGTTATGAAGAGACATCCTGTTCATTTTATGCTATTTTTCCAAAAGTGTAACTACAGTTATATGTTATTTAAACAGAACATGTTTGCTTAATTCAAAGAAATACATTTATGTAGGGCTTCTCAATGTCTCAAAGTGCTTTACAGCCAGTGAAGTACTTAAGCGTAATCACTGTTGGAATGTAGGAAATGCGGCAACTAGTTTTTGCTCAGCAAATTCCCACATGCAGCAATATAAGAGCAGATCATCTGTGTTTTTGTGATGTTGATTAAGGGATAAATATTGACAAGGAGACCAGGGATAACTCCCCTGCTCTTCTATAAAATGGTGCCATGGGATCTTTTATATCCACCTGAGCAGGCAGATGGGGTCTCAGTTTAACATCTCATCCAAAAGTCAGCACCCTGACAGTGCAGTGCTCCCCCAGTGCTGCACTTGAGTATTAGCCTTGATTTCTTTTTGTGCTGAAGGCCTGGGAACTTGCGATTCAGTGGCAAGCATACCACCAATTGATTCACAGCTGGCAAAGATAAACTATAATTTATCCACATTTACAATGACTTTATCCCATGACTGATAGTTAAGCATTATGGATTACATGATTTCTTTCAATATTCACACTCCTTTCCTTACTATCTGGAGAAAAAATTAGCTTATTCCTAGATGCAACAAACAAATAAGTGGCCTGGGTTTTGCTGTGAGTGGTGAATGAACTGCTGCCCACTAACCTATGCGATCCTTGTGGCAAAAACTTGGGATAAAAGATGAGAGACTTTTGCGCGGTGTCCTCTCCTACGGAGCTGAAACATCGGATTACACGACTGGGCAGTCAAGACAAGAGTGCCCACGGATTCAGACAAAATGCGGGCAAGGACACACCCACACAAATTCAGCCAGGACCGTCAGAGAGGTGAGTAATCTTTAAATCATCTTAGTCTTAGACTTAGTTTGATTACAGAGAAACATTTTAAAACTTTTTAGTAAAATGGCAAAGCAACATGAATGGTTTTATAAACAGCTGATTCAAAATAAAATTAACAGTTTTTAAAATGGGGTGCAAGGTGACCATTTTTAAAAAGATATGTACTTATTTACAAGAGCAGAGCAAATGACAGATGAGAAGAAGTGTTACAACTTTAATGATGAAGACCACAACACACTCCTTCTGGGGAAAGAGAAGTGTATAGGGCACCACTAAAAGTTAGCAAATTGGCATGGAACAAGCTGCCAAGGATGAAGCTGTGTGAACAGCACTGTGCCACAGAGTGTGGAACAATGCTGGGGAAAAAACATACTGAATGACTTAATGTAATCTACTAAGGTCTGTACAGTTATTTGAAATTTTAAAATTAAGATATCTTAAAATGTTACTGATGTAATGAATAGTGAAGAGCTTGTTTGTAGCTGGAGTGGGCAGGGTTCAATCTGAAGTCAACTGATTGTAAAATTCAAGTGCCATTGGAGATGGTCCTCGCTAAGTGCTTGTAAAGATCTTTTATCTGTGCTGCATGGATTTGAGGTGTGAAATTACAATTAGTGAATTATACCCTGCCTCTAAAGCACCCAACTAGTCTCTCTCACACCAACAATCAAACACAAACTAATATTTATTTTTTATGTCTATGTAGAATAAAATGAGTCAACATGCGCATGTATGGTCGACCATCAGTGGTGGTGTGGCCTTTCTAAAGGAGATGGGCAGGCATGAAGAAAGGGCCGGTCAGCTGGTGGACATCAGTTCAGTTTCTGGTGTCCAATGAGGCTTTGGAGCCAGGAAAGGTGAGTGAGGCTAGCTACTTGTTTAAAAATGTTTGTTAGCTGTAAAGTGCGTAGAGAAAATAAAATCAAAAAACTACTGCGGATGCTGGAAATCCAAAACAAAAACAGAATTACCTGGAAAAACTCAGCAGATCTGGCAGCATCGGCAGAGAAGAAAAGAGTTGATGTTTCGAGTCCTCATGACCCTTCAACAGAACTAAGTAAAAATAGGAGAGGGGTGAAATATAAGCTGGTTTAAGGTGGGGGGGTTGTGGGGGGAGAGAAGTTGCGGGGGGTGTGGTTGTAGGGACAAGCAAGCAGTGATAGGAGCAGATAATCAAAAGATGTCACAGGCAAAGGAACAAAGAGGTGTTGAAGGTGGTGATATTATCTAAGAGAATGTGCTAATTAAGAATGGATGGCAGGACACTCAAGGTACAGCTCTAGTGGGGGTGGGGTGGAAAGACTAACAGGGCATTACAGGTATAGATTTAAAAATAATGGAAATAGGTGGGAAAAGAAAAATCTATATAAATTATTGGAAAAAACAAAAGGGAGGGGGAAGAAACGGAAAGGGAGTGGGGATGGATGAGGGAGTTCAAGATCTAAAGTTGTTGAATTCAATATTCAGTCCGGAAGATTGTAAAGTGCCTAATCGGAAGATGAGGTGCTGTTCCTCTAGTTTGCTGATAATCCTCAACTCCACTTTCCTGCCTTTTCTCCATTAGCCTTGATTCCCGGATTAAAAATCCGTCTATTTCAGCTTCATAAACTGGCTGCTGCGATTCCCACATCACAACAGCAAATAAAAAGAAAATAAAATGATGAATGTGCACCTGCAGCATCTGAACTTCTGTGATGTGCCAGATGAACATGCTTCAGCATTGTAAAGTTTATTTTTTTCCTTCCCACAGGTGGACCACTGGCGTTCACTGTACTGGCTGCAGATGGCAATGAGTCAATGACTGAAGAGGGATCTGGAGACTGTGTTGAGATGGGGGGGCCGCACAGTAAGCTGACATGGTAAGTGAGCCGGAGGAGAAGACTGAATGGAAGAGAAAGAGAAGTTGTTCACCTGGGTAGGAGGGCAGGCGAAATGCTGTTGCCAGTCCTGCCTCCACTTTGCATCTTTAGGGTGCTGATGCAGGGCTAGATAGCCCCTCTCCATCTCTTGGCCCCTCTGGCTTTGTGTGAGACACATATGACTATCCTCTCACAGGCAGCTGCCTTGCTGATGCCATGGGGGCAGTGGGGGGAAATGCGATAGATCAGTCCAACCTGCCGTGGCTGAGGGACCTCTAATAGTTGTAGTAGATGCACCTCAGTTACCAGTAAGGCAGGGGAGACATCAGCCCCATGGTAATGCTGGATTGGAAGAAAACGCAGGCATTGGAGGAGTGAGGTGAACATTGGCGGATTAGCATGACAGGATCCTGGGGCTGAGTTTTCCCAGCCCAGTGGAGGCGGCTTTGGAGGCAGGGGGGAGGCGAGGAAAATTTGATTGACTCGCATTGGACTGACTCTGCGACATGTTTCCACCTCTTTGCACGTTTCCCGGAGGCAGGCCCCCAGCAACAATGGCTACCAACCCCCCCCAACAGCAGGTAGCAAATAGCCCTATTGTGAAAATGGAGTGACTTTTATCCAAAGACCCCCTTGCTAGGTCAGGAAATGGAACAAAGGCAGCTTCATAGCAGGGGGTCATGAGCCATGAATCATGTGAAGCCTTTTGCTAAGTTTCCAGCATTAAACCATAGGGTTCAGGTCTCCCCGAGCAGAAGGCATGACATTGCAGTCACTTCAGGGAGACTGATGTCTCGACTAACGTAGCTCCTGCTTCAATGGCAGCCACTGTGCTCCGACTGAAGGCACCTCCATGATGCCACTACCACTCCTGCTGGTGGCTTTTCAGCAGCGCCAACACTGCAGAGGAGGCTAGAGGCACCAACCCGGGGCCACACTGAACAGAACTCCCAGCCGCTGTTCCTAATTGCATGGAGCTCCCGGATGCAGCTTCTTAATTTGCCGCCTCTGGGAAGATTGCGTCTGATGTCTCGCCATGGCCACTTCCAGGTCCCGGCCCATAATTGAGACTGACATCAGGATCATGTCTTAGTCAGAAAAATTCAGCCTTTGACTCTCTTGCCTCCATGAGACAGGAGATGAGGGACTTTGGCATTAATTTTTATAATTGGCGGGCTGTAAATATCCAGACCATCAGCGATCAGTTGATAATCAGATGATTTTAGCTCTGCCCACATTGGGGAAAATATAAGTAACATTTCTTACACAAGAGTTTGAGGTGCACATATCAGGTATGGCTCTAATACACATGACACTCATAGTAACACTCCCTTGCTTATTCACAGCGCATGCCCATGAGCAGCAGCCGTGTCTTTATTGGATGCAAATTCTCACAATGTCAGCTTTGAAGAGCAGCACCCAGCCCTGAGTTCTCTGCTGATGGTCAATATGTAAGCGACGGTGCGGCCATGCCCTTGCTGCAGGAGGGTTAGGTCACAGGGATGGGAAAGTCACAGAGGCAGTCGGGTGCCTATTCTTTTAGAGTTCACCTCCATTTACTGACACCCTCCAGCACAGATGGGAGGGGTTGCTCCCCTCCCCCCACTCTGCACCACCACCCCCCTGCCCCCCTGCAAACCACCCCCAGCAGTCTGTTACTTTTTTACTCTTGAAATGTTGGTATTGTGTTATCTATTGAGATTTATATTTATGCCATGTTTGTATTATAATTGATTTTTTGGCTACTTTACTTAAGTTTTAGTCTGAAGCCATTTTAAACAGTTATTGATTAGCTTTTTGATTAGCATTAACCATTTTAACATTCTTCTTCTTCTTGAGTTCTCTGAAGGCACCATCACCTCCACCACGGGCAGGGTAAGGAGGTGGGTCCCAAATCCACCCCCCCCACAACACGGATTGAACCCTATGTTGTTGGTAAAAAAAATGTGGTCCACACTGGCCAACTGGTTCCCCAAGGAGTCCGAGTTGCTGTGGCAGTGTACACTTTTACTGGCATGTTGCAACCTGGAGCTATGGATAGTGATGATAGAAGCTCCACTGTTTTTTCCATCACACGACTCAGGAATCTCTCCCACTCTTACTGCCTGCCACTGGCATGTGTTGGAAGGATTTGCAGGTTGATGCTCAACCTGTTTGACTATTTGCAAACCACCCCCCGGCAGTCTGTCACTTATTTACTTATTTACTCCTGAAATGTCGGTGTTGTGTACTGAGTACTGCAAAGCCCCGCGGAGCTGTCCAGGCACCTGAAGATTTCAGTACCCTGATAGTCCTCTCCAGCTCACCACATACCTGTGCACAGTCGTATCTTTCCTGTGCTTCACTATTGATCCTGCAGTAGGGTGTCACTAGCCACAGCTTCAGTTGGTATCCTTTGTCACCTATTATCCATCCATATCCTTGACTCACTCTTTTGAGGGTGCCATGAAAGTCTGAGTGCTGGAGACCAATGACATCATGAGCACTTTCCCAGGGGTCTGCATTGACATTCAGGATCTGTAGATGTGCATCACAAAGGATCATTATATTTAATAAATGAAACCCTTTCCTGTTGAAAGGTGCATAATTCATAGCCTCCAATAAGGCAGTGTGTGAGTTAGAGTATGGCTTTGAGGTCCTGTGGTGCAGGGGGTAGTGTCCTTCCCTCTGAGCCAGAAGCTCCGGGTTCCAGTCCCACCCCAGAACTGGATAATCAGGGAAGGTGCCTTTAAAATATGGCCAACTGGTTGGTTATCAACCTGTAAAACCTTCCAATATGTCAATGGCATAGAATGTTGGAGCACAGCAGTGAGGGCACTTCACACTTGCTTGAGGTGCAGGCAGAGGCAGAGAGTGCCCAGGGAGCCAGCAGTCGGAGGACTGCTGGAAACCAGGACGATGCTGAATCAAAGGCAGATGTTGAGCCTCTGGAGTCGTCCATTAGGCAGCAGAGGCTGGATGTCCAGTGGGATGTGCGGCAGGATCTGGCAGGGATCCACGAGGGTATGCGTGCCATGGTCTCTGTTGTGGAGGAGTCCATGTGGAGCATAAGCACTGCATTGACCCTCATGGCCGAGCGCACTACTTCCTCCTCCATTGAGACAGTGGCGACTCTCATGGAGAGGCAGCTCCAGGGACAGAATCAGGGGTTCCTGGGGTTGCGCTCGGACCTGCAAGCCCTCACACAGGCAGTGACCTGAGGTGATCAGTGTCAGTGTGGGAGATGGATGAGGCACTCAGTATCCTAGATAGGTGCCTGCCCATCAATGGCGAGCAGGGAGGTCCAGAGCGACCTCACATTGGCACATGAGCTCCCTGTCGTCTCTGCGGTCTCCTCTCAGGGCACTCTGCATGACGGCAGCAGCTCCTCCGCCCCTCTGCCAGTGACCATGGCATCTGATGAGGCTGCAGTGACGGGGAGATGCCAGCCGTGGCACTGGCTGCTTCCTCCCAGGCAGGGCCAGCACAGGCTCTACTGGCCAGAGGACGACCGCCAAGGTCTTCAAGGCCAACAAGACAGTAGAGTCAGCACGCTGCCTCCAATGCCAGTGAGGGGTGGTGGTTAGCAGCACCAAGACATAGCACTCGTAAACGTAAGTTTAGGGCACCATGAGAACAAGAGGGACTGGTCATGGGTGATCTTCTGTTCTGTAATGTTTTGTTTATGTTTACTGATGTGGAAATGAATACTAGAGAAGGTTATGTTAATTTGTTGTGATTGTGAAAATTACATAAATTTTGTTTTTGTCGTAATGGCCTGAGCATGCTTCACCTTTTTTTTGGTGTAGGGTACGCCAGTATGTAATGCTGGATGTGAGTGACTCTAAACTTTATTGCACAGGCACTGAGTGGACTTTGGGCTCATATGAAAGGGTCCTTTCAGACATCTGGGATGGAGGTATGAGGTGGAAGTAGATCTTTGGCAGCCCAGCTTAAGGAGAATTGGGTCAAGGAGTCCCTGGTGTCCCTGCCTCCCTGAAGGTTACAAAGGTCTACCTCCACGCCCTCAGTGTTCTCCTCACTGTGCTCCTCTTCTGACTCACTACTGGATTCATCCTCTGTGGCCTGTGGAGCTGCCTCAACATCCTCTTCCTCCAGTGGGTCGCCCCTTGCCAGTGCCAGATTGTGGAGAGCGCAGCATGTGACCACTATCAGTGACACCCACTCTGGGGGGTATTGTAGCGTTCCCCCTGAACAGTCCAGGCATTGGAAGCGCATCTTCAGAAGACCTGTGGTCCTCTCTATCATCGCCCTTGTGGAGGCATGACTCGCATTGTAATGCTGCTCTGCCTCTGTTCTTGGGTGGCGGAGAGACGCCATAAGCTACCTTTTCAATGGACAGCTCTTGTCACCCAGTAGCCATCCATCCAGTCAGGCTGGAGCACTGAACAGCCTCGGCACCTGGGAGTGTCTCAGGATGTAAGCGTCATGGCAACTTCCAGGGCACCTTGCACAGACTTGCAGAATCTTCGTCCTGTGATCACACACTATCTGCACGTTCATGGAGTGGAAGCCCTTCCTGTTGATGAAGGCACCCAGCTGATCCGCTGGTGCCTTGATGGCCACTTGTATGCACAATGGCACTCTGGATGTGGGAGATCCCAGCAATCATTGAAAAGCCTCTGGCTCGCTCAGCCTGGCTGGCCTTGTCCATACGGAAATGGATAAATGTCATTACCTGCCTGAACAGAGCTTCTGTCACCAGCTCTGTTCTGTGGACAGCTGATTGGGACACCCCTCAAAGATCCTTACTGACTCCTAGAAAGAGCCGGAGGCTTAGAAGTTGAGGGCCACTGTGACCTTCAGAGCCTCTGGAATGGGGTATCCACCCACACAGTTGGAGATAATCTCAGGGCCAATCATCTGGCAAATGGAAGTCTCCCTGGAGAGGCAGAGCCTCCTTTGGCATTGCACCTCGGACATGGAGAGGTAGCTGCATCGCTGCCTGTAAACCCTTGCAGCAGGGCAGTAGCATCTTCTGTGGCCCCTTCTGCCTTGGATTTCCTGCTGGCTAAGAATGAAGCTCAGAACTGAGATGAAGCTGTCAAGTTCAAATGAGCAACCAGTGGCAAACTATCTCCTAAACTCCTCACTACTCACACTGGCAATGCTGCTGAACCTTTTTATCCCGCCCGTGGGTGAGGTTTTGCAAAATGTGGGCTGCCCACCTGCCCGTTTCGCCTGTGCGATGAGCACGAAATCGCGCGGGTGATGTAAAATCAGGAGCAATTGGGATTTTAATGGCCTTTTAATTGATGGCGGGTGTGGGTCCGACACCCACGTGCACCCGCCGACCTGAAGATTGCGCGCATGAGGGGTGATGTCCGGACGCTTGCCCGATGTCTTCACACGCTATTTTACACCCAATCTGGTCGGGCGCATGCCCCTCCGTGAGGCGTAAAATTCGGCCCCGTGTTTCAGTAGCCTTGCTGTTACTCAGAGTTTTGCATTCGTGATCCTGCTGAAGCAGCGCAGCTTTCCTGGTCGATTTGCTCTTTCTTGCCTTCAACATTTGATTCCTGTTTACTAACTTCCCAAGTCTGTTCTACTGTAGTATAAGATTTGATAAATCTTCTTTATTTCGTCATCAATAGAGAACAATGTACTTATTATCAAGGTGAGTGTGCCATCTACCAAATAGATTTTCTTTTTGGAGGGCGCATCATCTCTACATAATGTTCTTTGCTGTTAGTGCAATGCCTATTGTTGATAAATTATTTTCATTTTAGGTCCAGTTTTCAATATAAATCTTTTTGATTTTCCCAATAGACTTGATCAACAATATCTTATGGAGATAAAATGTCTTTTCATGTATAGTTTACTGATAATTCAATGTTGTTTCTGCAGTAATTTAAAAATATCACCCAACAATCTGAACTAAGCAACAGTGTAACATGAAAATAAGAAAATTGTGTTTAAAAATTGAATAATTACACCATTTTAATTAAATGACTTTGAATTAAGACCAGATTGTTTTAAGATTTGACAAATATTAAGATTGATCATTACATTATCATAGGAGAATAGTAGAGACTAAATTGAATTTAATTTAAAAATTCAATTTGGTTGATTAATATGTAAAATTTGTTACATTCTATTATTTATAGGAGTTACTGCCTGTCACTGGCTTGAAATTTACCTAAAGGAAACCTACTGTATTTTTGGACAGAATCTTCCATTCTCAATGGATGTCTCACTCGCTACCTGAAAATGTGGCGAGACACCCGTGCTGACTCTGAGGAGAAAGGTCCATTGTATCTCCTGCCCATCATGCAGTTAAGCGGTCAAAGGTGGGCCTTCCTCCAGACTGAGGATCCCAGAAGACAACTTCCCACCTGCCAAGAGCTGCCGGCCAATCAGAGGCTGACAGCTGTTGCACTTGGTAGCACCACAAAGGAGACCGTTGCTGCCAGAACAACACAGCGGAGCGACCCAAGGTAAAGGTAAGTGCTGTTGGGAATGGTGGGGGGGTGCTTAAAGGGTGAGCGGGCCATGGGGGTTGGCAGGAGGGTGGTTGTAAAAACCCTTCTGGTTCACTAATGCCCTTTAGGGGAAGGAAATCTGCCATCCTTACCTGGTCTGGCCTCCATGTAACTCCAGAATCTTAAATGGCCACTCAGTTGTATCAAACTGCTACAAAGCCTCAAAAAAGGAATGGAACCTGGCATCCACCTAGGCACCGGAAACGACAACAGTGAAGTCAGCCCTATTGACACTGCAAAGTCCTCCTTACTAGCATCTGGGGGCTAGTCAATCAACAGCCTGACATAGTCATCCTCACAGAATCATACCTGACAGATAATGTCCCAGACTCCACCATCACCATCCCTAGGCATGCCCTGTCCCACTGGCAGGATGGACCCAGCAGAGGTGGTGGCACAGTGGTATACAGTCAGGAGGGAGTTGCCCCCTGGGAGTCCGCAACATTGATTATGGACCCCATAAAGTCTCATGGCATCAGGTCAAACATGAGCAAGGAAACCTCCTGCTGATTACCACATACCGCCCTCCCTCAGCTGATGAATCAGTGCTCCTCCACGTTGAACGTCATATGGAGGAAGCACTGAAGGTGGTAAGGGTGCAGAATGTACTTTGGGTGGGGGACTTCAATGTCCATCACCAAGAATGGCTTGGTAGCATCACTGCTGGCCGAGTCCTAAATGACATAGCTGCTAGACTGGGTCTGCGGCAGATGGTGAGGGAACCAACAGGAGGAAAAAAGATATTTGATCTCATCCTCGCCTACCGCAGATGCATCTGTCCATGACAATATCGGCAGGAGTGACAACAGCACCGTCATTGTGGAGGCGAAGTCACGCCTTCACATTGAGAATACCCTCCATCGTGTTGTGTGGCACTGCCACTGTGCTAAATAGGATAGCTTTCAAACAGATCTAGCAACCAAAGCTGAGCATCCATGAGACGCTGGGGCCAATAGCAGCAGCAGAATTGTACTCAAACACAATCTGTAACCTCATGGCCTGGCATATCCCCCACTCTGCCATTACCACCAAGCTAGGGGATCAACCCTGGTTCAATGAAGAGTGCAGGAGTGTATGCCAGGAGCAACACCAGGCATACCTAAAAATGAGGTGTCAACCTGGTGAAGCTATAACACAGGACTACTTGCATGCCAAACAGCATAAGTAGCAAGAGAGCTAAGTAACCCCACAACCAACGGATCAGATCTAAGCATTGCAGTCCTGCCACATCCAGTTGTGAATGGTGGTGAACAATTAAACAACTCACTGGAGGAGGAGGCTCCACAAATATCCCTAACCTCAATGGTGGAGGAGCCCAGCACAACAAAAGATAAGGCTGAAGCATTCGCAACAATCTTCAGCCAGAAGTGTCGAGTGGATGATCCATCTCAGCCTCCTCCAGAGGTCCCCAGCATCATAGATGCCAGTCTTCAGCCAATTTGATTCATTCCACATGATATCAAGAAACATCTGAAGGCACTGGATAGTGCAAAGACAATGGGCCCTGACAATATTCTGGCAATGGGACTGGAGACTTACTGCACCCCTAGCCACGCAGTTCCAGTACAGCTACAACATTGGCATCTACACGGCTATGTGGAAAATTGCCCAGATATGTCCTGTACACAAAAAGCAGGATAAATCCAACCCAGCCAATTACCGCCCCATCAGTCTACTCCAGATCATCTGTCAAGTGATGGAAAGAGTCATCCACAGTGTTATCAAGTGGTACTCGCTTAGCAATATCCTGCTTACTGACGTCCAGTTTGGGTTCCGCCAGGACCACTCAGCTCCTGATCCCATCACAGCCCTGGTTCATTGCATGGACAAAAGAGCTGAACTTCTGAGGTGAGGTGAAAGTGACTGACCTTGACATCAAGGCAGCATTTGATTGAGTGTGGCATCAAGGAGCCCTAGCAAAACTGGAGTCAGTGGGAATCAGGGTTGGAGTCATACTTAACACAAAGGAAGACCTTTGTGGTTCTTGGAGGTCAATCATCTCAGCTCCAGGGCATCACCATTTCTAATTATAGGATCGGGGGTGTAATGATGAGTGTGTAAATTCAAAATATTCCTGCTGATTTACATATTACCATAAAAGCTATTTCAGCAAATTGTTCTAGAGTTATTCAAATTAATTAGTCATTTAAAAAGCAACTGTGATATGAAAAGTGAAGAAGATGGACTGCTTTATTTTTACCTTTTCAAGTAGATATAAGCATTATTCATGTCAAAACACAGGTATGCCCAAAAGTAACAATTATACCAGCAGCTACCTGAGTAAGACAGCACACTCCCAAGACAGCTGTTGGCCTACAGGCAACAAACAATTAACCTGGCCTTCCTTTATAACTTTTACAAGTTCATGGCAGCACAAGTACAAAGGTTATGAACAGATAGGAGTGATCAATAAATATCATGTAACATGGTGATTGTTACAATTTGCATTTTTAATCCACATTCACAGTAAAATGCAGTTCCCATGAGTATACAAGCCAATAGAGGGATAGTCTGCAATAGGATTAACAGTTATCTCTTAATCACTAGAGACAGTATTGGATGCAAGTCATGCTCCATTGTCTACTCTAAAAGGCGGTAAATGCTAATCGTCCAATTTATTTATGACAACATTAATTACAGCAACAAAAAGACACAACGAATTACTGATGGTACAAGCATTTGGAAAATAATGAAGATAAAATTCAATGCACTAGGATAAAACATCTTCAGAATATATTTCTTACACAGACCAGGCCCCTAAGAGGACATGATGTTTTGTAGAGGTCCTAGTGTGTTGTTGGTGTAGATGTGTCATTTATCTACCATACTGGGTGCAAGATATCAATGTCTGTGACTGTATGTCCAAGGCATTAATGATGAGATACTAACCATCTTATAGAGCTTTGGTCAGACCCCATCTGGAGTTTTGAGTTTAGCTCTGGGCACCACACCTCAAGACAAATGTTTTGGTTTTGGAGGAGGCACGGTGCAGATTCGCCAGAATGTTCCCCTCACTTAAAGGGTTAAATTAAGATACCAGGCTCCATAAACTTGGCTTGTATTCCCGAATTGAGCAAGTTGAGGGGTGATCTAATTGAAATGTTTAAAATCATAAAAGGATTCACTCAGATAGCAAGGAACTCTTTGGGATTGCCCATTGATAACATTGATCTTTAAGTAGTTATCTGTATTTTTTCCACTGTATCACTAATAATCATTCCAATAAGCCTTTGCCCTGCTGTGCTTGTACTTTAGATGCACTTGAAAATGGAGTCTGAAATGTGCATGCATGCTTCTGCTGGCAAGTGCACCAGATGCCATTTTGGCAAAGGAGTTTGAGTGTGCACTTAACAATCCCTGGCAATGTGCAGAGCAGACAGGTCATGACATCAAAGCAGCATGCAAGCTTATTTGATGCCATGCTACCATTTTCAAACATCATGCTCCAACCCAGTCCTTATCACATGTTAAGCAAAATGAAGGATCCCCAACACAAAAGCACGATTGCAAGAGATCATGAAGTACTTACAGATTAGTTACTTTATTATCTACTTGCTGCTGGTAAATTGCATGTGTTTTTTGGAGCTTTCCTATACTTGGCTAAGCTTTGAATAGTCTACAGGGTGTGGTTTGGCTATCACTGAAGGACTTTTTTAGTTGTGCTGAAATGAATTCTTTCCAAACCTTGGTGTCCTGGGAATTGAGCATGACCAGGAGAATGAAACGAGGTTGTGCAGAGCAGGACAAGCTGCTAAAAGAGAGAGGGGGGGCGGGGGTGGTAGAAGGACATTCAGCAAAAGGCCAAATCCACTGAGGGTATTTAGGGAGCAGTTTGCTTACCTCGACTCCAGCGAGGACTTCTGCTTGAGACATCTTTGTTTCACCAAAGGGGTCATGACTGAAAGCTTACAACAACTGCAGCCACAGTTGCAACCTGAAAGGAGGCAATTGCTTGTGCCTGTCAAAGTGATTGTGGCCCCTAACTTTTATGCATCTGGCTCTTTCCAGGCTGCAGCTGGAGATATAAGCAACATCATGCTCTCCAGCAAGTTGGCAATTGTGCTAGCCTTTCCCCTGCCCTGGTCCCTGTGCATTTGTACCCTGTGTCTCACCACATGCAGATTTCTCTTCTATCCTCATCAGCTGTCCCTCGCTTCAAGGATGATATCTGCTTAGGGTCATGAGTTTCTGCCATAGTTCTTCATATGACTGAACAGGCCTATTCTCAACCCACAGATCCTTGAGCACATGAGGCAGGACTTCTCATGACAGTGGCACCTGGAGTGCAGGGTTTGCTCCCTTTTCTTTCCCTCACTGCCTCATCATTAAGATGTCGTGACTCAAAAGCATGATGCAGCTTGATGGACAAGTTGTCACCATTTTGAATGATTGGTAGCAAGCTCCTCCCTTCATTAATGCCGATGCTGTCAAAGCTGTGCTTCAAGGAGAGCCTCAGAGTGTATTTGAAGTGTGTTCTTTGTTGTCCTCTGGAAAACTGGACATTTGAGAGTTAAGAAAACAGGACCTGGTGGGGGAGACAGTTTTCAGCCATCTGGTCACAGTATCCAGTCTATGGAAAATGATTTTGAAGGAGTTTTGCCTGAATGCTAATTGGGTATGCAGCGATAATAATGCCATTGAATGTCAAAGGGAAATCATTGCCTGGCACTTGTGTGGTACAAATGTTACTTGCCACTTATTAGCCCAAGCCTGCAGTTGTCCAGAACTTGCTGCATTTGGACATGGACTGTTTCAGTACCTGAGGAGTCATGAATAGTGCTGAACATTGTTCAATCATCAGCAAACATCCCCACTTCTGACTTTATGTTGGAGGGAAGGTCATTGATGAAGCAGCTGAAGATGGTTGGGCCGAGGACACTATCCTGAGGAACTCCTGCAGTGATGTCCTGGAACTGAGAGGATTGACCTCCAACAACCACAACCATCTTCCTTTGTGCTAGGTATGACTCCAACCAATGGAGAGCTTTCCCCTGATGACCATTGACTCCAGTTTTGCTAGGGCTCCTTAATACCACACTCTGTCAAATGCTGCCTTGATGTCAAGGGCAGTCATTTTCACCTCACCTCTTGAGTTATGCTCTTTGTCCATGTTTGAACTAAGGCTGTAATAAGGTCAGGAGCTGAGTGACCTGGCAGACCCAAACTGAGTGTCAGTGAGCACGTTGCTTCTGACTAAGTGCCACTTGATAGCACTGTTGATGACCCCTTCCATCACTTTGCTGATGATCGAGAATTGACTGATGGGGCGGTAATTGGCTGGGTTGGATATTTCCTGCATTTTGTGAACAGGACATACCTGGGCAATTTTCCACATTGCTGGGTAGATACCAATATTGTAGCTGTACTAGAACAGCTTGGCTAAGGGTGCAGCTAGTTCTGGAGCACAAGTGTTCAGTACTATTGCCAGAATATTGTCGGGGTCCATAGCCTTTGCAGTATCCAGTGCCTTCAGTCGTTTCTTGATCTTACATGGAGTGAATTGAATTGGCTACAGACTGGCATTTGTGATGCTGGGGACCTCAGGAGGAGGCCAAGTTGGATCATCCACTCAGCACTTCTGGCTGAAGATTGCTGCAAGTGCTTCAGCTTTGTCATTTGCACTGCAGGGATTCACCAAGGCTCCTGAGACAGCATCTTCCAAACCAATGGCTACTACCATCTAGAAGGACAAGGGCAGCAGATAGATGGGAACACCACCACCTGGAAGTTCTCCTCCAAGTCACTCACCATCCTGACTTGGAAACATATCGCCGTTTCTTCACTGTTGCTGGGTCAAAATCTCGGAATTCCCTTCCTAACAGCACTTTGGGTGTACCTACACCACATGGACTGCAGCAGTTCAAGAAGGCAGCTCACGACCTCCTTCTCAAGGGCAATTAGGGATTGGCAATGAATGCTAGCCCAGCCAGCGAAGCCCACATCCAATGAATTAATTTAAAAAAACTGATGTACTGGGATCCTCCATCGCTGAGGATGAGGTTATTTGTGGACCCTCCTCCTCCAGTTAATTGTTTAATTGTCCACCACCATTCACAACTGGATGTGGCAGGACTGCAGAGCTTAGATCTGATCCATTGGTTGTGGAAGCACTTAGCTCTATCTATCACTTGCTTCTTATGTTGTTTGACTCACTAGTAGTCCTGTGTTGTAGCTTCGCCAGGTTGACACCTCATTTGTAGGTATGCCTGGTGCTGCTCCTGGCATGCCCTCCTGCATTCTCCTTTGAGCTAGGGTTGAGTCCCTGGTTTGATTGTAATGGTAGAGTGGGGAATATGCTGGGCCATGAGGTTACATATTGTGGTTGTGTACAATTCAGCTGCTGCTGCACCTAGAGGAGAGTGCGAGAGGAGGACTCTGGGACAGGCAGTTAGCAGCACCTAGAGGAGAGTGCGAGAGGAGGACTCTGGGACAGGCAGTCAGCAGCAGCTAGAGGAGAGAGCGAGAGGAGTGTCCTCTGCAGTTACCGTCGCCGAGTGAAAAACAAAGAGTGACATCACAGGAAAATTGTAAATTCATTGGTTAGTAAGTAACTGCTAGTTTGAACTACCTATTCTAAGTTCATTTCAGATTAAGGGTGACTACTGGAACGCAGGATGAGAGGCCAAACACTTCAGCTTCAACTCAGCAGAGAGAGCGAGTTCCAATTGATTTTAAAAAGTGTATTTTGAATCTCTATTCTAACTTACTTTCAGATTAAAGGTAAATACAAGAAATATTTTACAGATTGGTAAATTAAAGACCAGTAGGAAATTTAAAAACAAATTTAAAAACTAATTAAATAAAATAGAGATGTAGGGCCAGGCGATGTGTTGTAGCTGTATGATGTGGGAGCTGGTGGACCCCATTGTGGTTCCTAGTGACCACATCTGTAGCAAATGTTGGGTGCTTGAGGATCTCCGGCTCAGAGTTGATGAGCTGGAGTCTGAGCTTCGGACACTGCGAGACATCAGGGAGGGGGAGAGTTACCTGGACACTGTGTTTCAGGAGACAGTCACCCCCCTTAGATTAACTACCTTAAATTCGGCCAGTGGTCAGGGACAGGAGGGTGTGACTATGAGTGAGACAGGTAGAGGGATCCAGGAAGTAGCACTGCAGGAGCCTCAGCCCTTGCCCTTATCCAACAGGTTCGAGATTCTTGCTTCCTGTGTGGACGAGAGTGGGGACTGTAGGGAGGATGAGCAAATTGACCATAGCACCTTGGTACAGGGAACCATTCAAGTGGGAGGAGAAAAGAGAAATGTAGTTGTAATCGGGGATAGTATAGTTAGGGGAATAGATACTGTTCTCTGTAGCCAGGATCGAGAGTCCTGAAGGCTGTGTTGCCTACCTGGTGCCAGGGTTAAGGATATCTCATCTGGGCTGCAGAGGAACTTGGAGTTGGAGGGGAAAGATCCAGTTGTCGTGGTCCACGTAGGTACCAACGATATAGGTAGAAGAAGGAAAGAGGTTCTGCTGAGGGAATACAAGCAGCTAGGGGCTAAATTAAAAAGCAGAACCAAAAAGGTAATAATCTCTGGATTACTACCTGAGCCAAGAGCTAATTGGCACAGGGTCAATAAGATTAAAGAGGTAAATGCGTGGTTTAAAGATTGGTGTGGGAGAAGTGGGACATTGGTGTGGGAGAATTCATGGGAAATTGGCACCAGTACTGGGGAAAGAGGGAGCTATTCAGTTCAGACGGGCTCCACTTGAATCATGCTGGGACCAGTGTCCTGGCAAATTGCATAACTAGGGTTGTAGATAGGGCTTTAAACTAAATAGTTGTGGGGAGGGTTCAGTTGCATGGAAATATAAAAAATCAAAGTTTAAGGAGAGGGTAAGAGTGCAGGTTAGTGATGAGGCTGATTGCTATCAAAAAGTGAAAGGAAGGGACAGAGTGTGTGAACGCCATATTACACCAAAGAATCATATAAGAGTAGGGCAAATTGACAATGGGGCAAACTTAAAGGCTTTGTATCTGAATGCACGTAGCATTTGGAATAAAACTAATGAGTTAACAGCGCAAACAGAGATAAATAGGTATGATTTGGTGGCGATTACTGAGACGTGGTTACAGGGAGAACAGGTTTGGGAGTTGAATATCCAAGGATACTCAGTGTTTCGGAAGGATAGGCAGGAAAGAAAAGAAGGTGGTGTAGCTTTGTTAGTAAAGGAAGAGATCAGTGCAATACTGAGGAATGATATAGGCACTAGAGGGCAAGACATAGAGTCAGTCTGGGTAGAAATAAGAAGTAGCAAGGGAAAAAGTCCCTGGTGGGAGTAATCTATTGGTCCCCAAACAGTAGTTTAGCAGTAGGGCACAGTATAAACCAGGAAATACTGGGAGCATGTAAGAAAGGCACAGCAATAATCATGAGTGATTTTAATATGCATATAGACTGGACTAATCAAATTGGTAAGGGTAGCCTTGAGAGAGAGTTCATAGAGTGTATTAGAGATTGTTTCTTGGAGCAATATGTTGTGGAACTAACCAGGGAGCAGGCTATTCTGGATTTGGTTTTGTGTAATGAGATGGGGTTAATTAATGATCTCATAGTAAAGAATCCTCTAGGGAAGAGTGATCATAGCATTATAGGATTTCAGGTTCAGTTTGAGAGCGAGAAACTTGAGTCCCATGCTAGTGTTCTGGAGTTAAACAAAGGTAACTACATAGGTATGAGGGCAGATTTGGCCCTAGTGGACTGGGCAGGAAGACTACAGGGTAGGACAGTTAATGAACAGTGGCAGATATTTGAGGAGATATTCAATTCCTACCAAGTAAAATATATTCTAATGAGGAAGAAAGATGGTAAGAGGGAGAAAAAGCATCCATGGCTAAGCAAGGAAGTTAAAGATAACTTAAAGGCAAAAACTAAGGCATTCCAAATTGCAAAGGTCAGTAGCAGGCTGGAAGATTGGGAAAATTTTAATGATCGACAAAGGGTTACTAAAAAAATAATAAAAAGAGCAAAGGTAAATTATGAAAGAAAACTAGTGCAAAATGTAAAAACTGATAGCAAAAGCTTCTACAAGTATATAAAAGGTAAGAGAGTTCCTAAAGTGAATAAAGTTGGTCCCTTGGGGGATGAGACTGGGGAGTTAATAGTGGGGAATGCAGAAATGGCAGTGACACGTAATCAATATTTTGCCTCAGTTTTCACAGTGGAGGACACTAGTACCACCCCAATAGTAACAGGTAGTGCAGAGGATATAGAGAAGGAGTAACTTAGAACAATCACCATCACTGGAGAAAAAATACTGAGCAAACTATTGGGATTAAAGGGTGACAAGTCCCCAGGACCTGATGGCCTATATCCCATGTTCTTAAAGGAAGTGGCAGCAGAGATAGTGGATGCATTGGCTATAATATTCCAAAATTCCCTGGATTCTGGAAAGGTTCCAGTGAATTGGAAAAATGCTAATATAATGCCCTTATTCAAAAAGGAGGGGAGGCAGAAAGTAGGAAATTATAGACCAGTTGGTTTAACGTCTGTCATTAGGAAATTGTTGGAATCCATTATTAAGGAAGTAGTAATGGGACATTTGGAAAGTCAAAATGCAATCCATCAGAGTCAGCATGGTTTTATGAAGAATAAATCGTGTTTGACTAATTTGCTAGAATTCTTTGAAGCTGTGACAAGCAAAGTGGATAATGGGGATCCTGTAGATGTAATTTATCTGGACTTTCAGAAGGCCTTTGATAAGGTGCCGCACAAAAGATTAATACACAAGATAAGATCACATGGAGTTAGGGGTAATATGTTAGCTTGGATAGAGGATTGGCTAACCAACAGAAAGCAGAGAGTCAGGATAAATGGGTCTTTTTCTGGATGGCAAGCTGTAACTAGTGGGGTGTCAAAATGTTCGGTCCTTGGGCCCCAACTATTTACAATCTATATTAATGACTTGGATTCAGGGGTAGAAGGTACTATAGCTAAATTTTCAGATGACACCAAACTAGGTGGGAAAGTAAGTTGCAATGAAGAAATAAGAAATTTACAAATGGATATGGACAGGTTCGGTGAATGGGCCAAAATTCGGCAGATGGAGTTTAACGTGGATAAGTGTGAGGTTATCCATTTTGGTTGGAAGAATAAAAAGGCGACTTATTATTTAAATGGAGAGAAACTTCAGAATGCTTCAGTGCAGAGGGATCTGGGTGTCCTTGTGCATGAATCGCTGAAAGCTAGTATGCAGGTAGAGCAGGTAATAAGAAAGACAAATGGAATTTTGGCATTTATTGCTAAAGGAATAGAGTAGAAAAATAGGGATGTGTTGTTGCAACTGTACAAGGCATTGGTGAGACCGCACCTGAAGCACTGTGCACAGTTTTGGTCCCCTTACTTGCAGAAGGATGTAGTTGCACTGGAGGCGGTTCAGAGGAGTTTCACTAGATTGATTCCAGAGGGGCTTGTCTTATGAGGAGATCTAATTGAGCAGTTTAGGCCTATACTCACTAGAGTTTAGAAGGATGAGACGAGATCTTATTGAGGTATATAAGATGCTAAAGGGGATAGACAAAGTAGACATGGAGTGGATGTTTCCCCTTGTGGGGCATTCTAGAATGAAAGGCCATAGTTTTAGGCTAAGAGGTGGTAGATTTAAATCAGAGATGAGGAGGAATTACTTTACTCAAAGGGTCGTGAATCTGTGGAATTCACTACCTCAGAGTGCAGTGGATGCCGGGACGCTGAATAAATTTGAGGAGATAGACAGATTTTTAATTAGTAATGGGTTGAAAGGTTATGGGGGGAGGGTGGGAAATTGGAGTTGAGGCCAAAATAAGATCAGACATTATTGTAATGAATGGCGGGGCAGGCTCGAGGGGCTGAATTGCCTACTCCTGCTTCTAGTGCTTATGTTCTGATGCTGATGACCACAGCACATCATGGGTGCCCAATTTTGAATTGCTAGATATGTTCAAAATCTATCCCATTTAGCACGGTGGTAATGCCAGACAACATGATGGAGGGTATTCTCAATGTGAAAGTAGCATTTCATCTCCACAAGGTTGTGCAGTGGTCACTCCTACCAGTACTGTCACGGACAGATGTATCTGTGACAGGTAGATTGGTGAGGATGAGGTCAAGTATATTTTTTCTTCTTGTTGGTTCCTCAGCCCCTGCTGCAGACCCAGTCTAGCAGCTATGTCCTTTAGGACTTGGCCAACTCAGTCAGTACTGGTGCTACTGAGCTGCTCCTAGTGATGGACATTGTTGTCCCCAATCCAGAGTGCATTCTGTGCCCTTGCCACCCTCAGTTCTTCCTCCAAGTGGTGTTCAACGTGGAGGAGCACTGATTCATCAGCTGAGGGAGGGTGGTAGGTGGTAATTGGCAGGACGCTTCCTTGCCTACGTTTGACCTGATGCCATGAGACTTCATAGGGTCCAGAGTCAATGTTGGGGATTTCTAGCGTAACTCCCTCCCAACGTATACCACTGTGCTGCCACCTCTGCTGGGTCTGTCCTGCTGGTGGGACAGGACACACACAGGGATGGTGATGGTGAAGTCTGGGATATTTTCCATAAGGTATAATTCCTTGAGTAGAACTATGTCAGGCTGTTGCTTGACTAGTCTGTGAGACAGCTCTCCCAATTTTGGCACTAGCTCCCAGGTGTTAGTAAGAAGGACTTTGCAGGGTCAACAGGGCTGAGTTTGCCATTATCGTTTCCAGTGTCTAGGTCGATGCCGGATGATCTGTCCGGCTTCATCCCTTTTTGTAGACTTCATAGCAGTTTGATATAACTGAGTCACATGTAGGCCAGACCAGGTAAGGCAGACTTCCTTCTCTAAAGGGCATTCGTGAAGCAAATGTGTTTTTACAGCAATCAACATGGTTTCATGATCACTGTTACCGAGACAAGCTTTTTAAAAAAAATCCGGATTTGTTAATTTTATTTAAATTCCACCGACAGCACAATCCCACCAAAGGTGGCAGCACAGTGGTATACAGTCAGGAGGGAGTTGCCCTGGAGTTCTCTGCATCAACTTTGGACCCCATGAAATCTCATGGCATCAAGTCTAACATGGACACGGAAACCCCCTGTTGATTACCACATACAGCCCTCCCTCAGCTGATTAGTCATGTTTGACGCCACATGGAGGAAGTACTGAGGGTGGCTAGGCCACAGAATGTACTCTGGGTGAGACTACAATGTCCATCACCAGGAATGGCTCAGTAGCACGGCTACAGACCAAGCTGGCCGAGTGCTAAAGGACATAGCTACCGTGGTGGGATTCAAACCCAAGTCCCCAGAGCATTAACCTGGGCCCCTGGATTACTAGTCCAGTGAAATTACCATGACACCATCGCTTTCCCATTCCCCTTCGCCCTCCTCCCCGCGTTTGCTGACTCAATATTCCAGTTCTTGGGTATCAGAAATTAAAAAGGGGCGAGTGTTGGGTTGTAGTGAGAGGAGAGAAAGTAAGAATTGTGTGCTTACACTATCTGCAGCTGGTGAGGCAGAAGAGATTAAGGATGAGGGCTAAAGTGAGATGCAAAGGGAAGGCAGCATTAATTTAATGTCCTGTCTGCAAGAGCACAAATGGGAATGGTATAATCACGTACCATAATCCCCATGCCTGTTTTTGGAGTTAGCCAATTTCACCCCCGCATCCTTTGAAAGTCAGTAGTGGATGGCCCTTTTGGATACAGTTATGTTGTTTCATTGCTTGGAACATATGGTAGTGAGTGGCCTACAATAAGAATAATATTGAAACTCTAAGGCATGCTGTAAATTTCATATGATACAGTAATATACCGCAACAGACACAGACCAGTGCTAACCATATAAGGATTCTGTTGGTATATTGCATAGTGACTTGATTAATATTGCACTCATAGCATGAACTAGAACTGTACTTCCATGATATTTATGTACCACTTATTAATCCTTCACTTCTCTTCCAGGTGAAGGGGTACAAATTGTTTTTCCTTTTGTCAGAAGATGAGATGGATGAAGATATATTTGTGCATGTCACTGACCGAATCAAACTCTATAACTCACTTGTTCACCTTTTGAGAAATAGGCCAATATCATGAATGTAATTTGTAGTCAGGGAGCTAAAAAAGCAATTTCAACACCAGTGTAATTTAACAGTGGACTAAGGAGGGCCTTTAGATCTTGAAACAAACATAGAGTGATACCAATTAGAAAACAGTCATATTCCTCAAAAGCCACAAGGAATTATAATAAGATCTGCAATTTTTATTCTTATGTCCTATGGTTTACAAACCATTTTCCAATGCAGAATTAACTCTCCTGCAATTGTTACAGTGGATGTGTTTTTTAATAATCTATTTCTATAATAAGTTTTTCTGGAGGGATCGTTAATATGAGCATTGAAATATTGATATTACCAAATTATAATGGTTATGGCAGACCACAGTCTATTGTGACTAAACATTAACATTGATGTAAAGATTTCATTGATCTGTTCAAAACTATTAAGAGAATCACATCATCCCCTCCTGAGGCAATATATGGGCCAATTTTTTTCCATCTACACAAGGATGCCTTTGATTTGCCAATGCCCACTCACATTTTCTCTTGTGTTTCTTTGCCCTTTTGTTTATTATTGGTTAATATCTGCAGTTCTATCTAACACAATAGTCACCTCTACCATGTGTATGGAAGCACATGCAGTTCAGATATTAAAACTAAAACATGGAAATCAAAATTATCATTAACTCATCTTGCTGACTTCTTCAAGTATTATCCCATTGACCATGGCTTTTTTGTGTGTGAGTTGGAACTGAGAATACCACGATCTAAGGTGCTCACTAGTGAGATTACCTTTGAGATATTAAGTGCTCCCTACCCTAAAAATTGTGCTCTGGGTTCACAAAAAAATAGCCAATGTAGTTGTGATTGTTAGGAGGCACTTGGATAGTTGGATTTACTTGGGCTAAAATAAAGAAGACTGAGGAGCCACATGATTTTCTTTAACATCCAGAAAGATGCAGGTTGTGTAGATATGAACAAGTCGAGTGACTTAGTTTATAGGCATGGAAATCATGGGTAACATTAACAAGCCTGCAGCAAGACTGGAGATTTCAAGATCCCTCCCCACTGACTCACAAAAAAGTATTTGACATAGTGTGTGTCAATTAACTTCTTCAAGAATGATCTGGTTAAGTACTTGGTTGGCAATGGGATTTTAAGTAATAGGGATAGATATCGATTGAGAGGATCAAAATACCCACGGCACATGATGTTTCTGGCTATCATTAGATCAGGGTGAGTAGAGGAGTTGTTGTCTCTGAATGTCACAGAAGGTCAGGGTTGGATGATGGTAGTGGTATGAAGGATATGTTTTCAGGAGTTTTGCTGGATTCCCTTTGGGAATCTGGGAGAAATTTTGCAGAGGCAAGTAGGCATTGTATATTCCATAACTGAACATCTTTTACACAATGTTTGGAAAGAGTAAACTTAATTGGCCACTTGGCTTTTGCTCATTTTGTTTTGTTAAAAACACTTGCATTTATATTGTACTTTTGACAACTACTGGACATTGCAAATCACTTTACAGCGAACTGAGAACTTTTTGAAGTGCAGTCACTGGGCGGAAGCTTGTGGAGGTGACAGGGCTCTCAGCTGCTGGCTGGAGGGACAGTGAGACCCTTGTGCCACCTCTTTTTGAGAACGCCCGCCTCATTTTGTTCTAATCAGGCACAACAGGCCAGCAGCAGCCTGTGGGCCTTCCTTGGGATCAAGGACTCCACAAGTCCTGCCTGCCAAGGGCTGCTGACCAATCAGAGGCTGGCAACTCTTCTGTACTCTGCAGCACCACTGGGGAGGTGGTGGCTGCTGCCAGTACTACACCTATCTGAGGCCTCAGGTCAAGGAGGGACCTAGGCACAGGTGAGTGATGGTGAGAGGGAAGTTGTGGGCTGGGAGTTGAGGGGAAGAGTGGGTGAGGGAAGTTAGTGGGAAGGTCAGGGGGAGTGGCTCTCAGTGGGTCACTGCTTCATGATGCTAGATCCCTCAATCAGGCACTGAGTGACTTTGAACGACCCTGCCCCCCCACCCCCACCTGAGAACCTACAAGCAAATATGGTTTGCTTTCATGCTCCCTGCATGGAGTCCCCCATTCTCGCTGGGTTAATACCAGTGACGGCAGGATGAAGCATTAATTGCCCACTTAAGGGCCTCAATTGGCGGCAGGGCGGGAAGTCTGTCTGCAGGCCTCCCTACCCACACTTAATTGAGGTGGAGGGGGGAAGATGACGGGGTCCACACCCACCTCTCTCTTCCCTAATTAAATGTCCCCCCAGCACCAAACTCACCACGGGAAGGGCACGTGATTCTGCCCACAGTTGTAATATAGAAAACACAGCAGCCCTTTTGTGCACAAATAATCTGCTTTTGTGATGTTGGCTGAGGGATAAAAATTGGCAAGGAAGCTGAGGATAGCTCCCCTGCCCTTCTTTGACATAGTGCTGTGGCATCTTCTACGTCCACTCAAGCAGGGGGATGGGCCTCGGTTTGACATTGCATCTGAGAAACAGCACCTCTGACAGTGCAGCACTCCCTCAGTGACTGAAGTGTCAGCGTTGATTGTTGTACTTAGATCCTGGAGTGAGACTTGGAACCTTGTGAGGCTAGAGTGCCACCAATTGAGCCACAGCTGGCACGCAATTAGATCAAATGTTAGCTCAAAATGCTACAAATACTAAACATGCCAACAGCAGGACTTTTAGCAATGTTAGGACATGAGCTCACTTATCCCGATTATATTTTTGTTCAAACAAAGGAAGGACCCACATGTGAGGCCACGAAGTCTCCTCCTACCATGATTTTTTCCATTGCATGCACAGAGCCAGGGAAGGGCTGAAACTACACTTTGAACCATGTGTAATTTATATGCTCATTAATATTGCATATCTTGTCTAAGTTCCACATCAAAGACGGTTCGAACTGCATATTTATGCCCTGTAATTTAGATCTGTGATTATAGAACGAAAGAAACCAATAATTGTTGCTCCATTTAATTCGTGGCATAACAATATTAAAAGTTGCCAGTATTAAACTTTAAATTCTTACTCCACAATGTAATCATTCAGATCTTGAAAACTGTGAGATATTCGGCTGACTGATCAGTGTCAGTGGCAACCATCTTCATTTCTGTAGCAATCCTCACAAACAGAAAGATATCTCAGAGTATTCTTTCTACCGTTACCCTACAAGTGTTTGACAGATTTAATTTGTGTTGTGAGGTCACATTGTTAGCATATTGCAATCATATCTATCAGAAGCTGGTGATTGATTTGAGAAGCTTTCCTTTGAGATGCAGATTTTTTATTCCCCTGTGACGCATGTCAGTCTAATTTTTCAACCCTCACAGCATTACAATTTTGGTTCTTTGCATTGGAAAAGTAGAAGCCTGCTTTGTGACTTTGCTTTATCCTGACATGTGCTGATGTGTAGTATTGCATAGTACTATTTCAGCTCACTGCTTAAAGTCTGGTGAAAATTGTATTTAAATATAATTAAAATTAGAAGACTAGTAAAAGGGAAAAAAATACAGACTATAATTATTTAACCAAAACTGGAGTTGAGTAGCAAGGGCAAAATTTTGCATTGGGCTTTCGGTATCAACTTTGGAACCATTTCCAGGTCCACGATTTTGCCTGAGGCCAGCAACTAATTGGCTGGAGTGTGGCTTTGGCAGCCAACTAATAGCAGTGGGTGCAGGATGGAGGTGGGACTTAGTGCAGACCTGGTTTAAAGGCCATTATATTGGCAGCCGCTTTGCATCGCTATGGAAGCCTCAGGGCCATCAGGAGGAGAGGCAGAGGCCTGAAATCCATGGCAGTGTTGCCCCATGGTTTGTAATGCAGCCCTTGATGTTATGTTGGAGGCAGTATAAGAGAGGGGAGGGTTCTCCAGGAGTGGGATAGGAGTAGGCCACCCAGCCACACAAAGCATGCCTGGTGAAATATGTTAGCAGCCGCAGTGTTGTCTGGAGGACCACCACTTGCAAGTTCCCCTCCAAGTCACACACCATCCTGACTTGGAATTATATCACTGTTCCTTCGCTATTGTTTGGGTAAAACTCTGGAACATCCTTCCTAACAGTGCTTTGGGTGTACCTACACCAGATGGACTGCAGTGTTTCAAGAAGGTGGCTCACCACCACCTTCTCAAGGCTGCTGGTGTTGGGGAATAACTGCTAGCCTTGCCAGAGTTGCTCACATCCTATGAAAGAATAAATAAAGTTTCTCACTGTTTAAAGTTTTCTCACTGTTATAAAAAGGATATAGAGTTATTGGAGAATGTGCAATATAGATGCACAAGGATTACACTCGAACTGAAAGGATATACTTATCTGGAAAGGCTGAACTGGTTGAGGCTCTTTTCTCTGCAAGAGAGAATGCTGAGGGGTAATCTGATCGAGGTGCTTAAGATAATTAGAGGATTTGATGGGGTAGGTGTTGCACACTCTCAAATGCCTCCATACCCCTTTTACAATATGCCTACCAGGACCTCAAGTGTAGTCTCACATGAAGATGGATTATTTCTGTATATCTCACCATTATGTCAAGTAGGCTGTTTGCTAATCTGGGAGTAGTACCATACAGTTCAGGTTTTAAAAACTAAGCAACATCATTTATAAGTTAGGAAATCAAATAAGGAAATTTGGCAGAATTATGTCACATAAAGGCTAATAGTCATATTAATTCCCAAACCATTGAAAGCAATTGAAGCAAATCGTATATAAATAAATTCTTTCAAAACACAACTGGGGGTAGCTGGGAATCTGCTCAAATAAAATAGATATGTATCTTCGCTGTTTCTAACATTTTCTATACTTTATCCTTTAGATTTTTATCCTTAGCCTGTTTCTACTTGTGGGAGAGCCCAAAACTAGAGGCCATAATTATAATATATATCGGATAAATCCTTTACAGGGTTCAGGAGATAATTCTTTACCCAAAGAGTGGTAGAAATTTTTCAAAGGGCAGCAGGAATGCGGATTGAGTTACCTCAAGGAGTACTTGAGGCAAGTAGCGTGGATAAATTTTATGGAAAGCTAGATAAGCACATAAGGAGAAAGGAATAGAAAGTTATGAAAATAGGGTTAGATTAAGTAGGGTAAGAGGAAGCTCGTGTGAACATAAATGCTGAAAAAGACCAGTTGGGCTGAATGCCCTGTTTCACACGATGTAACCTGGTGCTCACAACTTATGCCTTCCTTCACCATTTCTTCCATTCACAATGATGCAAATAAGCTTGGATTTAAGCAAGTTGCATTAACTGAATTAGATTTTTCTTCAGTGGGCAAGACATAATGGCTAGGATTCTCCACCTCATTCTTGGCCAAAATTGGGTAGGGCTGTGTCAGAAAATGCAATGATGTGGCCTTGCCACTGCTTCACTGACCCAACTAGGATCACTGCTAGGAGAATAATCGGCCAGCCTGTTCATTTTGCTGTCATGCCAAGCATGTTTTCTTGTGAACCACACTGACTGTTATGTAATTTATTTACAGTATTTCCAATTTGTGTTTTTTAAACAATTAAGGTATTTCAGGTAGGATTGTCCTATACTAAGGAAGTAATCTGGGACTTTTTCCCTCAAATGGTACAGTAAACTTTTGCTCTGGACTAATTTTTCCAAGTACCGGATCCACCACTGCCTTTATCAATGATATTTATCAACGTAGTGATCATCTACTCCATTCCACATTGGTCACAGCAAACAGAAAACTAACCTCTCAATGTTTTTTTTGCTGCATCCAGTAAAACTGTAACTTCACTAGAAAACCATGTTTGAATAGTAATCACACTATTCCTATAGTTTCTCACTGTCCCCGAAAACAAATGACCTGGGAGATCCTGGTGTGATTGCATTATACCCGCCCCTGGCCAGAAGTGCTGTTGAAAAATGCCAATAGTCTGTTCGAAGATCTCTTTGGAGCTACATGTACATCATTGCATCTGTGTTCACTCTCTATGGGTTTCAGAGGGATGTCATTAGCCAGGATTGCAGACAAAAACTCAAGTCTCCTACAGCTTGGTTGCTATGGAATCTCCAATTAATTTCTTCATGCCAGACTTGAATGTTTGAACCGCCCTTTCGACCAGTCCATTTGAGGAAGGGTGGTACGGTGAAGTTTTTACATGAGTGATACCGTTGAGGCTGATAACCTGTTGAAACTCAGCACTCGTAAATGCCATTATAAGATACGATCACTTCCTGTATTCCGTGAATGGCAAAACTTTGACGTAGCTCCTGAAGTGTAGGAGAAGACGTTTGTGACTTCACCTCCTAAATGTCCATCCATTTTCAGTGAGTACCAACAATAAACAGAAACATTGTTCCCATGAAAGGTCCCATATAGTCAATGTGTAATCGTACCCATGGTCTTCCTGGCCACTCCCAAGGGTGTAACAGAGCTGTTGAAGTTAACTTTTGCACTTGCTGACACTGCATACAATCCTTCACTAAGCTCTCTATTTCTCCATCCTTCCCAGTCCACCATAGATAGCTGCGTGCTATGGTCTTCATTCGGGAAATTCCTGGGTGTGCGCTGTGTAGTTCAATTAACAATGGCTTTCTTCCTTTTGGAGGAACAATCACTTGTGCTCCCCACAGTAAGATACATCCTGGCTGGTTATTTCATGCCTTCTGTTAAAATACAGTTTCATTTCAGCAGATACCTGCTCTTGTGACCAGCCATGAAAAACTTGTTCTCATACTTTGGATAAGACCGGGTCTCGACTTGTCCAGTCTCTGATTTGTCTAGCACATACCAGTGATGAATCTAAGAAGTTCAACGATAAAACACGTTCTTGAGGGACTGGTCCATCCTCATCTTTTTCTTGCAAGTGCAAACGACTAAGTGCATCAGCGCTTGCAATTTGATTTCCAGGCCTGTAGATGAAAGAATGCTCATATGCTGCCAGGATCAATGCCCATCTTTGTATTCTTGCTGAGGATATGGGTGGTTTAGCCTTGTCCTTGCTGAACAATCCTAGCAATGGATTGTGGTCTGAAACGATAGTGAAACGCCGGCCCTGTACGTACTGGTGAAATTTCTTGACACCAAAGATGATGAACAGGCCTTCTTTTCCTATCTGCGAGTATCCCTTTTCCGCTGTGGTGAGCGTTCTTGATACATATCCTATAGGCCATTCCGTGCCATCGTCCATTCGATGGGAGAGCACTGCTCCTACTCTGTAAGGAGATGCGTCACATGTCAACACCAATTCTTTCTTCTGGTCATAATGTACTAATAGATTGGATGAGTGCAACAATTTTTTTTATCTTTATGAAAGCTTCTTTCTGTGGTGTTTGCCAAGACCAGCGTTGGTTTTTCTTGAGTAGATAATACAGAGGTGTCACTTCTGTAGACAAATTGGGCAAGAAGCGCCCATAGTAATCACCCCTAAGAATGATTGGAGCTCAGAGGCGTTCTTTGGTGCAGGTGCCTCTCACTTTTTCCTCTACTGGGTGGAGGCCCTGTGATTCCCTCCTTCACTTGGAACGTGCACTTTTCTTTTTTTAAACACACACCAACCTGCAAGAAATATTTTAAGGCTTCTTCTAAGTTTGCCAAATGCTCCTTTTCAGTGAGTCCTGTCACCAGAACATCATCTAAATAAACTACAATGTGGGGCAGTCCCTGCAGTAAACTTTCCATTGTTCTCTGGGAGATGGCTTGGAGATGCCAAAAAGCAAACTGGTATATTGATACAAACCTTTGTGTGTATTAATTGTGACAAATTCCCAGGAGGCCTTCTCTAACTCTAGTTGTTGATAAGCATGACTCATGACAAGCTTCGTGTCAGCAGTTCCACCTGCCAGCTTAGCATTTAGGTCTTAGATTTTTGGTACGGGGTGTCTGTCCAGCTTAGCCACTTTATTAGCTGTCAATTTGTAATCTCCACAAATTTGAATGCTTTGGTCAGGTTTAAGAACGGGGAAAATGGGTGATGCCAACTCTGAGAACTGCACAGATTGTTTCTCCCAGTTTCTCTAATCTGTCCAGTTCAGTATCTACCTTTTCCCGCAGTGCATAAGGTACTGGTTTTGCCTTCATGAATTGGGGGGTTGCCCCTGGGTCCACATGAATTTTTGCTTGCAGCCAAGTTCGCCCTTAAAGACTGAAGCATATTTTTGTAGTAGCTCTGGTAACCCACTTGCTCTCAGCTAGAAAATTTCAGCCCATTCTAACTTAATCTCCTTTAGCCAGTTTCATCCAAGGAGGCATGGCCCCTTGCCTGCTACCACCATCAAGGGTAGTTTTACTGATTGGCTTCTGTAATGAAAAGTAACTCTTTTCAGACCACATAAACTTATTTTTCATTCACTTGAATAGAGAAGATTGAAATATAATCTGATGGTGGCATTTAAAATTTCAAAGGATTTCGTGGGGCAGATACAGTGAGGAAAATTAAGTGCAAGGAGACGTAATCTTAAAATTAGAGCTAAGCCATTCAGGAGTGAAATCAGAATGCACTTTCCCATATAAAGGATAGTGGAAATCTGAAACTGTCTTCCCCCAAAAGGCTGTAGATATTAGGACAGTTGAATCTTTCAATATTGAGATAGATAGATCTTTGGGAGGGCAGATGGAGCTACTACATTGGGCTTGCTGATGGAGAGGCTATACACTGGCAGGGAGAGGCTTACATACATGGCTCTCATTTTGGCAACACTTGTACTTCTAGCCATTGGTGAAAGCTAAAAGCGAGAGGTGACAGCAGACTAATCACAATGCACCACTCTCTATGCTTACACATTTGATGCGTCACATCAATTGGAGATATGCAAGGGTATCGAGGAGTATGCAGAAAAGGCAGATAAATGGACTTGAGGTGCAGATCAACCATAATCTAATTGAATGGTGGAATGGTGGCTTGAGGGACTGAAAGGTCTACTCCTGTTCCTCATGTTCCTGTGTCCTTGGTTAATCTTCATCTGCAAAGGCAGTTCTGTTCTCTCAACTCCAGGTAGCTGCACATGGGTTTGTAGATGGGGAAATTATGGATAATGGCCGGTGTGAACAGAAGACCTCCTGGACGGCGTATCCACTGGCACCTCTTTGGTCATCCTCTGTAGAAATGCACTGAACACTTTATCCATTTAAACAATTTTGGTTGTGATACTAAAAATTCAATTTACCTAAAAGATAGTTCCCTCAAAAGGGAAGAGTGTAACTGGCTTAAATGCAATGTGTGCCCATGTTAAAGAACCCCCATGAAATTGCACAGTGTGCGAGTAGGGTGTCAGAAAATATGCCCTCATATCATAGTCCAGCCAGCTGCTGTTTCACTGGGTAAAACAATCAGTTCCCTTTAATGTGTTTGCATTCAAAATTGTAAAGGAAATTATATAGGAAAGGCAAGCCAAACATACACACAAAATACATCAGGCAAAATGAGATATAGAGGAAGTGTTCTGTTCTTGATATGGTATCGTCTCTCACCTAGTAATCAGCATTTTCAGTGCTGGCACTTAATAACAGCTTAGATCCTGGATCATAGCACTTATGAGAAATACTATCATTTTCCTTTTCAATGGCGATATAACACTGTCATTTCTGAAAATTAGCCCAGCAGAGGTAGCATTTGCTCAACTTGCACAACATTTCCTTCCGTTGTTGAGTGAGGTTTAGTCCTTAAAGTACTGGAGTTAATTATAGCACTGCAAAAATTATGGAGCTAGTATTATGATTGGAAACCAACCCAATACTTTGGATCTAATTCAACCCTCCTTACTTCACAGGGTTCATCTGGCTTTCAATTCTTACATTGCACTGACAGTCTTTTGGATTGAGATTGCAGAGATATGAATTTGCCAGGATGGATGGATGGATGAAAATGCATAGTGTTAGATTTATTTTCCATCTCAGTAGACTGTGTCTTCACGTAGCAGGATTATAAATTTGCTGCCACGTTTCCATGATAGCCTGTGATATACCGGAGTATGACCCTGAGCTGGAAGTACAATTAGCATCTTTCCTGACACCAAATTCAAATCATAGATCTTTGGAAAATGATGAGAAATATTACTAACTCATGTTAAAATCCTCACTATAGAGTGGAGCCTCCATTATCTTCCAAAATGGCGTGGATGTTTCCCTCCACAAACTAGTGCTCAGTGGAAGTTGGTAGATATTCCAGAGTCCCCAAGTTTTGCCTGATAATAAATAACAAAAGAAATAGTCTTTAGTTTTGAGAAGCAAAAGTTCTGACAGAAAACTTAAACCTCAATACCAAGGAGCATGTGGAAGGCCAGCACCAACTTGGCACAGCTGGGCCTTGTGCAGAGCTTGAGCCCATCCTTTCCAGCAGCGAATAGCTACCTCCGGCAGCACACCTGTGGAACCAGCCATGGTGTAGCAGCTGTAAGCCATGTCTTAGATTTCATTTCAACCTAAGCAGTACCCACCCAATGTCTGAGTGCTGCAGTGGAAGCGCTGACTCCTGTCATGAAATCTTAGCTTGTTGCCAAGGAAACTCAATCTGCTGCCATGGTACAAAATAGCTTCCAGCGTATCACAGCACTCCACCCAATCTGTTTTCTAACAGATTTGCTCCCTAAAGATCCTGTAGGGTCACTTTCTGAGTGAGAGCTCTTTTCCCCTCTCTCCTCCCTTTTTTGGCAAATTATCCACCCATGTGTGGCCTCTGCTCACTCTCCCAGTCATGCCTAATGCCAAGAGGGAAGGAGACTGATCCACCCATATCTGGAGATATGTGTAGAAGCCTTAGAGTCAGCAAAAAAAAATTACTTCAGCACTGGCCAGAATAATCCCTGTAGATTATTCAAACTTTAATACTAAAAACATGTACAATTGCACCAGCAGCGAGAAGAAATACGTCAGCAACTAACCTGTAAGTATTTCAGGTCCCTTCAAATAGTTCTGGTATGTTGGGATAGTGGTGAGGGGTGGATGCTTGGGGTCCTTTATTTTGTCAAATGTCTTCAGCTGTGCAAGATAATAGTCTCAGGGAGACTTTCAAAATTGGCAGCATTAACATCGAATCCACGTTGCACACTGACATCATTGTCTTCCTGCTCTGCATACTTCTGGTGGGCATTAATTGAACATACCCTACCCCCTTTACCAATGTAGCATCTGGCCTGCCTTGCATTAGAAGCGTGCATCTACTGCGTGGATGCCACTTTGGAATTTTAAGGGCTGCATAGTGCCCACAAAATGGGCACTACAGAACTCAATACCAACACCACCACCCAACCCGATCCCCACAAATCTGTATACTCCTTTTACAGATACTTGCTAACCTTCTGTGTATTTCCAGTAACTTGGAGACTCATTTTAACCGAATCTCCCAGGTGGGAAACTGAAGAGATTCAGTTAACTGGTCCAGTTAAGTCCTATCTGATTTCACTTCCCATTGTGGTCAATGTAAGGTTAAATCAAGCGGGTGTAAAAGAATCCCATCAGTCTCCCGTTAGGTGGATTGAATTAAAGTTACCCCCTTTGTTTTTACTTTTGTCATTGCTGTAGGGATCTTCCCTTGGGTTAAGGTCGAGATCTGCAGTTGCAGTATATTGCACAAGTTCATTGTTAATGGTGTAACTGGGCATTAACAAGAAAAAATTACTTTCTATTGCCTTTGATAATGTCCATTAATCCATTTTGAGAGGGGTCGATTCCTCAGAGTAGCACAGATGAGTAGTTATTTGCATTTTCTATGGATATGATAGCACTTATCCTATTGACAGAATGCACTGGAGCATCTCAGCAAGACTTTTCCAACAGTGCCTCTCAAACCTGTGATCTCCACCATTTAGATGAGATGATTAGAAGGACTTGCATGGAAATACCATCACATTCAAGTTCCCTGCCAAATTATGTACCATCCCAACTTGGACATGTACAAGGGCTACATGAGAAGCACCTTCCTTCATTATCCTGGAATTTCCTACCGGACAACTTGGGAGCATAGCTTCATTACATGGACCGTAGTGCACCACCACTTTCTCAAGGACAGCTAAAGACAGCCATAAGTGTTCCCCTTGAGAATGATTTTTTAAAAAACCATTTCACTCTTGCCTATGGTTTCATAGGATAGAATCGTAGCATCATAGAATGGTTACAACACAGAAGGAGAAGTTTCAGCTAGCCTAGTTCTTGCTGCCTCTCTGCAAGAGTAATTTAGATAGTCGCACTCTCCCACACTTCCCCATAGCTTTGTAAACCTTTTATTTTCAGGTGCTTATCTAATTCCCTTTTGAAAGCATGATTGAATCTGCCTCCGCAGCACTCTCAGACAGTGCATTCCAGATCCTAGCCACTTGCGGTGTAAAAAAGTTTTTCATCATTTTGCCTTTGGTCCTTTTGCCATTCACCTTAAGTCAGTGTCCTCTGGTCCTTGATCCATCTACTCTGTCTAGATACCTCATGATTTGGAACACTTCTATCATATCTCCTCTCAACCTTCTCTCCTCTAAGAGCAACTCCAGTTTCTTCATTCTACCTATATAACCAAAATCAGTCATTCCTTATTTATTAAGATTGGAGATGGCAAAACTCTCAGCCCCCTAGTTTTGGGGATATGGCCGCCTCAACTATTCCTTGATTGTCCTTAAAAAAAAACTTTTTTCAGCTTTCATTGGATTTGTGTTTCTGACTGTGGATGAACTGTGGTCATTGCAGGAAATAGATGCTGTCATTGAAGATCTGGTGGCATCAGTCATGGTGATCCTGAAAGGTTAATACCCAGATCCAAGATGATCTGACATGGTCAAAGGGTGCCAAGCGACAGATGGCCAATCTTCACAGGTTCTTGGATGAGATCCAGGCATTCAGTGAAATCCAGGCTCTTTCTTTGTAAGCATTTCAACACAGCAGGTTCTTCAGTTCTTCATTTATCTGTAGGATAATTTCCGCCTCTAGGGGCCATACCAGCTGCGATTTGTGGTTTGTGGTTAGCATGCACCATTTCACAAGAATGAGACACTAACAGTACTGACAAACATTATGGTCTTAGTACTTTACATTCCAGAGAAAAGCCTAATTCAAGATGTGACTTGTTACTTGGATTCCCCCATGGCCCCTTTACATCGTGTTAAAGTGCAAATGTAACAAGAATAAATATTCAGAAGGATTCAGATTCTGAAGATATCCCTCAACAAAATCACAGTCTCTGAGGCATTTTTTTCTAAATCAAAAGTACAAAATCTGTGGTTAAGCTATCTGGCACAGTTGGTTGGAGGGGGCAGCATAACATCTGGGGCTGCATTGCATCTGGCTAAAGATAAAGTTATGAAAATTGAGAAAGTAACCTGCTATAGGAAAAGAGTTGTTGATAAGAAGAATAATTCACTTGTGACATTAGCAATATATGTTATGCCTCCAGCCCCTGATTTATGTACCATTGTAGCACATGATAGTTTATTGGAAACCTTTCTTTTCATATGCATATCCACTTGTTTAAATTCTCTTAACAACATACATGTGGAGCTGAATTTTACATCCCGTGGGTGGGCGCGCAGCCAACCTGATTGGGTGAGAAGGTGTCGGGCGAGCGTCCCGACGTCATCGTGCCCGCGTGATATTTCGCACAGCGGGCACGCGCAAAAGTCGGAAGCGCGCCCGCCGACAATTAAGAGGGCGATTAAGCCCACTAACGGCGCAATTGTCTCTGAATTTTCATGGCCTGTCCAACCTTACAGTTGGCAGCCGGGCAAAAGGGCCAGGCGGCCTTTGCATCTTTCATCAAACCTCATCCAAGGGGAGGATGAAATTTCCGGTATGAAATAAAATAAAAATAAATACACGTGAACAGCATTTTTATCAGCTATATTTTCAGGTGATTGATTGTGACGCATGTAAAATTTTTTTAAAGCTTTTAGAACATTTATTTAGGCATTTTCAGGCCTACAGCTCCCTGGGAGTGCTCATCTGCGCCCATGGTGATGTCATCGCCCGCCCTCCCCCCTGCCCCACCCCGGCAGCGCTGAGCTTTTCAGCGCGCGTTTCACAGGGCCAGCCAGCGTGAAATTGTGGTCGGGCGTTGATCATGTTCGGGGGCCCATTTCCCGGCTGCTCCCAGGCCCACCGGTCGTGCGCCAACAGGCCATGTGCTTCTAATGAAGGAAATGTCCCAAAGTGATTCACAAAGCAGGATGAGTCAGTGAGTCAGACAAAAAAAAAAATGATACTGAGCAATTAGGAAGCAGATATTTGGAGGGGAGGCTAAGAGCTTGGTCATTGAGATAGGTTTTAAAAGGGGTTTTAATTGACAAGAGGTTTAGGGAGGGAGCTCCAGAGTTTAGGGCCTAAATGGCTTCTTACGGGACCACGAATATTTTAACTATTTATTCAAATTCTCTAAATATTGCAATGAAGCATTACCAGACATTGGACGGAATTCTCCCAAAATGAAACTAAGCGCAGTGGCGGGCGGTTCCGGCAGCGCCCAGGCCGCTGTCCGTAATGGTGGCAACTCATGCCCGATTCTGCACTTGGAGTCTCATTTACTTTTTCATTTCACCTGGTGGGTTGGGAGCTGATTCGTCTGCCCGCCGTCACATGGTAGTTTAGAAGGTCCGGGCACCATATTTAAACGCCTGTCTAACACACTATCTCAAACCCTCCAGCCCACCAGAGATGTCTGCAACCCATAAGAGAAAGGCTGAGAGCCTCAGGACAAAGTCTGCACCCCGCTTCACCCACCAGGCCCTCCAGACCTTGGTCAGAGGGGTGCAGAAACATTCGCACTTGCTCTACTCCCACGAATGGCTCTCGGAAGCACAGTGGCCTCACCTTTCAGGCTTGGGACACCGTAGCGGAGCAGGTCAGTATGACTCACACCCACACTCGAAGTGCCATCCAGTGCAGGAACAGGATGAATGATCTCATCTGCCAGGGTAAGTCATCCTGTGGGGAAGGGGAGATCAGCCTCCCCAACCAACCTAGTACAGATCACAGCTCCATCACCTCATTAAACCCTGACATTCACAGTGAGTCACATGCAGTCTTATTTAGTTCATGCTCTATGCAGCGACTGTGATGTGAAGCCACTGAGTTCTGAGTAGCTCTTTAACAGTGCTTTATGAAGCCATTGGCTTTAAGTAGTTTTCATTGCAAGGAGGTCTTCCTAAGCAGATTCCTGCTCACTCCAGCAGCAACAAGAGGTTAGAGGGCGACCCCAGAAAGGCCTCCTTCGTGTTCACCCTTCCCTCTCACTGCCTTTCCACAGCAATCCCTCCCCGTTGATCCCCTCGTGTTTGTCAGCCCGACACCTCGACTCACAGCCCGCCCCCAGATGAAGCGCTAGTTTCTGAAAGCGGAGGCCTGCATGAGTGCCACAGCACAGTGGTGTTCCTCGGGACAATGAAAGCAAAGAGTGGGGCAGGATTTTCCGCACCCACCCCGCTGCCGGGATCTTCCGGTCCCGCCGCAAATCAATGGGCTTCTGGCTGGGGCACCGCCCGTGGCGGGGCCGGAAAATCCTGGCCAGGGAGCAGTCCAACCCTACAACCCCAGCAGAGTGGCATTCACCGCAACAAGACTGGCGCAGCGCTATGGTAAGGTATGTTCCACTTACCTCAAAGTTACCAGCGAACTGAACTAAGGTCAGACTTGTGCACGCCACCCCTTTTTAAACGGGTTTGACGCCGACGTAATTTCCCGCTGGTGTGACGGAAGATTGGAAGGTCTGACAAGATTCCTGCAAGCAGCTGTTTTAATGAGCATTCGTGACACGCTAATGAATGTAAATGGTGTTCGCACCACTAGTCGGTGGGATAACCATGAAAACACTATTGGGAGAATTGCAACCTGTTTTTACAATAGTGGGTTTCTGATATTTTGCCTCCCGCTGGATTTTCCACTCCTGCCTGCCACAAAACCCGCCATAAGACATCAGAGCAGAAGTAGGCCATTTGGCCCATCGAGTCTGCTCCGCCATTCAATGAGATCATGGCTGATCTGATAATCCTCAACTCCACTTTCTTGCCTTTTCCCCATAACCTTTGATTCCCTTACTGATTAAAAATCTGTCTTCTCAGCCTTGAATAAACTTAATGACCCAGCCCCTACAGCCCTCTGCGGTAAAGAATTCCACAGATTGACTACCCTCTGAGAGAAGAAATTCCTCCTCATCTCTATTTTAAATGGGTGCCCCCTTACTCTGAGATTATGCCCTCTGGTTCAGTAAGGTCACCTCTCATTCTTCTCAACTCCAATGAGTACAGGCCCAACCTACTCAATGTCTCCTCATAAGAAAATCCCTCCATCCCCGGGATCAACCTAGTGAACCTTCTCTGGACTGCCTCCAATGCCAGTATATCTTTCCTTAGACAAGGGGACCAAAACTGTTCATAGTATTCCAGATCTTTCAACATAAAGAGGAGATAAGACCACACTTTGGATAACATATCAATTATGGGTTAGAAATTACTGCTGGTGTGTGGTCTAACTAATGCCTTGTATAGTTTTAGCAAAACTTCCCTATTTTTATACTCCATTCCCTCTGAAATAAAGGCCAACATTCCATTTGCCTTACCTCTTACCTGCTGAACTTGTATGCTAGCTTTTTGGGATTCATGCACGAGGACTCCCAAATCCTTCTGTGCTGCAGCCTTCTGAAGTGTTTCTCTATTTAAATAATATCCAGCTCCTCTATTCTTCCTGCCAAAGTGCATAACCTCACACTTTCCCACATTATATTCCATCTGTCATGTTCTTGCCCACTCACTTAGCCTGTCTCTATCCCTCTGTAGACTTTTTGTGTCATCCTCACCACTTGCCTTCTCACCTATTTTTGTGTCATCCGTAAACTTGACAATAGTACATTAATTTCCCTCATCCCAAGTCATTAATATATATTGTAAATAATTGTGGTCCCAGCACTGATCCCTGTGGCACTTCACTAGTTACACGTTGCCATCCTGAAAATACCCCCCATACCTCCCAACTCTCTGTCTTCTATTAGTTAGCCAGTCCTCTATCCCCAACACCTTGGGCTGTTATCTTCTTAAGAAGCCTTATGTGTGGTACCTTATTGAACACCTTTTGGAAATCCAAATATATTACATCCACTGGTTCCCTTTATCTATCTTGCTTGTTACCTCCTCAAAGAATTCTAATAGATTTGTCAGGCATGATTTCCCCTTCATGAAGTCATGCTGACTCAGATTGATTGGATTATGCATTTCTAAATGCTCTGTTATTACATCCTTTAGAATAGACTCCAACATTTTCCCAATGACAGATGTTAAGCTAACTGGCCTATCGCTACCTGTTTTTTTTTCTCCCTTTTTGAATAAGGGTGTTACATTGGTAGTTTTCCAATCATCTGGGACTTTTCCAGAATCTAAGAATTCTTGGAAGATTACTACCAGTGCATCCACTATCTCTGCAGCTATTTCCTTTAATATCCTAGGATGCAACCCACCAGGTCCAGGTGACTTATCAGCCTTTAGCCCCATTACGTCGTGGGCGGGATGGGAGAATTCCGCCCATTAATTGGGAAAAAGGACAGCAGTAATGTTTGCCTTGAAACCTTGTGATGTTTGCAGCCGTAGCCATTAATTAGTTTGCTTGTTTAGCAACTCTGTGATAGCCTTGAATGTTTGAATTTTATGGACAATCACTTGCTCTGGATGTTTTGTCTAGGGAGATAAATATTTCGCATTCCACCTGATTTTCTTGTTCTATTGAAGTCTGCTAGTGTGCAATGCAGTTCCCCGCTTCACTACCGCCCATTTTGTGGCATCACAAGAAAAATTTATACCCTTTTAACTCCAATCTGTGACACACAACTTAAATGGCTAAATGTGCTGTCAAATCTGTTATATGTGCAGAAGATGAGTTTAAGAATGCCGGTATTGAAATATCTTGTGAACCTTCATGGCTGGTCAATGAAAAGAGATCCGCAGTCCTTTTCCTTGAAGTACTTGCTGCTGTCACTCGATAAACTGGCTCTTAAATTGATAATGTTTGTGCCTATAGATATAGAAGCTTCATCATTAGGTTGCACTACATTATTTATAAAAGACATTCACTATTTTCCATCCAGCTGCCAGAGCATACCCTTAAGCTACTGGAGAAAGACCTCAGATTGTCTTCATTTACTGCTGAGAATGTGGAACTGATGACTGACGGCAATGCTGTGGTGGGATCCCTATTAAAATGGCTCCAGGGAGCAAGTCTTTCAGGATATGTGCTGATTGCATTAGAAAGTGCTAAAATCAATCAGCTGCACACATGCATTTTAACTAAGTGCAATACTAAAAATTGATTGATATAAGGAAAAGAAATGTTTTATTCATTGTGTTTCTAGCTGCTGAATTACAAACTGGGCTATTTTACATCTATATTTTGTAAACAGCACAATAGCCATCTTCCTTTCATCCCTTGATTTCAGCAATGTGATATTAATGTTCCACTCCAAACAACAGTGACATGGCATAAATAAAGTTTGCAGTGTAATATTGCCTTGCCTACAGTATACCTGTGTTTTTCAGAAGTGTGGGCCTTCCAGAAGCCTGCTTGCATTGCTTTGTAACTGAACTGATTGTTTTTATGAACAAATTAGGGTACTGCATGTTTTTCCACATGTTAAGAATGTGCCTGTGACAGCGTAGCTGACTTTAAAATATAACTGTGTTCTTCAGAAGCAAAGGAGTCAGTCATTCTGCCAATAAAGAAATAAATAAATTTATGCTCCATTAGTAAGACCAGTCATAAAAAATTCATTTTGAAATTTTATGACGATTTCACTGTGAAAGTCCTGAGTCTGAGATATCAGGTAAGGGAATTCGAGCACGCAGTACTCACGCATAATATGGATACCCTAGAGGTACAGTGAATGCATTTATTCAAATTTAAATATAGCTGTAGCAACTTTACTGAACCCTGTAGGTCAGCAATATAAATCAGAACCATTTACATGACATTGATTGATAGCCACAAAATATAATTACTTGGAAAGCAGAAACTGGATAATCACTTCACTTGAAAAGGAATGATTGTAGGAGGTACTCATTTTTTATTTATCAATCATCATTAATTCACAATTTCCATCACAGCAAATAAATGATTGCAGGCCTATATGGGTGGAGCAGACACTGCTTAAAGGTACAGGACAGTTTAAATATTTTTTTCAATTTCACATCTTTCAACTGTTGTTCTTTTAATTAAAAAATGTAACTCGTTAGTTCTTAGTGATCTGGGGTCAGGTACATTATTAAACACCACAATGAATGTGTTCTGTTTGAAATTGTGGGGTAAACTTTTGTCTTCACTGGGTAGGCTGTAATAAGGCAGAGTGGATCACACACCTTTGTAGAACCCACCCATGGTCAGTGGAACGCAAATCAGGTGGGATTTACAACTGATATTGATGTGGGATCTCTAAAAACTGAATACATGGGTCTTGATTTTAACCTTTTACCTAAAAGATGATACCTCCAGCAAATGCAACACTGGCTCAGTACTATGTCAACATAGATTATATACTCTTGTCTCAGAGTTGGATTTGAACTCCTAACTTTCAGATGCAGAGAAATATGCTACCATTTGTTGATTTTAAGTTTTGATGCCCACTGTAGGACTAATAATTCTTTATTTTACTGCTTATTATTGGCTATTATGAAACCAATTAAAAACAGAAATAACAATATCTTGTACTGTAAAATTTCTTTTATCATGATCCCTAATGTGATTTCAGTTTAATGCCTTTAAAATAAAACATCATAAATATTCTTTCTACAACTTACTTGTTCTGCAGTTTGTTTTTAGGGCTCTCTGGAGCAGTGTTGTAGAGTATGTTTGCAGTATTATAGAAATGGCCCATTATACATTTTAATTTATTTGGCTCTCTTGTCATGGTCGATTCAACCTAATTACAAAAAAAACTGTTATAGGCATCTGAACATTGATATCATTCATTCCAGTTGCTTTAAACTGTCATCGAAAAAGAAATAAAAGTTGCCAGTTATGTGAATTTTATTTGGGAATCCGATTTTAGTTGTGGAATATTTTGAAGGAGGAACAGAGAATTTGTAAATTGCTGAAAAATATATTGGATAGACTGACAAAAAATAGATAATTTGAATGTTAGCTATTAGAATAAGAACAACTAAATATAAAAGCTATGTCAAAATTAGTCAGAGAATTTTTGTTTGGATTATAACATAACCTGCATTTTAAAATTTTATTGGGAAAAATAACAGAACTTGCAGAACTAACTTGCTCATTGAAAAGAAAGGAAGTGTCTTGACTCAGTGTACCACCCAGTTCCACAGTGTAAAAATACTGTAGGTACAAGAAAAAGCTGTTGTATCTTATGCAATGCCAGAGCTGACTCCTCCAGACGTCCACATATATTAAAGGAAAATACTGCGGATGCTGGAAACTTGAAATAAAAACAGAAAATGCTGGAAAAGCTCAGCAGGTCTGGCAGCATGTCAGCATGATTGCACGCCGATGTGTTTCACAACAGCAGCTGTGCACTTGGTGGGCTGCACTTTGAAGAGAACTCGGAAGTGAGTGCACTGTAACATTGCACCATGCTCGCCAGGGTCACCTGTTGGCCTGCAAACTTGAAGCTCCACGCATTCGGGCGAGGGCACAGGCAAGTTGCTCTTTCCCTGCCGGCTGACAGTACAGTGCCGGGGCAAGTGCTGCCCTCCGGTTGAGGCAAGCTGGGGGAGGGGTGTTGGCAAGGGCTCCACTGAGGTTGAGTTAAGTTTGGGGAGGGCAAGAGCTGCACTGCTATTGATGGTAGTGCACAAGCACATGTGGCCTGGGGTGGGGGAGGGAAGTGGCCACGCATTAGGGAAACCTAGTATAAAGTGACCATTGCTTCGCAGCTGAGACAGTTCAGGTGCAGCCAGAGTGACATCCTTGAAGTCGGGCCTCCAACTTCTCTGCCCACTCAAACAAGTGCTCCAGAGCTATTCATCCCTCGGGCACAGACTGCAAACTAATGAGCATTTTAGTGCATTGCAGAACAATTGGATGACTGGGTACTTTGTACAATCTCCTTGCTAAAGTTGGTCATGGAGCAGTCACTGGTGGAGGCGCTCACAGCCCCTTACAATGTCATCATCCCGGTTTGGACCAGTCTCCCCCATGGTTCAAGCTAACAGTGCAGCCTTGCAGTGCGGGTTAGGAGAATGCCTGAGCCTGAGCTGAGAGCACAGCATGCAGTCCAGTGGGCAAAGCTGCCGCTAATCGGTCAAGTGGGGTGGGGCGGAGGTGGTTGGGGTTTCAGGCAGCCATGCAGTGCACTAATCTCTGGCCATCCAAGTGGTGGCCAGCACTGTCCGGGATGCGTTAAGGGACCTTCAGACTTAACCAAGAGAGGTTCTTAGTACACCCAAGCTAATCCACATGTCCCTCTCTTTCATCCTGCAGGAGAAGTACGTCAGGAGCATGGAGCCTGGTGACCTAGCTGTATGCCTCGTGGCTTACAGAAAGCAGAGTCGAAGGCGAAGAGAGTGACCAAGGCACCTAACTGCGCTTAGGGAGGAGTAGTACTCTCTGCTGAAGAGCCACAGCGAAGCGTCACTGGCCAGCGTCTAGCTAGACCCAGGGTCTATAGACACCACCTTTCATTCCTGCAGATGACCAAAAAACCAGTGTTGCTGAAGAATGCGCATGTCTAGGGAACTGGTCAGTCACATCTGCCAGCTACTGCAGGATTTGGCCCCATGGCGACATGGAGGGCATCCACTACCAGTGGCTGTGAAAGTGACTGCAGCCCTCAGTTCTTATGTCAGTGGCTCCTTTCAGGGCTCTACAGGTGACCTCTGTGGGATATTGCAAGCATCCACCTAGAAATACATCCATGAGGTCATGGGTGCCATCTTCACGAAGGCACACAACTTTGTGCGTTTCTCCCCAGATCCGAAGAGCCAGGATGCAAGACGCTGGGATGTGCCCAGATCTCAGGTTTGCCACTGGTGCAAGGTGCCATTGACTGTTGCTCACTCTCCGTTGCAACAAGCGGTCAACCGCAAGGAATTCCATTCGCTGAATGTTCAGCTTGTGTGTGACTATCAGAAATGCATCCTGCAGGTCTGTGCACAGTTCCCAGTGAGTGTCCATGACTCCTACATTCTCAGTTGGTCTCAGATACCTGACGTCTTCCAGGGTCCAGAGGCTGCAGGGTTGGCTAATGGGGGACAAGGGCATCCATACGGCAGCCTCAGACTGCAGCAGAGTGAAGGTACAATGAGGCTTATGCTGCAACTCACACCTTGGTGGAGCAAACCATCAGGATGCTGAAAATGAGGTTCCTGTGCCTGGACCGGTCTGGTGGAGCCCTGCAATACAGTCTCTAGAAGATGCAGTGAGGAGACACCATAGATCCTCACATTACATCTGTGAACGTTTGACTCCAGTCTGGCTTGTGGCAGCGCACATAAACTCTGTGATAAGGGTTTTGTCATGGAAACGCAGCAGAAGCCCTAAAAGTCGCTCGATTAAAGATGGATGATGATGACATGCAGTGTGGACACTCCATAGATCTTAACATAGCCTCTGTGAATGTTCGATTCTTGTCTGGCCGAGGGCAGCTCACTTGCACCCTGTGATCAGGGTCATATCATAGAGATGCAGCCGCGAAACTTTAAAAGCAGCTGATCCTTTGTCCGCCTTCAGCACCTGACCCCTTCAGGAGCACACCGTCACTGGTCACAGATGTTAACGAGATCGGGACCAGCCCCACCTTAAAGTTGCTGAGAGCACACAGAGAGAATGATGGAACTCTGTGACGCCTGCCCAAGACATTCTGGCAGCAGTGACAAGCACCATCGAGGTGCAGGCATCAGTAATGTGTCCAGGGAGTGTGAGGCCGGACCATCACTTTTGTCTGAAGGCTGCACAAAGCACAGGGAAGAGACCCTGGACTGAGACACCTGCCTTTATCTTGTGCAGGAACCAAGGTTTCACATCTGAGTGATACAAACACTGCTCATCAGTATGAGGAGCCATAGGCAGGGAGACATTCTTGGGAGTTTATTGATAATTAAGTGAACATTATGTATAAGTGATTAACACCCATGCCCAGTCTGTGCAGCTACATCTTCTTAACCTTCTTAACCCTGCTGCTTTGTCTTGGTGCTCCCCCGACATCCACAGTGGAGGTGGAGGCAGCCTGCTGACTGCTGTCCCCTGTTTGTGATGATCTTGGCGGGCGTCCTCTGGAGGTCCAAGACCTGGAGGGCCCTGGCCTGCTTTCGGATTCCTGCTGTGTGGCAGTGACATCCTCCTTGGACTGTGGTGCTGGAACTGCTGGGGTCACAGGAAGACGGGATTCGGATGGGCCGGACACTCCCGGAGTCACCTGGGTGGATGGCCCCGGGGTGTGCACCTGCTGATCCTCCTCCCTGTGGGTGCCCGAGGGCCCCTGGCTGACTCCTTGAGGAGAAGGGGTAGCTGGAGTGAGATCGAGTACCTTGCACCCCTGTCGTGTACACACTGTTGGAGGCCAACTCTGGCATCGGTGATGGAGTTAAGCCTGGGCAGCAGTGCAGGACTGATGTCCTGGACCAAGGTCTCCATGGCGGCCGCTATCCTACCAGTGTTGACCTCAGACCGAAGGTGGATGGACTCTTCCATATTGCCTTGCAATCTGAGAAGTGAAGTGGCCATCCCTTCCTAATGTTCCTGAGTTTGCCTTTGCAGCTCCAACAATTGAGGTATGACTGAGTCCAGGGCTCATCATCTGACTTGGACACAGCAGGTTTCTGGCCTCCAGCAGTCCCCCAACTGCTAGAGACCTGGAAAGTCCCTGCCGCTGCCTGCTGTGGATCAGACAGTGCGATGTGCTCACCAGATTGTGATCCCAGGGCTACTCTAAAGCTAGGTCCCACTGAGGTGTGTGTCCATGCACTGGTGGAGGGTGTGGGTGAGTGCTATGATTGGTCTTCAATAAGGGTGCCTTCAGGTTCCTCTTCAGAGGTTTCTTTGAGGCTGATTGGTGGCCCTGGGTCATGGACTTTGTCGGCTGTTTCTCAGATGTGCCAGCGGAAGCAAAGGGAGATAATTAGTGCATGGCCTGTGAAACAGGACACATCACTCACAGCATGGGTTGTCTGACGGATGTTGCACTGCTGGATCCTCACTTGGTTGAGCACTGCCGACCTCACTGTCAGCTTAGGAACGGTCCAGTTCCTCGCCAACCAGCTGGATGGCTGTGTTTTCAAAGTCCGTGAGGACCTTGATTTCAGGCATTCCTCCAAAGGTCTGCAGCATCTCCCTCTTGTTGTGTGCCAGCTTGCCCTGCATGAATAGAATGGAGAAAGTTTAAGCAGGGTACCTGCCAGGCCAGATGATAAGTATGCCTGGCATGTGTTGGTGATCCCATGGATGGGATGAGGAAAATGAAAGTGTGCGTGAGAGAGTGCATGGTGATGTCCCTTGAACTGGCAGTGAGTGAGGGCCCTGTGGATGTGTGATGGGTTTGTGTGTGTGTGAGTTGAGAGTGATGAGAAGAGTGACTTACCCTGGCGGACCGGAGGAGAACATTCATCCTCTTGTGGCACTCGGTGGCTGTCCTCTTTTGAAGGGCATTGGCGCTGACCACCGCTGCCACTGCCTCCCATGCTGGATTGGTGATGTTGCTGCCCCTCCTGCAGCCTGAGTGGGATAGAGGACATCACAGCGGGCCTCCACTGCATCCAAAAGGCACTCAAGGGATGTGGCATTAAACCGAGGGTCTGCAGTCTTCTTGCCTTTCGGGGCCATGTCTTCTTTGCAGCATTCCTTGTTTGAAAGCACTGAGAGGTGTGCACAGGGCTACGCTTTAAACATGGTGCCCGGTGTGATGAAGCGATGAGGTGATGGCGTGGTGGGTGAATGAGAGCCTGATCACCATCGAAATGGCGTGTTTCCTGGGAATGCATAATTAATGATGCAGGATTGGGACAATATGGCGTGAAAAGCCGTCATTACAGCCAGCGCATAATGTGCCCTTTTTCTGGCCCACTTATAGCAAATCTGGGATGATTCCGCCCAGAGTTAATATTTTGAGTCCGTACGTACTCTTCTTCAGAGCCAGAGAGAAGTGGAAATGTGACGGATTTTATATTGTTTAAGAGGGTGTGGAGCAAGTGGAGCAAAATAGAAGGTCAGCGATAGAGAGGATCTCAGGAGAGATTGACAAAGATGTCATGGACACAAGATAAAGACTAAAGAAGGTGCTGATATTGGCATAAAGATAAGATAGCAGAATGTGTGAATAGCAGAACATGGGCCAGCGCTCTGTGAAAGCACAACATCGAAACAAGTGACAGATGGACCTGTGGAGCTGGGGAGCGGGGGGTGGGCGGGGGGTGGGGGTGCAGATGTGGTGGGAAAAGGATTAAAAAATAAATAAATAAAAATTAAAATAAATACAAATTTTAAAAATGGATTTAAAAGAAGTTAAAGATGGTACAGAGACTTAATGGTCTGATGTTAAGTCCGGAATGCTGCCTAATCGGAAGATGAGGTGCTGTTCCTCCAGTTTGCATTAGGCTTCACTGGAACATTGCAGCAGGCCAAGGACAGACATGTGGGCATGACTGCAAGATGGTGTGCTGAAATGGCAAGCAACAGGAAGGTCTAGGACATGCTTGCAGACTGAGTGAAGGTGTTCTGCAAAGCAGTCACCCATTCTGCCTTTAGTCCCCCCAGTGTAGAGGAGATTGCATTGGGAGCAGCGAATATAGTAGACCAAATTGAAGGAGGTGCAAGTGAAGCGCTGCTTCACCTGATGTTTGGGGCCTTGGACGGTGAGGGTGGAGGAGGTAAAGGGGGCAGGCGATTGCATGGGAAGGTGCTGTGGGAAGGGGATGAAGGGTTGGGGGAGGAGTGAACCAGGGTGTCACAGAGGAAACAGTCCCTATGGAATGCTGACAGTGGGGGTGGTGAGGGGAAGATGTATTTGGTGGTCTTAGCAAGCATGCTACCTTAAAAGCATTTACATTCAATTTGGCTTGTCTGGGTATTGCATTATGTGAATTCTAACTTTGTGGCAAAACAAAAGCAACTTGGAAAATGAGAAGGTGCAGCCAAGGCCCGCTCCTTTACACCAATTCATGAACAAGGGTCAGTGCTCCGACCCTTGAAATTCATGAAATGGAACTCAAACGCTTAATTTCTGTGATTCATGGAAATCCATCCTGTGTCCCAGAGTTATGGCTCAATGGTTGGCATACAGCAACAGAGAATTGTGAGAGACTCTTGTAGATCAAACACTTTAGAGTCCAACATAACCTATTCATTACTACCAATTGGTAATGTATTTTGGATTATGTAGCTTATCTATTCCTTTTGCAAACTTCCTAGCCCTTCCCAGAAATGTTATAATTCCCCAATCACAGATCATACTTCTCTTACTCCCACAGAAAATCCATTCATTTCAATGAAGGAAATCTGATTCTCCAATTGACATTGCATACATGAAAGTTTAATGTCAAAAGATCAACCTCTTATTCCTGACATCAAATTTTGAGTCTGAAGCTAATAGGTAAATTTCATAACCTTAAAGTTTAATCTGTTTTGTATAGGAATAAGAGTTGGATTTTCCTGTTCTAATAACAAAAGTCATAAAACAAGTTTTTATTTGGTGTGTGAAGAATGAAATCATTGACTGGGGAGCTATTACATAAATCTGGAAAAGGAACATATAAACACGGTAAAGCAAATTAATCAAAGTTGATGAATTATTTAATGTTGTTGTTATTTGTTGTTCCCAGCAAGAAATTTTACAAGAAGGTGAAAACTTGGAAAAGTAAGTCTACATGAATTTAAAGAAACATTGAAACCCTCACTCTAGGAAACATCAATAGAACACACTCCTTATTTTTAACCTCTCACATCCAGGCCTGCACCTTCCATGGTGACTCTCCCAACTGCCCACTGTCACTTTATCAGAAGATTGGGACAAATCTTGGAGAATAACAAAGTGTGAGGCCAAAGATGGATTTGTAGATGAGAATGAGGGTTTTGATTTGCTTTGAGGAACAGGGAACCAACTGAGGTCAGCAAGGATAGGGAAGTGGGACGTTGTGCAGGAGAAGATGTGGATGATGAGATTCTGGATCACATGGAGTTTATTTATAGAGAAGCTGCGAAGATGAGTGAAGGGAATGTTGAAAAATTTGAGTCTAGAGGTGACAAACACATGAATGAGAATTTTAGTGGTGATCAAAGAGAAATAGAGATGACTGGTATTATAGAGTAGGCATGCTTGCAGCTCAGTTGAGAGTTAAGCAGGACGCCAAGATTACACACCATTAGATTGAATTTGAGTGTGTAACCAGAAAGAGAATGGGAAAATGCTGCAAGGCTCAAACAGGCTATGAACAGGATGGTTTTAATCTTGCCAATATTGAGCTGCAGGATGTTCTAGCTTGTCCATGACTTGATGTGGAAGAAGTAGCCAGGCAGTGATGAGTTCAAGAATTATGGTGGAGAGGTAAAAATGGGTATCATTAACATGCATACAAAAAATATGAAGGCAGTACCATGGAGGTGAATTAACAGGAAAATCATTAGAGGAGTAGGCTGTAATCGATTGTGACAAAAAGCATAAAGAGATTGAGGAGTTGAAGACCTGTAATGTAATGCTGTTCCAGTCACACAGAATACCACTGGGGATTTTGAGCAGGGAAATCTCAGTACTGGGGGCAGATTAAATGCCAGACTGAAGGGATTTGAAAAAAGTTGTTGGTGGTGGGGTGGCTGCATTTGATAAGGATGGAAAGATTGAGGGTAAGTTTTTTTTAAGAATTGGGGTTTGCATTATGTAGCTGTTAAAAGGGTGAGGAACATTACCTCAGGAAAGTGAGCCATTCACAAGGATGGAAGTGACAGTGACCTCATTGAAGATAGAGACAGTCATGAAAAGGAAGCAGTGCTGCGAGTACAGAACGGTAAATGAGCCAATATAATAATATTCCTTTTTAAGATCATCTCCTCACATAAACAAAAAAGTTTCCAAACTTCATCCATCTGTTATAGTTTCAATAAATGACTGCTAGGTGGCTTACAACAGTATGACTGATGTGCTACAGTGACTAACAACAGTTTCTTTTGACAGTCTAAACTAAATGCAACTGGGAAATAGACTTTGATTCAGGAACTTGCTCCAAAAAAGAGCAAAAAAAAATCTAAAGCAACAGATCCTATAGTATCAGACAAACATCATAGTGCAATGAGTAGCTTCCATATTCCAATGTAAAGCAAATATAGTGATCTAGAAGGGGTTAGGCACATCCAAGAAAGATTGTCATAGTAACAGAATCCCATACATCCTTAAGAGAACTGTTACATCAACTTCATAAAATTGCCTGGGGAATAGAGATTAAAGGCTTGAACAGAAAGCTAGGCCAAAGCATCTAGTATAGTGGGTGATAGGCGGAAAGAAAGGGAGGCTTATGCGTAGTGTCGTATAAGATAATGTGGAATTGCTTACCCTGTAGCTGGAAATAGGATTACCAATATCTGTGATCATTTAGCAGGTTTGAATTACCTAGATATTCTAGATTGTCTTAAGCATTTAGTTATATGAAGTGTCTGTGCCGTGTACGTTATTTGGATTGTAAAGGCAGCTTGTTTAAAATTGCTTTGAACAATAAAGCTATTACTGGCAACTGGTTTTTGTCTCTGTCAGTGTCATAGTCAATCAGGATCTAAGACAATCTGGTGCATAGAGACTGAGGGCTCCCAGTGAGTCCATTGCAATGTATATCGTGAAGTTAAAACAGTTAATGGAGCACTGTGACTTCGGTGGTACTTTAAACGACATGTTGTGAGATTGTTTGGTTTGTGGCATAAACGACGATGCCATTCAGTGGCGTTTGCTTGCAGAAGCTGATATAGACCTGAAGTGCACCATGGAGATAGTGCTAGCGATGGCGAGTGTTGATGGGAACTCGCAGGCTTTGCAGAGTGTGCGACATGGTGTCGTTCTGCAGCTAGGGCGGGAACCTGCTGGCGTGTATGGCGCAAAGACCAGGGAGGCTACCACAAAGTGGGACACGGTCCCCACTGCTAGAAAAACAAAAAGAAATGCTGGAAGCAGCTCACCAGTAATTCAGAAGTTAAACTGTTATCACTGTGAAAGAGATCATGTACCGGAAACATGCAGATTTAAAGAGGCAGAATTCCACTACTGTTAACAAAAAGGGCCAGTTGTTAAGCAGTGCAAGACTAGATCAAGACAGCCATTCAGACAACAACTCAAGTTGAATGAAGTGCACAATATAGACGAACCAGAAGCTGCTGAGAATGACATCTATTCCCTACACAATCCAAAGGCCAGGAAAACTGAACCAATCAGTTACCCTTCAAGTAAATGGAAAGCCTCTGGTCATGGAGGTTGACAAGGAGCATCGACCACAGTGGTGGGAGAACACATCTTTAAATACCTCAGAGAAGGTTCCCAGCCATTGAATTTGGAGCAAACCGCTGCTCAGTTAAAAACATAATCAGAAGAAGCTAATACAGATGAAAGGCATCACCTCTGTACCTGTATCATACAGGCAATGGACCGTTCTGCTGCCAGTAATTTTTGTGACAGGAGAAGGACCTAGCCTTCTGGGTGATTGGTTGAAAGAAACTGGTCAGAAATTTTTCAGGTCAGAACAGGAGGAATTCCTGTGCCTATTAAAAAAAATGATAGAATATTCCGAGATGAGTTGGGGAAAATCAAAGGTCTACAAGCTAAAATTGGATTTTGAAGCAACACCTTGGTGTTTAAGGCAAGATCTGTGCCTTATGCCCTAAAGGAGAAGGTGGATGCGGAATTGTGCTGTTTGGAGAAGTTAGGAATAATCCAGCCTGTCTAATTTTCAGAATGGGCAGCGCCCATAGCCCCTGTCATGAAACCAGATCAAACCATCCACATCTGCGGAGATTATAAATTAACTGTGAATAAGGCTGCAAAATTAGACAAATATCCAATCCCAAGGATTGAAGATTTGTACGTTAAACTTGCAGGAGGAATATCCTAAACTGGACATGAGCCATTCATGTCAACAGCTAAAGCTGGACAACACATCAAGAGGTTATGTCACCATAAACACACACAAGGACCTGTACCAATATACACGCCTACCTTTGGTGTGTCATCTGGGATTTTCCAAAGAACTATGGAAAGCTTCCCCGAGTTATAGTGGACCAGAATGATGTCCTGATCACAGGATCCACAGAAGCAGAACATTTGGCCAACCTAGAAGAGGTTCTGAAGAGATTTTTGGAGACTGGTGTACGTTTGAAAAAAGAGAAGTGCACTCTCCAAGCAAAGGAAGCCATGTATTTGGGCCATTGAGTGGATGCCCAAGGGTTGCATCCATTAGAGGAGAAAGTCAGGGCAATCAAGGAAGTGCCCTCTCCAACCAACGTCACAGTTCTCAAGGGCAGAACGTTGCCCTCGTCGGGCAGGCTTGGCAGGGGAGGGCAGAGTAGGTTGGTAAGCTGACCACCATCTGCAATCGGGGCCGGACTGCGATTTCACACTGGCAGGCCAATTAAGGCCCGCCCAGCATGAGTCGCGCGCAGCAGCTCTCAGCACTGCCTGTGTGGAGGGGGGGTGAGGAGGGCAAGTGTGAACTTTGCACATGGGTGTACGTTGGAAAAGCTCCCTGAGGCACAGAGCTGCCTCAGGGAGATGAACAGTTTTGAAAATAAAAAATAAGGATCTTTAAATTTTTAAGATGTTAACAAACATGTCCCCTCATGTAACTCTGTCACATGAGCAGGGACACGTTGGAAATTAGGATGAAATTGTTTTTCTTACTTTCTAATGACGGATCGAAACCTCATCCCGCCCCTGGATCAGGTTTCACAAAAAATGCAAAGGCTGCTCGGCCTTTTCGCCTGCCCACCAACCATAAGGTTGGGCGGGCAGCGAAAAATTTAAATCAGTTGGATTGTTAATTGCCTTAATAGGCCTTTTAATTGTCAGTGGGTGTGCTGCCAACTTCTGTGCGCGCCGACCGAAATATTGCGTGAGTGCGCGATGACTTTGGGACGCTCGCCCGACGTCATCACGCATCATTTTATGCTCGAGTGGGTCGGGTGCGCGCCCGCCTGCTCACTGAAAAATCTTCGTCCTAGTCTTTTTTGGGCATGGTAAATTATTACAGTCGATTCTTGCCTAATCTATATACAGTGTTAGCCCCTTTTCACTTATTATTGAAGAAGAACCACAGATGGCCCTGGAAGGCACAGCAAGAGGAAGCCTTTATAAGAGTCAAGAGGCTTTTATACTCATCATGTCGGCTAGTGCACTATGATCCGTCTATGGAATTAATACTCACTTGTGATGCATCTCCCTACAGAGTGGGAGCAGTATTGTCACAAAAGATGGAGGATGGATCTGAAAGACCAATAGGATATGTATCCAGAACCCTTTCTGCAGCCGAGAAAGGTTACTCACAAATTCAAAAAGAGGGCTTGTTTATCGTATTTGGAATAAAGAAGTTCCGTCAATATTTACATGGTCGACACTTCACCATGGTGTCAGGTCCCAAACCACTGTTGAGTTTGTTTAGTGAAGATAAGGCAATCCCACTGATTGCCTCAGCTAGAATTCAAAGATGGGCTTTAATTTTGTCGGCATACGAGTACACTTTTATGCACTGTCCGGGTGTGCATATTGCAAATGCAGACACCCTCAGTTGTCTTCCTTTGCCTGATAGTATTACACATGTTCCAGTACCTCAAGAGGTAGTACTTCTGTTGAATTTCCTGGACTCTTCATCAGTCTGTATGAGACAAATAAAGAATTGGACAAATCGGGATCCAATTTTATCAAGAGTCCGTGAACAGATATGGCAAAGATAGTCAAATGGACAAGTCTCTGAAGAATTAAAACAATTCTATGCCTGTAAAATTTGAACTGAGTTGTTGAGATGGTATCTTGTTGTGGGGAGCAAGAGTCATTATCCCTTGGCAAGGAAGAGAACCATTATTGGAAGAACTTCATAGTGCGCATCCTGGTATTTCAAAAATGAAGATGCTTGCACAAAGTTACATCTAGTGGCCAGGTATAGACAGTGATATAGAAAAAGTACTGTCTCCAGTGTCGGCAACAGCAGAAGTTGCCCGTTTCAGCTCTACTGCATCTGTGGGAGTGGCTTGGTCAACCCTGGGTTAGACTACATGTAGACTATGTAGGTCCATTTCTAGGTATCATGTTTATGGTGATCATCAACACACATTCAGAGTGGATGGATGTGTATGAAGTGAGATCACCTACATTGTGTGCAACCATTGAAAAACTGTGCCAAAGTTTTAGTGTACATGATTTACCTGAAGTTATTGTGTCAGATAATTGTACTACTTTCAATAGTACTGAATTCCAAAGATTTGTGAACCTAAGTGGGATTAAACATATCAGAACAGCACTGTATCATCCCTCTTTAATGAGTTAACAGAAAGAGCAGTACAAACCTTTCAAACAGGCATGAAGAAACTATCTGAGGAAACATTAGAAACATGAATTTCAAGATTTTTGTTCAGCTATCGCACACTCCTCAAGCAACCACAGGTTCAACACCTTCTGAATTGCTAATGAAGTGTCGACTTCGTACAAGATTGAGTCTAGTATTCCCTAATTTAGAGAGGAAGGTGGAGAAAAACCAGAGTAGTCAGAAAGTGAATCATGATGTTCATAGTAAAGGTCGAGAATTTAATGTGGGAGAGACAGTTTTTGTATGAAATTTTGCATCAAGACCAAGATGGGTTCCTGGTACAATCGTCTCTGAAACAGGACCTCTATCTTGTCAGGTAGGAGTGGAAAACAGGATTGTTAGGAAACACGTGGATCATCTCAGAAGTCGAGAAACCCTCCAACAACCACCTGAAATCGAAGTCAAACCTTTGATCCCTGAGGTGCCAAATCGACAAATCAACCTTATGTCTCTGTTGAAGTAAATAATTCGGAACTGACATTGTCTAAAGATGTCCCAGGCATTGCAGTTCCTGGTCAAGTCGATCCAATGGAAGGACCTCAGTTCTAGAGTTGCATCGTTCTACTCGAATCTGAAAACCTGCTCAAAGACTAAATCTCTAACTGCATGATCGGTATGTATTAAGACTAGATCTATAATTGCATGAACTGTATATATTTGTATATGATATTGGGTTAAAATATTTTTGTAAATAAGAGAGGTAAAACAAAATTAAAGGGGGAGGAATGTAGTTAAACCTTATATTACTGTTATGGGGATCATGTGGCTGTATGGACAAATCAGCCCCAAGCACGGGGTATCTTAGGGGTGGACCTTCCTGGCCTTGGTCTTGGAACAAGCATGTAGCTTCCTCAGGAGTCTGTAGATAAAGTTTACTGTTTCTTACAAGAAACCAGCCCTGCATTCCAAATTTATTACCAGTAGACTCGGGCTAAGATGCTGAAATGTTGAGGTGGATTTGATGCAAATTTGCCTGCATGTTTAAGGGTCTTGCTCAGGTCCTCTCAAAATCAAATGGAGGCTAATTGCTGAGGGAAGTTCCTGTCTAACTGGCCATTTGTAAACCCTAAGCTCTTGGTTTTAGGGAAAGGCCAGCTTATGAAAGTCAAGAACCAGCAGGAAAGGGTTGGATTTCATTTCTTAAACATAATTTTTTGAAAAAAGGATTGTTTGGGATCTATGGCGGACATGCAGCAATGTGGATATAGATACAGGACACCCTATTACATGGCTGCCAATATATAGACAAGCCTGTAATGATAGTCAAAGTTGCTTGGCCTTATTGAGTGATGTTTAACCATCCTGAACTGTGCCACCATGAAGAATTCCACAGGTTACCTTATCAGGAGAGGTAAAGGTTATAGAACTGCAAAAATCCACTTAACTGGCTAATCACAAAGTGGGATTGATCCGATACCAAAACAACAAAGCACATGTACAAGAAGTGATTAGTTGAAAGGGGGAGGGGTTGATTGAAAAATTAGGATGCATTGAGGGGAATTCTAATGCTAATTCTAGCAATATAAGTTAGAAATGTTTACTTTGCATTTATCAAATAGAAAAATCTATGATAGGTATTAATTTAACCATTTTGTATACTTTAGTGAAAGTGTGTCCTACCAAAAGGATGTTTTAGCACGATAATATCTGAAATATGTTCCTTTTTCTGTTTTTCTCATCTGAGGTAATGGAACTTGAGTACAAAAAATGTACCCAGGTCACGAACACCTTACAAAAATGTCCCGGAGGACCATATAGGAACTCTGCACTGCTAGCAAGATTTATTTCTTACCTTAGACTGTACAATCTATAGATAGACAATAAATACTGGTCTTGTCAGGGACACCCAGACCCCATGAATTAATTTTAAAAAATCCCATTTTAACCAACTAATTTTGACCGCAGAATGGGCTCTTTGTCTAAAGGAAAATGAAATTGCTCTGACAATTGATTCTGTTCAAGATACTTTTCTGTCTATCATAGGGTTCAAGTAAAGAACACTTGACCTATAACAACCTTATTATGGAACCATGGATTTTTTTTTTGTTTTCGCACCCATGATTAGGTGAAATGACTGAGAAAACATGGATTTATTGTAAATTGTTAAAAGGAAACAGCCTCTTTGAAGTATTCATTATGGCCTTTCTATATGTGCAAATTACAAATGACAGATCAATCAAAGTAAGGCAGCAAGTACCAATCTTGCTTTTTATTTTCCACTTAAGAACCTTATTAGAGCAAGCTCTCAGGTATTGATTAACACAGACCTTGTCATTCTAGGTGCATTACTATAGTCTACTCAAATATACGATAGGCTGGATTTTAACAGCTTATGCATCAGGATTGGGGTTTAGCCAATAGGAAACTCAGGGGCAGAATTTTTCCGTCGGCGTGCATGGGGGCGGGACCCGCTCGCCGACGTGTAAAATTTTGCGTGGTGACGTCGGGCATGCGTCCCGACCTCACCGCGCGCCATCGCAATATTTTGGAGGGCGGGCGCGTGACGATGTCCGTTGCGCGCCCGCCATTAATCAACGGGCTACTTAAGACCCTTGAGGCGCCAACTGACCTGGATTTTAAGGCGCCCGTGTGGTCTTCAGCTCGTCGCACGGGTGCAACGGGCAGGCGGGTATCAGAAATTTGCATGAAGCTCATCCACGGGCAGGAGAAGAGGGCTCAGTGGATTTGCAAATCCAGACATTTAAAAGTTACTGCTCAGAAGTTAGTGAAACTTGCCTGTGTGAGGTGGAAAAGTTGCAAATGCATAGCAGATGCTTGGACTGGACTCATAACCTTCAGGTCACTTTTCAGTGAGGATTTGTTTTGGGGCCTGTAGGTTTCAGGAAGCCTCCCTGAGCCTGGGAATGGGAGGTGATCTCTCCACTGGAGGCACCTCATTAGAGGAGGAAGGGAGGGCCAGTAGGGGGAGGAGGCCAGGAGTGCAAATTCAGCCTCCAGGGGAGCCACCTTTGGGAGGGCAGGCGGAGGCACAAGGGGTGCAGGGTCAAGAGGTAGTCCAAGGTGCAAGGGGCTGCAGAAGATGCCACTATCCTGCTGCCAGGGTATACAGAAGGTGAAGCACCTACCTCAATATGTCTGAGGTGCAGTGCCAAAGGAGGCTCTGTCTGTCAAGGTAGAAAGTCAACAGTATCTGTCAGATGATTGGTCCAGAGATCTCAGCTAACTGTGTGGGTGGACACTCCATGCCTGTGACTCTAAAGGTTACAGCTGCCCTCAACTTCTATGCCTCCGGCTCTTTCTCGGTGGGTGATCTTTGTGGTGTCTCCCAATCAGCCGTTCCACACTAGTGTCAAGCAGGTCACAAAAGCTCTGTTCAGGTGTGCATTGACCTTCATCCACTACCGCTGGGACGAGGCCAGCCAGACACAGTGAGCCAGAGGCTTTGTGGTGATTGCTGGTTTCCCCCGCATCCAGGGTGCTATAGACTGCACACATGTGGCCATCAAGGTGCCAGCAGGTGAGCCCGGTGCCTTCGTCAACAGGAAGGGCTTCCACTCCATGAACGTGCAGATAGTGTGTGATCACAGGATACTGATTCTACAAGTCTGTGCAAGGTACCCAGGCAGCTCCCACAATGCCTACATCCTCAGACACTCCCAGGTGCCGGAGCTCTTCAGTGTTCCAGTCCGGCTGGATGGATGGCTGCTGGGTGACAGGGGCTATCCCCTCAGTAGGTGGCTCATGATGCCTCTCCGCTGTCCAAGAACAGAAGCTGAGCAGCGGTAAAATAGAAGTCACACCTCCACAAGAGCTGTGGTGGAGAGAGTCATCGGTCTTCTCAAAATACGCTTCAGATGCCTGGACCGTTCCGGAAGCACACTGCGGTACCCCCCAGATTGAGTGTCCCTGATAGTGGTTGCATGCTGCGCTCTCCACAATCTTGTGCTGCAAAGGGGGAATGCTGTGGATGAAGATGATGTAGACGGAGCGGCTGCGGCTGATCACGATGAGTCCAGCAGTGAGTCCGAGGATGAGAACGCACAGGGAAATGATGAGGGGGCACACGCTGACCAGGGCATACTCCAGGTAGGCAGGGACACCTGGGTTGCTCTAGGAACCTTTAGCTAGCACAGCACATATGGATCTCCAACCAAGCCTGGCCTGTAGCCTCCATCCTGGAGACCTTAGTGCAAAATCTGTCTGGATAGGAGCATTGACGCTGGGCCCAGTCAATAAATGTAAATGACACTCAAATCACTCATCAAATCTCAGGAATCCATGCACCTGCCCAAGAAAAGAGGCACCCCCAGCCATTTTAGACGACATTAATGCTGTAACAACGGTCTCTTGACATAACAGAAATAAAATAGTGTTGCACTTCACACACAATCAGAAGGAACTCAGGGAGGCCAACAAAAAAACCACCAGTGATAAACCCAGGGTGTGCCTAAGGTGCCTTCTTTTTACATTTGTGGGTGCTACGTCTTTGTGGTGCCCCCTCGCTGGCAGTGGCATCTGAGACAGCCTGCTCTCTCTGCTGTCCTGTTGGCCTCGATGACCTTGGTGGACGTCCTCTGGCCCGTCGAGCCTGTGATGGACCCACCTGGGAGGGAGCTGCCAGCTCCACAGCTGGCATGTCCCCAGTCGTCGCAGCCTCATTGGGTTCTGCGGTCACTGGCGGAGGAGCTGCTGCCCTCATCTGGAGCGCCCTGAGAGGCGCCAGCAGACGACAGGCAGCTGCTCCTCCGATGTGAGGTCTGTTCGGCGCTCCCTGCTCACCGTAGATGGATGGGCACCGAGGTGAGATACCTGGTATCCAATCCACCACCCACACAGGCACTGACCACATGAGGCCAATGCCCCTGTGAGGGATTGCAGGTCTGAGCGCAATCCCAGGAACCCTTGATCCTGTCCCTGGAGCTGTCTCTCCATGAGAGTGGCCACTCTCTCCATGGAGGACTCATGGCGCTCAGCCATGAGGCTCAATGCATCAGCTACGGTCCGCATAGACTCCACCACTGACACCAAGCCAAGCACATCCTCATGTATCTCCACCAGATGGTCCCGCACACCCGGCCGCATCTCCTCCGTTGACTGCATTGCCGATGAGTCCAGAGGCTCATCATCAGCGACAGACTGTGCATGTGCCTGGGCCCCTCCGGGCGCCATCGGCACTCTCTGTCTCCACCAGCTCCTCCAGCGATGGTGAAGCGCCCTCACCGCTGTGACCCGGGACATCAGCCGAAGATATGATGCCCACCGAGGTGCCAGTATCTGCGCTGGTGCCTGCCTGGCAGAGATGGTGTGACACTCCTGATGGTGCAGCTTCATGCCCCACAGGTGTCAGAGGGGGCCCCTGCTGTTCTGAGTCCTGGCCGTGCGCCGATGATGCTGAAAAGAAGAGTAAGGACATTCGATCAGTTAGCCTGCGAGCAATGTCAATGTACATGCCTGTCCCCCAGATCATCATGTGCTCATCATTCCACACGCAATGGGCAAGCCACGTTGGTTACGTCACTCTCTCAACATTCAGCACTGCCATGGATGTTGGGAGACTACTGGTGACATGAGTGCTGGCTACACATACCTGCCCGTGGAACCCCAGCCTCTCCGGCTCCAGTGGACCTGGGCGCATGCCGCCTCTCCAGGTCGAGGGCCTCCTGCTCAAAATGGCTAAGCAGCAAAATCTGACCTGGCCCACTGCCAGTCCTCAGCCGCTCGGCGGTGTTATGAGAATTCTTCTCCTGGAAATGAAAAAATAGCACTGATAAGTGATATATTTACAGTCAATCTCCTGGCGGCCGTCCTACCCCAAGCCCAGTTGCCCATTGCAGGGACGCAGTGCATCCTTCCCCCGCTGCTGGCCAGCACTCTCTCAAATATGCCAGGTGTGTCCTTCCTCCCCACCCCGGCCACATGCTGCCTTCATCACAGTTGGAAACACACAATTGTAGCTGCTGTGGCAAGGAGGCACTATGCGCACAGGGCAGCAGATTGATCTATGTCGCGCCACCTTGAACATCCCCTCCCACCATGTCATCACCCTGACTTCGACATGTCCTGGAGTTCGAGCACTGTGCCTGGGTGCAGATCCTCCAGGTTACCCCCACCACAGTCATGTGGGTGTCAGTCCACCACATGCTGCGGGTGCAGAGCCCATCTCATCACAACCCTCTCAGGCTGACGAATGCATAGGGAATATCGGCTGGGCCGCCCAGCTAAGGATACATGCCGTCAATGACTCATTGCACTCAGGCCACTCAGACATGGGTGGGGCGCCAGCAGGGCAGAAGCTTACATGATGAGTGGCTTGAACGATGCCAACATGTTACTCACCCTTCCCGTGCACAGCAGGTCATCGAAGCACTTGCAGCACTGGATCCATGAGCGCCACACCACATCGTGGGAGCTCACAACTTCCGCTGCCTCCTCCCATGCATGCTTCGTCAAGTGGGGTGGTCTCCTCCTCCCGCCCTCGGGGATGAGCACCTCCCGCCGTGCTGCCGCCACCTCGAGGAGGGCAGCAAGGCACTTGTCTGAAACCTGGGCGCACAGTGACCACCCGCCTTACCCTCCTGCATGGCTAGCCTCGATGTGCCTTGGCCCCGACCTCTGGCTATGTACAGTAGCCTTGGATCGGCTGCAGCTTGGCCTTTAAACAGGCCGCTGGGTCACCATTCGACCCGGTGGTGATTGCTGATTTGCCTCCGCCCGCCCACTCCCACTGTCCCCGGGAGTCGCCAAACACGCTGGGCGAACCTTAATCGGCTCTCCCGCGTAAAATGGCGACGACTGCCCACGCCCCCTCCCGCACGCCCCGCCCAACATGGGGAAAATTCTCCCCCAAAAGTATTAACTCCAAAATGTGTGTGTGATCTCACTCAACAATTCCTCACTCAGAAGCCAGCCTTGACTCCCAGTCAGGTGGGGAACGGTTTGCTGGAGGTTGTAGGACAAGGTAGTTATGCGCCTTCATTTGGGCTCATCCTTTGGTGGTGATAGGGTTGGGGATCTCAGAGAGGGGGGGGTTGATCCGAGTGGCAGGTTTGTCAATCCTGAAGTGGGGAGGAGATCCTGTGGAAGGGGTATGATCCCAAAGGCGGGGAGAAGTTAGGTGATCCGGGGGCAGAACAATTCCAGGGGAGGGAATGATCCCTCCGGTTCTGCGGGGAGGGATCAGAAGTTGGGGGTGACGAGGGTGACATTGGAAGGTTTGGGGGTAATTTGAAGTCATTGGGCGAGGAAGGCAGGGGGGAGATCAAAAGGATGTGGGGCAAACGGGGTTGCCTGATCACATGGGTTTGCCCAGGTAGGCACGCTGGATATGGTAGGTAAGTGAAAAAGCACACACATCCTGAATCCAGCAATTACCCCTCCACCTTGGATTTAGCTGCTGGGTTTCCCTCAGTTGGTCACCCAAATTTGCACCTCAGTTAAAACTGGAAGCAGGTGGGTTTGAGTCTAGATGGAGGTTTTTAACATTTCGACGTCCTACCTAACCCAAACCCACAAATTTTTTTAAGGTCAAAATTCTTCCCAATCTGTGACAGTGGTGAATCTAAAAGTTTGGGAAGATTGAGTTTTAAAAATGATTTTCTTGAGGCTGTTCTATGGGTGGCCGAGTTGCTAATATTGTTGATAGAGTTGATCTGCAGACACTTCTTGGGTGGAAACATTAAGTTTATTTACAATATACTCAGCAGCAACTACACACATGCTTTCAACTCCAACTCTATCTCAACACTGTCCGCTGAGGTAGCCCACACTATTCTCCTACTGGTTACTACAGATTATGTGATCTTCCTTAACAGGTATTATTCTTAAAGGTACATTACACATTAAAAAAAACCGTAATTACTACAGAACCACATTGCTAAGGCCACAGTTATAATCCATCCCAAGTTGCCCTGTGAAGCTGGTGGTGGGTCTTCTCCTTGAACTATTTCTGTCCATGTGATGATGATGCTCCCACAATGTTGTTAGGTGTGTAATTCCAGGAACTTAACTCAGTGATGATAAAGGAATGGCAACATATGTTAATAAAATGGTGTCCATGCCATTAATAATTCATTGTATACATCAGGCAACATTTCCCTGGAAAATATAAATATAAAGAAATAACTTGCAGTTACATAGTAACTTCCGAACACACCAAAACAATTCACAGGCACAGTCACTTTTGAAGTGTAATCCCTGTTGTTGGGCAGTGGCAGACAATTTGTACATAGCAAGATCGAAAAAGCAGCAATGAGATAAAAGAAGAGTAAATCTGCTTTGGTGATGTTGGCTTTGAGGTAAATGTTGCCAAGAGACTGAGAGATCCCGTTGTTGTTCTTCAAATAGTGTCGGGGATCTTTTGCATCTACCTAGGTAGGCAGACAGCTCTATGGTTAAACGTCTCATTCGAACCATGGCATCTCTGAGGATGGAGCACACCCTCTGTATCGTACCGATGTGTCAGCCTTGATTATGTTCAAGCCCTGGAGTGGAGCCCAAGTCTATGACCTTCTGATCAAGAGGCCAGAGCATCAGCAACTGAGCCAGGTTTAATGGTAATTTATTGAAAAAAGCTGCAATGTTGTAGTAGATTAAATTTGATATTCATTTACCTATTAAACATGGTAGTGCATATGACAGTTTATTAGCAGTTGCATTGATTATCACATTTGTACTGCTGCCAGCTCATTATGTTGCGCATTGAATATTTATGACTGTAAAATATAATTATATAGATGTGTCCTTGATTATATTTGCAAAGGCAGTCTTTTAGATGTATTTGGAAAACTACTTGTCATGAGCTTAATGTTTTCAATTATGTGGCGTAATAGTTTAAAAATTGAAAAAGGTCTCATCACTCACCCTTTAATACAGTAATTACTATGGATCATGATGAATTGATTTCTATTAAGAACGAAAGCAAATCAGAGTCTTATTTTTGTTAGTCTGGCATACCACTGTTAACTACAAACAACCGTAAACAAGTGATTATATTTAAAAGGCTAATAATCAATGATCAATCAATAATCAGTCGAGAGGCAGATAGTAGAATAGCACTAATGATGCTGGACTAGCAATCCAGAAGCATGGCCTAATGCTGCAGCGACATGAATTCCAATCCCACTATGTCAGCCAGGGAAATTTAAATTCAATTAATGAATACATCCGGAATTAAATCTTAGTCTCATTAATAATAATCATGAAACCACTGGATTGTCATAAAAACCCATCTGGTTCACTAATTTCCTTCAGGGGAGAAAATCTGCCATCCTTAGTACCACATGTGACCCCAGACCCACAGCAATGAGGTTGACATTTAACTGCCCTCTGAACTAGCTGAGCATTGGCAAAGCCACTCAGTTCAAGGGCAATTAGGGAAGAATAATAAATACTAGTCTTACCTGTGACATCCACATCTCAAGAATAAATTTTAAATAAACTCACTGTTCTCATGCCCAGTACAGGCATGAAGATATTACAAGTTTTTAAGCATATATTTTTTAAAAAGTGAACACAAAAGCTGTTAAGATGGCTGCAGCACACCATGTGACTTTTGGCATTTGAACTATAGACAGCAGAGTCTGTGGCCAATACCAGATTACATATGGACCTGAGTGAAGGAACCTGACAGCCACATGCGACACTCTCGCAGCTCATGGTTTAAGGATGGACCAAAGCCTATAGACAATGGGGATGCAGACAACTCATCTCCATGCTTCACCGCAGGCGGGATGAGGTTTCATAAGAGTTTTTAAATCTTTAATAAAGGTTTGACTGAAAATGATGGACATGTCCCAACTCATGTGACATGAGGGGACATGTCAGGGAAATTTTGTATTTGTCTCTGTAACATTTTTAAATTTGGAACCGATCTCCCTGAGGCAGTACGCCGCCAATCGGGGTGCGCCGATTGGAGGTGCGCCTGCCTGCACCCGCTCCTGCACTTCCCTCCCAACGAGGGGAAAGTTCTTCCCAGGATTTTTATCACCTTATTTGGAATAGGACTTTGGATATTTTAAAAATTCATTCATGGGATGTGGGCGTCACCGGCTAGGCCAGCACTTATTGCCCATCCCTAATTGCCCTTAAGAAGGTGGTTGTGAGCTGCCTTCTTGAACTGCTGCAGTCCACGTGGTGTAGATACACCCATGGTGCTGTTAGGAAGGGAGTTCCAGAATTTTTACCCAGCGACAGCGAAGGAACGGTGATATATTTCCAAGTCAGGATGGTGAGCGGCTTGGAGGGGAACTTCTAGGTTGTGGCATTCCCATGTATCTGCTGCCCTTGTCCTTCTAGATGGCAGTGGTCATGGCTTGGGAGATGCTGTCTAAGGAGTCTTGGTAAGTTCCTACAGTGTATCTTGTAGATGGTACACACTGTGCATCAGTGATGGAGGGAGTGAATGTTTATGGGTGGGGTACTAATCAAGTGGGCTGCTTTGTCCTGGATGGTGTCAAGCTTCTTGAGTATTGTTGAAGCTGCACTTATCCAGGCAAGTGGAGAGTATTCCATCACACTCCTGACTTGTGCCTTGTAGTTGGTGGACAGGCTTTGGGGCATCAGGAGGTGAGTTACTCGCTGCAGGTTTCCTGGCCTCTAACCTGCTCTTGTAGCCACAGTAATTATATGGCTAGTCCAGTTCAGTTTCTTAGTCATTGGTAACCCCCAGGATGCTGATAGTGGGGGTTCAGCAATGGTAATGCCATTGATTGTCAAGGGATGATGGTTAGATTCTCTCTTGCTGGAGATGGTCATTGCTTGGCATTTGTGTGGCGTGAATGTTACTTGCCACTTGTCAGCAGGAGCCTGGACCTTGACCAGATCTAGCTGCATTTGGACATGGACTGCTTCAGTATCTGAGGAGTTGCAAATGGTGCTGAACATTGTGTAATCATCAGTGAACATCCCTACTTCTGACCTTATGGTGGAAGGAAAGTCATTGATGAAGCAGCTGAAGATGGTTAGGCTGAGAAAACTACCCTGAGGAACTCCTGCAGTGATGTCCTGGAACTGAGATGATCGACTTCCAACAACCACAACCATCTTCCTCGAAACAGGTCACATGGGTAAGACAGCCATGTTTGTTGTTTGCTTTTAAATAGTGGCAGAAGCTGTTCTGAGATGTTGAGACTAGCAGAAAGCCATTGAACCAGCTGCAGTCAACTAAGCAGCCAAGGTGATACACAGCAATATCTTGAAAATTGGAGAAGGACTCTTTCCAATCTATGTCAATTTCAAGTTTGCCTGTGAACCAACCTCCTGGGAATTTAACTACAAGTAGCCTCACAGCATACTGAGAATCCTGTGCTTTTCATGACCTTCACTCCAACCAAAGCATCAACTTATCTAAGAAACTGGAGACCTGCTATGAAAGAGACTGAAATAATCTCAAGTTGTAGTTGTATTGTTTTTTTCTTCATCTGAATCTAATCTTTGAGTGAGTAATAGAGTATCTGAGATGTAAAATTTTTAAACCTCCGGGGCAAGTGTGGGATAATAAATAACCTTTAGTTTAAAACTCACAAAGAAGCTGTTGGTGGAATTATTTAAATTGGGACAACTACCCTGAGGTAAGAAAACTCACACACCTCACATACAAGCACATTGATTGTGGACAATATAGAAGCACAAAAAATCTGTCTGTGGCGAACTGGATGCTGCAATCCAAGATCAATCCATTACAAATGAGTTAAATCTAACATTAAAGGAATTGGAAGTTGAAGGGAAATGTAGAATAAAGCCAAAATTGTTGAAACAAAACACAAGGGATTACAGCAGTCAGCTTTGTGAGTACTAACAATAGAAAATGTGATAGCTACTTTTGATGTGAAAGCATTTATGCAAGAGGAGGTCTTAACTTGGCAGAAAATCATGTCACTAAGCATAGAAGAGCTAAAAACCATAGCTAAGCAGGCAGAACTTAATATATGCAATAAAGCATGGATACCCGAGGTACTAAAGATGCTGGCTGAGTATTTGGGCCTCACTCCAGCTTCAGAACCGGTAGAACAAACAGAACCCGAAAGGCACCAGGTTACCTCAGTCAAAATTCGTCGAGAAGAACGGAGGTTAGTGTTAGAGTTTCAGACAAGGGAGAAAAAGTGAGAAAGGGAAGCCTAGAATGAAAGAGAAGAGAGAGAAAGGGAAGCCCAAGAGAAAGAGAGAGAATTCCACAAAAAAAAGAAAGAAAGGGAATTCCATGAGAGACAGGGGGAACATGCTTTCCAGCTAGAAAAGCTTGAGAGAGAGTTACAGGCACAGAAAGATGGGGAACTGAGACAGATTGCAGCAGCCAGGGAGATCCTGATTTTGCCTAATGGTAATTCAAATACCCTAAGTGCAGAGACAAATTTTGATATCCTAAAACGTTCCATATTTGTACCCAAGTTTGATGGGGGGGATATGGAAACTTTCTTTACAGCCTTTGAAAAACTGGCAGCTCAATTACAATAGCCAACAGAGTTTTGGACACTCCTGATGTAAGTTCAGCTGGTAGGAAAAGCCCTTGAGGTTTTCTCTATGCTGCCTGCCAGTTAAGAACAGGCAAAGGTCACAATTCTCAGTGACTATGAACTTGCACTGTAGATACGCTGCCAACAATTGTGTAAAAACACCCACACACACCTTCCTAGAATTCGAGAGAATTAAACAGTTAGCTTTAGACCAGTGTCTGCAAGCCCTAAAAATTGAACACACTTGCAATGGGTTAAGAGAACTAGTGCTGCTAAAGGAGTTTAAAAATTGTCTCCCATACACCCTCAAAACCCACATAGAGGCACAAAGGGTCTCCAATGTCAGAGGCACAGCTATCATGGCTGATATCTACAATTTAACCCCTAAACCTCTCAATCAAACAAATTTGGATCTAGTAACTCTTACTAGCAAGAGAGAGATAGAAAGGAGGCACATGTAACAGAAATAGATTCGATAAGATAGGGGAGTAGAGAAGACATTGCAGATTAATCCCCAACTTTAAAAAGAAAGAGCCTGGAAAGTAAACCAGCAGGACCATACCCTGCTTGCTTCCAGTGTGGCAAACTGGGCCAAATAAAGAAAACTGTTGGTTCACCAAGAAATCAACAGGGTGAACAATGGACAGAACCACATCCATAGCCTTGAATGAACCAAGCCCACACTCAAATAGGATGAGATATCTACCGAGGCTTCTTGCAAAAAGAGGAAGTGAATCCTTTTGTATCACAAAGCCCAAGAAAAAGAATGACCATTTTCAGTGATACAGGGTGTTTTCAAGTACTGCTTGTAGCGAAGATTTCTGATCTGCCATCCAAAAGCAGGACAATCACCATAGTCTTAGTAAAAGGGCTTATTGGCAAATGTTTAAAGGTTCCTTTAGCAAAAATTCACCTACAGAGTAAGCGAGTCTCTGGTGTAGTGATGGTTGGAGTTGTGCTGAATGTACCTCTAGGGGGAAATGACTTGATGGGGTGCCAGATTCTGTGCCCAGAGAGTCAAATACACTTCACAGAGACTGGAGAAATAAAAGGGAACCAGAAAAACGCTGTTCTGATGAAAAAAAACTGAAGAAGATCCGAACATCCGACAGCGGGTGAAAAAGCGAATCAGGATTAGAGAAGTAGAGGGAAAGCTGGAGGACTTTCTGAGGACCAGCAGAGGGCCTACCAAGGTAAAAAGGGTCAGGGTAAAACCCCTAAAGAGGCCAAAAACAAGACAGTAGAGTTGAAAGAGGCCAAGGAAGGGCCTATGGAATTGTAAAAGAATAAAGGGGCTGAACCAGCGGTCTGCTTAGCAGACACCTTCTTTCCAGATTTAAATAGGGACAAAGAAATTTTCCAAACCAGCAGACGGACAGTGAGGGAGGCGCCTCAATCAGTCGAAGGACTGCAGTGCAGCATAAGCTGGCCAACAACCTGTGGACAGTAGTGCTCCAAAGAACCTAGGGCAGATTGGGGACAAACCCATCCCCAAAGTAGTGGAAGAGGGTGAAATCAATACCCCCTTGTGGCAAACCACACTTTTGTAAGCTACAAGTGATGCACAAGTGCAGCTAACTCAGGATTAACCACAGAACCACCATAGGATAAGATTAAAACCTTAAGTCCACCTGAAAACAACAGTTCAATTTCTAAGGTCACTGACCATAGGATACAGAGGGAGAACCCAGACACCTCACTGGGATCTAAAAACAATACACCCACACCCTCACCCTAGAAACATAAATCATCAGGGGACCAGAACCTAACTTATTAGGCTCATGGATTGTGGAAGCAGCCATGAAAAGGTTAAGAACTCTACAGATAACCCAAAAAAAATGTAATTTACATATGATAAGCTGCTGAAGAGAATACAGCCTGGTGAAACATAACCTCTCCCTAGGAACTTCCACCAACTGATAACTGCGTTGTGAATTACATGTCTATTTGCATCACTATCTCCAAGGCTGTGTGTAGTAATATTGATAAATATTCACCAGATAACATATAAGAAAAGGAAATGCGGCAGAGAAGCTGTAGCAGTACCAAATTATGACGTGTGGCAGTCCGAGTGTGTGTGAAGAAGTGAATGGCTGTAAAGCACTTCAGGATCAGAATAAAACAACACAGGAAGAAGTGATTCAGCCCATACAACACCGGGAGAGGCCATTCAGCCCATCAAGTCTACAGTTCTTTTGAAGAGCAATCCAGTTTCTTCCAGTGCCTTGCTCTTTTCCATCTCTGGAAAATTTTCACCTTCAAAGTATATATCCAATTCCCTTTTGAAAGCTACTAATGGATCTACATTCAATACCCCATTAGACAGCACATTCCAAATCTTAACCACTTGTTGTGCAAAAAAGGTTTTTCCTCATGTCGCCTCTGATTCTTTTACCAATCAACTTAAATCTGTGCCCTCTCATTATTGATGCATTACCCATTGGAAACTATTACTCTTTATTTACTCTATCTAAACGTCATAGCACATTCTGAAGTTCATGCAAGGTGCTATATAAATGCAATTTCTTTTTTGTCTCACTTTAAAGGGAAGAACAATCTCTCTACTAGAAGTTGTTTGCAGGTTGGCATAGTTACAGCACAATATAAATTTATAGTGCAGAAGAAGGCCATACAGTCCATTGTGACTACTAGTTTCAAGTCTTTGGTCATAAATATTGATTATCCTTGGTACCACCTGGTGTATCAATGCTGTGTGCTGTCTATGGCTTTAATGTTCTTATTATGATGGAGCACATCAAAACTACAAACAGTATTCTTTCTGCAGTTGAAATGCTACCATGTACAAATGTACCATTACCTCTTTGCTCTTTTATCTCATGAACATATTTATTGGCTTTTTGTGTTTTTATTTCCCTGTACAATAATTTTTTCTACATTACAGCAGTAACTACCCTTCAAAAGTACTTCAAAGGCTGCAAAGTGCTTTGCAACATCCTGAGGTCCTGAAAGACACTGTATAAATGTAAGTACTCCCTACATACCTTGGATAACTTACCATTTAAAAGAAAATCTCTATTAAACCTCCTCTTAGCATGTAAAAGCACTGTTATTTCTTTTCAAGCAATAGTTGCCAGGGTTTTACATTCCCTGAGGCATCGAGCTAGGAGGCGGGTGAACTGGTAAAATGCCTGTGGGGGCCAGATTGGGATGGCTCCTTGGCACATTCACACCACTGAGAATGTTTCTCAGTGGCAGGCTGCGTGCTTCCCAGTGCTCCCTAAGGTCAGGGGACACCCGTAAGAGGGGACTGTGGTCAGGAAAGGCTCCTCCCATGGCCCCAAAAACACATCCAGAGGGCCTCCCCTCTGAACAACCACCCTCAGCCACCTAGTTTTTTTTACACAAATTATCTTCTCGAGGGAGCTTCCATGTTGAGGCACCCCAATGTTCTGCTGCTTGCCTCAGCATTGCCCACCTGTCCCAGTGGCACTGCTGAGGCTCCAGAGATTCCGATGGTGTCCATTTGGGACAATTGCTGATGTGGTCTTGCTGCCCACCCATGCTGGCTCAGGACCTGCATTATGTTCTGATGTCAAGACGTCTTCATTTCTGATAAATTCTACCTATGTCTTTAAGCCCTAGATGTCTCTATACATTTAAACCTTTCATTCCCTTTAATTGACTATGCGCTTACATTCCTTGTTTTCCCCCTAAAATGGATCTCTTACACTTATATTAAATTGCGTTTGCCACATCTGCCTATTCTGCTCAGCTGTCCCTACAAAGCTATTTACAGTCTGCATCACTATTCACCAAACACCTACTTTTACATTGTCAGCAAATATAAATATCACACTCCCAATGTCCAAGTCTCAAATCATCTACACATCGAAAGCAAAAGTGGACTCAACACTAAGCTCTGGGATGCACCACCTCCAGCCTTTATTTCCAATCTGAACAGCACCAGTAACTCCAACCCTTTGCATCTTATCCATAACAAAGTTTCCACTGAGAAAAAGAAAGACTTGCATTTATACAGCATCTTTCATAATCTCAGAATGCACTTTACAACCAAAGAAGTCCATTTGAATTGTAATCACTGTCGTAATGAAGGACATGCTATTACATTTCCTCTTATATCATACAGCTAATTGTGTTAAATAAACTTCCTGTGGAACACCTTGTTGATTGTCCTCTGAAAGACTCTACGTCACTCTTTGTGATGTAACATCTGTAACAGCCTCCTTGATGGATCTCAGGTACCAAAGACAGGTCAACTCTGTCCTGCCTAGAAAGTACATTTGAGTCCTGAGGTACTGAAGGGTGCAGACCAAACCCCTTGAATACTATTGCACCTGGATTTGGTGTACCCTGTTGAACTAATTGCTTATTGAAATCATGCAGTGCCATGACAGATTTCTTGTTCTAATTCTTTTTGATATGTTAAATAGTGGAGTATACAGACATTAATTGTAACAATACCAAGTCAAGGGCAGAGTTTTCCTCCCTGGAGACTAAATGCAGTGGTGGGCAGGATAGGTGGTGCAGTTCCTGCTGGTATGTCGGGTTTCCACTCCAGATTGTTCGCTTTTCAGCTCATTATATATGCATGAATGTGTGGCACGTTGTATCACGTGGTGGGATGGGCTGAGATTCATCCACCCCGCCGTTACCTCACCGGCTCATACACCTGGGCACCTTATTTAAAATGTACCCGCACATACTACGACTCTCTGCAGCCCAGGACTTCTCGTGGCAAGCATCAAAATGGCCCCGAGAAGGAAGAAGCCCGCAGCTCCGAAGTTCAGCGACAGTGCACTGGAAGCACTCCGCCAGGCAGCTGAGGACTGACAGTGGATACCTTTCCCCCGTGAGAGGAGCCAGAGGTCCATCAACCTCACCACAAAGGCTTGGGAGGAAGCCGCAGGATGGTCAGCGCCAGTGCTCTGCAGAAGAGGACCATTCTCCAGTGCAGGAAGAGAATGAATTATCTCATCCGCTCCACCAGGATAAGTCAACCTTCTCCTCACTCTTGACTTGCACTCTCACAAGGCCATCAGGCATTTTCAGGGTTACAGTCCACAGGGATCTCACACACTACCAGCACAAGGGACATCACCACTGATTCTCTCACACACACTTTTACATCTTCATCTCTTGTCACATCCTGCACAAGTTACATTCTCAGCCCTTATTTAAGGAATGATGTAAATGCACTAGAAGCAGTTCAGAGAAAGTTTACCAGGCTGACACCTGGAATGGGCGGGTTGTCTTATGAGGAAAGGTTGGACAGACTAGGCTTGTATCCTCTGGAGTTTAGAAGAATAAGAGGTGGCTTGATTGAATATAGGATCCTGGGGGACCTTGGCAGGGTAGAGGTGGAGAGGATGTTTTCTCATGTGGTAGAATCTAGAGCTAGGGGTCACTGTTTAAAAATAAAGGGCCTCCATTTAAAACGGAGATGAGGCGAAAGGTCTTCTCTCAGTTCCAGAAAAGGCGGTGGAAGCAGAATCTTTGAATATTTTTAAGGCAGAGGTGGATAGATTCTTGGTAAGCAAGGGAGTGATAGGTTATTAGGGGTATGGGGGATGCAGATTTGAGGTTACTATCAGATCAGCCATGTTCTTATTAAATGGTGCAGCAGGCTTGAGGGGCCGAATGGCCTACTACTCCTGCTCCTTGTCTGTATGTTGCAGAGATACACTCAGCACACACAGAAAGCGGGCATGCACGTGATCTGCTTTAGCATCCGTCCTGCTCAGGCTACTCAGTCCCTATGAGGAGCAGGTGGCGGAGCAGGCTGGTGAGGACAGGGAATGTATCTGTGCCGAAGGAGAGATCAGCATCCTCCAACAAGCCAGTCAGGCCCCATCAACAACTCATCGTCCACGGGCCAAACCTGAGAGTGCTTTTTAATGTTGGTGACCACACAGCCAATCATTAATGATCTCTTCCCTCTATTACAGGCACCAGCACGAAAAGAAGCAGGCCCACCGGCAGCCAGCCCATCACTCCCAGCCCCTACCCCAGACCACGTCAGATGGGGATTCTGAGGACCCGCTAAACATAGAGCCATCAGAGCATTCACCCGCACCCTCCGCCAGCACAGGGACACATGCCTCGGTGGGACCTAGTTTTAGAGCAGGCTCGGGGTAACCATCTGGTGGGCACAGCACAGATTCAGATCCACAGCAGGTGGAGGCAGGGACAGACAAGGGCATCAACAGTCAGAGGACTGCTGGAGGCCAGGCTCCTGCTGAGTCCGAGTCTGATGACAGGCCCCTGGAATTGGACCTTATGGAGAAGTTGGACCTGCAAACACAGACAGGGACACAGCAAGCAGCATTGTCAGAGGCTGTCACCAGATTAGAACGGAGGATGGAAGAGCCCATCCACATTCAGTCTGATGTTGTGGAACTGAGATGCCAGCACATCGAGGTCACCATTGGAAGGGTTATGACCACCATGGAGACCTTGGTCCAGCAGTTTGTGCCGGATATGTGTGAGGACCAGCACAACATCGTTTCAGCCTCGAGAATGTCGAGGAGAGGCTCAGCACGAGGAGGCCGGGGCACCTTGATCTCCCTCCAGCAGCCCTCTTCTCCTCAAGGAGTCAGGGAGGGGCTCTCAGGCACCCACAGGGAGGAGGTGTGTCAGTCGGACACCCTGGAGCCAACCACCCAGGACTCTCCTGGGCTGTCCAGCCGCTCCAAGTCCCCTCTGCCTGTGACCCCCAGTAATTCCAGCTCCTCAGGCTGAGGAGGGTGCACCTGCCCCACAGCAGGAGACCCAAAGCAGTCCGGGGCCCTCCAGGCCTCGGCCCTCCAGAGGACGCCCGCCAAGGTCATCACATACAGCAGGGCGTAGCAGTCAGCAGGCTGCCTCCACCTCTGCTGTGGATGTCGGGGATGCACCCAGGCGTAGCGGTAGGGTAAGAAAAATTAAGAAATTTAGAGATCACAAAGTTGGCACATGTGTTCATAAACTGTATAGACTTTGCACATATGTAAATATATTTTGTTTCTGTGAACTTCTCATATAGTGAATGGCTTTTCTATCTGATGCAATGTTCTAAGGTCATACAAATGTAGCAGATGCCCCCCTCCTCACATATCTCCCATTATGTGCGTCAGGTCTGTGGTGTCTCTGACCATCTCAATACAGTGCGTCGCTCCTCTGTGCACATCAGGGACATGAGCTAGACATCAGCTCTATAATTGTCTGCACTTGTCTACTACATAATGCAAAGCTATGGACCTAGTTAACACTCGGTGACCCTGAAATGCCTGCTAGAGGGCAATGATTATGCCAGAGCAGAGATGTGTGTCAAGGCCCCTGTGCCGGACTATTACATGGAAGGATGCTGCTCTGGGCCTGAAGGCCTGGCTGGCGTGGCTTGCCCACATCCCTGAGGCAGCTCTCCGATGGGCAATCGACATGGTTATCTGATCATGAGAATGCCACCCGTGTGCCTGGTTTCCATGTGGACATCTGAGACTTCTGGAATGAAAATGTGGAATCCCCAAATGGGATCAGAGCTAAGCTCCACTTCATCAGATGTGTGTGCTCTTTATTATCAATGAATTAACTAATTAATGCCTAAATGCAGGGTCGGTGTTCTCAGGCCACAGATGCAAAGGCTAGGCTGCACAGGACGTTGGGATACTCCAGACGCAGGCAGGGTTATGGGTGATTGTCAATGATTAGACGATGCTGCTGCTGAAGCTCTCACAGTGCACACAAAGGTGACCTGACTCGCAGGCTCACATCATCACTGAGAGTTACAGGCCACTGCATCATAAAGAACCATCTCATGCTGTGGACTCAGTATAATGACAGGTCCTGAGCACTAATCTTGCATGAGGAATTTCCTGCGGCGAGATCCCGCAGTCCAGATTCAGATTAGACCTCAGGCGTCAAAGCGAGAACCAGTGAGTGATGATTGACCCTTTGAGGCGCCTAGCAACACTCCAGGCATACTGCCACGAGTGCACTGAGGTTGTCAGTGTTGTTGCTGCCCCCTGAAAGCTGCCATAGGCAATGGAATGTTGGTGAGATGCTTGAAGAGACTGCACAGTGTCTACTCTGTTCACAGTGTCTGCTGGTGGAGTTATGATCCCATAACAGAGTGGCCACACGCTCCAGAGGCTGCCTAGCATTCCAAGGATGAAGCCATTGTCACACAAGATTGTAACAACTTAATTGGAGATTGATCTCCTTCATTGAGATGCTGAGGATAGCAACAAAGGTGCTAAGGTCGAGGTAGCACAGGGGGCACAAATTAAACGTGCTTGTATGAGTTAGTTATCATCATCGTCCTGGAATCTTGTGGCTACAGGTATCTCACAGGCACATCTGCCATTTCTGGCCTGTGCTATGGCCTCCTCCTCTGGAGCCCCAGCTTCCTTATCCTCATGGAGCTCAGCTGTTTCAATGTCCTCCTCATCGGAGGAGAAATGAGGTTCCTCCAAATCTACATCTGTCAAGCCATCTCTCTTTTGCATTGCCAGGTTGTACACAGCGCAACAAACCACGATGATGTGGGAGACCTTCTGGGGGGATAATTGAGAGAAGCACCTGACTGGTCCAGACATCTGAAATGCATCTTCAACATGCCAATGACCTGCTCAATCAAGGAGCATGTCACAGAATGAGCCACATTGTACCTCTCCTCTGAAGCACTTTGTGACTGCCTAACGGGTGTCATTAGCCATGTCTTTGGTGGATAGCCTTTGTCTCTGAGGAGCCAACCCTGGAAGCATTGAGGGCCCTTGAAGATCTGTGGCACCTGCGAGTGACTCAAAATGTAAGAGTCCTGCAAGTTCCCAGGGTATCTTGCACAGACCTGCATCATCTGCTTCTGGTGGTTACAGATCAGCTGCACATTAAGAGAGTGGAAGCCTTTTCTGTTGATGAATCATAATGGCAGATGCCAGGCAGCTCTTAAAGCCACATGTGTGCAGTCAATGGCACCCTGCACCTGTGGGAAGCTGGAGATCGTTTCAAACTCCAATGCTCTGACAGCCTGGCTGGCTTCATCCGGGGTGAACAGGATGTAATTGTGTGCCTTGCTAAATAGGACATCGGTAATGTTATGACGACAGCCGATGTTAATTGCTGGGCAAACCAAATCCCAGAGGGAAAATTGGCTTATGAGCTAATCCCTTTTTTTTGTATTCTGAAAATGAGAAGAAAATGTACTGATCTCAGCAGTAAGAAGTCCAGTAATACTTTTGGGATTTAAAAAAAAGTAAAAGTTTCATTACTAAGAATAAAAGAAAACTTAAACATACAAGATTACCATTGCACAGTTAAAATCAGTCTTACAAAACATTCCCAAAAAGATTCCCTACTTGGTCAGACCCACAAGTAAACACTTCCCAGGCAACATTCCCTTATAGATGTTTAATTATAAAAATCCAGTAATATTACCCAAGGCAAACTGCTGTAGCTTTAATAAAGGCATACCACATGACCTCTTAAACTCTCTCCCACTTTACTGTGGAAATCCAAAACTTCATAACAAGGCTGCCTGTTGGAGCCCAAGACTTTTCTGGCTTGACTGGATAGCTGATTCAAACTTAATCTTCTCCCAGCCTAGAGCTGTTTTCAAGAGATCTTTCTCACACAGCCAATAGCCCATAGCTACAGCTACTAGCTCACCAGCCAACAGCTCCCAGCTACCCTAAGCTCTCCACTCTAAAATACTTCCCCCCCGCCCCACTTAATCTCAGATTCCATGTTTTCACACCTCTTTGAAACTCAAATCCTTCCAAGCATAAAATCTTTCATGTCTCTATTTTGTCTCTGTTTTTGGGCCAATAAAATTTAATATACTCTCTTCTATTTACCCATAAAACTCCTGCAAGATGCAAACATGTTTCTTTCTACCTCTGACTTCCCTTTGATATTCAGACAAACTCTCAATTTATCTAAAAATGCAAATGTTAGATCCAACCTATTCACTTGTAACTCAAACCTAACTCCTCTATCCTTTCATGTCTTAAACCTCCCAGGCAATCTGTCTTGATGCAACTTTCCCCCGCTTAATTAAATATTTACACACACACAGCCTTCTTCACAGGATAATACAATATTCCCCCAAAATATTTAAAAAAGGTAACAACCATTCTCACAGTAACCTCTTGGCTGCATTTATGAGCAGATGCTTGGGACATTCCACGGACTTCCCCAGTGGAGCCCTGGAACAAGCCATTGGCCAAAATGTTCAGTGCGGTGGTCACCTTTAGAGCCACTGGCAATGGATGGCCTCCCAGTCCCTGCAGGGTTAGCTCCCTCCGAAGAATGTTTTAGATGTGAGCCACCACATCCCTTGACAAATGAAGGCATCTATGGTACTATCTCTCGCTTGTCTGTGGGCATAAGAAGCATCTTTGGCATACCTTTGGTTGTGCCAAACACCTCTGTGGAATGCATCTGTCAATCTCAGCTTCTGGATCTTGATTGTGCCCCAGTGGCACATGTTCCTCAGTGAGAGGCTTTTCCCTTTGCCCTGCACGACAGCGATGGGCCTGTCTTCCCCTCCTCAGTTGCCTCAGTGTCAGGGAAAAGGCAACATTGCCTGCTGCGTCCATTCTCCACTCCTGCTCGTCTCTGCGGAAACATTGAACATGATTGCACATAACCCTGCAATGGTCACTTTCCAGTCACAAGCTATGGAGTCACTGTGAAGCCCTTAGATTGTCCTCATTCCAGGAATTCCGTCCCCAGATCATCCTTTGCAGCTGTAACACAGCCTTGAGCATCAATGGAAGCGGCCTCTGCCCCCCAACCACCCACCCTGTCCTCCCTCACCCTTGAACTCTCCCACCTCAAAGGCCACAGGCATAAAAGTGCTTCAGAAAGGGGGTTGGATCTGGATGAGTGCAACTGGGTGTTAGCGGTCTCAGTCAGGGCTCTGTCAGACTGACTCTTTCGGATTAGGCTAGAGCCCAACCTTGCACTAATGTAATGACTGTAATCGGGCAGGGGTGTAAATCCTGGACTGTCAGCTCTGAGGTGTGGAGGTCTTTGGGGTATTAGGCATATGCAGTTTGGCCATTGTCCCTTTACAGCTGGATCCTTCTGAGGGTTGTGCTTTCCTATGAGAGGGACAAATGGTCATGGAACAAATCAAAATCTGGCCCGAGGGTGGAATGGAGCCTCACAAGAATGCGCACCATGAGTTAAAATGCTAAATCCTTCAATTGCATTTGAATCTTCCTAACGTGTCTCAGCTGAGCAGTGATCTCCATTTGGTAAAATACAAATTAGTAGGGTACCCCTTCACCCAGCCCAAAAGTGCAGTATTCGACTCCTTCCACAAGCCCTGAGCCCCCTCCCCTGGCAATATTTCCATAGTTTATTTTTGTAATGCATCTTTGGATCTTCTTGCAATATGGTGGTGCTCAGGTTTTACTATGGGACCAGCTTCCAACCCCCGCCCCTGTCACCATTGAAGTCCGTCCCGTTGTGCAGGAAGAGCACAATGTGCAGGTTTCCCTCCCTTCGATCACTCTGTTTCCTCCTCCTCTAATCCTGGATCCCATCGTGATTGTTTTTGATATCCCTGTTCTCCACCCTGAACCATTTGATGTTGATGTCCCACTGACCATGTCAACCTAGCCCCTCACTATCTTGGGACCCTATGCACAGTGATTACCGAGACCCCTCCCACGAGACCATTGAATGCCCCCACTGTGTTACCTGTTTCCCATCTTGCAGATGCCTCCCTGACTGTGAATGTGCCATCTGTGGCTCAGTGCCAATCCAGCAACCCCATTGTGAGGGACTGACCACACCCTGAACACCATGTTGGACACAACTGACACAGGACTGACCGGCCCTTCCCCTTCCTGTACTGGGCCCATGATAGGCTTGCCAAGCACAGCCCTCCAAATTGGTGTGCTGTTGCCTGGAACAGCCTATGCTTTCTGGTCACGACTAACTTTCCCACTCCAACCCCCCCCCAATCCCCAAGTCATTGTCTCTGTGCACCCTTCCCCATCTTAGCGCATCTCAACCTCTCCCAATCATTCTGTTACTATGGTTATATGGACCGCTTAAGCGCTTCCAATCACTTTATTACTATAAACACACTGTCTAGACCATCAAGGCATGGATGAATGACCTTCACACATTCCTTCAGCTCCTTATCCTTGCCCTGGGCCTGCTTCACAATACATCCCTGCTCAGCAGAAAGCAGTTTTAACTCATCTAATGCTGATCCCATAAACAATCCAAGACATTGAGGTATGCACCTGGTGTGAACCCAGATTCCCACAGTGGGAAACATTAAAATAATTTTTCCTCTGCATCTAAATTGCTGGAGGTTCAGTTGCAGACACCAAGCAATAATAATACAGTAAATTACCTCTTCAAAATGGATATGCCAAATTGAGATTCCACAGTAATAGGAGGTAAAATGCATCTAATCGGCAATGCTTTTTCAAAAAATCCCCACAAACTTAGAATCAGTTTATCCAAAACTATCATAGTTTTAATAATTCAACTTGTGCTGGGACAAGATGTGAATTAGTCCATGAACAACTGACGATGCAACATCCATAGTAACAGATTGGTGGTTTCCATGAGCTGGGGGAAACTGTGACCGATGTTGAATTTATGCCTTTCTCTAGGAAAATTAATAGCTACTTAATGAAGTAATCACATTGCAGGCTTGGCTTGTAAAATAATGGTTGTGACAAGAAAAAAAAAAATCAATGCAGCAGAAACCACACATGAAAACAGGATTAATGCACATCAGGGCACACTGAGTATGAATGTGAAGTGTTTTAAACAAGCCTGAAAGGCATTACAATTATTATTTATTAACCCCCTTTTGACATCCCTTTTGATATTGGGTGAAATTTTCTGAGGCCGCTGGCAGCGGGCGTGATAGGTGATGTGTGCGGAAAATATGGCGGGACCTGCTTCACGACGGTGTGAAGGCAGGTCGCAATCGTCCGCTCAGCCCGCATTTCCCGCTGTAGGTCGGCGGGGAACTAAGTGTATTACATTAGCATATAATTAAAAGGCCATCCTGCCAGGCTCTTGGCACCCCACCGTATCGTCCATCCAGGTTGGCAACGTGTTTCACAACAGCAGGCAGGTGACACGCACTTGGTGGCCTTCACTTTGGGGGAGCTGAGGTGAGTGAGCAGCAGCGTTCTCCGCAGCTCACCTGTTGCTTACAGGCCTCTGGGATGCTGGGGGGGGTGCAGGTGAAACTGATGCCTGGCCCCGGAGGCAACTGCTGAGAGGTGGATGGTGTCTGGGGGCATGTGTTGGCCAGCCTCGGAGGTGACTGATGGGGCGGGGTGGGTGGGGAGGGTGGTCAAGTGCTGCCCTGGTGCTGCATCCCGCACACAGGCAATCGAGATGGGGGGGCAGGGTAAGCAAGGGGTATGGCCACGCCTTGGGGACCCCTGTATAAACTGACCATGCCTCTGCAACTGAGACAGACCAGGCGCAGCCACAGTGATATGATTGGGGTCAGGCTCCTAGCCTGCCCGCCCATGCAAGCAATGTGGAGGCACCAAAGGGCCACCAAGCGCTCCATACCTTACCCATCACTGCAACCCCCCCAACCCCCCCAGCACAGACTTCGAGTCCGCCACCACTTTATTAGACCGCGGAGCAGTTGGACTGCACATGTTGTACAACAATGGCCATGTAGAACTCACTGTTGGAGGCGCTCACAGCCCTTTGCAATCTCAGCATCCCGATTTGGACCAGTGTCCCCCATGTCGCAGGTTGACAGGGCAGCCATGCAGTGCACTCATCTCTGGCCATCCGAGGGATGACAGCTCTAAGGGGCGGTTACACAGGGCCAGGAAAGGTGCTAAGTACAGCCATAATAACCATGTCTCTCTCTCTCTTTCATGCTGCAGGAGGACCACGTCAGGATCATGGATCCTGGTGACCTAGCTGTATGCTTGATGGCCTACAGAGACTGTAGAAGACAGAGGAGAGAGCGACTGAGGTACCTAGCCACGCAGAGGCAGGAGCAGCAACCTCATGAAGAAGGGGCAGCAGGGGCTCCCGCACACACTGCCCAGGAGCGACAGCGAGCTGTGGCTGGTCAGCGCCTAGCAACACCCAGGGCCTTTAGACGCCGCCTGTCATTCCTGCAGATGATTGAGAACCAGTGTCACTGACGACTGCGCATGTCTAGGGACCTGGTGGCTCACATCTGCCACTTACTGCAGGACTTGGCGCCAAGGGGACATGGAGGGCATCCACTGCCAGTGGCTGTGGAAGTGACCATGGTGCTCAATTTCTATGCCAGTGGCTCCTTTCAGGGCTCCACAGGTGACCTCTGTGGGATTTCACAGTCCGCCACCCACAAATGCATCTATGAAGTCACGGATGCCATCTTCCCCCGGCACATGACTTTGTGCATTTTGCCCGGGACCCGGACAGCCAGGATGTAAGGGCCATTGGATTTGCCCTGATCTCAGGATTCCCACAGGTACAGGGTACAATTGACTGCACTCATGTGGCGCTCAGGTCTCCATCGCTACACTCAGTGGACTTCATCAACCGCAAGGGCTTCCACTCACTGAATGTGCAGCTAGTATGCGACCACCAGAAACACATCCTGCAGGTGTGCGCACGGTTTCCAGGGACTGTGCACGACGCCTACATCCTGAGTCGCTCGCAGATCCCTGCAGTCTTCCAGGGTCCACAGAGGCTGCAGGGTTGGTTCCTTGGAGACAAGGGCTACCCTGCAGAGGTCGTGGCTAATGACACCAGTGCGGTGGCCTCAGACTGCAGCAGAGCAACGCTATAATGAGGCTCATGCAGCAGCTCACAACTTAATGGAGCAGACCATCGGGATGCTGAAGATTAGGTTCCGGTGCCTGGACCAGTCTGGTGGAGCCCCATAATTAAGTCCGCAGAGGGTGTCACACATCGTTGTTGCCTGCTGCGCCCTTTACAACCTGGCACTGCAATGGCAAGAGGAGCTGGCTGAGGAGGAGAGGGAGGAGCTGTACGTCTCCTCCGATGAGGAGGACGCCAATGGGGATGAAGGTGAGGGGGTCCTTGGTGGTGTCGACGATGGGGATGAGGATCTTTCACTGGCTAGATGAAGCAGGCACATTTGGGGGGCCCTTATAGCTGCCAGATTTGTGGAGGATGATGATGATATGCAGTGAGATGTCCCTGTAGATCCTCACACTGTAGTTGTGAACTTTTGACTCCAGTCTGGCTTATCTCAGCACCAATACCCTCTGAGAGAATTCTTCTGTCATGGAGATGCAGTGGAGGCCCTAGTAGTCGCTCGATCGCAGGAGGATGATGACAACTTGCAGTGAGGGCACTCCATAGGTCTTCACATAGCCTCTGAGAATGTCTGACTATTAAGACCGATGCAGTTGGTAAAGCTGAGTTAGTTAAAAATCCCAGAGGGAAACTTTAAACAACTGTCATAACCTTTATTTTAAGTGTTATGTTTGAGATGCGACTCTAAATTCAGGAATCAGACCACCAGTTCTCGAGGTTTAACAGTAAACTAAATAAAACATTTTATTAATTTTACACAAGTTAAAAAATATATATACATGGCTTCAAATAACTACTATCATAACTTTTAACAAATTCCCAAACTAACCTCTATTAAGGTGACAGCAACCCATAGACTTAACCAAACACCAGGCAAAGCATTTTCACCTTAAAATGAGGTTCTTTTCACTTTGGTTCCTGTGGAGCCTTGCAGCTGCTTTTGATCTTACATTGCCTCTGCTCTACACACACAACACTGCTGAAGTTCTACCTAGCACAGCCCTTTGAATGTAAATTCTCTTTGAACTCCACCTTTTAACAATAAAATCCCTTTTGTAGTACCAATGTTATTAATAATATTGCTTGGTATCTGCTAGCTAGGTGGCAGTTTTCACCCCACTTCTTGAATGCCCTATTCAAAAAATGCAAATACACTCTATCTCTCTTATATATCAAAACTAGTGCATATCAAAGCACCCAGACTAGCTGGCTTGAATCCAATTAAGCCATACCCACAGACAAAACCTCTATTTTAAAAGAAAAATATTTTCTAATAATATTATAATAGCTTCATGACACTGACTCCTGTCTGGCCAAGGGTAGCTCGCTTACGCTCCATGATCAGGGCCATCCCAGAGACGCAGCCATGAAACTTTAGAAGCATCTGTTGCTGTGTTGAAAAGAGTGACTTACCCTGGTGGAACGGAGGAGACCATTCATCCTTTTGCAGCACTGGCTGGCTGTCCTCCTCTGCAGGACGTTTGCGCTGACCACTGCTGCCACTGCCTCCTAAGCCGGGTTGGTGGCATTGCTACCCATCCCGCGGCCATTGCGGGGGTAGAGCACATCCCGTCAGGCCTCCAGCAGTCGCTCGAGGGACCCGTCATTGAAGTGGGGGACTGCAGTCTCTTTGCCTTTGCTGGCCATGTCTCCCGGACAGCGGTGGTGAGTTTGCTGGTGGCTGCCTTTTAAAGATGACGGTCGGCGTGATGCAACAGTGGGGTGATGGCGAGCGGGCGAATGAGAGCCCGCCTGCCATGGAAACGGCGTGTTTCCTGGGAATGCATAAATAACAAGGTTCAGGGAGATACAGCGTGAAAACCCGCCATTTTCGTCGTCGGGTAGGACTCCATTTTACCCGCTCGCTACTGCACTTAGTGCGATTGTGGGAAAGTTCCGCCCAATTATATACACGTAAAAATGGAACATTGGAACTCCTGATGCTGCCTGTTAACAGGCCCCTATTTTTCCAGCAGTTATTTTGAAATTCACTCGAAAGAGTTCGGAATGAAGAATAAAGAATTAATTTTAAGATTTATCTTACCTAGGACCTTGGAGATACATAATTAATGTAAATATTTATATTATATTGCAGTCTTACAGAATACTGAGAAGAATAGTTAAGCTAATGCAATCTTCTAATCTTTTTTTTTAGATTGGACTCTACCTCAGATTGGAAACGCTGCAGTCCAATTCTTTTCCATGTGGAGACCTTGATCAATGACAGTCAATGAAGCCATGTGCTGATTGAAAGAAATTCAGATAAGATGCTATAGCCAATTAATGGCTGTTGTCAACTTGGAAGCTAAGTACAATTTCATCAATTTCTTTTTAACACTAAAAAATTATCACATTTCTCTTTGTTGCTTATTTAAGTGATGAAATATTTTATACAATGCGAACTGAACATCTCATTTCACTGAAGTCAACAATGTAAAGTTATCCTCTGAGCCATTAGCAGCCATGATAAGAATACTTTATAAAATGGAAGCTGTGGTGAATTGAACACCATTCCCAGCTTGAAGAAAGCATCCTTTCAGAAAACATGCCAGTGGCATTTGGAATATGAATGCTGTAGCCTGTATTGATGTGTAAAACATATATTTTGAGTTTCTCTCCTACACTTGCGTTCCTCATAAAAATGATTTCTATGGCAAGGAATTAATGTAGTGGCAATGATGAGCAATTTGTTTTCAATTTTTCTTTCTGCTAAAAGTATCAACTTTTACTGGGGTATTATTCTGCAGGCATCAGTTGCTTGTCTATGTGTCCATTCCTTCATGTGCAACCAGAGCTAGTGATGGTAATAGTTGGCTTGTTTTCATGTAGAGCATGGCACCTGAGCTAAGTTCCTATCTTTGCCCACACACTTTCTAGCAGGGGTTATTGGTTATCCATCTGAACCAAAAACTGTGGCTGGTTTTTACCTTCTTTGGCACTCAAGCCAGTTGTAGGGGATGAAATTGATATGCCAGCAGTGCGAAACAGACTTGTAGTGAATTGATTTTTCACTGTGTCTAACCTTCTTTGCACTGAAGTCTGCAGAATGATAGTTCAAATTCCTTTTGGAGACTCATTTCCTCGTCTCACTGGCACTTTTACGTGGTTTGAAATGAAAAATCTTGGCAATATTTTCTAAGCTAATGGAAAATAAAAATTGGCGCAGTGTACAACAGGCTGCTAAATTGCTGCAAGGTTGTTTGGCATTGCTGGCATAATCCAATTTCACTCCCATAGAGTCCCTATTGCCTTATCAACTGAGACGAACTAATCACACAGAGGCTGAATTTGGAACCTGTGTGGTGTGTGTGGTTCAGTATTGCCACTGATCTATCAGCAGAATAGTGTTTACCTGAGAGAAATGTATTTTCTTTGGGTGGAGAGGTGAGAATCATTCATTATTAAAACAATCCCATTTAAAGTGTGTGCCCGCAAAGCAATCCATTTGTCCCTTCCAAAAGGATCCACTTAAATACAATTGCACTTATATTAGCATTAAGGGATCATACTGCCCAATTTGTACTATATGTTTCCCCAGCTTGGTAATAACGTTTAATGCTTGCAATTATAAACTGTCTCAAAGCACTGCACACAATTGATTATTTTCTGAAGTGCAGTAACTGTAGCTCTGCAAACAAGCATCCGTATTGTTGCTGTGATGTGTACATTAATTTTATTGCATTTCAATGACCACTTCCCCACAAGAAAGGTGTAAATTCATCATCAATTCTTAATAATTGTAAGAATATGCTTAAAATTATTGCAGGGTGGAAATAACTTATTGAAACATGTTGGGGTGGAAATCACTTATTGAAACATGTTGGGGCTTGCAAAAACTATCTTTTCTACTGTTGTGTTTTCTCAAACAACCTTTGATATAGACAACTACTCATAACTTGGGCAGTCTCACCACCACCTGTGAAATGGCTGACCAGAACAAGACAAAAGGCAAGTGCACCAGATTTCCTGTGCTTGAACGACTACGTGCACAGGAAAAACCCAACACAGGGGAAAAAAAAGCAATGGGGAAAATCGACTACGCCTGATATTTTGGACTAAATTTAGTTTGATGTGGGTCGATCAAAGACCGATCATGTACCTAAGAAACCATGCAAGGCGTGCAGAAGAATCAACATGGGTACCGTTGTTATGGCCGTCAAAGGATAAAAGGAGGCTAAGAACACTTATTGGTGTTGCACCATTGGAGCGAGACTATCAAGGAGTGAAGTCCTGCTGAAGAAGGATCAGGCCTAGTCGGATTGGATCCAATCAACCTGCAGTCAACCTAGGCTGACTACCTAGGGGGTAACTGTATGCTTTCTAAAATTGCTTTGTAAACTCCTTACGTTTTAAGCTTTTTGCTAATAAAAGTTGGATTTGCAGTAACATCTTGTCAGTTGTGATTCTCAATCTTTCAAACATTATATAATAATGGGAAATCTGGGACATTGGTTGCTTGGGTTCGCAATTCATGATTTGACATGAATAACTCTGTGCCAGGAGTGCGGAAAATAAACGTTTTGTTGTTCCCTGAGAATGTGTCTTGAGGTTGGTCTTGAGAAGATCCTTCATATATTTGACTAGCGTATCATTCTAAATTGGCTACAACACATCAGTAATATTGCTGACCTGAGGTTTTTCCATGCATCTGTGTGGCTTCCCTAATTTGATAATCAGATCCCTATGAAAGTAATAATATTTTGGGAAATATGTTCTCTGGTCAATCTATATAGCAACACAGAGAGATCATGGAGATCTCCTCAGCTTGGTATTTCAAGTGACATTGCTGGCAACATCTAAATGGTGAAATTACAAATTCACTAGGAATATCAAACAGAGATATCCTTCATTGTGAGAAAAATGAACATTTTAGTGTATCATAGTTTATTTCTTTTTCTTAATTACTTAATTGGCTGTAAAGCACTAAGGGATAATCTGATGTCATCAAAGAAGCTATATAAATGCAAATCTTTATTTTGTTTCATGTAGCACATGTAAAAATCTGGAACATGTTGGTGCAGGTTCTCTGTTCAATTTTGGGCTAGTGGCATTTATTTAGACATTAAACAGATAAAGGCAGGATGGACTGTGGTGCTGAACCTGAGGAAAACATTTCAATAAACCAAAAACCTCTCAATATTGAACAGAGGAAACCTTCACAAACATGTTTACTGTGTTGCTACAAATCTTGGCCAGATGCATCATTTCAAATGCACACAACACAGGCTTTTAATAAAATTTCCACTCTAGTGCATCTTGGGCAAAGCATTACAGAGCGGTTGCAAGGTTGACATTTGTCTTCACTGTTGGGTGGTAATCTGGTGAAGGAGTTCACTTGCTCTTTATAGAACTTGTCTGGCGTTCAATTCATTGATTTCAATGGTATAAAAGCTCTATCCTTACAAGTTTAAAAATAATGAACTTAAGTTCCTTAGTCATTCCTAAATGGCTATACTGCTGTGAATGAAAGCTACTTTATAAGTCATTTCCTTTTTTGTACAGCACCATGTATTTCTCTTAAGTGCCTTCTTCAGATAAGTGAGAAACATTGTCAAGAGTCACTTCTACATTTAACAGGAGTGCACTTATCTCTTTTCTGCTACCCTTTCATTACAAGGCTAGTTATCACATACTTTTTAATTTATTGGGCTGCTGGTGAAGAGAAGTTGCATTTGCAAGAAGGACTTAATGGAAAATTGTGTACCTGGAGTTGTTTTCTTAAATGAGAAAATGGTAAATCAGGGGCTGTGGACCTACAATGTTCCTACTGGGAATTGCTGCTCCTGGCCAGGGAGGTTTGAATAGGGAGTCAGGTCTTAATTTTTCAATTTTTACTTGATAACGTTTCACGCTTTACCCGATAGTAAACATATCAAACAGCAAATATAGAAAATTAAACTAAAATTGGTTAGAGCAAATACCTTGGCTGCAATTTAGATTAATGTAGTGATAGCAGAACTCAACTAGAAATAAGTTCTGTATAGATTAGAACACAATGCCACATTGAGGTAATTTCTTTAAAAAGCTTTCACATCACTGGCAAGTGTCACTGGCAAGGACAACATTTATTGCCCATCCCAAATTGACCCTTGAGAAGCTGATGGTGAGCTGCATCGAGTTAACAGCTTGCAATCCAGCACCACAATAAAGAAATCACATACCAGGGCAAAAATATCACTTTTGTAGATCTAAATTCTGATTTACAGTTGGTTGACTAGTGCAGTAGAATAATTTTTGACAGTGCAGAGTAGACTTTTTATCACGATTCAGCCAGACTACAATAGCCTGCCTACCTGGACTATTATCCATGGTTTTCCCCCTTTGGTTTCCATCCCAAGAGCTCTCTTTGTTGTTAAAATACAGGAAAAATATCTTAATGCATGAAATGGGAGGAGGTGCAGGAACTTGTCGATTAATGGAAGTAATGGTAGGTCTTCTTTCAAATCTAGTTTCAGCATGTGGGCAATACTGGCAAGGGATTTACTGTCCATTCAGACTTGCATTGTGAAGGTGGCAATGGATTTTTTCATGGCACTGTTGCAGTCCTTGTGCAGGTAATACTAGGGAATCCAGGATTTTGATCCAACAGTATGTCCAAATCAAGATGACGTGTGACTGGGAGGGGAAATGGAGGTGATAATGTTCCCATGAATTTGTTGCCCTGGATCTTCTTGATGACAGAGGTTGAAGGTAGGAGGAGCTACAAAGTAAGCTGGAGGAGTTGGTATAGTGTATCCTTTAGATAGAGCATACTGCAGCCAGCGCAATGATGGTGGGCAGTTGAGTGATAGGAGTCCCAGTGAGGCAAGCTGCACTGTGCAGAATGGTGTTGAGCTTCTTGAATGTTGCAGCTGCACCTATCCAGATGTGTAGTGAGTGTTCCATCACACTGCTGATTTATCTCTCTAAATGGTGGAGAGGTTTTGCGGAGTCATGAGGGGAGCTACTGATTGCCTAGTACCCAGTAGCTGTCTCGTTCTTGTAAATGGTGGTATGGATTAAATTCAAAGCAATTACCCAAATTACTATATATAAAGAGTGGCAGACTGCTTTCCAATTTTCACATACTTTAGGATGCATCTAAAAGATGTGGCCAAAGATAATATTCACCTTAAAAACTACAAGGCAGTAAGTGAGTATCTTAGGTTTTGAGCTTTTCTTCTTGCAGCCACTATAGTGAGGACTAGAATTGATGTGCTACTATTCCTCTTCCAAGATTTTAAGGTTTCATCTGTTTATGTCACCCCAATATGGTCCCAGGGGAGAATAAAGAAAGTTATTTTAACATAACCTACAGCTGGTATTATCCCTAGAACACTCGGTTAGTGGATATCTACTGGATTTAGTTTTGACAGAGACATAATTCAAAAATTATCTCCATAGAACTATTGTAAACAAGTGTTTTTGAGTTTTTTCTGTGTGAGGATCCCTTCCAAGTATTTATACCTTCCTGGGAAAATATTAAATAATATCTGGAGATATCTAGTTCCAAAAAACGGTAAGCACCCCTCAGAGAAAGAACGCTTACATTGTGTGAAATGTTTCTCTTACTATACTGCAACATAAGTGATGTGCTAGTATATCAACAAACGCTAAAAAAAAGGGTGAAACACAGTATTTTTCCAGGACATTGAATATGTTGCAAGTGCTGTCCAGGTGGATAGAAATCTGATGGTAAAGCAGCAACTTAGCTGTAGCATCTTTATTCTAAACAAAAATTAATTGAGGCCTTCACAGGGAAGAGAAAAATAAACAGCACGTCTTTTTGATGGAGCTAAAGGAAGTCTGTTGAAGGAATGGCTTTTAAAGGATCTTCCAAATGCAGAGAGAGAAGTAGAGAACCGAGAGGAGTTGGCGTGGGAATTGGGCTGAGGCAGCTGAAGACACTGCCATTATTTTAAGGGGGAGGAAATGCCTAGAAAATCAGGGAAGACTATTGGAGAGCATGAAAGGCCATGTAAGGAAAGAGGCCTTTGCAGAGATATGCTGGGTGAGGCTGTAGAGGATCAGGATTTTAAGTTGCTCCATTGGATGACAGAAAGCCAATATAGATCAGTGAGGGATGATGGAAGTGGATGGTGGAGTTTTTCACAAGTTGAGATTTGTGGAGGGGACCAGAGCCATGTTGTGAAAGCGGAGGTAAGCAGTTTTGGTATGGGTAGAGTGTAGGGTTTGCAATTCAATGCTGAGTAAAACAGGGCATTGAGGATTTTCACAGTCCAGTGAGCTTGAAAGAGTAACTAAAACAGAGGCAGTGATAAGGGAGCAGATGTTTTTGGTAACAGCTGAAAATAATGCCTGTGGTTTTCCTAATATTCAATTACAGGATAGTTTGGTTTAAATTAGACTTAATACTGAGACAGGCAGTCTTACAGCACAGGAATGGTCATGGGATTTAGAGAGGTGATGGGAAGAAGGATGTCATCAATGTACATTTAGAAACTAATATGCCTAATTATTACCAAAGGATTGTTAAACCCGGTATTAGTCTGGCGAACCTGCTTAATTTTGGACAGAAAAATGAGTCTGTTGTTTGAACTTTTAAATTCATTGCTGATTTGCCAGCCAGAAATCAAAGGGCTGTTCATTGCTCCCTACAGCCCAACAAACCCTCTGGGACTTGGAGGGGGCAAGAGAGATTCATGGCCAGTGATATCCTTTTTGGCCAGGTAGGATGAGGACCCACATGAAGGCAGCCTCCTGGAGCTAGATCCCAGTGGGGACAGGTGGAGGATGATATCATACTGTAATTAGGTAAAGGAGTGAGCACTGTGGGAGGCATAGAACTTGGAAACAATCACACATTCAAAGGTCTTGGAGAAATGAGGTTAGTGATGGGTGGTATTTGAACAGAAGGATGGGTCAACCATTTGAGGAATGGGCATGAAAACTTGGAAGAGTAACTGAATGGTCAGGAATTGGGCGAGGAAGAGAATGAGGGAATAAAAATCAGATCTCATGCCCTATATCTACACTAATTTCATAATATTCTTCCAATTGGAAATTACACTACTCAATAAAAGATAATATATATACCTTTAGGAGTATGGTAACATAGTAAGAAGTGTTTATTTTAACCAGAACCTAATAATAACAATGCTGATGCAGCTGCTAAATATTACGAGCAAGGAAATGAATTTGAAAAACTGGTTTTGAAATATGATGCTTCGAACTTTGTTAGGCACAAAACAAATTATTCAGCTTACCATTTTTTGCTCAGCCTTCAAGGTGGTTTTCATTATATATTCCTTTCTCTTTATGCTCAGAAATAATACAGTATACATCATATTCAAATAAATTGCTTTTGAGCTGAAATACAGTTTTAAGGCATCTTGTATTGGGCTGTGAAACTTGGCAGAACAGCCCTGCATTTCGTAATGTTAACCTTCACTGACAATAAAATTTGCTTTTCCTTAGGCAGGATGACATTGTTATAATAACCATTGAGAAAGTCATTCTTACTTGCAGCATGTTATTCTGGCTATAAAAATGCTGATGATATGGTCAGACCACTTATTGGCTGACGCAATTCAGCAACAGAAAACAAGCATCAGGAGAAGAGGATGGGACAAGTGGAAAGCAAGTTAAGTAATGGGCACTGTTCAGTCTCTTTTTATTCACAGACAATTCCTTGGGATTCAGGATGATTTGCTTCCACTCTGGTTCAATGGGTTCTGAGATATGATAAGTCCAATGTGTGCCTGCAGACTCTGCCACATGCAGGGCAGATGGTGCTTGAGGAGCCGGAAAAATTAGATTTTGGAGGTTTGTGTGCTCTCTCTGATGCCTTGACTTTGCCTCTGCATGCTCCCAATGATGGTCTCTTGATGTGTTTGGTGCCTTCTTGAATAAACCTTCTCCATTTTGGTTGGTCACAAGCCAAGGACTCCCATGTGTCAGCAGAAGTTTTTGATCTGTTCAGGGGAGTTTTGAGGACATTCCTAACATGTTTCTGCTGACCTCCTGGGAGCACTCCTGCCGCAACTGAGCTCCAAGTAGAGCAGATGCTTTGGGAATCTGGTGTCAGACACATGAACAACATGTCTTGTCCAGCGAAACTGGTTTTGAGTGATTAGCACATGGATACTGGGCAAGTTAGTTTGAAAGAGGACTCTGCTGTTGGACAGCCTTTCTTGCTACCAGAATTGGAAGGTTTTGCAAAGGCACTGCTGATGATACTTCACCAGTGCTTTGAGGTGCCTCGGGTAGGTTGTCTAAGTCTCCAAAGCATACAGGAGCGCAGGGATCACCAAGTAAACCATAACTTTAGTCTTGGGCCTGAGATCCTGAACCTCAAATACTCTTTTCCTTAATCGGCTGAAGGCTGAGATGGCATACTGGAAGCGATGATGAATTTGTTGTTGATATCTGCCTTCATTGAGAGGAGGCTCCCAAAATATGGAAAAGAGTTCACATTTTCCAGGATCTCACCACTGACCTTAATCAATACAGGGATTTGTTTTGCTGTGGGAGCTGGTTGGAAGAGGGCCTTAGTTCGTGGGGTGTTTAGTGAAAGGCCCAATTTCAAATATGCTTCAGAGAAGCAGTTGATAATGACTTGGAACTCAGTTTCTGAGTGAGCGCACACATAAGCGTCATCTGCATACTGAAGCTCAGTGACTGAATTGGAGTGATTTTGGTTTTGGATTGAAGGTGGTGTAGGTTGAATTGTTTCCCGTCTGTTCTCTAGATTATCTCCACACTTGGTAAGCAAGGGGATGATGGGTTATCGGGGGTAGGCGGGATCCAGTTTGGAGATTACTATCACATCAGCCATGATCTTATTAAATGGTGGAGCAGGCTCGAGGGGCTGAATGGCCTCCTCCTGCTCCTTGTTCAAATGTTCGTATATTCAGTATGTTCGTATGTTGTGGTTAATTTTCTGGAGGTGCGGTGAAGTATTTTAGTGAGAAAAGTGGAGAGGAGGGTTGGTGCAATGACATAACCCTGTTTCACCCAGTCTTCACTGAGATAGTGCCTATGCTGGTTCTTTAGGTGAAGATCATGGCTTGCATGTCATTGTGGAGTAACCAGAGGATGGTAACAAATTTCTTAGGACAGCCAAATTAGAGAAGGATACTCCATAAACCTTTGTGGTTGATAGAGGCAAAGGCTATGTGAGGACGAAAAAGGCCATGTACAGTGGTTGGTGCTGTTCCTTGCATTTTTCTTAGATTTACTGTGCAGTGATGAACATGTCTGTGGCGCCTCTTGGTGGTCACAAACCGCACCACAACTCTGGAAGGAGCTCAACGGCCAATAGGAGGAAGCAATTGAGGAGGATCCTTATAATGATCTTCCCAGTGGCGGGCAGCAGGGAGACTCCTCTGGAGTTACTACAATCAGACTTGGCTCCCTTCTTGAATATAGTCACAGTGACAGCATTCCTGAGATAGCCCAGCACACACTCCTCTACCCAGATGAGGGATACGTGACAGTGCAACCGTGCCAGGAGTATATCTACGTTGTGTTTCAGACTTTCAGCAGGGATTCCATCTGCTTCAGAGGCCTTGTTGTTTTTCAGCTGTCAAAATAAGTCACAATCAGTCTACTGGAGACAACAGAGCTGTGCTAGGAAGGCATCTTAAATGTAAAGTTTGAATTATTTTCCAGCGACATTGTTTCCTGGAAAGAAACACTATGGAGATATAATGCAAGGACAGTGTCACCTCAGATTGATGATTTCCTAAATTGAACTGACTAGTCATTTGAGGATATAAGTCAGAACAAGGAAGTCAAAGGAAATGTTACTCATAATAGACCCTGTATACTATTTGGCAGCCATCTTTCTCTGACTCTGTGGCCCTCAGATTTGGCTTTTGTTATAAATGTGGGACTTTACAAAATGGTTGTGTTTTAATATGTCTCCCTTAATTTAGGGTAAAACGGAACAGGTGGAATTGTACCCTCCCCCGTGGCAGGTTTGGTGGCAGTATGGTGTTTAATGGGGCAGGGAGATGGTGGGTGGGGATCCTACCACCTTCCTGCCTCCACCCCGAATAAGTCCATGATGGGAAGGCCCATGGATCCCGTCCCACCACCAATTAAGGTCTTTAAGTGAGCAATTAATGTCAATTAAGGGTGTCATACCGCTGGCGCTTGCATTAACTCAGCAACGGGCGGGGGACTTGCCATGCGGGGAACAGGACAAGCAAACCTATGCGGGTTTGCTAGCAGGCACCTCCAGGTGTCCCTTGTTAAAAGGCACTCAGTGCTTGATCAAGGGACCGTGCATTGGGAAGAGGGTGCTCACTGAGAGCCACGACCTGTCCTTGCTGCCGACTCCCACCCTCCTCTGCAACAACCCTCACCTTACGGCTCCCCTCCTGTCATCACTCAGCTATGGCCTGGAATCCAGCGATGATCCTGGGCCTTTGGTGGGTGTAGTACTAGCAGCAGCCACTGCATTCTAGGGGGTGCTGCCGTTCAATAGAGCTCTCAGCAGGCGGGACTCCTGCCCCCAGGTTCCTTGGCCCCAGGGAAGGCTTGCTGCTGTCCAATTCAGTGCCTGAATGGCACTTAATGCAGCAGGTCTTCCTTAAAAGAGGTTTGGTGTGTTAGTTGCCTTTTAAGTGATTACTTCAGCTTAAAATATTGATTTTAGTTTGTGCGTTACAGTGGAAGTCTTAAAGCGTGAAATCTTGTCCTGCGATTCCAACAGTCACTGGGAAACTCATTTCTTTTTAAAAAAGTTTTCAGATTCTACAGGGATCATAGCACTTAGCATTTTTATCTGTAACTCCCGACATTGCTGATCTGGCTATACGAAGCTACAGCAATGCCAGTTTAATGCTGTCGCCTCTCCTCTCCTCACTATTTCAATAAAGTATTTTCAGTTGTGCTGGATAGCCCCATCTCTAAACAATGTTCCCTTGCTATTTTTGCTATAGAGTGATATGAAAAGGTGTAGGAAGAACATTAACAATAGCGGCAACAGTACTAACTAATGTTGGTGTTTCTGGTGGGTTTCCCTCCCAGTTTACTATGGAGCTTTACTTAGAGCTGGATGTGTTTCGTTATCACCTCTGTGCCTTCTGACATGCATGCTTGGCTAACTCTCCAGGTAACAGCAGGCACTGTGATCAGGATCATCTGAGCTTTGGTGGTCAAGTACTGATTATAATGGAATTGTTGGAAAGAAAGACCTTCAAGATGTTCTCAGCCTCAGAGGAGATGTTGGTGTCGGGGTGAACCTGCTTTATCACCTTGTCTAACATATAGCTCTGGAGGAGCAAAAATTTGCTTTAGCTAAATATTTGGAAAGACACAAGTCGATGGCTGTGATTCTGACAGAAGTGGGTTGTATAGGTAAGGGGAGGGGGTGAGGGCAAGCGGAAGCTGGGGGAAAGGGTGTGGGGAGATTAGGACAGGTGCAGGGGTCCAGGTTTCTCTGCATGCTGTTGAGGTTTGCCTGGTTTCTCTCTGGATGTCTGTCTGATTGACAGGCTTGGGGTTCCAGTAGGAGGAGAACTCGGGAAGGGACTGATCCCCGAGCTGGGGCAGGAGAGGGGAGGGCTATCTGATCCGATCCCAGTGGTGTCAGTTCTGGCAGCAGTTTCAACTCCTATCCCTGATGAGGAGAGGAGGGGGGTCTTACCTTGGGGGTTTCAATGCCAGGGTTTCTGATCCTCAACTCCTTCTTGGGGGAGAGGCCTGATCTTGGGGTTGGGGGGGCGGGCAATGAGGGGGTGGTGGGTGCAAGTGGAAGGTCTGATCCTAGGAAGGCTCTGACCTCCTATCCTGGGAAGCTTTTGTATGGACGGTGGGAGCTCTGATTGGAAGTGGATAGGATTCTGATCATCCAAGCCAACAAGCAGTTCTGTTACCTTCTCTCTGCAGCTATGCTCCTCTCTTGAGCATCTGGGTATCCTAAGTCCTGGGAAACCCAGCCAGCTAGGGTTAAACTTTAATAACAAGTTAAATCTGAGGCTTCCAGGCTCATTAAAATATTTAAATTGCCCACCTGCCACAAACTTCCTTCCCTAGCCACTGACTCCAGCAGCCCACTCCCTGGTCACTGTCAGAGGCTGAACCAGAATCTTCATGAATCTTGGTGTCCTATTGGAACCTGAGACGAGATTTTGACCACCTATCCCCACAACCCTTAAAGCTGCCTATTTCCACCTTTGTAGCAACGCCTGTCTCAATCCCTGTCTCATCTTACCTGCTGCTGAATTCCTCACCTTTGCCTTTGGCTATTATTTCCTGATATACCAGTGCTCTCTGGCTGGCCTCCTAACTTACACAATCCATAAACTTGAATTCATCCAATACTCTGCTGCCTATTTCCAAATTCACACCAAGCCCCATTCGCTGTTATTGCTGACCTACAGTGCCTCCATGTAAAGGAGACTCTCTATCCCTCTTTCTTCCTTTAAGACTCTCTTTAATACCTACGTCTTTGAACAAGCTTTTGGTCACCTGTCCAAGTATCTCCTTATACGGATAGGTGTTAAATTTTATTGATTTCACTCCTGTGAAGCACCTTGGGATAAGTTAATATGTTAAAGGCACTATAGAAATGCAAGTCATTATTGTTGTACATGGAGTAACTGTCCCTCTTTGTTCCCTTGAGCTTCTAGTTGCCTTTCTTGGCTGGTTTGGATAGCGCTTCCTTGGAATGTTTTTGCTGATCCTGACGGGCAGCTGTTCAATGGCTTCTCACATGGTCGAACCCACTCTGTGGACAGAAAGCAAAAGTTGCAATCCCAACTTTTAAGCAATTGCTAAGGGCAAGCTTAATTTCGTTTTCACGTAGCGACTCGTGTTTGAGAAATGCCTTACAATAGAAGCAGGTAATTGCAGTACACCAATATGAATGCTGACAATGTGTTAACAGTAACATATGTTAACTCCACTTAAAGTGTCTTTGCGAGGAGCAGTAAAATAATTGAGAATTAAAGACCCCAAAGCCTTCTTTTAACAAAGGAAAAGGTAGTTCTGTATTTCCCCATGATTAAAACCTCATCAATGAAATTTTGAAAATGTGCACCTTTGAAAAGTATGCTTTGTGAGAATTGTTTTGTTTGTGAACTATTAATTGTATAGAAATATTAACTTCCTGATTTTCCTCATATTGGTCACAAAATGTCCATTGTTTGTGAGTCTGAGCATTCATCATACAATCTGTTTAACTGTTGGTTTTAGAGACAAACCATTGCTTTTATTAAAAAGTTCCCTTATTTGCAGCTCATTATCCTGTCATAGAGATTCTGTTTAGACCTCAGTAATTCATGAAATATAAAAGCTTTCACTCTGATTGCTGCATCAAAGTGATTTAGTTTGCTAATGGACTACAGGCAACATTCCATTGCACTAATTTTGTTTGCAGAAAATAATTAGTTTTATTTACATTATGGTTTTGAATAAATGCTAGAACATAGGCTCATTCTTGAAATACAAGAAGCAAGTTTATATGATTCAATTACAGCGGAAAATGACACATCTACCCTTGTGTTTATGTATGCTCCGTACTTTAGAAAGTGGCCACAAATGATGTGGCCAAAACATCCTAGTTTTGGTTGAGGAGGAGATATGGGAATTATAGATCATTGAGGATGTAGAGATCACCACTGAGGAGAGATCCATCAGATTAGAGGTCCAACTAGCTCAACTGGTTTGACTTACTGGTGGTGGAAAACGATGGAAAAGACTTTGATCTGCAGCTACGATCCCAGCAGAGGAGGGCGAGGAATTCAAGAAATTTAGCTGCTGGGTGCTGAACCAGCTTTAATGGGAATAAATTGCGGAAATGCTAAACACAAGCTGGTGATTAGTCTCAGAAAAAGCCAAGGTAACAACCCCTGGGGTAAAAGTACAGTGTTTAAATACGAAGTATTGAGCTACAAAGCAAATCTACCCACGTGGCTCATCAGAATGACCAATGAGAAGCCTAAGCAGGACCAGAAACAAATTTCTGTTCTTATTTCCTTCTCGACAAAGTGGCGGAAGCATATGTTCCAGCTATGGCTGCTCAATACTCCTAGAGCCAGGGATTCAGCTATAGAGCAGCAGAGTGCAAGAATGGGACATCCATGATGTGGAAGGGATCACTCAGCATCTCAGTGCTCTTGGCCATAGTGGGAAGACACTGCATTAACCATGGAGGATCACCAAAGATGTGCATGCACCTCGAGGAAGGCACAGACAAATTCAACAAGCAAGAAACCCAAAGGTCTACTGACTTATACAAAGGCGGCTGGATCAAAGAAATTCATTGCAGTGTTTTGTGAGGCCCTAAAGGTAAGGAGTGTAAAGATCAACAACAGTGATGAAGGGAAACAAATTGAAATTCTCAAACCTGGTTTCTGTCAATCCAGACTTGGACCTGCATACTTTCACAGGGCATTTTCAAGCTACATGGCGATAGTGCTAAGTTGACAGCCATCAGACAATGCATTAAGTTGCCAGTGAAGCCGACTGGAAATCATTAATGACTGCGATGGACCAACTGCATTAACAAAGTCCCTCCAATGTTGCTCGTGAAGAGAATGGACATGTTACATGTGAATACTAGAAGCATCTGAAACAAAAAAGGAGAGAGTTGCTGAGGACCCTACAGAAAAGCAAGGGGGTAGAAATTGGACATCGTTTTACAGGTACAGTGAGGGACAATTTCTGGAAAGATACATCCTGCCTTCAATCAGCATGAATGCCAGCATATTTGCACAGGCCCAGGTGCCTGTCTCCTACCTGGACTGCCGTTAGGCTTCCTATACAAACATGAACCCTGACACCTGTTTAAAGACCCCTAGACAAAATTGTTCAGTGATGAGTAGAGCATGTTCCAGGCCAGCTCTGCTTGGGATTCTTTAGCACTTCCTGAGGCCTAAACAAAGCCTATCACCAAAAATGTATATTTTTTAAAGTGTTCCTGTGGAAGGAGGAGAAGCAGGTGTTGCTCCTCCGGCTACAGGGCACTTTGAGGGTTACTATCCTCCTTCCCATCATCCTTCCATCCCCAACCCCACTCTTCTCCCAAGATGTACCTGAGGAACACTGTCAGCGAGGCAGGCAGCTTGAAATTCGAAACTCTTACAATAGTTGGGGGACCTCTGGAGGTGCAGTAAGTGCTGGCAGCTCTCCCAGATTATTACAACTGGACAAGGCTCAGCTCTTTCAGATATCTGTGGGCCATTGGTTCTATGTCAGAAACCAGGCCAAATTCATTTTTTATTCAATGTCTTTATAACCTGAAAAACTGAGACATATCTCTCCAGCAAAGACTGATTTTGAATATTAACTACGGTATTGCTGGATTGTTGGATGCACTTGACTGAGGATAGGAACATCGGCAGGGAAAGAGGTGGAGCAGCATTTCCACATATAGTTGCCTGGAGTGCCACATAATTGAAGCTTCTGATCTTGCATGTGGACTGGAGTTTGTAGCTGCTAAAGCTAACTGAAATGAGGAACACTTTTAAGTATTTTGTCTGTTAGCTGTCCACCAGGGACTATTGCACGACAGGATCTATTCAGAAGTATTCTTCGTTTTGGAAACAGTACAAAAGAGTACTTCAATATAAAATATATTCCACATGAAACAGCCAGTCTATTATTGCTTCAGGCAAAGAGTTCCTGGGTATAACTGGTGATCCGGATTATAGCATCTAGAAACCCACAGAGTCTGCACATTAGCTTCAACTTTGCGTAATGTCTGTCTCATCATTGCATGGCTAGAGAGTGCTCAGAGCTATGAAATGTGAATGGTGACCATCCACAAGATGTGTTCAGAATGAAATTGTCTAATTGACTCTGATCGCCCAGAACACTGGTCTGGAACTGCAAAGGATGTGACTGAGTTGCCTACAGGCTGCATCTAACAGACAGTATCATTTACTCAATAGTCATGGCCCCCTATAATGACCAAAAACTGGTCAGCAAGCAGTTGGCTAAATTACTAATGAGAACACCAAAAGCAGCAGTATCAATGAATAAGGATACTGATCTTTGGGCTGCATTAATATTGTCACAAAGAGATTAATGTCTATAATGTTATTGGGAATTTTTAAAATAGAATTTTAGTGGGGTCTGTGTCTATGTATGTGTCTGAGTGTGATTTAATTGGATTAAAGCCAGCTAGTCTGGGTGTTTTGATGTATAGTGGTTTTGAGACGTTAATTAGATAAACCTAAGGAAGGTAAAGGGGTAAAGTGTAAATTTGCATTTGTTAAAAGAAACCATTCAATACCATGGGTGAAATCTTACACCTAGCTAGAAGATGCCAAGCAATGTGTTTATTTTTTTCAAATTGGTGGGATGAAAGGGTGTTATTGTTAGAAGAGATAAAGTTAAAAGCCTAGTGATTGAATGGAAAATTTACATTCAAAGAGAAAGATATGTATAAAGGAGAAAGGAGATTGTGTGTAAGACAGAGGCATTTTAAGATCCAACAAGTGTGAGAAGCCTCTAGCCTGTTAAGCCTCAAGTCTGTCTGCAAGGACCCAGAACTGAAAGAAACTCATTTTGAATGTGACTGTCCAGAGTGTGCTTTGTTTGTTTAAATCTGACATTTACTGTTGCCTTACCGGGGGTGTAACTGAGAGACAGATTAATTAGGGGATTTTTGTAATTATTATAATAGTAATTTTGTAGACATAATGTAGGTGCTGACAATTTTCTTGTATCAATAAATGTTTAATCTAGTTTTATAAAACCCTCTTGAGACATCATGGTCTTATTACTACTGAATTCAAAGCCTGCATCTTGAAACATACAAATTGTAAAAATAGGTTATGAGAGTTGCTTCAAGTTTTCCTCTGGGATTTGAACAACTTAGCCTTTACCATCGGCTGTGTCATAATAATATCCCAAACTCCCAATAGGCTGATTTGTTTGAAAACTAAACTAAACTGAGCAGGGACTTCATTAAAACACTGCTCACAGAAACATCAAGCAACCTAATATGTGATATCTCTTCAAACCCAGTAAACAATGGGTTCTTTTATGCAAACAGGTTAAACTAGAACAAAGTCCCAAGTGAACTATTATCAGATCCATACGACTTCAGGACAGATTTGTGGAAAAAATCACACTAATCCAGCATATCTTGAGTTAAGGTGCAGTGATGGACTTAGAGAAGGCAGCATTTCTTCAGTAGCCCTCCATGCCCTGCCGTTTTGTAAAATCACGACACAAGTTGTGGTTCAGGGACCCTTAAATAATCAAAGATGCTATCTGAAGAAGAAAACCTAGTGGGGTAGATAAAGGGGAACCAGTAGATGCTGTATATTTGGATTTTCCAAAGGCAAATGATGGGGTGCCATACCAAAGTTTAATACACAAGATAAGAGCTCATGGAGTTGGGGCAATACATTACTATGGATGGAGAATTGGGTTAATGGATAGGAAGCAGAGTGTAAGAATACATGGAGCATTTTCAAGTTGGCAATCTGTAATAGGAGTGCCGCAAGGATCAAGGCTTGGGCGTGAGCTATTTGCAATCTATATTCATGTCTTAGACAAAGACACTGAGAGTAATGCAGCTAAGATTGTTGCTTATACAAAGCTATGTGGGAATGTAAGATGTGTGCAGGACACAAGGAGGCTGAAAAGAGATATGGACAGGCAGATATAGGCAGTATTTAATGGAGGCAACAGGGGTCGCACCCGCTGGCTGGAAAACTGACAAGGGGCCTGCATTGCCCCTTCTCATGATGGCTGCCGAATTAAGTGCCAATCAGGCATTTAATTGAGCAATGCCAGGCCTTCCCTGTGATCAAGGACCCCAGGGTCGAAGTCCTGCCAGCCAAGAGCAGCCAACCAATCAGAGGCTGGTAGCTTTTCTTGCTCGGTAGCACCACCAGGGAGATGGTGGCTGCTGCCAGTACTACACTTGCCAGAAGCCCAGGATTGGCAATGGACCCTGGCACAGGTGAGTGATGACAAGTTAGGGGTTGTGGAGGAGGGAAGAGGAGTGTCAGCAACAAGGGCAGTTGTATGGCTCTCAGCAGGACCCCCCTTCTTGATGCCTGGTCCCTTTATCAGGCACTGAGAAATCCCACAAGCAACCCCAACAAGGTTTAATTTGTGGGCTTCCCAGATGGTGAGTCCCCTGCCCGCCACTGGGTGAATGCCAGCATTGACAAGATGAGGCCCCTAAGTGGACATTAAGGGTCTCAATTAATGGTGGAGCAGGAAGGCTGTCCATTGGCCTTCCTACCGTGGGCTTAATTGGGGCAGAAAATGCAACAGGGTTTCCCCACCGCCACCCTCCCATCCAATTAACCCCCCTCAAACTCACCACAGGGGAACGCATTAAACTCTGCCTGTTAAGCGAATGGGCGATAATTTTTTTTCTTTATTCTTTCATGGGATATGGACTTTGCTGGCATGGCCAACATTTGTTGCCCAACCCAAATTGCGCTTGAACTGAATGGTTTGTTAGGCTATCTCAGACAGCTGTTAAGAGTCAACCACATTGCTGTGGGTCTGGAGTCACATTTAGGCCAGACCTGATAAGTACAGCAGATTTTTTTCTCTCAAGGGACATTAGTGAACCAGACGCATTTTACAACAATCAATGATAGTTGTCATGGTCACCAAATGAGACTAGCTTTCAATTCCAGATTTATTAATTAATTGAATTTCAATTCCACCAGCTTCCATGGTGAGATTTGAACCTGTGTTCCCAGAGTATAATGTAGGCAAGTGTGAGGTTACTCACTTCAGTCATAAGAAAAGAAAAGCAAAGCGTGAAACTTGTAAATGTCTGAAGAAGAGTCTGAAGAAGAGTCATACAGTCTCGAAACGTCAACTCTTCCCCACAGATGCTGTCAGACCTGCTGAGTTTTTCCAGCATTTTCTGTTTTTGTTTCAGATTTCCAGCATCCGCAGTATTTTGCTTTTATATATTGTAAATGTTGATGTTCAGAGGGACTCGGGTGTACAAGTACAAGGAACACAGGAAGTTAACATGCAGGTGCAGCAAGCAATCAGGATAGCAAATGACATGTTGGCTTTCAGTGCAAGAGGATTGTAGTACAAGAATAAGGAAGTCTTGCTACAAGTGTACAGGACTTTGGTGAGGCTGCACCTGAAGTACAGTGTGCAGTTTTGATCTCCATATCTAAGGAAGGATATATTTGCTTTGGACGTTGTTACAGTGAAGGTTCACTAGATTGGTCCCTGGGAAGAGAGGGTTGTCCTATTGTAGTAATTATAGTTTTGGGAAACATTGGACTGTAGCTTTAAGAATAATCTTGTGTTGTAAGATTACATGATCTGCGTATACCAATGTGTTAGCAGTGTGGGGAACCTCTACAGGGAGAGTTCTTCTTTAGTTATGGAGTTTGATGCACATGTGTAGTTGCTGCTGTTGTCTTGTAAATAAAGTTAAATGTTTCCACTAAGAAAAGTTGTCTGAAGATCAACTCTATAACACCTATGTTGAGAGTCTGGGTAAATTGGGCCTATATTCCCTGGAATTTAGAAGAATGAAAGGTGATTCATTGAAACATTCAAGATTCTGAAGGGGCTTGACAAGGGTAGACATTGAGAGGTTGTTTCCCCTGACTGGGGAATGTAGAACACGGGGGCACAGTCTAGGATAAGGGACTCATCATTTAGGACTGAGATGAGGAGAAATTTCTTCACTAAAAGGATTGTAAATCTATGGAATTCCCCACCCCAGAGGATTGTGGATGCACTGTCATTGAATATATTTAAAACGGAGATAGATTTATGGTCTCTCTGGGAATCAAAGGATTTAGGGAGCATGCGGGCAAGTGGAGTTTAGGCAGCAGATCAGCCATGATCGTATTGAATGGTGGAGCAGGCTCGAGGGGCTGTTTTGTCTACTCCTGCTCCAAATTCTTATACTGTTATATGGGCTTGTATTTTTGGATAATTGGGGCTTCCATGTCTAAAGTCCTGTACAGTATGACCTTGGTGTGCAGGGAGCATTCATACTGCAAATCAACCAGTCAGGCAAACATAATGTCATTACTTGCTTCCACAAAATACTGAACAAAGCCGCTGACTCGTTTAAAAACATGCAGCTCAATATTAATTAATTTACTAATATAATATCACCACCGTGAACACCTATAATGTGGTTTCTCCAACCATTCGTTTTGTTGGAATCACTCCTTTCATTTTATAAGAATTGAAAATAAATTGCATGCTGTGCGAAATAGTGCAGTTAAAAATGAAAGGCTGACAAATTGATATAAAGTGCTCACACCATTCAAGATTCATTCATCTGAGTGAGTATCTCATCAGTAGCATTAACACATTTAGTTATTGTACATTCAACAACAACTTACATTATATATCGCCTTTAGGAAATGTGTCAAGGCAAACCAAGGAAGGAGAGAATCTAAGTGTTGACTGCAAGCTTGGCCAAAGAGGTGGTTTTAAGATAGGTCTTAATGGATGGGACAGGAGGTAGAGGTTTTAGCCAGGGAGGTCCAGAATGTGGAAGTTGAAGTCAGCCACCAGTGATGGGTGAAGCGAGGGAGAAAGGGAATTTATCAGAGGCCAGAGTCAGAGGAACAAAAAGCACAGAGGAAGTAGTTAAAGTGGTGGAGAGAAAAGTCAAAGAGGAATTTAGATACTGAAAATTTTGAGGCATCGGGGAATCGGGAGTCAATGTAGATCATCAAGGATGAGTGTGATAGGTGAGTGACATTTGCTACTGGGTAGGATATTTGCATCAGAGTTCTGGATGAGCAGGAATTTATGGAGGATAGGAGGCTTGCTAGGGGAGCATTGAAATAGTTGACTCTGAAAATGACAAAGGCTGTAATGAACGTTTTCATGGCAGATGGACTACATCAGGGACGGATGTTATGGATGTGGAGGTAGGATGGTCCTTGTGATGGAGAAGATCTGGGGGTCAGAAAATCTCTTCAGATCAATAAGGACTCCAGGGAGACAACCTATCTGATTGATCCTTGGACAGTGGTCAGGGATAGGGATGGACTTTGTGCCAACAATAATGGTTTTCAACTTTCCAATATTTACCTGCAGGAAGTTAGTTTGACTCAGACTGAATATCAAACTGACAGCACTCAAGCAGTGGAGGGCTTGAGAATCCAACATGTTGCATTTGTTTTGATAACTCTATTTCCCACATCAGGACATCTGAGAGATTCACCTATTTTCTCAGGCAACCTTTGCCCGCTACAGTGAGCTCTTGTTTGTACCTGTAGCATCTCCCCTGCTATTTCCCATCACCATGACCATGACTCTACTCCTGTCTGCCACTGCCAGCATGCTTTATTCAAAAGGGAGAGAGTGTGCAAGTGGCTCCGTCTCGTCCAGTGGCAGTGTCCAGCCTGGGTTTCCATACAATTTTCTACAAGAAAGGAAAGTATGTATTTGTGACAGTCTTATCGGGTCTTTAGAGAATGTGCCTAACATGGTGGAATAGATGTTATGCAGTGTGTCAGATGTGAGTTGAGTGTCACAATAGCGGTGGGTGAGTGTGAAGTAAAGGAGGTGTTGTGAAGTTTGGTGCAGTGATTGTAAAACAATGAAGTGAAGCGGGGGAGCAGAGTATCATGTGTAATTAGATTGGAGGTGATGATGCTGAGAGCAGAGTGTAAGAAAGAAATATGTTTACCTTGACAATTTTCTGTCATTGACCTTTTTTCTGTATTGCAGCCATGTCCTGGCATTCATTTGCCCCATGACCTCTTCCACTTATCATGGAGTTGATGCTTTCCCCCTTGAAGGAAATGCCCCTTGTCCTTTTCACTGCCTGGAACCTAGTTATAGTGCGCATTTCTTTCCTTCCAAATACTTGCCTCCTTCTGCAGCCAGAGTGCACCTCCCCTTTAAGAGGTACTAATTGCTTGCAGTAGTGTCAGAGAGACTGAATACACGATCTTCTCAAATGGGCATGCAAGCCAGTGATTGCAGGCTTCACTCATGATAATCAACAGGCAGAATAAATCTTAGTACAAACACATGCATATTATGTATTACTTTTGCAATTGTGTTTGTTACATAACATGATAAAAATGGATATACAAGTAGGATAATTAGAGTTGTACAAGAACTCATTTAATTTAATTGATTCTCTAGAAGACTAGACAATTATTGATAAACCAAGATCAAACAATTTACAATATATGCAATGGTTGTAATTTGGGTTGGAAACTGAAAGGAGATTTCAAATGCTAAATGACCCACATAAACTCACATTGTAGAAAATGTTCAAGTTGTTTTGTTTTGCAGTATTTTATATGTTGGTTTAATAATGCCTTTGTAATCCCAATGTTAATTTTTGATAACTGATGCATGCCACTGAAGAAGTTTTAATTTGGCAAATGGCTACGCTGAAAATGTTGTACTGAGCTTTGGTCAAAATGGTTCGTTGCTTTTTATGTTATTGGTGAGTAAGCACCACTTGATAACACTATCGGTGACATCTTCCATCACTTCGTTGATGATTGCAAGAAGACTGAAGGGTTTGGATTGGATTTGTCCTACTTTTTGTGGACAGGGCATACCTGAACAATTTTCCCCTTTGTTAGGTCGATGTCAGTGTTGTAGCTGTATGGGAACAGCATGGCTAGAGGCATGATTAGCTCTGGTGCACAAGTCTTCAGCATTACAGCTGGGATGTTGTCAGGGCACATAGCTTTTGATGTACCCAATGCACTCAGCCATTTCTTGATATCATGTGGAGATTTATCTAGAAGACAATCCATCTAATTTAGCATGATGGTAGTGCCACGAAAATGATGGAGGGTGTTCCCAGTTTGAAGATGGGACTTCATCTCCACAAGGCCAGGACGCTGCAAATAATAGGCAGACATACCTGCGGTAGATAGATTGGTGAGGATGAGGTCAAGCAGGTTTCTCCATCTCCCAGTTTCCCAACACAAGTCCCCAGGTGTTAGTGAGGAGGACTTTGCAGGGTTGACTGAGCTGGGTTGTGTCCTTTTGACTTTGTTGTGTCCAATGCCGATTGATGCTAAGTGGCCTGTCTCATTTTATTCTTATTAAATGTTTAGCACAGCTGAGTGGCTTGCTGAATCATTCAGAGGGCAGTTAAGAGTCAATCACATTGCAGTGGGTCTGGAGTTAGCTAGAGGCCAGACCGGGTAAGGATGCCAGATTTCCTCCCCTAAAGGGGATTAGTGAACCAGATGGGTTTTTATAACAATGCAGTAGTTTCATGTCACCATTACTAACACTAGCTTTTAATTGCTGATTTGATTAATTAACTGAGTTTAACTTTCTCTGCTTCAGTGGGCAGAATTGAACTCAAACATGTGGATCATTAATGTAGGCCTCCAGATTACTAGTCTAGTAACATAACCTCAATGCTACCATACCCTGATGAGTTAATTATTTCCATGCACAATGGATGCACATGGATAGAAAAGTTGATGTCCCAAATGAAGTATAAAATGGGAAACAGAAACCCATTTAGAATTTTTTTATTGTACATCCTCAAAACTAATGGTTTAATTATAAAAGATAGTCAAGGTCAGAGACACTTTAATATCCAGTTGGAATGGAATAAATTGCTAACAAGGGCACTTTCAGAATTATTTTCGAATCCCAGCAAAGTTGGCAAAAAATCTCTTCATTGATTGAAAAATGGTTGCAGCTTTCATTAGTAAAATAGTTAGAACTGACAAAAAATTCAAGTCCAACTTGGAATTCTTCTGAAGTTGAGTTCAAAATACATTGTTGGGGCAGAAATAACTGTGACCACTCTGACATGGAGGCACATAATGGTGCTTGAAATTGGAAAGTATTTCATTTCATTGATCTCTCTCAGTATAGCGAGCACAAAAATTCACCATTTGAGTAATAAAGAAAGGGTCTTGTGACATGTTATTGTGTAAGAGAATGTTGTTAAGTCCCTCAGGAATTTGGAGTATATTTTCCTCTGTTCAAATTCCTTTATAGAAATGTAATCGTTTGAACTATGTATGAAGTAAATGGATTATTAAAGACAAGAATGATCCTTTACTAGACATGTTTGTGCATATCTTCATGCAATTTAGAAAATGACGAACACAGAACACATTCTGTTTTCACAAATGGAAAGCCTGTGGTGCTCAAGGTCCCCATTATTGATAAGGATGACAAAGGTATGAATATGAAACATGGCATCGCCCTTTTGACCAAAGAATACAGCAAGCACATTTCCAGGAAAGAATATTCCTGTCTCCACATGGTCATTTTGAGTTTCAAAGTTTGGCCCTTAGTCCTTTCTTATCTCCTTGGTGCCTTTCAGCAACATTAGCTTGTAGGCAATGGATCAGTTTCTTTATGGATGCCAAGGGCTCTCAGTTCCACCTCTGAACTGTATCACATTTTGCAGGGAATTGAGAATGGCCCATAAAAGTAGAGCGCTCACCATCGGGGAGCAAGTGAACTCCAGAAGGTGGAGTTACTGCACTTCGATTCTCAATGTTTGGCAGAGTCAGCAGTAGCAGCCTGGTGCATCCTTACGCTTGTCCCCCTGTAGATTTATGAGGCCAGTATTTCTACATGTGTGATATAATGGAATATTTGATCACATACATTTTATATAAAAAGGATCTGTTTCACTTATGATCTCATTTTATAATTGTATATTTGTCAGAGTTCTTTCTAAAATAGTTAATTGACATAGCATTAAGTATATGGCTGCTTTGACATTGGCCCGCACAGTACTGGTAGGTTCTTTTGTCTTGTTCCAGCTTTATCAAATCTAATTATTAAATTGACTGTGTACCATTCTCCAGTGAGCTCACATTAACGTGAAAGGTCACACCCAGTGTTAATATATTTACTCATGACAGGCAAAAGAAGCATCATATACAGGTGACTAATTAATAATCACCAAGATTCAAATATAGGATTTTGAGACAGCAAATTAATTGACGAATTGAGGTTGTGTTATCCCTGTGGGTTAATCCGCAATCATGTTGCTGGGAGAATTTTATTGCTAATTCCAAAAAAAATCTATCAAATCTGACAGCTGGAAGTAGTTCAAACTGCCATTTGCTGGTGTCTGTAGTAATAACAGAAAATGTCACAAAGGATTGGAAGACAAAGCCAATTGGAATGAACAAGAGATCAAGAGAGATGTTGGAATCCTTGAATATCTCCAAAGCATGCTTAATGTCAGCACAAATCTATTCTGCTTTAAGGCCAAGGGAAAGGAAGCCAAGTTAAGCAAGAGCAGTCACATCCAGATAAAATAATATTCTTCGTTAATGCACAGGCTCATAAAAGCCAATAAAATAATTGTGGTATAACTTTGTGCAAGTCACATTGTGCACTGGAACCAAAATTGACCTGATGTCAATCTAAAATTTAGTCTATCACCTCCTCAGTATTAATTTGGTGATCTGCTGATGTTGTTGCACTTGCACAGAAAGCTCAGATGTTTGAGGAAATCAGGTTAAGACTTCCTGCCTCACAGGCAGAGGCCTGAAGTTAAATCGAGGGAGGGGGTTGTGGAACGGCAACAAGTGAGGGGGTGTAACCGGCCTACTGTGGAAGTTGGCGAGGGTGGGGGGGCACTCCTGTTCCTCCTGGTTCCACAGCAATACTTTTTTTTTGGCATTTTTTGAAAAATCATTAACCTTCAGGTTGTGATCCACCAGCAACCACTTAAGAATCTCAAGCAGAGCAGGCCTGGCTGCTCTATTCTGTGACTCAAACATCCTTTGGTGTGGAAGGGTAGTGCCTAAAATTCGTCCTAATTATGCCCGTTTTACACCTATAAAATCCACACAATAAGGTCCAATTTCTACCCCCATTTCGGGTTTTCCTCAATAAACGAGCAGAATTCTGATGGTAACAGTCGACCGTCTGAAATACACCCACCAGTTAACTTCAACAGGGTGGAAACGGGAGGCTGATCCTCTACCGTCAGTTTTCTGCCCCAACCGAAAAAGACAATCAGCCTTAATGCATTGGGAATAGGCCCTGACTCTGTGAACTGACGGAAAATACATTCGGAAGTGAGGTGAGAAAAAGGTGGAGAGCACAAACTGATTTCTTGATCAAAGTGGAAAAAACAGATAAAAGCACTTTGTTATCACTATTATTTTTACAGTTACCTATGGGAGCAGTGGTGGTGGTGGGGGAGCAGTTATTGTTTAGGGATCATTAGCTTGTTTGTCATATAACTCAGAATTATTTGTTGTTGCATGGGCACCTTCTATTGTAACAAAAACTGCAATCAAATTGTGTAGTCCGTCAAATTGTTATTGCTTTGGTGGCAGTTTGTGTTGAGCATACAGCTTATTTTAATGGAATCTGGATGGTAAACAGTGTGAAAAATTAGGCTAGTGTTATTGTGTATGTTGTGCAACAACCCATCAATGGTATGACATGTGTTTCCCTACATGCCAAGCATATCAGTAACAGTCAATTATAGTACTGACAGTTTTCTTAACTTCACAAATAATGGCACTGCAATAAATCAGTTTAAAATTAATTGGTGTAATTCAGAAAACAATTGTTCCTGCTTATGAAAATTAATCCAAAGAGTTTTTCAGCAGCTCTTTTATTTATTCAGAGTTATTTTATATATATATATTATGTATGTTATGTATATATATATATATATATATAATTACTAATTTATTTGTTCTCAATATTCACGCATGCAAATGAGATCAGTTTTATTCCATGACGGCTGCTGTTTAGTTTTCTTTTGCACTCTTTGCTTTAACATGACACACTTCACAGTATGATATCAGCAAGTTATAATTGATTCTTTACTGCAGGGAATAAAGACTTCAGCAAAAAAAGTTAATTTATTATTGTGTCAGCTGAAACAGAAGAGAAAGCTGAGTGGAAAGCACTCAGCAGTTTATTTTAGCTTAGCTAGACCATTAGAATTCAGAGGGTTATTGTGGTTTAGTGGTTCCAAAGCTTCCCATCCTCAGGTACAAGGGAAGTTACAGAGCCATAGAGTCATTATGGCACAGAAGGAGGCCATTCAGCTCATCGAGTTCCTTCCAGCTCCCTGTAGAACAATCCAAGTCCTTCCTGTACCTGTGCCCAGGCACACTAGATTGTCTGAATACAGCGAATACCAAGAACGTTGACCAGATTGGAGCCATCGCCTGTAAAAGAACCTGAAATAAAAGCAAAATACTGCCAATACTGGAAACCTGAAGTAAAAGCAGAAAGTGCTGGAAGTACTCTGCAGGCCTCACATGGACAAACAAGCAAAGTTATCATTTCGAGTCGAATATGACTTCTTCAGAACTGATTGACGCGGAACGTTAACTTTGCTTCTTTCTCCATAGATTCTGCCGCCAGGCTTGTTAAGTATTTCCAGCACTTTCCGTTTTTATTATGTAAAAGAGCCTGCCTATCTTACCTCTGTTTAAGTTAATGGAAGAAAAGTTAGGTGCAAGCGAGTGCATCAACTCAGCCAATCTTTGAGCATGCCAAGGTCATCGTAACACAGGGGCAGTTCCCTTTATTAGTTATCAGTTCCAGTGCTACCTTAATTATTCTTCAGATAAATTATGAACATTTTTCTAGTGTCCTGAAATCTCTGTTTCCCTATTTATTTCTCCTCATAGTGTTACTGAGCCATTGTGTCAGCCATCTCTCGGTAGGTATCACTCTCACCCCGAGTCAGAAGGTTGTGTGTTCAGGTCCTACAGGAATTGAGGTCGCCAAACGTACTTAAATGGCTGTAGAGCACTTCGAGACATTCTGAGGTTGTTAGAAGCACTTTATAATTGTGAGTTATTTCCTCGTACTTTCTGCCGACTCAAAAAAAAATGGGTAACATTGTCCCTCGTCTAAGGCCCGCCAAGCATGACGTCCGCGCGGAAGTACTATGCGCTTCCTGTGTGGGCGGCAGAGTGGGGTGGGAGAATGCCAAATGCAGACGAAGGAGCACTCCGATCTTCCTGAGACTAAGTGCTGCCTCAGGGAGATCGGTTCCCAAAGTGAAAAAGTTATTCTATCGAAAATTTCATAACCATCCATGTCCCCTCATGTGACAATGTCACATGAGTTGGGACAGGGACATAACTTTAAGTAAAAGTGAATCTTAATTTTTTAATTCAGTCACGAAACCTCATCCCACCCGTGGATGAGATTTCATGCTTTTTCAGGTGGCCGCCAGTGCTCCCGACCTGCCTGCCAACCTTAAGGTTGGACGGGCAGGTCCACTAATTGATTTAATTGTTTTTTTGAATGGCCTCAATAGGCCGTTGACAGGTCGGCGGGCGCACAGCTGACTCGGCTGCACGCCCACCGACCTGAAAATGCAAATGACGCGGGATGACATCGGGAGTTCCACCCAACGTCATCTCGCGTCATTTTACGCGTAGGTGAGCGGGCCCCGCCCCTGCTCGCCAATGGGAAAGTTCTTCCCGTTAAGTTTAGCTAATCAAACTTCCTTTATTCCTATTGGAGGGGTTATTATTATTTTGCAAAACTTGGTTATTACATAATTTTGTTTCAGGTGATAAAATGCCACTATATCAAGAGGCTACTGACTGAAAAACTAATAAAATAGAAGTTCAACTTTGTGTTCTGGAAACAATCAATTTCAATCCTAGAATCTGCAATCTTTGTGAAATATTGTTTACAGCAACTGATTTAGAAGTCTCAAGTAACTGCTGTCTATTAAGTTAACCGTACTGACTTTCATAAATATAGGTAGGTATTCCTATCAATCACAAACCAATAGACAGGTAGGATAAGCCATACTCATAAACCATCAGCCCACACAAAATCTACCAATTGGATCATTGAACCTTTTTCATAGGTACCAACCTGGAAACAATAACTGCAGCAAAATTTCCAGCAACACAGTCTCAATTTTAATTGGGGGATTGATGATTAAAATTGAGATCCACATCTCTGTTGATATCTCTCCCATTTCAACATCACTCCCCAGCCCTGGTATCCCTCTGTTACTGGCCAGGATTAGCCTCCTCTTGAATGAGCCCATGGCCTTCCTCCTCTCCTTTCTTGGTATGCTCCACCACACCAATTGTAGCACCCACTGCCGACTCGCCTAGAGCTGCACCCCAGTTGTCCCATTCCCCAATGCAAGCAGCTCATCCTGCATTCATCACTCGGGGTGGGGTGGGGGCGTGGATGAGCGTTCACCTTTCTAACCTCTTCCCCTTTCTTATCATCTTTTGGTGAAGAAAACAGCTGTAGAGTCAACCTCCTAGAGATCAACATGTGCAGAATATGGGGCAGAATTTTTACACTAATCGGGCGGGCATGTGCCCGACCCGCTCTGGCGTGAAATCACGTGAGATGATGTTGGGCGAGCATCCTGACATCATCCCGTGCTCGCAGGATATTTCAGTCGGTGGGTGCCAGCAATTAAGGGACCAATTAAGGTCATTAATGGCGCAATCGACTTTCATTTTATGTTGCCCGTCCAACCTTGCCCAGAGGCCTTTACATTTTTCATGAAACCTCATCCAAAGGTGGGATGAGGTTTCCATGATGCAATAAAATAATAATAAAAAATCAGTGGACAGCATTTTCATCATATATATTTTCAGGTGCTTGGACATTTTTTTTTCTGCTTTTCAAAACTTTACTTTTGATTTTTCAGATCTTCAGCTCCCTGAGGCAGTTCCCTGCAGAATTGAAGAGGTCAACAGTGGGCTTGCAAACCTGCTGAAGAAGCAGCAACAACACTGTAGTCATCTGCAAATTGTAGATCATGGGCAGAGTTTTTAGGTCAGCATGCAGGAGCGTGCCCAACTTGATCAGATGCAAAATCATGCAGGATGACATCGGGCGAGCATCCCGCTGATTGCACCCAATGGTTTAACTGATCTGTGTTTGATTGTGTTAGCCTGTTCACTGATCTAGCTTCACTGTACTTAATTGCTTAATCCCACAGGTGGATTTAGAGAGCTAAGTAATTGACATCATTCATAAAGTTCCGGAAGGCTGACCTCGAATCTGGATTGAGAGCATGTGAGTAGAAATCCTCTGATTGCTGAGATATTTTAAAGTACTGTAAATTAACCTAGAGTAGACTAGAGTCATCTCTGCATTGCTCCAAGATAAATCAGATATATAGGATATTCAGCAAACTGCCATATAGATAACACAGAACAGTTTAATGATTCATTTACTTAAACATAAAATATTGATAACAATAACAACAGCAACTTGTATTTACATAGCACCTTTAAGGTAATAAAATTCCCCAAGGTGCTTCACAGGAGCACTATAAAGCAAAATTTGACACTAAGCCACATAAGGTGATATTATGACAGATGGACAAAAGTTTGGTCAAGCAGGTAGGTTTTAAGAAGGGTCTTAAAGGAGGAAAGCAATAACGAGGTGGAAAGGTTTATGGAGGAAATTCCAGAGCTGACCACCTTGGCAGCTGAAGGCACTGCTACCAATGGTGGAAAAGCTAAAATCAGAGATGCTCAAATGGCCAGAATTAGAGGAATGCAGAAATCTCGAAGTGTTGTAGTTCTGGAGGAGACGACAGAGATAGGAGCATTGAAGCAAAGAAGAAGAGAATGGTGAAAATTTGTCCCAAGCTTACTGTTATTCATGAGGAAGGTTAACAATGCGGGCAGCACCCGGAAGCTATGAACTTAAGCTGAAAAATGAATAATGAAAAGGTTGTTCATTCTGTATCAGAGGGGATATGCTCAACCAAACAGTTCTTTTTCCTATTTTTTATTGCAGGAGCACTCTTTGAAACCAATCCAGAAAATGGTAATAAATAGCACATTTTAATTAGCAGTGAATGAAGGTTTTACCATAGCTGGATATTTCAGAGCCAATTTAAAGACCTGACAGCTATTTCACTACTGTTAAAGCATAAATCAGCATTAACAATGCATACCCAAACTACTTAATGATGTCCTTCAAAAGGGGTTACTCATCTGAGGGAAGATTTTCACTGTGCACTCCATGAAACAAAATCTTCAAAATGTTTTTATAAAGAACATAATTGTGATTTTGTTACGTATAGAAAATTAATGGATGGAAAATTATCTGAAGAGTCTCTGTGATTTCCATTGTGTGTTCCTGTTGGTTGAGGCTTCCCCTGGCAATGTGTATTTGTAAAATGAATCCCATGGGATCCAATCGTACTCCTATCTAGTGGAATCATATGTGTAGCCACAATGTTCATTTTAGCAACAGCCCTGAGAAGCACTTAAAATACTGAGGAAATATGTGTGTTATCTGTAGCAAAACTACAAATGCATTTACAGAAAATGTGTTTACCATTTCAGAAAAGAAGAGTCACATACCAGCCTTATGGAATTGGAAAAACACCCCTACCCTCCAGCAACCACTCCCCCCCCCCACCCCCACCCCGACCTGCTCATCCCCTCCATCTCCGAGAGAGAAATAAACATTACGAATAACTATTTATCAAAGGAGGTCAACAGACACTCATTGTGTAAGATTGCCTTGCATAGTTCCAATTGTAGTGGTGCTACGGGGGGTCTTGTGCCACTCTAACTGTCCATCTCGGACCTGCTGGCCACTTCCAACGTGACCCACGTTGCCGAATAACAAGAGCACATGCAGGTGCGGCCTCTGCGTATGTCAGAAAGCCTTGAATTGACACTGTCCTGATGTCACTCAGTCCAACCGATTGATGTGTCACCATGTGTCCAAATTTGCTCAATGAATGTGAAGACAGCCTCTTCGTTTTTCACTCTGCAAAAAAAAAACAAACATCAAGCTGCAAGATGGGCCCTGCACTAGTATTTAAAGGGCCAGGCACCCAATTTGCAGGTCAGGTAATATTTTGATAATGTCTCTATTGCACGGCGTCTGGAAATACTCTGGGATGCTCATAGTGGTGTTTTGGTGAGTTCCTGCATTTGCCAAAGAATGTTGCTGCATCCTCACGGGCAGAGGAGTAGGTGACCTGTCCGCTAAAAAGTTGCAGCAAGTGTGGGGACAGCAGTGTCAGCGCCTCTGGGTCTGCAGGACGGCAGGGAGATGGAGCAGACGCTGCAGAGAGGGCAAGCCCTGTGTCATCCCTTGGCTGGTTTGGAGCCGGACTCCTCCATGCTCCTTGACAATGTCCATCAGCTGTCTGCAGGCCAGTCAATGCTGTTGGTCCTCATCTGAGTTCTCTGCAGCAGAACATGTCTGCTCCCTCATCCTCTGGTGATCTGGCAATTTAACCTCTGGATTGGTTGCCGGTCACTCATGCCTGGATGAGCCACCATTGACTGATCCCAACTCTGTGCTAGCTCCAAGGTACGTGCAGTGCCAGTGTGTGAACTTGTGGCTGCTGTGTCAGATCCAATGCTGGGGCCTCTCATCAGTGCTGTGCATCTGCTCTCTCTCCTCTTCCTGTGGCTGCTGTTGCTGGGCAGACAACAGTTCTTAGGTGTCTGAAAGCAGGAATTCAAAAAGGGAAGGTTGATATGAGGCGGGTGGAGGGGGGATGGGGGATGGTAAGGGGTGGGGGTTTTTGGGTGTGAAGCAAGATGATGGTGAGCTGGGACTGAGAAGGGGCATAAGGTCATCATCCTCAATGTTCTCACTGAATGCCATGGGCTCCATTGCAAATGGCCACATGATGCAAGACAACGATCTCCTCTGTAGGGCGCAGGAGATGCAGGCAGTCTTGTACACCTCAGAGTTATCCTCTGCCACTCTTATTATGTGGCACCTTGTCCTGCAAGAGAGATTGCAGAATGCCAATGTTTGTGTAACACTGTATTTGGGTAATGTGCCTGCCACAGCTGAATAGCTGGAGTTATGTTGAGATGGGTTTGATGGTGACAGCATTGATAAGTGTCTGAGGGTGAGGTGGAGAATCTGGATGTTAGGCTTGAGTATTGAGAGCCAGGGAGTGCTGGTGGCTAAGTGATGAGGGAGTGGTGCATTAAGCAGCATCAGAGACTGATGTTGTGGTGGATGGGAGATGTCCAAATTAAGATTAATTCTCTGATTTTGACCACCTGCATTAGCTCATTAGACTTCTTGTGGCACTGCTGCCAGTTCCTTGGATCCAGACCTCACGCATTGTCCTTTCTGGCCAACTGCTCCCACTCCCTTCTGAGGCTGATCCTTGAGGGTCTCCTTCACCCCCGCCCCACAACCCCCACCCCACCTTCCCCCACAAAACCATGTGACCTCTCATCTGAGCCACCTGCACCATTAACACTATATATGTTAATAAGGCAACTTCTGTCTGTCCTGGTGTGTACATTGCAATAGTTTACATTGTAGCAATATTTATGTGCAAATTCCCTTCAAAGCACAGCCTGCCTTCAAGAAAACAAAGCTGACAGTACCAAGTGGTCTGCACACAACACTGCTGGCACCCCCTACTGTGCAAGGCCGCGGACAGCAACACAGGACCAGCTCGGCCTGATGCTGCAATCCTGCAGATAAAGGTGGGTACACAAAGTTTGTGTGTTGCCCACGATCTGCATGGGCATGGCATCACAACCTCTACCTGCAAAAAATGGGGCTATTCAATTTCTAGCCTTCCGTGTTCGAATGATTCAACTCAGCATTCTCTTACGATTAGACATGAGACTGGATGAATTCTTGATGTGTTGTATTTTACATGTCCCTTGCTGTAATGGGCCCATTGCCAGATTACTGTGAGAATATTATATGTGTGAAATCATTTTGGGGCATATTTAGTTAAGTGGAGTGATGTACTTTCAGCTCTTCTGATGCAATTTTAATCTAACTCCTGAAACTCTGGTCTGATTTGGATCCTACAGGTTGAATAGTAAATTCCAGTAAATTCAGTGTTGCATTAATGATTATTTTAAATTATTAAATATTTGTCTAGTGAGCAATTATATAGTGATTTATAATTCACCATTTTTCTCCTGAAACTTGTAAAGACCAGTCATTAGTTCCCCTTCATTTGCTTCACATAGAATTTGATTAGAGAATGAAAGCAACCAACTGGAATTCAGGATTGAACCTTGTGCATTTTCAATCAGAACATTTTGTTTTGTTTGAACATGTCAAGATGGTTTTTTCATATTTTTTTTAGATGAGTCATGAACTGATTTTGTTCCTAAATTAAAATCTTTTAAATGACATTCTGTAAAACATTTGTGAGTGAGTTTCTGATTGTACTTAAATTATGATAAACAAAGTGCTTGCATGGTGCAAGATGTTCAAGATGTTGTAAGAAGTTGGTGAGATCTCATTGCAATATTTAATCAATATTAACTAGTACAAGGTATGAAAATATCTAACTCTATATGATACTGCTTGCTGAAGCTTGTAGATGTTTACATATCCAGTTCTTAAATAACAATCCTGTAATTGCTTCATGTTGATATTGCAATTATCTTGAGTGGGAGATCTGAAATAGACACCTTTAAAACCAGAACGGTGTGTGTATCCCCCATATGATTGACAATCTACTTGCCTGTGGCTATTCACCTCATCAAAGATCAACTGTCCTCTGGTGTCAGACTGCTGGATGGAAAACTCTGTGCCAAAACTAAACTGACCACTATGGGTACACATGGGGGCAGGATTTTTAGCCCGGCGGGCAGGCGCAATCAGCGTGCCCGGGATCAGCCGGAGAACGGACCGGCGACCGCGATCGGCCTCCAACCGTGATTTCACGCCGGTTGGCCAATTAACGGCCAGCCAGCGTGAAGTGTGCGCTGAAATGCTCAGCGCTGCCGGGGCACGGGCGGGAGGAGGGCGGGCGCTGACGTAAGCGTGGGCACAGGCGAGTGCTGAATGAAACCTCCCTGAAGGCAGGGAGCTGCCTCAGGGAGCTGAAGACTTTAAAACCAATAAAGTTTTTAAAATCCGGAAAAAAATGTCCACGCATCACAATCAGCCACCTGAACAGATACATGATAAAAATGCTGTCCATAGATTTTTAAAAAAAATTAAATAACAAAACCTCATCCTGCCCTTGGATGAGGTTTCATGAAAAATGCAAAGCCCGCCTGGCTGATTCACCCATCCACCAACTGTAAGGTTGGATGGACCACAAAAAATCAGAGGCAATTGCAACTTTAGTTACACTACTTGGACCTTTAATTGTCAGCGGGCGCGCTTCCGACTTTTGCGCGTGCCCTCCGACCGAAATATCCTGTGCGATTTTGCATCCGATCGGGTTGGGGCGCATGCCCGCATGCCTATCTAAGAATTCTGCCCATGATCTACAATTTTCAGGTGACTGCGTTGTTGTTTGCTGGTTCTGCAGCAGGTTTGTAAGCCCACTGTCGATCTCTTCAATTCTGCATACAAGAAACTCGGCCTGTTGCTAAAACAAAACTCATATCAATCCACACCTGGTCAGCCAAATATTCCACCTCCCATATATGTTGAAGGAGAGATTCTGGAATATGTTAAGCGCTTCCTATACCTTGGCAGCCATCTCTCTCGAAAGGCTACCATTGATGAGGAGATCCAACGCTGGATTAGTTGTGTCACCTCAGCCTTCTTCAAACCACAGCAGTGAGAATTTGACAGCAAAGACCTCTGCAAGTCAACAAAAGTCCTAATGTACAGAGCTGTTGTTGTTACCACACTTCTGTACTGCAGTGAACCTGGACTGTGTATCAGTGACATGTAAGAGCGCGAGAGAAACTTCACTTGCAATACCTTCATCACATCCGCCGGATTCAATGGGAGGACCGTCGGATAAATGCTCCTGACCTTCTTGAAGCCAGTTTCACAAGCATTCTGGCAAAACTTCTGGAAAATCAACTTCTATCAACTAGACTCTGTTTCTGGAGGGCTGAGAAATATCTCCCCCCACCAGGTCCTGTTTTCTTAACTCTGAAATGGCCAGCATTCTGGGGAGGACAAAGAAAATGCTTCAAAGACACTCTGAAGCTCTCATAAATGCACAACTTTGACATTAATGACTGGGAGAAGTTTACTACCAATTGTTCAAAATGGCAATAACTTGTCCATCAAGCTGCATCATTGCTTTGCCTCAAAATAATCTCTTAATGATAAGGCAGAGTGGCGGAAGAGAGGGAAGGGAAAGGAAGAACACCTGGTGCTCTGAATCCCACTACCTTATGGGACGATAAACCATGTGCCCAAAGATCTGTGGGTCAAGAATTGGCCTGTTCAGTCATATGAAGACCTACGGCAGAAACTCATGACGCTGAGTAGATGTCATCTTCAAATTGAGGGACAGTCGATGAGAACAAATTTCAGAATTGCCATTGTTCTACAACACCATGTCTCTAGCAGTGAATTTGGTAAAATTAGCAGTGACAATGGTACTGAGAGGGGAAAAATGATCTTTGACCTTCAGAATGCAGTTTTGTATCAGAATGATGGAATTCAAAAGTCTTTACTATCTGTATGACTGTTAAACAGTCCAGAGTGAAATGACTTTCTTTAGTCTTAATCCGATTCCCAGAGGGCACAAGTCTATCGCTGAAAACTGTCTATAATTCAGCAGTAATTGGCACTGATTTAGTATTCTCCCTCCAGGAAGCCATAAAGAATAAATGGATTGAGAGAATAAATTGGTACAATGGTATGGGAGAGTAGCTCTCTGAAGCAGAAGTCAAAATGATGTTCTACAATATATTTTACCCATTGTACCCAATGAAAAAAATTCCATTTCACAGAATCCCAACAGAAAAACTAAACCAAAATTACTATTTGCCAGAAAGCAAATAAATAAAAGACAAGAGGGAGTATTAATAGTAATTTTGAAAAGCAGGTAGAATTGCGAGCAAAAGCAGTAATGGTTTTTTTTTCTGTTTTTATCTAACCTTTGCTCACAATCTAAAATGCGTAAGGGAATAATAAAAGCACTTTATTATGCATTTGGTTTTAAAAGTTGGTTTTGGAAATGTGTTCAGTTTGGTTTATAGAGCAATGTTAAAGGAAATAATTGCAACTTAGGCGTCTATTCCAGATGCAAATTACTTATATAACACATGGAGCAATAGGGTTATTCCTTAATCCCCAGCAGGAACGTCATTCACACAGGGAGTGTAGGTCAGAGATAAGGCTAGAACATTGTAACTCTGATTCTTCAACGCGGGCTTTCTAGGCGTGTGGACCCTTGCTGAGAGATCAAGATTCCAGAGTCACTCTTAAGATTTGGATGTATGAACATAACTGTATTAGAACTAAATTGTACAGAGAACTTTTCACCATCAAAGAATGGCTCCAATGGCCATTATCAGCTCCATCACCAAGATCGCCTACTCCCACCTCCATAACATTGCCTGACTCTGACCCCGCTTCAGCTCATCCGCTGCTGAATCCAATGCTCTCCTGGCCCGCTTCCCATTTTCCACTCTACGTAAACTTGTATCCAGACCCTGCTGCCTGTATGTTAATTTGCACGGAGCCATGTTCACCCATCAGCTCTGTGTTTGCTGATGGCAACTCCTTGATTTTAAAATTCTCATTCTTGCCTCCAAATCTCTCCATTGCCTTGTCCCCCTTTATTTCTGTAATCTTCTCCAACACTATAACAATCTGAGTGCTCTGTGCCTCCAGTTCTGATCTCTTGTGTATCCCAATTTCAATTGTTCCACCATTGTTAGCTGAGCCTTCAGCTGCCTAGACCCCTCAGCTCTGGACATCCTTCTCTACACCTCTCTACCTATCTCTTCTCCTCGATGCTCCTTAAAGCCTCCCTCACAAGCTTTGTTTGTCCACCCCAAAATCCTCTATTGTGGCTTGGTGTCATTATTTGTTTGATAATACACCTGTGAATCATGTGGGACATTTTATTATGTTGAAGGCACTATATATATGTAAGATTTTGAATCACACTTCATTAGCAGGAGATCATGGCCAAAAAGAGCTTAAATATCGGAGCTATTCCAGGGAGCGAATCTTTTGCACCAAGCCATTTACACAGCGTGATGGGAGACCAATGCATAATGAGGCTCAGGTTCAGTACGAATGCAACGGTTGAAGTGTTGGTGTCTGGGTTATGAAGTGTTGCAGTTAAACGTCAGCACAGCTCTCAACTTTTGTGCCACAGCATTCGGCCAAGCAACAACAAGTGACATTGCAGGAGTCAATTGTTGTGCTGTCTACTGCTACATTAAGCATAGAAGCAGCATTAAAACTTGTTTTGAACACATCATTGTGCACTTTAGGAGAAATCAGCAGGGCAAATGCAGAGGCAATGAGAGTTCGCAACTTTCCCGAGGTATTTGGCTGTGTACAGGTCATTCATGTGCCCAATAACAATTACATAGCTGTCCTTTATAAGAAGGGTTAATTATTCTCTAATTGTGCAACCTTATACAAGACATAAACAGGATAACATGCCACAGGACTAATAACTATGATTTTGCAACACTGAGGCAATGGACATAATGTACCTGCCCACCAAATTTTCTTGTCCATGTTAAAAAGCATCACATTGTAATACCACATTGTTCAGGTTAAAAGTAATACTCAAATTTATTTTCCAAGTATTGAATCCTTTGTGGTGTTACCCCTAAACACAGAAAGGGAGCGAATACTGAAACCAGGAAAGAATAAAATGATTGTTCCATGCTTATTGATATACAGATTTTTAATGTTGGCAACACCCTGGGAATCTGACATCCTGAACAGTGGTGCTGGCAACATGAGTATAAGGAACTGCAGCTTATGGTACTCCATCACATTGGTAATACCGACATAAAGATTATGGGACAATAATGTAGTAACATGGCAATTTACCCACCAAATGATACCCTCATCTCTTCTTCCTAGGCAGTCCCTCAGGATTGAGGATGACTTGCTTCCCCTGCGGTTCGATAGACTCTGAGAAGGCTGCTAAGTCCAATATGTGATCTGCAGGTTCTGCCACATGCGGAGCAGGTGGTGCTTGAAAGGTTGGGAAGATGAGGTGTTGAGAGGTTTGGGTGCTCTCTCTAATGCCTCAACTTTTTCACTGTGTGCTCGTGATGAAGTCTCTCAATATGTTCAGTGCCTTCCCAAATGAACCTTCTCCATTTTGGTTGGTCACAAGCCAGTGACTCCCATGAGTCGGTGGGATGTTTGATCACTTCAAGGATGCTTTGAGAACATCCCTAAAGCATTTCCGCTGTCCTCCTGGGAGTTTCCTGATGCAAACGAGTTTCAAGTTGAGCAGTTGCTTTGGAAATCTGGTGTCAGGCATACGAATGACATGTCCCACCCAGTGAAGCTGGTATTCAGTGATTAGCACTTCAATGCTGGCCAGGCTGGCTTGGGAGAGGATGCTGCTGTTGGACTGCCTTTTGCCACCAGATTTGGAGGATCTTGCAAAGGCATCGCTGGTGGCACTTCATCAGTACTTTGCAGTGTCTGCTGTAGATTGCCTAAGTCTCTGAAGCATAAAGGAGTGTAGGGATCATTGCTGTCCAGTAAACCATGACCAAAGTCTTGGGTTGGCGATCCTGATCCTCAAATACTCTTTTCCTCAGTTGACTGATGGCTGAGCTGACACATTGGAGGTAATGATGAATTTTGTCATCAATGTCTGCCTTTTTTTGGCTCCCAAGATATGGAAAATGGTTGATGTTTTTCAGGATCTTGCCATTGATCTTAATTAATGGGAGGGGAAGTGTTGTGCTGTGGGAGCTGGCTGGGTGTTTAGTGCAAGGCCTATTTTTTCACATGGAGAAGGAATCAACAATGACCTGGAGCGAGCTCAGTTCCTGAGCTCAAGCGTCAGCTGCAAAGTGAAGTGCAGTACTCTCACCTACTTTTACATGCAAGAGTGCACATACCAGAATTGATCAGAAAAGCAATTTCTGTTAGGGGTTCACAGCCTCAGGATAAGGGGTCAGCCATTTAGGGTTGAGACGAAGAGAAAACTTTCTTCACACAGAGAGTTGTGAATATTTGGAATTCTCTACCCCAGAAGGCTATGAATGATCTTCAGTATATTCAAGACCGAGACTGATAGATTTTTGGGTGCTAAGGGATATGGGAACAGGGCGGGAAAACAAAATTGACTTAGGCTGAATGGCCTATCCCCAATCCTATTGCATATGTTCAATTTCATGGTGAGGCTGTGACAGATTTTGTAGGACAAGCACAAAACGGAGCAGCAATGAAACCCCTTCGAAGACATGGCACCGTTAAATTCATAACCGCCCTTAACTTATATTTTTTGGGTTCATTGCAGAAAACTGGGTAGATGTTAACTGCATAAATCAATTGGCTGACTATAGAAATGTAAAGCAGATAACTGATGCCTTGTTTTCTCGAGGAAACAATTCCTCCTCCTTCCCCATGGACAACTGATAGCCGCATCACAAGGCTGTGTAAACTTACAGAGTGACAGGAATCCCAAAATGTCCAGGGAGTTATAGCACGCACACGGTTGTGGGCCCAAGGTTGTGGCTTTGACCCAAAATGCTAAAGGTGCTATATAAATGCAAGTTGCTGTTGCTGAGGTATTTATGTGTCAGTGGTAGATGCCCAAGCCATTCATGACACTGCTGGTGCATTCCCTTCAGATGGGAAAGAGGGATTTAGCTGTGTTGCTCTGCCACAGTGTACATGGACCTGCTTTGGTAGCCCAAGCAAACTTTGGGAGTTTAAAATTCTGCCACTTTCACCTCAGCTGATTTCCCAAAACCACTCTGCACTGACATTTTACATTTCAAATTCTTTTCTCAAGACCTTTAGTAACTCTTCACTCCAGCAATGCACATGGGGGTACCCTTTGCTCAGAATTACAAGGGAGAGTGTTAGGAAATGTATTATATGACATATTTCCCTCATTTGCAAAATGTTATAATATTCCTACTCCCACTTCTGCTTGAATGTCTGATAGGCAGAACGTGGGGCAGGGACTAAGTGTAAAAGGATTTTGTCCCCATTTACCCAGATAATGTTACTTTTATGGTGCCACAATGATTAGAGATGGGAAATCAACTGAAAAGTCAAGACTGCTTACTTCCACCTCCATAACGTCGGCCCATTTCCAAACCTGCCTCAGCTCATGTGCTGTTGAAATTCTCTTTGTTACCTATGGACCTGACTATTCTAATGCTCTCCTGGCCGACCTCCCACCATGCATCCTCCCTAAACTTGAGGTCATCTTAAACTCCTGCCTGTATCCTAACACAGACCAAATCCCATTCACCAATCACCCCTGTGTCACTGATCTATATTGTCCCTCAGGTGAGCAACACCTCAGATTTAAAATTCTCATCCTTGTTTTCAAATCTCTCCATGGCCTTGCCACTCTCTATCTCTGTAATTTCATCCAGCTCTACAACCCTTTGAGATCTCTGTGCTCCCCTGATTCCGGCCTCTTGCACATTCCTGATTTGCATCCCTCCCAATGGGTGGCTGTGCTTTCAGCTGCTAAGGCTCTAAACTCTTGAATTCCCTTCTTATACCTCTCAGTCTCTTTCCATCACTTTCTCTTCCTTTAAGAAAATTCTTAAAACCTACCTCTTTGAACAAGTTTTTGGTCATCAGCCTCATTATCTCTTTATGTAGCTTGGTTCCAAATTCTGTTAGATAATTGGGTCTTGGGACATTTTACAATGTTAAAGGTGCTATATAAATGCAAGTAGTTGTCGTGCTGTTGTCAAGAATTACCCACTAATTATGGTCACTCCCAAACACCAGTCCAAAAGGACTGCCTGTGCTTATTGCCTCAAAGAAACCCCCATTGTCTATGCCCCTTCCTCCCATGCCATTAATATATGACCACTGCCCTGCATGAAAGGAGGTCTGATAATACCAATGAGACCAGTTAAGTCCTGCATGATGTTATTTTGCAACTGGCTGGCAAGCCTATCAGAAAAACTAACACTTTCAAATCTGGCACTGAAGCAATTTGAGCAACCAAAAGGGTGAAAAGACTGCTCTTGGGGGTCTCTGCTGCAGATGACACTTAGATGAACTACAGAATAGGATCCTGATATGTGCTTCACATATTGCTGTTAGATTCCTCAACTCAAGCATCTATCAGCAACGTATTATCTGATTCCAGTTTTCACCAATGCTTTCCAGCATTGTTATTTTAAATGTGTACGCTGGCTGTTGGGACAATAGAAGTTAACAGCACAGAGCATAGTCTTTGGTTGCTGTGTCGGTTCCTTGAAAGTGTAATTCAAAACTAATCCCATTTCCCTGCTCTCTCCCAACTGCCTTGTATCTTCATCTGCTTCAAATATTTGTCCAGTTTTTCTCTTAAAAGCTTCAATGATTCCTGTCCCAACCACATATTGAAATTTTGCAGCTGTGCATTATTTCCAGCCCTCAATAGGCAAGCTCCCAATGGGGCTTACCGACACTTTTCTAATGAGACTGACTCCAGAAGAGTGCTCATGCCCACAGCATGAAAATCTAAGCTTATATTTTCTATAACTTTCTATAATCCATCATTAAAGAGGGCCTGGATTTGAGGCTGCGCAAAGCTGTCTTGCTACAGTAATGTTAGGTTCCTACCACACGGAAAAGAAACCCAAAACTGTATATTTAAAAACTTTATCCTTATTGCTATTTTTATTTTAAACTGAACTTTTACTGCTGAACAAAGAAAATTAAGATGGCTGCTACAAGTCACCTGATCACAAGGTTCACCCTCTGTCTGGGAGTTACACCAGCAGTTTCAAGAACAAAATAATTATTTTCTCAATTTCTGAATGTCACACTTCGTTATGCCTAGAGAGCTACTAACAGGCTCACATCACATCCAGGATTGCTCAAAGCAATTTCAAAGAGAACCACAGGGATTCATTAGCATTTGGCAAGGCAGCCTTGCTTGCAGAGTCAGTGAGTCTGCTGAGACAATGGCTTCCCAAATATTAGATCCTCAACATAGATGGCGCCCCTTTCAACAACTAATGACTGAGACATTATCAGCTCTGAATTAAAAGCCAATTCCAGATGCTGGATAAACACCCCTTTTGAAGTCATTGTGGAGAAGGGAAATCACATAACCCAAGCCTCTGGCCTTTTGGACAGTTTAATTTTACATCTTTGGCCTCCGCAGCCAGACTGCTGTTTTAACATCAACTGTACAGAACTCCAGCAGCCAGGTTGAATGAGCAGTCTCAACTTCATAAAACCTGCTTGATTTTTAAAAGCCTCTGACCAATGCCTGCCAAATGGTCTAAGCACAGAAAAGCCCCTCGTGCAACAGCATCATTCATTTCAAGGATTTTCATATCATTTAACCAGCCAGGGACACATTGGACTGGAACCCCATCATGAAGGACTCTGACTTTGGACTCTGGAACTCAAGTGAACTAATATTCATTTTTCTTTATCATTGGTCTTTATGCTGCAAAACCCCTTTTCTCTATTCCCATTTTTCTGTGCGAATGTGTGGAGTGGAAGTGATGAACAGTCCTTTTTTCTGGGTTTTGAAAGTGTAAAATAAACTAACCTTCTGAGTTAATCAAAACTGGGGTTTGTCATAGATTATTAGTACATTTAAGGGATTGCGAACACATGCCACCATTTCTTTTAAAAAATCATTCAAAACACCTTCTGCTTATAGACAGGTGGTAAGAGGAAATCAGTGCAGTAACAGTAGTGAGTGGTTAAGTTCTTACTTTTGTCGCATTGTTTTCCAAGAAACACCATCCAAACCCTAACTTCAATTAGTCTTGGGGGTATCCGAAATGGGGTCTGAAAAAGAGTCATACAGACTCGAAATGTTAACCCTGTTTCTCTGTCTACATATGCTGAAGGACCTGCTGTGTTTTTCCAGCATTTTCTGTTTTTATTTCAAAAAGTCTTAGCCAGTTTTGATCTCAGTCAGCCAAAGCTATGGAAAGAATTTTCAGTCCAGACAATGGGGAGGAGCTTCCCTCCTACTTTCCCAAAATAATTGCACCAACTATGTGTAGCTAAAGGTATCTCGAGGCAGAAGGGTTCTCAGTTTAGCTTAGGGCAAAGCTCATTCTCAGAAAGATTATCTGACTAAAATATCTTTTGAACCTGAATGTCTGAACAGCTGGTTCACAGATAAGCAACATTTTTTTTTGTTGGTTTTCTTAAATGGTTGAAATCTGTGTTTCACAGTATGTTAGTTACCTAGATACGGGGACACATAGTTCCTTGTGCATCAGTACACATTAGCATTGTATTAATTAGTCATTGGGGATTTTGATGTTTTGAGGGGAATATTCTATCATTGAATTTCATTTGAATAAAATATAAAATCCATCCCAGCTACATACAGATGATCAATTGTTCAAATCCCTGGGAAGATACCAATTTGGTTCTCATGTGCCTTCATTTGACATGGCTACAGGTAGGACATTCTATTGAGGATACAGCTGTTTGTAGTTATTGCCCATCTAGAGGTTGGACTCAGACAGGACAACTAACCACAAATTCCAGCTCTCTTGACGGTTTAATAGATGAATGTAAAATGTGGTATTGGGTCATAAACCTGGTTCCATAGCCTGTAGACATTTTCTGTCCAGGTTCACACATGAGAATTGGATGAAGCACTGGATGACTGTCAGTGTCTATGGATTTGAGTCAGTGCCTTCAGGGAAGGAGAGAAAAGTGAAAGAAAGAAGCAAACCAACAATTCAAATTTGGGCATGAAAATAGCTTGGACATTTTTCATTTAAATAGTGTTTTATTTACTGGAACATGTATTACTGTTTTTATTATTTACTTATTAACCAGGGGTTATGTTGAAAAGTTCCTTTGTTTAGAACATGGGAAGCAACACTTCTATAACTAACAATTAATTAATGATGAGTTTTAATCAATATAATACAAATGATGAGTTATAAAAATCTCAATATTAGCAAATAATTTAAAAGGAAGGATTAGGCCACTCAGCTTGGGAGCTGGAGCTTTTCTAAGTAAAATGTGTAGGTTATGCCTGATGAGTTTTAAATGTTTATTGGTAAAATTAGTATTGTTGTGAATACATAATGAAGATTACTATGTAATGAGATGTATGAAATCCCATCGGATGTTGTTATAGCACTGAGACAGCCAGTAGCAAACAGCTAGATTTTGAAAACAGTTCTTCTGAAATAATGGAATTTGCAGAAACATGAGTGATTTGTGGTTTAGTTCCATTGAGTTTTGGGTATCATTTTCTCTGCATAGATAAATATTAGATGAACTCACGTACTAGTTCTCATTTACACCATAAAGAAACCACACGCTTTTGAGGTCACAACAGAACCCAAAATGGATAGTTTTCATTACTCATCCCTGAAGGAAATCTCAAATTAGCATCTATCCAGTAAAGTAGTTAATGGGGTCTTAGGCATGAACAATAAAACTGCCAATAAGGAAGGAATATATTGACTTAAGCCTTTAAAAAAATATCAGTGACGTTTGGCCAAATTAATGAAGATACATTTTGATTAACTTAATGATAATATTTCATGGTGAAAGTAATTGAGCATTTTGTAGAAACCAAGACCGATTTGCATCAACAATTTGCAGCAGAGTAATAGTGCAATGGAACAGCCAGGGCTTTGATGCACTAATGTCCTGTACCACAGAACTTTTGCAGCCTTGAAATTCGCAGGTGTCATCTCCTTTTTTCGAGCCCAAACAATCTAAATGGTGGGCAGAAAACATCTGCCTGTAATGAGCCAGAGTACTGCATCCGTCCACACAGTTGTCCAGGGCCTGTTTATATAAAATGTGTGTTAGGCTTTTTGCTTGGACAAATGAGGAACCCAGAGCCTGTTTGAGGACCCCTCTGCAATACTGATTTGTTTTCAGGTAACCAGTACTGACTTTATGTGGAAAAACTAGGGTTATATTCAGCATAACATGGATCCATGGCAACTCTCCCCAATCTCAGCACTGCCACATCCACCAATTTTGGTTACCACTCAATTGCCTCCAGATCACCCAACTTCCTGTCACCTCCTCACTCTGAATCACATCCTCCTGGATGCCCCCTTTCCCACTCCCTTTTAATGATTTACCTGAGGGCCATTGATGGTGATGCAATGGTTCCATCTTCCAGACCTCTGCTCAGGTGAGTTTCCTGGGAATGTCTATTAAATGTCTGCAGCTCTAGTAATTTTGATGATAATGAGGTCCAAGGTTCAATGTCTGGTTCATCTTAGGCTTATCCATTCAGGCTTGGGGATTGTTCTCTGCAGCCTCTGTTAATGCCTTGTCAAATTACATTATTAATGTTTGTTAATTACATTGTTAAGGTTAAGAGAAGCCGGTGATGGGTATTAATTGAGCACATATAAATAGGGGATAGCTGGGACACTGGGTTGTGCAGAAGGAGAGTTGTGAGATTTTACAAGTCACTAAATGCTTTCAATAAAGAAAAGCTCTGTGTCTCAGGCTGGAATTTTCCAGCTTCCCTGCAGTGGGCTCCCCCCACAGTGGGGCTGGTGAGCCATTGAAATTTTCATTCACACTGGTGGGATAGGAAGATCCTGCTGGTGTGAGGGACTGGCAAATTCTAGGTTTGATTTCTGTTTCACCAACTGGCTTGGATCCTACTAATGTTGGTAGCAGAGAATGGTTGGTGGCCTAAAGGTGAAGTTTGAAAATTAATATCTTTTCAGATAGAAGGTTGTAATTGGAGTTACCTTGGAGGAGAATGTCTGAAACCAAGTGTAATGTATTGGGGTATGATTTTCCACCATTGTTCTGTGAAGCTGAACTTTATGACCAATGGAATAATGAAGTGGATATATGGACATGGGTTCTCTCCTTACCAAAGTAAAAGCAAGGTATGGGCTTGGTACTTCTGCTTCCTACCAGAAGCAGGATCAGGTGCAAAGCATTTTCAGAGCTAGAGGCTTATCAATTAGACACTGAGGAAGGTTTGGATAATCTCTTAAAATTTATGGACAAAATTTGAGAAGGATGATCTATTAAATTTGCATGAGGCATGGTCAGGCTGAGAAATTTAGGAAGATGAGTGGTCATTCCATAGAAGAACATATCACTGAACTGAACAGGTTGCAGAAATTTTATTCCTAATTCAGTGTTTGCTTTCAAATTGTTGCATTATGGTAAAATATCAAAACTAGATAGGTTCCTGTTCTTAACTGGAATTGAATTCTTGGGAAGAGATATACTTTTGGAACAGATGCTTGAAGCTTTAAAATAAATCTTGAGAAACATTCATTTCCAGCCACTTTTATGGGACTTTCATCAGTAATACAAAAGATGGAGGATTCAATGCTAGTGGCATTTTGAGAACATTCAGGTATGGAGCGCAAGTGTCAATACAAAAGAAGGACTATGTACAAAAGGAATGAGAGTAGAGACCCTCTTGGTAGCTCTAGCAGATGACAGGAATTACATAGCTATAGCAGCAGAATGAACCCCAGGAATAACTGAGGAATGGTGAACAGGTGTTTCAGATATGACTTGAAATGTCATTGTTTTAATGATTCATGGGATGTGTGCGTCTCTGGCTGGGCCAGCACTTATTTCCCACCCCTAATTGCCCCGAAAGTGATGATGAGCTGCCTTCTCGAACCACAGTAGTCCATGTTGTGTAGGTGCACCCACATTGCTGTTAGGGAGGGAGTTCCAGGATTTTGACCGGGTGACAGTGAAGGGGTGGTGATATGTTCCCAAGTCAGGATTGAGTGACTTGGAGGTGAACTTCCAGGTGGTGACATTCCCATGTGTCTGCTGCCCTTGTCCTTCTAGATGGTAGCAGTCATGGGTTTGAAAGGTGCTGTCTAGGGAGCCTTGGTGAGTTCCTGCAGTACATCTCATAGATGGTACACACTGCTGCTACTGTGTCGGTGGTGGAGGGAGTGAATGTTTGTGGATGGGAAGTCAGTCAAGCGGGTTGCTTTGTTTTGGATATTTGAATTGTCCTAAATGGAATAACAGAGCTTTTGAAATGACACAGAAGGTTCATAAAGAGAAAATGACAATATTGATCAGTCAGAAGGAATTGTACTGATCACCAGAAGCTTTAGTCTAATAATGAGTTGTGGATTTATTCAATTGTGTTGTGTTAGACAGTGGGTGCACATCCACAGCATGTGGCATGGATTGGTTAAAATGTTATCTGGATTGTCTAAATAGTAAAGGCCGAAGTAAGGCTAATGAATATAAAGGTATTACTTAAGGCTTGGGATGACAACATGTTACAGTCACTAAAAATAGTGGTGATTCTATGGAAACTCTTTCGAGTTATCAACAGTCACAGATTGCAACTCTTCCAAGTACAATCACAGTTCTTGGTTTCCGGCAGTGGGACATGAACCCACAACCCTCTGATTCAAAGGCGAGGGTGCTATGTACTGAGCCACAGTTGACACCTCGTGATTCTATGGAATTATCATCAGTGCAATAGCCAGTGAAAGACCCTTACTGTTGAGCAAGCCATCTATGAAAAAGGTTCAAATGAAATTGGATATGGAACGGTAAGGCAATTGTTTTTGGGATATCTGTAAATTTAGTTTTAACCAATTGAGATATGAGAGATCTTGTTAAAGGGATACAATAGTCAAAATGTTGAAGTCTTATTGGCATCAGGGGATAGGAGTTTAAAGGAAAAAAAGCAAATTGTTTTCAAACTACATTGACAGTTTGCCCAACCATCATGTCATAGGTTAGAAATCCTACTAAAGGATGCAGGGTAATGGATAATTTAATATACTAAACATAAGAGATCAGTGAGAAATGCAATATATGCAAAAAAAATAGGAGGACACTATCATAGCCTATAGTGAGTGTCCCATTAACAAGAGACTTTAATGAAATTGTAGCAATGAAGATAGAACCTTTTGACAGCCCTAACTGATGACGGGAATTGGATAACAATACCAGAAGCATGAACCCCAGGAACAGCTGAGGAATGGTGAACAGGTGTTTCAGATGTGAGTCAAAATATCATTGTGGTGAATTGTCCAGAACAGAATAACAGGGTTTTTGAAGTGATACATGACGCGGAAAGTTCAGAAAGGCAAGATCACAATTTTGATTAGAAGGAATAGTATTGGTGACAAGAAGCTTTAGTCTAGTAATGGGTGTCCTAGTTGTGGATTTATTCAATTGTGTTCGTATTAGACAATGGATGCATGTCCTCAGTATGTGGTGTAGATTCAATGTTCTCTGGATTGTCTAAATAGTAAAGACCAAAGTAAGGTTAAGGAATATAAAAGCATTACTTCAGGTTCAGGATGAAGGTATGGGATAAGGACAAAAACATTTTTCTCTGGCAACTAGATTCAGTCTGTCAACAGTAATATAGGACAGAATTAAGCCCTTGGCTGGCAGGTGGGCCCCACCGGCTCGGTGGTGGGCGGGCAGCCGAACCCCGCCGCCGAAATGGGGCCTGTCACCATTTTGAGTGGGTGGGCCAATTAAGGCCCGCCCAGCGGTCCTGTTCCAGTGGGGAGGGAATCCTCAACTGTTAAAGAGCACACTGCTCCCTGAGGCAAAGTCCTGTCTCAGAGAGTTTAGTGAAAGGTAAGTAAAGTCAAAAAATAGAGACATTTTAAGATTATTAACATGTTCCCCTCATGTGACGAGTTGGGACATGTTGATAATAAACTCATAAAATTTATTAAATTTTTACAAAACGGTAATGAAACTTCACCCCGCCAGTGGATGAAGTTTCATTAACAATCTACAGGCTGCTGGGGCTCCTGGCCTGCCCGCCAGCCTTAAGGTTGGACGGGTAGGGCATTTAACTATCTTAATGAGCCTGTCAATGGCCTTAATTGGCCATTGATAGGCTGGCGGGCAGACAGCTGACTTCGCTGTCCACCCGCCTTCCTTAAGATTTAAATGGCCCGGGATGACGTCGGGGATTCCTCCCCATGTCATCCCGCATCATTTTCCCCTCAGCAAGTGGGCCCCGCCCCCAAATTGCCGAGGGGAAAATAGTAAAGACTAAAAGGTAATTGTGAACAAGATAATGGAAAAATGGATAGGAACTGGACTGGGAACACCAGTTAAATTCCTAACTGAGAAAGAAGGTGTCAGGGTTGGAATTTGCCAGCGACAAATTTAAAAGTTTTATGTGTGGAAATATGAACATCATAATGAACACAGCAGTGGAAAGTCCCTTTAATAATGGGGGTTTGTGAAAGGAATCACGCAGTAGTTGATGAGAGGCTTCAAAAAATCTTAGCTGACCAATCGAGCTGTAAACTGACATCTGCCCTGGGATGGGCAGTCCATGTGAAGAATTCACTTCAAATGATTGGGGCTACAGTCCCTATTAATTAGTTCATGGCAAAAATCCTAAAATACCTTCGGTGATGTGGGACCATTACCCGTTGTTGGAAGGGACTACAATTAGTTCAATTTTTTCTGAGCACTCTAATGCCCTGCATGCAGTGAGAAAGGCATTTATCGAGGCTGAGATTTCAGCAAATTTGGCAAGTCTTACGGCACCACACAAAGCCATCAGAAACAAATTTAAATCCAGGGGACATGGTGCATTACAAAGAATGGAAAGGCGATAGGCAGTGATGGAAAAACAGTAATTTTGGCAGTCAAACTGTTAGGATACATTCCTCGAGGTTAATTGGCACAGATTATACATTTACAGAATCTGACCAAGTAATAGAAAGTGCAGAGGCACCATAAACTTCACATACACATATGTTGAACAATTACAAGCAGCAGATGCTGGCAGATAAAGAGCTATGTATCCCAAAGGACAACTGCCAAGAGTTGGCACCAAAGTAACATATATGACAGAAGGGGCCAGTGAATTGGAGGATGCCACCATAATAGGGACAGCAGGAAAGCCACCGGTAATTACAAACATTGGCTAAATTTACAAGATGAGGGACAGAAAGTAAGATCTATGGATTGGCAAAATGAGGCAAAGATGTGGAAGACCAGAAAACAGTGTTCTGGAAGTGATCATGCCCTAGGAAAAGATCACGGGCTTGCAAAGGTTGAACTCTGCTCGTAGGAGGGACAGATCATGTAGCTGTAGTCCAGAAAGAGATAGGAGAGTGAGTAGCGATCATAGCTTGACAAGAACAAGGACCATAGAACATGCTAGGGATTCCACAAGAAGTAGAAGCCCCTATGATCAAGAAGTTTTAGTGGCTACTAACAAATTAGGATATAAGTTGATGAAGGATGCCAAACAAAAAGATTTGGTTTATACACTGAAATACCAGACAGGGGACAGCCAGCCTTAACACAAGGGTGGATATATCAGAAAAGGTGCTTCCTGGTGGCACATATAAGGCTAAAACCAGATTAGCAGTTCGGGGTTTCGAAGAGAGACTTGGTGATCAAATGTCAGTGCATTCCCCCACTGCAGGAAAAGTGATCTTAGTTCTTTTAGCAACACGTTCCTGGGAATGTGTATCGATTGATATAAAAGCTACATTTTTACAGGGTGGGAAACTTCAAAGTAGTTTTTTTTTGAAACCACCTAAAGAAGCTGGTGATGTAGAAGCAAAAGTGTGGAAATTAAACAAGCATGTTTATGGGTTGAATGATGAATCAAGAGTGTGGTATTTCTTAGTTAGGTCCATCCTACAGGTTGTATTTAGCAATAAGCAGAAGGAGAAACTAGCAGGCATCTTTATGATGCACATTGATGATTTTCTATGGGGGGGGGGGAGTTCTGCAGAATGTGAGTAGTGGGTGATAGGTAAAATAAAGAAGGAGTTTAAGAATGGAAGTCAGGCCTTGGGGGCCTTTAAATATATAGGGTGAGACATTAAACAGAGTAAGTCAGGAATGACCTTGAATCAACAATCTTACTTAGAAAATATCAATTGCATCCCAATAAATTGGGCTGGGACCTCATAAAAAGAATACCTTTTTCCCAAGGAAAAAACAGAACAGTTAAGTTGATTGGACTGTTGAACTGATTGTGCACTCATACTAGACCTGATGCCAGTTATGACATATTGGAATTGAGCACTATGATGAAACATGCTACAGTTGAGAAGGTTCTGAGAGAATTTAAAACTCTGAAGCAATTATGCAATTATGTAAGCATGACCCAGACCTTGCTGTCACTTGCCATTTCAACACACCAACCTGCTCTCATGCCCACATGTCCATCCTTGGCCTGCTGCAATGTTCCAGTGAAGCCCAATGCAAACTGGAGGAACAGCACCTCATCTTCCGTTCAGGCAATTTACAGCCTTCCAGGCTTAACATTGAGTTCAACAACTTCAGACCATGAACTCTCTCCTCTGTCTTTACCCACTTTTTATCCTGCTTTCAAATTTATTTGTTTATTTATTTATTTTTTTTTCACCCTTTTTCCCCAGTCACCTCCCCCACCCCCCACAGGGCCATCTGTCACAGGTTTCTATGTTGTTCTTTCACAGAGCGCTGACCCTTGTTCTGCTATTAACACATTCTGCTTTCTTACCTTTATGCCACTTCACCACCATTAACTCTCTTTGTCTTGTGTCCGTGCCATTTTTGCCCACCTCTCCTTAGCCCCCACCTATCGCTGGCCTTCTATCCTGCTTCACTTGCTCCACCCCACCCGCCACCCCCCCCACCCCCGCCGGGTTAAACAGCATAAATTCCATCATATTTCTACTTCTCTTTAGCTCTTAAGAAGAGACATACGGACTCAAAACATTTAAAATAAAACTGTTTCTCTCTCCACAGATGCTGCCAGACCTGCTGAGGTTTTCCAGCGTTTTCTGTTTTTATTCCTAAAGCAATTAAATTTAGAGAAACGCGTGCTCAGGTTTCCAGCCTTGGGTGATCCAGAAGAGATGGGGCAGAATTTTACTTCCCGTGGGCGGGCGCGTGCCCGAACCGATCTGGCGTAAAATAGCGCACGATAATGTCGGGTGAGCGTCGTAGCACACTCACGTGAAATTTCACTCAGTGGGCACGAGCAGGTGCCAGAGCTGCACCCGCCATTAAGAGGCCACTTAAGGAATTAACAGTCCGATTGACAGCGATTTTTTTGTTGCCCGTGTGATTTTGCACTTGTCGCACAGGCAGAACGGGCAGGCGGCCAGCCAATATTTTTAAAAACCTTATCCACGGGTGGGATAAAAGGGGTGAGCAGCAGTGCCAGTGTGACTAGTGAGGAGCTTAGGAGATAGTTTGCTGCTGGTTGCTTATTTGAACTTGCTCCAACTCTATTTGGGCTTCATTCTTAGCATTTCTAGCTTAGCTTTGTTTCAGGTCTCCTTGGTGTCTCCAAGTACCCCGGAGGATTCAGACCATGTGGACCCTTCCAGGTATCAGACAGCCTTCTGTAACCCTGGTAATGGGGATTGTGGTCTCCACTGGTGGCACCTCCTCTGAGCAGGAAGAGCGGGGCAGAAGGGAGAGGAGGCCAGGTGCTCCAATGCAACTTCCAGGCAAGCGACTGGTGGGAGGAGAGGCACAGGCACAAGGGGCGCAGGGCCAGCAGGAAGTCCATGGCATTAGGGATCACAGAAGACGCCACTATCCTGCTGCCAGGGTTGACAGGCAGCAATGCAGCTACCTCAATATGTCCGAGGTGCAATGCTGCCACTTGAGGGAGACCTCCCTTTGTGACCTCCATTTGCCAGATGATCGGCCCTGAGATCAGCTCCGACTGTGTGGGTGGAAACCCCATGCCAGTGGCGCTGAAGGTCACAGTGGCCCTCAACTTCTATACGTCCGGATCTTTCCAGGGCTCAGTGGGGGATCTGTGTGGAGTCTCCCAATCAGCTGTACACAGTTGTGTTAAGCTGGTGACAGAAGCTCTGTTCAGGCGGGTACTGACCTTTATTCTTTACCATATAGACGAGGCCAGCCAGGCTGAGCGAGCCAGAGGCTTTGCAGTGATTGCTGGGTTCCCCCTTGTCCAGGGTGCAATTTACTGCACACATGTGGCCATCAAGGTGCCAGTAGGTCAACCAAGTGCCTTCATCAACAGGAAGGGATTCCACTCCATGAACGTCCAGATAGTGTGTGACCACAGGATGCATGTTCTGCAAGTCTGTAGAAGGTACCCTGGCAGCTCTTACGATGCTTACATCCTGAGACACTCCCAGGTGCCGAGGCTCTTCAGTACTCCAGCCCGACTGGATGGATGGCTGCTGGGTGACGAGAACTATCCATTGAAGAGGCGGCTCATGACGCCTCTCCGCCACCCAAGAACAGAGGCAGAGAAATGTTACAATACATGTCATGGCTCTACAAGGGCAGTGATAGAGAGGACAATAGGTCTTCTCATGCCTGGACCAAGCAGGGGGAGCACAATACCCCCCAGAGCAGATGTCACTCACCGTGATTGCATGCTGTGCTTTCCACAATCTGGCACTGGTAAGGGGGGACCCACTGGAGGAAGAGGATCTTGAAGCATCTGCACAGGCCACTGATGATAAGCCTAGTGGTGAGTCAGAAGAGGAGTACAGTGAGGAGAATGCTGAGGGCATGGAGGCAGACCTTGGTAAGCTCCAGGAAGGCAGGTATACCAGGATCACCTTAATCCAATGCTCCTTCAGCTAGGCTGCTAAAAATTAGCTTCAACCACATGCCAGGGCTGCTGCCTCCACCCCGGATGTCTGAAAGGACCGTTTCATTTAAACCGAAAGAACACTGAGTGCCTGTGCAATAAACCTCAGAGCCACTTACGTCCGGCATTACATGCTGGCATCCCCTGTACCAATAATATAAAAAGGTGAAGCATACACAGTCCATAATGACAAAAACAAAATTGATCTCATTTTGACAATTCCAAACAATTTACATAAACTTCTGTTGAATGAATGCTTCACATCTGTCTTCACCCAAGAGAATGAGGATGAAGGTATGGAACTCGGGGCGAGGGGCTGCGAGGTTCTTGAGCAAATTGATATAGGGAGTGACAAGGTATTGGAGGTGTTGGCAGGCTTAAAAGTGGAAAAATCTCCAGGTCCAGATGATTTGTGTCCCAGACTGCTGAGGGAGGCAAGGGAGGAAATCGCAGGGGCTCTGACCCAAATTTTTAATTCCTCTTTGGCTACGGGGGAGGTGCCAGAGGACTGGAGAACAGCTAATGTGGTTCCGCTATTTAAGAAGGGTTGTAGAGATAAGCCAGGGAACTACAGACCAGTGAGTCTCACGTCAGTGGTAGGGAAACTGTTGGAGAAAACTCTAAAGGAGAGAATCTATCTCCACTTGGAGAGGCAAGGTTTGATCAGGGATAGTCAGCATGACTTTGTCAGAGGGAGGTCATGCCTAACAAATTTGATTGAATTTTTTGAGGAAGTGACCAGGTGTGTAGATGAGGGTAGTGCAGTTTATTTGGATTTCAGCAAAGCCTTTGACAAGGTCCCACATGGAAGACTTATAAAGAAGGCAAATGCACATGGGATACAGGGTAATTTGATAAGGTGGATTCAAAATTGGCTTAGTTGTAGGAGACAGAGGGTGATGACAGGAGGATGCTTTAATGACTGGAAGCCAGTGTCCAGTGGTGTACCACAGGGATCTGTGCTCGGTCCCCTATTATTTGTCATTTATATAAATGACATAGATGACTATGTGGGGGATAACACGTCATAACATTCAAGGCTAAGGGCAAAGTGCTGGTAAATGGGATTAGGTAGGTAGGTCAGTTGTTTCTCATCTGTCGGTGCAGACTCGATGGGCCGAAGGGCCTCTTTTACATGGTGAGATTCTGTGATTCTGTGATTCTCTGGTCTTCATTCCTAGACCAGTAGTAAATATGAACATAAAATGACCTGTGATCTCTCTTGTGCTCATGGTGCCTTAAACTTACGTTTGTGAGTGCTGCGTCTTGGTGCCCCCCTCACTGGCACTGGCATTGTTGACAGCCTGGTGACTCTGCTGAATTTTGGCCTTGATGACCTTGGCAGTCGTCCTCTGGCCAGTGGAGCCTGTGCTGATCCTGCCTGGGATGGAGTGGCCAGTGCCACGGCTGGCATCTCCCCAGTCATCGCAGCCTCATCAGATGCCATGGTCACTGGCAGAGGGGTGGAGGAACTGCTGCCATCATCCAGAGTGCCCTGAGAGGAGCCCGCAAAGACGACAAGCAGCTTGTGCGCCAACATGAGGCCGCCCTGGACCTCCCCGCTCGCCACTGATGGACAGCCAACTAACTGGGTTACTGAATGCCCCATCTGTCTCCCACATTGGCACTGACCACCTGAGGTCAGTACCTGTGTGAGGGCTTGCAGGTCTGAGCGCAACCCCAGGAACCCTCGATTCTGTCCCTGGAGCTGTCTCTCCATGAGGGCTGCCACTGTCTCAATGGAGGGGGCAGTGCGCTCGTGCATGGGGGTCAATGCAGTTCTGATGCTCCGCAAGGACTCCTCCATAACGGAGACTGTGGCACGCAGACCCTTATGGATCTCCGCCAGATTCTCCCGCACATCTCGCTGGACATCCAGCATCTGCTGCCTAATGGACATCTCCAGATGTGGCTCATCAGCCTTTGACTAAGCATTGTCCTGGTCCCCAGCAATCCTCTGACTGCCGGTGCCCTGGGCACACCCTGTCTCTGCCTGCACCTCAAGCGAGGGTGAAGTGCCCTCACCAATGTGCACTGAGATACTAGCCACTGATCTAATACCCACCGAGGTGCTGGTATCTGCACTGGTGCCTGCTTTAGAGAGCGGGTGTGATATAGATGCAACAGAATTTCAGTGGTCCTCCGGCGAACCTAAAAGAGAGAAGCAGGACATGTCATTAGTTAAAGTCATCACACTGTCATTGTGCATGCCAGGTACCCTGGTGAGAAAACGGAGATCTGCATCATGGTACCATCATCTTCCAATGATCAATGGGAACTCCAGGTTCGAGGCTCACATCATTGAAGAAGAGACTATGCTAGAATGGTTGCACAATCCAAAACTCTTACCTCTGTGCACTGCACTCTTAACTTCATCTGGCACACCCGGCTGTCCACACCCAGTTGCATATGGAGCATGCTGGCTCTCGAACTCCAGGGCATACTGTTCAAATCTGCTGAGCAGCAGGAGGTTGGGCGGCCCTCCACCTGTACGTGCCCCCTCTGCCTGGTTATGGCTTGTCTTCTCCTGAGAGAACAGAGCAGCATTGATCAGTCCACTCTCCACCCGCAGCACCATTGCAGCCTGACCAACCACAGATGAGGAACACCTCGCAGGGCACATCTGAGTTGTGGCCTTCGAGCTGCAAGGCACTCAGCCAAAGCAGCCAGGGCTCACCCCGTTGGCCAGCTCTGGTGTTACTGACAGTTGGCACTCAGAGTCTAGCGCCCCTGAGGTGGATGGGGGGACATCCACACTTTAACACTTCTGCACATTGACCCATGCCAACATGGTGCTCACCCTTTCTCAGCACAGCAGGTCATTGAAGCGCTTCCAGCACTGCACCCATGTGCGCTGCACCACGCCATGGCTGCTCACCATTACCACCTCCCCCCTGCTTGGTGAGGTGTGGTGGCCGCCTCCTTCCCTTTCAGGGGAAAAGGATGTCCCTCCTGGCAGTCACCTCCTCCAGGAGGATGGCGAGGCACTCGGAAAAGAGTGCCCACCCGACCTCCCCTCCTGCATGCTGCATCCAGCTGCACTCGACTCCATTGGGAACGTACAGGAGATGATTTTCCGTGCAGCCTTCCAGGGGCTGCCTGGGCCATTTTTAAACCGGCTGCCAGGTTGCCATTGGACCCCACGGTCGACAGGCTCTCCCCCCCCCCCCAACTTGGCCCTTCCTAGCCGGTGGGTGGGCCTTAATTGGCCCGCCAGTGTGAAATCACAGTTGGAGGCTGATCGTGGGTGGAGGACCTTTTCCTGGCCACTCCTGGGCCTGCCCACCACACCCGCCCAATGACCTTAAAATCCTGCCCATGAGGTTAGTCATTTTTAGCGATGCTTCACATGCCAATCTTCCAAATGGATATTCTAGTACTGCAGGGTTTATGATATTCTTGGTGAGAAAGGATGATGAATGATGTTCATTGGCCTGGGAAGCAAAGAAAATGAAAAGGGTAGTTAAAAGCACCTTAGTTGCTGAAACACTGGCACTAGTAGAAGCAATAGATATGGGGGTGCACTTATCTAATAATCTGAAGGAAATCCTATACAAGGTGCAATCTGAGAAAAATTTGCCCATAGAATGCTATGTGGCTAACCATTCGATGTTCATTCGACAAAGGGTGTCACTGAAGAAAGTTTGTGTATTGACCTTGCTAGCATGAGGGAAATGTTGGCATGATGAGAGATTTCCAAATTAAAATGGGTGGTTGCAAGTCGCCAATTGACAGATTGTTTTACAAAGAGAAGTGCTTGCTCCATGAAATTATTAGATGTATTCCAAGAGGGACGTCTTGTGTTATAATGATATGGAAGACCAATATTTTCCTCAATTGCTTTGCAATTATTTACACATGTTAAAGAAAACAAATGTTGAAAGAAAGGGAAATATGGGATCTGTTAATGTATGGTTGTATTATAATGTGAGACATAGAAGATGAAAATATACATATAATTTTGTTTCTTTTCAATTGAAGTTTTTTTAAAGATTGTTTCCATGTTTTCATACGTTTTAATTTAAAAAAAAGAGGAATCTGTTAACGCCTTGTCAAATTACATTGTTAAGGTTTGTTAATTACATTGCTAAGATTAAAAGAAATAGGTGATGGACATTAATTGAGTATATAAATAGGGGATAGCTATTAATTGAGTATATAAATAGGGGACAGCTAGGATGCTGGGTTGTGTGGAAGGAGAGCTGTGAGACTGCACAAGTCGATGAGCTCTCTCAATAAAGAAAAGCTCTGTGTCTTGGTTTCTGCTTCACATTCTGGCGTGAATCCTATTAACACCCTTTTCATGCACATCTGCTCCCTCAGATGGACATAAAAATCCCACACCATTCAAAGTAGCAGGAAAGTCCTCCCCAGTGTCTTGCTTAATAGTTATCCATTAACTAATAGCAATAAAATGGATTACGTGGCCACCATCTCATTGCTATTCATTAGACCTTGCTGTGACTGCCCTGTTTCCTGTATTAGAACAATTAGTACACTTCAGAAATACTTGATTAGCTGTAAAGCGCTTTGAGACACCTTGAAGTTGTGAAAGGGATTATATAAATGCAGGTTCTCTCTTTACATTTGCGTACAAAATTCTAAGAGGTAATTCATTAGCTATGACATATTCTGGAACATTTTGAAACTGTTGAAAGGTGCTTTTTGTAATTCAATGCAAATTCTTTTTTAATCAAAACTTTTTTTTCCACTATAGATTTATTTTTGCTAATATCCTCTCATACGCCATCTTAGCCTTTATAATTTCCAGCTTTCTTTCTTTTCTATATTCTTTATATTGATCTTGATATTTATTTTAGTTACCTTCTCTGTAGATACTAAATGTTTTTTATTTTAAGTTTGATTTAGTCTTGCTACTCATGCATGAAATCCTGACCTTTGATTTCCCTCACCGTACTTGCTTTGTTCCTTTCTATTTCTTGTGTAAATATTGCCCATTGCCGATTTATGGTTTGCTAATATTTTCTTCTGTTTAATCTGGGTCATGTCCTTTTGTTTTCACCTTGCTGTAATTTGCTTCTTTCTAGTCAAGTGCTCTTGTTCTTGACGTTTCATTTTTCTTTTCTATCATTATGCTGAACCTAATTACACTGCGGTCAATGTTTCCAAAATGTTCTCTTACTTGTGGGTTGCTACTTGCTCTGCTTCATTATCCAGAATCAGATCAAGTGCTGCTTCCTTTTCTGTTGAAATAGAAAAGATCCTTGAACACACATAATCTTCACCACAAGTACATTGAGAATCAGTTTATTTTTGAATAACTAAAATAATACTGTTGTTAACACATGCCTCTCTAATTTCTGTACAAATTTCTCTCTGTGATGTACTTTCAGTAATGTGACCCCCTTGGTCGTCTTCCAGTCAATCTAAAGGGATTTGGTTTGTTCCACTTACCTGTTTAAATCCTTTGTGCCCCAGTAAAATGATATCTTATATCATTTACCATTACTGATCCTTCCTTTTGTCCTTCCGTAAGTTCTACATCCAAGCATAATTAAGTGCCGAATAAGACACTCTACCCACTTGATCACCAGAATATAAAAGTGTTGCAATACGGAACAATAGGTTTACTTAGTTAATTACATGCTCTGCTGGCGACACGTGTCCTGCTTAGATAGCAATATGAGTGAGGCATGATAAACCAGCTGAGAAAATGCTACCAGCCCAGCAGTTAAATGATGACAGTTTCTCACAACCTGCTTATTTAAAAAATCTTACTGAATCATTGATCATGGGCTCAGGGAAAATACAGCTGAAACATTTTAACAATGGGATTGATGTGCCGTGCTAGGAAATTATTAGTCAAAGATAAAGGGCGGAATTTAATGTTGGTGATGGAGGGCAGATAGAAAACCACTGGTAACCCTGCGTTGCTTTCCCCTGGGGGGACTGATGCTGTTTCCAGGCAATCAGGCACTTACCTGGGGAGTGTTGGGCCTCCCGTTGACTTAAGCCCTGAGCAGGGCGAAAATCCAATCCCTGAGAGCTGCCAGCCAACCAGAGGTCAGCAGCTCTCCAGTAACCACAACACCACAGGGAGTGCTGGCCACTGCTGGTACTACACGCAGCCCTTCAGCTGAAGTCTTGGAGAGGGGTAAGTCCTGGACGAGATGCGTGTAGCAGTGTGGGGGGTGCTGGTGAGGGTGGGGAAGAAGGATTAAGGAAAGAGCAGGAGGTGGCTTGCAGCCACCCCTCCCAATGTTGGGTCCCTCGATCTTGAACAGAGTGCCTGAGAATGAGGGAACATCCTCAAGAGGCCGCAGGTAAATCCAATATGCAAGCTCCCTGTCCACTGCTGGCCCAGCTGCAGTGGGATGAGGCCCTTAAGTGGCCCTTAAGTGGCCCTTAAGTGGCCCTTAAGTGGCCCTTAAGTGGCCCTTAAGTGGCCCTTAAGTGGCCCTTAAGTGGCCCTTAAGTGGCCCTTAAGTGGCCCTTAAGTGGCCCTTAAGTGGCCCTTAAGTGGCCCTTAAGTGGCCCTTAAGTGGCCCTTAAGTGGCCCTTAAGTGGCCCTTAAGTGGCCCTTAAGTGGCCCTTAAGTGGCCCTTAAGTGGCCCTTAAGTGGCCCTTAAGTGGCCCTTAAGTGGCCCTTAAGTGGCCCTTAAGTGGCCCTTAAGTGGCCCTTAAGTGGCCCTTAAGTGGCCCTTAAGTGGCCCTTAAGTGGCCCTTAAGTGGCCCTTAAGTGGCCCTTAAGTGGCCCTTAAGTGGCCCTTAAGTGGCCCTTAAGTGGCCCTTAAGTGGCCCTTAAGTGGCCCTTAAGTGGCCCTTAAGTGCCTCATTGGTCTTCTAGTTAGAAACATGATCAGGGGGAAACGAGATGGTGGTGGGGTCTCCATCCACCACCCTCACTGCCTCCAAACTCATCTCCAGTGGGAAAGTGGGGGAGAATTGTCTGTGCCCGCTGGTGCTGGGCATGTTCAGTGACGTCAGCGGACAATATGGCAAGAAGGCCAAAAATCAATTTCACAATGTCGTGAAAACAATTTGCAATTGTCCACTCTGCCCGCTGATGGTGGGTCGTGTTTCCTGCCATCAGATGTCAGGAACCTCATTTTAATACATCTGCACATCATTATAAGCCCAGCCGGCTGGAATCACACTCCCCCGCTGGATTGTCTGCCCACGGTGGCGTGCCATCATGGTGAAGTGTTTCACAACAACATATAAAAGGTGTGCACTTGGCGGGCTGCACTTTGAGGGGAACTCGGACGTGAGTGCACAGTAACGTTGTGGAGCGCTCGCCCGGGTTGCCTGTTGGACTTCAAAGTTGAGGTGCGTTGGTGGGGGGGAGGGGGAGGGGGAGGGGGTGGGGGCAAGGGCTACCCTGTGGTTGAAGGTAGTGCACAAGCACGTGTGGAGTTGGGGCAGGTGGTTGGTGAGGGAAGCGGCCACACATTCATGAAAACTTGTATAAAATGACCATTCCTCTGCAGCTGAGACAGTTTAGACACAGCCACATTGTATAATTGGAGTCGGGCCTCTAGATTCTCTGCCCACTCAAGCAATGCAGAGGCATCAAAGTGCCACCAAGTGCTCCAGAGCTTTTCACCCCTCAGGCACAGATTGCAAACTAATGAGTGTTTTAGTGGACTGCAGAACAATTGGAAGACTGAGCAGGTTGTACAATCTCCTTGCTAAAGCTGGTCATGGAGCAGTCACTGGTGGAGTTGCTCACAGCTCCTTGCAATGTCATCATCCCAGTTTGGACCAGTCTCCCCCATGGTTCAAGCTAACTGTGCAGCCTTGCAGTGTGGGTTAGGAGAATGCCTGTGCCTGAGCTGAGAGCACAGGGTGCAGTCCAATGGGCAAAGCTTTCGCCAGTCGGTCAGGTGTGGTGGGGCGGAGGTGGGTGGGGTTTGGGCAGACATGCAGGGCACTAATCTCTGGCCATCCAAGTGGTGACTAGCACTCTCTGGGATGCGTTAAGGGGCCTTCAGACTTAACCAAGGGAGGTTCTTAGTACACCCAAGCTAACCCACATGTCTCTCTTTCATCCTGTAGGAGAAGCACATCAGGATCATAGAGCCTGGTGAATTAACTGTACACCTCATGGCATACAGAGACCAAAGAAGACTGAGAAGAGAGCGATGGAGGCCCCTGGCTGGGCAGAGGGAGGAGCAGCACCCTCAGGAAGAAGGGTGGCTGGGGGTCCCACACACACCGCCTGAAGAGCCACAGTGAACCGTCGTTGGCTGGTGCCTAGTTAGACCCAGGGTCTATAGACGCCACCTTTCATTCCTGCCGAAGACTGCGCATGTCTAGCGACCTGGTCGGTCACATCTGCCAGGCTGCAGGATTTGGCGCCACGGGGACATGGAGGGCATCCACTGCTAGTGGCCGTGAAAGTGACTGTGGTGCTCAATTTTTATGCCAGTGGCTCCTTTCAGGGCTCCAAGGTGATCTCTGTGGGATTTCACAATCCGCCACTCACAAATGTATCCATGAGGTTACGGATGCTGCCTTTGCAAGGGCACACAACCTTGTGCATTTCGCTCGGGACCAGGAGAGCCAGGGTGCAAGGGCCATTGGATTTGCCCAGATTTCGGGTTTCCCAAAGGTGCAGGCTACCATCCACTGCACTCGCGTGGTGCTCAGATCTCTGTCACAACAGGCGGTGAACTACATCAAGCACAAGGAATTCCACTCGCTGAATGTGCAGCTGGTATGCAACCACCACAAACACATCCTGCAGGTCAGTTCTGTTGAAGGGTCATGAGGACTCGAAACGTCAACTTTGCTCTTCTCCGCCGATGCTGCCAGACCTACTGAGTTTTTCCAGGTAATTTTGCTTTTGTTTTGGATTTCCAGCATCCGCAGTTTTTTAATTTTTTTTTACATCCTGCAGGTCTGTGCATGGTTTCCAGGGAGTGTGCACGACTCCTACATTCTCAGTCGGTGACGAGATCCCTGAAGTCTTCCAGGGTCCACAGGAGCTGCAGGGATGGCTCCTCGGGGACAAGGGCTGCCTGCAGAGGATGTGGCTGATGATACACATGCGGCGGCCTCAGGCTGCAGCAAGCAAAGGTATAATAAAGCTAATGGTGCAACTCACAACTTGGTGGAGCAAACCATCGGGATGCTGAAAATGAGGTTCTGGTGGACCCCTGCAATACAGTCCACAGAGGGTGTCACACATCGTCATTGTCTGCTGCACCCTTTACATCCTGGCACTGCAATGGGGAGAGGAGCTGGCTGAGGAGGAGATGGAGGAACTGGAGGTCTCCTCCAATGAGGAGGACTCCAACGGGGATGAGGGTGAGGAGGTCCTCGAAGGTGACGATGAAGGATCTGAGGCCCTCACACTGACTCCTGTCTGGCCGAGGGCAGCTCGCTCGCGCTCCATGATCAGGGTCATATCATAGAGACGCAGCCATGAAACTCTAGAAGCATCTGATCCTTTGTCCACCTTCAGCACCTGACGCCTTCAGGAGTACAGCGTCACTGGTCACAGATGCTGAAGAGATGGGGGCCAGCTCCACCATAAAAGGTGCTGAGAGCACACAGAGAGAATGACGGAACTCTGTGACGCCTGCCCACTACATTCTGGCAGCAATGACAAGCACCATCGAGGTGCAGGCATCAGTAATGTGTTCAGGGAGTGTGAGGCCGGACAATCACTTTGGTCTGAAGGCTGCACAGAGCACAGGGAAGCGGTCCTGCACTGAGACACCTGCTTTTATCTTGTGCAGAAAGATTTCACATCTGAGTGACACGAACACTGCTCACCAGAACAAGGAGCCACAGGCAGGGAGACATTCTTGGGAGTTTATTAACAATAATGAACATTATGTATGTAGAAGTGATTAACACCCATGCCCTGGCTGCACATCTACATCTTCTTAACCTTCCTGACCCTCCCACTACGTCTTGGTGCTCCCCGGCCATCCACAGCGGAGGTGGAGGCAGCCTGCTGACTGTGACGCCCTGTCTGTGATGACCTTGGTGGGCGTCCTCTGGAGGGCCGAGACTTGGAGGGCCCCGGCCTGCTTTCGGGGACCAGCTGTGTGGCAGTGGCACACCACTGTACCTATAGAGCTGGAGCTGTTGAGGTCACTGGAAAAGGGGATTCGGATTGGCCAGGCACTCGCAGTCACCTGGGTGGATGGCCCCGGGGTGTACACCTGCTGATCTTCCTCCCTGTGAGCGCCCAAAGGCCCCAGGCTGACTCCTTGAGGAGGAGGGGTAGCTGGAGTGAGATCGACCTGCCCCACACCCCTGTCGTGTACACACTGTTGGAGGCCAACTATGGTGTCAGCGATGGAGTTGACCCTGCTCAGCAGTGCAGGAGCAACGTCCTGGACCAAGGCCTCTATAGCAGCCATCATCCTACCAGTGTTGATCTCAGTGCATTGATATGCCAGCACCATCAGCTCAGTGGACTGAATCCTCTATCGTGCCTTGCAATCTGAAGAGTGCAGCGGACATCCCTTCCTAACGTTCCCGAGCTTGCCTTTGCAGCTCTGGCAACAGTGATGTGACCGAGCCCACAGGCTCATCATCTGACTTGGACTCAGCAGATCTCTGGCCTCCAGCAGTCCTCTGAGTGCCGGACACCCGGGAAATCCCTGCCGCCACCTGCTGTGGATCAGACAGTGTGATGTGCTCACCAGATTGTGATCCTGAGCCAACTCTAAAGCTAGGTCCCACCGAGGTGTGTGTGTCTCTGCGCTAGTGGAGCGTGTGGGTGAGCACTGTGATGGGTCTTCAAGGAGGGTGCCTCCAAATTCCTCTTCATAGATTTCTTCGGGACTTGATTGGAGGCCCTAGGTCATGGACTCTGTCAGCTGTGTCCCAGATGTGTCTGCAGAAGCAAGGGGAGATAATTAGTGCACGGCAGTGGCCTGTGAAACAGGACACATCACTCACGGCATGGGTTGTCTGATGGATGTTGCACTGCTGGATCCTCACTTTGTGGAGCACCACCGACCTCACTGTCAGCACAGGACTGGTCCAGATCATCGCCAGCCAGCTGGATGGCTCTGTTTTCATAGTTTGTGAGGACAATCATTTCAGGCATCCCACAATCAGTCTGTGACCTCTCCCTCTTTTGTACCAGCTTGTCCTGCATAAATAGAGATGGAGAGAGTGTAAGCAGGACGCCTGCCAGGCCAGATGATAAATATGCTTGGCATGTGTGGGTGGTGAGTGGTCCCATGGACGGGATGAGGACAATGACGGTGAGTGTGAGAGAGTGAATGGTGATGTCTCTTGAACTGACAGTGTGTGAGGGACCTGTGGATGTGTGATGGGTTTGTGAGTGTGTGAGTTGAGAGTGATGAGAAGAGTGAATTACCTTGGCGGAATGGAGAAGATCCTTCAACCTCTTGTGGCACTGGGTGGCTGTCCTCTTTTGAGGGTGTTGGCGCTGACCACCGCTGCCACTGCCTCCCAAGCCAGATTAGTGAGGTTGCTGCCCATCCTGAGGCCAGAGCAGGGGTGGAGGACATCACGGCGAGCCTCCACTGCATCAAAAAGGCGCCCAAGGGATGAGTTATTGAACCTGGGCACTGCAGTCTTTTTGCCTTTCGGGGCCATGTCTTGTCTGCAGCAGTGGTGGGCTGGAAGCACTGAGATATGTGCGTGCAGCTGGACTTTAAACCTGGTGCCCAGCCTGCTGAAGCGGCGAGGTGATGAGTGAATGAGAGCCTGCCCACCATGGAAACAGCGTGTTTCCCGGGAATGCATAATTAATGCGGCGGGTTTGGGATGATACGATGTGAAAAGTGGCCATTGTGGCCTGTGGGTAAAACATCGTTTTACCTGCCCACTACCGCACTTAGTGAAAATCTGGGACGATTCCACCCAAAGTCTCTAGATAATTTCTAGACTTAATACCATTAGTTGGCAGCAATGCATTGATGTTCATCAGCTTGTCCCAGGGGGTATTTATCTGGTTACCCCTGTAATGGTACAAAAAACATATGGGAACCAGATTCAACGTTGTTTTCCCCATGCAAAATTCAGACAGCATTGTGTCAACTGGATGATGTTGTTCACAGTGGGCTGGATTTTCCATCCTGCTACCCCGCAATTTCAGGTGGTAAGCAGAAAGAATTTACACTCATCTAGATCCTTTTACAGTTCAGGGACATTCCAAAGCAATTTACTGCTGGTGAATCACTTTTGAATTGCAGTTGTTGTTTTGTAGGCAATTCCAGAAGCCAGTTTTGCTCACAGCAAGGTTCCATAAACAGTAATGAGATAAATTACAAGCTCTTAATGGTATTGGTTGAGGAAAGATTGTGCATAAAAGAACTGGATAAACTTCTTGCTTTACTTAAAAAAAAAGCTAAGGGTTTTTATGCCCACTTAAACAGGCAGATGGGGTCCCATTTTAATGTCTTAATCAACTTTAGCACCTCTGACAATACAATGTTCCCTACGATGTGTCATCCTGGATATGTGCTCAAGCCTTTGTAACTGAGCTTGAACCCACAGAGTTCAAGCTTCTGCCTCAGAGATCGAAGCTCTATCGCTGAGCAAACCTGAAATGACAATGAAGAAGTGTTAGAGCCATTCTGAAAACAAAGGTGGTATTTTGCATCTCCATCCCTATCAGGATAGACAAATGAAATGCGAACATGTTAACTTAACTTAGAAACTGGACAGGAGCAACGTCATTAGGTTCCTGGCTTCCAGCATCGTTCATGTGGATGATGGAGGGTTTGAAAATGAAAATGTTACCTTGCCTAGCAGCCTCTGGCCATGCTGAGCTCTGGCAGGTGTTCAAAGACTTCACACTGGTCAAGGTCAGTGAATGCATCTTCTAAAGCACAGCAGCTGGACACTCACCCTTCAGCAATATCTAGTATGCCTAACATTCAGGCACTTTACCTTGTCCTAAATAGCTCACCTGAAATGCTGCAGACCACATACCCAGATCTCAGAGCTTCCATAGACTTGCAGCTATTCAGTGACAGGTACATCGCCCAAACATATTGCAACCTAGTCAGGTGACACCCTTCCCTCTGTCTTGCAGGACAAGTACACACATAAAGGAGAAGTGAAGGGAGAAGATCAGAAGAGAAATTATGGGGGACAAGCACACCTACATCTTATGACCCCTTTGGAGGAGTAGATGGTGCCCTGCATTAAATGGCCAGCTGTCACTCAGGCAGTGATTCCGGTATTGCCAAGAATATTCAGGATGAAGGTATCTTCCTGCTTTATGCACCTTCTCAAATCACACTTCAGCCTCACCCAGTCTTTTGGTATGAGATACATGCTGCAGATGTTGAGACCTTGGACCTCCTCCTTTACCATCACCCCAACCTTCTCCTTTTGCTGTTTTGCTTTCAAGTATCCAAGATTTACAGCCTAGCCATTTATTGCAGTCTCACCGTGAAAGGCAAGGGCATCTCTGGTGAAGAAGGGGCACAAGTGGGCTGCAACCAGACCAAGGAGAAAGGATAATGCAAGTGCCAGCTCACCAGAGGGCAAGGTTGCAGACAAGTTCTGCTGCAGTGGACTTAGGTTGGGCAGTGTACAGAAGGATGCGGATGGGCATGCACACAGAGATGCTCGGGGCATTAGCAGGCCTGCCACACAGCTTGTTGTCATTATCAAGGAGCATGGAGGAGCCTGGCTCCAACCTGGACACAGGACTTCATGTGGAGCTTAAAGCCAACCATTTCCAGCAACTCCATGACAGCAGTTGCGGACCCAAGCATGATATAACGCCTGCTGGCTGATGCCTCAGTTCCCATTGCAGTACAGGAAGAAGCCACACATTGTCTGTGTGCTGCAGTGGAAGCCCAGACTGAGGTACTGAAATCTCAGCTTGTTGGCATAGCCCAGCTTGGCACCATGCAGGCTCAGACTGCTGCCATCACGGCTGCTCGTACCAGTGCTTAAAGGGCCATACAAACTCACACAGCAGTCCAGCAATCTCTGCTCCAGCAGTTTACGAGGTTTTCTGAGTCACGACCGTGGGGAAGTGGCTGTGGTTCCATGGAGCACAAACCTGCTGTGCTCTCAGGATGGCAGCATTTATGGTCCCATCACTGCCCCTTTGCCAGTGGCCTTGCTGCTCTTGGCCAGCCAGTCCAGGTGGCTGCTGCCTATGCCAAGATGGTGCAGTCCAAAGCTGGTCCTTCAAGGCCCAGAGTTGCTCAAGATCATCCTGCATCTGTAGCCTCCTCCACTGAAAAGGAGCAGCCTTCTACCAGCCGTGCTGTAGCCAGTGGATAGTGCTGCGTAGGCGCACTAGGTCAATGGAACTTGTAATAAAAGCACTAAGGGAATGCACAAAGGTGAATAGTTCAGTTTTTTTTTATGTGTTAATGGAACTGCTGCTAGATAGAATTGTTATGGTACAGTTGTTTTGTGGTGTCTTTTACTTCAGGATTTTGTCCATGAGGACATTGTGATAGGGTGTTGCAGAAGGTTGGAGTAGTGTTATGGAGATGGGATTTTAGGAGAACCAGAATCTGATTCGATGGTTCTGCACAGCCTATCCAGAGCAAGAGGCCCTGGATGCCTCTTCCTTTCCTTCTTATCTTCCTCCTCCACTTCTCTTCCTCTTGAGGTCTATGCCGAAGGCCTGGTGGCAAGAACTGTGCCCTCAGGATAGCCAGGTTGTGGAGGATGCAGCAGACCGCTACAAATTTGGAGAAATGCTCTGGCGAGCTACGCCTGCTACAGTCCAAATAGCAGGACTGTTGCTTCTGCATGCCTATGGTCTGCTCTACAATGCTGCTGGTGACAGCATGGCTTTTGTTGTATGCGCACTGTCCATGCACCCTCGGGTGGTGGAGAAGGTCATGAGCCACGTGTAGAACGGGTAGAAACATAGAAAATAGGAGCAGGAGTAGGTCATTTGGCCCTTTGAGCCTGCTCCACCATTAAATATGATCATGGTTGATCCTCCATTTCAACGTCATACTTCCACTCTCTCCCCGTACCCCTTTACACCTTTAGACTCTAGAAATCTATCTTCTCCTTAAATATATTCAGTGACTTGGCCTCCACAGCCCTCTGTGGCAGAGAATTCCATAGGTTCACCACCCTCTGAGTGAAGAAGTTTCTCCTCATCTCAGCCCTAAATGTTCTACCCTGTATCCTGAGACTGTGAGCCCTTGTTCTAGACGCCCCCAGCCAGAGGAAATATCATCCCTGCATCCAGTCTGTCCATTCCTGTCAGAATTTTATGTTTCAATGAGATCTCCTCTCATTCTTCTAAACTCCAGTGAATACAGGCCTATTCAGCCCAATCTCTCCTCATATGACAATCCTGCCATCCCAGGAATCAGTCTGATGAACCTTCGCTGCACTCCCTCTATGGCAAATATATCCTTTCTTAGGTAAGGAGACCAAAGCTGCACAAACTACTTCAGGTGTGGTCTCACCAAGGCCCTGTACAGCTGCAGTAAGACATCCTTGCTCCTGTACTCAAGTACTCTCTCAATGAAAGCCAACATACCATTTGACTTCTCAACTGCTTGCTGCACCTGCAAGCTTGCTTTCAGTGATTGATGTACAAGGACACCCAGGTCCCTTTGTACATCAACATTTCCCAATCTATCACCATTTAAATAATACTCTGCCATTCTGTTTTTCCTACCGAAGTGGTTAACTTCACACTTATCGACGTTATGTGAATCTGCCACGTATTTGCCCACTCACTCAACCTAAGTTGCCTTGAAGCCCCTTTACACCCTCCTTATCACTCACATTCCCACCAAGTTTCATGTCATCAGCAAACTTGGAAATATTTGCATTCCCCCATCCAAATCATTAATATATTTTGTGAATAGCTGGGGCCCAAGCATTGATCCCAGCGGTACCCCACCAGTCACCGCCTGCCACTCCTAAAAAGACCCATTTATTCCTACTCTGTTTCCTGTCTGCTAACCAGTTCTCAATCCATGCCAATATATTACACCCAATCCTATGTGCTTTAATTTTACACACAAACCTCTTATGTGGGACTTTATCAAAAGCTTTCTGAAAATCCAAATGCACCACACCCACTGATTCTCCCTTATCTATTCTGAGTTACATCCTCAAAAAACTCCAGTAGGTTTGTCAAACATGATTTCCCTTTCATAAATCCATGTTGACTTTATCAAATCCCGTTGGTATTTTCTATATCACATCGTTTGTAATAGACTCTTGCATTTTCCCTACTACTGATGTTAGGCTAACAGATCTATAATTTGCTGTTTTCTCCCTCCCTCCTTTTTTAAATAGTGGGGTTACATTTACCACCCTCCAATCTGCTGGGACTGTTCCAGAATCTACAGAATTTTGGAAGATGACAACCAACGCATCCATTATTTCCATGGTTGCCACCTTTAGCATCCTGGGATTTAGATTTTTGGGACGTGGGGATTTATTGGCTCTCAGTCCCATTAATTTCTCCAGCACTATTGTTTTAGTACTACTAATTTCCTTCAATTCCTCCTTCTCACTAGACCCTTGGCTCCCTAGTATTCCTGGGGAGTTATTTGTGTCTTACTCTATGAAGGTAGAGCTAAAGCAGTTGTTTAATTGCTCTGCCATTTCCTTGTTCTCTATTATAAATTCTCCCATTTCAGACAATAAGGAACCTACATTTGTCTTCACTAATCTTTTTCTTTTTACATTCTTATAGAAGCTTTTACAGTCCACTTTTATTTTCCTTGTAAGTTTACTCTCATACTCTATTTTTCCCCTCTTAATCAATTTCTTGGTCTTCCTTTGCTGAATTCTAAAATGCTCCTAATCCTCAGGCTTGTTACTTTTTCTAGCAACTTTATAAGAATCCTCTTTGAATCAATACTATCATTAATTTCATTTGTTAGCCGTGGTTAGGCCACTTTTCCTGTTGTATTTTTGCGCCAGAAAGGAACGTATAACTGTTGCAATGCATACATTTGTTCCTTAAAAATTAGCCATTGCCTATTCACTATCATGCCTTTTAATGAAGTTTCCCAATCTATCCTAGCCAACTCACACTTCATACCTTCGTAGTTTCCTTTCTTAAGATTCAGGACCCTCGTTTTTGATCGGACTACTTCACTTTCCATCCCAATGCAGAATTCTATCATGTTATGGTTACTGTTCCCTAAAGGATCCCGCACAACAAGATTATTAATTAAACCCTTCTCATTGCACAATACCAAATCTAGGATAACCTGTACACCAGTCGGATCCTTGACATACTGGTCTAAAAAACAATCTTGTACACTTCAGGAATTCATCTGCCACAGTATCATTGCTAATTTGGTTTGCCCAGTCTGTATGTATATTAAAGTGTACTGATTACTATAGTACCCTTGCTACCTGCATCTCTAATTTCCTGTTTAATGTTGTCCCCTACCTTATTATTACTGTTTGGAGTCCTAAAGACAGCTCCCACTAATGTTTTCTGCCCATTGTTGCTTCTTAGCTCCAGAATCACAGAATCTCAGAATCACACAGTGCAGAAGAGGCCCTTTGGCCCATCGAGTCTGCACTGACACGTGAGAAACACCCAGGCTAATTCTACATCTAGATTTCCTGAGCCAATATCCTCTTTCACTATCACACTGATTTCATCCTTAAGTAACAATGCCAAGCCACCTCCTTTTCCTTTTTGCCTGTCTACCCTAAATATCGAGTATCCTTAGATATTCAGTTCCCAGGCAAGGTCACTCTGCAGCCATGTTTCTGTAATAGCAATCGTATTGTACCTGTTTACATCTATTTGCGCTGTTAATTCGTCTACCTTATTGCAAATGTTCCGTGCATTCAGATACAGTGTCTTTAGATTTTTCTCTTTAATATTTTTACACATTTTTTTGTACTATGGCCCTATTTGCTGCTAGCCCTTGTTTCCTCTGCCTTCCACTTTTGCTTTCTACTTTTCGATCTTTCATTCTTATCTTTGTTTCCCTCTCTTGTGTTTTCCCGCTCAGGTTCCCGTCCCCTGGCCAATCTAGCTTAAACCCTCCCCCACAGTACTAACGAATATCCCTGTGAGGATATTGGTCCCGGTCCTCCTGAGGTGCGACCTGCCAGCTTGTTCAGGTCCCATCTTTCCCAGAATCAGCCCCAATGCCTCAAGAATCTAAATCCCTCCCTCCTGCACCATCTCTCCAGCCACACATTCATCTGGTCTATTCTCCTATTCCTGATTTTGCTAGCACGTGGCACTGGGAGTAATCCTGAGATTATTATCTTTGAGGTCCTGCTTTTTAATTTATTTCCTACCTCCCTATATTCTGCTTTCAGGACTTCACCCCTCTTTTCACCTATATCATTGGTACTGATATGGACCACAACCTCTGGCTGTTCACCCTTTCCATTCAGAATGTCCTGCAGCTGCTCAGTGACATTCTTAACCCTGGCACTAGGAAAGCAACATACCAAAACAAAAACAGAATTACCTGGAAAAACTCAGCAGGTCTGGCAGCATCGGCGGAGAAGAAATCAGTTAACGTTTCGAGCCTTCATGGCCCTTCGGCACAACTGAAGCATAGTTAGAAGAAGGGAGAAATATAAATTGGTTTAAGGTGGGTGGGGGGGGGGTAGAGAGAGACATTGAGGGTGTGGTGATTGTGGAGATGAGCAGATAATCAAAAGATATCACAGACAAAAGGGTCAAAGAGGTGTTGAAGGTGGTGATATTTGTCTGAGAAAAGTGCTAATTAAGAATGGAAGACAGGATATTCAAAGTACAGCTCTAGTGGGGGTGGGGTGGAAAGACTAACAAGGTTTTAGTTTAGATTTAAAAATAATGGAAATAGGTGGGGAAAGAAGAATCTATATAAATTATTGAAAAAAAAAAGCGGGTGGGGGGGGGGAAGAAACGGGATGGGGATGGGGGGAGGGGGAGTTTAAGATCTAAAGTTGTTGAATTCAATATTCAGCCCGGAAGGCTGTAAAGTGCCTAGATGAGGAAGATGAGGTGCTGTTCCTCCAGTTTGCGTTGGGCTTCACTGGAACAATGCAGCAAGCCAAGGACAGACATGTGGGCAAGAGAACAGGGTGGAGTGTTAAAATGGCAAGCGACAGGGAGGTTTGGGTCTTTCTTGCGGACAGACAGCAGGTGCTCCGCAAAACGGTTGCCCAGTTTGCGTTTGGTCTCTCCAATGTAAAGGAGACCGCATTGGGAGCAACGAATGCAGTAGACTAAGTTAGGGGAAATGCAAGTGAAATGCTGCTTCACTTGAAAGGAGTGTTTGGGCCCTTGGACAGTGAGGAGAGAGGAAGTGAAGGGGCAGGTGTTGCATCTTCTGCGTGGGCATGGGGAGGTGCCATAAGTGGGGGTTGAGGAGTAGGGGGTGATGGAGGAGTGGACCAGGGTGTCCCGGAGGGAACGATCCCTACGGAATGCTGCCAGGGGGGGTGAAGGGAAGATGTGTTTGGTGGTGGCATCATGCTGGAGTTGGCGGAAATGGCGGAGGATGATCCTTTGAATGCGGAGGCTGGTGGGGTGATAAGTGAGGACAAGGGGGACCCTATCATGTTTCTGGGAAGGAGGAGAAGGCGTGAGGGAGGATGCGCGGGATATGGGCCGGACACGGTTGAGGGCCCTGTCAACGACCGTGGATGGAAAACCTCGGTTAAGGAAGAAGGAGGACATGTCAGAGGAGCTGTTTTTGAAGGTAGCGTCATCAGAACAGATGCGACGGAGGCGAAGGAACTGAGAGAATGGGATGGAGTCTTTACAAGAAGCGGGGTGTGAGGAGCTGTAGTCGAGGTAGCTGTGGGAGTCGGTAGGCTTGTAATGGATATTGGTGGACAGTCTATCATCGGAAATTGAGACAGAGAGGTCAAGGAAGGGAAGAGAAGTGTCAGAGATGGACCATGTGAAGATGATGGAGGGGTGGAGATTGGAAGCAAAATTAATAAATTTTTCCAGGTCCCGACGAGAGCATGAAGCAGCACCGAAGTAATCATCGATGTACCGGAGAAAGAGTTGTGGGAGGGGGCCGGAGTAGGACTGGAACAAGGTATGTTCCACATACCCCATAAAGAGACAGACATAGCTGGGGCCCATGCGGGTAACATACCATCCTGGTGTCACGTCTGCAGCTGCAGAAACGTCTATCTGTTCCCCTTATAATAGAATCCCCGATCACTATTGCTCTCCCAATCTTTTCCGCCCCACCCTCTGTGCAGCTGAGCCACTCATGGTGCCACGGACTTGGCTCTTGGCTGAGAAACTATCTCCCCCAGCAGTATCCAAAATGGAAAACCTGTTGGAGAGGGAGATGGACCCAGGGGACTCCTGCACTACATGCCTAGTGCTTTTACTCTGTCTGGCAGTCACCCATTCCCTTTCTGCTTGTGCATTCTTTACCTCCGGTGTGACCATCTTACTGAACGTGCTATCCACGAAGATTACATCCTTGCAGATGCTCCCCAGTGACTCCAGGCACAGCTCCAGCTCCAAAATATGGATTTTGAGTAGCTGCAGCTGGAGACATATATTTACCCTGGACACTGGAAGTGTTCCTGACTTCCCACATCACACAGGAGGAGCATTCCACTTGGCCGAGCTGCCCTGTCATGACTTGCCCTTAAATTACTCCCTTTACTTTTACTACCTTTAGTATGGAGAATATTAAGGACAGAAGAAATACTTACCGGGCCCTACTTACCAAGGCCACCTGCTCTTCTTGCTGAGGAAAGGTATGAAATGAAAGGATCATCTCCTTTCCTCTTCAGTGAACTCCCTATCTCACCAAACCCCAACTGAAGCACTCTAATGCAGCCCAAAGCAGCACTCCAGTGCAGATAAAAGCAGCACTGTAGATGGCTTGCTTTTATGCTGTCTGAATCTAGCTTCTGAAAACCTGCTAATGCCAGTTAACTAATTTATTAGCTGAAAGCAGAGCCTGTATAACCCATGTTTTAAAGCTGGACTAAAACTCACCATCTCCCAACCCAAAGAGAAACTTTTAGTTGATTGCTAAATTAAAGAAAGATTGGAAAATAGATATAAATGAACCCTTAAAAGACCATCTCTCACCAAACTCCAACTGAAGCACTCTAATGCACCCCAAAGCAGCACTCCAGTGCAGACAAAAGTAGCACTGTAGTTGGTTTGCTTTTTTGCTGTTGGAATCTAGCTTCTGGTAGCTCTTATCACCAAACAACCAGCCTCAGGTTCATCATGGTGGCTCAAAAATGGCAGGAGTGGCTGACTGTGGTGGGATGAAAATTTCTTAAGGAAATAACAGTTTGGACCAGTTATCTTATTTCCCAGTTTTTACTGTTTTTTTTCCTTCGGTGTTCTCTGTTGCCAGGATAGTGGGCATTCACCAACATAATGGTCTATGCATGAAAGCAGATCAATTACACATTAAGGAAGTGGTACCCCTTGCAACTGTGGTACATCTCCCTGTTAATAAGTGATGTCCACAGAGCCACTTGTGCACAGTTGCTGGCTCCATGCACCATTCTCCCATTACTCTGGCAGAGCCACGATCCTGCTTCTCCTGTTCTCTCCTGGTGTACAAGGCCCCTGGCCCCTCCATGATGTAGTGATGCAAGACAAACTGTGAAATGATGGCAGTGTTGCTAGCTTCCATCCAGGGAGATCTGCTTGTGTAGAAACTGAGCTAACATTGCTTTTCATGGCCACTGAGGGCTTCATATTGCCCTGCTCTGTGGCTTCAGGTCCTGGAGGAGGAGATGGTAAAATTCAGTCACCAGCTCCTTGGTGAGTGTTAGCCGCTTCTGGCCGAGGTAGAAATAGGAGTATCGCTCCTTGAATACACTGGGTGGATACAATATTCTGTTGAGAGCCCTCCTCCTAGTCCTCCTCTTCTCTGTTACAGCTTTCCCTCTCTGTGCCTGTGCTCCATATCTTCGTCATGAATGCAGCCCAAGAGGGACTGCAACTATAGCCCTAACCTGTGCTCGTAGGCTTTCTGCTGACATGCCTCCAAAGTCCTTTGCACTCCTTGTAAAAGTCCAAAAACGCTCCCTTCCAACTCCCACACCTTTCAGGCTCCGTCAAGACCTTTTCAGACTCCTCCAATGAGATTCAGCACAGTACTATCACTCACTCTGCACCAGCAAAAGAAAGTCAAAAGCACCTCATCTGAAAATCTCTTTAAATAGCAATAGTGGGGGGGACTGAGTCCCTCCTACATGTTCAGCTGGAAGTATTGAAGAGAGGTCATTAACAGCACCTATAAAACCGATTGGGTGCCAAATCAGAATTTGACACTGAGTGAGTCATGATCTGCCCACTCTGCAAGCTTCTGACACCCTTGATAGTGTCCTTACGAGCAATACACACCAAAAGCAGTATTGCTGCCATTTTCACCTCTCCAGATTTCTGTAGCGTTGGCACCAGCAGGGCTACAAAGTCACATTTTGTGGTCTTTATACTCAGACTTCTAAATGTCCAAATTAAAGTTACAGATTAAAAACTAAATCACCTCAAAAATGCAGCAAATTTCAATCTATGAAGGCCTCTTCACTAAACGATTTTAGGAGGGCAACAACTTCAGTAAGGCTAAGGTCAAGGTTAGGATTCAATACAGTTTAGGGACATCCTGTGTCATAATGCCTCATATAAACGCAAGTCTTTCTTATTCCCGTGATATGTGACTTTTTAATCTAGCATAGTGCACTGTAATATCAAGCCCCAGTGTCCTCCGAGCCACGACAAATGTGAGAGGTTTGATCAAACTACCCAATTGTCCCAATTCTACCTAACTGTTTAGTTTAGGTTAACAGAATATGAGCACCAGGTTTGTAAACTTAAGTAAACAACTGCTTATTGAACAAACTGTCGTCAACCAGTGGCAAAAGAAATATGAACTGTTAATTTCTAACACTATAACTTAAACTCTGTCCCCTTCTTAAACCCCTATATACACACGCACACGACGCACACACACAACACACACAACATATAAGACACACGTGACTTACACACACGACACATAAGACACACAAATCATGGATTTTAAGGATGGGTTGAAGCAGTTCAATAGCACCAATTCTGGAGTACAAGATTTGATGGGTTGATTTTGATCAATGTCTTCCAAATTCCCTTCAGTTCTTGTTGATGACACGAGGTGGTCTTCCAGCACTTTCAGTCTGTAGTTCACTGATTGAGCACTTGTCTTTCAATGTCTCTAACAGTGGCTATTCCCCTTTGCCTCTTGACAGCGGTTTTCAGAGAGAAAGCAGGTTATGGAGATAAGAAGAGAAAAAGCCAGCTCGCTATTATTGTGAAATAACTGGAATCGTCCACACGCAGGAGGAAGAGGTTTAAGGCTTGTTCCTTTCAGGCTAAGAGCAATTCTTCTGCACTGCTCTCACACAAAAACCTGGTCACCTGGTCAAGAGTCAATTAAAATATTGTTGCCAAGCAACTCCCTTGGTCCAGGACTCCTTCATGGCACACTCTGTTCCAGGACTGCAACATTGTATATATTGCTCATCCTGTTCTAGTGGACATGTTTTTCAAACTGCAACCATTGTAATTTTAATTCACAGTCCACCAGAAATAAAAAGATATGTTCCTTACGTTATGCACGTGTGACCCCTGATGGCGTTTAATTTTACCAACTCCTGAACGGGCATCCCCACAGCTGCCAGCCGAAGTGGTACTGTCAGAAACCAAGTTAGGTCTTCTAAGTTAGATTTGTCAAAACATCTTTCCTTAGAGAGGCCAGGTAAAAAAGGAGTACTCTTTTGTGTCCTGCAAGGAAATTCAACGCTTCTGCTGTTCCAGACCTCCACCCATTCCAGCCAAAAGACACTTGCAACACCTCCATCACCACAACATTCTTTGCCATTAGCAATCACCTCTGGGTGCTAGTGAGCTTGATTAATGCCTCTGTTCCCTACCAATTAGATGCTGCTTCCTGTTGGAAATAGCTGAGAAGCTGACTGGTGGCATTCGATTGGAATCCAAACAAGATTACCCACCATTCCTCTTGGAAGTTTGCCTTCAATTTTTTTTATTAATTCACGGAATGTGTGTGTCACTGACAAGGCCAGTATTTATTGCCCATCCTTAGTTTCCCTTGACGAGGTGATGGTGAATTCTCTTTTTGAACTGCTGCAGTCCATGTGGTGAAGGTACACCCACAGTGGATTTTGATCCAATAACAATAAAGGTGAAGGTGATGGTGTGCTCATGCGCCCGCTGCCCTTATTCTTCTAAGTGGTGGAGATAAGGCCAGGGTGGGGTGGGGAGATTGACACTTGCTGTGGAAGGTGTCTGGGTGAGTTGCAAACCTGGATTTTGTCCAGATCTTTCTACATGTGGGCACAGGCTGCTTCATTATCTGACGAATTGCAAATGGAACTAGATGCTATGCAGTCATCAGTGAGCATCCCCACTTCTAACCTTATGATGGGTGGATTGATGGTTGGATTTGACCTTTTTGTGGACAGGGCATACCTGGGTAATTTTCTAATTATTCAGGGAGATCCCAGTGTTGCAGCTGCACTAAAATAGTTTGGTTGGAGATGGCACAAGATCTGGAGTAAATGTCTTCATCACTATGGTCATGATATGTCAGGATCATAGCCTTTGCTGTATCTGATGCCTTCAGCTGTTCCTTGAGATCACATGGCTTGAATTGAGTTGGCTGAAGACTGGCATCTGTGGTGGTGAGGACATTAGGAGAAGGCCAAGATTATGTGCTTGACACTTCTGGCTGAAGATGTTTGTGAGTGCTTTGGCCTTGTCTTTTACACTCATGTTCTGGGCTCTGCCATTGTTGAGGATGTTCATTGAGCCTCCTCCTCCAGTTAATTGTTTAATTGCCCATTCAGAGCTGATGTGCCAGGACAGGAAGGGATTGATCTGAATAATGGCTCATGGGATCACTTGGCTCAATCTGTCAGCTACTTGTGCTGTTTGGCATGCATGTAGTCCTGTGTTGTAGCTTCACCAGGTTGGCACCTCATTTTCAGGTTCACCTGGTGCTGCTCCTGGTATGTTCCCATACACTCCTCATTGAACCAGGCTGGTCCCCTTACCTGATGGGAATCGTAGAGTGAGGGGTATGCTAGGCCATGAGGTTACACATTGTGGTGGAGGGCAACTGTTGCTGTTGATGGATCATGGTGCCTCATGGATTTGTGCAGCAAGACATGCAAAACATAGTTTTGTCCTTCAAGGTCTATTAAAATGGGCCTATTTGTGTATAGGACAGAAGGTTGCAGAATGACAGATGTAAATAAACTAAATTCCTTTTCAGTTTATGTGAGGTTAAATCCTTCTCTTACAGAATAAGACCTGTTATTATGTTTCACACACAGGGGGCAGCAGCACACTTTACTCACGTCTAAAGCAGCTGACTGACGAAAGCTCCCTTATGTGAGACAGCTGCTAAAGTATTCCTGATGGAGCTATTGTGAGGGAATTATGCAATGACGTGACCACATTACTACATGGCATATTATGATCTGAGCTGCTAGCATTAGGATTTGGTAAAATTGATGCTATCAATGAGATATCATTCCTTACTTTCAAATAAGTTTCTGAAATGAGCGCAAAATGCCTTGCCTTTATCAATTTATTTTTAAAACTGTATTATCTGTTTCTTCCTGCAGGCGAATCACTCTGAGATACCTTCCTTCCTCTGGGAATCTCAGATGTTAAACTCAACTTCCTTTACTGAAGTGTTGAGTTGACCACACTTATTCTGGATATTTAAAGTTTGTTCAGCAATACCAAACGTGCTGTGCAATCATGCTGTTTTCACTACAGTGTAAAGTCTGGTGTTATTGGAGGGGCAGCCATGGCCGTCAGCCAATTGGTTGCAGTATGTAAGTAAATTATGCAACATCACCAGCAAACTACCCAATAGTCTGCCATCAAGATTGGCGGAACTGAAGAAGTTCGAAGAAATAACAACCAATATATGCACTCTACGAACTTTATGTCAGGACCTGATCATTGTCTTTCAATCCCTCCTGGATGTGGGAATGCTGCCAGAGGACTGGGGGATTGTAAATGTTCCACTTCTGCTCTAAAAAGGTGCTAGGGATTAATCTGAGAAGTACAGGTCAATCTGTCTGGTGCCATTGGTGGGAAAACTATGAGAGACTATTGCCAAGGACAAAATTAATTCTCCCTGGAGAAGCATGGGTTGATAAGGGAAAGAGAGCATGGTTCTGTTAAAGGCACGTTATGTCTGACTAATCTAGTTGAGTTCTTTGACAAAATAACGAGAGGGGTGATGAAGATAGCGCAATAGAACTTGTATATCTGCATTTCCAAAAGACATTTGATAAAGTACCACATAATGGATTTACTCTGAAAATAGAAGCACATGGTATTAAAGGGATATTGGTAACATGAGTATGTAATTGGATAAGGGATGGGAGGCAGAGTGTAATGGTGAACAGATGTCTATTTGACTGGAGAGAAGTAAGCAGTGGGGTCCATAACGCTCAGTATTGATTTTCTTCTTATACATAGGTGACCTGGACTTTGATCAAGGGAGTACATTTTTGAAGTTTGTGGATGATTAATAAAAAAAGCCTGGCAATGTAATAAATAGTGAGTAGGCTTTAAGAGGGTGTGATCTTGTGAAATAAGCAGATACACTGCAGATGTAACTTAATGTGGATAAGTGTGAATGGAATAAAAACAGAAGGGGCTGGAAAAACTCAGCAGGTCTGACAGCATATGTGGCGAGAGAAACAGAGTTAATGCTTCAAGTCCGTATGACCCTTCTTCAGAGCTCTGAGGCTCTGCTGACCGAAATATCGCGCAAGTGCATGATGATGTCGGGACGCTACCCTGATGTCATCGCACTTCATTTTACGCTTGAGCAGGTCGAGCACGTGCCCACCAGCTCAGCGAAAAACCCTGCCCCAAAAGTCATAGATTTCAAATAATTGGCAAAAAGAATAACAGGGGAAATAATTTCATATGAAGTATTCCTTTGAATGCAATATCCGAAAGGGTTATGGATTCTGATTCCATTGAAGCTTCCAGAAGGTAATTAACATATATTTGAAGAGAATTAATTTGCAGGATTATGGGGAGAAAACTGGGGCAGGGGACTAAACTGAACAGCTCTTTCAAAGATCAGATGCACAATGTGCCTAATGGGCCCCGTCTGTGTTGTAAGCTGATTCTAAACAAATTCAATAATGTCTTCCATCATAATGTTATGATCCCCGTGAAGATCTGTAAGCAAAATAATCAAATTTATCGAACGACCCCCAAATGAAGAAATTACCAATATTTGTTGTAACTTTTACTTTAACACAAATGGGAATCAATGGGTGGAATCATCTGTGCCTGCTAGGGGTCAGGCGGGTTCAGTGGAGGGAGCAGACAATATGGCCAGAAGGCCAAAAATCAGTTTCACAACATTGTGGAACCAGTTTGCGATCATCCGCTCAGCCTGTCTCCTGCCATCGGACATTGGGAACCTTATTGTAGTACGCCTGCGTATCATTATAAGGCTAGCCTGCCAGGCTCATCCCCCCCATGCTGGATCGCCCGCCCACCTTGGCGTGTTAGCACTCCGAAGTGTTTCACAACAGCACATAAGCGACGTGCACCTGGCGAGCTGCACTTCGCTCGGGACTTTGAGATTTGTTTGCCCTACCTTGCTTCAGTCACCACTTGCAGCCATCACAGCCAGGCTTCGAAGACAGAACCACATCACTTTTAGGGGGGCTCACACTTAGTTCTCTACCTACCAGATCAGCTGTGAGGCAGGGTTGGTTTTTCAATGGCTGCAGGGCTAGGTCTTGCTTGGGGAAGGGGGAGAAGTGGCCTCAGGCAAAGGAAGAGGCTCCAGAGTGAGGGCTGTACTGGGAAAGCGGGGTATCCCAGGGATTGTGTAGGGGCACAAGTTGATCTGTGCAAGTGGCCTCAAGGTGGTGAGAGCTGAGGAGGCAGTCTCCAGAGGAGATGAGGCCAGATGAGCATGTGAGGGTGTGTGTGAAAGAATAAGTGGTGATGCCCCTTGAGCTGGCAGTGAGTGAGATGCCAGTACATGTGTAGTGGGCTTGAGTATATGAGTTTAGAGTGATGAGATGGTTGCCTTACCCTGGCGGCAGGGATGAGGTCATTCATCCTCTATATGCATTGGTTGGCCAACTTCCTCTATGCAGCATTGGCACTGATCACCACTGCCATCACCTACCAAGCCGGAGTGGTAATGTTGCTGCCCTTCCTGCGGCCAGAGTAGGGGTAGAGAACATCACAGTGGGCCTCCACAACATCCAAAAGGTGCTCAAAGGATGCGTCACTAAACCTAGGGGCTGCAGTCTTTTTGCCTTTTGGGGCCATCCTGTGTTCTGTGCAGCAGTCCTGGGCTGGAAGCACTGAGAGGTGTGTGCGCTGCTGCACTTTAAATATGGTGCCTGGTGTGCTGGCGCGGCGAGGTGTTAGCATGGTGGGTGAATGAGAGCCCACCATGGAAATGGCATGTTTCCCAGGAATGCATAATTAATGTGGCGGGACTGAGACAATATGGCCTGAAAAGCCGCCATTGCAGCCAAAGGGTGAAACGCAATGTAAATCTGGGACAATTCTGCCCAATGTATATTAAATGTAAAGGGAAAATTATAGTTGGTACAAACTGTAAATTACACATGGTAGAGCAGATACAACAGAGATTATCTCACTGATTTAGTAGGCAGTCCACTCTTCCCATAGAGTCCCAGTTTCAGCCACACAGTTCTTCCAATCCAGTCCCTTTTCTCCACAGGCAGCAACTTCCACATAAACAGGGTTCCTCCCATACAATTTTTCTGTGTAGCACACTTCTTTTCGGAGCCTTACTCTCCCCTCCCGCTCTTCTTTTTCTGCTTCTCTTTCTCTGAGCCACACAGCCTTCATATTTTAAATTCCTTCCTGTTGGTACTGCTTCTAGGATAAAGATCGCCAAGTCACATGGACAAGTATTATTTATTAGCCAAAAATTACAATTGATTCCTTTACAAGATACAAATTCTTAAAAGTCCTTTGCTAACATGTTTTATAAGGAATTACAGATTCCACAAATATTTTAAAGTAATTACAGATTCTCCTCACTCTTGCTGCTATTGTCAAAAGTCATCACAATAAACCTTTTTGTATAAGTAAGGTTTTGGCTATTTTCTTATTCTTTAAGCTTTTGTAACTTTAAATGATAAATTGAACTTAATGTAAAATTTAAATCATTGATTTTTATATTTGTGTTCTTTTTGTTTCTTGTATGAGGAGCACAAACATATTGGTTTTATGTGAAGGTGTCTTTGGAGTCTATGTTTTATCATTTATTCCCCAAGCAGTCTGACTATATGGCTACAAAAAAGGTATTGAAATGAAAATAGCACCAACATGGTCCTTAGGTGTAAATGTGATTGTGGAGTAACTATGGAGTCAGTTGTTGGATTAGCAGTTCATAAACTGGATTGCTGCACTTGCATGGCCCAGGTCTTGACTGTGCTCTGAACATTCGCAATGTAAATGGTGCAGACCTCCAATCCACTGAGATTGGTGGTTTATAAATAATGCAACAGCTCTTTAAGATGCAGACAGAAATAAAGCATTGATTTTGTGTTCTGTAGAGGCAAATAAGAATAACCCTCAGTGGACAACACTTGATTCAGGCTCTGGTAAAAGCTTCCCCTGAACCTAGAATTTGTATTTACAACATCACTGTTCCTAAAGGTCCAGAGCTGCTCAGGCCAAGAGTGGAGTACATGAATGAGCATTTCAGTCAATCAACTCAGACATTGGACAGACCAGCTGAGGCAGACTTTTGAACAGATAGTTAGTCAATATGTACTGCCACAAGAGTGGTTAAAAAGTCGTGGATCTCCCTCCCTAACCACACGGTGGGTGTACCTACGCCACAGGGACTACAGCGATTCAAGAAGTCAGCTCACCACCACCTTCTCAAGGGCAATTAGGAATGGTCAATAATAGGGATGGCCTAGCCGATGATGCCCACATCATTAGGGTGGAGTGTTAAAATGGCAACCGACAGGGAGGTTTGGGTCTTTCTTGCGGACAGACTGCAGGTGTTCTGCAAAGCAGTCGCCCAGTTTGCGTTTGGTCTCTCCAATGTAGAGGAGACCGCATTGGGAGCAACGAATGCAGTAGACTAAGTTAGGGGAAATGCAAGTGAAATGCTGCTTCACTTGAAAGGAGTGTTTGGGCCCTTGGACGGTGAGGAGAGAGGAAGTGAAGGGGCAGGTGTTGCATCTTCTGCGTGGGCATGGGGAGGTGCCATAGGTGGGGGTTGAGGAGTAGGGGTGATGGAGGAGTGGACCAGGGTGTCCCGGAGGGAACGATCCCTACGGAATGCTGCCAGGGGGGGTGAAGGGAAGATGTGTTTGGTGGTGGCATCATGCTGGAGTTGGCGGAAATGGCGGAGGATGATCCTTTGAATGCGGAGACTGGTGGGGTGATAAGTGAGGACAAGGGGGACCCTAACATGTTTCTGGGAGGGAGGAGAAGGCGTGAGGGTGGATGCGCGGGAGATGGGCCGGACACGGTTGAGGGCTCTGTCAACGACCGTTCGGTTAAGGAAGAAGGAGGACATGTCAGAGGAACTGTTTTTGAAGGTAGCATCATCAGAACAGATGCGACGGAGGCGAAGGAACTGAGAGAATGGGATGGAGTCCTTACAGGAAGCGGGGTGTGAGGAGCTGTAGTCAAGGTAGTTGTGGGAGTCGGTAGGCTTGTAATGGATATTGGTGGACAGTCTATCATCGGAAATTGAGACAGAGAGGTCAAGGAAGGGAAGAGAAGTGTCAGAGATGGACCATGTGAAAATGATGGTCTCAATTTTGGTCTCAATGGCCTCTCTGTCTCAATTTCTGATGATAGACTGTCCACCAGAGGCCATTGAGACCAAAATTTAGACCATCACTTTCGATTCACACAGCATGGTAGTTGTTAAGTTTATAATTAGCTCCCCCATCCTTCCCCCTCCCCCAGTTGCCCGTTACCTTTCCCCCATCACAGTCCACCCCCGGCATCACCTTCCACCTCCCCATTGTTACCCTACAGCCTGAACCCTTGACATTCCAGGGTGCCCAGGTAAATGTGCATGTTCCCTACCTTCCTGAAAACCCCATCCCCATCTACATTGATACCTCCGACATCCTCCTTCCCACCCCGAGGGTCTGTGTTTGCCTGCGTGGCCGCACCAGCACCCTTGCCGCCACTTCTACCGGTCCCGATGCACCTTCATGCTACCGGCTCCCTCTGCCCCCTCTCACAATCACCATTCTGTCCTACCACACCCACCCTCAGTTTTCTCCCCTGGAGCCAGTTATCGCCTTCATAGACCCCTCCCTCACACATTCACCTGGACATCCCCCCCACCTACTTACTCCCTCCTACACCTTTACACCCTCCTCCGCCCTTACTCCTTCCTCCACCCTTACTCCTTCCTCCACCCTTACTCACTCCCCCATCTGAACTCCCTCTGGACACCTTCCCACCTCTGGATTCCCTCCTTCCTCTGAACTCCCACCTCCCCTCTCCCCCCAGACGCCTCCCCCCCTCTGAACTACCTCCTCCCTCATACCCCTTCCTGCCTCTGGATTCCCTCCCCTCTTCAAACTCCCTCCTCCCCCTTCTGCTCAGACACATTCCTCCCTCCGAACTCCCTCCTTCCCCCTCCACCCAGACACATTCTCCCCTCTGAACTATCTCCTTTCCCCGGACACCTTCCCCTCTCTGAACTCCCTCCCCACTCTGAGCTCCCTCCTCTCCCCCTCCTCCCAGGCACCACCACCCCTCCTCCGAACTCCTCCTCCCCCCTCTTGCCTCCCCCCAGACACCTTCCCCCCTCCGAACTCCCTCCTTTCCCCCTCCAAACTCCCTCCTTCCCCCTTCCCTCCCAAACTCCCTCCTCCCCCCATGGCCACCATCGTCCCTCTGAACTCCCTCCCCCCTCTGGACTCCCTTCTCCCCCTCCTCCCAGGCACCACCCCCACCTCCGAACTCCCTCCTTCCCCCCTCTAAACCCCCTCCTTTATACCTTCCTCCCTCCATGCACCATTCTCCCCCATTACACCCTACATACCCCGTACTCCCTTCTCCCCCCATACTCCCTCCTCAGCCCATACTCCCTCCTACCCACTAGACACCTTTGCACCAACACCCCCAATCTCACCTCTCCAATCTCGCCCCCAATCTCACCTCTCCAATCTCACCACTGACACCTTCCCCCCTCCCAAACACACGCCCCCGACACTTTTGCTCCCTCACCTCATCCCTTGACACCTTCACCCCCACCTCCCAAACTCACCCCACCTGGCACCTTTGGCCCACCTCCAAACCTCACACCCTGACCCCTTCGCACTCCCCACAACACCTTCACCCACAGCACCCTTCCAACCTCACACCCCTTCCCGGTACACCTTCCTCTCCCCCCCACCTTTGCCGATCATTTGTACCAACCCATGGTGAAGTCCGGGAAGTTCTGAGGCCTCAACAAAGATCGAAGGTGCTGCGTGGAGACCTCCCACCTCTGACAGCTGCTTCACGGTGGAGCCATGTCCATGAGAATCCACCCAGCATGCAATGCATTTGTTCCTCCAGGGTCCAGTAACTGTAGAGCTCCAGCATCAACTCCCCCTTGGATGCCCATGATCTGAGCAAGGGCCTAAAGGTAAGTCCCGACTTCTGCACGTCATGCTTGTCCAGATGTGTTCTGAACTGGCATGTTTTCACACCGGTGTAATGTTAAATCGGGCTTGGGGCGACCATTCCAGTTGGGCATTATTTCGCATCCCATCGCCGGGATGCAAATCGGATTCACACCAGCTTCCAGGGCGATTTGCGTTCCGCCATGGCGGACACCGCCTGATGATCCTTCTGTGATTTCCACCGGCGTGAAGCCGATTTCTGCCCCTCCCGTCGAATTCTCCCTGTTGCCCATCATGATGTCCGCAGTCAATGGGAGTGGAAAATTCCGGCCCTAGAGTTTTTGTTTTGTGTCAAACGTGAGAACAAAGACCACTCCATACTTACAGCTGTACAGGGCTAGTGACTTAACCTTGTTGTACTGAGGTGAAAACTTCAATTTGCATAAAGACAGAGGTTAGGCGATGTCTTTGATGACATTTGCACATTCTCTTTCTCCTTTCTTCAGTGCAGAATATTTGACATGAAAACCCATTAGCCTACACTATCTGGGCAATGACACAGGGAGGTTTTAGAAAGGCTTTTGGCTTCTCTCGGAATTCAAAGTGATTTCCCTCTCGTGTATAGCAGTTTGTAGGACTGATGGGTTTGCAATTAAGAACAGTTGAAGGAACAGAGTGAAGATGAAGGATGGAAACTGACTTGTTAGAGGATTTAGTAGAATGTTGAAATCCCCCTAGCCCAATCATGGAAATTTGTATTCATTCAAAGTGAAACAAGTTGGCACAAAAATGAAGCTGATGTCCATTGTTTTATTAATATGGCATGCTTAATGCCAGGCCCCAGGTAGCTTACATTTTAAATTATGCCTACAATTGAAAGTCTACTGTGTGATTTGGGTCACGCAATTCATTTTCAATTCAGGTAAATTCTTCCAGAGTCAGAGCAGGGATAACTCATCATAATATGGTGAATGGTTAATTGAATGAACGTACATCAGAACTGAACTGAAACAATGTTATCACAAAATCCGATAGTCAGGTTACAGCAGGTTGTAACTCACATTACCCACTGCTGCTGTAGTTTTACATGTCATTAAACCTGAATAGTCACTGTAAGTGCCATTCTTCATTTATAGTCATTTATTTATTTGGGCAAGTAGACCTAGGAATTCAGGGTTGCAAGGACAAAGACTTAATTTCAGTGGCATTACCTGTTCATCATGGGAAGATGTTAACTCTGACTATATCATTTTGGAAGTGTGTGCACTGATTATTGATCCAGACCCAGCCTTGGTGGTGCACATAACAGAAGATCAAATTCACAATGTGAGCCAGAAGGCTTCATTGTATACCATAAAGACGTAGGTTGGTGGAAATCAAGATGCCCCACATGTGAAAAAGAAAGACTTACATTTAAATAGACCTTTCACAAAATCAAGTTTTTCCAATGCTCTCCATAACTATTGAAGTAATTTTCAGGCTAACAATTCGTCTGCCCTGATTTTTGAGCAGGGCTGTTGCAGTTTGTGCACTGCCCATGCCAATTCTATTTGAGGTGGACAGCACAAAAACTTAGTTTCCCACTTTATTACCATGATTATAATGTGGGGTCAAGCAGGTTTCTCGTGGCTGGTTTCCTCTGCTGGCTGCCCTTGCACACAGCAGGGAACTGAGCAGTACTGCAGAGAATGCCTTAGGGTGGTTAGAGGGCTGAATATCGGCCAGTGGTCTGGCTCTATTGGAAACAGTGAGAAACAAGTCCAGGTTGAGCATGTGAAAAAAAAAATGCCGCCAAAGTGACTACCAGTTGGAGAAATGCTCCAAACTCTTCAGGCTCAGAAACTCCTCACTTCTGCCTGTTTTAGCTGAGACTGGCCACAATTGCATCTTACAATCCCTGGTACAAGTTGCCGTGAGTATCTTCCGAGTGTAAACCTTAAACTTTAGAGCAGCCCTGTCATCAGCTTTCATTTCCATATATTTAAATGAGGGCACTCAGGACTTGGCAGGTAGGTGGCAGGAAGGACCAAAAAGTGCAATGGAGATTGGGACATGTGAATTAATGATAGGAAGCTGGCGGAAAAAGGTTTCCACTCCGTTTTCCTGCCACAATCATGCACCAGAGACACTTCAGAAAACAGCAAGGAGGTTTGCACCCAAAATGGATAATTTATGAAACAGGCAACAATATTTTTTTTGTTAAATTACTTTGAGCTGGATCACTAATTCTGCATCCGAGCCCTACTGTGAGGTCCCCAGCACCACCACCACCTACCAGTTCTGAGGCAGGCGGCCTATGCATGTAAACACCCCTGACACCAGACAGTGGGGTAAGGTCAGGGGCCCAAAGCCAGCAGTGGCCACAAGTCAGGACATTGGATTAGGCTTTGAAGAAGTTGAGGGTCTTCCAGCTCATTCTAATCTAGGCATAAGTTTCCAGGTTGGTTAGAACTAGTGAGCAAGATGAATTTAGTGACGTGAATTGTTTCCTTTCTTGTCGGAGAGTACCATGCAGTTCTGGAAGGTTGTAGGCTTAGTTTCAATGTCATGAAAACGTGGATGTTGGCCCATCAGTGTTTGGAATATAAGCAAAAATTTGTGGATGCTGGAAATCTGAAATGAAAACAGAAATTGCTGGAAAATCTCAGCAGGCCTGGCAGCATCTGTGGAGAGAGAAATAGAGTTAACATTTCTAGCCTGTATGACTCTTCCTTAGAGCCCTGAAGAAGAATCATACGGACTCAAAACATTGGGGAGAATTTTCAGCTCGTCGGGCGGGCGTCCTGATGTCTTCGCATACTCGCGCAATATTTTGGTCGGCAGCACGCCTGCTGACAATTAAATGGCCTATTAAGGCCATTAAAAAGGCAATTGATTTAAATCTTTCACTGCCTGTCCAACCTTTTGGCTGGTGGGCCGGCTAAAAGGCCAAGCGGGCTTTGCATTTTTCAGGAAACTTCATCCACGGGCGGGATGAGGTTTCCAACAGCAAATGATAATAAAATAAATTTTTTTAGCATTTCATTTATAACATGTCCCTGCTCACGTGACAGAGTCACACGAGGGGACGTGTTTCATTACATTTTTAAAATCTTTATTGTTGATGTTTTAAACTGTTCATCTTCCTGAGGCAGCTCTGTGCCTCAGGGAGCTTTTCCAGCGCGCACCAGCTCGCCCTCCTTCCACCCACCATACGGGCAGCGCTGAGCGCTGCCGCTCGCGTTTCACACTGAGCCGGCCTTAATTGGCCCACTGGCATGAAATCACGGTCCGGCCCCGATCGCGGGCAGCGTTCAGCTTCCCGACCTTCCCCTTCTGCCTCCGCCAAACTCATCCGACGAGGGAAACATCCTCCCCATTTTCTCTGGGCTGAATTTTTTGCCTGTTGGCCAGGCAGGCCCAGCCCAATCTCTGGTGGGCGGGGAGCCAATCCCTGCCGGAGAAGCGGGTCCTGCCACCATTTTAAGTGGGCGGGCCAATTAAGGCCCGTCCAGCGTGACGTCCGGCGGGAAGCGCTATGCGCTCCCTGTGCAGGCGGTGGGCGAGGGGGGGGATTCCCCAAAAGCGAGAGTGCACTCTTTCACGCATGCACACGAAAAAGCTCACATCTCCCTGAGGCTAAGTGCTGCCTCAGGGAGATCGCTGAAATGTTTTCAAACTTCCAAAATAGAAAAATAAAAAAATCATTAACATGTCCCCCTCATGTGACAATGTCACACAAGATGGGACATGTTAATAAATCTCACAAAAACTTTAATAAACTTTTTAAAACCCTGCATGAAACCTCATCTTGCCGGTGGATGAGGTTTCATGTTTTTTCTATTGCCCGCCGGGGCTCCTGGCCTGCCCGCCACCGTTAAGGCTGGATGGGCAAGCAGGGCCTCTAATTGGCTTAATTATCCTGTCAGTGGCCTCAATTGGCCATTAAAAGGTCGGCAGGCGGATAGCTGATCGCGCTGTCCGCCTGCCTTCCTGAATATTTAAATGGGGCGGGATGATGTCGAGGGCTCCCCCCAATGTCATCCCGTGTCATTTTCATGTCGGTGAGCGGGCCCCGCCCCCAACTCGCCGACGGAAACATTCAGCCCTCTGTTTCTCTCTCCCTCCTAGGATGCCGCCAGTCCTAATGAATTTTTCAGCATTTTCTGTTTTTATCATTACTATTATAGTAGTTTGGAGTAACTGTATCAACAATCCAATAAATTGGATGCATCGGAGGAAGTGGGACGTCCTCATCATGAGAGATCTATTTACCACTGACAAAACTAACTCCCTTCAGGAATTGAAAGGAAAGTTTTGCCTTGGGAAAAACAAAGATTTGGATTAAAATCAGACTAGATTGGTCACTCAAAGAGAACTGTGCAGGAAGAGATGAAAGCAGATCTGAATAATTTTACACACTTTGTTGAACATTCAAAATCCTGTTTGCAGATATTCTTTATAAATCAGTAACACTGTAAGCTCTCCCAGAAGGTCGTCAAAAGTGTGAGAGAAGTAGTTGGAACTGGATATTGATCACATCAGATGAGCTAATATTTGATGAGCAACATCCACCTGTCTAAATGTAAGAGTGAGATTAAAAATTCTTAATATATATCCACTGCAGCCCAACTGTCTACATTTGATGGATATTAATCCCAATGACATTTATTGGAGATACTAGCTAGGACAAGATGTTTCCTAATAGATGCTGAGGGATTATCCTAAAATAAGGATTGGGTAGAAGCAGGTCCCTGACATTAAGTCGAATTTCAATTATGGGCAGAATATTATGACCCAATTGAGCATAAAATAGAGACGATGGCGTCAGGTGAGTGTTCTAACATCATCGTGCTGTCGCACAATATTACAGTTGGCGGGCGTGCACGAGAGTTGGCAGCGTGCCCACCAACAATTAAGAGGGCTATTAATTCCATTAAAGTCTTAATTAACTGCTGTTTCTCGCTGCCCATCCAACCTTACAGTTGGCGGGCGGGTGAATCGGCCAGGCGACCTTTACATTTTTGCGGAAACCCCATCCACACGTGGGATCCGGATTCCGACATTAATTTAAAAAAAAAATATTTTGACATAATTTTGGCAAAAAGGCCAAGCTGCCTTTGCACTTTTTAGGAAACCTCATCCACAGGCGGGATGATGTTTCCCAAAGCAAATAAAAATAAACAAAACATTTTAAAATTTAATTAATAACATGTCCCTGCTCACGTGACAGAATCACATGATGGGACATGTTTTATAGCATTTTTCATTTCTTTATTTTTTTAAAGAACTCTTCATCGTCCTGAGGCAGCTTTGTGCCTCAGGGAGATTCTCAAGTGCGCACTTGCGCACATGTGCGAAGTCAGCACTCGCCCCTCTCGGACTCGCCCGCCTGCTCGCGTTTCACACTGGGCAGGCTTTAATTGGCCCGCCAGCGTGATATCTCCTTCTGACCGCGATCGCAGGCGGCGGTCAGCTCCACGAATACCACCGCCCGCCCGCCCGCGTGGAGCCTGCCCGACAAGGGCAAAATTCTGCCCTATGGGTAGATTTTTCCCCCGTTGGGGAGGTTGTGCAGGGGTGGGTGCGGGCGGGCACGGACCCGATGGGTGCCCCCAATCGGGTCTGCGCTGCCATTTTTAGTGGGTTGGCAAATTAAGGCCCGCCCAGCGTGACTCGCGCCCGGAAGCGCTGAACGCTCCCTGTGCGGGTTGGGGGGGGGCGGGGGGGATGGGGGGGTGCGATTCCCTGTGTCAGGGCCTTCACTCTTTCATGCGTGCACGCAAAAGAGCACAGAAATCTCTCTGAGGCACAGAGCTGCCTTTAAACAACTGTCATAATCAATAATTTGAAGTGTTATGTTTGAGATGCGACTCTAAAACTCAGGAATCAGGCCACCAGTTCTCGAGGTTTTACACTAAACTAAATGAAACATTTTAGTAATTTACAGTGGTTGAAACATATGTACACATGACTACAAATTACTACTATCATAACTTTTAACAAATTCTCAAACTAATCTCCATTAAGGCAAGAACAACCCATAGACTTAACCAAAAACCATGCAAAGCATTTTCACCTTATGAAATCAAAATGAGGTTCTTTCCACTACGGAGTCAGTTGGAGGTTTGCAGCTGCCTTTTGATCTTACATTGCCTCTGCCTACACACCCAAAAAACTACTGAAGTTATACCTACCAGCCCCATTGAATGTTAATTCTCATTGTATCAACATCCTCTTTGAACTTCACCATTTAACAATGAAACCCCTTTCACAGTGCCAATTTTATTAGTAATATAAACATATGGCTCAGTATCTGTTAGAAAGGCGTCAAGTTTTCACCCCACTTCTTGAATGCTCTATTCAAAAAAATGCAAATGCACGCTATCTCTCTATTTACATCTCAAACTAATGCATCAAAGCACCCAGAATATCTGGCTTTAATCCAATTAAGACATACCCACAGACTAAGCCTCTATTTTAAAAGAAAAATATTTCCAAAATATTATATACATTAATAGCTCCATGACAAGCAGTGTGTACCATCTACAAGAAGCACTGCAGGAACTTACCAAGACTCCTGAGACAGCACCTTCCAAACCCACAGCCACTACCATCTGGAAGGACAAGGGCAGCAGACATGTGGGAACACCACCACCTGGAAGTTCCCCTCCAAGCCACTCACCATCCTGACTTTGAAATATATCTCCGTTCCTTCACCGTCGCTGGGTCAAAATCCTAGAACTCCCTCCTCAACAGCACTCTGGGTATACCTACACCACATGGACTGAAGGCAGCTCACCACCACCTTCTCAAGGGCAATTAGGGATGGGCAATAAATGCTGGCCCAGCCAGCAACACCCATGCCCTGTGAATGGATAAAAATGGTACAGATGGTGTAGCTTTCCAGAGTTCCTTTTCAACTGACCAACCAAAAATGACCAGGTTCAAGGTTTTGCCACTTCTGGGAAAGCACCTGATTCTATGATAGCTGGGAAACACTAAAGAGTTGCTAGCATCTCCTAGTATTTACGCATCTTTGCAGTTTTTAGACATCATTAGCCAGCTTGCACAGAACCTCGAAAAGCTCCTGCCTCCTTTACTGCCAAATAGAAAAACTGACTTCTTCCTGAGAGTTATTTTCTTTGGCCTCTGCCTGCTTTCTCTTTGTGTCTGCATCAGGACCTTCACTCTACAGCTACCCTGCTTGTATCTCCCCTTTGTGTTTTCTGCTGTCCTTTGTGTGTGGCCACATGGCATCCCTACCTTAACTTCCTTCCTGCTGGTACTGCTTCAAGAACAATGGTTGCCAGGTCACAAGGATCAGTGTTTCTTATTATCCAAGAAAATTATGATTGGTCCCTTTACAGTGGATGCAAATTCCTAAAAGTCCTTTTCAAACATTCATACAAACAATTACAGATTCCAAAGACATTTTAAAGAAATTATAAATGTTCTATACTGTACTGCTTCCGGGTCAAGGTTGTTACACTTACTGTCTAGAATGACGAAACAGGAAATGGAGTGGCATTCTTCCCTGCCCTTTTTGTCTTAAATATACAAACTAATTGACTTCTTCTCTCTAGGTTCTTCTAATATTTTCATTCTAAGAACCATTGCTTTGTGTTTTTGGTATTCATAACCCATATTCTAAACTTTTAGATTTTACTAAATCTACGATACTTTGAAGGGCCTCTTCTGATTCTGCAAGTAGTGCTGTGACATTAGCGTACCGCAAGATTTTTATGTTCTTTTCTCCAATTTTTACCCCTGGAAATACATCTAATTCTCTGAATATATGTTCTGGGTAGAGATTGAATAATTTTGGTGAGAGTACACAGCCTTGTTGTACGCCTCTCCACTTGAAACATGTCTCATTGTCCATCTTCTAGCCCGATGCTCTCTATTTAGGCCCAATATAGTCTCAGGATAAATCTCAGATCTTTGCTGTCAATGTCACATTTCAGCAACACGTCTATTAACCTTTGGTGATAAATCGAAGGCTTTCCTATAAAGCATATGTAAATGTTCTTGTTTACTTCTAGATATTTATCGAAGATTGTTCTTAGGGTAAATATTTACTCTCTTGCTCCTATTCTAGGTCAAAATCCAGACTGTGTTTCACCAATTTCTGCTTCGGATGTGTTATTATTTCTTTCTATTATGATTTTCAAGATCACTTTACTGAGATGACTCATTAAGTTTATAGGTCTAAATGATTTCACTCCATTGGTTTAGGTTTCTTAGGTAACTTAACGAATAATGGATGTTTCAATAGCAGTCTGGCAGCATCTGTGGAGAGAGAAACAGAGTTAATGAGTGGAATTTTATGCTGGCAGGATTTTACGGTCCTGCTGAAGTCAATAGACTTATGAACGGCTGGCCCCCACCATGACAGGGCCATTAAATTCCACCCCAAACATTAACTGTTTTTCTCTCTCCACAGATGCTGCCAGACCTGCTGATATTTTCCTGCATTTTCTGCTTTTATTTCAGATTTCTAGCATCCGCAGTATTTTGCTTTTATTTTAATGTCTCAAGTTACTTGAAATGTATCCTTTGGCATAAATTTGATCACAAATTCTTGTTATCACTTCTAATTCTATTTCATCCAGGGATTTTAGATGTCCTGTTGTTACTTCATCAATGGCTGGAGATTTTCCCGTACTCATCAGTTTCAAGGTGTTTTTTTACCTCTGATATCATAAAGTGGAAATTTCTCCGAATTGCACAAAGTGCAGTGGCAGGTGTGAAAAATGACACTTTCCCCCCCGACCACAAAGGCAGATTTTTGTGCCATGTCGCCTCCTTCCCAGTGTGTCCGTCTCATTAATAATGCATGCACAGGAAACATGTCGGATCGCTGGCGGGCGACCTCAGATTTGCCCGCTACGCTGTCACCTCATCACTTCTGCGCTCTGGGCACCATATTTAAAGCACAGCAGAGCGCAGCCTTCTTCATGTCTCCAGACCAGAACTGCTCCAGACGTCAGATGGCCCTGAAAGCCAGGAAGACGGCAGCCCCCAAATTTAGTGACCCCCCTCTCCCTGGGGCATCTTTTGGATGGCGTTGAGGCTGGCCACAATGTCCTCTACCCCTGCTCTGGCTGCAGGAGATCCACCAGGGTCACCAATCCAGCCTGGGAGCAGCGGTGAAGGCCAACAAAGCACAGAGGAAGTCAGCCATCCTGTGCAGGAAGAGGATGAATCCACTCATCCGTTCCACCAGGGTAAGTCAACCATCTCATCGCTTCATGTCAGGTGAAATCAGCTAACTTATTGTGGGATTACATAGGATATGCGACACAGAAACAGGCCATTAGGCCCAACCATCCATGCTGGCATTTGTGCTCCACTTGAGCCTCCTCCCATCTTTTATCCCTCTAAATGTATCATCATAGCCGCCTATTTCCTTTGCAATCATAGTCCAGCTTCCCCTTAAATGCATCTATATACTTCAACCACTCCACTTCCACATTCTCACCGCTCTTTGGGCGAAGAAGTTTCTTCTAAATCTGGCACCTTAACCATACACTGTGTTGCGCTGGCACTGTCTGAAAGTGTGGTGGAGGATGGCTCAATCAAGACATTCAAAAGCCAATTAGGCTGTTATCTGAAAAGGAAGAATGTACAGGGTTACGAAGAAAAGGCGGGAGAATGGCACTAAGGGAATTGCTCATTCGGAGAGCCGGCACAGACAAAATGGGCTGAATGGCCTTCTTCTGTACTGTAACAATTCTGTGATTCCCAACTCACACACCCCCACCCATCACACATCGACAGGGATCTCACACCTCAAGGGACAACACCACCAACTCTCACACACACCGTCATACCTCCATCAGGCTCATATCTTCTGGAGCTCCTGCCTTCATCCCATCCATGACTCCACTCACCACAAATATATTCCATGATTCCTTATCAAAAAAAAATTCCAGAAATTGCATGTACTTCAACTCTAATTAAACACAAAAGCAACAGTCCAACAGGAGGTTACTTTCCATACATTTGCGAAAAGCAAAATTCCTGGAGTTTTAAATGGCAAGGTGGGTGATGATGTGCAAGAATCAGATTTAGATGTTCAGAATCAGTCCAAAGCCTGCTTCCACTCCCCCCATGTGTTGCATGAAGGAGAAGCTGGCTTACAACAACAGGGAGAGGTCCTAGACTAGGGATTGAGTGACCGATTTTAAGGCCCTCATTCACTTTGAGGAGCGTGCCATCATGCTGACTGGTGGGGATGTGGACCGGCCCCGTGGTGACGTTGAGGTCAGCGGCAAATACCCACATGAGATCCCGCAGCATATCATTCCTCTCTCAATGCAACTGTGAGTGCTCTCTCTCCTGTTTTTGACTTTGCTGACATGCACTGATTATCTCTACTTTGGTTCACAGGGAACTCTGCCAAGCGACCGACACCCTCAGCCAGTCAGCCCCTCAGCTCCATCCTGGTCCTCACCTCCAGCCAAGGGGACTTCAACTCCATCCAGGTCCTCACCTCCAGTAGGGAGGACACCTCTTCCATTGAAGAGCTGGAAATAAGCAGCCTGGAAGATGTATCACAACGCTTCCCCATGCCCTCCACCGGCACAGAGACACACACCTCGGTGGGACCTAGATCTAGAGCAGACTCAGGTTCACAATCTGGTGGTCACCACACGGACACATATCCGTAGCAGGTTCAGCCACCACAAACCACCCTCACTGCCCAGCTCCGGAGCCCAACGAGAGGGGGCGCAATTCTAGATTTAGTCTTAGGAAATGAAGCTTGACAAGTGGATGAAGTAGCAGTGGGAGATCTTTTTGGAGATAGTGACCATAATAGAATTAGATTTAGCATCATTATTGAAAAGGACAAAGATAGAACAGGAGTAAAAGTTCTAAATTGGGGGGAGATAAATTTTACAAAGCTGAGAGGTGAGCTGGCGAGAGTGGACAGGATACTGCTATTAGAAGGGAAAACTGTGTCAAATCAGTGGAGGCATTCAAAAGTGAGATTCTACAGGTGCTGTGTGGACATGTCCCCACAAAGAAAAAGGGCAGTACTGCCAAATCTGGAGCCCCCTGGTTATCCAGAAGCAGAAAATGAAAGCTTATGACACAGTCACAAAAGACTTAATACTGTAGAAAGCCTAGAGGAGTATAGGAAGTACAGGGGTGAAGTAAAAATGGAAATTAGGAAAGCAAAGACAGGATACGAAAAACATTGGCAGGTAAAATCAAAGAAAGTCCTAAGATGTTTTGCCAGTACAATAAGAGCAAGAGAATAACTAAGAAAAGGGTAGGGCCTATCAGAGACATACATGGTCACGTGGGTTGATACAGAAGATGTGGGCAGGGTTCTCAATGAGTACTTTGTCTCTGTCTTCACTAAGGGGAGGGATGATGCAGACATTCTAGTTAAAGAGGAGGAGTGTGAAATATTAAATACAATAAGCATAGTGAGAGAGGAAATATTGGAGGGACTGGCATCCTTGAAGGTGGATAAGTCACCAGGGCCAGATGGAATGTATCCCAGGCTGTTGAAGGAAGCAAGAGAGGAAATAACGGATGCTCTGAGGATAATTTTCCAATCCTCACCAGATATAGGCAAGGTCCCAGAGGATTGGAGGTCTGCAAACATGGTACTATTATTTAAAAAGGTTGCAAGGGATAGACCAGAAAATTATAGTCAGCCTGACTTCAGTGGTGGACAAATTATTAGAAACAATTCTGAGAGACAGGATAAACTGTCACTTAGGAAGGCACGGGTTGATCAGGGACAGTCAGCATGGCTTTGTTAGGGGAAGATCGTGTCTTACTAACTTAATAGAATTTTTTTGAGGAAGTAACAAGGAGGATTGATGAGGGTAGTGTAGTTGATGTTGTCTACATGGATTTCAGTAAGGCATTTGACATGGCAGACTGGCCAGGTACGTGAGATCTCATGGGATACAGGGGAAGGTGTGAGTTGGATCCAAAATTGGCTTAGTGACAGGAAACAAAAGGTAATGGTTGATGGATGTTTTTGTGAATGGAAAACGGTTTCCAGTGGCGTACCACAGGGCTCAGTGTTAGGGCCCTTGCTGTTTGCTGTGTTTATTAATGACTTAGACTTAAATGTAGGAATAATGATTGGGAAATTTGCAGATGACACAAAAATTGGCTATGTAATTTACATCAATGGCTTGGTTGAGTGGGCAGAGAAGTGGCAAATGGAATTCAATCCAGAAAAGTGTGAGGTAATGCATTTAGGGAGTGCAAACAAAACAAGGGAATACTCAATAAACGGGAAGTTATTGAGAGGGGTTGAGGAAGTGAGAGACCTTGGAGTGCATGTCCAAAGGTCCTTGAAGGTGGCAGGACAGGTGGTCAGGAAAGCATATGAAATGCTTTCCTTTATTGGGCGAGGTATTGAATACAAAAGCAGGGATGTAATGCTGGAACTGTATAAAACATTGGTTAGGCCACAGCTGGAATTTTGTGTGCAGTTCTGGTCATCACATTACAGGAAGGACGTAATTGGTCTGGAGAGAGTGCAGAGAAGATGTACAAGAATGTTGCCAGAGCTTGAAAATTGCAGCTATGAGGAGAGATTGGATAGGCTAGAGTCGATTTCCTTAGAACAGAGGAGGCTAAGGGGTGACCCAATTGAGGTGTACAAAATTATGAGGGGTCTAGATGAGGTAGACAGGAAAGACCTGTTTCCCCTAGCTGAGGGGTCAATAACCAGGGGGCATAGATTTAGGATGATTGGTAGAAGGATTAGAGAGGACATGAGGAAAGACGTTTTTACCCAGAGGGTGGTGGGTGTCTGGAATTCACTGCCTGAATTGGTGATTGAGGCTGAAATACTCAACTCATTTATAAGGTACCTGGATCAGCACTTGAAGTGCTGTAACCTGCAAGGCTACAGGCCAGGTGCTGAAAAGTGGGATTAAAATGAGCAGCTAGTGTTTTTTACTTTTTGGCCGGTGCAGACATGATGGGCTGAATGGCCTCTTTCTGCACCATAGCTTTTCTATGGTTCTATGGTTCCATGGACTGCCGGGAAAGAGGCATCTTTGAGGTCAGAGTCAGATTACGAGCTTCTCAATTTGCCTTCCAACTCATTGTGGAGAGTCAGAGAAAGCTGGGGAACATCACAAAGAGCTGTTGGAGGCCCTCAACAGAGTGGCACATGAGTCTGAGGAGTGCAGACACCTGCTCTCTGATGAAATGGCATGCATGGAGGACTCCATGGGAAAGATGGCAGATGCCATGAAGACCCTGGTCCAGCAGAGTGCGGAGATACGCGCAGACCTGTACTCCATCACATGGGTGAGTTCCTACAGTGGAAACGTGAGAGGGAAATGGGGCAGCTTGACGTCCCTCCAGGTGCTCCTTCCCCTCAAGGAGTCAGGCTGGGGCCCTTGGGCACCTGAAGGGAGTAGGAGCGGCAGCTGAACACCCCTGGCTCATCCATTCAGGGATATCAGAGACTGTCCGCTCTTTCCAAGTCCAATTTGCCTGTGATCCCCTCAACCTTGTCCTCTGTCACCGCAGAGGGAGCAGCCAGCCCACAGGAAGACAGCCAAAGCAAGCCAGGGCTCTCCAGGCCTCGGCTCTCCAGAGGACCAATGCTGCAGGCATCAGAGACAACAGGGCCAACCACTGCACAGGCTGTCTCCACTCCTGCTGCGGATGTCAGGGCAGCACCTAGAAGTGGTAGGCCTAGAAAAGTTAAGAAATTTTGATCACAAATGGTTGCACAAGTGAACACATTTTGTCACTTTATAATCTGAAAATATATTCACTTTCACTGAATAACGCGTAATGTCATTTTTCAGCCTCATTTACAGGCTTCGTTAGCCCTTCCCCAGCATTCCCCCATCACTAGCAGCTGCGTATAGCCTGATCAGGAGTGAATCTGGAGGGAGAAGTGTGTGTGTGGCAGGGCCTCTCGGAGCCCCATGCAAGCACTCTCCCACATATGCGGAGCCTTCATCGACCACACTCATCTCACTGTCCCGAGCATTGCCAGTGCTGCCTGCTGGGGTTCACTTTCAGTTGTCCATCTGAGCTGACCTGCATCTCCGCCCGCCCACTGATCACACTCCCATGCAGCACCTGATTCCATCCAACACGAGGCTCCTCTCACTTTCGATTTGCGCGAAATTGTCGTAGTAAAGTTTCTGATAATCTCCCCCATTCTTTCCCCTCCCCCCTGCACCCCCGGCATCACCCTCCACCTCCCCACTGTTACCCTACAGCCTAAACCCTTCTCCATCAGGAATCTCCAGGCAAACGTGCACGTTTCCTACTTTTGTGAAAATCCCACCTCCATCCACATTGACCTCCCCTACCTCTTCCTACTCACCCCCAGTGTCTGCGCTTCCCTCCCATGTCCCCACCGACCACTCTCACCGCTCCTTCTGCCAGTACTGATGCACCGTTACCCTCCCACCCTACTGGTTACCTCTTCCCCCTCTCACACCCACCCTGAGCTCGCTCCCCAGGAGGCTCACATTGACTCCACAAATCCCTCCCTTGCACGTTCACCTGGACATTCCACTCCCCCCTTACACCTTCCCCCCTATGTACACCTTCCCCCAGCCGTTTACCATCCCCCCTCCATTTACCTTCCCCCTCCGTACACCTTACCCCCTCAGTTCACCTTCTTATCCACCTACACCTTTGCACCCCCACCATAACTTTACCACCCCACTTACACATTCACTCCCTCCCAATTTCATCCCCCCACACCTTCACCACATACCCTCCCCGTCTCAACTGCATCCCCCAAAACGTTTGTCCCCCCATTCCTGGTGCACCTTCATCTTCCACTCACACCTAGACCTTCCTCTCCCCCCCATCCCTTCGCCGTTCATTCATACTTGCCCGTGGTGAAGTCCCTGGAGGATGGTGCGAGCCCATGGTGAAGTCCCTGGAGGATGGTGCGAGCCCATGGTGAAGTCCCTGGAGGATGGTGCGAGCCCATGGTGAAGTCCCTGGAGGATGGTGCGAGCCCATGGTGAAGTCCCTGGAGGATGGTGCGAGCCCATGGTGAAGTCCCTGGAGGATGGTACGAGCCCATGGTGAAGTCCCTGGAGGATGGTGCGAGCCCATGGTGAAGTCCCTGGAGGATGGTGTGAGCCCATGGTGAAGTCCCTGGAGGATGGTGCGAGCCCATGGTAAGGCCCTGGAGGATGGTGTGAGCCCATGGTGAAGGCCCTGGAGGATGGTGCGAGCCCACGGTGAAGTCCCTGGAGGATGGTGCGAGCCCACGGTGAAGTCCCTGGAGGATGGTGCGAGCCCATGGTGAAGTCCCTGGAGGATGGTGCGAGCCCACGGTGAAGTCCCTGGAGGATGGTGCGAGCCCACGGTGAAGTCCCTGGAGGATGGTGCGAGCCCACGGTGAAGTCCCTGGAGGATGGTGCGAGCCCACGGTGAAGTCCCTGGAGGATGGTGCGAGCCCACGGTGAAGTCCCTGGAGGATGGTGCGAGCCCACGGTGAAGTCCCTGGAGGATGGTGCGAGCCCATGGTGAAGTCCCTGGAGGATGGTGCGAGCCCATGGTGAAGTCCCTGGAGGATGGTGCGAGCCCATGGTGAAGTCACTGAAGTCTGGAAGCAGGTCTGAAGCATCAGCGAAGCCCTTGAAGATCCGAACCTCAGCGAAGTCGAAGTGGCTGCGTGGAGACCTCCCATCTTCCAAGAACTGCTTCGCAGTGGCGCAATGTCTGTGAGGATCCATCCACCGTGCAATGCATGTGTTCCTCCAGGGTCTGGAAGCTGTAGGGCTCCAGAATCATCTTTTCCTTGGATGTCTGTGATCTGAGCAAGGCCCTAAAGGTAAATCCCGACTTTTGCACATCACGCTGGTCCAGACGTGTTCTGAAGCAGCTTGTTTTCCCACCAGTATAACGGTAAATCAGGCATGGGGACATGATTCTGGTCGGTCCTTACTTTGCACCCCATTAGCAGGATGCAAACTGGTTTTACGTCGGCCTCCAGCGGGATTCGCGATCCGCCATGTCAGAAACCGTTGAATGATCCCTCTATGCTTTCACGCTGGCATGAAACAGATTTCTGTCCCTCCTGCCAAATTCTACCCCCCACCCCCACCACCCACCATGACAACTGCCGCAAATGGGAGAGGAAAATCCCGGACATAATGTTTGGTCCATTATTTGCCTCTTTATCTTGAGGGCTCCCTCGATTTGGCTCAGTGCACAATTCACTTATACATTCTGTCCATATTTTTTTCTACTGCATCCCTTTCAAACAATATTTTATCATCTTTGTCTTTTATGCATCCACTACTGTTGCTATCCATTTCTTTCTAACTGTCAAAGATTTCACCTTCTGGTGCATAACTCTTATTTTGTGATTTCTTTCCAACTCCAATACTTCGCCACACATCTCATTATACCATTTCTCTTTAGTCTGCCTGCAAGCATTCTTTATGTTCTTTTCAATTTCCTCATCCTCATGTGTTTCTTTTCTCTCCCCTTTCTATCATCGTTGTTGGTGTCTCATCGGTCCTACTCACTTTCATGTTTTTTCCATTTGCTTTCAATTTCTTGTTCTGCTTGTTCTGTTTCCTCAATCCTAATATATTCATACATGATTTTTACTTTAAGAGTGAATGCCTCTCTGATGTTCTCATCCTTCAACATGTCAAGGTCCAAATGGTCGCACATCTTTTTTTTTGGTATTTTCAGTTTCACTTTAATTTTTGCCACAAGGAGACAATGATCTGAATTTATATCTGTGCCAGGCTATGACTGAATGCTCTTTATACTGGGCCTAAAATGCTATTTCACCATCTTCTAATCTATTTGATTTCTATACACATCCCCTGGGCTTCTCTGAGTGTACAGTCTTTTTAATTGCTTAAAGGTGATGTTTGCCACCATCAGATCATTTTCTTGGAAAAATTGTATCAGTCTCTCTTTCGTTTATTGATCCAAGGCCATAGTGACTGACATGTGTTCCTTATGTTCCTTCAAGCCGTGCATTACAATTGTGACACCAGCTGATTTGATTTGATCAGAACACTTCAGGACGTCACCATAAGATTCCTCTATTTCCTGCTCACTGTGGCCCTGTATGTAAACCAATGTATTATTTAGCTTTTTAATGTACAATCACCTTTTTAACTATGTAACTGTTTCTTTACTTCTTTTAAATTAATGAATGTAGACTGGCTGTGGTGTAACATTATGTGCGAGAGTCTGTCTCATGGGGGTAACATGGAACAAGGTATAAGAAGGACCCAGAGCGAAGAAAATTTGTAAAGAACTGTTCTGAACTACACTGTGGGCTCAAACTATAAAGCATAATGGTCAATTTAGTTAGGTCAAAACCTTGCCAGAATTAGCAAGGTCCGCAAAATGTCTTAAACTGTACAGGAGAACTGGCCTTGAACTGTGAGAAAGATAGACCCCTTTTGTGCTGGTTAGAGGTAGTAAAGATGTCTGTCTGTACCAGCCTGGGGATTGATAACAGTGTAAGAGATAACCAAGTGAGCCAAGCTGGTTCTATTCCTTCAAGAATGACCTTGTGAGAGGCCCAGGATAATAAGAACAAGGGGAAAGACACTGGTATAATTGAAAATCAATTAAATGGACTAAAAGCAGGTTTTACTTTATATGGCACAGGACCATAGCAAAAAAGGTATAAAGAAAGAGTCCACAGGACCATCTCTACTGCAGTGGTTAGAGCAATTTGTTCAGTTGCTGAGGAGACGCGCACGGAGGATTTGTCATTGGATTGACCACCGAGACAGACTCTGGCTCACAGGGAAGCTAAACAACCAGTATTACTGTGAGTATGTAGGCTTGCCTAGTGGTTTAATGAAAGTGTACCACCTTTGGTGAAACTTCATCCAAGTTGTTGTGTGCTGCTGATATCCAAGACAGGAACCTTTAGATCAAGAGGAGGGTCTTATATGTGCATAAATTTGTCTTACAATAGCCAGATCAAAAGGCTTTCCTTTGATCTTAATCATGATTAATTTTTTTGAGATTAGCCATTAAATTTGAACTGATCTCTTGCACCTAAATTTATTCCATTCCTATGTTTCTCACATCCCAAGAAGTAAAGCACGATTCTTTTTTCATCTGACCAGATTCTAACCATCTTACTTCTGCAACTCCTAATAAGTCATTACAATGTCTATCCATTACCTGTATGCAGCTTTCAAGCTTTCCCACTTGATATAAAGTCCTTGTATTTCATGTTCCTATTCTCAAGAAGCTACCTCTTCCATTGAGTGCAATGGGCTCAGAAGCCTACCCCTCTTCTGCGATTAGGTCAACCTTCTCATAACTTTGTTGGTTACTTCATTGGGTAAGGGTTTCTCCTTCCTTGTCACTATCTACAACAGAATTGGCAGGGGCCCCAAACTCGTTATATCTCCTATTCTTCAACTATGACTAACTATGGGACTTAAACTGCGTGAGGTCCCAGTCTCTTCACAGGTGATTTTGTTTTACTTTGCTTCTTTTACTTTACTATGCTTCACAGGGATATATAAGAGATGTTTGTGACCCTAGTACCCTTAATCTCCCACCAAGCCACACACTCATGTCAAAAGGATGTGGGTAGGGGCTCTCCAAATCTAACTTATGACTCCTCGTAGCTAGTTGTGCACACCAGCAGTCATATCCTGGGACCTCGAATTGGCAGTTGTGCAACACTAAGTGAGTGGTCCATCGGCTCCAGCTGGTGTGGTGGGGGAGCATCACCCTTTTTAATTTGCGCGATATCTGGGAACAGCGGAAGAGGCAGAAGATCCCAACAAGTAGGTTGCACAATGGCTCAGAAAGCAATGTGTAGACTCTATGGGGGAGGGGGTTGGTGAGAGCCGGAGGTGGGGGTGGGTAATATTAACGTCCAAAAACTGGTGCATCTGATATGGATATTAAGTAAAAATGTTAACAAGCTTTCTATTTTTACTTATCGTTGACTGGGTTCCCTAGGCCTCAGGAAACATAAAAGGAGGTGAGAAGGGCTTGATCCATATGTTAAGTGGCTTTACAGAATGGGTGTTTCTTCCAGACTCAAAACCCACACCCCTGCTTCAGTCTATTCCTTCAACTTCATTATCCAACCACCCCCCGCACCCCCCCGCCACAACCCCCACAATCAGTGACCCCGCCCCAATCTCCCTGACCCGTCCTGTAATCAGTGACACCCCAAACCCCGTACCCCCTTCAGATCACTGAACACCCACCCCTGACATTCACCATGATTGCCAACCCCATCGACCTCCCATGAATAAGCACAAGGCCCCCACACCCCACCTACAATGTTGCTGCTGTGTTTTTGTAATGATATAAAGGCACCAATCGCTCATCAAGGATTTTGATGTAGTTGTCAAGCTATTTATTTCCATGGTTTAATGCCTCTACTAGAATAGTGGACCAGATAAGTGTCAGAATGCATCAACCATTTGTCCAGTAATACTGTTGATGATAATTTATGGGCCCCATTTCTTACAATTAGTAAGGCCTTTGTGGAGGGGTGGGGGGGGTTATGAAATTGTATATCTATTCCTGTCTTCATTCAATTATAAACTGGTTAAATGGATTAGAGAAAAAAAAAACATTTCTGTTGAGCAATGAAATTAAAACACTGGCACAAGGTAAATTGCAAATAGGGCCTCATTTTAAAATCTGACCTCAGGCGCTGAAAATGTAAGAGAACTGTAATATGTGGATCAGAAACATACAACAAGGGACTTTTAGAGCTCTTAAGTAATGTGGAACTACATTAAGTTTATCATCTAGGAATTGCTTAATAGCATTGCAAACTGCATCAGATTTTCATCACCAGCTGGAGAGAATTGGTTTTGGCCCATTTTTGAGCAATGAAGTTGAAGGAAGTGTTTGCTATGTGTACCAGAAGCTGAAGGCCCAAGGCTGGTCCCAAATTAGGCCCTGGGCCTCATGGTCATAATTCCAGCTTGTTATGGATGCGCAGCTCAGCATCCAGAAGTAGCACAACGATGTGCTCCAGGTCCATATGCGATGTTAATGGTGAACATCAGCTCTGTCCTGGGAAGGAGAGAGGTAAGAGAACAGGAGATGGATGAGTGTGAGCCTGCATTGTAAGCAAAGCTTTCTGTTTTATTGCAGTCCCCCAGCAGTCTTTAATATCTAATTAGACTGCAGAACAAGCTAGAAAGCTAAGCACTATATGTCAGGTGTGAGCCCAATTTTGTAGTGGGATTATGAACTATTTTTAGGTTTCTTTTAACACATGCAGGGCACTTAATATATGCTTGAGGTAGCTGACACAGATGTGTAAATATCACACACTCCAATATGACATCGGATGTATTTCTGGTCCTGCAAAATTGCTGCTCCATGGTCCCCAGTTTGCACCCCAGAAATGGGAGTAACAGGGTCCTTTGTTGATTTCAATACACTGGCACTGTCCTTGAGATTACAGCATGGTGTTTCTGCCAAGCTCCCCGGGCACTTTAGTGCAGTTCATCTGGAATCGACCAAACTAGCGCAAAAGATAGTGGAGTTTCACGTTTAGGTTACTTCCGGTGCAAAAATCAGTTTCTTCAATCTTTTGCACTGGTTTAAAAAATGTTCAGCTGGAAGCTGAACCCCACCCACGAAACTGGCTACATCCTCAGCTCAAATTAGTCATCGTTGCCAGTTTCTGCCAATTGTATTCACTTGCAGGCCTTCGAGGAGATTTTTCAAATTGAGCTGCTTTTAAAAGCACAAGAATAGTGAATGGCACATTTTAAAAGCTTTTGAATATTAGCAAATAATAATTTACTAACTAGGGCTGCATATTACAAGCGGATGGCTTGATCCCCCCGAAGTAAAGTCAGCCAGCTCTCCACGCCAGCCCACCCCATATCCATATTGCGCTGCAGGTGGGCTACATTGGCTGACAGTGGGACATTCAGCCCTCGCTGGGGATTTAGATTTAGATTTAGATTTCCAGAAGACGTTTGACAAGGTACCACATCAAAGCCTACAATGCAAAATAAGAGCTCATGGCATTGGGGCTAATATATTGGCTTGATATAGAATTAGTTAGTAAACAGGAAACAGAGAGTAGGCATAAATGGGTCATTTTTTGGGTTGGCATGATGTGACGAGTGGAGTGCCACAGAGATCAGTGTTGGGACCTCAGCTGTGTACAATTTATATCAATGACTTGGACATATAGTAGCTAAATTTACTGACGACACAAAGATAGGTAAGAAAATAAGTTGTGAAGGGGACATAAGGAGCCTTCAAAGGGATATAGGTCGGTTAAGTGAGTGGGTAGAAATTTGTCAAATAGAGTATAATGTGGGAAAGTGTAAACTTACCCACTTTGGCAGGAAGGATAGAAAAGCAGCATATTAGTTAAATGGAGAGAGATTGCAGAATAAAAGCATATGCTGGAAATCTGAAATAAAAACGGAAAATGCTGGAAAAACTCAGCAGGTCTGACAGCATCTGTGGAGAGAGAAACAGAGTTAATGTTTTGAGTCAGTATGACCCTTCTTCAAAGATTGAAGGACTCTGAGTTACAGAGGAATCTGGGTGTCCTGGGACATGAATCACAAAAGGTTGGTATGCAGATACAGCCGGCGTTTAGGAAGGTAAATGGATTGTTGTTGTTTATTACAAGGGAAATAGAATATAAAAGACAACATCTAGAGTACTATGTACAGTTTTAGTTTACTTATTTAAGAATGGATATAAATACGTTAGAGGTAGTTCAGAGGAGGTTCACTCGATTGATACCTGAAAGGTTGGGCAGGTTGGGCCTCTATCCATTAGAGTTTAGAAGAATGAAAGATGATCATATTAAAACATCTAAGATCCTGAGAGTACTTGACAGATTGGATGCTGAAAGGATGTTTCCCCTTGTGGACAGACTAGAATTAGGGGACACAGTTTAAAACATTTAAAACATTTAAGACAAAGATGAGAAGAAATTTTTTCTCTCAGAGGGTTGAGAGTCTTTGGAACTCTCTTCCCCAGAGAGTGGTGGAGGCAGGGCCATTGAACATTTTTAAGACAGAGGTGGATAGATTCTTGACTAACAAGGGAGTCAAAGGGTAATCGGGGGTAGGGGGAACGTGGAGTTGAGATGATAATCAGGTCAACCATGATTTTATTAAAAGGTGGAGCAGGCTCAAGTGGCCAACTGCTGCTCCTAATTTGTATGTTCATATGTGTTCATATGTTTGTATGTCCCAGTGATCTTGACCCCACTCACTCCAATCTGGTGCCTGCTCCATCTTGTTGCTCCTGGCTGGTTGTAGTTCCAGAAGTGATAACCAGTCCGCAGTGGTGCTGCTGGGACTGAACAGCCCTCCAATAGGATGGCAACTCTTGGAGGTGGGATCTTTGCCCTGAAAGGGATGGGAGTCCCAACGGCAGGCTGCTAATTGCCTGATGGACACAGAATGATGTTGGGGCCTGCAGAAGAGGCTCCACTGCCGGCAGTAATTCAGCCCATTATTTACAAAGTTTGAGCATGTGTGGTGGTTAAATATAAGATTCTCACAATAGGTTAATAGCGGCCACTGAGAAATGGGCCTTTGGCCACTTGCATATGTAAATGAGGGACATAAGACGACCTTTAGGTTACCTCACAGGAGCTAGATTCTGATGAGTGGGCTGGTTTGTTTTAGGTTATTTAGTGGCCATTGCAGCCTAACTAGCATCCGGCAACTAAAGAAAAGTAGCTTGCCCACATTATTGCGATGAGCCCCAAAGTATAATTTTGAACTGGCACCTGGTGGAAATTAAATTCAATTGTTAAATCTGGAATTGAAAGCTAGTCTCATGTGACCATGACACTATTGTCGATGGTCAAAACATAGAAACTATGACCAGGAATAGGCTATTCGGCCCTTCGAGCCTGCTCTGCCATTCAATATGATCATGGCTGATCCTCTATTTCAACGCCTTCCGCTTTCTCTCCATAGCCCTTGATGCCCCTAATATCCAAAAAGTTATCAATTTCTTTCTTGACCCGGCCTTCTGTGGTAGAGAATTCCACAGGTTGACCACCACCTGAGTGAAGAAATGTTTCCTCATCTCAGTCCTAAATGGCCTGCCTCATATCCTGAGGCTGTGACCCCTGGTTCTAGATTCTCCAACCAGGGGAAACATCCTCCCTACATCTAGTCCGTCTAGCCCTGTTAGAATTTTATACGTTTCAATCAGGTCCCCGTCTGAGCCCATCTGGTTCACTAATGTCCTTTAGGGAAGGAAATCAGCCATCCTCACCTGGTCTGGCCTACATGTGAAGTTTGTGTAGGTGCAGGCACAGGTTAATTGTGCATCATGTTCCTCACATCCTATCAAATTTCTCGGCTTTTGTGTGCAGGCTAATTGTAAATAAATTGATCTATATATTAATGCAGGTGAGATATCCTCATCAGGTATGTTGTTGTCATAGTGGCATATAATCTGAAGGGACAACTGGGAACTCCTATCTGTTTCAACATACTAAGATTAATGAAAGCTCTCTCTTTGTCACTAGATACTTCCTTTCTATGCATGCTAATTGCGATGTGAAATGGCAGATTTTCTTTCACACTTTCAAACTTGTATGCTCAGGTTCAGATACAATTCATTACATTCACAACGTGGCTAAACATCAATCTCAGATTAACATCATCTTGTGCATCTGTTTTCCAGTGATGCAGAATTCAAGGGTAAGTTTGTGCTTCAAGATCATTATCCTGTATGTCTGAGCTAGATTTGAATCTAGGTCTCAGAGGTAAAGACATATTGTTTTAACATAGCACACCTTGTCCTTGATGCATAGGTACTTGGAGGAGCTTTTGAGATAATAGCTTGGCATCTATTCTGTGCAGGTCAGTATTGCAAAAGAAAAGTGCAGGGTTTTTAGCTTGGTCCGCGTGAGGGATCAGCGGGCCTGGGAGTGGCTGGGGAACAGACGGCCGACCGCAATTAATGGCCAGCCAACGTGAAACGCGCCCTGAAACACTCAGCACTGCCGCGTTGGGGACGGGTGGAGGGCGGGCGCTGACGTAAGTGTGGGCACGGGGGAGCACGGAATGAAAACTCCCTGAAGGCAGAGAGCTACCTCAGGGAGCTGAAGACTTTAAAACCAATAAATGAAGATTTTAAAATCTGGGAAAAGGGCCCATGCATCAGAATCAGTCAGCTGAACATATAGATGATGAAAATTCTGTCCAAACATTTCTATTTTAAAAAATTTACTAACGGAAACCTCATCCCGCACGCTGAGCTAAAAATTCTGCCCAAAGTCTATTTAGCTTCTTTTGCTATTAATGAGTAAGAATTCTCGGAGATCTGCATGAGTTTCAGGTGCTCCGGACATGCCATTGAGCTGCGACTAAGGTGGATCTCATACTATTAAAATTATATTGCTGCTTAAGCTACCTTCAATTACAGTGATACTTTAATCAAAGTTTGCCTAAATATCAGCTTTTAATGCATTGTAAGGATTAACTGAGATGTTCTACATTCTTGTTTCAAACTGATTACTGTTACCTCAGTTGGGGCTTGCTGACCCTTGCCATATTCGTTAAAAACATTTTTCTTTGGAGGCATCAGGCAGTGTCCTGGACCCCCTGTGCACCGGATGCGTTCCATGCAAGCCTAAATATCATTAAAATAGTACATTAAAATGTTCGGACTGCATACGTACAAGATCAAATATGGGAAATGCTTAAAATTTCAATTCAGTCTGTGTGCTGGTAAATCTATCCTGTGGACATGGGCTTAATATTAGTATGGACTATTTTTCAATCTTCCCATATTTGTACACTCCAAAGTTCTGATTTTGCAATTTGAATTGAGAGGTGGCTAAGAATACTTAGTGACTTCCAGAGGGAGTCTTCGAGTACATCCTTGTGGGTAAATAATAAGGATTTTGGTAGTGAGAGATTGACTGAGAGCAGGGTCAGGGAGAGAAATCATGGGATTCAGTGCTTCTCCTGTTTTTGGGCCCCCTTTATCGCCCCAGCTAACCCTCTTTTCCCCCCCTACAAGATTCACCTATGCATTTCCTTTAATTGAAGCTCTTCATGCTCAGTCATAACCTCCATATATTTCAAATGCTTGCAATTTTTATTCATCCATTACTGATATCATGCTATCTATATCAGATACCCCAGGCTCAGTTTTTATGACAAGAAATGAATGTGCTGCAAAAGACTTTTTTTTCACAAGTCTATCTAAGAAACTAACTGGACTGAAAATCTAAAGAATATAAAGAGACAAACAGAAAATTGGGAACATTTTATTTGAAACAAAATTTAGCTTTCAATATTTGAGAATAAAGGAGTGACACCAGGATAAACATTAAGAAATAAAAGTGAATCAAGTGCATATGAAGGAAAAGGCCATCTAGCTTTCATATACCAGCAATGAATCAATGACATCAAAATTAATATTTCTTGCCAATTCACTCTCAATGCTCAAAATTATTAAATCAACTAATCTTTCTTGGTTCATGGTGCTCCTCAGATGACTCTTAATCAGCTTCAGCTTACTAAAGGACCGCTCGCTGAAGCAATAGTCATGGGCACTGTCAAAAAAATTCACAGAGCAATGCATATGTAAGGAAATAAATCTTCCAACCTCAGCTTTGTGATTTTGTTAAGAATGCAAATTGGAGACAGTGACTCACTGCTCAGATTTGCGCTGTGAATTACTTTTGGATGCAGTACTCCATCTGGTAACTTTTCTCCCAACACATCATTTTTGTAGTCTGTCACAAATTTCTTGCAGTCATATGTAATTGCCTCATCAGTTTTATCAAGGTAAGACCAAAGAAATCCAAACATATTGTTAATCTGAAATGTTGCCTGATACCACCGATTTTATGCCTTCACACACTTTGTCTATAACCTTTTAAAATACTTCCTCTTCGAACATAGTTTCTGCCGTTGTGTATCCAACTGCAGCCTCTTCAGTGTTTGCCTTACTTTCATCAAAAAATGTCTTTTTTCCCTATGTCGAGCTAATGGAAAGAGTTGGTCAATGCCCATGTCAATGGAAGCCATTTTGCTTCCCTATAACTTGAAAGTGACTGATTTCTTAAAACATTTAAATCAGTCTCCAGGTCCTCCAAATTTTTAATTTCAATATGCAGAATTTTGGCAGGCGGGCACAGTCTACGGGCTCGGGAGTAGCCGGGAAATGGGCCGCTGCACATTAATTGGCCCCCAACTGCGATTTCACACTGGGTGGGCTAATTAAGGCCCACCCAGCATGAAACATGGCTCCTCACTGGTTGGGAAGGGACAAGCAGGCCGGCAGCCGGTGTAAAAACGGCCCAGGCAGCCCCTGGAAGGCTAACAACAAAGAAGACATCTTCAGTGTTGTCAACATGAAAATAAGGCTCCAAGTGCGGCTGCAGGCGCCAGGAGGAAGAGCAGGTCAGGTGGGTACTCGACCCCCCCCACATCCCCCACCAATGCACCCCCCACCCCCCCACCAGCACACACCCCCACCCCCCCGATTTTCTGATGAGTGCCTCACAGTCCTTCTGGAGGACGTGGTTGCCAGGAGGGACATCCTTGTCCCCAGGGATGATGGAAGGAGGAGGCCACCACATCTAACAAAAGAGCTTGGAAGGAGGTGGCAGCATTTGTCAAAGGGTGGGGAGTAAAGGCAGAAATCCTCAATTCATTTAAACAATGCCTGGATATGCAACTGAAATACTGGAACCTAAAGGGCTACAGACCAAGTGCTGGAAAATGGGATTTGGCTAGGGGTGGGGGAAGGGTTGTTTTTCGGCCGGGCGCAGGCATGATGGGCAGAGCGGCCCCTTTCCATGCCGTTAGTTTTTCGACATTTTCTGAATATCTGAAAAAGAGGAATGTGCAGGGATGTGGGGAGAAGTGGGGGAGTGGCGGTACATGAATTGCTTCTTAGAAGAGCCAGCATGGACACTATGGGCTGAATGGTTGTCTTCTGTGCTGTAACGACTCCATGATTTTGTGATTCTATATCCAGAAGCTGTGGGAGGGGTGGGGGTGGAAAGGCGGAGTGGGGGGAGGGGGGCGGGGGGAGGGGTGGGGGGTGAGTGGAGAGGAGGTGGGTGTTGCAACTTATACCATTTCTTCCACCTTTGTTTCATCCTTTTCCGTATTGTTATAACTTTGAACTTTCACATCTAAATCACTAGCAATAGATGGCAAACTTCCATCTAAAATTGCAATGACATTATCTGCATTTTCTTCAGCAGCCCTCTTGATGCCAACTTGAAACAATGTTCTGGAACATATTTTCATCTTGCCTGTCTTTCCTTTCTTTTCTGTTGCACCAGATCTCTGATGGCATAATCCAATTGCAGGCATCATCACAATTACAGCACTGACTTCGACTTAAGACTTCACAGTTCAGAGCCCCGAACTTCAATCAATTAAAACAGTGTCACTACACAATCTGGTAATTAAAACCAATTATAGAAAGCACCCAAAACCAGTTGAATTGCAGCAATAGGCTGAAGGAATAAGCCAGCACCAGACCTGTAAGGTACTCTAAATAGTGGTGGAGGTGAAGGCAGGATAGGACTGAAGCGAGCAAGGTCCTTTATGCAAACACGTGTTCAGCTGTGCAAGTTTAACGGGCCTTGGAGCACCCAAAACTCCAATTTTAGCCCCAATCCCAGCATCTGGGTGTCAGAATTCCCTACACTAACAACATTGGCTACAAAAGTACTTCACAGGAATACTTTTGTGACGCTGTGAAAGGCACTCTTTTAAGCAATTGGCTGGCAAAGTGGAACCAGGGCCATACCGTGCCTTAATAGGGGGAGAGGTCAGTACTGACCCACCCATCCATGCATGGTGGGGTAGTTTCTAGGGTCATTTACTGCTGAGTATTTTCTTGCCCTATCATTACAACTCACACAATTCATATTGTCTCTTTTAGCCACAGGCTCAGGAATTCATAAAATTATCTATATTCCTCTGATTAAAAACTTCCAATATATTGAGTCAACCTTGGATAAGTGATGTAAATAAACTTATGTAAAGTGACTTATAACAACACTAGAGCCATAAGTAACATTTCTGTTAAAGGTTATTGTGTTTTCTCCTTTTATTAATTCTGAGAATGATCTTGGATAAAGTACTCGGCAGTAAAAATGAATCATCATGCACTTGTCCAGAAATGTATATAGATTCACAGTTTAACATTAATGATTTGAAAGCTTAATACTTATAAATGGTCATTATAGCTCATTTCATTACATTATAAACTGATCTTATTGACAAATGCAATATGATAATGTCAGACTAGAACCATGTTCATAGTATGTCTTGATGTAAGATAACTGTACAACTGTATGTTAGCGTTCTAAATGGCTAGTCTTTATATTGGTTTTCACACAAACAAAACACAAAACAGACTCTTCAGGCTGAATCTTAATAGGGATGGGCGACTGTGGTCAGGAAGCCCCAGGGCCATACCATTGACTTGAGGGAGAGAGCAGAGGTCAAGAGGGGAAGGACCAGAACCACAGACACCATCGTCGAGAGAGGACTCGGAGGAGAGGTCTGGGGAATCCAAGGGCTGTGTGGGGGTTAAGCAAACGTAGAGGCACTAGGCTTACCTTGCTCCCAGCAGCCTCCAGCCAGGTCTGAAGAAGAATGAAGAAAGCTGCACGCGACAATACCCAAACAGAAAAGTTCACGAGGCAAGCAAGAAAGGAGGGACTTGGAAAACTGGCACATCCTACTCAGCCAATGATCGCTGCCATTCTGTACAACAGCAATCATTGGCCGAGTAGCCTATTAAGCAGGATGGTCTACGTGCTGGATTGCCAACTTTGGACACTGGCCTTCCCAATTTACAGGCTACAGATGATTAGCACTGTGTGCACCCACTCTCCAGGGCCCCGAGTGAGAGAGGATCATAGTGTGAATTTTGCTGATAAAAGGTAAAGAGATGAGTTTTATCTGGGCAGGAGTTTGTCACTGAGATAGTTTTTCATGGTTATTCTATCACTTTCCAGCGACAGTTTGTCCAAACCTGCAAGAATAGATAGGAAAGTGAGAATTATCTCTAATTAATTAAACCTAACTTGGCATAGACACTAGGACCTGGATTTTCAATGGAGAGCCTCTCTGTCATTATGAAAATGCCAGACAAGCCTGAAAATCAGGAATCCCACCTCCGAACACAGATCAAACAATTTCCGTGGGGACGGAAATAGGACTGGGTCGCATTTTGCGCTTGTGCATTTTGCGAAGGCAGCTGAGCATAGGAATCATCTGATTTTGATAGAGAGATGTCTGAAACTTGATGTGCACAGATTAGTCCTGGTAGGAGCAGGTATGAACTTTGTGGATTTGTTTGGATAACTAGCAGAGATTTAAGCTACACCTTTGATGTGGTCCTGAGACACCTTTGGGGAAGACCAGGTACCCTCTGAGATTCCTAAAATTAGGCATGAATGTGTGTAAAAAATGCATAAATTGATTGGAACTGTGAAACTCATTGGAACTGTCAAAAAACACTGACAAAAGTGTCAAGGTGAGCTGTCAAGGGGAGCTAACAAAAACAATTTTCTGAAGTGTCAAGCTGAACTGTCAAAGGGAGTTGTCAAGCTGTTAAGGAATTTAAAACTTCTGCCCTTTAGCTCTTTGAAAAAACTGGAGTATTAAAAAAATGATTGCTTGCTATTTCACTCTCTCTGTTGACATAAGGCTTAGGGCTACCATTACTGGATTGGTGGTGCAGGACTGATTTCACAACTGTCCATTATCACAGTTGGGTTCCTACATTTCACAGTTTGATTGACAGCTCCAAGTGGCTATGACCTTTTGAAATGGGACTATGAATCCCAATGCTTGTTTTTATAAGGGATTATACAATTGAATGAAATGTTTGTTGTTATAAGAGTTAATGTAGCTGAAGGAATATAAATGTAGTAAATATTTTTATATGAATGAGGTTTATTTAAAATAAAGTCTGTAAAATACACCGTGAACTTTATTCTTTTTAATTTCAGCATGGGTCTTGATGTCTGCCCATTGTGGATACTGGATGAGTTGGCATGGTAGGTGTAAGGGCAAAGGCTGGTGAGTGGGGTTCATGGGTTAGCGCTAAGTTTGCATTGGGGCTATAAAGGCCACGGGATTGGGTAGGGGGCATCGGTAGGAATGGAGGGTATGAGGGGCCATGGAGGATTGGTGGGGGGAATGATGTGGCATAGGTTGGCCTGATGAGGCGTGGGGTGTGTGGAGGGGTGAGAGACAAGAGGTGTGGAGTGCTGTTTCATATTTTTCTGGTTTTATTTTAAACTTTGATACTGTGCCGATGCACCAAGGCATGCCTTCCACCCAACCTGTCTTCACACCCAGCATCCTCCACACTCATTCCAGGTTGCCTGGCCTGTCTCCCGGGTGCCCTGCCGGCCCAGAATTAAAGTCTAACCTTCCAGGCCACTTTCTCCCAGGTCAGGTTTGCTGAGCCAGGAAATTCCCTGACTCGGTGCTCCCGACCCAGGAACAAAAATCCAGGCTGACTTGTGCAGATTACACCTGGTAGGAGTAGGTTTAAACTTTGCTGAGTCCTTTGGACAGCTGGGTATCCTTTTGGGGAGGTAGGGTACACATTTGGCTATGGCTCCTGGACATGTTTGGGGGAGCTCTGGTGCCCTTTGGGGGAGGGTAGGTGTTCTGTGCAGAGGACAGCTGTCCCTTGGGAGAAACAATGTGCCCATGAGGTTTGCTGAAAATAGGCAAGAATGTGTGTAAAAAGTGCATAAACTCATTAACTGTCTAGCTCATTGGAAGTGTCAAAACAAACTGCCAAAGACAACTGTCAAGCTTTCAAGGCATTTAAAACTCCTACCCTTTAAATCTTTGGGGAAAAAAATACCTGGAATGTTTTCAAAATAATTGTTTTCTATTTCACTCTGTCTGTTGACACAAGTCTGAGGGTTATCATTACTGCATTAGCTTACAACCTTCCATTATCACAGTAGGATGCCTTCCATTTCACAGTTTGATTGACAGCTCCAAGTGGTTATATATTCTTTGACATGGGGCGATGCATTCCAATGTCTGTTTTTATAAGGGATAAGCGCTTGAATGAAATGTTTGTTTTTATAAGGACGTAGATGAAGGAATGCAACTGTAGTGAGTGGGTCTTTGTGAATTCAATAGACTCTTAGAACTTAATCTTATTTAATCTCAGAATAGGTCCTGAAGTCTGCCCATGGTGGATATTGGGTGAGTTGGCATGGTATGTATAAAGACAAAAGTTATGGGTGGGGTCATGAGTAGGCATGAGTTGGCACTAAGTTGGCATAGGGGCTATACAGAGCCATGGGGGTGGGCATTGAGATTATGAGAGGCCATGGGGGTGGGCAGAGAGGCATAAGTTGGCATGGGGGAATAGGAAGGACCATAGGGTGGGTGCAGCAGCATAGGCATTATGGAGTGTTTGAGGGTTTGGGACTGGGTTGAGGAGCATGGGTTGGCATAGAGGGTATGCGGGCCATGTGGGGGTGATTGCAGGGCATTAAGGTAGCATGGGCTGTCATGGATGGTGCATGGGAAATGTGTGGGGTGTAAGGGAGTGTGAGGGTGAGGGCTGGATGGCTGCTTTTTGTTCTATTGCATTTTTAAAATATCTTGGTCACAGTGCCAAAGCACAGACAGGCCTTTTGCCCAGCCCACCTCTGCACCCAGCAGCCTCCGAACTTCCAGAGAACCCTGCCATCCTGGAATGAAAATCCCAACTTCTAGCGCACTTTATCCCAGATAGGGTTTGCAGAGCTGGGAATTGGCCTGACTCTGCAGTCCTGACCTGGGAGTGAAAACCCAGGCCTAGGAGTGTAGTAATGGCAGGTTCAGGAGCTAGGCTAATGATACATTAAGCATGTATGATGTAGGATATCCTGAATCTACATAGTGTCCAAGAGGCGTGTGTTTGTTTGAAGCATCAGATATTTGCTTTCCTTTAAAAGAAGAATACCGAGATCTAGGATCAGCTAGCTACACTCTGTGGCATATATAGGGAATACATCTTTTTGAATTCATGTTCCAAAGATAGAAAGAAATAGTGAAGCTAAGAAAAAGTGATGAGGTTTAGCTATAATTAGGATCCAGACTACCACCAGGCCCAGTTCACATAGAAGTTCAGACATGTCTGTTGTGTTCCTGTCTGCTGGAAGGGATATTAAAGCCTGTAACTACTGCATATCTACAGTTTGTCTTTCCTCCAGTTTACTTACCCATTTATTGTGAAATGAATCAATTTGGCAGTTTATATCCTAAGCCACAGTCTAGCGTACTGTTCATTCTACTGCTGCTGTTCAAAGTGGAGGTGATCACATGAGGGAACATCATATAACCAGTGAGCTGAAATGTAGTGACAAAGATTCTCTGAACTTGCTACAGATTTTCTAGATATTGATAGAGTAAAGGTTTTTGTGGAGGAGTTCACACAGGGGAATTGCCTGAAACTCTGAACCTGAGAATAATGTCTGTAATAACATCTCAGAAATGAAAATGATTTTTTTCCATTAACTTAACAAAGTCATCAACCTATTTGATTTTATACAAACCTGCTAAGTGTTTATATGGTAATATGTCACAATTAATTTCTTGGTGATACTCTGCTTAACCTTTCAATTACCAGCCTAACAATTGGGCAGAATCTTCCTTGATTGCACTGCAAATTTGATGGTCCTACTATTATAAAAGCATCATCTTTGGGTTTCTGTTTTCTAATGCAGTATCAAGATAATTTCGATTTAAAATAGGAAAGCAAAAACAATTGGTTACCCATAATTAACCCTGATCAGATCAAAAGCTTCAGTTGACTTGAATCTGACTTCAAACTAGCAGAAAAAGATACAGCTTTCAGTAGAAAAAATAATTGCCAGTGAAAACATGTATTGGGTAATTTTACACATCTGTAATTTTGACATGACCAAAATGGTCTGAGAATCATGAGCAGCATGGTCCAAATATCCAAAATGGTGTTGCCAGTGGGCAGACCAGCAGCAGCTACTTGTAAAGTTACCCCATAGTTTCAATGTGCCTGTGTATAATAACTGAATAAGTGAATCTTTAAATAAATATCCTTTCATGCTGCTACCCTGCCCCGTACAGGTAAATGTGGAATGGATAGTGGAAGACGATGACAGTCATTGAGAGCAATGTGACCTTCATGCCGGATTTGTTTAGTTGGTTGGAACATCAGCTGCTGTACGAAACTGCAGCAGTAGAAGTGCATAAGCAAATATTCTGAAGTAATTTCCTGGAGAATTGGCAGCAGACCAGTGGCAAGCTAAATTTGTCAATGTCAAGAATTTGGGAGATTTCTCACTGCTATCCCAATTGCTTCTGGCACGAGAGAAGCAGCTTTGTGGACTATTGGATGCTGCCATACGTAAAGGACATAAGCTTTTTCAAAATGATCTCTGCTTTATAAGCTAGCAGTTGAGACAATGATTGAGGAATGCTGATGCATGATACAATCATGCCTAGGGAGTTTCTTGACCTAGATGTATTGTCAAGCACTGGCAGATGATCACACTTAAAGAGAATAATAGTCTTATGTTAAACAAGTAATGGATGCACGTGTAGCCAAGGCTAATGAGAATATCAAGTTCTCCATGGACGCTTTGAACTGACAGGACAGGGCTGTGAGGTTTGCATCAATTGTATGGTTCCCCAGCATTCAGGCAGCCATTGATTGTGCACATATGGCCAACAGGGCAAGTACGTTTCTGATTCCCCAGAAGCTGCCATGGTGCATGCTAACACACACTGATAACATATACCAAAACCCCACTTTTTGATGAGTATGAGCAGATCACAGGCTGACTGTTAGGTACACTGGGTATCCCCTGTATAAATGGCGTATGACAACTTTTTGGTGTCCTAACACATTGGTTCAACAATGTTAGCCATGAAAGTGTTAGAGTAATAATAGAGCAGACAATTGGCACGCTGAATCAATTTTGTTAGTACAGACATTGAGTTGAGGCATGGGTTAACCTAACTCAAAGGCAGAAAGCCTTGAGGGACTGAACAACCTTCTGTTCCTATATTGCTATGAAATGCTCACAGCATGATAGTTCAGGGATATTTCTGTTGTACAGGCCACAGGGTACCACATACTTTTGATACATTGCATCCAACACAACCCAGCATACAATGGGAGCAGAAGACCCTCCCCCCACCCCTGCCCCCACCCCCCCATCATCCAATAAGGAAGGGCCTGAGGACAAAGAGGATAGGGGAGAATTTGGAGGAAGATCATCACAGTGTGTAGCCAAAGCTCTGTGCCAGCAGTTGAAAAGTGCCATCCACTCAACCCAATACTAACCCTGCATTAACAGTCATCTAGACCATAGGAACAGTTTTAAATATCCTGCAATGACAAAGTTCCATCCACTGACTATCTGACACAACATGCTCGGTTTCTTCTAAAAACAAGCAGTACAAAGTTGCAACTTGCAAATGTGTGACAATTGGCACAACAAAATAATCAAGGTATTTTTGTTACTCCTTTACTGCTTCTTCTACTACCACTATGAGATGTTCCCCCAGTGCTATGGTCACTGGAAGATAAGGATCTGTGATGTACTCATGTTTGGCAACCTCCCATAGCTTGGTACCATGAAGGTCCAGCTGCAGACGATGGCTGCCAGGGTAGTGTGACCCAGCTGACTTTCCTGCACCATGAAAGCCATTATTTCAGTGAGTGGCATGAAGCAGGTGCCTATGGTGTGACATGGCAACATCGAATCATAGAGTGGTTATGGCACAGAAGGAGGCCATTAGGCTAGTCCTTTCTGGCTTTCTGCAAGAACAACTTAGCTAGTCCCACTGCCCCACCTTTACCCCATAGCCCTGCCATTTTATTTCTCTTCAGATAATTATCCAATTCTCTTCTGAAAACCACAACTGAATTTCCTCCACCACACTCTCGGCCAGTGCATTCCAGATCCTAATGATTTGCTGCGTAAAAAGGTTTTTCCTCATGTTGCCTTTGGTTCTTTTGCCATTCACCTTGAATTGGTATCTTCTGGTTTTTGACCATTCCAACAATGGGAACAGCTTCTCCCTATCTATTCTATCCAGACCACTCATAATTCTGAACACCTGTATCAAATCTCTTCTCAACCTTCTCTTCTCCAAGGAGAACAGCCCCAGCTTCTCCAATCTATCCTCATGACTGAACTCCTTTAACCCAACATGTGCCACTTCCATTGAACCACTGGTAATCAAAGGGGCTATGGGTCATAACTTCTGATCTGCAGGAGAACAGATTATAAGAGACTGGAGGCACAGATGAAGCCTCTTAAGGTGGTGAAGCTGGGACCTGAATGGGTCCAGTTTGAGCTTTGATAAAAGCTGCAAGAGCTGGTGATACAGAGATGACTTTGTGCTTCTTTATAGACTGTACAGTAGTATTGCCCCTGACCGGAGTACCACATATGCTGAAATTGTACTCCTCCACACTCTCAGACATACTGTAGTAACTCCTAGGCAGGCTGTGCAATACCCGCAATTGTTCCTGATGGATGCCAAGTATTCTCTTTTTGTAGACTGACCTCTGAAGTTGGCATCTCTATTCTCCACAGTGAAGTAAGGACCTGGGCATGGCCCCTGGCAAGGTGTTTCCTCAACTCCCTTTCCACTAGCTCCTGCTCCTGGTCACCTTGTGCTCTGTGAATTACCTTGTGCGTGCTCCTCTAGCTCACTACTTATTCCAATCGATCTCTGAGTTGGTGATTGGAAGAGACAAAGTGAGAAGCATTGTTCCTATCACACTGCAGAATTGCTTCAATTAGTAATGGTTCTCCAGTCTAAGGGCTGAATTTTTCATCCTGCAGGCGGGTGCATGCCTGGCCTGAGTGGGAGTAAAATCATGCACAATGATGTCAACCAAGCATCCTGACATCATCGCGCACCCTTGCGATATTTTGCTCAGGGGGCATGTGCGGGTGTTGGAGCAGTGCCCGCCATTAATTAACAGGCCACTTAAGGCCCTGAACAATGTAATTGTCTCAGATTTTACATTGCCCGTGCGATTTTCTGCTCATTGCACGAGCAAAATGGGCAGGCAGCCGGCCGACATTTTCACAAACCTCATCCAAGGACAGGATAAAAAGGGTCAGCATCATTGCCAGTGTGGGTAGTGAGCAGGTTTGGAGATAGTTTGCAACTGGTTGCTTATTGGTACTTGGCAGCTTCATCTCCGCTCAGTGTTTCATTCTTAGCATTTTCAGGCCTCATTTCAGGGCTCATTGCTGGCTGCCAGGCCCCCAGAGGATTCAGACTGTGTGGACCCTTCCAGGTGTCAGACAGCCTTCCCTTACCCTGGTAATGGGGATTGTGGTCTCAGCTGGTGGCACCTCCTCTGAGGAGGAAGAGAGAGGCAGAAGGGAGAGGAGGCCAGGTGTCCCAATGCAGCCTCCAAGGGAGGGGCCTGTGGGAGGAGAGGTGCAGGCACAAGGGGCGCAAGGCCAGCAGGTAGTCCAAGGCAGAAGGGGCCTCAGAAGACATCTCTATCACACTGCCAGGGTTTATAGGCGGTGATGCAGCTACCTCAATATGTCCGAGGTGCAATGTCGAAGGAGGCTCTGCCTCTCAATGGAGACTGTGACCTCCATTAGCCAGATGATTGGGCCTGAAATCAGCTCTGACTATATGGGTGGACACACCATGTCAGTGGCTCTGAAAATCACAATGGCCCTCAACTTCTATGCCTCGGGCTCTTTCCAGGGGTCAGTGGGGGATCTGTGTGGAGTGTGCCAATCAGCTGTCCACAGTTGCATTGAGCTGGTGGCAGAAGCTCTGTTCATGTCGGTACTGACCTTTATTCTTTACCGTATGGACGAGGCCAGTCAGGCTGAGTGAGCCAGAGGCTTTGCAACAATTGCTGGGTTCCCCCGCATCCAGGGTGCCATCGACTACACGCATGTGGGCATCAAGGCGCCAGCGGGTCAGCCAGGTGCCTCTGTCAACAGGAAGGGCTTCCACTCCATGAACGTGCAGATAGTGTGTGATCACAGGAAGAAGATTCTGCAAGTCTGTGCAAGGTACCCTGGCAGCTCCCATGATGGGTACATCCTCAGACACTCCCAGGTGCTGAGACTCTTCAGTGCTTCAGCCTGACTGGATGGATGGCTGCTGGGCGACAAGATCTATCCGTTGAAGGGGTGGCTCATGGCACCTCTCCACCACCCAAGAACAGAGGCAGAGCAGCTTTATAATAGGAGTCATGGCTCTATAAGGGCGGTGGTAGAGAGGACCATAAGTCTTCTCAAGGTGCCCTTCCGATGCCTGGACTGCTCAGGGGGTGCACAGCTGCACAGGCCACAGGTGATGAGGTCAGTAGTGAGTCCAAAGATGAGCATGGTGAGGAGAACACTGAGGCTGTGAGCCAGACTTTGGTAACCTCCAAGGAGGCAGGGACACCAGGGATGCCAGCTAGGCTTCCAAAGATCCTGATGTCTGAAAGGACCCTTTCATTTGAACACAAGAAACACTCAGTGCCTGTGCAATAAAGTTCAGAGCCACCTACTTCCAGCATTACATACCGGTGTACCCTGCATCAATAAAGCAAAAAGGTGAAGCATACTCAGGCCATGATGATAAAACCAGATTTATATCATTTTGACAAGTACAGACTATTTACATTAACCTCTCTGGTCTTAAGTTCCAGACCAGTATACATTAACTAAACATAAATTAACATAAAATCACATGTGACCTGTCCCTCTTGTGCTCATGGTGCCTTTAAATTACACTTGTGAATGCTATGTCTGGGTATTCCCCTCTCGCTGGCACCTGCTTACTCTGCTGCCTTTGTTGGTCTTGATGACCTTGGTCCTGTCCTGGAAGGGCATGGCCAATGCCATGGCTGGCATCTCCCCAGTCATCACAGCCTTATCAGATGCCGTGGTCACTGGCAGAGGGGCGGAGGAGCTGCTGCCCTCATTCGGAGACCCCTGAGAGGAGCCTGCAGAGACGACAGGCAGCTTGTGCGCCAACATGAGGTCGCTGTGGACCTCCCTGTACACCATTGATGGACGGGTACCTAGCTAGGACACTGGGTGTCCCATCCACCTCCCACACTGACACTCACCACCTGAGGTCATTGCCTGTGTGAGGGCTTGCAGGTCCAAGTGCAACCCCAGGAACCCCTGGTTCTGTCCCTGCAGCTGCCTCTCCATAAGAGTCACCACTTTCTCAATGAAGGAAACAGTGCACTCACCCATGAGGGTTAACGCAGTGCTCACGCTCTGCATGGACCCCTCCATCATGGAGACCACGGCACGCAGACCCTCATGGATCTCCGCTACATCGTCCTGCACATCTCACTGGACATCCAGCATCTGCCACCTAATGGACGACTCCAGAGGCTCATCATCAGCATTCACCTGAGCATTGTCCTGGTCTCCAGCAGTCGCAGAATCACAGAATCACACAGTGCAGAATAGGCCCTTCGGCCCATCGAGTCTGCACGGACACGTGAGAAACACCTGACCTACTTACCTAATCCCATTTACCAGCATTTGGCCCATAGCCTTGAATGTTATGACATGCCAAGTGCTCATCCATGCACTTTTTAAAGGGTGTGAGGCAACCCGCCTCCACCAGCATCCCAGGCAGTGCATTCCAGACCGTCACCACCCTCTGGGTAAAAAAGTTTTTCCTCACATCCCCCCTAAACCTCCTGCCCCTCACCTTGAACTTATGTCCCCTCGTGACTGTCCTCTGACTACCGGCGCCCTGGGCACTCTCTGCCTCCACCTGCACCTCAAGCGAGTGTGAAGTGTCCTCACCAATATGCACCGAGATATTAGCCGTCGAACTAATGCCCACTGAGGTGCTGGTATCTGCGCTAGCGCCTACGTCAGGGTGCGACTCAGGCGACAGTGATGTGCGGTGGTCCTCCAGTGTCAGGTGTGGCTCTTCGGGCTCTGCAGATTGGACGTCTGCTGGCGAACCTAAAAGGGAGAACAAGGACATGTCATTAGTTAAAGTCATCACACTGTCACTGTGCGTGCCAGGCACCCTGGTGAGACAATGGAAATCTTCATCATGGTGCCATCGTCTTTCAATGATCAATGGGGACTCCAGGGTTGAGGCTCACATCAATGATGAGGCTACACTAGAGTGGTTGCACAACCCGACAGCCTCACCTCCATGCACTGCGCTCTTACCTTTGTCTGGCACCCCCGCCTCTCCACACCCGGTTGCATGGGGAGTGTGCTGGCTCTCCAGCTCAAGGGCGTTCTGCGTGAACCGGTAGAGCAGCAGTAGGTTGGGCGGGCCTCCTCCTGTACATCGCTTGGTTATGGCTTGTCTTCTCCTGAATGGACAGAAGAGCATTGATTAGTCCACTCTGTACCTGCAGCGCCATTACCGCCTGGCCAACCCCAGCTGAGGAACACCTTGCAGGACACATCCGAGTCGTGGCCCTCGAGCTGCAAGGCACTCAGTTCAAGCAGCCAGGGCTCACCCCCTTGGCCAGCTCCAGCATCATTGACAGCTGACACTCAGACTCTAGCACCGCTGAGGTACATGGGTGGACGGCCACACATTAACACGTCTGCGCATTGACCCATGCCAACATGGTGCTCACCCTTCTTGAGCGCAGCAGGTCATTGAAGTGGTTCCGGCACTGCACCCATGTGTGCCGCACCACATCATGTCTGCTCACCTGGGCTGCCACCGCCTCCAATCTCTGGGGACAAGGGTGTCCCTCCTGGCAGCCACCTCCTCCAGTGGGACGGCGAGGCACTCACCAGAAAAGCTGGGGGCCGAGTGCCCACCCGACCTGCCCTCCCACCTGGCGTTTGCTGCCTCACTCGAGTGTATCGCCCGAACGGCAGCTTTCCCAGGCAGCCTTTCTGGGCCTGCCTGGGCCTTCTTTATACCAGCCACTGGGTCGCCATTGGACCTGTCGGCTAATAGGCCCCCGCTCGGCCCTTCCAGGCCATTGGCAAGCCGCGTTTCACGCTGGGTGGACACTAATGAATATTTATCTCGGTCAATGAGTTGATAGTTTGAGGGCATTAATTCATAATCATTATGAAAAGGAGATGTTATGGGAAGTTTCCTTTCATGTGGAGAGTTGTTGGATGTGGAATGCCCGACCAGATACCATACTGGTTAAAAGCAGTGAGAAATATTTGAAAAAGAAAACTTTTATGAGGCATGTGGGAAAGGATGGAGCTAAATGGATAGCTCTTTTAGAGAACCATCTTCTGTATAGTTCTATGATTCTGTGAAGCACATCAACCTTAGTGTAATTTTTTCTGGGAAATATTGGTACAAATGTACTGCCTTCTGTCAGCATTTCAAGTCACAATCACAATCATTCTGAAGCACATGTTCTAATTTTAAAAGTAATCTTACAGTGAGCATTGAGTTATGTAAAGCCCAACTGAGAGTTGAGATAATGGAACATGTCCCACTGTCAAAATGCTCCTGCCTCCTGTGTATGTTCTGTTTTACCTGAAGAATGCTTTTATTCCTATTTTTTATGATTACTATTATCCTCTGACTGCATTCCATTTTTGCATTTAATAATGGGGCTGGGACAAATTAAATATGTTAACTGAGAAAGGTTTGTCACTAAATCATTAGAGAATTGACAGCTAAGAACGTATCTGGCGTCGCTACTTTCTAGTGCCAACTCTGTTTTTATATAAATGTAAACATAATTGTATCAAAATGCTGAGGGCAGGCATTAAATAGAAAAGCATTTGACACATTGCTTTCAGATCCCTAAAGCTTAACATGAATTAGGCAGGATGGAGCAGTTGTTTGGATTTTGAGAGATTTGTCCAAGTGTTATTTTTCATTCATGTTGCTATTGTTCCCTGTGATTAAGTGTGTCTGTTACAGGCAGAAAAAAGTTGTGACACACAGAAAGAAATGTTAAACCTATTTCCACACAGCATATCAATAAGAATTGATGGCCTGAATGGAAGGACTTGTATACGACTACTCTGGTCTTTAACCTGAGAGCCAAATCTGTGGACTGATACTTTATATTTCATGGTGGATTTGGCAGCATGGCAAACTGCACACGCATAAGATTTACATGAAAGTGAAGAATACGAATTTTAAAAAACACAATTTTTAACGGCCCTATGATTTTTTTCCCAATGTGCAAAGAGATTAATCTTTAATTCCCGGAATTTCAGAATAATCCTAGAGGATTGGTAACTCTAGCAAGTGTAAAAGCAGAAAGCCCTGTTTTTCACCACAATTTTCATAGAGGAAATGGACATTGGGTCTGTAGAACCACAAAGACAACTGTGTTTACAACTGTTAGCTATTATTCAGTGAATAAAGAAATATTTACAATATATATTAATGACCTGGATGAGGGAACTGAATGTACTATCGCCAAATTTGCAGATGACAAAAAAATAGGTGGGAAGGCAAGTGGTGAGGATGACACAAAGAGTCTACAGAGGGCTATAGACAGGTTAAGTGAGTGGACAAAAACTTGGCAGATGGAATATAATGTGGGAAAATGTGAGGTTTTGCGCTTTGGCAAGAAGAATAGGGGAGCTGAAGATTATTTAAATGGAGGAAGACTGCAGAAAGCTGCAGCACAGAGTGTTTTGGGGTCCTCGTGCATGAATCACAAAAAGCTAACATACAAGTTCAACAGGTAATAGGGAAGGCAAATGGAATGTTGGCCTTTATTTCAAAGGGAATGGAGCATAAAAATAGGGAAGCAAAAACTATACAAGGCAGTAATTAGACCACACCTAGGATACTGTAAGCAGTTCCGGTCGCATATCTAAGGAAAGATATACTGGCATTGGAGGCAGTCCAGAGAATGTTTACTAGATTAATCCCGGGTATGGAGGGATTTCCTTATGAGGAGAGGTTGAGTAGGTTGGGCCTGTACTCAGTGGAGTTTAGAAGAATGAGAGACGACCTTATTGAAACAGATAGGGCAGGATTTCCCGGTCATCGGGCGGGTGGGCCCGTGAACGGCCAGGAAACAGCCTGCCGCCCGCAATCGACCCTCGACTGCAATTTCACGCTGGCTGGGCAATTAACGGCGAGCCAGCGTGAAAGGCGTGCTGAGGAGCTCAGTGTCGCTGGGGTGGGGGTAGGAGGAGCACAAGCGCTAAAATCTGTGCATGCACGGGGAAGCGCGCACTGAAAGCTCCCTGAAGGCACAGAGCTGCCTCAGGGAGCTGACGAATTGTAGAAACAAAAATAAAGATTTCAAAAATGAGAGAAACATGTCCACACGTGTGACCCAGTCACATGAACAGAGACATATTAAAAATGATGTCCAAAAATTTTTATTTTTAAAAAAAATTAATGTTGGAAACCTCATCCCGCCCGGGGATGAGGTTTCATAAAAAATCCAAAGGCCGCCTGGCCGATTCGCCCACCCGCCAATTGTAAGGTTGGATAGGCAGCGAAAAATGGGTTTCAATTATTTGGTTAAGCGCCTTAATAGGCCTCTTAATTGTCGAGAGACGCGCTGCCGACTCTTGCGCGCGCCCGCTGACCTAAATATATTGCAAGTGCATGATGACGTTGGGACACTTGCCTGACGTCATTGCGCGCTATTTTATGCCCAATGAGGTCGTAAAATCATGCCCATAAGATTCTTAGGGGGCTTGACAGGGTAGATGCTGAGAGGTTGTTTCCCCTTGTGGGAGAGTCTAGCACCAGAGGGCTTAATCTCAGAGTAAGGGGTTACCCATTTAAGACAGAGATGAGGAGGAATTTCTTCTCCCAGAGTGTCATGAAACTGTGGAATTCTCTACCGCAGAGGGCTGTAGAGGCTGGGTCGTTCAGCATATTCAAGGCTGAGATAGACAGATGTATAATCAGTAAGAGAATCAAGGGTTATGGGGAAAAGGCAGGAAAGTGGAGTTGAGAATTATTAGATCAGCCTTGATCTCATTGAATGGCGGAGCAGACTCGATGAGCTGAATGGCCTACTTCTGCTCCTACGTCTTATGGTCTTATGACCAGAAGCTTGGTCAACAAGGTAGGGTTTAAGGAGCATCTTAAAGAAGGAGAGAAAGGGGTAGAGAAGGAAGGAATTTTAGTGAGGTAATTCCAGAGCTTAGAGCCTAGGCACCTGAAAGCACGACTGCCAATGGTGAAATGATTAAAACCCGAGACATGTAAGAGGCCAGAACTTGAGGAGTGCAAAGATTGTGGATAGTTTTAGGGCTGAAGCTGATTACAGAGATAGAGAGGGGCGAGGCCATCGAGAGTTTTGAATTCAAGGATCAGAATTTAAAAGTTGAAGTCAGTAAGCGCAGGGTGATGGGTGAATGAGATGGTATGAGTTACAATACAGGCAGCAATGTGTTGGAGAGCTTAAGTTTGTACAGAGTGGAAAATAGGAGCCTCATTAGGACAGCATTGGAAAAGTGACATCTAGAGGTAACAAAGGCATGCATAATGGTTACAGCAGGAAATGAACTGCAGCAGTGCAGCGTTGAGGGCAACGTTACAGAAGTAGAAGTATGGTTTCGTGGTGATAATGTGGATATTGTTGGAAGTTCATCTCAGGTTCAAGGCTTTTTTTTATTCTTCCAAGGGATGTGGGTGCACCGGCAAAGCCAACATTTATTGCCCATCCCTAATTGTCCTTGAGAAATGTATGGTGAGCTGCCTTCTTGAGCTGCTGCAGCCCAACTGGTGCAGGTACACCCACAGTGCTGTTAGGAGGGAAGTTCCAGGATTTTGACCCAGTGACAATGAAGTAATGGCAATACAGTTCCAAGTCAGGATGGTGTGTGGTTCGAGGAGAACTTGCTGCTGATAGCGTTCCCATGCATCTGCTGCCCTTGTCTTTCTAGTAAGTGGATGTCACGGCTTTGGAAGGTCAGTCGAAGGAGCCTCACACTAAGTTGCTGCAGTGCATCTTATATATGGTGCACACTGCTGCCACTGTGCGTCGGTGGTAGATGGAGTGAATGCTTAAGGTGGTGAATGGGGTGCAAATCAAATGGGCTGCTTTGTCCTGGATGGTGTCAAGTTTCCTGAGTATTGTTGGAGCTGTAATTATCCAGGCAAGTGGAAAGTATTCCATCGCACTGCTGACTTGTGCCTTGTAGATGGTGGACATGCTTTTGGGAATCAGGGGATGAGTTACTTGCCACGGGATTCCTAGCCTCTGACCTGTTCCTGTAGTCACAGTGTTTATATGGCTAGTGCAGTTCAGTTTCTGGTCAATGGTAACCCCCAGGATGTTGATAGTAGGGTATTCAGCGATGGTAATGCCATTGAATGTCAAGGGGCGATGGTTAGATTTTCTCTTGTTGCAGATGGTGATTGCCTAACATTTCTCTTGCACGAATGTTACACACCAATTATCAGCCTAAGCCTGAATATTGTCCAGGTCTTGCTGCAAATGGACACGGACTGATTCTGTATCTGAGAAGTTTCAAATGGTACTGAACATTGTGCAATCATCAGTGAACTTTCCCAGTTCTGACCTTATAGTGGAAAGAATGCCATTGATGAGGCAGCTGAAGATGGTTGGGCCTTGGACAACTACCCTGAGGAACTCTTGCGTTGATGTCCTGAGACTGAGATGATTGGCCTCCAACAACCACAACCGCCTGCCTTTGTGCCGGGTATGACTTCAACCAATGGCGAGTTTTCCCCCTGATTCACTTTAACTCCAATTTTTCTAGGGCTTCTTGATGCCACACTTGTTCAAATGCTTGGCAGTCACTCTCATCTCAAATCTGGAGTTCAGTTCTTTTGTCCATATTTGGATCAAGGCTGTAATGAGGTCAGGAGCTGAGTGGCCCTAGTGGAACCCAAACTGAGCATCAGTGAGCAGGTTATCGCTGTGTAAATGCCAATGACACTTTCCATCACATTGCTGATGATTGAGAGTAGGCTGATGGAAAGGTAGTTGGCCGGATTGGATTGGACCTGCTTTTTGTGGACAGGACATACTGGGCAATTTTCCAAATTGTTGGTTAGATGTCAGTGTTGTAGCTGTACTGGAACAGCTTGGCTCGGAGTGCAGCTAGTTTTGGAGCACAAGTCTTCAATACAATTGCTGGAATGTCGTTGAGGTCCATAGCCTTTACTGCATTCAGTGCCTTCAGCTGTTTCTTGATATCGCATGGATTGAATTGAATTGGCTGATAGCTGTTATCTGTGATATCGGGGACCTCCGGAGAAGGCTGAGATGGATCATCCACTTGACACTTCTGGATGAAGACAGTCGCAAATGCTTCAGCCTTGTCTTTTGCACTGATGTGCTGGGCTCCCCCATCATTGGGGATGGGGATATTTGTGGATCCTCTTCCTCCAGTTTTATTGTCCCCCACCATTTACGACTGGATGTGGCAGGACTGCAGAGCTTAGACCTGATCCGTTGGTTGTGGGACTGCTTAGTTCTGTCTAATGCATGCTGTTTCCGTTGTTTGACAAGCAAGTAGCCCTGTGTTGTTGCTTCACTAGGTTGACAACTCATTTTTAGGTATGCTTGGTGCTGCTCCTGGCATGCCCTCCTTCACTCTTCATTGAACAAGGGTTGACCCGGTCTTGGCTTGATTGTAATGGAGGAGTCAGCAATATGCTAGGCCATGAGGTTACAGGCTGTGGTTGAATAAAATTCTGTTGCTGTTCATGGCCCACAGCACCTCATAGATGCCCAGATTTGAGTTGCCAGATCTGTTATGAATCTATTCCACTTAGCACGATGGTAGTGCCACACAAAGCAATGGAGGATATGTTCAATGTGAAATGGGACTTGTGAAGCAAGGATTGTGTGGTGGTCACTCCTACCCTACTGTCATGGACAGATGCATCTGTGACAGGTAGATTGGTGAGGACGAGGTCAAGGAACATTTTGCCTTTTTGTTGGTTCACTCACAACCTGCCATAGGTCTAGTCTAGCAGTTATGTTCTTTAGGTCTTGGCCAGCTCAGTTAGTAGTGGTAGTAGTGGTGCTACTGAGCCATTCTTGATGATGGACATTGAAGTCTCCCAGAGTGCATCATGTGCCCTTGCCAACCTCAGTGCTTTCTTCAAATGGTGTTCAACATGCAAGAGTACTGATTCATCAGTTGAGGGAGGGCGGTAGGTGGAAATCAGTAGCAGGTTTCCTTGCCCATGTTTGCCATGAGACTTCATGCAATCTGGAGTTGATGTTGAGGGCTCCCCTGAGAGCAACTCCCTCTAAACGGTATACCACCATGCTGTACATACCCAGGGATTGTGGTATCTGTGACATTAATTGCAAGATATGATTTGGTGAGCATAACTGTGACCCAATTTTGGCAGAAGCTCCCAGATGTTAGTAAGGATGACTTTACAGGGTCAACAGGGCTGGGTGTGCTAATGTCATTTCCAGTGCCAAGCTGATGCCATGTGGTCTGTCTGGTTTTATTCCTTTTTAAACTTTTCTGTAGCGGTTTGGTACTAGTGAGAGTCTTGCTAAGCCATTTCAACAGTCAGTTAGGCATGAACCACATTGCTGTTGGTTTGGAGTGACATGTAGGCCAGACCAGGTAAGCACAGCAGATTTCCTTACCTAAAGGCATTGGTAAATCAGATGGGATTTTAATACAACCAATGATAGTTTCATGGCACTATTACTGAGGCTAGCCTTCAATTCCAGATTTTTAAAAAAAATTAATCAATTGAATTTAAACTCCACCAGCAGCGGGATTTGAACCTGTATCCCATGGGTTACTAGTCCAGTGACATTGTCACTATGCCACCATTTCCCCCCAATTTTGACACCAACTTGGTGAACAGTCTGGTACAGTTTCATACAACTGCCATGCAGAAGGCTGGAGTCGGCGGTGAGAGAAAGAATTGTTGGGGATCGAAGACAATTACTTTGGTCTTCCGAGTATTTAGTTGGAGAAAATTTCTGCTCATCCATTGTTGTATGTCTGACAGGCAGTCTGATGATTTGGAGACAGCGGAGGGGTTCGTAAGAGGTGGTGGTGAGGTAAAGTTGGCTGTGGTCAGCATACATGTGGAACCTCATGTATTTTCATATGATGTGGCTGGGGGGGGTGGATGGGAATAGCACATGGATGAGAAATAGGATGGGGTCAAGGATATCCTAGGGGGAACAGCAGAGATGTGGAAACAGGAAGAGAAGCCATTGTAAAGAATTCTCTGGCCATGACTGGATAAATAAGAACGGAACCAGGTGAGTGCAGTCCCACCCAGCCTGACGACAGAGGAGAAGCATTGGAGAAGGATAATGTGATCAATCTTATCAAAGGCTGAAAACAGGTCAAGAAGGATGAGGAGGGATCATCTCTCGCTGTCATAGTTACATGGAATGTTACTTCTGACTTTCATAAGGGCTGTTTCAATACTGTGGCAGGATTTCTAATGTGGAACCCTGGAAAAGATAGACACAGTTTTGGGAGGTGACAGCACATTCAATAACTTTGGTGAGGAAAGGGAGATTGGAGATGGAGTGGCTGTTACAAAAACAGACAAGTCAAGGGTAGATGGCTGAGGAGAAGGGTGATACTGGAAGATTTGTGGGACCAGGAAATTATAGGCCAGTTATTCTCATTTAAGTGGTTGAACAAAATACGAGGGATTATAGTATGGGATGACGGTGGTGTAGGAGTATTGTCACTGGACTAGTAATCTAGAGACCCAGGGTAATGCTCTGGCGAGCCAAGCTTGAATCCCACCATGGCAGATGGTGAAATTTGAATTCATTAAAAAAATCTGGAATTAAATTTCTAATGATGACCAAGAAACCATTGTCAATTGTTGTAAAAACCTATCTGATTCACTAATGTCTGTTAGGAAAGGAAATCTGCTGTCCTCACCTGGTCTGGCCTACATGCAACTCCAGACCCACAGCAATGTGTCCTTAAATGGCCTAGCAAGCCACTCAGTTCTCAAGGGCAATTAGGGATGGGCAATAAATGCTGGCCTAGCCAGCGACGCCTACATCCCATGAACGAATGAAAAAAGCTCTCAGACAAAATTTCACACAATTAAGCAATGAAGCAGTTGTGTGAGATCTCAGTACTTATGACAATTTTGGCTGACATTCCTTCAGCCCACCCGATCATGTTCTCACCTTAACACTCACCAGTAAGCCTCAGGAACGTGTGCACCCACAGTTAAATGTTGAAAGACCCTTTTAAAGAAGCTCTTAATCACCTATTAACATAGCTAAATTGGCAGCCCGCCCCTCCAGAGGGGGGTTGCTCACATGCAGCCTAACGCGCTGCAGTTAAATGTGAAAGTCAGCAGGTTGGCTGACAGCTTCCCAACGCATTGTAAGTTTCAGTATTTTTAACCCCTTCACCGACTCGCAAACTCATTGACTCTTGACGTTAGAGTTGCCCCCAATATTTCACTGTTTATTCTCTCAGCACTACCATATATATATATTTTTAAAATCTACTGGATTTCCCCTTAAACCGCCTTTGTTTCAATAATCAAAGCTTAACTTATTGAGCTTTTCTTCAGAAAGAAAAGGATGCCTCAACAGCTGCACAACCATCTTTCCTGATCAAAGCTTTTAAAGCAAAATACAGAAATTGGGAACGCCCAATTATATACTAATATTCAGCTAGGCATTCTGTCAAGAATACTAACAGTATTGCTACCGACTATGGAAGAAATATATTTTTCATTCACTGAAAGGGTTTGCTGGTTAGGCCAGAATTTATTGGCCATCCCTTTAGCAGGTTGCTAAATGTGCATGTAGGCAGAGAAAGTTTGTCAATTCTTTTACAGCTGCATTATAATTATTTTTATGTTTTCTGTATTATAATACAACAGTGACTACACTTCAAAACTGTTTCATTGGCTGCAAGGCTCTTTGGGATGTTCTGAAGTTGCGAAAGGCACAAGTTCTATATTTCTTTTACACAGACAGCTGAGAGTTCCTTGCAATGGAATAAATAGAACACTCGTATTGCCCAGAGCTGGAGAATTTACCACTCGCTGGCTTCACAGCTGTTATGTTGCTAATTTTCTTTCCTTTGAAATGTCAAACAAAATCTAGGAAAAACAGTGCATTAAGAAGTTTCCTAAGTGACAGTTGCTACAGGCAACTTTCTTTATCTCTCCCTCCCTCTCTCTTACCCTCTTTTTGTCTTAGTCTTCCATTCACTTCCTTATAGATGTTTCCAGGTTTCAGCATCATTACTAAAATTACTTACACAACATAGGTTTCTAATTGGCTTATCTAAGACGAGATTTTTTTATCAATAATATAATAACCCGATTTTTCTCTTTATTTAAGTTGAATTGAGAGAAAGGTATACATCGACAAATGTATTAAAGTTAATAAGACCAATGTATTTGCCAAATATATATACAAAACTTTGAATTATTTTGGCCATCTGTTCAGTTGTCCTAATGAGAATTGGCTATTAACTACATGTACCTTAGTGACTTAGAATTTGTTAAGGGGTACTCACCTAATTGATCTTTTGCAATCTTCAATCCTAATATTTTGGAGCCTTTGACTCTGGGTCCATGGAAGTTGTTCCATTTATACTATAGGACAATTTCCGCAGAAGCCAAACAGCAGGGAAAACTGCATGATTGTAATTATTTTTCAGTTGATGTTTGTCACTTTAGTTCTGATTCTTTCACTAGTGAAAATGAACGATGTATGCAGACCAGCAAATCAATACTAGACTCCTCAGGTTGACAGAAGCACTCACCTACAGACACCTAAGGGAAGCTCCTTTGATAGGGCTGAAATTCTATGGATGAAGCAGCAATACTTTATTTGCTCTGCTCTTCTGACCTTAGACTGTAATTGTTGCTTTTACAATGTGGCTCGGTTGGTAGCGCTCTTGCCTCTTAGTTAGAAGTTTGTGGGTTCAATTCTTCCCCTAGAGACGTGAGTACGTAGTCTAGGTAGACAGTTCAGTCTAGTGCTTAGTGTTGAGAATGCTGTCATTGCATTAGGCTGCAAATCCTCTCAGATGGACGTAAAAAAAAACACGATCATTATTCAACGAAGAGCTGATGAGTTCCCTTAAGGTCCTGGCCAACATCTATGCCTTGACCCAACACCACTGAAAAGACAGATTATCTGGTCATTATCACATTGAGACAAAGGAGGAAATACACAAAAAGCTTATGAAGCAGAACAGGTGCAAGATTTGAGAACAGCACAAAGGTGTTGGCCATTATCAAAGGTCGTACAAGTTGGAGAACCATGATTGCAGATGCAGCAGAATATGGCACTTGAAGAAGATCACATTGCTGTGTTTGGGATCTTGCTATGTGCACATTGATGCCACGTTTCCCACATCACAACAGTGGCTATGCTTCAGAAAGTACCACCTCGGCTATAAAATGCTTTGGGATGCCCTGGGATTATTAAGGGTCCTACATAAATGGGATCATAAGGGAAAGGGCGATCCCCTTTAATGAAGTTATCTATTTTATTAAAGGCATGGGGAAAGCACCAATATATGTCATTATGGGATTTCTTTTGAAATAGGGCAAAAGGGGCATTTGCTCAACAAATTATATCATTTAAATAGATATAAACAGAAAGCCCATATTCTGTAAATAGTGAGGTTTAAGTAGAATTATGATCGTTTCGTGAATATTATTTGTGGCTCTCTAAATTGCAGGGAAAAGTGTTCAATGATTGTCAGCATTGTAGGGTTTAATAAAAGCTAAGGAAAAGAATCCAAAACTAGTCTGATTCTGTTTAACAGACAAACACAGGCACGTCACCTCCATGGAAATTTTTGCTGAATAAGTTAATTATTTTACGAAGCCCCATGTGTTGATTTAGCTGCAGCAAAAATTTTCCTGTTTGACTTCCTAATTTTACTTGACTTTCATTCTTCTTGTCAGTTTGCCTTGTCTGTTTATCCTTAAACCTCCCTCCCAAGTCTTCTGGTGTTCTGAAAATGAATATGACTTTGCTGGCTTCCCATGCTCAAGCTTAGGGACTCTGTATGTAGCAGTGAGTGACACTCGGGGTGCAGAGCAACAATGAGCAGCTCTTGAGATTGGGAGAAATGGAAAGTTTTTGGGTTTTTTTTTTGCTGGTAGTACAAGCAACAGCAGGCTGCTCCTTGCTGTCTGAGAGCTTTCAAGGTCAAGGTATACAAAAAGATGAACATCTCCGGGGAAAACTCTGTGTGTAATGCTGACATAGCCTCAAGCATTAATATGCAGAAAGATTGTCAGCTCCACACAATGCAACAATGGTTGGGTCACATTCTTCGGCTAAATGGAAACTAGATACTGAAACTTGCCTTTTAAAACATTTATAGATTATCAAAGCCAAGGCATTGTTGCACTGGCAACATTTAGTTAAGCATCTCAATGGTACAGAGATAAAAGAGACGGAACAAAGATGTTATCTTACTTAGAACCTACATGAGGAGAAATGTGGATTAGAGAAAAAGAGCCTGATTCACTTCATGACTCAATTACATTTTAGTTTCCAATACTATAGAGAATATATGAAGAGTTATCATTACATACGCAATCCTTGATGCATTCTTCTGAAATATGATTCATTTTTTGTTGATTTAAGTTTCTTTTATTTTAGTTAACAGGTGATGCGTTGGAAATGGATAATGTTTCAGGTCTCCAAAGATGGCAGGGCCACATCATTGGGACCGCACCTGCTCCTGTACAACTACAAAAAAATTGTAGCTCAATCAAATTAGCATAAGCCCTGCTCTTTCACTTTTAGGATTTCAGGGTACTTGATGCACAATAAGGCTGATGTCCAATTATAGAGCATATCAGGTGGATAATTGGTGGTGGACGGCAGGACTGAGCTGCCACGTGATGGCATAGTGGGAAACCTGCTTCTTTTTCATGTCTGGGCCTCATTTGAATTTGTTCAATGAGGTGCAAATCTTCAATGAACACTAACAGACCAGCTCGCCAATTGGCGGGGTTCTGGGTGTGGAGGCGCAGGGAATTTATCAGCTCTTCTGCAGAGCTGAGCTAGAGGTTAAACCTTAAATGGTTTGGGAAGAAATTGTGGTGGTGGGGTTGGTGGGGGAAGAGAAAGTGTAGGCACTAAGTAGTTGCCAAGGGGTGATGTGATTTTTGTGTGATCATGAGGAAGTTCCCATGTTTCTCCTAACTCCATAAAAATAAGTAGCACCAGGAGCTTTGAAACAGCCTGCAGTATGCCTTTAAAGAATACTATTTGGGCCTCTCTAAATCTGATACCATGAGCCTTAGTTCCCCATTTTGAGGTTGTTATGAGGATATGCTTTTTTTAGAGAAAATGATATAGTTTCTAATGCCATTTTTCCTGGCTGGATTTTAATAAATTGTCATCTTATTAAGACAATGGGGAATCGCTAGCCAGCCATAATACATAACTTGCATTCTACCTAAGTGGGACGTAAAGAGAACAGATACTTAAAACCCCCTGGTGAGTGTGAAAGACCCCTTCTCTTGTTGGCTTTCACATTAGCTTGAAACTCGTCAAAGGTTTCTGAGATGAGACATCTAAAATATAATTACCTGTTCTGCAACACAATGTCTGCAGCAGACATGGTAATTGAATTCCTTTGGAATAGACAGCCAGCAAGGCTTTTTCAGAACTGTTTCAGAACAAGCCAGAGGGCAGAGATTGGAAGGATAAACTGAAAGGCTGCAAAGACCTGTCTCTCTCCCTCTCTTGGAAATATTGTGCATGAATGTTGCAGAGTAACCATTCTGAGAAGAGAAATCTATTGCAAACCAAGATCGTTTGGGAATAAAACATGAAATCAGCTGCATACAGCTACACCCAGGATGACCACTGAACAAAATGGCTGCAACGTGGAATTACCACTTTGCGACCAGCCAAAGGATAGTTAACCATATATTTCTTTGTTTATTTTCTTCATGAGCTTTAGAAAATAATCTTTAAGCCTATTATTGTATTCTACCATCTGTACTAATATTTGTGTGAGTGTGTGGGCGTGGGGGGGCAGGGGATGTGTGTGACATATGAATGACGGTTATAATTTACTTGGTTTTTGTTTTAATCCTGGGAGTAGGGACAATAAACTTATCTTGTTCTTTGATTTAAACTCAGAAAACCTGTCTGATTAATTCTTTATAATCTGAAAACGTACATAGTGGGACTCCTGGCATATTGGCAAAGCACATCCTTGCTAAATTCACAACTAAACCCTGTTACAGCCAAACCTGGAGTGGTAAATTAGGGGATTGATTTTTGCCCCTCCTTACGTGGTCGTAACAAGGCCCACAGGCAGATCTCAAGCAGCCAAGAGGTGACAGTTCTTTGAAAATTGTCTGTCAACCACCCTGTTTTTAAGCGTGAGCAGGGTAATAGGCATGCCTAAAATAAGTCTCAATGTCTATCTTTAGTTCTTAAGGTGCGTGGGCTTGTGCATGGGATTTTCAATTGGATGCTCTGTTATTTTGGGTTGATCTCGGGATTCATTGGAAGGAGACCTTGTTGGGGCAATGGTCTTTTGTTCAAAAACAATTATTTACATGCGAAATATTTACAAGGGTTAAATAAGACCCATAGCTGGAGCTGCTCTCTGAGTTGCTCTACACTCATCTCCTCCCAGCGAGTGACATTACTGTAACATAGCTCCTTACACACAAAAGAAATATCTGTAGAAGCCCAAAATTATAACAGAGCAGTTTTTGTGCAATTCAATATGGTTTTTTTTGATCATATCAAGAATATTACATGACTAGGAATGATTACATGGCAGTAATTTAATTGTGAGGTTCAGAAAATGTCACAAACACATTCATCAGTTCCATGCATCTGATATATTTTATAAAAGGGTAGAGTTTAATTCTGCTTTTATTCCTTGTAGCAGGGATTATGGAAAACATTACTGGCCACAATGTTCTGTGTGCTTAACTGACATTGTCACATTCATTAATCTATCACTATAACTTTATTGAGTGTGCATCAACAGTTCATTAACAAGAAATAATGCTATCACTATACATTACAACAGGTCCAAACCTAAATGACCCTGAAATTATTACAAATCTTTTTAAATTGGCAAGGTCCCACAAAACAGCAGTGAGATGAATGATATGTTAAGCTGTTTTAAGTGTTGATTGAGTGATAAGTGTTAGCTAGATTCAGTTTTCAAGCAGTGCCATGGGATCACATTATTTTACAGCACAGAAGGAGGCCATTCGGCCATTCATCCCTTCGTGCCTGTGTCAGTCCTTTGAAAGAGCTATCCAATTAGTTCCACTCTCCTGTTCTTTCCCCTTAGACTTGCAAAATTTCTTTCCAAGGATATAAATAGCACCTATTTGAAAGTTACTATTAAATATTTGTCTATTACTCTTTCAAACATGGCATTCCAGGTTGTAACAATTTCCACCAGCTAAGGCTTTTGTTGGATATCTCATGTAAAAGAAATGATCTTGAACGCTGCATTATTCCCTAAGTGCTGCACTGCCATCCATATATTCAAATCCCTGGAGTAGGGCTTAAACCCACAACCTTCTGATTCAGAGGTAAGGGTGAATCTACTAGGTCAGTATCATAGAAACATACAAATTAGGAGCATGACTAGGTCATTTGTCCCTCAAGCCTCCTCTGCCTTTTGATAAGATCATGGCTGATCCAAGGGTGACCTCTATTTTCCTGTCCACTCCCGAAGCCCTTTGATTCCTTTGTCAGTCAGGAATTTATCTAACTCAGCCTTAAACATATTAAACGACCCACCCTCCACTGCTCTCTGAGGAAGATAATTCCACATACTCATGACCCTTCTAAGTTCCAATGGATACAGACCCAACTTGTTCAACCTTTCTTCATAAGGCAACCCCTTGATCCCAAGAATTAGTCAAATAAACTTCCTCTGCATTGCTTCAAAAGCAATTATATCCTTTCTTAAACAAGGACACCAAAACAGCACACAGCACTCCAGATGTGCTCTCACTAATGCCCTCTACAACTGTAGCAAAACTTCCTGACCTTTATATTGCTTCCCTCTTGCAATAAGCAACAACATCCCATTCGTACCTGTGCTCTGACGTTTTGTGATTCGTGTACCAGGACAGTCAGATTCCTCTGTACTGTGAAGTCCTGCAATCTCTCTCCATTTAAATAAAATGCTGCTTTTCTATTCTTCCTTCCAGGGTGGGCAAGTTCACATTTTCCCACATTATAATCCATCTGCCAAATTTTTCCCACTCACATAACTTATCTATATCCCTTTGCAGACTCCTATGTCTTCTTTATATCTTACTCTCCAAACTATTTTTGAGTCATCAGCAAATTTAACAATGATACATTTGGTCCCTTCATTCAAGTCATTGATATAGATTATAAATAGTTGAAGCTCCAGCACTGATCTCTGTGGCACTCCACTGATTACATCTTGCCAACCCAAAAATGACCCATGTATCCCTTTTTGTTTCCTGTTAGATAACCAATAATCTATCCATGCTAATATGTTACTCCATAGACCATGATCTTACATAGTAATCTTTGATGTGGTGCCTTGTCAAATGCCTTTCAGAAATCCAAGTATAACACATCTACAAGTTCCCCTTTACCCACATTGCTTGTGACTTCCCCAAAGAACTCTAATAAATTAGACAAGTATGATTTCCCTTTCACAAAACCATCTTGACATCACTTGTACTTATGTCAGCTGTGGTTCAGGCGATAGCACTCTCTCATCTCTGAACCACCAGGATCTGGGTTCAAGTCCTACTCCAGGGCTTGAGCACAAAAATCAAGGCTGACACTCCAGTGCAGGACTGAGGGAGCATTGCACTGTTGGAGGCGCTGTATTTTAGATGCGATTTAAACTGAGGCCCCATCTGCCTGATTGGGTGGATGTGAAAGATCACATTGCACTATTTAGAAGAAGAGCAGGGGAGGTGTCCTGGCTGATATTTCTTCTTCAATTGACATTACAAAAACAGATTATTTGGTCCTTATAACATTGTTGTTTCTGGAAGTTTCCTGAGTGCAAATTGGTTACCGCATTTCCTACATTAGTGACTACACTTCAGACAGTAAGGGGACCCGGGTTCGAATCCTGTCATGGCAGATGGTGGAATTTGAATCCAATAAAAATCTGGAATTAAAAATCTAATGATGACCTTGAAACCATTGCCAATTGTTGTAAAAACTCATCTGGAAGGAAATCTGCTGTCCTTACCTGGTCTGGCCTACAAGAGACATGGTTGACTCTTAATTGCCCTTGCAAATGGCCTACCTAGTTGTTTTACAAAGCCTCAAAGAAGGAATGAAACGAGACAGACCACCCTGCATTGACTTAGGCACCGGAAACGACAAGGGCAAACCCAGCTCTCTCAGCCCTACAAAGTCCTCCTTACTAACATCTGGGGGCTAGTCCCAAAATTGGGAGAGCTGTCCCACAGGCTAGTTAAGCAACAGCCTGACATAGACATCCTCAGAGAATTGAATCATATCTTACAGAAAATGTCCCAGACACCATCATCATCGTCCCTGGGTGTGTCCTGCCCCACCAGCAGAGGTGGTGGCACAGCGGTATACAGTCGGGAGGGAGTTGCGCTGGGAGTTCTCAACATCGATTCAGGGCCCCATGAAGTCTCATGTGGCATCATGTCAAACACGGGCAAGGAATCCTCCTGCTGATTACCACGTACTCTCTCAGCTGATGAATCAGTGCTCCTCCATGTTGAACATCATTTGGAGGGAGCACTGAGGGTGGCAAAGGTGCAGAATGTACTCTGGGTGGGGGATTTCGATGTCCATCACCAAGAGTGGCTCGGTAGCCCCACTACTGACCAAGCTGGTTGAGTCCTAAAGGGCCTAGCTGCTAGACTGGGTCTGCTGCACGTGGTGAGGGAACCAACATGAGGGAAAAACATACTTGACCTCATCCTCACCAACCTGCCTGCCACAGATGTATCTGTCCATGGCAGCATCGGTAGGAGTGACCACACAGTCGTTGTGGAGATGAAGTCCCATCTTCACATTCAGGATACCCTCCGTCGTGTTGTGTGGCACCAGTGTACTAAATAGGATAGATTTCAAACAGATCTAGCAATCCAAGACTGGGCAGCCATGAGGCGCTGTGGGCCAGCAGCAGAAGCACTATCAACATCCTGGAGGTTACCATTGACCAGAAACTAAACCGGACTACCCAAATAAATACTGTGGCTACAAGAGCAGGTCAGAGGCTAGGAATCCTGTGAAGAGTAACTCACTTCCTGACTTTCCAAAGCATCTACAAGTGCCGCTGGGAGGCCAGGAGACTGGAGCGGTTAATACAGCAGCCATGATTCCAGAGAAGCTAAACCCTGATGGTCAGCATTTAATTTCCAAACAATCTATGAAAAGACTGTGGATGATAGTATGCACAGTCAAACAGGATCATATTTGTCTAATGGATTGCTCAGAATTGAACCTTTTAAAACATGTTCTGGCCCCATAAGGATCAGTTTGCCTAAAAATATCAAAGCTAAACATTTACATCCATATTTAAGATGAAATGAATACGTTAGAATCATCTGTGTAGTTGAGCACTGAGTATTGCAAATATTTAATGTGTTGTTAATATTAAGTTAAGAATTTATAAATTCATGTTAGGCATGCTTAAAAAAAATTCTACAAGGCACAAGTCAGGAGTGTGATGGAATACTCTCCAATTGCCTGGATGAGTGCAGCTCCCACAACACTCAAGAAGCTTGACACCGTCTAGGACAAAACAGCCCGCTTGATTGGCACCACATCCACAAACATTCACTCCCTCCACTACCCATGCACAGCAGCAGCAGTGTGTACCATCTGCACTGCAGGAATCCACCAAGGCTCCTTAGACAGCATCTTCTAAACCCACGATCACTACCATTTAGAAGGACAAGGGCAGCAGATAGATGGGAACGCCACCACCTGGAAGTTCCTATCCAAGTCACTCACCATCCTGACTTGGAAATATATTGCTGTTTCTTTACTGTCGCTGGGTCAAAATCCTGGAACTCCCTCCCTAACAGCACTGCAAGTGTACCTACACCACATGGACTGCAGCGGTTCAAGAAGGCAGCTCACCACCACCTTCTCAAAGGCAACTAGGGATGGGCAATACATGTTGGCCCAGCCAGTGAAGCCCACATCCCGTGAATGAATTTAAAAGAATTGGCTGTAAAGTGCTCATAGACATCTAGTGGTCATGAAAAGTGCTATTTAAATGCAAGTCTTTTTTTTATTTCAAGCTATCACTTACAAAATTGCTGCCATTTTAACCCTAGAATGCCCAAATGCAGGGATAGAGGAATGACAATTTTTTGTTGAGGAAATCTCAAATCATTAATCTTGAAGCATTACTTAAGAATGAAAACATTTTCAAAGGATGTATGAAACAATGCACTCAAGATATTAAGTTGTGAGAAAGTTAACAGAGACCTTTAGATTTCTCAGTGTTCCTGTATGAGTTGTATCCCACAACTAGAGCTACACTGTTCCAGTACAGCTACAACACTGGCATTTACCTGACAATGTGAAAAATTGCCCTGATATGGCCTCTTGAACATCCCCGATTTTAATTACTTCACCACTGGTGGCTATGTCTTCAATTGCCTTGGCACTAAGTTCTGGAATTCTATCCCTAAATCTTTCAGGCTGTCTAGCTCTCTTTTCACTTTTAAAATGCTCTTTAAAACCTACCTTTTTGACCAAACATTTGGCCATCTTCCCTAATGTCACTACTTGTGGCTCATTGTTAAAACTTTGTTTTATAACTCTCCTGTGGAAATGCTTTGGGTTGTTTTATTATGCTAAAGGTGCTATATAAATGCAAGTTGTTGTTGTTGTTCAATAAAAGAAGAACATTCTGAATGATTAGCATCCCTTCAGCTACTCCCAATCATCAGCAAACTGATGGAAGACCTCAAACAGCACTCATTCAATAACCTGCTCACCGATGCTCAGTTTGGGTTCTACCAGAGCCATTCAGTTCAACCTCATTACACCTTTCGTCCAGTCATGGTCACAGGCAATGAATTCCAGAGGTGAGGATAAGAATGACAGCTCTTGACATGAAGTATTATGGACAGGAGAGAGGGGCAAGCTGAACTTCTTTATCCTCTCACCATCTGTCCGTAAGCAGAGGTGTTTTTAATTGTTTGAAACCTAGGTGGTGGCAGATTTTCCAAAATCACACACAACCACACACACATACACTCTAGGGGGATTAAAAAGGAGGGAGGTATACATCAACGGTAAAAGAACCACAGAAAAGAATATTAGTTCACATGATTTACAGAGTCCAGAAAGTCAAAGTCCAGAGGGAGTTTCCTTCGTGGAGGAGTTCAGTTCAGATGAGTCCCTTGCTGGAGACAGCAGCATGAAAGTCCTTTAAAGTGAATGACAATGCAGCATAATGAGGTTTCTGTACATAGACTGCTTGGCAAGCGATGGTCAGATGCTTTTAAAATAAAACAGGCTTCGAGGAGTTAAGAGATGGTGGTCGGCTGCTTGATCAGCCAAGAGGTCTGCTGGAGTTCTTTCCGGTTGGTGTTAAATCAGCAGACTGAGCTGCGAGGCTAGAAATGTAATATTAAAATGGTCCAAAAGGCTAGAAACATGGGCATCATGTGATGTGGCCCATTAATGAGTTGCTTGCAATCTTAACAGCAGTACCTGTGCATATGGCCAAAATCTATTGTTTCCTTCATGGTGGTTGTTAACACCTCTTCAGGTATAAGGAGTTTTGATGTCTCTGTCTTAATTATTGTCCTGGCTTGGGGGAATCAGTTCATCTGTTACTTATCTATTTTCATAATTATAATGTAGCTTATGATGGGGTGTGAAATTCTACAAGATTGAGAGTGGAACTCTTTTGTTCTTGTAATCTCTGTTGGAAGCTTCCAGAACAGATGGCCAAACTTGTGCGTCATGTGACTTGTAGCAGCCATCTTTTGGTTCAACAAAAGTCCATTTTAAAATAGGTTTGATTTTAAACAGTTTACAATACCTTTCATGTCTTAGGGACATGACATAAAGACAGCATTTGACTGACTGTGGTACCAAGGAAATTGTAAAAGTAAAGTCAACAGGGACAAGGGGGGAGTTCTCCAATAGCTGGAGTCATACCTGGCACAGAGGAAGAAGGTTGGATACCAATCATCTGATTCCCAGGGCATCACTGCAGGAGTTCCTCAAGGCAGCATCTGAACTATCTTCAGCTGCTTTATCAATAATCTTCCCTCCATTATAAGTTCAGAAGCTGGGATGTCACTAATGATTGCACACTGTTCAGATGTGTTTAAAATGTCTCTGATAATGAAGCAGTCGTGCCCATATGCAATAAGATCTGGACAATATCCAGGCTTGTTTTGATAAGTGGCTGGAACAGTGAATGACAGGCCACAACTTCAGGATTTCTGCATTAATCCACATTCACACTTAATGCTGATGTTGTGATCAGATTCAGAGGGTTAATGATGGCGAATGCTAACAGCTCGTCACCAAAGAAAACACCGCAAGTTACGGGTCACTAGCTTCAGATTGAGTACTTTTTCATATCATTGGAATACCTTATTTTTTTGGAGAGTCGAGGCTGAAGCACCCTGGGGTAAAATTTCTGCTTTAGGTGCATTTGCCCTATTTGGGCGTAAATTGTGGCCAAAATTGAGCGCATTTTGAGAATTGTTTTTTCTCTCTCAAGTTTCTATGCAAAGTGATTAGCATATCACGGAATGCCAAATCTGCCATGAAGCAGGTAAATTGGGAAGCATTTAGAATGTGATTTATAAAATTTTTTTAAAAATATTCCTCGACATAGTTAATCGTAACTTTGTAGAGTTTTATAAATAATAAAAATGAGTTCATCACAAAAAATAAGCATTTTAATCAGGGTGTCTAGTCCACTACCTGTGAGTAACTCAACTTTAGCTCAAAATAACTTTAAAAAATACATACAAAACCATTGTCACATTGGTGTATGGTACTCCATTTGTTCGTAAATTTTACAAATATATATATTCCAAAGCTTCTGAAATGTGCTCATTAATGTCGAGAATTTTTTTAAAGCCTCCTTGAAGGCCCACAAGTGGGCGCAACTAGCGGAAACTTGTAACGGTGATTACTTTGACCTGGGGTTGTGGTCAGTTTTGCGGCATTACCAGTGTGATGTTTTGCACAAAATTGTGGAAACTCAACATTCGGGCTGCCTTTGGTGCTGGTTTGTAGAGAAAACAGCTCAATCCAGTGGAAGTTCCAGGCCCCTGCCCTTTCAGGTGCTTATTGAAAATCCTAGGCCAGGATGGCAATTTTTAATGCTGCGGTACGATGGCAAGTATGTGAAGCACAGGCCAATGGCAATGGTCTGTTGCGACGTTTAAATGCTTTTTCAGCAAATAGATAAGGCCACCATTATGGCTTTGTTGGTTGTAATCCCTAAGGTAAGCTTCATAGTTATAACAATAATATTTTTTGTTTTTTCTGGTGCTAAGGCAAAATACTGTGAAGAAAGCCTAATAGGCTTAGCTAGGTCCAGTAAGATGTAACTGATATCAAGTAATGTAAGGACTTAATACTAGAGCAGGGAGAAAAATGAACTGATGTTCAGATACGTTGTCTACCTTCTGTAGAGTGCATGAACAGTCAATCATGTATTGTCTCAACAGTTTTCAAATCATGATTTTCAGGTCATCCACATTATCCAACACCATCAGGACTCGGGCCTGACTTCTGCAATGTGCAGAGATTGCAAACTAGAAAACAATGCCACTGTGCGGTAGGGGATGCTTTTCTGAGATAGCGACTGAGCCAATTTTTGAGGCAGAATTGGGCAACTTTATTTTGCATCTGACAGTAGTGTTCTATCAGCGCTGGCAATGCTTATTTTTAGCAACTGATGCCCATGAGGAGAGAGTGCTCCCATCCTGAAATTCACCAAAACGCAAAAACATTCCATTGGAAGAAGCAGACGGTTTATTTAGGAACAAGCCTCTTTTAGGATTCTGAAGAGTTAAAGTACTTGAACATATTTGAATGTAAAATTCATACCTCTCATAAAAAAAGAAACAAATAAGATTTAAAGGTGTGCTGTGAGGATGTGTCCTCGCTACTGTTTTCATTTATTTGGCATTCCATGATGCAAATTGAGTAAAATCGTGTCTCTATTTGACAGTATATTTTCCCTAGATGTAATTTTGAGAAAATATATACATTGCACAGTCCTATAAAATTAATATAAAGAGACAGGCATTACATTCAAATGGAAGTAAGGACAATGAAAATAGCTTAACAACAAATTAAAGTGACTGCATGCATTGCGTCTTCTGTGCAAACTGCCATTCTCCAGCCCCTTCATATAACTTCTACAGTTTGGTTAATGTCAATTTATTCATGTTTCAAAATCCGTGATTAATTTTTTTTTAAGCAGAAGGGGATTCTTGTTTGAGGAAGGATGTGAGACTAATGTTAAAGTTGCTTCAGACAGTATAGCATGTCAGGATGGATGGATGATAGTGGAAGACCTTCATCTGGCCTTGGAGGTCTTTCTTTCATAACTCCCAGCAAAAGCTGTTCCACACAAGAAATACAGAAGATATGAGCTGAAAGAAAGTATATATTTTCTTCTCTGTTATTTTATTTCTTTTTCAGAATATAATCAAGTCAATCTCGGTTATCATTAGGAATCAACATGCTATTATTTGAAACAACTTAAAAATCATAATGTGGTGCAATTTAAAGAGCATGAACTATCTAGCTTCAAGGAACTACACTACTTACAGAACATAATGGCTCCCTTAAAGGTTAAATGCTTTGGTCTGTTTCTATAAATAAATTTCAAAGATGATGATTTCCTGTCACTTGTAGCCACGTTGATGGAGCAAGTTGATTAATTTTGTGTTGATTTGGAATACAACATATTCCTCTGTATCAGTGTGTGTCAAATGGAAAAAAAAACACAAGGATTTGGGTTCAATTGGGACGCAACGCGAGACACATGCTATAAATGTGCATCCATTTGAAATTTGTTTGAACTTAGGTCATGCTGTCACAGAAAGCAATCAGGATGGAAAGAGCCATTTTTATGTTTGGCTGATATCAGAACCTAGAGCCCAAATTCCCGAGAGGCTGCTGTCAGCACTTTATAAAGCTGGTAATTTGGATTTTTACGATGAGATACAATTCATTCATTGTCTCAGTATAGCAAAAGGTCAACAGACTGCACAGAATAAACTCCAGTAGAGAATAAGTACTGGATCATCACGCATGTATAAGAATATGTGTAATGATGATTAAAATTAAAAAGAAAATAAACTGTTGTGACATTCTCTGGCTATCAATAAAGATCAGGGCCCAGTGGGGTGGGGATGGGGAAGAGGGGATCAGACTCCAGTAATCTTGAGGGACATACAGAGGGTTGCAGGGGACAGGCCAGAACTCAGCAGTTGGGAGAGAGAGAGAGGGGAAGATCTGGGGATTCAGCTGATGGCAGGGCAGACTGGCAATCTGGGGTTGACCAATTGTGGCAGTGAGGAGAGGCCACAATGGGCAGTAAGGAGGTTGAAAATTTGCATTTGCTGTTCCTGACCAACTGGAGCGCTCTAAAAAAAAACACTTACCTCCTGCAAAAAAACAGAAAATACTGGAAATATTCAGCAGGTCTGGCAGCATCTGTGGAGACAAAAAAACAGAATTCAGGCCTGACACCTTTTATCCTCCTGCAGTCAACTGCTCCCATCTCCATTTCACTGTTGTACATCCTGAGCTCTGGGGAACACAGCTGGCACCTGTTAAATTTAAATCAGACCTCTAACTACACTGTGAGAGTCTTATTAAATATTATATTGAAGGCTCACGCCTCTCCAAGATGGGGCACTCACACAACTGGCCACCATAAAAATTGGGTCAGGCGTATACACAATTTTTAATTTTAATCTACTCGTGCCCATCATTGGGAGGCTTAATATTGACCCCATTTAGTCCACAAAGGGAGAGGAAGCAATAGAAACTACTGATGGATTAAAACTAACATTGATGGGACACGGAGTAAAGAAAGTTACTGCCCATATTGTGTAGAATATGCTTTTTTCTGAAATAAAATTGTCCTGTCCAGACCTACCTTCACCACATGGATTACATACCCTCACCAGCCCCTGATCCCACACCTGCTGGGATGACTGCTGGCAGTCTTTGCCCTGCCTGTTCCCTGTACCTGCCAGTGAAGTCCTGGCCTGACCTTCCTGCAATGGAATTGTGAGAACCCATGCTGCAGGTATCATAGTTAGTAGGAGGTCTTGTGGTGCAGTGGGCAGTGTCCCTGCTTCTGAGCCAGCAGTTCTAGGTTTGAGACCTACCCCATAACTTGATGGCCAAGGATGGTGCATTCATATTGTGACCAAACAGGTTGAGTATCAACCTGCAAATCCTTCCAACACGCATCAATGGCAGGCAGTAAAAGTGGGAGTGATTTTTAGTCAGCCATGTGATGGAAAGAATGTTGAAGCCTTTACCATCACTAATCCTTTGCTCCAGAGTACAACATGCGTGTAAAAAAAATGTTGGCATAGCAACTTGGGCTTCCTGAGTGAACTGTAACACTATGATCATAGTTACTAGGATGAAAATGTTATTGGGCCAAATTCTCATCCAGTTGTCAGGTAATTCTTCTTATTGTGTCCACGGACAGTCTATACATGGCCCAGCCAGAACGGGACACATTTTTGCACCTTGTTGTTGAATTCGGCAAGATCTGCAACAGTGCAGGGTTCCTTTAGCGATAGACATTGCAGGAGATGTTGCATAGTCTGTGGCTCAGTTCCATGTTCACAAGTTGTCGGGCAGGTTGTATATCCCCATTTGCTTAGTGACACCTTTGAACGACCTACACCAGTCCTAAGTCTGTTAAGGCATTTCTAGGTTGCCCAGTTGCAATTAGCTCCTGGGGGAAGGCTTTCATCCAGTAGAATTTCCATAGCTGGGGGTTGTACGAGACTGACGAGCCAGTCTTTCCACAAGGCTATGCGGCATCAAATGGGGTTGATTGTAATGGAACTACACTGTTCATGAAGCTCTTCCTTGACATTAGGCGGCTGGGTGTAGGTGTATGACCATGTAGAGGGTGCCTCTCATCTGATGCTTGACGGAGTCGCTCTTTCTTGCTGGCTACCGTTCTTCTTATATCAGGGGGAGTGATACCCGCCAGGATATATAGGTTGTTGGTGTTTGTTGATTTTAAACAACCTGTGATAAGTCGGCAGCTTGCATTCAGAACGGCATCCATCTTCTTAGCATGAGTAGATCTTTCCCATGCAGGGCAGGCGTATTCGGCAGTGGAATAGCAAAGAGCAAGGGCACTGGTTCACAATGTTTTCGAGCTTGCTCCCCACTTCGTGTTAGTGAGCTTATTCAGGATGTTGTTTCGTGCGCTCACTTTTGCCTTTGTCTTTTCGATGTGGTTCTTGAAGGTGAGGCATCTGTCAAGGGTGACTCCTAAGTAGATATGGTGCTCGCAATGCGTCAGTGTTGCTCCACACCAGGTTACTTTAAGCTGGCATTTGGCTTCACGGTTTCTGAGGTGGAATGCACAAACTTGCGTCTTTGATGGGTTTGCGCGAAGGTGGTTTTCTTCATAGTAGGATGTTAGTCCCTCCAAGGCCTCAGAAAACGTTTTCTCCACGATGTTAAAATCAGTGCTTTGGGCAGTGACACATAAGTCATCAGCATATATAAAACGGCTTGTGACACCGTCTATAGGTTGGTCATTCGTGTAGATGTTGTACAGCAGCGGTGCAAGCACGCTTCCCTGAGGAAGACCATTCTTCTGAATACGCCACCTGCTCTGTTTCCCACCTAGTTCAACATAGAACTGGCGATTCTGAAGCATGCTTTCTAACAGCTGTTAAGTGAATATCTTTTGTCATCTCTAGGATCTTGCAGAGGAGATGTCTATGGTTCACTGTATCGTATGCTGCTGACAGGTCTACAAAAACAGCATCTGTTACCATTCCTTGCTCAAAACCATCTTCGATATGTTGTGTGAGGTTGAGCAGTTGGCTTGTGGATTTGCCAGGGCAGAAACCTGCTTGCTCTGGAATGATCTTCTCATCTACAGTTGGTGCTATCCTATTGAGTATCAGGCATTCAAACAGCTTATTGGTGTGGCAAAGCAGTGAAATTGGCCGGAAACTCTTAGGATCTGAGGGATCTTTTCCAGGCTTTAATAGTGCTATTACATGTGCCTTCTGCCAAACATTAGATAGCTTGTGTGTTGCCAGGCAGTGGTTGAACAATTGTAGGAGCCATTTCTTTGCTTGCTGTCCAAAATGCTTTATCTGCTCCGTTGCTATGTTGTCAAGACCAATTGCTTTCCCGTGTTTTAGACTAGATATACCAATTTCCAGCTCTTCCATGGTGAATGGTCCAGTGAAGCCAGGGTCATCACTGTACTTCTTCCTATCTAGTTGTGCTCTTGGTTGTTTCTTGTTGATTTTTCCATTTAGGAGCAACTGGTGTACAACTTGGTTTGCAGACACATTTGGATGTTGGGCAGCTTTCTTGGGATCGCCTCCAAGTTTGCATATGAGAGACCATGCCTTCTTGCTGTTTTTTGTAAGATCCGTTTTCTCTATCAAGGTGTCCCAGGTGTTTTGACGCTCTTGAGAAACACTTAACATCACCATCTCACCGGCAGATATTGTTTCCTCTGAGAAGGTGTCAGATTCAAACATTGAGACATACTCCCAGTAGAGTTCAGCATTCTCCTTGGTGAGACCAGAGATGTAGTGTGCTCTACAACCTCGGGGGGTCTTCCTTCTGGCTGTTTTCTGGACAGTTTTTGCAAACAGGTTGTAGTGCTCAGGTAATGGTTTAATGTGTTTAACCTTGCGGTCAAGTGCTCATATGAACCCGTTCCAATCGGCCTTCTTGAAGTTGAAGCGCCTTTTGAATGGTACGACGGTTGGTAACACTGCTGCATTTACCTGGTAATCATGTGACAGGAAATCAAGCCTGCCCACCTCACTTTACTACTCAGCTCCAGTTTTCTGGATTGGTCTTTATTATAATGTGAGTTAGGCTGGCAGCTATAAACTCACTGTCGATTAGTGTTATATCACTGGGATGGGGAAAAATTGAACCATCAATTGGCTGACTATTTGGCAGGAAAATAAACAGCAATTGGAAACGAAGGTAAGGTTCATTTTTGTTTACAATATATTCCTGCGGACCCGGGAGGGGCAAGAGCACTTTGCCCAACACCTCAGCCAATGCAAAAATCCCCCTGGCCAGTTGCCGGTTCCACCACATCTTCCCGAGATTTACCTTGGTGCCACCAAGGCAAGGTGCCCGACATGGTTTCTCAATGCGTGAGCTGCTTGTGGAAACATGCCAGGAGCTGGTCGTGCATGCAAAAAATATCCAAGATCTGATTTTGAGCCTGTTGGTTGGGGCACATATTGCCTGGTGATCCAGAACTTGAAAACGGGCCCAAGATGATTTTCTCCCCCCATGTGGCCTGACAGTATGCTCATTCCAGGCTGTTGAAGGTCGGTAAATAAAAACAGAGATATTAATGATTCTAATGTCAGTAATAAATGCTCATGAATAATACCTAATAATAATGGGATATCCTCAGTGCTAGAATTTGGCAGAAAACCAATGCAGTTTCATTTCACCATTATATTAGATCTTAATTCTGGGTACAGTATAATGACATGAAGAGAGCATTTATATAGCACCGGTCATGTTGTCAGGGTAGCTCATAGTACCACAGCCAATTAAGTACTTTTTGTTTAGTGTAGTCTTTCTTGTAATAAAGGCAAACAAGGCAGGAAATTTGCACACAGCAAGATCCCACTGACGGCAATATGATAAATGATCAGATAAGCTGCTTCAGTGGTAATAGTAATAAGTATTGGCTGGCACACCACAAGAACCTCCCTGCTCTTCCTTAAGTATTACCGAGGGGTCTTTCACATCCACCTGTATGAGCAGAGAGGGCTTCAGTTTGACCCTTTAACTGAAGGGTAGCACCTTTGACAGTGCAGCATTCTCTCAGTGCTGGAATGAAGTATCGGCTGAAATTATCTGCTTAAATCCCTGAATGCACAACCTGTTGAGTCAGAGGGAAGACTGCTACTACTGAGCCAAGAGTGACTTATTTTCAATTAGTTGTCTGAGATTCTTAATATTAAAAAAATGTCTTCATATCCACTCTAAATCATATCTCACTTAAGGAGAGATGGTGGCATAGGAGTAATGTTACTGGACTAGTAATCCAGAGGCCTAGGCTAATGCTTTGGGGACACCTAGGGGTTCAAATCCCACCATGGTAGCTGGTGGAATTTAAATTCAATTAATAAAAATAACCTGGAATATAAAGTTAGTGTCCAAAATGGTGACCATGGCAATTATCATTGATTGTCATAAAAACCCATCTGGTTTACTAATGTCCTTTATCACAGAATCACAGTGCAGAAGAGGCCCTTCGGCCCATCGAGTCTGTACCGACACGTGAGAAACACATGACCTACCATCTAATCCCATTTACCAGCACTTGGCCCATAGCCTTGAATGTTATGACGTGCCAAGTGCTCATCTAGGTACTTTTTAAAGGATGTGAGGCAACCCGCCTCCACCAGCCTCCCAGGCAGTGCATTCCAGACTGTCACCACCCTCAAGGTAAAAAAGCTTTTCCTCACATCCCCCCTAAACCTCCTGCCCCTCACTTTGAATTTATGCCCCCTTGTGACTGACCCTTCACCTAAGGGGAACAGCTGCTCCCTATCCACCCTGTCCATGCCCCTCATAATCTTGTACACCTCGATCAGGTCACCCCTCAGTCTTCTCTGCTCCAACGAAAACAACCCAAGTCTATCCAACCTCTATTCATAACTTAAATGTTTCATTCCAGGCAACATCCTGGTGAATCTCCTCTGCACCCCCTCCAGTTCAATCACATCCTTCCTATAATGTGGCGACCAGAACTGCACACAGTACTCCAGCTGTGGTCTCACCAAGGTTCTATACAACTCCAATGCGATCTCCCTACTTTTGTAGTCTATGCCTCGATTGATAAAGGCAAGTGTCCCATATGCATTTTTCACTACCCCACTAACATGCCCCTCTGCCTTCAGATATCTATGGACACACACGCCAAGTCCCTTTATTCCTTAGAACTTCCTAATGTCATGCCGTTCATTGAATACTTCCTTGTCAAATTACTCCTTCCAAAGTGTATCACCTCACACTTTTCAGAGTTAAATTCCATCTGTCACTTATCTGTCCATTTGACCATCCCATCTATATCTTCCTGTAGCCCAAGACACTCAACATCACTATTAACCACCCGGCCAATCTTTGTGTCATCCGCAAACTTACTAATCCTCCCCCCAACATAGTCATCTATATCATTTATATAAATGACAAATAATAGGGGACCGAGCACAGATCCCTGTGGTACTTTAGGGAAGGAAATCTGCCATCCTTACCTGGTCAGGCCTACATGTGACTCCAGACCTTCATCAATGTGATTGGCTCTTAACTGCCCTTTTACATGGCCAAGGAAGCCACTCAGTTCAAGGGCAATTAGGGATGGGCAACAAATGCTGGCCTTGTCAGCGCCACCCACATTTTAGGAAAGAATAAATAAAAAATAACTTTGCTTTGATGAATCATAATAGTCCAATGGTTGGATAATCTGCTTATTACCAACAAGTTTCAGGTATTCCCTTCATTAACTTAAAGAAGGAACATGCTGAAGATGTAACTTGAGCCTATCTATTTTATTTATATTGCTTTGTGATATAGGTGGATGAGAGAGAAGTAGCAAGTCTTGAGGGGAACATCAAAGGAGATGAAGCATTCAAGAAAGTGCCCATGAAAGACCAAGCAAGGGAAGATGGTAAAAACAAAAAACTAAAACAGAATTACCTGGAAAAACTCAGCAGGTCTGGCAGCATCGGTGGAGAAGAAAAGAGTTGACGTTTCGAGTCCACATGACCCTTCTACAGAACCGACGTTTCAAGTCCACATGACCCTTCTACAGAACTGAGTATAGTTAGGAGAGGGGTGAAATATAAGCTGGTTTAAGGTGGGGGGGCGGGGGGAGAGAAGTTGAGGGTGGGGTGGTTGTAGGGACAAGCAAGCAGTGATAGGAGCAGATAATTAAAAGATGTCACAGACAAAAGGATCAAAGAGGTGTTGAAGGTGGTGATATTATCTAAGAGAGTGTGCTAATTAAGAATGGATGGCAGGACACTCAAGGTACAGCTCTAGTGGGGGTGGGGTGGAAAGATTGACAAGGTATTAGTTGTAGATTTAAAAATAATGGAAATAGGTGGGAAAAGAAAAATCCATATAAATTATTGGAAAAAACAAAAGGGAGGGGGAAGAAATTGGGTGGGGATGGGGGGAGGGAGTTTAAGATCTAAAGTTGTTGAATTCAATATTCAGCCTGGAAGGCTGTAAAGTGCCTAGATGAGGTGCTGTTCCTCCAGTTTGCGTTGGGCTTCACTGGAACAATGCAGCAAGCCAAGGACAGACATGTGGGCAAGAGAACAGGGTGGAGTGTTAAAATGGCAAGCGACAGGGAGGTTTGGGTCTTTCTTGCAGACAGACCGCAGGTGTTCTGCAAAGCGGTCGCCCAGTTTGCGTTTGGTCTCTCCAATGTAGAGGAGACCACATTGGGAGCAACGAATGCAGTAGACTAAGTTAGGGGAAATGCAAGTGAAATGCAAAAGATGGTAAAGCTGTGAGAAATGAATTGCTGAAAGGCTGCTTGGTGTGTCTGGCCTCTGCTGTTTTTGAACTGAGAAGGATCATACAAACGCTGACAGACATTTCAGCAAATTTTGTGAGACAAACCATGTCATGCACATTGCAGCAGATCACACTCTGCTTGAAGTGTGATGTCTTCACACATGTGCCACACGGGACATTGGCTGGCTCTAAGATGATCTCAACGTCTCTGTCAAATAGAATTCAAAAGCAGACAGAGTTGGAAAAGGAAAAGAGAGGGCTAGTGCAGTTAAATAGAAACAGAAGAGGGGGGTATTCAATCTCTCTGTGTCAGCAGAAATTGGATGGCAGGCGAGTTAAAAATCAAAGTGATAGATTTACCACTGATTTTCCACCCAGCCACCATTTTCCCACTGCTGAACTCATCGGCTCCTGAGGAATACGCCAGACTCAGGCAGGAGTATCATGAATACATTTAAATTAGGTTTCTACTATGTAGCTAGGACCCTGAAACCATTATAATAACTTACAGTGCAGAGATGGAAATATAGGGCAGAATCTTCTGGTCGGCGTGTGGGGAGGGGCCACGCACACTGACGCGTAAAATGATGCCTGGTGACATTGGGCTTGCATCCTGACGTCACCGCGCATCATTCTGATCTTCCATTCTGTCAAAGCCTAACTGTCAAAGGCCTGTTAAGGCCATTAATAAGCTAATTAATGTAACTGTCAGGGCTGCCCGTCCAACCTTAAGGTTGGCAGGCAGGCGTAGAGCCCAGGCGGCAGAATGAGGTTCCATGAAGGGTTTATTAATTAATTAAAACATTTTTATTAAAATTCATGTGACACTGTCTGAATAATTTTATTTTTTTATTTTTACCATCTGTTGCATTGAGCTTAATCTCCTTGAGGCAGCTCCGTGCCTCAGGGAGATTTCTGCGCTCTTTCGTGCACATGCGCGAAAGAGCGCAGGCCCCGATTCTCCCTCCTCCCCCCGCCCGCACAGGTAGTGCTGAGCACTCCCGGGTGCACGTCACGCTGGGTGGGCCTTAATTAGCTTGCCCACGTAAAATAGCGGCGCACAGCTGATTGCGGGCGGCGATCGGTTCCACGCCCGCTCCCAACTGGCCCAAATTTAGATGGTTAGGGGTTGATTTCATTGAAGGTTTCAAGATATTAAGGGGATTGATTGATTAACTGATTATGTAGATAGAAGGAAACTATTTCTGCTAGTTGGGGAGTTTAGGATTAGGGGACATAGCTTAAAAAATAGGGTTTCGGGAATGAAGTTAGAGAACATTTCTACACACAAAGGATGTGGCAATTGATCCTAGGGCATTTGTTAATTTTCAGTCTGAGATTGATAGATTTTTCTTAACCAAAGGTATTAGGGGATATGGAGCAAAGGTTGGTATATGGAGTTAGGTCACAGATCAGCCATAATCTCATTGAATGGCAGAACAGGCTTGAGGGGCTAAATGACCAGCTGCTTTTGTTCCTGTCATCTTAAATAAAAATACTCCTAAGAGGTGCCCAATATGAACATTTGAAACTGTTGGATTCCCTCTGCAGATGGATATTATCTATAGGCGCCTTATCTTTGGGTGCTGCATTTAGGTAATAGGTTTTCAAACAACATTGTTGTTCTATGGAGTTTTGGTGCAAATGATGGTGCAAAACGGGAGCAGAATGACTAGTTGCCTGACTAGTATTGTATGGTGGAGAATGCTCCATAGCAGCCAATCATCAAGGTTCAAAGCATAGGATACAGCCAATCAGAACATTTAATTTTCAAAATCTTGACTAAATTTTTAAAATATTCGTTCCTGAGATTTGGACATCACTGGCTGGGCCAGCATTTATTGCCGATCCCTACTTGCCCTTCAGAAGGTGGTGGTGAGCCGCCTCCTTGAACTGCTGCAGTCCATGTGTGTAGGTACACCCACAGTGCTGTTAGGAAGGATGTTCCAAGATTTTGACCCAGTGATAGTGAAGGAATGGCGAAACAGTTCCAGGTCAGGATGGTGTGTGGCTTAGAGGGGAACTTGCAGGTGGTGGTGTTCCCATGCATCTGCTGTCCTTGTCCATCTAGTTGGTAGAGGTTGCAGGTTTGGAAGGTGTTGTTGAAAGAGACTTGGTGAGTTGTTGCAGCACACCTTGTAGATGATACACACTGCTGCCACTGTGTATTGGCAGTGGAGGGAGTGAATGTTTAAGGTGATGGATGTGATGCCAATCAAGTGGGCTGCTTTGCCCTGGATGATGTTGAGTTTCTTGAGTGTTGTTGGAGTTGCACTCATCTAGGCAAGTGGAGAGTATCCCATCACACTCCTGGCTTGTGCCTTGTGGATGGTGGACAGGCTTTGGAGAGTAAGGAGGTGAGTTACATGCCTCATAATTCCCAGCCTCTGACCTGATTTTGTAGCCACAGTATTTATAAGGCTAGTCTGGTTCAGTTTCTGGTCAATGGTAACCCCCAGGATATTGATAGCGAGGGATTCAGCAATGGTAATGCCATTGAATGTCAAGGGGTGATGGTTAGATTGTCTCTTGTTGGAGATGGTGATTGCCTGGCACTTGTATGGCACAAACGTTACTTGCCACTTGTCAGCCCAAGTCCAAATGTTGTCGAGGTCTTGCTGCATATGGAAATGAATGGTTTCAGTATCTGAGGAGTCGTGAACGGTGCTGAACATTGTGCAATCATCAATGAACATCCCCACTTGACATTAAAGTGGAAGGAAGATCATTGATGAAGCAGCTGAAGGTGATTGGTCCTAGGCACTACCCTGAGGAACTCCTGCAGTGATGTCCTGACGCTGAGATGATTGACCTCCAACAATCACAATCACCTTCCTTTGTGCTAGGTATGGCTCCACCAGTGGAGAGTTTTCCCCCTGTTCCCATTGACTCCAGTTTTTCCAGGGTTGTCACATTCAGTTAAATTCTGCCCTGATGCTCCTTGTTTGTATGTTTGTATGTACATCAAGCTTAAATCGAGCTTCAAAGGCTCTCAAGCCTAAATCAGCTGTAAGGCTGGCTACGCACGCCCCCCGACTCCCCGCCCCACCCTCCCCCACCCCACCCACCCCGCCCATTGGAATAACGAGCATGGAGCATTTCTGTTGTATGTGCCTATTTGCAACCCTGCCAGCAGACTCTTAAATTGAACTCATATTTTTAGGCGCACAGATACTAATAGGCATTTTTAGAAGTACTTGCATATTATAAAAGACTTAATTTACATACCCTGCACCAGTAAAACCAAATAAATGACTCAGTATAATGCTTAAAGTCAGTTTCAGTGATTTAAAATCAGATACTCACAGGTGGAGGGCTGAACATTGTCAAAAAAATTCTTATTCTCTTTGATAAGCCCATTTTCAGCTATATGAATAAAACTGCACTAAGTTACCATGCGCAGATACATCAATGAATACTTTTAAATGCAAGGATATTTTGGATGGCGGTGTTTCCCTTTCCGTCATCTGAAGAGTGAGCGGGGAACACATCCCTGCCGACACTGTCTGCCCGGCAACCATTTCATACTCAAATGAGCATCAACTGGCTGCAGGCAGAGCTTCCACCCCTCACTAGGGAGGAAGCCCCACCTGAGAGAGCTCTCTAGTCCCTGGAGCAACAGGAGTTTCATGGGACAAAGAGGAGATGCATGAAAGTGACAGAGCCTAAGTCCTGGGACTGGACAGAAAGGTAAGTTTTTGGGCTCCCAGCGTGGGGCGGGAGTAGGGAAGGCCTGGTGGGGTAGGCGTTGGTGGAAAGTGGGAAATTGGGGTGATGGTGGGGGGGGCGAGGCCAGGGTGGGTGAGGGAGGTCCAGCGGCCACCAGACCTTAAGCGGGGTTGTGCCCAATGTTAGAAGGGGGCTTCGGCTGGAGGTGTGCCCCACCCCTTCCCATCCAAGGCTGAAGCCGATCATTTTTAGGCTTCTCCCATGCACCTCCCACCAGCCTAAAAATTGAGGCTGGGTGGGAAATGGCCCTTAAGTGGGCAATAATTGGCCACTTAAGTGCCTCAACTGGGGCAAGGGCAGGCTAAGGCCTTGCCCGCCCCAGCGTAAAATCGCTGCAAAGTCAGGGTGGGTGGGAACCCAGCAGGAAGCCCATTCTCCCCCCCACCAACTTAAAAGCCCGCCAGTGAGGGAGCGTGAAATTCAGGCCACAATTACATTCGATTACAGTGATTGCACAGGTTCCTAAAAGAGTTTACTTTTTGTGATCAAGCAAATGAGTTTGGGTGGAAACTTGAACCATAACTTCACCATGGAAAGACAACACAATTAAAAGTACCATTCGTAGTACAGTAGTTCCTGATGGCATTTAAGGAAGAACCACTACCCTGGTGTTTTAGCAGCCCAATTAAACAATGCATCTCTTTATTAAAAACAGACTAGGCTGAGTGTTTTCAGTATTTTCTGTTCCTAATGTCAAATTTTCAGCTTCTGCAGTATTTCCCTTGTAGCTCAGACAGGCTATGTGTTAGATATGTAAAGTGAGGTGCTTATTTATGTAATTGTTTATCTGGTATCTTGGCTATACCTTAGAAGTATTAGAACTCAGAGGGCAGAATTAAATGGTCTGATCAATTGAAGCTCATCAGGAGGCCTGTTACCTGTGGGGGAGTTTCAGCACTCCTGCCGGTTTTAATAGATTATGGAGTGTGGATCTATGAAATAAAATGCATGTGAGAAATTATGATCTTGTTTTAGAATGCTTGGCTCACCTTCTGCAAACCAGAGTAAAGTTTATTAATTTGTGTGTAACTAAGGCAGAAGATGTCAGACCTGTTGGCCTTGATTTTTACAGGGAGGTGGGAAGGGTATGCAGGAACTTAGTAGCGGGTCAGGATGTTAAGGTCGGCAGGATTTCCTTTGAATAAGTCTCTACCGAGTCTCCCCAGATACCTGGCCAGATTGAACATCTGGCTGGCAGTGGGGAGTGGGAATTTAGCCTCAACCAAAGTCCCATTGAAATGGTTCTCAGCCCTCATTTGTGGTGAGGTGCAGGGTGTGGGTGGGGGGTGCAACGCCAGGGTTTTCCTTCATGGACAGTCAGGGGACACTAGAAAAGAGGAGGCCCAAGGATTCCTTATGGGCCCTGGGGAATGAGCACTCCTGCTCCTCCTGGCCCCCAAGGAGTTCAATAACAAGCAAACTTTTAACACTCAGCGGGGCTTCTTCTGGCCACTCGGCTCCTCCCACCACGTTTCTGTTGCCGGTCAGCAGACAGTGCAAGGTTCCCCCTGAGTTGACCTTAAATGTCATGGCTCTGCCAATGCTGTCATTAGGCTGCGACTTTAGAATTTTAGGTGGGTTCCATCTGCTTTTAGCAGGAACTGTCCAGTTTCTGAACTGCCACCCCTAATATTCAGTGGCTGGAAACACAGTGGCTTGAAGACAGGGTCTCGAGTTTCGAGTTTTAGGATTTTAATCCCTCACTCAATCCTTTCCTTCCCAGGTCTGTGGGGGTCAGGATTGGGGGATGGTGGGTGCTGGTGGTTGGGGTTTACTGGTTTGGGATGGGGGTAGTTGTGGGCAGGTTCTTAAAATTGAGACTGATAAGGGTGCTGTCAATGAATAATAGGCATATTCTCAGGGATTGTATTTACATATCTCAAAATGTGCATATTTGCAGAATTATTTCATGACTTCTGTTAATTAAAAATGTTTAAGCTGTATTTTTGCAAAGCAATTAAAGAATAATGTGATTATAGAACAAACTATTTTTTGAGAAAACATGCTTAAGGTCACACACCTTCTAAATGAGGATTGGTGATTTAGCGTTCTGTTCAACTTCCCCAACTTGAAATCCAGTTACAACCTGGGAAAACTCAGAAATGAAGGGGCTGATGAGTTTAGATGACAGTTAAGGATCAGTTTCGAGCTTATAACTTCTGATCAAAAGTCTAGTGCTGTGTTGTGAAAAGCCAATTACACCCACAAATTTCTTACGGGCATATTGAACTTTATAAGGAAGACTTGTGTGTTTTTAAAAAGAGTACAAGCAAGGACACTGAGCAAAAGATGGCAGATAACATAAAGTGACCACTTGCTGGAAAATTCCTACATAGATTATACTGACACATCTGTCCTGAGAGAACATGGATTGTCACACCTGAAAAGGTGCCATAGCTTTCCTCAAGCAAAGACACTTGTAAGTGAGATAGAAAGGATTCAAACGACTGAACTTTAATTTCCTGTGATTATGGAGACAAAAGACCAATTTGCACATCTCAGCAGTCACCCAAACATCCATCTCCTGTTGCTGTATATCTCAAAATGTGTAAATAGTTCTGATATGAATGCAAAATTACTATTTCTCCTCCAGGAAAAAAATGGGTTAAATAGCTAGCAGCAGGCAAGTGTGACTGGGTGTTACAGCAAGCAGAGGAACAAGCTAATCAGCCCCGTTCATCTTGCAGGCAAATGATCCCTCTAGCACTTTCTTTCTCTCTCTCTTTCTCTCTCTCCCTCTCTCCCTCTGTTGCTGGAGGAAAAGTTCAGCAGAAGGCACAATCTAAAGGAAACAGGACAGAATTTCGGCTACCCTGCCGAACCGAGTGCCTCCAAATTAATTGTGAAACTGCCAAAGCCAGCTCTGCTGGAATCACCCAACTTAATGACCACAACGTACCACCATTTACACATCATGGACAAGCCAAAGTCTGATTTGTATTTTTAAAACCTTTATTTGGGCTCATAACTTCTCATTTCTGATCTGTGTTTATGTGTTTTGCATTTTAATTTTTTTTTTCGGGTTTTAGTGACTAATAAACTTACTGTTTCTTTGACTCAAGAAAGCCAGGTTAAATTAGGTCCTTCTAAAAAATAAATACATTTGGACTGGGAAAAGGTGCCTACAGGGTACCTTTTAAATTAAACTTGTTGCAACAACCAAGAGAATTGAATAAAGAAAGGGAATCAGCTCATTCCTCCTTACTCAGGAGCATAACAAAATTGAGAAATATTGGGGTCCCTTGCGCGAAGTTAACAAATTGGGGGAACCTCGCCTGGGGACTCGTAACAACTGAACGCCTGGAAAAAACAGACCACATATATCACAGAATTATTCTGAAGATTTCATTTTCTATTGTTTTATTGTGTTCCATGTTAATTAACACACTAACTTGCTGTTATTTGCAAAGTTCAAAATAAGAATGATATTGTAACTCTAACAATAACCCTGAATAAATGGGAAAATCATAAACAACTGCCAATGTTTTTTTTAAGTCTCTTTGATATGTTAATGACATTAAGGATATTATATAGCCCTTGCTTTATTTTATGTTTTTAAATGGGATGTGAGCATCGCTGGCTAAGGCAGCACTTGTTGGCCATCCCCAATTGCCCTTGAGAAGGTGGTGGTGAGCTGCCTTCTTGAACTGCTGCAATCCACATGGTGTAGGTACACCCACAGTGCTGTAAGGAAGGGAGTTCCAGGATTTTGACCCAGTGACAGTGAAGGAACAGTGATATATTTCCAAGTCAGGATGGTGAGTGATTTGGGGGGAAACTTCCAGGTGATTGTGTTACCATGTGTCTGCTGCCCTTGTCCTTCTAGATGGTAGTGGTTGTGGGTTTGGAAGGTGCTGCCTAAAGAGCCTTTGGTGAGTTTCTGCAGTGCATCTTGTAGATGGTACACACTGCTGCCACTGTTTGTTGATGAGAGGGAGTGAATGCTTGTGGAAGGGGTGCCAATCAAGCAGGTTGCTTTGTCCTGGATGGTGTCAGGCTTCTTGAAAGTTGTTGGAGCTGCACTCATCCAGGCAAGTGGAGACTATTCCATCACACTCCTGACTTGTGCCTTGTAGATGGTGGATAGGCATTGGGGAGTCAAGAGATGAGTTACTCTCCACTAGCCTCTGCTAGGATTCCTAGCCTCTGACCTGCTCTTGTAGCCACAGTGTTTATATGGCTAGTCCAGTTCAGTTTCTGGTCAACGGTAACCCCCGGATGTTGAAGGTGGGGGATTTACCATTGGTAATGTCATTGAATGTCAAGAAGTGATGGTTAGATTGTCTCTTGTTGGAGATGGTGATTGCCTGGCACTTCTGTGGCACAAATGTTACTTGCCATCTGTCAGTCCAGACCTCGCTATTGTCCAGGTCCTGCTGCACATGAACATGGACTGCTTCAGTATCTGAACATCCCCACTTCTGACATTAAAGTGGAAGGAAGGTCATTGATGAAGCAGTTGAAGGTGGTTGGGTCGAGGACACTACCCTGAGGAACTCCTGCAGTTATGCCCTGGAAGTGAGATGATTGACCTCCAACAACCACAACCATCTTCCTTTGTGCTAGCTATGACACCAATCAATGGAGATTTTCCCCCTGATTCACATTGACTCCAGTTTTGCTAGGGTTCCTTGATCCCAAACTCAGTCAAATGCTGCCTTGATGTCAAAGGTAGTCACTCTCACCTCATCTCTGATTTTTAGCTCTTTCATCCATGTTCAAACCAAGGCTGTAATGAGGTCAGAAGCTGAGTGACCCTGGCGGAACCCAAATTGCACGTCAATGAGCAGGTTGTTGCTAAGCAAGTGCTGCTTGATAGCACTGTTGATGACCCCTTCTATCAGTTTACTGATAATCAAGACTAGACTGATGAGTCAGTAATTGGCAGGGTTGGATTTGTCCTGCTTTTTGTGAGCTGGACATACCTGCGCAACTTTCCACATTGCCGGGTAGATGCCAGGGTTTTAGCTGTACTGGAACAGCTTGGCTAGGGGTGTGGCAAGTTCTGGAGCACAAGTCTTCAGTACTATTGCCAGAATATTGTCAGGGCCCATAGCCCTTGCAGTATCCAGTGCCTTCAGCCGTTTCTTGATACCACGTGGAGTGAATCAAATTGGCTGAAGACTGGCATCTGTGATGCCGGGGACCTCTGGAGGATGCCGAGATGGATCATCCACTCGGTACTTCTGGCTGAAGGTTGTTGTGATTGCTTCAGCCTTATCTTTTGCATTGCTGTGCTGGAGTCCCCCATGATTGAGAATGAGGATATTTGTGGAGCTTCCTCCTCAGTGAGTTGCTTAATTGTCCACCACCAATTACGACTGCAGGACTGCAGAGCTTAGATCTAATCCGTTAGTTGTGGGATCCCTTAGCTCGTCTATCACTTGCTGTTTATCCTGTTTGGTGCACAGTAGTCCTGTGTTTTCACTTCACCAGGTTAACACCTCATTTTTAGATATGACTGCTGCTGCTCCTGGCATGCACTCCTGTACTCTTCACTGAACCAGGATTGATCCCCTGGCTTGGTGGTAATGGTAGAGTGGGGGATATGCCATGGGTCATGAGGTTACAGATTGTGTTCGAGTACAATTCTGCTATTGCTGATGGCCCACAGCACCTCATGGATGCCCAGTCTTGAGTTGCTAGCTCTGTTCGAAATCTATCCCATTTAGCACGGTGGTAGTGCCACACAACACAATGGAGGGTATCCTCAATGTGAAGACGGGTCTTCGCTTTCACAAGGACTGTGCGGTGGTCACTCCTACCGACACTGTCATGGACAGATGCATCTGCGACAGGCAGGTTTGTGTGGATGAGGTCATGTATGTTTTTCCCTCTTGTTAGCTCTCTCACCACCTGCCGCAGACCCAATCTAGCAGCTATGTCTTTTAGGACTCGTCCAGCTTGGTCTGTGGTGATGCTACCAGGCCATTGTAGTCCCCCACCCAGAGTACATTCGGCACTCTTACCACCCTCCGTGCTCCCTCCAAGTGATGTTCAACATGGAGGAGTGCTGATTCGTCAGCTGAGGGGGAGCGGTACATGGCAATCAGCAGAAGTTTTACTTGCCTATGTTTGACCTGATACCATGAGACTTTATGGAGTCTGGAGTCAATGTTGAGGACTCCCAGGGCAACACCCTCCCACCTGCATAGCATTGTTCCACCACCCCTGCTGGGGCAGTTCTGCCGGTGGGGCAGGGCATACCCAGGGATGGTGATGGTGCCTGGGACATTATCTGAAAGGTATTATACCGTGAGGATGACTATGTCAGGCTGTTGCTTGACTAGTCTGTGGGACAGCACCCCCAATTTTGGCACTAGCCCCCAGATGTTAGTAAGGAGTACTTTGCAGGGCCACCCAGGCTGCGTTTGCTGTTGTCTTTTTCGGTGCCTAGGTCGATACCAGGTGGTCCTTCTGGTTTCGTTCCATTTATTGTCTTTTTCACGGTTAATTAACTTTTTAGCGGTTTGATACAACTGAGTGGCTTGCTAGGCCATTTCAAGGGCATTTGACTGGACTAGTCACTGGACTAGTAATCCAGAAGCGCAGGCTAATGCTCTGTGAACAAGGGTTCAAATCCCATCATGATAGCTGGTGGAATTTAAATTCAATTAATAAATCTGGAATTGAAAGCTTGCCTCAGTAATGATGACCATGAAACCATTGTCAATTGTTGTAAAAACCCATCTGGTTCACTAATGTCCTGTAGAGAAGGAAATCTGCCAACCTTACCTGGTCTGGCCTACATGTGACTCCAGACCCACAGAAATGTGGTTGACTCTTAACTGCCCTCTGAAATAGTGTGGCAAGCCACTCAGTTCAAGGGCAATTAGGGATGGGCAACGAGTGCTGTCCTTGCCAGTGACACCCACATCCCATGAAAGAATAAATAAATTTTAAAAATCACATTACTATGGATCTGGAGTCATATGTAGACCAGGCCAGGTAAGGATGTTAGATTTACTTCCCAAAAAGGCACTTGTGAACCAGATGGGTCTTTATGACAATGGCTTCATGGTCATCAGTAGATTTTTAACTCCAGATTTTTTATTGGATTCAAATTCCACAATCTGTCATTGTGGGATTTGAACCCAGGTAGCCTGAGCATTATGCTGGACTGCTTTGGAATACTAATCCAGTGATAATACCACTGTGCCACCACCTCCAATTTATCGGAGATGTGATGGTTTTTGTTTTGTTACAGTGATATAGGGCTGAATCGTCCGTGCCCGCTAGCGTCAGATGTGCTTGGCAGACAATATGACGAGGAGGCCAAAAAGCGGTTTCACAACGTCATGAAACCAATTTGTGATTGTCCGCTCAGGCCGTCGATGGCGGGCTGCGTTTCCTGCCATCAGACGTTGGGAACCTCATTGTAATACATCTGCATATCATTAAAAGGCCAGCCCGTGGGAATCATCCCTCACCGTTGGATCGATAGCCTATGTTGGCTTGATTGTACGTCGACATGTTTCACAAAAGCATTTATAAGCTGTGCCCTTGGCGGGCTGCACTTTGAGGGGAACTCGGAGGTGAGTGCACAGTAACGTTGCACGACACTCACCTGCGTCACCTGTTGGACTTCAAGGCTGAGGCGCATTGGAGGCATGGTGGGGAGGGTCAAGGGCTACCCTGCGGTGAAGACGACTTGGGGGTAGGGGCAAGGGCTGCTCTGTGGTTGAGGCGCATTGGAAAGGGGGGGCAAGGGCTGAAGGTAGTGTACAAGCATGTGCGGGGGAAAGGGAAGTGACCGTGCATTAGGGAATTCTTGTATAAAGTGACCATTCCTCTGCAGATAAGGCAAATCAGATGCAGCCACATTGACGTGCATGGAGTCAGGCCTCCAGCTTTTCTGCCTACTCAAATAATGTGGAGGCATCAAAGTGCCACCAAATGTTCCAGAGCTTTTCACCCTTTGGGCACAGACTGCAAACTAATGAGTGTTTAGTAGACTGCAGAACAGTTGGATGACTGCACACATTGTACAATCTCCTTGCTAAAGCTGGCTGTGGAGCAGTCACTGGTGGAGGCACTCACAGCCCCTTACAATGTCATCCTGCTTTGGACCAGTCTCCTCCATGGTTCAAGCTAACAGTGCAGCCTTGCAGTGCGGGTTAGGAGAATGCTGGGCAAGGCTGCTGCCAATCGGTCGGGTGGAGTGGGGCGGAGGAAGGTGGGTTTTCGGCAGCTATGATGTTCTAAACTCTGGCCATCCAAGTGGTGGCCAGCACACTGGGATGCATTAAGGGGCCTTCAGACTTCAGTTCTTAGTATGCCCATGCTAACCCACCCATCTCTCTCTTTCATCCTGCAGGAGGATTACATCAGGAGCATGGAGCCTGGTGAACTATCTGTATGCCTCATGGCGTACAGGGAGCAGAGACAATGGAGAAGAAAGCAACAGAGGTGCCTGGCTGAGCAGAGGGAGGAGCAGCACCCTCCGGAAGAAGGGGTAGCTGGGCCTCTCACACAGGCTGTTGAAGAGCCCCACTGAGCTGTTGTTGGTTGGTGCCAAGCTAGACCCAGGGTCTATAGATGCCGCCTTTCATTCCTGCAGATGACCAACAACCAGTGTCACCGAAGACAGCTCATGTCTAGGGAACTGGTTGGTCACATCTGCCAGCTACTGCAGGATTTGGCGCTACAGGGACATGGAGGGCATCCACTGCCAGTGGCCATGAAAGTGACCGCGGCACTGAAATTTTATGCCAGTGGCTCCTTTCAGGACTCCACAGGTGACGTCTGTGGGATATCACAAGCATCCACCCAGAAATGCATCCATGAGGTCACAGGTGCCATTTCAGCGAGGGCTGAACTTTGTGTATTTCATCCGGTACCAGGAGAGCCAAGTTGCAAGAGCGATTGGATTTGTTCAGATCTTGGGTTTCCCACAGGTGCAGGGTGCAATCGACAGCACTCATGTAGCGCTCAGATCTCCATCTCAATACGCGGTCAACTATGACAACCTGTCAACCGCAAGGGTTTCCATTCGCTGAATGTGCAACTGGTGTGCGACCACCAAAAATGCATCCTGCAGGTCAGCTGCACTTTCCAGGGAGTGTCCACGACTCCTACATTCTCAGTCGGTCACAGATCCCTGACGGCTTCCAGGTTGACAGAGGCTGCAGGGATGGCCCCTGCAAGGGCTGCCCGCAGAGGACGTGGCTGATGACGCCTGTGTGGTAGCCTCAGACTGCAGCAGAGCAACAGTGTAATGAGGCTCACGCTGCAACTTGCCACTTAGTGGAGCAAACCATTGGAATGCTGAAAATGAGGTTCTGGTGCCTGGACGGGTCTGGTGGAGCCCTGCAATATAGTCCACATAGGGTGTCACACATTGTCGTCACCTGCTGCACCCTTTACATCCTGGCGCTGCAACGAAGAAAGCAACTGGCTGAGGAGGAGAGGGAGGAGCTGGAGGTCTCCTCTGATGAGGAGGACATTGACGGTGATGAGGGTGAGGAGGTCCTCGAAGGCAACGATGATGGCAGTGAGGCCATCACACTGGCCAGATGAGGCAGGTACACGCATAGCTGCTGGATTTGTGGAGGATGATGACGACATGCAATGAGGAGACGCCATAAATCCTCACATTGCATCTGTGAATGTTTGACTGCAGTCTGACTTATGGCAGCGCACGTACCCTCGGTGATAATGCTCCTGTTATTGAGACGTAGTGGATGGAGGTCCTAATAGTCACTCAATTGCAAGAGGATGACAACGACATGCAGTGAGGACACTCCATAGATCTTCACATAGTCTTTGAGAATGTCTGACTCCTGTCTGGCCGAGGGCAGCTCACTTGCACTCTGTGATCAGGGTCATATCATAGAGACGCAGCCGCGAAACTTTAAAAGCACCCGATCCTTTGTCCACCTTCAGCACCTGACCCCTTCAGAAGCACAGTGTCACTGATCACAGATGCTGAAGAGATGCAGGGGCCAGCCCCAGCTTAAAGGTGCTGAGGGCACACAGAGAGAATGACGGAACTCTGTGACGCCTGCCTAAGAGTTTCGGGCAGCAATGATAAGCACCATCGAGGTGCAGGCATCAGTAATATGTCCAGGAAGTTTGAGGTTGGGCCATCACTTTGATCTGAAGGCTGCAAAAAGCACAGGGAAGAGGCCCTGGATTGAGACACCTGCCTTTAGCTTGTGCAGAAAGGTTTCACATCTGAGTGACATGAGCACTGCTCATCAGAACAAGGAGCTATAGGCAAGGAGACATTCTTGGGAGTTTATTTACAATAGTGAACAGTATGGACAAGTGATTGACCCACATTCCCAGGCTGTGCAACTAATTCTTCTTAACTTTCCTAACCCTGCCGCTACGTTTTGATGCTCCCCAGACATCCACAGTGGAGGTGGAAACAGCCTGCTGACTGCAAAGCCCTGTCTGTGATAACCTTGACAGGTGTCCTCTGGAGGGCCGAGACCTGGAGGGTCCAGGCCTGCTTTCAGAGTCCTGCTAGGTGGCAGTGACACCCTCCTCAGCCTGTGGAGCTGGAGCTGCTGGGGTCACAGGAAGAGGGGACTTGGATGGGCCGGACACCCCTGGACTCACCTGGATGGATGGCCCTGGGGGGTACACCTACTGATCCTCTTCCCTATGGATGTCCAAGAGCCCCTAGCTGACCTCTTGAGGGGAAGGGGTAGCTGGAGTGAGATTGGGCTGCCTAGCATCCTTCTCACATATATGCTGCTGAAACCGGACGGACTACCCGGCATCGACCTAGGCACTGGAAACAACAACGGCAGTCTCAGCCCTGTCGGCCCTGCAAAGTCCTCCTTACTAACATCTGGCGGCTAGTGCCATAATTGGGGTGCTGTCCCACAGACTAGTCAAGCAACAGCCTGACATAGTCATCCTCATGGAATCATACCTTACAGATAATGCCCTAGACACCACCATCACCATCCCTGGGTATGTCCTGTCCCACCGGCAGGGCAGACTCAGCAGAGGTGGCGGCACAGAGTATGCAGTCAGGTGGGAGTTAGCCTGGGAGTCCTCAACATCGACTCTGGACCCCATGAAGCCTCATGGCATCAGGTCAAACATGGGCTAGGAAATCTCCTGCTGATTACCATGTACCAACCTCCTTCAGTTGCTGAATCAGTGCTCCTCCATGTTGAACACCATTTGTAGGAAGCACTGAGGGTGGCAAGGGTGCAGAATATACACTGAATGTACCAAGAGTGGCTTGATAGTACCACTACTGACTGAGCTGGCTGAGTCCTAAAGGACATAGCTGCTAGACTGGGTCTGCAGCAGGTGGTGAGGGAACCAACAAGAGGGAAAAACATACCTGGCCTCATCCTCACCAACCTACCTGCCACAGATGTATCTGTCCATGACAGCATCGGTAGGAGTGACCACCGTACAGTCGTTGTGGAGACGAAGTCCCAGCTTCACATTGAAGACACCCTCCATCGTGTTGTGTGGCACTACCACCGTGTTAAATGAGATAGATTTCGAACAGATCTAGCAAGTCAAGACTGGGCAACCATGAGGCGCTGTGGAACATCAGCAGCAGCAGTATTGTACTCAAACACAATCTGTAACCTCATGGCCCAGCATATCCCCCACTCTACCATTACCATCAAGCCAGGGGATCAACCCTGGTTCAATGAAGAGTGCAGGAGTGCATGCCAGGAGCAACACCAGGCATACCTAAAAATGAGGTGTCAACCTGGTGAAGCGAAAACATTGGGTGACTTGCGTGCCAGATAGTATAAACAGCAAGTGATAGACAGAACTAAGTGATTGCCCAGCCAACAGATCAGATCTATGCTCTGCAGTCCTGTCACATCCAGTCGTGAATGGCGGTGGACAACTAAACAACTCACTGGAGGAGGAAGCTCCACAAATATCCCCATCCTCAATGATGGAGGAGCCCAGCACAACAGTGCAAAAGATAAGGCTGAAGTATTTGCTACAATCTTCAGCCAGAAGTGCCGAGTAGATGATCCATCTCAGCCTCCTTCAAATGTCCCCAGCATCACAGATGCCAGTCTTCAGCCAATTTGATTCACCCTACGTGATATCAAGGATGGCTGAAGGCACTGGATACTGCAAAGGCTACGGGCCCTGACAATATTCCGGCAAAAGTACTGAAGACTTGTGCTCCAGAACTTGTTGCGCCCCTAGCCAAGCTGTTCCAGTACAGCTACAACACCGGCATCTACCCGGCTATGTGGAAAATTGCCCAGGTATGTCCTGTACACAAAAAGCAGGACAAATCCAACCCATCCAATTACCGCCCTATCAGTAAAATAATGGAAGGGGTCATCAACAGTGCTAACAAGTGGCACTTGCTGAGCAATAGCCTGCTCACTGATACCCAGTTTGGGTTCCACCAGGGCCACTCAGCTCCTGACCTCATTACAGCTTTGGTCCAAACATTGACAAAAGAGCTGAACTCCTGAGGTGAGGTGGGAGTGACTGCCCTTGACATCAATGCAGCATTTGATAGAGTGTGGCATCAAGAAGCCCTAGCAAAACTGGTATCAATGGGAATCAGGGGGAAAACTCTCCGCTGGTTGGAGTCATACCAAGCACAAAGGAGGAAGGTTGTGGTTGTTGGAGGTCAAACCATCTCAGTTCCAGGACATCACTGCAGGAGTTCCTCAGGATAGTGTCCTAGGCCCAACCAGCTTCAGCTGCTTCATCAATGACCTTCCTTCCATCATAAGGTCAGAAGTGGGGATGTTCGCTGATGATTACACAGTGTTCAGCACCATTCGCGACTCCTCAGATACTGAAGCAGTCCATATCCAAATGAAGCAAGTACTGGACAATGTCCAGGCTTGGGCTGACAAATGGCAAGTAACATTTGCACCACACAAATGTCAGCCAATGACCATCTCAAACAAGAAAGAATCTAACCGTCACCCTTTGATGTTCAATGGCATTACCATCAGTGAATCCCCCACTATCAACATCCTGGGGCTTACCGTTGATCAGAAAATGAACTGGATGAGCCAAAAAACTACTGTGGCTACAAGAGCAGGTCAGAGGCTAGGAAAAATGCGACGAGTAACCCACCTCCTAACTCCCCAAAGCCTGTCCACCATCTACAAGGCACAAGTCAGGAGTGTGATGGAATACTCCCCACTTGCCTGGATGAGTGCAGCTCCTACAACACTGAAGAAGCTTGACAACATCCAGGACAAAGCAATCCGCTTGATTGGCACCACATCCACAAACATTCACTTCCTCCACCATTGGCACACAGCAGCAGCAGTGTGTACCATCTACAAGATGCACTGAGGGATTCACCATGCCTCCTTCAACAGCACCTTCCAAACCCACAACCACTACCATCAAGAAGGACAAGGGCAGCAGATAGATGGGAACACCACCACCTAGAAGTTTCCCTCCAAGCCACTCACCATCCTGACTTGGAAATATATCACCGTTCATTCACTGACCCTGGGTTAAAACCCTGGAACTCCCTTTCTAACAGCACTGTGGGTGTACCCACACCACATGGACTGCAGTTGTTCAAGAAGGCAACACACCATCACTTTCTCAAGGGCAACAATGGCTGGGCAATAAATTCTGGCCCAGCCAGCGACACCCACATCCCGTGAATGAATGAAAAAAGAGGCCAACTATAGCTTTGGCAATGGAGATCAGTCAGCAAGCAGGAGCGATGTCCTGGACCAAGGTTTCCCTGGCAGCCGCTATCCTACCAGTGTTGACCTCGGAGCGTTGACATGCTGGCACTATCACCTCAGACTGAAGGCAGATTCCTCCATCATGCCTTGCAATCTGAGGAGTGCAGCGGACACCCTTTCCTGATGTTCCCGAGCTTGTCTTTGCAGCTCCAGTAACTGTGACATGATCGAGCCCAGAGGCTCATCATCTGACTCAGACTCAGCAAATTTCTGGCCTCCAGCAGTCTTCTGAGTGCCGGACGCCTGAGAAGTCCCTGCACCACCTGCTGTGGATCAGACAGTGCGATGTGCTCAGATTATGATCCTGAGGCTACTCTAAAGCTAGGTCCCACCGAGCTGTCTGCGCTGGTGGAGGGTGTGGGCTGAGCGCTGTGACGGATCTTCACGGAGGGTTTCAGCAGGTTCCTCTTCTGAGCTTCCGTCAGGGCTTGATTAGAGGCCCTGGGTCGTGGACTCACTGCTGTTTCCCAGATGTGCCTGCGAAAGCAAGGGTAGATAATTTGTGCATGGCAGTGGCCTGTGAAACAGGACAAATCACTTACAGTCAGCACAGGATGAACCAGGTCCATACCGGCCAGCTGGATGGTTCTGTTTTCAAAGTCCATGAGGACCTTGATTTCAGGCATTCCTCCACCAGTCTGCAACCTCTCCCTGTTGTTGTGTGCCAGTTTGTCCTACATGAATAGAGATGGAGAGAATGTAAGCAAGATGCCTGCCAAGTATTCCTGGCATGTGTAGGTCATGAGTTGTCCCATGGGTGTGATGAGCACAATGAAGGTGTGTGTGAGAGAGTGAATGATGATGCCCCTTGAATTGGCAATGAACGAGGGCCCTCTGGATGTGTGATGGATTTGTGAGTGTGTGAGTTGAGAAGATTGCCCTAGCCTGGTGGAGCGGAAGAGATCATTCATCCTCTTGCGGCATTATGTGGCTATCCTCTTTTGTAAGGTGTTGGCACTGACCACCGCTGCCACCACCTCCCAAGCCAGATTAGTGATGTTGCTGCCAATCCTCTGCCCAGAGTGGACATCATGGCGGGCCCCCACTGCATCTAAAAGGTACTCGTGGAGTGCGTCATTGAGCCTGGAGGCTGCTGTCTTCTTGCCTTTCGGGACCATGTCTTCCATGCAGCAGTCGTGGGCTGGAAGCGCTGAGAAGCAAGCATGTGGCTGCACTTTAAATATGACGCCTGGCGTGATGAATTGACGAGGTGATAGTGTGGCGAGTGAATGAGAGCTCGCCTGCCATGGAAACAGTGTGTTTCCTGGGAAGGCATAATTAATGCGGTGGGTGTGGGACAATACGGTGTGACAAGCCACCTTTGCGGCCGGTGGGTAAGACATCGTTTTTACTCTTTTGAAGTCAACCAAATAAACTAAATTAACAAAATCAGGGACAAAATAAATGCAGCCCCTAAATTAGGGAGACTGCAAAACCAAAGACAAAATTTAAAGGAAACTTACAAACATTAAACCAAGATGTGATTAAGGGGGTCAATATAACACCCCAGTCCCCGCGGTGCCCACCAAGCACGGAAGCCTCGATGGTGCTGGCAGACACCCCGTGCTCCCTCTCCAGGGATACCCGGCCGCGAACGTAGACACGGAAGAGAGGCAGACAGTCAGGTCAGACAACCCCCTTGATCGCCCACTGCCTGGACCTGTTAATGGCTAACTTGGCTAGGGCCAGGAGCAGGTTCACAAGGAGGTCCTCCTCCCTCCCGGCCCCCCTCCACACCTTCCACACCGGGTGCCCATAGATCAGGAGCGTGGGGCTGAAGTGCAAACAAAACATCAATAAAAGGTTCTTTAAATAACTGAAAAGGGGGTGCAGCCTACAACACCCTATGTAAACGTGGTCCACGGACTCCACAAGGCCGCAAAAGGTGCAGGTATCCTGGGAGTCTGTGAACCAACACATCCTGCAGTTGTATGGGACTGCTATATGCAACACCCTCCACCCCAGGTTCCCAATGGAAAGCGGGAGGACACCTCCGTAGGGGGCCCCCCAATGGGAACCTCCACCGCCGGACGGCAACAAGGCACACCAGGGCGTGTCCGGGCGGCGGACGAGGGCAAGGAAGTGAAGGGTGTGCAGCAGCAGCCCGTACAGGAAACCCCTCCGCGCCGTGCTAAAGGACATGCAGGGCGTTTCCGCAAGGTGATTCAGGTTGCGGGACACCGGCTCCCGAGGGAGGGTTTGGGGCTTGGGGCCATTGTGGAATTCCGTCCAAATAGGGGTACACTCAGACGGAAGACCACCGTGCACCTGGGCCACCTCAAGGCCCAGAATAATGTCGGGGCCGAGCACGACTGTCCTAAGGTCATGAATGGCATTGGCCGCAAGCCGGATGCCCACGGACGCGCGACGCGCCAACTCCTGCGGAAGCATCCAGCCCACTCCTCCACCACTCAGCACGTCCCCGATCCTGGTCACCCCGGCAGCCACAGCCCTCCTCTCCGCCAGCCATTGAAATGGACAGAGGGGGTGGATTCCTGAGCAGCGGCTCTCTGATGATAGCCACTACTCCTGATGGTGGAGAGCTGCGTCGCAAGGTGACCATGTTTCAGACTTTGATCAGGTCCTGGTAAAAGACGGGCAATGCCTGGAAGGAGCCACCGAGGCCCCCCAGGTCTATAAACAGGAGCTGCACATCATAATTCAGGCCGTGCACCTGGTGGAAGAAATACGTCGCCAGGGCACGCCATCTCGGAGGGGGCTCGAGGTAAAGGTATCACTGCAGGGTCTGAAGGCAGAAAGTCGCCACCTGTGTGTGTAGGCACACCTGCGCCTGACCGCCCTCCCTAAGCGGGAGACTCAGAACCTCAGCAGCGACCCAGTGCAGCCTTTTGTCCCAGAAGAAGTCGACGAGCATTCTCTGGATTTTTGTGTCAAAGTCTGGGGGAGGGGTCAAAGTGACCAGCCGATACCACAACATGGCAGCGATCAGCTGGTTTATGACTGGAACTCAACCCCGGTAAGACAGCACTCGGAGCAGTCCTGTCCAGCGCCGCAGGCGATTGGTGACTTTGGTCTCCAGCTCCTGCCAGTTCACCAGCCAGGATTCCTTAACAGGGCAGAGGTGGACCTCTGTAGGTAGGGAATCCATCTGCCACTGACCGATCAGGATTCCAGAACTTTTGCCCCATTTGATCCTGGCAGAGGACGTGATAGAGTAGACCTCCTGGCACTCCGCAGGTCAGCCGGGTCAGTGAACATGAGGAGCCTGTCATCGGTGTAAGCCGAAATGACCACCGTGATGCCCGGCCCGAGCAGAACAATCCCAACAACCTCCTCCACAAGAGGCACAGGAAAGGCTCCATGCAGATAGAATGCAACTGGCCAGACAGGGGGCAGCCCCTATGCACTCCTCTCCCAAAGCGAAGGGGCGCCGTCAGGGACCCGTTAGCCCTAAACTAGACACTCTGCGGCAGTGTACAGAAGTCGGATCCGGGTGACGAAATGTGTCCCGAACCGAATGCTCACAGAGTCCCAAATAAATATTCGTGATCCACCCTGTCGAACGCCTTCTCCTGGTCAAGAGACAGGAAGATGCTTGACAGACCAGTCCTCTGGGAATAATGGATCACGTCCCGGACCAGATGAATATTGTCAAAGATGGTATAGCCCAGGACAGTGTAAGGCTGGTCAGGGTGGATCATGTGGTGCGGCACGGTGCCAAGGTGAGAAGACATGGCCCTGGCAAAGATTTTATCATCCGTGCTGAGGAGGGAGAGCGGGCGCCAGTTTTTAAGTAGGCGGAGATCCCCCTTCTTAGGCAGTCGGGAAATAACCGCCCTGCTCCACGAAAGGGGCATCTCCCCAGTTGCAATACTCTCCCCCAGGACCCCTGCGTAGTCGCTCCCCAGGACGTCCCAGAACACCCTGAAGAACTCCACGATCAGCCCATCCAGCCCTGGGGACTTGCCCCTGGAGAGACTGTCGAGGACGCCGGTCAGCTCTCCCAGACTTATAGGGGAGTCAAGCTTTCCGGCGCCCTCTGGGCCGACCTGCGGCAGGTCCTCCCACAAAACTCAGCGAACATCCTCGCTGGACAGATCCGGAGAGAATAGGACAGTGTAATAGGATTTAGCAATGGTCCTGATGCCCTCTGGATCCAAGACAAGGGATCCGTCGTCGGCCAGCAGCGTAAGGAGCTGTTGACGGACCCCATGCCTTTTTTCCAGAGAGTAGAAGAAGGGGGAGCCGCGGTCCAGGTCCTGAAGGAACCGGATCCGTGACCTCATGTGCGCGCCGCGGGATCCAATGAGTTGCAGGTCCCGCAGCGCGCCCTTCTTCTCATTGTACACCAGCTGCAGGGCCGGGTCCGCATCGGGCTGACGGAGACGTGCCTCCAGGTCGAGCACCTCCTTCTCCAACTCCTCGACCCTGGATTTCCGCCTCTTTGTTGGCTCCCTCATGTACTCCTGATAGAAGACACGGATGTGAGCCTTGCCCACGTCCCACCATAGCCTCAAGGAGGGGAAGCCTCCCCGCTTCCTTCTCCAGCCGGCCCAGAAATGATGGAATGAGTCCAGGAACCGCTCGTCCTCCAGCAGCAGGTTGTTAAAGTGCCAGTACGTGGACCCCGTCCAAGCGCAGAATGGAGCGAGCACCACTCACACCAGACGGTGGTCTGTGCACGGCACCTGCTGCACAGAAGCCGTCGGAAAGCCTTAGAAACGTAAAGGCGGTCGAGACTGGACGCTCCGACTCCAGGTGACAGGATTGAGATGTCGCCAGGCGTCCACCAAGTCGAAGGACCTGACCAAGCCCGACAACTTACTCAAGACATCATTTTACCCACCCGCTCCCGCACTTAGTGCAAACCTGGGACAATTCTGCCCGTAGTTACAGACAGGTTGCCTCTTCTGAAGATTTACTATATAGTGAAGGCAGTGCTTTGTGAGTAGATATTTGTAAGAGATTTTCACTAACCCATAGGAAGCCAATCGGGATTGATTATATTCTTAAAAAAAAGAATAGATTTGCTCACAATTGCTCACACTGGCAGCATTGCAGGACCAGAAACAACAAAAAAGAATTATAATGTGCTTTAATGTATTAAAACATCCCAAGGTGCTTCACCAAAGCATAATAAAACAAAAATGGATGCTGAGTTACGGAACAAAACATTAGGAACGATGACAAAATGCTTCATCAAAGGAGATGGTGGGTGGTTACGGATATGTAGATAGGGATAGGGATAAGACCATGAATGACATAAACATGAGGATTTTAAATTACAAGTTTTGGGGGAGCAAGAACTAATGTATGTCAGCAAGGACAGGGGTGATGTGTGAGTGGGATTTGGTATCATTAATAATAAATAAGCATAATAATAGAAATTACTCATGTGTCACAAAAGGGTTTGTGAAGCACTTTTCTTTCATCCAGTCAGAATGAGGGATTGACAAGACATTTCAAACATGACCACCTGGAATTGCATCATCGTTTTTTGGTGCATGTTCTTTTTAGTTGTTTAGTCACTCAGACAACCATGGTCCAGGTGACAGAAGAGATAATGGTCAGGCTACAAGAGCACGCAGAGCTTATGGTTTGCTGTTTTATTCATGGTGTTTAACTGGCTCAGCAGATTTTACAGGGGATGCAGGAGCAGAGGAATCTATAAGCACAAACCTTTGAAGGGCAAGTTGAGAAAGTATTAAAAAAAGCGATCTTGTCTTTATAATTAGAAGCTTAGGTCACTAAAGTAAGGAAGTTATGCTAAACCTTTCTGAAACACTGGTTAGGCCCCAGATAGAGTATTGTGTTAAATTCTAGGTGGTACACTTTCGGAAGGATGTCAAGGCCTTGGAAAGGGTGCGGAGGAGATTCACTAGAATGGCACCAGAGACCAGGGACTTCAGCTATGTTGAGAGACTGCAGAAGCTGAAGTTGTCCTCCTTAGGACAGAGAAAGTCAAGAGGAGCTTTCATTAATATTCAAAATCATGAATTGTTTTGATCGAGTACATCAAGAGAAATTGTTTCTAGTCGCAGAAAGGCCGATAACCAGTGGATGCAGATTTAAGATGATTGGCTAAAGAAAGGCAGGTGACATGAAGAAACAGGTTTTGTATAGCAAGTTATGGTCGGGCGCATACTACTTGAAAAGATGGTGGGGGCAGATTCACTAATAAAGTTCAAAAGGAAATTGGATAAACACTTGAAAAGATTTTTTTAAATAATGGGTAGAGAGCAGAGGAGTGGAACTAATAAGATAGCTCTACTTATTTTTTAAATATATCTCACACACATTTTTATCCCTTTGGGGAATAATGGGGGGTGGTGGAAAGATTCCTGGGCTGATTATCAGCCCATTGAACTGCGTCATGAGCACATGGCCAATAAGCCCTGGCATAGGACTTGAACCTGAAGCTTCTGGCCCAGAAGTAGGGAATGCTACAAAAACACAAGACCTCCTTCACAGCTCTACCAAAGAGCCAACAGAGGCAAGGTGGGTCAAATGGCCTCCAGCTGTGCTGTACCGTACAGTCAAAAAGAAACTAAATTGTAATTTGTAAAAGGCAGCTGTTATACAATCATTAGTGTTACCATAAAAGTAATAAATAGCAGGGTGCATTTAGTTCCATTAGATATCATTAGGTTACTAGCCCTATTTTGCAATACAGCTGTAATGTAGCAGGAGCCCTGAATAATAAAAAAAAATTGGTGGAAATGGTGCTGAGTTATTTATTCTGATTTTGTGATTTAAAAAGAAATATCTTACCTACAAGTGTCCAACTGCGTCTCTTGGTGCACATAAAGGGATTTTTATAAGCCTGCAATAAGTACTTAATGTGATTCTTCTTTGTTCTCTGCAGGCAAGAAAAGCTTAGTGCATAAGATGTAGAGTAATTTGATATTATCTAACTCATGACCTGAATTAGGCTAATGGTGATCCAAACTGCTACTTAACGTGGCTGAAGTGGAAATGCTTTACAGAGATTTTCGATATATTCTAAATGCCTATTGTGGAGCTTTGCCAATACTTTATAAGCAAACATTGTCAGAAATACACAGGAAATAGGTCAGCATCTGTAAAGGGTAAACAATAGATGAAGAATCAGGTGTTAGGAACAAGGGGCAGAGCACCCTTATCACAGTTATAATGTCTTGGATTTTCTCAGGCCAGGTGGGGTGGGAGGGTGGGGGGGTGGGGGGGGCGGTGGTGCGATGCTGGGGAGATGTGCAAGCGATAAACAGCTGGAGCTGAGACTGTGGCCCAGGTTTTCAACTCAGATTCGGGAGACGCGAGTCAGGCCCATTCTTGTCTTCTCAAACCCGTGAGTGCCTCTGGAACCCATTCCTGCTGTACTTTTGTCTATGAGAAACATGATCAGGGAAGGGGCCAGATTTTGTAAGCCAAGATGCAGTGCCAGAGAAGTGTGAGTGCAGAGGCAGGCTGTTTAGGAGGCTGGTTCTCAGGACAGCAACCCAGCTCTCAACATCATTCTTCTGCCCTGTAAACTTCACCCCCCACCCCCCCCATCCACCCTCCATGCCCGCTCATACCTTTTCCATGTCTCCTTCACTCCCCTCATAATCCTCATGCTCCCACAATGCCCCACATATCCCATTGCCTCTTCATACCTCCATGTCCTTCCATGCTTCCTCATACCCCTATACCTCCTCGAGGCCCCCCCATGCTCCCCATTTCTCCACCAGTATCCACTATAGGCAGACTTCAGGATGTTTTTGAAATGGGCATTAAAAAAATAAACTTCAAACGATCTAAAAGAATTGTCATTTAAACACACTTCATACTGAAAACGAACTCCCATTAAAGCAATTCAAAAATAAAAACTAAATCCCCTTAAGTGGTCAATCTGTTGTAAAAACATTTATTCGTATATTACATCAAGGACAGATAATCCTTTAATAACCTCTTAAAATGATTGATCAAAATGTGAACACAGCACCCTGCTGTGATAATTAGTTCATCAGCTTTTGAAAGTCAGCCTAGCATTCTTGTTGGGCTCATTTTTAGTAAAAAAAACAACCCTGGGAAACCTGAACTGAAATTGAAACTGAAAAACCAGGTTTTAAAAAAATGTATACTTGTTGTCCTGTCAATCAAAGTCATCAAGTGCCACACAAAAATAGTGTGGAGTTGGGAAAGGAGAGGAGGTGCATTTTTCCAGTGAAATCTTCAAGATTTCAGCATTCCCCAACCCATAACCATCTCTAATGGGGAATGAAAATCGGGCCTCAATTTTTGGAAGAAAATAGGGATGGAACTGGGATATGAATACACATTAGGGAAAGTAAAAGAAGGTGAGAACAGGGTTGGTTGTTGAAGAGAGTAAATCGTCCAAGATTTTTTTCTGTGAAGCTGATGACCATTTTTATCCAATTCCAATCCATGGAATGGTAAAAATATTTCGAGAGAATGTAATTGCATGACACTCAATATCGAAGGTTGACACAGAGATACACAGGTGTACTTCTCGTATGAAGTATTTTTTTCTTTTTTTTATTCATTCATGGGATGTGGGCATCGCTGGCTAGTCCACCATTTAATGCCCATCCCTAATTGCCCTTGAGAAGGTGGTGGTGAGTTGCCTTCTTGAACTGCTGTAGTTCATGTGGTGTAGGTACACCCACAGTGCTATTAGGGAGGGAGTACTAGGATTTTGACCTAGCGACAGTGAAGGAACGGCAATATATTTCCAAGCCAGGATGGTGAATGGCTTGCAGGGGAACTTCCAGGTGATGGTGTTCCCATGCGTCTGTTGCCCTTGCCCTTCTAGATGGTAGCGGTTGTGGGTTTGGAAGGTGCTATGTAAGGAGGCTTGGTGAGTTCCTGCAGTGCATCTTGTAAATAGTACACACTGCCGCCACTGTGTGTCAGTGGTAGAGGGAGTGAATGTTGTGGATGAGGTGCCAATCAAGCAAACTGCTTTGTCCTGGGTGGTGTCAAGCTTCTTGAGTGTTGTTGGAGCTGCACTCAACCAGTTAAGTAGAGATTATTCCATCACACTCCAGATCTGTGCCTTGTAGATGGTGGACAGTCTTTTGTAAGTCAGGAGGTGAGTTACTCGCCACAGAATTCCCAGCCTGTGACCTGCTCTTGTAGCCACAGCATTGATATGGCTATTCCAGTTCAGTTTCTGGTCAATGGTAGCCCCCAGGATGTTGATAGTGGGCTATTCAACAATACTAATATCAATAAATGTCAAGATGATTAGATTCTCTCTTGTTTGGGATTGTCATTGCCTGGCACTTGTGAGGCACGGATTTTACTTACCAATTGTAAGCCCAAGCCTGAATATTGTCCAGGTCTTACTGCATTTGCACATGGACTGTTTCAGTATCAGAGAAGTCGTGAATGGTGCTGAACATTGTGCAATCATCAGCGAACATCCCCACTTCTGACCTTATGATGTAAGGAAGGTCATTGATGAAGCAGCTGAAGATGGTTGGGCCGAGGGCATTACCCTGAGAAACTCATGCAGTGATGTCCTGGCACTAAAATGATTGACCTCCAACAACCACAACCATCTTCCTCTATGCTATTCAATTAAATTCTGCCAACTAAGCAGTGAATATTGGATGCCTATGAGTGAATGCAAAGATTGTAATTCAGTGGGAGTCATAAATTAAGATTATAAACCATGAGGACCTCTTAGCGCAATCCTGAAATGGATTAATGGCAAGTAAAATTCTGCAGATACCCAGTTTATCTTTTTTGGAGTACATTCAACACTTATGCTCCTTTTAGGAATTTCCTGTTCGAGCAACAACCCAGCTGATGAGGAATTAGATTATTTTTGGTGTACACTACAACAACTGCATCATCTCCATTTTATAAAGCACAGTGCTGTATGTGTGCCATGTCTGCTTTTTTATTTTTAGATTTGATTTGAAACATCCTTGAAACATCTGTGAAGAAGTACTTATCGCCGCAGAGAGTGAATGGGAAATGACTGCTGTCAGACAGTGTAGTCTTCATCGAGATATTATTGGGAAGGTCAGTGTTCTCCCACTGTGGAGTGTGGAGTTAGAAGCTGACTGAGTTTTAATGACACAGTCCCCGAGTGGATATGCTGCCTTGTCAACTGCAGCTCATCTCGTTCTTGCAATCCAGTGAGAAGGGCAGGGACTGGTAATCATGATTTCAGGCACAAGCTGAGTACAGCAAAAGGAACAGAAATCCCTCCATACAGAAATAAGATTCAATATTAGAGTTAGTTACTTTGCACTTGATTCAGGCACCAGGACACATAACGTGATACTTTTTTTTCTTAAAACACAATCCATATTGAAATGGGTTCTGGCACTATGAAAAACTTTTGCACAACTATGCATTAGGTGTAAAATTTCTGAATTTTGTTACAATTATGAGGTTTATAAAATTGTTATTTTTAAGACTGTATCCTATGGTTTATAAGATTATTAAACATTTTGGGACTGCAGCTTTAAATTTAGGGTGGATGAAAGAGGTCATGTGACCTGTGCTGCAGTCTGCCTGACAGTACGCCTGTGTGGTTTGATTGGTAGAGATCAAAGGAAAGTTTAGATTGTTTTAGTAAGAAAAAGGTGCAAGCTTTTTATGCTTGGTACAATGGAAGCAGTTTCTGAGTATACCATGAATAAACCCCAAGTCCCCCAAAGTCCCAGAAAGGTTTATATTTTCCAGGTTGTTAATAATTGCACTGTAAACTATCTATTTACTTCTAAATGAAAGGGAGTTGGGATCAAGGAAATTTATTTGCAATTATATTTAGATACAAAGCTATTGTGTTTCCCGTTGTCATGGGGAGGGGGATGATGAAGCCATGTTTATGATCAGGTTACAGGCTCCCCTGCAAATCAGTGAATATCACTAACAAACATCAGTTTTCAGTTTTGTCACATGTGACCTGCAATCAACTGAGAGGCAGAGAGAACAGGGAATAGAAACAGTCAGGCCTGCACCTAAAGCAGAAAAATTATTGACTCTATTGTTCATCATGCAGAGTACAGGTGGGAGCTCGCACTCAGATTAAAGACCAGGTTCATGGGGATTTAAAGAAGGCTGGAAGATTCACCCAGCTTGGAGCTAGAGGAAGGGATCTACAGTGTAACTTTCACAGTGAACATCAGTTCTGGGATCAGAAGTTACCTGGCTGGGAAATTAAAAAGGAAGGAAGCCATTTGGAAGTTGAAAATAATTTTAGACTAGGGCCGGAATTTCCTGGCCCTGCTGGCATTGGGCATTATGGTGGGTGAGGGGGGTAAGGGGACAACATGGTGAGAAGGCCAAAAATCGGTCTTACACCATCGTGAAACCAGTTTAAGATCGTCTGCTCCACCCGTCAATGGCGGATCACGTTTCCCACCGCCGCACATTGGGAACGTTAGTTTAATACATTTGCTTGCTGGAATCATACCCCCACATCAAATTTACCATCGACTTCGACATGACTTCAGAACGGCATGCTTCATGACTGCCTTTAAAAGGCGTGCACCTGCTGACCTGAACTTTGAGGGGAACCCGGAGGTGTGTGCATGCAACGAGGATTGCCTGTATGACATTAAAGAAGGGGCACCACACATTCACTGGGGGCACAAGCAAGTCGCTTTTTCCCATTTGGCTTTCAGTGCGGTGCCGGGGCAAGGGCTCCAGCGTGGGTCTGGAACCACGTCATGAACGGGGCTGGGTGGTGTGGGGGCATGGCAGCACAGACTGAAGGAAGTACTCAAGCACATGCCACGGGAGTGGGGGGGCGGGGGGGAGGGAGTTGGTGGGTGAGAGATGCGGCCACGCATTTGGAAAAGCTAATCAAAAGTGAGCATTCTTCGGCAGCTGAGACTGTTCAGCCGCAGCTCCAATGATAAGCCTGGAGTCGGGCCTCTGAAGCTTTCTGCCCACCCAAGCAATACAAAAGCATGAAAGTGCCACCAAATGCTCCAGAAATCTTCACCCCCTTGGGTGCAGACTGCAAATGAATGTGCCTTTTAGGGGGCAGCAGAGCAGTTGGCTGACTTGTAAAAGGTGGCCAAGGTGCATTCACTGGTGGAGGTGCTCACAGCCCCTTGCAATGTCTTTATTCAGGTTTGAACCAGTATCCATCATGTTTCAAGCTAACAGTGCAGCCTTGCAGTGCGGGTTAGGAGAATGCCTGCGCCTGAACTGAGAGCACAGCATGCAGTCCAGTGGGCAAAGCTGCTGCCAATTGGTCAAGTGGAGTGGGGCGGAGGTGGGTGGGGTTTTGGACAGCCAATGAGCGCAGTACTCACTGGCCATCCATGTGGTGGACAGCACTCACCTGAATATGTGAAGGGGCCTTCAGGAAAGGTTCTTAGTACACCCATGCTAACCCGCGTGTCTCTCTCTTTGATCCTGCAGGAGGACATCAGGATCATGGAGCCTGGTGATTTAGCGGTATGCCTTATGGCTTACAGAGACCAGAGAAGAAGAAAAAGAGAATGGTGGAGGAGCCTGGCTCGGCAAAGGGAGGAGCACCTCCCTCAAGATGAAGGGGCGGCAGGGCCTCCTGCACATGCAGCTGAAGATCCACAGAGAGCTGTCGCTCATAGGTGCCTCACTAGACCCAGGGTCTGTAGATAGTGCCTGTGATTCCTGCAGATGACTGAGAGCCAGCCGACGACTGTGCATGTCTAGAGAACTGGTCAGTCACATATACCACCTGCTGCAGGATTTGGTGCCACGGGGACATGGAGGGCATCCACTGCCAGTGGCCTTTAAAGTGACCACGTTGCTCAATTTTTACGCCAGTGGCTCCTTCCAGGCATCTACAGGTGACTAGTGCAGGATCTCGCAAGCCTCCGCCCACAAGTGCATCCAGGAGGTCACAGACACCATCTTCGCAAAGGCACAGAAAGGCATTTCACCTATGATCAGGAAAACCAGGAAGCAAGAGCGCTCAGATTTATGCAAATCTCAGGTTTTCCACAGGTGCAGGGTGCCATCGACTACATTGACGTGGCACTTAGATCTTCGTGGCAACAAGCAGTCAACTAGGTCAACCACAAGGGCTTCCACTCGCTGAATGTTCAGCTGCTATGTGACCACCACAAATGCATCTGGCAGGTCTGCTCATGATTTCCAGGGACTGTCCATGGCTCTTACATCCTTAGCAAGTCTCAGATCTCTGACATCTTCCAGGGTCCAGAGAGTCTGCAGGGTTGGCTCCTCGGGGACAAGGGCTACCCACAGTGGACATGGCTGATGACTCCTGTGCGGCAGCCTCAGACTGCAGCAGAGCGACGGTATAATGACGCTCATGCCATGACTGGGACGTTGGCGGAGCAAACGATAGGCATTTTGAAAATGAGGTTCTTGTGCCTCAACAGGACCAATGGAACACTGCAAATACGGTCCGCAGAGGGTGTTGTGCATCATCGTCGCTTGCTGCGTGTTCCACAACTTGGCGCTGCAAAGTGGGGAGGACGTGGTTGAGGAGGAGATGGAGGAACTGCATGTCTCCTCTGATGAGGACATCGAAGGGTATGACAACGATGAGGTCCTCGAAGGCGAGGATGCTGGCGGTGAAGCCATCGCACTGGCCAGATGAGACAGGCATGCTCAGGAGGCTCTCATAGCCACAAGATGCGTGGAGGATGATGACAAGATGCAGTGAGGACACTCCAAAGCTCTTCACTTTGTCTCCGTGAACGTCTAACTCCTGTCTGGCTGAGGGCAGCTCACTTGCACTCTGTGATCAGGGACATACATGGATATATAGCCCTGAAATTTTAAATGTACCTGATCCTTTGTCCGCCTTCAGCACCTGAGCCCTTCAGGAGCACAGCGTCACTGGTCACAGGTGCTGAAGAGGTGGGGGGCCAGCCCCACCTTAAAGGTGCTGAGAGCACACAGAGAGAATGATGGAACTCTGTGACACTTGCTCACTACTTTCTGGCAGCAATGACAAGCACCATCGAGGTGCAGCCATCACTAATGTGTCCAGTGAGTGTGAAACCGGGCCATCACTTTGGGCTGAAGCACAGAGCACAGGGAAGAGGCCCTGGACTGAGACACCTGCCATCATCTTGTGCAGGGAGGTTTCACATCTGAGTGAGAAAAGAGCACTGCTCATCAGAACAAGGAGCCATAGGCGAGGAGACATTCTTGGGAGTTTATTTACAATCGTGAATATTAAGTACAAGTGATTAACACCCATGCCCAGGCTGTGCAACCACATCTTCTTAACCTTCCTAACACTGCTGCTACATCTTAGTGCCCCCCCGACATCCACAGTGGAGGGAGAGGCAGCCTGCTGACTGCTATGCCCTGTCTGTGATGACCTTGATGGGTGTCCTCTGGAGGGCTGAGACCTGGAGGGTCCCGGCCTGCTTTCGGGGTCCTGCTGTGTGGCAGTGGCACCTTCCTGGGCCTGTGGATCTGGAACTGCTGGGATCACAGGAAGAATGGATTTGGATGGGCCGAACACTCCTGTAGTCACCTGGGTGGATGGCCCTGGGTTGTGCACCAGCTGATCCTCCTCCCTGTGGGTGCCTGAGGGCCCCAGGCTGACTCCTTGAGAAGAAGGGGAAGCTGGAGTGAGATCGAGCTGCCCAGCACCCCTCCTGCATTGACACTGTTGGAGGCCAACTATGGCGTCAGCGATGGAGGAGTGCAGGAGTGACATTTTGGACCAAGGTCTCCATGGCAGCTGCCATCCTACCAGTGTTGACATTGGTGCATTGGCATGCCGGTGCCATCACCTCAGACTGAAGGCGGACAGACTTCTCCATCATGCCTTGCAATCTGAGGAGTGCAGCAGACATCCCTTCTTGATGTTCCCGAGCTTGTCTTTGCAGCTCCAGCAACTGAGGTATGACCGAGTCCAGACGCTCATCATCTGACTCGAACTCAGCAGATTTCTGGCCTCCAACAGTCCTCCGAGTGCTGGAAACCTGGGAAGTACCTGCCGTCGTCTGCTGTGGATCAGGCATTGTGATGTGCTCACCAGATTGTGGCCCCGAGTTTACTCTAGAACTAGGTCCCACCAAGGTGTGTGTCTGCGCTGATGGGGGGTGTGGGTGAGCGCTGTGACTGGTCTTCAATTAGGGTATCATCAAATTCTTCTTCTGTGTGTCTTTGGGGCTTGAGTCGAGAACCTGGCTAATGGATCCCCTTGGCTGCTTCCCACATGTGCCTGTGAAAGCAAGGAGAGATAATTAGTCCATGGCAAGGGACTACAGAACAGGGGAAGTTACTCACAGCATGGTTGTCGGGTGGATGTTGCATTGCTGGATCCTCACTTGGTTGAGCACCGCCGACCTCACCGTCAGCACAGGAATGGTCCAGGTTGTCTCCGGCCAGCTGAATGACTCCATTTTCAAAGTCCGTGAGGTCCGCGAAATCAGACATTCTTCCAATAGCCTGCGACCTCACTTTTGTTGTGTGCCAGCTTATCCTGCATGAAGGCAGATGGAGAGAGTGTAAGCAGGACTCCTGCCAGGCCAGATGAGAAGGATGCCTGGTATGTGTGGGTGGTGAGTGATTCTACGGATGGGATGAGGACACAATCCACAGGGCAGATGATGGTGTGTGAGAGAGTGAATGGTGATGTTCCTTGAACTGGCAGTGAGTGAAGGGCCTGTCGACGTGTGATGGGCTTGAGTGTGTGATTTGAGAGTGATGAGTAGAGTGACTTACTCTGGCAGAATGGAGAAGACCATTCATCCTCATAAGGCACTGGTTGACTGTTCTCTTTTGCAGGGCGTTGGCACTGACCACTGCTGCCACCATCTCCCATGCTGGAATGGTGACCTTGCTTGCTTTGTCCACAGCGGGTGTAAAGGACATCACGGCGGGCCTCCACTGCATCCAATAGGCGCCCAAGGGAGGCGTCGCTAAATTTGGGGGCAGCGGGCTTCCTCCCTTTGGCAGCCATGACTTTCCAGCAGCTTTCGATCCCTTAGAGAGGGCTCGCTCTGTGCAGGGCCACCTTTTAAATATGATGCTCGGATTATTGAAGGACTGAGGTGACAGCAGGGTGGGTGAATCAGAGGCTGCCCTGCCAGCGACCCGGTGTACTTCCTGGGAATGCATTAGTAATGAGGCAGGATGCGCCGGGAATGGGTTGATACAGTGCGAAAACCCAGCATTGTGGCTGGTGGGTAAAACTTCTCCTTTCCCTCGCGCTACCGCAATTTCTGAAAATCTGTGATGATTCTGCCCTAGGAAAATGCCACAAGAATATTGGCCACACCCATCACACCCATTTCCTTATGATGGGGCAGATTTTGGGTAGCAGTCCACAGACTTACATGTTTTTCACAGGAGAAAGGTAGGGTGAATGGATTGGTGTGTTATTCTGGTAATAGGTCATACTGGTCCATTTTACTGCTTTTAGCATTCCAACATTGGCTGAAAATAGAAGGTGAAAAGAATGAAAATGCAGCTCATTATGTCTAATGGTTTGGGAACTGACATAGCAGGAATTATTCCATTGGCTTCACAAAGGAATGTTCCAACTTGTACATTTTAACAACATGTTGGTGGAAGAGGTTAAGCTCACGTCATCGATTTATCAGAAACCACAGAAGGACCGTTCACGTCACGGTACCTGTCAGGCTTTGTGTAGCCTGCGAATCCTTCTGCAACGCTACACCCAACCTCCAGCAACCTATATCTCCAGAGCCTGCATTGAAGGGTGGTAAGGGAAAGTGTAATGACATGTCAAGAAGAAGATTGGTTTACCGTTCACCAATTTCGCAAACTAAAGCTACCCAGTGGAAGTATTGGAGAGTGGGGCAATAAGGGCTCGTCATTCCGGAGCTCTATTTGTGCCTTCTAGTATTGCAAAATATCTTTGGTAGACCATTTGTAGGAGGATAGGGGTTCACTGTTTCACCTGAGGAATGATACATGGCATGTTAGAATCCGAAAAAGAGAGAGTAACAAATGCATAAAAATATCGTCACTAAACAGTCTTATTTTGATATATTACTGCTACAGTTTCTGCTGCCAGAGTCACACTTTGTGAAGATTTTTCATGTCAATTCTAAGAATGCTTGAACTGCTCCTAACTGTTTACTTGAAATCGTGCAGTTTCCTTCAAGGTGAAAAGCAATGCTTTGCAGCGGAGTCCAACAGCTCTATCTAATTGGAAGTCATGTGGAGTTACAAGAGACTTACTTCTCTGTCAAGTTCAACCATTTTGCTACAATACCTACTGTACATTGTAATTCCAAAAGCTAAGTGTAGGCTGGTGCAGACTGTGACCCTCCCTGTCCCTTCAATAGCAATTTCCTCATGAGAAATGCATTTGATCTGTGCCAGCCCTGGCTTAGTTGACAGCACTCATATCTCTGAGTTAGAAGGTCATTGGTTCAAGTCCCAGTCCAGCCCTTGAGCATATAATCCAGACACTGAAGTGTAGTATTAAGGGAGTGCTACATAACCAGAGACGTTATCGTTTGGATGTTAAACCTGCTTAACCTCTCAGGTGGACATAAAAGATCCCATGCAATCATTTGAAGAAAAGCTAGGGAGTTATCTTGGCGCCCTGCCCAACACTGAGCCCTCAACCGAAAGCATAATAGCTGGCCAATTATTTATTTACATTTTATGGAATCTTGCTGTGCCAAAATTGACACCTGCATTTCTCTGCATTACGACAACTTCTGAAGAAATTAATTGCCTGTGAAGCCCTTTGGAATCGGCTGAGGGCATGAAAGCCAACATATATATGCATATTCTTCTTTCTCTGAGAAAGTTTAACTCTGGGTACACAGATCAGAAAACAAAATGTTTTATTTTCCTCCCATATTTCAATGAGACTTCAAGGATCTGGTGCAAGGTGCTTCTTTTGAAACTAAAACTTTGGCAAAATCCTATTGAATTCACAATATACAGAGTGATGAGTCATGGGAACAGAGGAGGAGGCTCCACAAATATCACCATCCTCAATGATGGGGGAGCCCAGCACATCAATGCAAAAGATAAGGCTGAAGCATTCACAACAATCTTCAGCCAGAAGTGCTGAGTGGATGATCCATCTCGGCCTCCTCCAGAGGTCTCCAGCATCACAGATGCCAGTGCCAGTCTTCAGTCAGTTTGATTCACTCCACGTGATATCAAGAAACGGCTGAAGGCACTGGATACAGCAAAGGCTATGGGCCCTGACAATATTCCGGCAATATTTCTGAAGATTTGCGCTCCAGAACTTGTCGCGCCCCTAGCCAAGCTGTTCAAATACAGCAACAACACTGGTATATACCCTGCACTGTGGAAAATTGCCCAGGAATGCCCTGTACACGAAAAGCAGGACAAATCCAACCCACCAATTACTGTCCCTTCAGTCTACTCTTGATCATCAGTAAAGTGATAGGAGTGGTCCTCAAAAGTGCTAACAAGCTGGAGAGGCAGTGGTGGTATTGTCGCTGGACTATTAATCCAGAGACCCAGGGTAATGCACAGGGGACCAGAGTTTGAATCCCACCACTGCAGATGGTGGCATTTGATTTCAATAAAAATCTGGAATTAAAAGTCTTAATGATGCCCATGAAACCATTGTCAATTGTCATAAAAACCAATGCCCTTTAGGGAAGGAAATCTGTTGTCCTTACCTGGGCTGGTCTACATGTGACTCCAGATCCACAGAATTGTGGTTGACTCTTAACTGCCCTCTGAAATAGCCCAGCAAGTCACTCAATTGTATCAATCCGCTAAAAAGTCTAAAATGAATGGAGCCGGACAGATCGCCTGGCATCGACCTAGGCACCAGAAACAATGACGGCAAACTCAGCCCTGTCGACCCTGCAAAGTCTTCCTTAGTAACATCGGCCTAGTGCCAAAATTGGGAGAGCTGTCTCTCACAGGCTGGTCATACAACAGCTTGACATAGTCATACTCATGGAAACATAACTTGCAGACAATGTCCCAGACACCACTATCAACATTCCTGGGTATGTCCTGTCCCACCAGCAGGGCTGACCGAGCAGAGATGGCTGCTCAGTGGTATACAGGTGTGAGGGAGATACCCTGGGAGTCCTCAAAATTGACTGCTGGCCCATGAAGTCTCATGGCATCAGGTCAAACATGGGCAAGGAAACCTCCTGCTGATTACCATGTATCACCGCACCCCAACCACACCCCTCAGCTAATGAATCAATACTCCTCCATATTGCACACCACTTGAAGGAAGCACTGAGGGTGAGCAGGGAACAGAATGTACTCTGGGTGGGGGACTTCAATGTCCATCACCGAGAGTGGCTCAGTAGCGCCACTACTGACCGAGCTGGCTGGGTCTTAAAGGACCTAGCTGCTAGGCTGGGTCTACGGCAAGGTGGTGAGGGGACCAATAAGAGGGAAAAGCATACTTGACCTCAACCTCACCAACCTGCCTGCCGCAGATGCATCTGCCCATGACAATATTGGTAGGAGTGACCACCACAAATTCCTTGTGGAGACGAAGTCCCGTCTTCACGTTGAGGATACACTCCATCGTGTTGTGTGGCACTACCACTGTGCTAAATGGGATAGATTTCAAACAGACCTAACAACTCAAGGCTGGGCAACTATGAGGCACTGTGGGCCGTCAGCAACAGCAGAATTGTACTTAACCACATTCCCTAACCTCTTGGCCCAGCATATCCCCCACTTTACCATTACCATCAAGCCAGGGGATCAACCCTGGTTCAATGAAGAGTGCAGGAGGGCATCCAAAAACAGCACCAGGCATACCAAAAAAATAAGGTGTCAACCTGGTGAAGCTACAACACAGGACTACTTACATGCCAAACATAATAAGCGGCAAGTGATAGACAGAGCTAAGTGATCTGACAACTAATGGATCAGAGCTATGCTCTGCAGTCCTGCCACATCCAGTCGTGAATGGTGGTGGACAATTAAACAACTCACTGGAGGAGGAGGCTCCACAAATATTGCCATCCTCAATGATGGAGGTGCCCAGCACATCAGTGCAAAAGATAAGGCTGAAGCATTCGCAACAGTCTTCAGCCAGAAGTGCCGAGTGGATGATCCACCTTGGCCTCCTCCAGAACAGCCCAGCATCACAGATGCCAGTCTTCAGTCAATTCGATTCACTCCATGTGATATCAAGATGCGGCTGAAGGCACTGGACACTGAAAAGGCTATGGGCCCTGACAACCTTCCAGTAATAGTACTGAAGATTTGTTCTCCAGAACTTGCCACAGCCCTAGCCAAGCTGTTCCAGTACAACTACAACACTGGCATCTACCCGGCAATGTGGAAATTTGCCCAGGTACATCCTGTACACAAAAAGCAGGACAAATCCAACATGGCCAAGTACCACTCCATCAGTCTACTTTCGAACACCAGTAAAGTGATGGAAGGGGTCATCAAGAGTGCTATCAAGTGGCACTTGCTTAGCAATAGCCTGCTCACTGATTCTCAGTTTGGGTTCTGCCAGGGCCACTCAGCTCCTGACCTCATTACAGCCTTGGTTCAAACATAGACAAAAGAACTGAACTCCAGAGGTGATGTGAGAGTGACTGACCTTGACATCAAGGCAGCATTTGACTGAGTGTGGCATCGAGGAGCCCTAACAAAACTGGAGTAAATGGGAATCAGGGGGAAAACTCTCCGCTGGTTGGAGTCATACCTAGCACCTAGCACAAAGGATGGTTGTGGTTTTTGGAGGTCAATCATCTCAGCTCCAGGACATCACTGCAGGAGTTCCTCAGGGTAGTGTCCTTGGCCAAACCATCTTCAGCTGCTTCATCAATGACCTTCCTTCCATCGTAAGGTCAGAAGTGGGGATTTTTGCTGATGATTGCACAATGTTCAGCATCATTCACGACTCCTCAGAAACTGAAGCAGTCCATGTCGAAATGCAATGAGACCTGGAAGATATCCGGGCTTGGGTTGACAAGTGACAAGTAACATTTGCACCACACAAGTGTCAGGCAATCACCATCTCCAATAAGAGAGAATCTAACCATCGCCCTTGACATTCAATGGCATGAATCCGCCACTATCCACATCCTGGGTGTTACCATTGACCAGAAAATGAACTGGACTAGCCATATAAATACTGCGGTTGCAAGAACAGGTCAGAGGCTGGGAATCCTGCCAGAGTAGCTCACCTCCTGGCTTCCCAAAGCCTGTCCACCATCTACAAGGCGCAAGTCAGGAGTGTGATGGAATACTCTCCACTTGCCTGGATGAGTGCAGCTCCCACAACACTCAAGCAACTCGATACCATCCAGAACAAAGCAGCCCGCTTGATTGACACCACATCCACAAACAAACACTCCCCCCACCACTGACTCACAGCAGCAGCAGTGTGTACCACCTACAAGATGCACTGCAGAATCGCACCAAACCCACAACCACTACCATCTAGAAGGACAAGGGCAGCAGGCACATGGGAACCCCACCACCTGGGAGGTCCCCTCCAAGCTACTCACCATCCTGACATGGAAATATATCGCCATTCCTTCACTGTCACTGGGTCAAAATCCTGGAACTCCCTCCCTAACAGCACTGTGTCTGTACCTGTACTACATGGACTGCAGCAGTTCAAGAAGGCAATTCACCACCACCTTCTCAAGGGCAATTAGGAATGGGCAATGAATGCTGGCCCAGCCAGCTATGTCTGCATCCCCTGAATGAATAAAAAAAATTAACTACCACTAAAATTAGTTCCTATCTAAAACAGGCTGGTACGAAATCACTACCTCTAGCCTAATTAGGAGAAATAATATATTGTAAAGTGCTCAACAAAGCAAATAGTTTATTTTACAAAAATGGGTGATGCAGCATGGTACATTGTTTTTCACCTTTACGGAGTACATTTAAATCAAGCGTAGGCTGATAAAAAGTTATTTATGCTTTTTTTTTGCAAGGGCCTGCTACGAAAAATGCAATCCTGCAGTGTTAGCCCGGCACAAAATTACAAATATTTGACACTAATTTGACAATCTCACTCACAGTTGCCTCAGGATGGTTGATATAGGAAATGGAAATTGTCCACAGGGACGAACTTAGTGGGTGCTCTTCTGAAACTGGGAGTGAGACGGATTCTTGGGGCAGAGTAGTGTATTAGTGCCATAACTAACTTGGGAGTTTGGTTTGTAACTGGCACTGGGTGCCTACAAGTGACAGGGTATTCCATTTTGCTTTGCTAACATTGTCTCTTCTTCATCTAAATATTATATTTTGTTTGGTTGATGGATGAAAAGCAACACTTTGCCATCCACCTTTGATGGATGAATGTTTAATGTGCCAGTAGACACTTTTCTCTACTATTTCAGAACACACCAAAAGCTCCCCTAATAACAATATTAACCACACCATGCAGGTTCACTTCTATTCTCTGTGAATGTATCACCAGGAGAAACTTTCTGACATTGTGTGAAACTGACAAGGCATCACACACAGTGATTTTCTGATTGGAATGCTGAGAGCACACTGCCCACAATTTTCTGTCCGTTTATGTTAATTACAGCAAATCATATATAACACACAAAATGTTAACAATAATCAATAATAGTCTTTCCAATGACCACGTGGCCCAGATAAGTTGTATCCTGTGTTGGTACTGTGTGGCTTCAGCTAGGGCTCAGCCTGTTTTATCGCTAGTCTATTTTGGTAAAGAGCTTTCAGAATGTGTGTACCTAACAACCGTTGGTGACATGCAGAGCAGCGAAATGATGATGTGAATGAGTTTGCAACGTTGATTTAGAACCACTTTTCCAACTCAGCACCCCAACCTATGCCCTGTCTTAACCTCGCACAGCTGAACCCAACATTTAACAGAATGAAGAACTCTCCACCTGTCTACTTACTTACAGATTTGTTGCTAGATTATTTCTTCTGGCTGGTGGTGCAACAGTTTGCGTTTTTGGATATTTCCTAAATTTGGTTAAACTTTGAATCATCTATAAGGAGTGGTTTGGCTGGTGCTGAAGTATTTTCTGTTTACTTAAAAAAAACTTTTGCTGAAACAAGTTGCTTCCAGACATCATTGACTTAGTAGGACTTCCTCTGGGAAGTGAGCATAACTGGGAGAATGATAAGAGGCCACACAGAGCAGGGCAAACTGCTTGAAGAGGGAGGAGGAGGAGGAGAAGTGCTCCCAGCACAAGGTCATACCTGCCAAGGCTCTTTAAGAAGCAATTCTCTTACCTCAACTTCAGCGGTGATCAATGGTAAGAGACACTGTCACATCACAAAAGAGATTGCGACTGAAATCTGCCAACTGCTGCAACGACGAAAGGAGGGCCAGGCCTATATTTCCTGTGTCTGACAAGGTGACTGTGGTTCTTAATTTTTATGCATCTGGCTGCTTCCTTGCCACTGCTGGAGATAAAAGCAACATCTCACAGCTGCTGTGCACTGATAAGGGACATTATTGTGGCTCTCTATACCAAACAAATTAAAATCATTCCCTCTTGCCAGAAACAAACAGGAGAAGTGAAGAAACAGAACTTCAAAAGTGGTCAGGCTACTCCTAGTACCATGCAAAAATGAGTATAGAAATAGGAGGATAAAGCAGATGAAAGCGTGGCTGGAGAGGTGGTGAGGAGGGAGGTTCTTGGAACATTGGAATCTGTTCTTGGGGGAATGGGACCTATACATGCTGGATGGGTCACATCTAAACAGAGCTGGGCCCAATTTCCTTCTTTAGTGCTATCGGAGAGAGTTTAAATTAACTTGGCAGGTAGTGTTGCCAATCCTCCCAGATTGGTGGGGAGTCCAGCAGAACCAGCATCTATATCCTGGTGACTATTGAAAGCAATCCGTAAGGATTTTTTTAATCAGGTGTGCATTGACCTGGATTATGAAATGGTTTGTTCCGATTACTAGCATTGGGAAGAGAATAAAGTGTCTGCCCTAAAGTCAAGATGTAGCCCAGGTAGTTCAGGAAGACCCTTTTGCTCCAATATTACTGACTGCTCTCGATGTCCATCACATTATTAGACAACGTGTCTTATGGTTGGATAACTCCAATATTTATCAGACAATAGATTGGGACTTTCCTTAAAACAGGCGGCTTCTGCACTGAGGCATCAAAGGTTTTAAAAAGAAAGAGGGAGTATGAAAAACAACCATTTTAAAAATAATCTATGTTTAGTAAAAATCTGTTGTTGGAGGCAGAGCTGGAGGATGAAGGAGAAAGGAGAAACTGTCTGTGGGGAGCTAGGGAGGTGCACCAAGCATGACAAGAAGCTGGTTTACTGTATGCTGGAAAAACTGAAAGTCTGCAGCAAGTGTCCAATAATGGGCTCAATCAAGGCTATACAGTGGTAGCAGTGGAAAAAGTGTTCAGTGAACTGAAGGTAGGTCAGTGCACACAGGGAACTTGAGTTTATTTGGCGCTCTGTACATTTTTTTATTTGTTCACAGGATGTGTAGGGTGACCAAATTTTCAAAATTCTAAACAGGGACACATTGAGAAGCCTTGGGAAGGCAGGACTCCATGATGATTAACATGTTGGATGACCAATTGCAGGAATCTGGAGGCGGGGCAGTTCGAGACAGGAGGTCATGTGGTGAAATCTCCAGGAATATATCGAGGCAGAGTTCAAAACCCTATTGGCAGGGGCATGGGACCAGGAGTTAATACTAGAGAGGGATACTGGAGATGGATATCAGGGGAGAAAAACAGCACTAGAGTAGAAAATAGTGAGGTATTAAGTGGGTTCAGCATAAGAGGGAAAGTAATAAAGTCTAAATTAGGGTTAGACCACATGTATGCGAATGCTTGGAGTGTGGTAAATAAGACCGGTGAGCTGCAGATGCAGAAATATGGAATTATGATGTTGTGGCAGGAACAGAGACCTGGCTCAAAGAAGAGCAGGACCAGGTATTAAATATTCCTGAATACAAGACGTTCAGGAAAGATAGGAAAGGAAAGAAAGAAGGAGGGGTGGCAGTCTTAATTAAGGAGAACATTACAGTGCTGGAGATGTCCCTGAGGATGTCCCAGAGGAGTCAAGAACAGAATCTTTTGGCTAGAGCTAAGGAACAAAAACCGTGCAATTACATTGTTCAGTGTATTCTATAGGCCACCAATTGGTGGGGGTGATGTAAAGGAACAAGTTTGCAGACAAATTATAGAGAAGTGCAGGGATTATAGTGTAGTCATATTCAGGCAATTAAAATCCTCATTATAAGAACATAACATAAGAAATGGGAGTAGGAGTAGACCATACAGCCCTTCGAGACTGCTTCACCATTCAGTATCTTCATGGCTGATCTTGGGCTTCAACTCCATTTTCCTACCTGCTCTCTATATCCCTTAATTCCCTTAGAGACCAAAATCGGTCTATCCCAGCCTTAAACATATTCAATGATGGAACGACCACAACCCTCTGGAGTAGAGGATTCCAAAGATTCACAAAACTTTGAGTGAAGAAATTTCTCATAATCTCAGTCCTAAATCATCAGCCCCTTATCTTGAGACTGTGCCCCTGTATTTTAAATTCCCCAGCCTAAGGAAACAATCTCTCAGTGTCCATCCTATCAAGCCCCTTCAGAATTGTGTAGGTCTCAATGAGATTGCCTCTCATTCTTCTAAACTCCAGAGAATATAATGCTAATTTACTCAGCCTTTTCATCATAGGACAATCCCCTCATCCCAGGGGCCAATTTAGTGAACCTTTGCTGTACCTCCTCCAATGCAAATATATCCTTTCTTAAATATGGAGGCCCAAACTGAACATAGTACTCCAGATGTGGTCTCACCAAAACCCTGTATGACTGTAGCAAGACTTCTTTATTCTTGTACTCCAATCCTCTTGCAATAAATGCTAACATGCCATTTGCCTTCCTAATTGTCAGCTGCACCCGCATGCTAACCTTCTGTGTTCCTTGTATAAGTCTCAAAGGGACACCAAGTCTCTTTGAACATCAACACTTACAAGATTTTCACTTTTGAAGAAATATTCCGCTTTCTTATTCTTATGACCAAAGTGAATAACTTCATATTTCTTTATATTATACTCCATCTGCTATCTTGTTACCCACTCACCTAACCTGCCTATATCTTTTTGCAACCCCTCTGTGTCCTCCCCACAGCAAATCGTTCCACCTAGTTTTGTTTCATCAGCAAACTTAGATACATTACTCTTTGTCTCTTCATCCAAGTCATTAATATAATGTTATGGCGCAGTCGATGGTAAATGCTGAGCTGCTCAAATCCCAAAGGGAAACTTGAAACAATTACCACAACTGTTTCACAATTTGTATATGTTTCGAGATGTGTGCTTTGAATTCAGTAGTAATAAGGCCTCTGAGTCTTATAGATTTCTTACAAAACTAAATTAAACCTTTATTTATAAAAAAAAATGATTTTCAGCACATACACAGATTTACAAATTATGACTATAATAACTTCTAGCTCCCCTGATTAATCTAACTCCCAGTTACATCTCCATTAAGTCAACAGTAAGACACATAGATTTTGAAAGACCCAGGAGAAGTAACATGATGCCCTGAACAGTTGAATTCAAAGTGAGTTTTTCTCAGCTTTGGTTCCTGGTAGACAGCAGCTTGAGGCTTAGATGCTGGAAGCTTTTTACACTTGTTGGGTCTTCAAATGTCTTCTTTCCTACACATAACCTCACCTCCTCTATACAGATTTCCCCTGAATGCAAATTCCCATTGGCCGGGATTTTTCCTATAGCGGGCAGGCTGGGCAGGAACGGGCAGGGGCGGGAGCAGAGCCGATCGCTGCTTGCGATTGGCTTTGCGCTGCCATTTTACGCGGGTAGGCCAATTAAGGCCTGCCCAGCGTAATACATGGCCGGTAGCGCTCATGTAGGCGGTGGGGGGGGCGGAGGAGGGTGAGTCAGGGCCAGCACTCTTTCATGCATGCACACAAAAGAACTCTTAAATCTCCCTGAGGCACGGAGCTGCCTTAGGAAGATTGATTGGGAATTAAAATAATTGAATAAATAATTTAAAAATGTATTTAAACATGTCCCCTCTTGTGACTGTGTCACATGAATTGGGACATGTTTTTATATTTACGAAACTTTATTTATTTATTTAATAAAAGCTTCAGGAAACCTCATCCCACTCGTAGATGAGGTTTCCTGAAGAACGCGAAGGCTACTTGGGCTTTTCACTGCCCGCCAACCATAAGGTTGGATGAGCAGCATTAATAATGACAATAATTTCTTTCTTAATGGCCTTAATAGGTCTTTTACATTTCAGCAGGCGTGCAGCCGACTCTGGTGTGTGCCCACTGAATGAAATATCGCAATGGCGTGCAATGGCATCGGGACGCACACCCGACATCATCACATGTCATTTTACGTGTCGGCATGTCAGGCCCGCCACCGCATGCCGACGGAAAAATCCTGACCATTGTTTCACTATGCCTCTCTAATAATAAAAATCTATCAAAGTACCAATTTTACCAATAATCTTTGGGAAAAATAAACACACTGTTTCTTAACTTCTGGCTAGGTGAATTATTTCACTGCCTCTTTTGAATTCAAGCTAGTATGGTTTATTTAAAAAGTTCTTAGCGGAGGTGTCAATAACCAGGGGGCATAGATTTAAGGTAAGGGAGGAGGTTCAGAGGGGATTTGAGGGATTTTTTTTTCCCCAGAAGGTAGTTGGAATCTGGGACACACTGCCTGAGGGGGTGGTAGAGGCAGGAACCCTCACAGCATTTAAGATCTATTTAGATGAGCACTTGAAACACCGTAGCATACAGGGCTACATGCCAAGTTCAAAAAAAAAGTGTAACGATAAGCCCAGCAACCATAGACCAGTCTGTTTAACCTGGGTGGTAGGGAAAATTTTAGAAACAATAATTCAGGACAAAATTAATAGTCACTTGGACAAATTTGGGTTAATTAAGGAAAGCCAGCATGGGGTTGTTTAAGCAAATTGGGTTTAACTAACTTGCTTGAATTTTGTGATGAGGCAACAGAGAGGGTTGATGAGGGTAATGCTGTTGATGCAGTATACATAGACTTTCAAAAGGTATTTGATAAAATGCTGCACAACAGACTTGTGAGAAATGTTTGAACTCATGGAATAAAAGGGGTAGTGGTAAAATGGACACGAAATTGGCCAAGTGACAGGAAACGAAGAGTAGCAGTGAACAGTCGTTTGTCAGCCTGGAGAAAGGTTTACAGTGAGTTCCCCAGTGATCGGTGTTAGGCCCCTTATATTTTTAATGACCTAGACCTTGATGTACAGGGCACAATTTCAAAATTTGTGGATGGTATGAAACTTGGAGGTATTGTAGGAAGGACAGTGTAGCACTGCAAAAGGGCGTAGACAAGTTGGTGGAACGGGTGGACAAGCGGCAGATGAAATTTAATAAGAGGAGTATGAAGTGATTCATTTTGGTAGGAAGAATGCAGAGAGACAATGGCCTAGATTTTCCTGTTTCTGGATCATTGAAGACTGGATGTACGACCCAAGATGTGTGTCAGGATCCCGTGTAAGTTGTGACACACTGACGTCCGTGGGAATTGTCTGGAAAGCTTGAACTTCTTTCGGCAATTCCCCTGTTCTCCAGGAACCTCCTTGAATGTCTCCAACTCTGCGTTAAAGTCAGAGACTTTGGACAGTTCCACAGTATTTACCTGAACAGTTATCCAGGAAATGTTAGACAGAAAAAAACCTAGTCTAACTTCTGGGTACCTACAGAACTGGCCACCCAATCGCTCACACTGACCCCCCCAAATCCCCCTGAACCCCTCCTGACTAATCCCCTTACCTGACCCAACTATGCCCAACCCCGTCACCCACCTGCCATCCTATCCACCCACTATCCTATCCACATACCACCCTATTCACCTGCCACCCTACCCATCTGCCACTACCAGCCCATCACCTCACCAACCTAAGACCCTACCCTCATGCCACCCTATCCACCCCCACCCTACCCATGTGCCACCTCAACCACCTGCAATCCTTCCCATCTACCACTTCAACCACCTGCCAACCTACTCACTTACCTCATGCACTCTAGCCATTTACCCACTTACTTCAACCACTGTACCCACCCTAACTCCCTACCCATCAGTCATTCATCAGCTCACCCATTCACTAACATTCACACTGGAGATTTAAACTTAGCCATATGGCAGTTAGTGCCATATAAAGGGGGTGTATCTTGTCTTCCCCCCAACACTGCTGCTCCAATGGATATTGGGCTTCAGGAGAAGCTGCGCTTGGAAGATCCAGCAAGAAACATGGAACAGTGTTACGGTGGGAAAAGTTCGAATGGAGCAGCAACCCAATGATCATTGTCGCTTTGTGGAAGATCTGGGCCAATACAAAATAAAGGGTGCAATTCTAAAAGTGTGCAGGAGCATTGGGGCCTCGATGTATATATGTATAAATAATTGACATAGGTAGGAAAGGTTGAAAGAGCTATTAATAAAGCATACAGCATCATGGGCTTTATCAATAGGGGCATAGAGTACAAAAGCAAGGACGTTATGTTAAACCTGTATAAAAAAAAACACTAGTTCAGCCTCAACTGGAGTATTGCATCCAGTTCTGGGCACCACACTTTAGGAAGGATTTGAAGGCATTAGAGAGGATGCAGAAAAGATTCACAAGAATGTTCCCAGGGATGAGGAACTTCAATTATGTAGAAAGATTGGAGAAGTTAGTTCTGTTTTTCTTGGAGAAGAGAAGGTTGAGAGGAGGTTTGATTAAGGTATTCAAAATCATAAGGCGTCTGAACAGAGTAGGTAGAGAGAAACTGTTTCCACTGTTGAGGGGACTGAGAACCAGAGGGCACAGATTTAAGGTAACTGACAAAAAAAGCAATAATGACATGTGAAAAAGCTTTTCCATGCAGCAAGTGCTTGGGGTCTTGAATGCACTGCCTAAGAGTGTAGCGGAGACAGGTCCAACTGAGACTTACTAAAGGGAATTGGATCAATATCTGAAAAGGAAACATTTGCAGGGCTATGGGGAAAAGGCAGAGGATGGCACTAAGTGAATTGCCTCTTTAGAGGGCCAGCAGGCACGATGATCTCAGTAGCCTCCCTCTGCACTGTAACCATTCTAAATGGAGTTTTGCATACTTCCCCACGCTGCAGAGTGCCATTACCTGCAAGCACATTGCCTTCTGTGCATCTCATCTAAATTCAGCGATTTTCATGATTTGAATGGGATTCCACTCCTTCAATGTGTAACCGGTGTGCAACCACAGATAGCACATTACCTTGGCAGCAGCCACAATTCTTTTTGTTCAGCACAAGTCATCTGTTCCATGCTGGAAAGGATGGGCCCCGGGTTCTGCTCAAAGCCCCCATGTCAACTTGGAGCTCCTTGACATTGTGTATATGCTTTCTGTTAGACTTTCCAGTGCACCTAGAATTTGGCTGAGTACAGACATCAGCCTTCTTCTGTCATGTGGCCCACTAAAGTCCTTATCTGACTCCTGTGCAGCAGAACCAGTGTGTGACTTCAGCCTCCAGTAAGCTGGCACCTAACACTATCCTTCCCTCCACCCCAGCTTGGCTTCTTCATGCTCATGCTCGGTGTTTCACAATTTGAAGACCCCTTCTTTATCATGGTCTCTTAAATACACACAGTACCAGTCCCTGAGCTACTGGCTGTGAGTGTAGGATTGAACGTTTTTCCATTCATGGGATGTGGGCATCGCTGGCTGGGCCAGCATTTATTGCCCATTCCTAATTGCCCTTGAGAAGGTGGTGGCGAGCTGCCTTCTTGAATGGCTGCAGTCCATCTGATGTAGGTACACCCACAGTGCTGTTAGTGAGGGGGTTCCAGGATTTTGACCCAGCGACAGTGAAGGAACGGTGATATATTTCCAAGTCAGGATGGTGAGTGGCTTGGAAGGGAACTTCCAGGTGGTGGTGTTCCCATATGACTGCTGCCCTTGTCCTTCTAGATGATAGTGGTCTTGGGTTTGGAAGGTGTTGGTGTCTCATTGCCTCTTGTTATGTGCTACCTTCTCCTGCAAGAAAGAGGGAGATGTGAGAGTCGGGGTCCTGCAATATGTTTGGATGATGTGGCTGTCATGGTAGAATAAATGCCAGTGTTTATTATCAGTGAATTGTGGATACAAGGTTTGCCACAGTATTAAGTGTATGAGGATGAACTAAACCATATGAATTGAAGGGTTAAGTACTGATTGATAGAAATTGTTGCTAAGTGCTTGTGGATGGAGTGTATTGAGCAGTGGATGGGGCTGGTGCCATTTTTGGATATGCCATTTGATGAGGATGAACTCACTCACCTTGACTCGTGTCAGATCATTAAACCCCTGCTCTGGATCCATGCCCCTGGAACTACACTACTGGAAATGATCTCCACTCCTTAGCACTGCCTCCTGAGTATATGTTTTGAGGGCCTCTTGTCCTCTACAGGTTCAGGACGGTTCCCCTTCTCACCATAACTTGCTCCAAGATCTCCAGTGGGTTGTCAAGAAAACCTTGGTGCATGTTGCAGGGTGAGCCACCTGGAAAAAAATATTCAAAGCAATGAACTTGGCGATATCACTTCCAGCAGCCACAATGCACCTCCCATTTAAGAGGTACAGATTACCTTTAAGCAGCACTGGGCATTTGCCATGTGAGACCCCTGTGCTGATACATGAAGCCAACAAACAGTGCGAGGAGTGCTGGTTGCATGCAGCAATCATGGCAATCAGCAGGCAGCACAAGTTTAACATCCTGCCTGCTGTGTACTAAATGGACATGGGTTCATCAAGTACCACGATCCCCAAACCCCTTTTTGGATCTGATCCAGTTTAACCCCCTTTATACTTAAATGAAATGGAAGTCAAATCGGCTTGTTCAAAAAATGAATTCAAGCTATTTTTAATTCCCAACCTTTTTGAGTGAATTGTGTGAACTCCCTGTGATACAATTCCTTTGACACAGAACTTCATTCCTCCAATCTAAACAGCAAACCAACTTGTTGGTTTTGGCCCAAATTGAAACAACTTCAATGTAAAGGTAGTTAGCGATAACTGACCCGATTCATTTATGTTGCCAGCAAGGCCTCCTCTCGCCAACATCCTCTCCTCTTACATTGATTACGTTACATCAATGTATTGTCGTTTTGATCTATTTCACTCCCGGAATAATACATTTTCCCCCAATAATATTATGGTCCTGTCTACAGTAATGATGGCTTCATCTCACCGTCTTAGGAGCGGTGAGTAAATCAGGTTTGTGCCTTGGCAAAAATCAGGGTTTTCATCACAAGCATAATTATTTCAATTTTAGGTGTTCACTCAATGCATCTTAAAATTCACATTGCAATTTATAGCTATGATTTCTGACTTAACCTAATTATATCATTGTTTCTTACACTTGAAATAAGCAGCCAGCAGTGGTTGCACAGCACTAATAATACTGCTAACCCTCTGTTGGTGAAGCGACAGATCCATTTGCCTCTCTAATGTAGCTGTTCATCCTTGCCAAAATATTGGCTGTTTTCCTGGTCGTTTTAATTTTATTTTGTTAATCTTAAAGAGACAGAGAGTATTTTCAGAACCACCACTTAGATAGCACTCAGAGGATTCATTAACCTTATTCACTGCTGTCACTCCTGTAGCATTGTGATCTTGGCAGGCTCTCTCGCTGTCGGGGAATAAAAAAGCTTTTGACAAGGCAGATAAATGTGTTTTGGCAGTAGCTTTCTGAAACGAGCAAAACTGCTTTCAATCAGGAACCGCCAAGCACCAGGTTATCCTCATTTGAAATTGATGTTCAAGCAAATCCATACATTTGAAGTTACTTGACCTTTGCTACACAACATCCTCATTTTCCACCGTTCCTTTCTTCGTTATCCAGTCTCATGGCAGGGTATGGTTATGCAAATTCTGGCAATTCTCTTATACCTTGCCAAAAACTCATCCTTCATTTAGAAGCACACAACCAAGGAACGCTTAAATGCTATTTTACTGTGGGGTGCATCATGGTGTTGCCTGATCCCACCACTATCTATGCAGCTCCACTTTCTAACAGAAGTCACTGCATAGCAGCCAGGAGTAGTTACACTGACAGCTTTTTCTCTTCCCTAGCCCAGAAATAAAGGCCAATTGGAGCCCCCTGCTAACACCACAGTTGCAATCAGTTAACTCAGCTCAGAGAAGCTGCAGCTTCCATGGTCAATATGGCTCAACACTGGCAGTGCGCTTAACAAACTATCCATCAGTTAGCTGAACTTATCACTTGGACTAATGTCTGTAAAAAGTGCAAACAATGGCCCAGTCATATAATTCTACAAAGTATCGTAGCTCTTCAATAATCATTATGGTTAAACAAAGTCTCTAACATAATTTTTCAACAGCATACGTTCTACTGTGAAGGATTGAACTGTATATGTACCACTCATTAAAGACTTATCTGAAAATGTACTTTGAAAATGTACAAAGCTGCAAACTTTGTTCATCAGGCTAGACAACAGTTCAAAAAGGAGTTGAAGGAAACATTTGCGTTTTCTTCTGGCATTAATTATGCTCTGAAAGAGTTGCCTGGGGTGCAGTTTGATAAATATCTCTAAAGTTGAGGCTGATCAACTAACTTCCAAGCAATGAGTGAACTACACCAGTGCCTGAATTTTACCTGTGGTGGGCGCGCGCAATCAGTGGGCCTGGGAGCAGTTGGGAAATGGACTGCCCACCGTGATCAAGCCCCCGACCACAATTTCACGCTTGCTGGCCAATTAACGGCCAACCAGCATGAAACACACGCTGAAATGCTCAGGGCTGCCAGGGTGGGGGCGGGATGAGGGCAGGTGACGACATCACCGCGGACGTGGGTGAGCGCTACCAGAAAGCTCCCTGAAGGCAGAGAGCTGCCTCATGGAGCCGTAGACCTGAAAATGCCCAAATAAAGGTTTTAAAAGCTGAAAAAAAAATGTCCATGCATCACAACCAATCGCCTGAAAATATAACTGATAAAAATGCTGCCCGCAGATATTTATTTTCATTTTATTTCATAATGAAAATTTCATACCACCCTTGGACGAATGAAGCTTGATGTAAAGGCTGCCTTGCCGATTCGCCCGTCTGCCAACCGTAAGCTTGGACGGGCATGAAAAATCTGAGCCAACTGTGCCATTAATGGGTTTAATTGCCCTGTTAATTGTCGGCGGGTGCACTTCCGACTTTTGCGCGTGCCCGCCGAGCGAAATGTTGTGTGAGTGCACGATGACGTCAGGTCGTTCGCCCAACGTCTTCTCGCACGAATTTACGCCCAATCAGGTCAGGCGCGTTCCCGCCCGCAGGAGGTAAAATTCTGCCCCAGGTATTTATCTAATCATGTTGCTGTACACCATTTGAAAATAAGTTTCACAGTAGAGGTAGGTTTGGGACACAAAAACAGGCCCAACTCCGTGGGGAAAATTCATCCCATTGAATCAGTTTTGGCCTAGTCACACCATGGGCAGAATTTTCTGCCTTCCGGGCGGGCGGGCCCGACCCAATCTCTGGTGGGCAGGGAGCCGATCCCCGCCGTCATTTTAAGTAGGCGGGCCAATTAAAGCCCGCCCAGCATGACGGCCGGCGGGAAGCGCTATGCACTTCCTGTGCGGGCGGGGGGATTCCCCAAAAGCGAGAGTGTGCTCTTTCGCGCATGCGCACGAAAGAGCGCACATCTCCCTGAGGCTAAGTGCAGCCTCCGGGAGATTGCTGACAGTTCTAAAAGCATTGAAAATAGAAAAATAAATCCTTAACATGTTCCCCTCATGTGACAATGTCACATGAGATGGGATATGTTCATAAGTTACACTAAAACTTTTTAAAACTTTTTAAATCCCTACCTGAAACCTCATCCCGCCGGTGGATGAGGTTTCATGTTTATTCCAGTTCCCGCCAGGGCTCCTGGTCTGCCCGCCAACCTTAAGGTTGGACAGGCAGGTCCTTTAATTGTTTTAATGATCCTGTCAATGGCCTCAATTGGCCATTGACAGGTCGGCGGGCCTGCAGCTGATTTCGCTGTGCCCCCGCATTCCTGAAGATTTAAATGGGGCGGGATAACGTCGGGGGATCCCCCCCAACGTCATCCCATATCATTTTATGCATCAGCGAGCGGGCCCCGCCCCCTGCTTGCCAACGGCAAAATTCAGCCCCATGTTGGATTAAATGGGCTGAATTTTCCCCATGAAGGTGGGAAGTGGGAGTTGGGCCTGCTTTTGGGTCCTAAACCTACCTCCGGTGTGAAACAGGTTCCCCTCTCCAATTAAGGGCAGCAGGTGGGCCAATAAGAGGCCTTCCAGCTTCAGAGACGCACACTGCTGCAGTACAAGAGTAAGCAAATCAGAAGACGCTTCAACTTGAAGCTGCTCTCTCAGCCACGTTGTTAAAACTTTAGTTAGAAAATACAAAATGCAGCCAGGCCACCACTGTGATGGGAGTGCCCCACAGGGCAGATTTTGGTTGCACCCCACCCCAACAGATGAGGGCCTATAGAGCTGCCAGAAGTGCTGGCATTCTAGCCTGCCGCTGGGTGCCCGCCTCCAGGCAGTTGAGCTGCCCCACCACCCCCGTCCCCCTACCATGTCTGGGAAGTGCCACTTTGCCTCCTTAATCCCTGGTTAACAAGGTTCTCAGAGTCGAACACCTGCCCGCATAGTTGAGTGGGTGGCCTTCCTGGACCCCAAACCTGCATCAGCCAAAATGGCCGACACCAAGAACTGAGTCGGGAAACTGGCACGCTGACCAGCCTCTTAAGTTTCAGGCCCCTCCACCTCTATTCCTGATGTTGTTTGGTCCTGAGAATTCAGCCCAATGTGTGCAAATAATCAATGGTTTCAACATATGCTACTAATTGACATGATAGCCAGTACTTTTAGCTGCCAGTATGCATCTGTGGAAAGCATTTAGCTAGGTAATAATGATGTAGTAGTATGGGCAGATAAAATAACTATTACATTTTTAAAAAAAATATCTACTAGGTAAAGCTTATGGCCAGAATATATAAATCGTAAAATGACGCGTGGTGATGTTGGGCTTGCGTCCTGACGTCACCGCGCGTCATTCTGATCTTCCATTCGGCGGGCATGCACCGGAGCTGGCTGCGCGCTCGCCAAACTGTCCAAGGCCTGTTAAGGCCATTAATAATCTAATTAAAGTACTTGTCAGGGCTGCCTGTCCAACCTTGAGGTTGGTGGGCAGGTGAAGAGCCCAGGTGGCCTTCACATTTTTCACGGAGCTACATCCACGGGCGGGATGAAGTGTCATGAAGGGTTTATTAATTAAATTAAATTTTTTATTAAAATTCAGAAACATGTCCCAGCTCATGTGACATTGTCACATGAGGGGACATGTCTGATTAATTTTATTTCTTTATTTCAACCATCTTCATAACTGAAATTAATCTCCCTGAGGCATTTCCGTGCCTCAGGGAGATTTCTGTGCTCCTTCACGTGCATGCGTGAAAGAGCGCAGGCACCAACCCTCCCTCCTCCCCCTGCCCGCACAGGTAGCACTGAGTGCTTCCGGGTGCGTGTCACGTTGGGTGGCCTTTAATTGGCCCGCCCACGTAAAATGGCAGCACACAGCTGATCGCGGGCAGCGATCGGCTCTGTGCCCGCCCGCGCCCGCACCCGCTCCCGACTGGCCCACCCAACGGGGAGAAAATTCTCCCCTATGAAATTGTTCTCCCATAAATGTCATAATATTGATGTTTGACTCGTTGACTCATTTCAGCAGTGGTCCAAAATAATTAGTTGTTTCCATTTGGCAATAAACCTTCATGCTGTACAAAAAAAACAAGGAATAAGAATTATTGTGATTAACATGTACAGGGATTTACATGTTTTAGACTTCTATACTTACACAACGATATGTTTTTCCAGTTACGATATTGACTGGGAATTGTCCATTTCCATCCCATCTAAAATGCAAATTCTTCCCAGTATTTACCCTGTCTGAGTGAAAAGCTGCCTGAGAGTGTTCAAGTGCAGGATTGGTTATACACGACAGTGTTGAGAAAGTATACCGTGCAGCTCAATAAGCTCAAATGTTTCTTCCAGGGTGCTGTACACTCGTCTATCTATACAATAATTTCTGCTGTTCAGTAGCCTCTATTATACTGCATCATGCTGACATGTCCCTCACTTTTATAGAAGCTCTGTAAAATAATTTTAAGAATATACTTGCTATTCACACAGTCTCTTTTTTGTGCAGTTGCAAAATATTTCACTACAAAGCATGGGTCAAGTGTAATAGGAATATAAAGCAAACCCGTCATGGTTTGGATTGAATTTGCAAAATTTTAATGAGGGTATTGGTATTTTGCAGCTTGTTGTCCAAAACGTTGCAGGTTTAATATTAATTTTTGTCAACATGTAAGGATGGTGCAGAAAATACTGATCGATCATCTGCTGAGTTTCAAATAAGTTGATTTAATTTTGAAAATAGTAGGCTTCCTTCCTTAGAGTAAAAGCACAAAGTCCAGGTTTAACCAGTGGCACTAGTGCATAATCAGCAATGGCTTCTCTTCCTGCGTCACCTTTGAAATTCCACAAGGACCCACCTCTGGACTACTTTTCTTCCATTTCTACACAAGGTTCTTGATGACATTAAGGACACAGGCTCCACATGTATGCTAATGACATTCTGCTTCTGTATCTGTATCACTTCCCTTGACCCAATACTCATCTCCATTGCCTAGACAATGCTGTCTTTCAAATGAACATCTTGCTTTGCCCTCAGTCTCACATCATAAACTCTGCTCTCTTGCCATTGGCTATGTCCTCTTCACCAGCCACTTCTTGAAGTTCGACCAGGCCACAGAAACTTCAGCAACCTTATACCCTTCCTTTCAGTACCATTTAGCCCTTTGCCCTGGCTTTTTGTGCAGGCCTGCTCACTTCACTCCATCATTGTTGGCAGAGCCTCCACTCTCCTCTAGAGCTCCCTCCCTAAATCTCTATACCTTTTATCTGCCCTCTCTCCACTTTTAAAATAGCTAACATTTCCATTAAGATTTTGATCATCACCCTAAGCTCTTCCACCATGACTCAATGGTTCAGTACCTTACCAATTTCTTTATCTTCCCCCTTGTAAAACTCTTTGATGTTTCCTACTTTAAAGCTTCTATATAATTACATGCTGCAGCAGATGCTGAAAAATACACTATAGTTTGATCCTAGTGACCAGCAGCATATCAAAACTTTGATTTATTAAGATATTCAATATATCCACCTATCAAATGCCACTGTATTCTGGTTTGTGCTTTGATGTACGATGTACCGTGGCACAGTATATTGGGAGGATATGAGTCTGGCCCAAGGCTCTTCAAATGGCAAATCTCTAATCACAATCATGACTACAAAGGCACCAAGTGGGAATTGTTTCAGACCTACCCAGACAGGGAAGCACTCTAAAGGAACATAAGCATGAAAAGCTTGTGCCTGAAGGGAAACATGGTTGAGGGTACCTTTGTGCGGTCTGTTGCCTTTGCTTTGTGATGTGTGACTGATTAATTGTCTTGTGCTACAATTGATTAATTGCCTCACGATGGTTCAGTTGAGAAAGAACCCCGCTGCAATGTTTTATCATGGGCTTTATCAGTGGGTTTTATGCACCATGCATATTACTAATATAAAGCACAGATTGTGTTGTATTTTTCAATTATGTCCTTCGTAATTAATGTAGACTTAGAATGACCGACTTACCCAGCCTGTAATGCTGTGATTCTGAAGTCAACAGGGGAACAAACAGATTGTAACAGTAAATGATGCTTATTTTTTGTTATAGGCTCGCAGCTTTGAAATCTGAGACTATGGCACCCATAGTCATTTTCAAGCTGCTGGCATTAAAAAGATTCAAACAATGCCTGCTTTATCTTTCTTTTCAGATTATATGCTTGTCCTTTCAAAAAAGACGTTTGCATTTTGAGATACACAGCTGTGCATTCTCTGAATCCTTTCAAACCACCAAGGGCACAAATAGTTGTTAACCTTATTTTTTCCTCCCAGTTTGCAATGCATAATTGTTTTCATATCATACATTTTTCTGCTTGGTAATTTGTGAACTGAGCTGCTATTGCATCCCTGCATTGGCTAGGAGGGTGTGGGTATTTTGTCAAGCTGGTATTTGCTTGGCTGTTTAAGACCATTATTATTCAGGCTTTTTATTCGAAGCCATTATGTTTAACAAATAAAGCTACGCAAACTCATTTTGAACGCATGGAGTTCACATCAGTGGCCTTCAAGTGTGAAATTATACCTCGAGGAGGTGAAAATACCAACATGCTATTTGCAAATATTTATGATTGAATCTGTGAAGAGATGTTCAACCAGCAGTGTTTAAACAACTCTTTGTCCCTTGCTCATTTATTTATTCCATGCAAAATAACCTAACGTAAACTGGACATCATCATCATCAATGAATTTCATATGCGTGTTGCTTCAGTTATTAAGTTCTATAATACATAATTACTTCAGTTGTTAAAATACAGCCATACATTTGCAAATACAATTCACTCTTGCTTTGATTATGACCACATTGTGCATGAGGTAATTACCATTTATTTTGCTTTTGTGGTTCTTGAATGAATTTTACACATGAGATGCCTTAATTTGTATGTGTTTTATTGCTGCAGAATAGGTCTTGGCAAGCTGCCTAAAGTCTACTAAAACAGTAAATCCTATCATAGTGTTATAAAATCCATTAAGAGTGAGTTGTGAGCCTAAAGCTGCTGGGTATTTAATCTGGTGGACATAAATTGCATGTTATAAATGTAGAGCATAGATGTGCTACTGAGAGTGACATTGTAATACGATTTTAGACTCAAAGTTGATATTATGTCAGAAGAATTGGACTAATTGTTGCCAGAGAACAAACATGAAAACATCTTAATACTATAGTTGAAAAATTGGAGCTGCAATTTTCAAACATTTCCTTAAGTGTGTTAGTGTCATTTAATTTTTGCAGTTAGCCTTGATCTAGTGAGAAGCCGATCGCTGTCCCTGAAGGCTAGATTGCTGGGCAGCAGGTTGCACTAGGTATCATTTTAGCATATCCTTTTGGTACGGTTTATAACGCCAGTGTGTGAAACTAACCCATCTGATCCGATGTTCTGAGCAAGAATAGAAGGTAGATGTAAGATGGCCCCAATTTTCACCATGTATTCTGATGGACCCCGGCTTTAGTTCCAGAGGGAATCTAGAAGACGTCAGATAAAAAGCAAGGACGTGCTTATGCAGGCACCTCCCTCAGGCCTGGGCGTTCACATCCTGGCTTCCAAAGGGTTGGAAGCTCCACTCACCCCTTACAAGGTCAGTGGCACCACTAGGGGAGAGTCAAGATATCGGATTCCCAACGCTGGGTGTTCCCAGCTGGTGTGTTATTGGAGGCTTATGGAAATTGAGTGCTTACGTAGAACTTACAGGCCTGCATCAGCATAAAAGGGACACCTCAGGAAAAATTGAAGGTTCAAATTATATGCTCTGAAATATAAATTAGTGTTTGATAACAAAATACAGTGCCTCGAGGTAAATTCTGACAAATGGTGATTTGTATCTGAAAAAAAGAATCAATAGAATACAGCATTGCAGGCAGAGCTCCCCATGTTTACTTTTATACTCACATGTGCACTAAGGTATGTTTGTAGGGTCTGCAGTGAGGAAACAGAGGACATCTTTCCCCAGAAAGGCAGAATAGAGCCAAACTTACAGTATCTCAGTGAGACAGGCCTAAAAAAGGGCAGGACAGAGAGGATTTAAAACTGTCATCCTTGTTTAAAGGACATGGTGGACTTGGAGCCAAAGTAGGTCAGCAAGCATTGAGATGATGTGTGAAGGGGAACTGATGTGGATTTGTATGTGGACAATGATGTTTTGGATGAGCTCAAGTTCAGGATGGAGTGGAAGATGGGAGCCCAGCCATTGGGACAGTCAAGTAAGGAAGTAACAAAAGTATGGGTGAGGATTTAAGCAGCAGATGGTCTAAGGCAGAGGTGGAGACAGGTGATGTTCTAGAGGTGGAAAGGTGGTCTTTGTGATGGAGAAATCATTTAGTTGGAAACGTAGCTCTCTGTCAAACAAGATATCAAGTGTTTCCAGCATCCGCAGTAGCTTTTAGCTTTTTGTTTTTATAAGATATCAAGTGTTACTTGAATAGCCTGTCAGACTGAGTTAGTGAGTGGGGAGGGGATAGGATTGATGGTAGTGGAATGGACTTAAAGGTAGGAGCCAAAGACAATGGTTTCGACAAGATCTTTTGATTTTAGCACTGTAAGCTTGGCGAAAATCTTATTTAATTAAAGACCTGTTCCAGAAAACGCACGTTCTTTCAAAAAATAACAGTCGATATCAAATTGTTTCAGAGTGGTTTTAGGGATGTTAGAATAAAAAGGATTCATCTTTCCAAAATGGACAGAGGAAAACATATATGGTCTGCAGACACTTAATGCAGTACAGCTCAACAATAACATCAGTTTGGAAAAAATAGCGTTTAGAGTGATAAATCTCACGAAAAGCTTTCATGAAAGCTGTTGTACATGAAATTCTGTGAAGATTTTGGTAAAGTCCTCCCAAATATCTCCACATTATTCAACCATTGAGATGTAAGATACATTCTACAACCTATTCAAACCCTGCTCCCATTAAAAATGATTCCAAGTGAAAGGGTGAGAGCTTGCCCCGGTACCCAAAAATCAAGAGTCGGACATCTTATTATGAGCGTGCAAGGAGAAACCCAACTCTCATGAGTGATCGTAGGGGTTCTACCAGTACAATGTTCGAGCAGTAAATATAGTTACAAGAGATAAAAACAAAAAACTGCGGATGCTGGAAATCCAAAACAAAAACAGAATTACCTAGAAAAGCTCAGCAGGTCTGGCAGCATCGGCGGAGAAGAAAAAAGCTGACGTTTCAAGTCCTCATGACCCTTCAACAGTTCTGTTAAAGAGTCATGAGGACTCGAAACGTCAGCTTTTTTCTTCTCCGCCGATGCTGACAGACCTGCTGAGTTTTTCCAGGTAATTCTGTTTTTGTTATAGTTACAAAAGGTTTACTTAACAAGCTGTTTTTTTTAATTACACCATCTTCCCAGCTTCCTCTCTTCCCTGATCTTGTCTACCTCTTGTTTAGATTATTCATGTGATTCTCTGTGTCTCACAGACAAGCTTAACTCAGTTTTCAGCTAAGTTTTACACCAAGTATCTCATGATCCCCATTCGTCAATCTCCCTTTACACAAACATCCTTGACATGGATTAGACATCCAGATGTGGTGCGTTGGGAGCATTTTAGAACAAGTAATGTTGTCAAGCTGTGAGTGTGCAGTCACCAATGCTTACACACTCTGGAGTTGCCTTGATAAAAATACACATCTGAAAAATGAAGTTTTTGAAATAATAAGAGAAATCTTGATGCTTAATAAATCTCTGTCTTCACTTGCTCATAGTCCAAACATAAACCCTAAAATTGTCATTTTTAATTTCATAAATACAAGCCTGTTTTACATTTTTAACGAAATTCAGTTTCTAAGGGTTTTTAAATAATTGTTTTAGTTCCGATCCTATCTGAATGATTGAGTGATCGAATTTCTAATGTTATGTATGGGAACATGGAGAAGAGTCACGTTAGAAGAGGACATGTTGAAACATGTTCATTGAAGATCAAAGCGCTTTGCAGGTTATCTCCCAGTTGCAGGCGGAAAGGAGCTTGGGTGGGTTTGGCTTCCAGAAAAGGTTCCAAGTGGAGTTCTCCACTAAACCATTCACAACCCTGACGCTAACACTTCCGCCAGTGGGAGTGTTTTGCGATCAGTGTGGAAACAGGGCATTGAATTTGAATTTTGTTATACATTAAAATTAAAATGTGTTATGGTATAGCATTGCTTGTTCTGCTTAGATTGCGATTAAGGCATATTATTAGTGCAGATAGGATGAACCTGCAGTACGATACCTGAGTAGATAGTGCTTAATGCTGACAGTGACTGCAAAAGATATTCATTTAAGTTTCCAGCACTGATTTTTATATTATTCTGTTGTTGGATTGCAGCAGCTTCAATAATTGCCGAAGACTGTCAGTTACAAACACTAACTTTATTGTAACATATTTATAGTTATGAGAACACTCCCTTACACTAACTTTTTTCCATGCTTTCTCCTAGGCTCTCAGATAACATGAGTATATGTCGGTCCCTTCTATGACATCACAGATTATTACAGTTAACACTTTATGGGTCTTAGTCTAACATCCCCCGTTACACTACAATTTTGATCAGCACCAAAAGATTGACAGTGATCAAAATTGCGTTCTTTCCTCAAAGACTTGTGTTCCAGTTTATAGATACCCAATTAATTCAGATACAGGAATAAGTCAAATTCTAACTTGTCCTTCTGGAACAACAATTCAGCTGTGATCATATTGAATGGTGAATTAGACTCAAGGAGCCATATGGTCAACTGCTTCAAATTCTTATGTTCTTATGCTAACCAACACAATGATTAGATCTCATTCCAGTGGCAAATCCAAACAGGAAATGTGCTTCACATCTTTAGATGGGGCATATTCATTAAGATAAGAAAATTTGGATTCCTCCCTCATTTTCCACCCTCATTTTCCCATAAAAATGCAAGCAATAGCACCCTACCGTTATAATTGGCTGAGAGTTGGCCATTGTTATTGCAACAAAAAAAAAATCTGAAGTTAATTAAAATCCAGTTTCCAAATAATTAGCTGCCATTCCCACGAGACAAGAAGATATTCCCTGTATTTTTAATGAGCAATTCTAAAAGAAACTTAAAGGCAATTGGAGCCTTCTACGACTAACTGATTTTGTCACTGTTCATGGGTCATCTGGAAAATGGAGCATGAATTGGATGGTTAGATTTTAAGATGGAGTTGCATCAAATTTGGTCTATCCCTATAAGAATGCTGCTCGAGTTTTCCCTGAGGGAGGATAGGATAAAAAGGCATATTCATTCATGTCCTGAAGGCATTTTGGGATAATTGTTGAACGATGTTTCTGCAAATTGACAGCTGCATGTAAATCCCTAGCTCCTGCCCAATGAATTACTTGTGAAGTAGAGTCTCTGTGGTTTTATAGGCAAACACAGCAGCAGCGTGGGCACATCAAGCAATAAGATAAATGAGCAGTTAATGTGTTTTGATGGTGTTGGTGCTTGATGAGGAGTAAACTAATATTCCCTCAAGCATCTATCCAATGCTCCCTCAATTGTTCCACACTGCTGCTTGCCTGAGGAGTTCATTCTCTACATTCACCACTCTCCACACAGTCAAAAATGATCTGTATGTGCATCTTCAGCCTTTCTAACCTTGAGTTTCTGTGCCCTGCTTCTGTGTGCTGTCAGTGAGGTGGTTCATGAAATCTTAACACATGGATTTAAAGATAGATATGCTTTTAATTTTCCCTTCAATTTTTTTCCCCTGGTACTTCTTGTCCTGAAAATGATAATTAACATCAGGTTACATGGGCATAGGTCATAATTTACTGAGTGCCTGTATAAAACAGTTGCTGGGAGGTTGTATGACTCTAAAGTATCATTGGCACATGTTGTGGCTTAAAGTGGCAGAGTGTTCAATTTGCCAGCATAACATGTAGCTAATCAGGCAAGAGATTCCCCCTAGGTCCCAGTCAGGGGTAGTGTCAGTGATTGGCAGCTCACTAGGCAGGTGGAGCAAGCAGCTGTCTGCGTTGGATCGTCTGATCTTGAGAATTTTTATTCCCTGGAGTCCTGTCAACTTGGGGCAGTAGTTGTCATACGAACATACAAATGAGGGGCAGGAGTAGGCCATTCAGCCCCTTCAGCCTGCTCTGCCATATAATAAGATCATCTCACCCACCCCCGGTAACCTATTACCCCTTGCTTACCAAGAATCTATACACCTCTGCCTTAAAAATATTCAAAGGCTTTGCTTCCACCACCTTTTCAGGAAGAGAGTTCCAAAGACTCATGACCCTCTGAGTGGAAAAATTTCACCTCATCTCTTTTTTAAATGGGCGACCCTTTATTTTTAAACAATGACCCTTAGTTCTCGATTCTCCCACAAGAGGAAACATCCTCTCCACATCCACCCTGTCAAGACCCCTCAGGATCTTACGTGTTTCAATCAAGTCACCTCTTACTCTTCCAAACTCCAGCGGATACAAGCCTAGTCTGTCCAACCTTTCCTCATGTGGTAATTATGGTTTTATTTAGTGTATAATATAACTTTATGTATAATGCTTGTTAAGGAAGATCACATGACCTTTCGTATCCGATAGGAGAGTAGCGTGGGCCACCTCAGTAGTCTATAGTTAGTAGTATAGAGATAGAGTTTGAGTTGGAAGCACACGTGCATTTGCTGCTGAGTACCTTTGTAAACTTTCCACCTTAGAAGTGTCTGCTGATCAACTCTATCAACTTGGCCACCATTCACAACAAACTGGCGACAAGAATATAACAAGTTTAACAGAAGAAATCAAGTGAAATGAAATCGACATTGTACCTCACCCAGTAATTGTAAGTAGAAGTTCTGTTTGAATTGACAAAGTAATTCCCTCTCAAAATGCCGCAATTTGATAGAATTGATCCTTTCAATCCAGCCATGGACGATTGGTCTCATTACATTGAATGTCTCACGTTCTTTTTCCAAGTGAACGAGCTTACGGGGTAAGAGAAGAGGCAAGTGACCCTCTTAAGTACATGTGGGAATAAAGTTTACTGCTTGATTTGAAGTTTGACAGCACCCAGAGCCCCAGATTTGAAAAATTTTGATGAATTGGTGGACCTTGTGAGGGGCCATTTTCAACCAAAGCCCTCAATAATGATGTAAAGGTTCAAGTTTAACTCAAGAAATAGAATCTGCTGGAATCTGCTGTATGCTATGTGACGAGTTTGAAGCAGTTAACAGAAACAGCATGTTCAGGGATCATTTAGTGTGCGGTATGAATGAGGACACCATTCAGAAAAGATTATTATCTGAAATGAATCTGGATTTCAAGAAGGCGCTAGAAGAAGCTCTGACCATGGAAAGTGCAGTAAGGGATTCAAAAGCAACACAGGTTGCGCAAAATGGTGCCGTCCTCCACATTGAAAATGCAAGACTCTGCCGAGAAACGGGAAATGGCCCCTGCAAGCCGAAAAATGAGGAAAAATTACTTAGCAGCGAAAGTAAAGAATAATTTCAATAGAGGTGGAACAAATAGTCTTTTAACGATTGGCAGTTTAAAAAAATCAAATGTTATTATTGTCACAGAAATGGACATGTAATGAGATAGTGCAAGGAAAGATTCACGCAGGCTTTGAAACAAAAGAAAAAAACCCTGTGAGATCTACAATGTAGAAGAGCCTGAAAAAACAAATTCAGATATTTGCTCATTGTTTAACCTGAAAGTTTGAAAGACAGAACCAATATTTGTCACAGTGAAAGTAAATGGCAGACCTATTAGAATGGAAGTGGACATGGGAGCTTCCAATACAGTAATTGGGGAACATACCTTCAGATATCTGAATAATGGGGAGCATCAATTAAATTTAGAAGAAACAACTGCCCAATTGAAAACATACACAGTGAAAACATTCAAGTCAAAGGCATAAGCAGATTGACTGTTCATTATGGAAGCCAATAAGCAAAGCTACCAGTGTTGGTATTGAGAGGCAGAGGACCCAGCCTCCTAGGGCAAAATTGGCTAAAGGAAATTGACCTCGAGTGGCCACTGAGATTCTGAAAGGAAGCTCAAAGCATTCCTGTTTTGAAAAAGGAGAATGTAAGGACTCAACAACCTGAAGAAATGCAGGCTGTCTTAAGCCAAAACCTGGAAGAAGAGCAGAAGGAACTCAAAGAGCCCATGTTTGATGACAGGGTTCGAGACAAGGTGAGAAACCTTTGCAGGGAAAAAGAAAATCTGTTGAAAGACCTTCACACACTGCAAGATTCCCTCAGGTCAAAATTTGTACTTCTGAAAAAGTACGAAGGGAAACAGAAAGAATTCAGCATCTCCCTGAATAAACTGAAGGATGAGTTGGCAGAGAAGACACAACAATACTCAATTTTATAGGGTGCAGCAAACAAATACAAAAAAGAAATGGAAAAACTGAAGAATCAGTTGCATGAAGCCAAAGAGGCTTTGGAGGCAAAAGTCACAGAATTCTCTAAGAAGCAGACAGATGATGAAATTTTGGGAGACTCAACTACTGAGTTCACTCAAGTCAAGCTTGCATCGGAGAGTAGTCTGGCCAATATTGAAGTTGAAAAGAAGGCTGAGATCAAAGTCAGTGATAGAAAAAAGAAAGCGCATAGAAAGAAGACATAGAAACACAAATAAGACTTTAATTCTGGCAGCATATGAGTATACTTTTGTACATAGACCTGGCAATCAAATCACAAGCACCAATGCACTTAATTGTTTGCCTTTACAAGAAAATAATGAACACATCCCAGTTCCACAGGAATTTGTTTTACTGTTAAATTTCTTAAGATTCCTCACTGGTATGTGCTCGACACACCAGTGACTAGATAAGTAGGGACCCAGTCCTATCTCAAGTACAAGAACAAATGCTTCATGGTTGGTCACAAGAGCCTGTATCTGACGAAATTAAACCGTACTTCAACAGAAGACATGAAATAACCAGACAGGATGGCATCTTATTGTGGGAAGCACGAGTGATTGTTCCTCCAAAGGGAAGGGAGCCACTTTTAATTGAACAGTGCACATCCAGGAATATCCTGAATGAAAACCATAGCACGCAGCTACCTATGGTGCCCTGGGATGGATGGTGAAATCGAGAGTTTAGTGAAGAATTGTCTGCAATGTCAAAAACTGCAAAAGTTACTTTCAACAGCTCCATTACACCCTTGGGAATGGCCAGGAAGACCATGGGTGTGGCTACACATTGACTATGTGGGACCTTTCATGGGAACAATGTTTCTGCTCATTGTTGATACCCACTCAAAATAGTTGGACATATATGAGGTGAAGTCACCAACGTCTTCTGCTACAATTGAGAGGTTACGTCAAATTTTTGCCATTCACGGACTACCAGAAGTAGTCATTTCTGATAATGGCACAGCATTTACGAGTGCTGAATTTCAGCAGTTTATCAGCCTCAACGATATCACTCATGTAAAAACTTCACTGTAACACCCTTCCTCAAATGGACTGGCTGAAAGAGCGATTCAAACATTCAAGGCAGGCATGAAGAAACTAACTGGAGATTCCTTAGCAGCCAAGCTAGCACGGTTTCTTATCCATTATAGGACTGCCCCTCACACAACAACAGATGTCACACCAGTGGAGTTATAGATGAAACACCATCTCAGAATGAGATTGAGCTTAATAATGGCAAATTTAGAGGGAAATGTGGAAAAGAGTCAGGGAAGCCAGAAAACCAGACATGACTGGCATAGTCACGATAGGAAATTTACCATGGGGGAGACGATATACGTGAAGAGCTTTGAATAAGGACCAAAATGGTTACTGGGTGAAATAAGTGCAGTGGCTGGACCTCTATCTTACCACATGGAGGTGGAAGGAGACATGTGGATCATTTAAGGAAGAGACAAACAAGTCACCAAGAACTGATTCCACCAATGTTCACAACCGGATCAGCGTTTCCTTTTGAGAGAACTCAACCCTGTACAGACATGTCTGATGTTCTTCTAAGAGTTGAGGATATAGAACTGTAGGTGCTCACCAAAGCACCTGATGTTCAGGCAACTCCAGAAAAGGAAGTCCTGACAAAGCATCTGAAGTTGTGGAGCTGAGACGTTCTAAATGCACAAGAAAACTCCCAGATAGACTGAACTTGTAAATTACTTAGCAGTGTAACCATTTTGTTGTCTTGAGAAAATTGTGCTTGTAAATATAAAATGTACATCCAAGTAAAGGGAGAGGGATGAGGTAATTATGGTTTTATTTAGTTTGTAATATACCTTTAAGTATAAAGCTTATTAAGGAAGGTCACATGATCTTAGTATCCAATAGGAGAGTAACGCAAGCTACCTCAGTAGTCAGCAGTGTAGAGATAGAGTTTGAGTTCGAAGCACATGTGTAGTTGCTGCTCAGTACCTTTGTAAATAAACTAAAAGTTTCCACCTAAGAAGTGTCTGTTGATTAACTTTATCAATAGTGCCAACTCGGCCACCACTCACAGCACCTCATAAGGCAGCCCACCCATTCCAGGTATTCGTCTGGTAAACCTTCTCTGAACTGCTTCCAATGCATTTACATCCTTCCTTAAATAAGGTGACAATGCTGTACACAGTACTGCAGCTGTGGTATCACCAGTGCCCTGTATAAGTGAAGCATAACCTCCCTACTTTTGTATTCAATCCCCTTCACAATAAATGATAACATTCTATTAGCTTTCCTAATTACTTGCTGAAAGCTGGTTGCTGAAACTTGGTTTCACAGTGATCTTTAGATGTCTTTTGGGTCTCTAAGGTTGCAAGGTGCCTAATTCCTGCAGTCTGCAAGTTTTAAATAATTGGCATCAAATTGAGAGACCTGGAATTTTCAGCCCTTAAATTCTGAAACTTGGATATAATCTAAATCGGGCGTTCCCAAACTGTGGGTTGAGAAATTGAGGTCGTGAGCTCTGAGGTAGCAATAGTGGCTGTGGAGCAGAGATTCAAATTTGACAGTCCTGGGATTGGCTACCGAGGCCCCTTTAAATGTGCAGAATTGTTTTTCCTCTGGGTGTAGCCTAATGCAATGAGCCCTGAGGCCTGATTACTGACACCAACAGAGCCTGCAAAATGGTGGGTGTCTTTGTAGTTTTTTTGATCCTTTATCCCTGCTATTTCATCCCTCACCCTGCTCAACAACTCTCCTTCCAGCACCTCCCCCCACAACAATTTTCACTCTGGGGATGCACCAAAAGTGAAGCATTAAAATGGGGCCACAATAGAAAAAGTTTGGGAACCACAGATTTAAATATTCATTCCTTATAACCTCTACTGGCTATAAAGTTTATCACTGAATCTGATGACTACATTGGAGTGTCAGTCATGCCTCAGTTGGTAATACAATCATCCCTGAATCACAAGGTTCCAGTTTCAAGTCCCAGCCACGACAGAGCTTGAGCACAAAAATCAAGGCTGACTCCAGTGCAGTACTGTCTTTCAGTCCAGTCTGCATGTAAGAGATCCATAGAACTATTTTGAAGAAGACCAGGAGAGTTATTGCACATGTCCTGGCCAATATTTATCCCTCAATCAACATCACAAGAAACAGATCATCTGGTCATTATCGCAGAGCTGTTTGTGAGAATTTGCTGAGCGCAAATTAGTTGCTGCATCTCATACATTACAATGCAAGTTTTTTCTTTCTTTTGGACAAGGCAAGCAACTCAAAAGATAAATTTAGCTCTTTAATGTTCATGCACACAAGAGAAAGTGCTGTGGAAGGCACTTTCAGTGGTGGATTGAGGCCCCACTGGCATGGACCTGTTGGGCTGATTGGCCTGTCACTCTGCTGTAAATATTATGCATACGTCCATAATGTACATGGTGGGGGTTATTTTGGTGAAAGGGTGAAAACAAGAACTAAATGGGTGTTGTGTCAATAAGACATGCCTGATTGAAAGTCTGGTTTCAGCATATAATTTTGATGCTACATGCTAATTACCATACTATGAACTTGCCTGGAGGTGCTGATTAAACACAATTTTCATCAAGCAGTATATGTGAGCTCCAGGCAGCTACTTCCATGGAAGGTGTGGTATGGGCTGGCTGATGCACAGTGATAGGTTTCAGGGTGGTGTGAGAGAGAGAGAGAGTGCAGGTTCTTGAATGAGGCACTAGAAGTCATGGTGGAGGAGGTATGTCTTGTATCCACAGGAAGAGGCAGTCCATTTCACCCTCCTGCCTCTCCTGTCCTTCTCTTCTGCATCAGCTTGTACTGCTCTGCTTTGTCCCATCTCTTCCTGCCGTGCCTCCTGCAGAAGAAGGTAGTCCCCTAGCATGATCCTAGTGACCAAATGCCCCCTTCCTCCTGGGCCTGAATATTCTGGTCAGCGTGCGGGTGCAGGCCCCACTCACCGATGCGTAAAATGATGCGCGGTGATGCCGGGCATGTGTCCCGCACGATGGGGAGAAAATTCTCCCCCTGGTGACTCCTATATGGGAGGGTAGGGCAGCACCCACTCTTTGTAAGTGAAGTTCTGAGAGAATTTCCAGGATAAATGCTGACAGAGTGTAGGGCAAGTGTTGACACAATGTCCCAGAAAGTCTCCTATGTGCTTCAAAAGTCTTGTTCAGTGGCAAGTGAACAGAAAAAGATGATAGATTTTCAAGCAATTCTCAGAAATGAATTGTTAACTCCTGTTTAGCTGGCCACTGTCAGGAGAGATCATTAAATAAAGCTATCCACCAAAATGATGTGCAGTTTCTTTGATGAGAGCAAGTTGATAATTCTCAGTCAACCCCTCTGGGTGGCCATAAGTAGTACCAGCTTCAACGGTTTTACTTATTAGACCTTGCAGTAAATGAGGGTTAAGTCGGAGTTGCAGCTTCAGACCCCATCTTGGTCACCTCCTTATCTCTTTAGTGCCTAAAATATTTGGCCAAAGTCGCCCCCAACAATCTTCTACGCGGTTCCCATAGGCTAAACTTTCCGCTTGGTGTGTGGGCGGGTGCCTGACACACTCAAGCGCAAAATAGCGTGTGACGACGTTGGGTGAACGTCCCGACATTTTCGGTCGGCAGATGCGTGCGAGAGTGCGCGCCCGTCGACAATTAAGAGGCTTATTAGGGCCATTAAAATATCAATTAACAGGGATTTTTCATTGACCGTCCAACCTTATGATTTGCGGGCGGGCGAATCGGCCAGGCGGCCTTTGCATTTTTCAGGAAGCCTCATCCAAAGGCGGGCTGAGGTTTCCATAATTAAATTTAAAACAAATCTATGCATAAGAGTTTTTGTAACGTCCACACATAGGTGACTCATTCTGATGCGTATCCATTTTTCTGGATCTTAACGTCTGTCTTTATCATTTTAAACTCATCAGCTCCCTGAAGCAGCTCTCTGGCTTCAGGGAGCTTTCCTTCCGCGGACCCCCGAGCCCGCGTTGACTTCAGCGCTCACCCTCCTGCCGCCTCCACCCCGGCAGCGCTGAGCCTTTAATTGGCCAGCCGGCGTGAAATCGCAGTTAGGCGCCGATCGCGGGTGGCGGCCCGTTCGCTGGCCACTCCCAGGCTTGTCTATCGCGACCGTTGGCCGACCCAAAGATTCTACCACATTTCAGTAAGTGTTCATTTCTTTTCTGTAACCCTTACCCTGCCACATGTCGGTGTCAATTTTGCCTGTTTGCCCTATTTATCTATAACCTCCGACCTTCCAACTCTCTCTTCAAGGTTGATGGTGCTGCTGTGCAGAGTGCCTTCATGCCATCAATAAACCTAAGTTTTATTTGGCCCTGGCACAATCTCCTCGAGTTCCCCAATGGCACTCTCCATCCCTGTGAATAAAACAACATTTGAATTACTTAAATGCTTTAAAATATTATTAATAATAATATTTACAAGGCACCCATAGCACACAATTAACTGAAAGTTGCCCTATTCACAGCCAGAGCCAATTTTTTGGAGTGCCGAGGGACTGGAAATTTCTTATATTTCTTTCCCTATGAAAAGCCTGCTTTATTTAAACAGGGCTTTCAGAGATTGTTTAATCTTCTGGTGGGAATGCTACTGCTTCAGCGCTTCTCCATGTTCTCATAACTACTCAAACAAAAGCCCGGGCCTTCCCTCCCTTCCCCCCTCCCTTCCTTTCCCACTGCCTCTTGCCACCTTGGTGTCCATGCCTTCCCTATGCCTTCCTACTTCCTCTTACTGTCCACCTCACCTACCCCAAGCTCTTGTGTCTTTCACTGTCAGCTGCCTCACCCACCCGAATGCTCATACATTCCTCCTCTTTCCCTTATGCTTCACCACCTCTGATTCTCTATATGACCTCCCACCCCAGGATCTTTAGAGGTTGCTTTTCGTTAAAAGTGAGTGGTCTCAGGTTTTGGGTTCTACCACCTGTTGCTAATCTCTCCTGGTTATTATTGACCATCTACTCATTGAAAATCATTGCAAAAGGTGAGATTTTCTTCAGCTAACATGAGATGCAGTAAAACAAAAGGTTTTCAGGTGAGATAATGTGGGACAGGCAAAAGCATCGAGTTCTGCAAAGGAGGACTGAGGAACAACATGTTAACATTTTTACTTCGGTGACTTTGCCTTCCAGTGGGACCACCCCAAAATTCTTCCCTCTTTTCTGGCATCAAAAGGTCACTTGTTTGAAGGGATTGTTGTATGCCAAATAATTTTCTTTTTATTTATTCTCTCACAGGATGTGGGCATCGCTGACTTGGCCAGTATTTATTGCCCATCCCTAACTGCCCTTGAGGAGGTGGCGGTGAGCTGCCTTCTCGAACTGCTGCAGTCCATGTGGTGTAGGTACACCCACGGTGCTGTCAGGAAGGGAGTTCCAGGATTTTGACCCAGCGACAGTGAAGGAACACTGATATATTTCCAAGTCAGAATGGTGAGTGCCTTGGAGGGGAACTTGCAGGTGGTGGTGTTCCCATGCGTCTGCTGCCTTTACAGAGTTTGCAGCTTTGGAAGGTGCTTTCAAAGGAGCCTTGGTGAGTTTCTGCAGTGTATCTTGTAGATGGTACACACAGCTGCTACTGTGCATTGGTGGTGGAGGAAGTGAATGTTTAAGGTGGTGGATGGGGTGGCAATTGAGTGGGCTGCTTTTGTTTTGGATGATGCCAGGCTTCTTGAGAGTTGTCGGAGCTGCACTCATCCAGGCAAGTGGGGAGTATTCCATCACACTCCCGACTTGTGCCTTGTAGATGAGGGACAGGCTTTGGGGAGTCAGGAGGTGAGTTACTCACCACAGAATTCCCACTCTGTGACCTGCTATTATGGCCACAGTATTTATATAGCTGGTTCAGTGGTAACCTCCAAGATGTTGATAGAGTGCAGCAGCCCTTCAAAAGCTGCTATGTTCCCCCCTGCAAATCTCAGTGGCCTCTCAGTGCATCATGCGCTATATGCTGGGAGAGCAATGCCCAAATCTGGTCCTAAGCTGACCTCACATCTTGGTCGTGGTCTGATCAGTGAGGTATAGACACACCTAGTGCCTGAGTAGGAACCCACAGCACTGCTATGTTAATAAATCTTACAGTAAGCAGTGCAAAAGTAGTGTCTTTTATTAATGCTCCTAGTATATAGATGGAAATAGGACTCACTGGTTTGTTATCCTCTGCTGGGTTCTCTTTATTTTTGAACAACCATTGTACCATATTATATTATCAGCTTCAAACACTGCTGTAGAAAATTCACTTGAAAGCATCTGGTAAGTAATCCTAACATGCCTTGGTCAAGAATGTCTATTTACTAACTTTAAAGGTGTATGAGGCAAAATATAGGTCAGCCTCACTGATCTAATACGGTGCAATTGTAATGTTAACATTTTTATATGTTCTACAAAGATAACGATGGCATTTCTTTGCTGCTTCACTTATATTTGATCTTGAGTATGATTGTACTGCTGTTACTAATGTTTATATGATGGAACAGTGAATTTATCTTATGCTACAGTATATGCTCCCGGGCAGAAGATCTTACAACAAACATTTTGTGGTTAGAGACTCGCAACAGTCATCATAACACCATATGATGTTTCTTTTATCACTGGTTGTAAGGGAAGACGAGATGGCATTGAGTTCAATGGAATGAACTTGCTGGAAGGGCAAAGAAACCCATTAAATTCAACACACATCATATTTCATAATCAGAATCCCATGGTTAAAGCTGACACAACAGAATGGGTTTGTTGCAGTCAGGATAATGTAAAACCTGCTGCATCTGCTTTTCTTAGCACATCGCTTACTGGACACTGGTGGCTTACAGCCCATTAATCACCAACATTGGAGGGTATCACTGGGGCCACAGCACCTTGTGCGGCTTGAATTGGAATAACATCAATTTCAGGAAGACACAATTAGACTAAAGAAGGTTTGGATTTATAAGTGTGATGCATGGTTATTGCATATTTAGCTTCTTAATTAAAAAATACTTCTTTCAAAAAAAAACCATTAAACATTACTCATCAACTATCAATGTTCAAAAAATGTAGAAGGTGGGGATGCATCTTAATAAAAGGGCCCCCTTTTAATACTTAAAGCTTCATTCCTTGATTGTGGGCACAAATATTATTATTGTAACGCTAATGCTAACCAAGAGAGGTGTCTGCATGCATTCAGCCGATACCTCAAATAATCTTCATTTCCCAGGATCTTCTAGTGTTACCTGAGATTATTTTCAGCTTTCACCTTTATGCCTAATTTAACTGCTACCAGGAGGTACTGGCAGCATCTTGTTTAGTATTGATTCGGATCCATGGCTTCTTTATCAGTGCAAACCATGGTGACAAATATCAGTAGAAACTGAGATTTCTAATGGTTACAACAGTCCGCAGTGCATATTCTAATAGGTGTGTTTGTGCCAACAGACTGGATAGAGTGTGTCCAACAGGTCAATGTGATGTGTCCAGTGCATGTCGGTGAAGAGAGTTAGTGTGCTTCCTGCAAAAAATGTGCTCGTGTGCCAGCAGCAATGCAAAGAGGAGAGTCAAATGCTTAAGTCTTTCCCTGTTAGTACACAGCGCCATGGCAAGTTCTCAGCTGTACCTCCTCATGGTGACATACGGGAACTGTGTCCCTCTTAGCCCCAGGCTGAAGCTTCTGAGGAATCCTGAGCAGGTTTATCCTCCACACATGTAAGTGCAGGCCAACCAGCATGTAGACACGCCCTGGCGCTCATGAACCAAGCTCTATTGCCTTGCGGGCCCTGAGAGAGTTGAAGGCTAAGGGAGTAAACCCTGAAAGAAAATATGGAGTGGAGGCCAAAGTCAGGCTGCTGTCTAAATATGTCATCTTGCATCAGCAACCCCTGCAACCAAGCTGGTGCCAAATGTAGTGCTTTGCATTCCTTTGGGCCCAACTGGGCAGGCCAAGATGGGGACCCTAATATTTGGGCAGCTCAGAGTGCCCATAAATTTTGTCCAGGTTTGCATCCTGGAGAGAACACTCCAGTTTTCCTGGAGAGTGTTAACACAACATGAGAGGCAGCAGTTATGAGTAATAAAGCCAACTTGGTGTAGACAATGGGTGCTACAGGCTACCCCTGACCATCAGGAGGGACCATCGTGTCCCCCTGGTCAGTCACTGCTCACCTTAAGTCTGGCAACCTCTGGCTAGTAAGGTGCTGACCCTCCACAGTCAACCTGCTTCAGTGGGTGCTTGGAACTTAGAATCTCTGGTCAACAAGTGGACAGAATCCATCGCACCAGACAAACAAACGAAACAAGCAAAAATAAAAAAGATGCTAGCTCTTTGAATGGTAAGCTAAAACGTCAGGAACATGTGCATAGGACTGACAGGTGACTTGCAGCTGGTCGACAGTGTGCGTAAGACAGCTGTGATCAACATAGACCTTAATCATCTGAACATTGACCTAACTCGCCAGAAGAGACCAGGCTTGCTGAGAGTGTGTCAGTGAAAGAAAAATATTATCTGGCAGAGGAAATGCTCGGAGCAAAAGCATGAACAGTGTGTGGTTTTTGCTGTAAGGAATTTGCTGCTCTTGATGATTGAACCCCCACAAATGGTTCAGAAGGTGTCCTCTCTATCCACCTCTCAACTCAGGCAGAGCCAGTTAACAAATGATTGTTAATGCTCTAACACTATGCTCCACTACAAAGATGAAAGACCAGTTCTACGAGGAGTTTGACACTACTATCAGCAGAATCCTGAAGACTGAACTCGGACTCAAAACATTAACTGTGTTCCTCTCCGCAGATGCTGTCAGACCTGCTGAGTTTTTCTAGCTATTTTTGTTTTTGTTCCTGAAGACTGAACATCTTTACCTACTGAGGGATTTCAATGTATGAGTTGGGCATGGACCATGAGGTATGGCCCTCCTGCCTTTTGGGCATCAGGGTAAATGAAAATAGACAGAAACTACTTGAGTTTTGCTGCTGCCATGAGCTCTAAGTAGCTAACATATTCTTTCAAAACAAGCCATGCCATATGGTGTCCTGAAACATCTAAGATCAGACAATCAGCTGGACCTGATCATCACCAGATGTGATCCATTCAACAGTATTCTCACCACATGCAACTGCCACAGCGCTGACTGCAAAATAGATCACTCCCAGCTGTGTCCTGGGGTTAGGATGCAACCCTTGAAGTTTTATTATTCAAAGCAGAAGGGTTATCCTTGTATCAATGTCAGCCATACTGCCTACCCAGATAGGAACCAAAAGTTCCTCGACTTGATTAAATAGGTGCCTTCTGGCATTCCCACACAGAGTGCAGATGTTAAGTGAAGCATACTTCAAAACACCATCTACAATACCGCACTCCCAACGTATGGGAAGCAAGAGCAGAAAAACACTGACTGGTTCGAGACTAATATCACTGTGTTGGAACCTGTCATTGAAGTCAAGCAATCCGCTCCCATTAATTACACGAGAGATCTGAGTGAGAAGACTCTGAATGCGCTGAGAGCTGCTCGAAGGAAGGTCCAACAGACTACTAGGCATCTTGCACCAACTATTGATTACATCTCTGTCAGCATATCCAGATGCCCTTTGACACAGGAAATACTAGGGGCACTTATGATAGGCCCATCAACAAAGAAAACAGCTCTATTGAGAACAAAGACAGGGGAGAGGAAATAAACAGTTGGAGAATGGGATAAACAGAAGGAGAACACAGTCATTAAGGAAGCTCTGGACACCATAGGGAACCTGCCTGCCATGGAAGGGCTGGATGTCGAACTCACAGTGATGGATCTTAGCAAAGGTAATTAAGCTCATCTGTTTGGGAAACCAACATACCTGCAGAACTGCAAGAACTTCTCTGTCTCTGCTGGAGGGAGGGAGTAGTGCCCCACAATATGGGTGATTCAAAGATTGTGATTCTGTACAAGAACAAGAGCAACTGCAGCGATTGTAACAACTAACATGGCATCTCCTTGGTGAGTATTGTGGGATATTTGCCCAGGCTGCCCTCTTTAGACTGCGGGTCGCGGCTGAATGCATCTACTCCAAAACCCAGTGTGGTTTCAGAACTGGATGATCCACAATTGACATGATCTTCTTGGTTTGCCAGCTGCAAGAGGAATGCCATGACAAAGGAGACCACTATATATTACATTTATCAATCTCACCAAGGCATTGAACCATGGGAGCAGAGGCGGCCTATTTAAGCTGCTGAAGAAAATCACCTGCCTGCTGAAGCTACTCAATATGATCTCCTCTTTCCATGACAACATGTTGGGTAAGGTCAGCTATGATGGGGCAATTCGAATGGGCAATTCGAACCCATTGAGATCTGCATTGGGCATTCCACTGTCGACACTCTTTGGCATATTCTTCTCTTTGTTGCTGTCTTTATACCTTCAGCTCATCTATAGACAGTGTCTACTTACATCCCAGAGCTGACAGAAAGTCTTGCCTGCCTAAGATGCGAGACATAGTGCACCAAGTCCTCATCAGAGAGTTGCTCTAAGCTGATGATTTTTTTTTTTGTTCATGTGATGTGGGCGTCACTGGCTAGGCCAGCATTTATTGCCCATCCTGAATTGCCCTTGTTCAGGGGGCATTTAAGAGACAACCACATTGCTGAGTTTGGAGTCACATGTAGGCTAGACCAGGTAAGGACACTAGATTTCCTTCCCTAAAGGGAATCAGATGGGTTTTTATGACAATCGGCTGTGGTCTCATGGTGATCACCAGACTTATAATTCCAGATTTTTATTGAATTCAACTTTCGCCATCTGCCATGGTGGGATTCGAAACTGGATCCCCAGAGCATTACTCTGGGGTAAACCTAGTCCAGTGACAATACCGCTACGCCACTGCCTCCCCATGTTGCCGCATTCCATATCGGGAACACGTTCAGCAGCAAATAGACATACGCTCTCATGACTATAAAGAGTTTGGTTTGACCATCAGCATCAGGAAGACAAATGTTCTGTTCCAGGATGTTGCCATATGGCTATCTATCAGCATTGACAATGTGACACTGGAGGTTGTTGATAGTTTCACATATTTAGGCTCCACAATCACCAGCAATCTGTCACTTGATGCTAAAATCAACACGTGCATTGCAAAAGCTGCAGCTGTTATGTCCAAGCTGAGTAAGAGAGTGTGGAATAGCAACCTGACTGAGAACGTCAGACTGCTAGCCCCTGTCCTCAGGACACTCCTCCACAGTGGTGAGACATGGACAACATATGCTAGGCAGGAGAAAAGGCTGAACTGTTTCCACCTTCGCTGTCTCAGATGTATCTTTGGCATCTTTTGACAGGACAAGGTCACCAAGTTAGAGGTCCTGGAGTGTGCTAATTCCATCAGTACTCATTGCTAAGTCATTGACACCTGTGCTGGCCCAACCACATTCATTGGATGGATGACAGTTGTATACTCAAAGATCTTCTGTATGGTGAACTGACCACCAGGTTTTGACCTGCTGGATGGCCATACCTCCAGTACAAGGACACCTGCAATCGAGATATGAAGATGGCAGACATTGAGACAGACAACTGGGAGACAAAATGGCCAGGTAGTCTGTGGTATCCTGTAATTGTACTATCAAAAGCATGCAAAAGACCTGGGCTGGTCTTCCCTCCCTATACTCTCGTGACATACACCGAGAGGATTTTTTGCCCAAAGGCTGAAACTAAGTGCTAAATGAGTGCAATGTTAGACTAGCTGGTTTGAAAGGCTGGATCTAGCACACAATTTTGTTCTATTTGTTGATTGTCATAAGTTGAACGTGCCTGTAGGTGCTAAATCAGAACCCTGCAGATTTAGCAATCAAGTACTGATTGATTGTAATTTTTGTGGAGCAACATTTGTGGTTACTTGCACCCTCTAAAGGTGTGGCGTACACTGGCTGGCACCCAGTGGCACATTGCGAGATGGCTCCTGGACCAAGGGGAAGGGCATACAGGTCTGGCACTGGAGGTCCTGGTGAAGGAGGTTCAGACGAGGAGAAGGTATGTCTTGCACCTGCAGTGGAAGTGGGGAAGGATGCCAACTTGCCCTCCTTGCCCTCTTGTCCCTCTCTCCTGGAGTAGCTGGTGCTGCTCTGCCTGACTTCATGTCTGCCTCCGACTCTTTGTTAAGGTCAAGAGGGATCTCTAGCAAGACCAAATATTCCCTTTCTCCTGGTGACTCCTATTAGGTAGAGTAGCACAGCATCTACTCATTTTAGGTAAAGTCCTGAATTTGCAGAATGAATGTTGTTCAAGTAGCATGGGTGATGTTGGAGACAAAGTGCCCAAAAATGTTTCCCCAAATCTTTCAGACATCCTTTTTGGAACTCCAGCAGCAAATGGACATGAAATAATGAGTGTCCCTTTAGGTAGCACTTGAAACTAACATCAAGACCATGTTGGTTCCCAAACAACTTGTCACGATTAGGAGAGAGCAGTAAGATAAGTGCTAGCCACCAAAATGCCATGCAGTCTCTTTAATGAGTGCCAGCATACATTTTAATTGACAATAAGCCCCTTAGCTTATCTCTGGGTGACTATTCCTAATGCAGGCTTCAACTGTTTACCAAGATAGTATCTTACACTACACATGGGTTTAGCCAATTTTCCACAGCCCAACTATTTATGTTGAATTATTCCCTATTTATAACCATTTTAAGTTCAAGAATATTTTATTGTCATTATGTGGCTACTTAGGCATAACATGACATTGGCAAGTTTAAGGCAAAATTGGGAACATTATCGAGTCTAATTTCTGGGTTGTATCCCTGAAAGAAATCCCACATCTGTATGAATATCTCTCAATATGAAATGAATAGATATGACATGATGAGTAGTTGATTTAAAGAACTACTTACCACTGGGCCTTGAGTGCATTTAGGAAATTGTCCATAATGAATAGTTTGATATCATGAACATTTCATCAAATCAGTCATAATTGGATTCTATGATGTTCAAGTTGATTTACAGTCTTGCATGTATATTAATTCACTAGTTATATTTTTAATGTTTTCCATATCAACAGTGATAGTTTCCAATAGTCCTTTTCTTGCCAATTTTCTGTCCTCCTCTCCTGAAGACATTGACCCCTCTCTGTGACTCAGGTGCTGGTTTCTGCTCATTGGTTTGCCAAGGTGGTCATCATTTATGTATGAGCATTCATGAGAATGTTGGCAGGCTTAACTGTGCAGAGTATCACAGCCCAATCTCAGCCCTATTCTTTTCTCATACCCACGAGGGTTCACTGGGCAGCAAACAGGACTAAGAACACTGAATGATTTTCTCTTCTCTATGTCCAGGGCATTGAGGTTAATTATAATACCCCCTGCCACTGCCTCAGCAGAGACTGCAAATCAAATGTGGGGCCTTCCAAGATTCTATAATTCAGCTAGTCATTGGATAAACTCATTGAACCACTTGAGATAGAATATGGTTCTACTTAATTGTGATTGGTTGTATTGCTAATTGTATTATTTTTAAATTGGTTTGAGTTTGTGAACACCTCTGGCTGCTTAATTGAGTCATTAAAACTAGCATGACAATGACAAATTTGTAAGTACTGACACTGCAATTGTATGTATTGAAAATATTTCTGCTTGGTTTTCTGTTGGCTTTTACACCCTGAGCTGATGTAAGTTTGAAAAACTAATTATCTTAGTGCCCTCAGATGCTCCTCTGGGCAAAATTAGCCACAGTAAGATCAAATGTATGAGGCTATTAAGTAAAGGAAAATATTATTCTCTAGATATGCTTTCTAAATTGTCAAGAAATTTGATGTTAGGAAACCCAAAGGGCTAAAAATGCAATTGCCCTTGAAAACAAGCTTGGGAACTGATGATAAACTCAGACCCGCTCAAAGCAATGCAAGCAGCATACAAACTTCATGTCTTCTGCTATATGTTGGTGTGTGGTCCAGTGCTAAGCACACTGTTAAGTGGCTGCATGTCTTAGCAGGAATGAGTTTGTGTGAGCCCAGCACCAATTAAAGCTCATCTCCACTACTTAAAGCCAGCTTTAAAGGGCAGGGGGTGCGGGGGTAGGTGTTGGAAGTTGTTTTGTAAGAATGTCTAACTGACAGGAAAAGTGTACATGCCACAACATGTTAGGGAGCAGACAACCAGAGTTACTGATAAAAACAAAAAGCTAAAAGCTACTGCGGATGCTGGAAATCCAAAACAAAAACAGAATTACCTGGAAAAACTCAGCAGGTCTGGCAGCATCGGTGGAGAAGAAATCAGTTAACGTTTCGAGCCTTCATGGCCCTTCGGCAGAACTGAAGCATAGTTAGGAGAAGGGAGAAATATAAACTGGTTTAAGGTAGGGGGGGCGGTGGGGGGAAGAGAGAAGTTGAGGGTGTGGTGATTGTGGAGATAAGCAGTGATAGGAGCAGATAATCAAAAGATGTCACAGACAAAAGGATCAAAGAGGTGTTGAAGGTGGTGATATTTGTCTAAGAAAAGTGCTAATTAAGAATGGAAGACAGGATACTCAAAGTACAGCTCTAGTGGGGGTGGGGTGGACAGACTAACAAGGTTTTAGTTTTAGATTTAAAAATAATGGAAATAGATGGGGAAAGAAGAATCTATATAAATTATTGAAAAAAAAGTGGGGGGGGAGAAACGGGGTGGGGATGGGGGGAGGGGGAGTTTAAGATCTAAAGTTGTTGAATTCAATATTCAGCCCGGAAGGCTGTAAAGTGCCTAGTCGGAAGATGAGGTGCTGTTCCTCCAGTTTGCGTTGGGCTTCACTGGAACAATGCAGCAAGCCAAGGACAGACATGTGGGCAAGAGAACAGGGTGGAGTGTTAAAATGGCAAGCGACAGGGAGGTTTGGGTCTTTCTTGCGGACAGACCGCAGGTGTTCCGCAAAACGGTCGCCCAGTTTGCGTTTGGTCTCTCCAATGTAGAGGAGACCGCATTGGGAGCAACGAATGCAGTAGACTAAGTTAGGGGAAATGCAAGTGAAATGCTGCTTCACTTGAAAGGAGTGTTTGGGCCCTTGGACGGTGAGGAGAGAGGAAGTGAAGGGGCAGGTGTTGCATCTTCTGCGTGGGCATGGGGAGGTGCCATAAGTGGGGGTTGAGGAGTAGGGGGTGATGGAGGAGTGGACCAGGGTATCCCGGAGGGAACGATCCCTACGGAATGCCGTCAGGGGGGGTGAAGGGAAGATGTGTTTGGTGGTGGCATCATGCTGGAGTTGGCGGAAATGGCGGAGGATGATCCTTTGAATGCGGAGGCTGGTGGGGTGATAAGTGAGGACAAGGGGGACCCTATCATGTTTCTGGGAAGGAGGAGAAGGCGTGAGGGAGGATGCGCGGGATATGGGCCGGACACGGTTGAGGGCCCTGTCAACGACCGTGGATGGAAAACCTCGGTTAAGGAAGAAGGAGGACATGTCAGAGGAGCTGTTTTTGAAGGTAGCGTCATCAGAACAGATGCGACGGAGGCGAAGGAACTGAGAGAATGGGATGGAGTCTTTACAAGAAGCGGGGTGTGAGGAGCTGTAGTCGAGGTAGCTGTGGGAGTCGGTAGGCTTGTAATGGATATTGGTGGACAGTCTATCATCAGAAATTGAGACAGAGAGGTCAAGGAAGGGAAGAGAAGTGTCAGAGATGGACCATGTGAAAATGATGGAGGGGTGGAGATTGGAAGCAAAATTAATAAATTTTTCCAGGTCCCGACGAGAGCATGAAGCAGCACCGAAGTAATCATCGATGTACCGGAGAAAGAGTTGTGGGAGGGGGCCGGAGTAGGACTGGAACAAGGAATGTTCCACATACCCCATAAAGAGACAGGCATAGCTGGGGCCCATGCGGGTACCCATAGCCACACCTTTTATTTGGAGGAAGTGAGAGGAGTTAAAGGAGAAATTGTTCAGTGTGAGAACAAGTTCAGCCAGACGGAGGAGAGTAGTGGTGGATGGGGATTGTTGGGGCCTCTGTTCAAGGAAGAAGCTAAGGGCCCTCAGACCATCCTGGTGGGGGATGGAGGTGTAGAGGGATTGGACATCCATGGTGAAGAGGAAGCGGTTGGGGCCAGGGAACTGGAAATTGTTGATGTGATGTAAGGTGTCAGAGGAATCATGGATGTAGGTGGGAAGGGACTGGACAAGGGGAGAGAGAAGGGAGTCAAGATAACGAGAAATGAGTTCCGTGGGGCAGGAACAGGCTGACACGATCGATCTGCCAGGACAGTTCTGTTTGTGGATTTTGGGTAGGAGGTAGAAGCGGGCCGTCCGAGGTTCGGCGACTATCAAGTTGGAAGCTGTGGGAGGAAGATCTCCAGAGGAGATGAGGTCAGTGACAGTCCTGGAAACCATGGCTTGATGTTCTGTGGTGGGGTCATGGTCCAGGGAGAGGTAGGAGGAAATGTCTGCGAGTTGACGCTCAGCCTCCGCGAGGTCAATACTGATGCAGCACTAGAGCCCTGGTGTAGGAGATTGACAGGGTGACAAAGATCCTCTTCCCACAGGAGGCAAGGAGACCCCCCAGACAAGAACTTAGAAGGTAATGGGAGTAGGTAACCTCAGAGTTCAGTAGTGTGGCTCCTAACTTGGGTTGGGTGCCACAAAAAGTTTAAGGACCTCGCATGAGTGATCAATTGGCCAGTGAATTCATCTTCAAATGCCATATCCTTACAACTGAACCACTAGCTTTAGACACTGTTCAATTTACCACACTCCCTCACTCACTTACCAACAAAACTTATCAATCTCCTACAACTCATACCTCACATTCATAGCATCACTTCACGCTTATTTACTTAGTAATGCCACAAGCTTCACATCCACTACTCACAGCTTGAAAACACCATCAGCTATTCAATCATGACAGTCACATCACCTAAACACATGGCACCACAGTCACTGACACGCTTACCTCTGTCTTGCGGAACAAGGTGGCACACAACTGCAGAGAGCAGCAGCTTAATGGCAGGGGACAGGCGCAACTGCATGTCCTCAACTCCAGAGAGGTGATGGTGGTCACCATCATTGACTGAGGTCATGGTACATGCCAAGCTGAAACCAGAGCAGGTATTGGTACTTTCTTACCTAATCCACCTTCTCAAATTCCACTTCCCCTTCATCCCATAATCTCTATTAACATGCCAGCAGTAGACGCACCTCTTACTTTTCCCCAACTCCCCCCACCACAAAGATAGAAACAAAATACTGCGGATGCTGGAAATCTGAAATAAAAGCAGAAAATGCTGGAAAAACTCAGCAGGCCTGGCAGCATCTGTGGCGAGAGAAACAGAATTAACATTTTGCATCCTTAGGACTGTTCTTCAGAGCTCTGACATCAGAACTCTGAAGAAGAGTCGTGCAGACTCAAAACATTAACTCTATTTCTCTCTCCATTGATGCTGCCAGGCCTGCTGAGTTTTTCTAGCATTTTCTGCTTTTATCCCCTCACTACAGCCCTACCCTTGTGCCTTTCTCCTTTCAGATACCCAAGAATTGTCATTTTAGCCTGACAGTGCTGCAGGAGCATGAAGGCCAAGAGGAGCAGGTCACTGATGATGAACAAACACCATTACTCAATTTCACACTTGCAGTCACCAGCTCAGATACTGGCACTGGCACCCATATTTTAAAGGTTAGCCTATAGGAGGGATATATACACCTGGTGAGTCACTAAGAATGTGTGCCCTGTAGCCAGGGCAGGGGGAAAGAGTAGTGCAGGTAATTCAGGGTCATCTAAGGGCCTCATCCCACCACCCCTGTTATTCTAACAGTAGCAGCGGGGGGTGCGCACATCTTTAAAGAGGCTAATGCCCTCTGTGATGGCTGACAATCAAATTCCAAAACAATGCACCAGCCCCCTTTGCATTTCTCAGGCAGAGCTCTGGCCAACAGAGTCCGTATGTCTGCAATGGACAAAAAGGACCCTGATAGGCTCCTCTATTAAACTCTTCAAGATTTCAGGCCTGGGAAAATACATCCTTTGCCCAAGACCCAGGAGAAGAAGTGGGAGGTACGTCATATGACCCTCTCCAAGCTGCTAGAACCTGTAATATTGCCGTGTGGAACTGAACCCAGGCAGTCTACCATTTTACCACTGAAAAGGTAGCAGCAGAAAGAGCTCAGTCCGGGTGAAGAGCCTGGCCCTCATCTACACTGTGAACTACTGGAACATTGGAACTTCTGTACCTGTGCCTTCAAGACTAATTCATCTCCACCTGCCTTCTCCCATTGGGGAAGTCCTCGCTTCTGGGAAGTCAAATCACCCTGCAACAGTTTCAGCCTGCTAACCTCTGAAGGAATAAGCCACTGGACCTTTGATTCTGGACTCTGGACTCACATGATACTATAACTCTTATTTTTATCATGGCCTTGCCCTGTACCCCTTTCTTTCCCTTATCACATTTTTATTGCATGAGTGCAAAAAGAGGCGGATGTTGCGAAATCCCTTTCCTGCATTTTGTGTATGTGTAAAATAAACTGAACCTCTGATTTTACCTCATGTTGAGTTTGCTGTGGGGTTATTAATACAGGATTGGATCTCCCCAAACTGAAGGGTTGGGAAAAACACACCACCACCTTTAAAGGGGTAAATCAGAATTCAAAAACGCCTTTCTGTTTATGGACAAGTAGTGAGGGGAGAAATTGGGGCTGCTTAAATTAATTCCCTTTCAGTCTATAACAGAAATTGGGAGCTCAAGTCCAGGAAGACCCAATTTGAATTCGGCTAGAGTCCGAAATTTTAAAACAAGCCTGAACTGGATACTGAAATAAACCAATTGGAAGCCAAAGAGGGAAAATTCGGTGGCTGAGACTAATTTTAAGACAAGTAACTTACCCACAGCACATTGCTTGTCCTAACACTAAGAAAATGGCAACATTTGATGCCCAGATGTTTGTTCAGCAAGAGAATTTAAGCAGGGAAAGTTTGGAGACCCTTAGCACAGATCAGTTGAAAGCTGTAGCTAGGGAGATATAGTTGAAGCTGCCTAGCAAAATCAAAAGAAAGGAACTAATTGTGGTGTTGGTTGAACGTCTGGATCTGATGTTACCAGTAGAGCACTCAGGTGAAGAGCTCAATCATGACTCTGAATCCCCTCCCCTAGCCAATTTTGAGCTGGAAAAGCCTAAACTGGAGCTAGAATTTCAGGAGAGGGAAAGAGAGAAAGAGAGGAAGAGAGAGCAAGGGAGCAAGAGAAGGAAAGAGAATTCCAGCTCCTAAAACTGGAAATGGAACTAGCTGCTCAAAGGGACAGATAGAGGAGAAAACTAGCCACTGCAAGGGAAAATCTTTCCTACCTGGCATCATCCCCTATCCCCCTAACCTGGAACCACTTTCTGAGGCCCTCAAGTATGCAAGATTCATTCCCAAATTTGAAGAGAGTGATGTGGAGTCATTTTTTTTTTTAGCAACTTTGAGAAAATAGCAGAACAGCTAAAATGGGCTCAGAGATCTGGACATTTTTAATTCAAGGGCAGCTGTCAGAAAGAGCCCATGAGGTCTACTCCATGCTGCCTTATGAGGTGTCCCTAAGTTATGAGCAGACTAAGGCTGCTATCCTAAGTGCCAACAAGGCAGCCAGCAATTCCAGAACGCTCATAAGAAGCCAACCCAAACCTACATCGAGTTCGAATGGCTGAAACAAATCTCGTTCAACCAATAGACAAAATCCCTAAAAATCCCATGCACCTATGAGAGGTTGCGTGAGCTAGTACTGTTGAAGGAATTCAAAATTGCCTACCCTCCAACCTGTGTATACACCTAGAGGAGCAGAGAATCCTCACTGCTAGGGGTGCAGCAGTCACAGCAGACAGCTATGACCTCACCCATAGGCCTGTGAACTCAGGCAGATCCTTTCCAAACTATACCAATGAGGATTGGAAAGAGAAGCGGGAGATCTAGAGAGGAAAGGGCCCCCACCCAGAAAAGAAGACACAAAAGAGGGTGCGAGAAGCCCCCACTACATCACAAAAGGAGAATTCCTGGAGGGGTTGTGTTCTCATTGCAATAAAACAGTCCATTCCAGACCCGAACGCTGGAGATTGCAAGGTAAGTCAGTTGGCCTGGTAGGGTTTCACACATGAGTAGTCCCCTGAAGGACGCCCTGATGGGTAGTGCAGCAGAGCAGGCAGAGCTGCTCACTACAGAAACTTATGCTTTGGAAGACATAGCACTATGTGTGTCTGAGTGGGACAACCTCCCAGAGAGTTCGGGAGTTTTGTCCATTCAGGAACAGTGTTCCCCTAACCATCCCAAAATGTGAGCAAGTCTGTGGTACTGCTCCAGGGCACAGGGGCCACTCAGTCCTTGACATTGGAGGGAAACTTAAACCTACCCCTCTGAGTCCTCCCTGAAGGCCAAGGCGCTGATCAGTGGAGTGGGCGGAGGATCTGTGCTTGCATCCCTCCATAAGGTCCACCGAAAATGTGACCTTGTTTCAGGCCCTATTATAGTAGGAACTGTCCCTAAACTACCAGTAGCAGGAATCGATTTTCTCCTTGGGAATGATTTGGCTGGCATCCAGGTGCTAGCCAGCGAAAGAAAAGAGGCCAAGACCAAGCAGCAGAAATCTGCAGAAGGGCAGAAAGCTGGAGAAAAGCCCATCGGCCCAAAAGGTTGGGATAGCCCCCATAGACTTCAAGCGAGAGCTGCTCAAAGGTAGCAAGTGTAGTAATTAGTTTTGAGAAACATAGGAATGTAGCTTTAAGAATAATCATGTGTTGCAAGATCACATGATCTGGGTAAACCAATGAGTTAGCAGCACGGGGAACCTCTGGGTAAGAGCTCTTCTTCAGCTGTAGAGTTTGATGCACAGATGTAGTTGCTGCTACTATCTTGTAAATAAAGTTAAATGTGCCCCTCTGCATTCACAGCTAAAGAAAAACCAGCGCTGGGTTTGGAAGTCACCCCAGGAAGAAGCTTTCATAGAAGTAAAACAGCTCTTGCGCTCTTCAAATTTGTTAGTGCATTAAGACCCAACAAAGGAATTGGCGCTAACCTGCGATGTGTCATCCTGTAGAGTGGGAGCAGTACTATCTCACAAGATGGGCGACAGTACAGAGAGGCTGATAGGTTATGTATCCAGGAAACTTACCACAGCTGAGAAAGAATATTTTCAGATCGAAAAGGAAAGTCTGTCGATTATTTTTGATGTAAAAAATTCCACCAATACATGCATGGACGACATTTCACAATGGTATCAGACCACAAACCGCTTTTAGGTCTGTTTAGCGAAGAAAAGGCTATACCACCCCCCACCCACCCCCATAGCTTCTGCATGAATACAAAGATGGGCCCTAAATTTAGCAGCATATGAGTACACCCTTGTACATAGACCAGGGATTTATAAAGCAAATGCAAATGCCTTAAGTTGCCTTCCTTTGCAAGAGAACAATGACCATGTCACACTTCCCCAGGAACTTGTATTATTAATGAATTTCCTGGATTCCCCATCAGTCTGCGCCAGGCAGATAAGAAACTGTACGAATCATGATCCAGTCCTGTCTCGAGTGAGTGACCAACTGTTACATGGATGGTCCCAGGAACCAGTCTCTGTTGAATTGAAGCTATTCTTCAACCGAAGGCACGAGATGAGCAGTCAAGATGGTATCCTATTATGGGGTGCATGAGTAGTAGTTCCTTCACAAGAAAGGGAACCACTCTTAGTAGAGCTACACAGTGCCCATCCAGGAATCTAACGAATGAAGACGATAGCACGAAGTTACCTTTGGTGGCCAGGAATGGACGGCAATATTGAAAAGGTGGTAAAACACTGTGTGCAATGTCAACAGCTACAAAAGTTGCCAGTGATAGCCCCATTACACCCATGGGAGTGGCCTGGCAGACCCTGGATGAGATTACACATAGATTACAACGGGCCTTTCCTTGGGACCATGTTTCTACTGATTATAGATTCTCATTCCAAACGGTTAGACGTTTATGAGGTAAAGTTGTCAATATCAGGTGCTACTATAGAAAAACCACGCCAAAGCTTTGCCATCCACGGATTGCCAGAGGTAATTGACTCAGATAATGGTGCTGCGTTTACGAGCGCTGAGTTTCAACGATTTGTCAGCATCAATGGAATCAACCACGTGAAGACTGCACTGTACCATCTGTCACCTAATGGACTGGTGGAAAGAGCAGTACAAACTTTTAAGGCCAGAATGAAAAAGTTAACAGGTGAATTGTTGGAAACTAGGTTTGCTCGATTCCTATTTCACTACAGAACAACCCCCCCACAATACAACAGGAGCAACATCTGTAGAATTACTGATGAGGCGCCATCTTCAAACAAAACTAAGCCTGATACTTCCCAATTTGGAGGGGAAGGTGGAGAAAAGTCACGGGAACAAAAAGCGACTCATGATTTGCATAGTCGTGAGCAACAATACTGTTGGAGAAGCAGTATATGTAAGGAATTTCAGTGGAGGACTGAAGTGGTTACCTGGTAAAGTAAGCTCTGTGGTTGGACTATTGTCCTACCACGTGGGAGCGGAGGGCTGGATTACCCGTAAGCATGTAGATCGTTTAAGAAAATGGGAGATACACCAACAAAATGGTGTTCCACCTATGACCATTGCTGAACCTATGGTTCCTGTTGAAGTTGCTCAACTAAGGACAGATATGCCTGATGTCTCTGTTGGAGTGGAAGACACTGAACTGCATGAGGTGCCTAATGAGGTACCTGATGTTAATGCGGTTCCAGACAATGCGTTTCTTGCAAAAGAATCTGAAGTCGTAGAGCTACAACGTTCCACACGGATCAGGAAGCCACCTGAAAGACTGAAATTGTAATTTCATGACCTGTGTAAATATTGTAATGTCAGGAGATAAATATCCTTAAATACAAAATGTACAGAAAAGTTAAATGGGGAAGAATGTAGTACCTATGGTTTTAGTGGTTAGGACTGTAGCTTTAAGAATAATCCTGCTTTGTAAGATCACATGATTTGGGTAAACCAGTGAGTTAGCAATGCGGAGAACCTCTCTAGGGAAGAGTTCTTCTTTAGAATAAAGAACAAAGAACAAAGAAAAGTACAGCACAGGAACAGGCCCTTCGGCCCTCCAAGCCTGCGCCGATCATATTGCCCGTCAACTAAAACATTTTGCACTTCTGGGGTCCATATCCCTCTATTCCCATTCTATTCATGTATTTGTCAAGCTGCCTCTTAAACACCACTATCGTACCTGCTTCCACCACCTCCACTCACTACCCTCTGCGTAAAAAACTTGCCCTGCCCATCTCCTCTATAGTTTTCTCCTCTCACCTTAAATCTATGTCCCCTAGTAATTGACTCTTCCACCCTGGGAAAAAGCTTCTATCTACTCTGTCCATACCACTCATAATTTTGTAAACTTCTATCAAGTCGCCCCTCAATCTCTGTCGCTCTAGTGAGAACAATCCGAGTTTCTCCAACTTCTCCTCACAGCTAATAACCTCCAGACCAGGCAGCATCCTGGTAAGCCTCCTCTGCACCCTCTCCAATGCCTCCATATCCTTCTGGTAATGAGGCGACCAGAATTGCACGCAATATTCCAAATGTGGCCTAACCAAGGTTCTATACAGCTGCAGCATGACTTCCCAGCTTTTATACTCAATACCCCTGCCAATGAAGGCAAGCATGCCATATGCCTTCCTGACTACCTTATCCACCTGCGTTGCCACTTTCAGTGACCTGTGGACCTGTACACCCAGATCCCTCTGCCCGTCGATGCACTTAAGGTTCTGCCATTTACTGTATAATTCCTGCCTGTATTAGACCTTCCAAAATGCATTACCTCGCATTTGTCCGGATTAAACTCCATTTGCCATTTCTCCGCCCAAGTCTCCAACCGATTTATATCCCGTTGTATCCTTTGACAATCCTCTTCACTATCTGCAACTCCTCCAACCTTAGTGTCGTCTGCAAACTTACTAATTAGCCCAGTTACATTTTCCTCCAAATCATTTATGTATACTACAAACAGCAAAGGTCCCAGCACTGATCCCTGCAAAACTCCACTAGTCACAGCTCTCCATTCAGAAAAGCACCCTTCCACTGCTACCCTCTGTCTTCTATGACTAAGCCAAGTTAGTTATAGAGTTTGATGCACACATGTAGCTGCTACTGCCTTGTAAATAAAGTTAAATGTGTCCACCAAGGAAAGTTGCCTGGAAAATCAACTTTATAACAGCAAGGCTGAAGCCAGGCCAGTAGAATTAAACGGGAGTCCAGAGAAGACCCCTAGAATCTGAAATGGATTCCCCAAATACCCCAAATTCAATAGGGACCAGAGAAGCCCTAAAGCAGGGAAAGAAATAGTGAGGGAGATGCCCCATGTAGCCAAAGAGCCTGAAAGAAAGCAGGTTATTAAGCCTGGAAAGGAAAAGGTGAAGGACTTGCCTGAAGAATGGCTGGCAGAAACCTTGGCCAGGACTTCCCGGTCGGCGAGCAGGGGGTGTGGGGCCTGCTCGCAAACATGTAAAATGACGTGGGATGACGTCGGGCGGAACTCTGGACTTCACCCCGCCTCATTTCAATGTTCAGGTCAGCGGGGGCTCAGCAGAATCGGATGTGTGCCTGCCGACCTGTCAACAGCCTATTAAGGCCTTTAAAAAACTAATTAGGATGATTAAAGGACCTGCCCGTCCAACCTTAAGTTTGGTGGGCAGGCTGGGAGCCCTGGCGGGCTTAAGAAAAAGCATGAAACCTCATCCATGGGTGGGATAAATATTAAAATATTTAATAAAATTGTCAATGAAAGTGATGGACATGTCCCAACTGAAGTGACAGTCACATGAGGGGGCATGTCAGGGAAATTTAATTCTTCTGTTTTTAAAATGTTTTCAGACAGGAGCCGATCTCCCTGAGGCACTACTTAGCCTCAGGGAGATGAGTGCGCTCCTAAGTGCGCATGCATGAATGAGCACACTCTCGACTCAGGGAATCCGCCCCCCCGCCCGCACAGGGAGCGCAGAGCGCTTCCTTGCGGACGTCACGCTGGGCGGGCCTTAATTGGCTCGCCCACGTGAAATGGCGGCACACCCCCGATCGGGGACGCCGATCGGAGGCGCACCTCCACGCACCCGTTCTTAAACTTGCCCGCCCACAACTGGGGGAAAATTCTGCCCCTTATTTCTGGCTTTAAATAGAGACAAAAGGAGTTCCCAAATCAATAGCGCCTGAACCGGAATCCCCAAAAGAGGCAAAGGTCCTTTTGAAACACCCCCACTCTCCTGCTTCTCAGCTGAATCCTAGTCTCTGCATCCGAACATCTGAGGCACAGGTGATCAAACTGGACAGGCAGGAGGAACTAGGCTAGACAAGAGTGGCTCAGCCCTAAGATCCAAGGGCCTGGCAACCACAGAGTGAAATGCCCAGCACTCCCCTGTGGATCGCTTGACTATCACTCGCCCCTGGGAGCTAACCACCCTGTAAAACCCCCAGACCCTTCCTGGGGATACTTAATCAGGAGGTTGGATTGCCTCACCCCCAACAGAGGGAAGTCAGAACTCTAGCACTGCATAGACCTCCCCATGCAGCAGGGAACTGCCATTTCCCTTGCTAACTATGTGTCTGATGTGCCAGCATGAATGAGAGAATGCCTGTATCCTTCTGCACTTCCTATTCTTCCTTCCCTAAGACCACATCAAAAAAAATAAATGAAAATGCAACTTTAGGCAAAGGGTAACTATAACCCCCATAAATGGAGTAAGTGGTGTTCTCAGAGTCCTTGCAGTCATAACTAAGGCCTTCTCCAAGTTCAACAACCCTTCCTGCAGTCTTCACCAACTCCTCAAAACACCCAGTTCTTCTGCAAACTCTACTGCTGCCGTAGAGGCAGTAGAAGCAACTCACCGGCAAGTTGTAGACGATCCCTTTTAAAAGCACTGGTGGGAATCCTTTCTGCTGCACACCAAAATGGCATTCAGCGCAGTCCCTGTGGAAAGTGTGTGTGCATGGCACTGATGCCATTTTGATACCAAAAATGGCATCAGGCTTGGTGAGAGCATTAGCACAGGTGCTAGGAACTTGCACCTCAAGTCCACAAGAGTAGGCAGTTTGTGACAGTCTGAGTGTAACACCGATTTAATGTCACTGCTGCCATTTGTAAACACACTTTCTCCTTACCTCACACAGTTGATCCTGTGGTGTGTAACAGGAAGGGCTGGTACCGAAATGACGCTGGTAATGGAAAAGCGACAGGCACTACAGAGCCCAATTTTGCATTCAAAGAGTCTGGTTGGAATGAAACAACATCTGCTAGTGTGTCAATGCAATGTTTAGAGCTAAATTTGAAACCTTTTTAATGCATTTGTTAATCTAATGTGACAAAAGATGATCCTCTCAACTGCCTTTTAGTTCCTTTTACTACATCTCTGCAATTCCAAAACAAATAACAATTTTTGCATTTATACAGCATATTTAACATAGCAAAATGTCCCAAGATGAACAGAGTGACACCAGTAAAATATATTTTTGACACCGAACCACAGAAGGAGATATCAGGAAAAAGGACCAGAAGCTTGGTCAGAAAGGTAGTTTTTAAGGTACATCTTAAAGGAGGAGAGGGAGGTAGAGAGGTGGAGGTATTTAGGCAGAGAATTCCAGATCTTTGGGCCAAGTAATAAGCGCACAATGATCTGGTATGATCTTCCTTATATTATTAGAAATGGTGGCCTGGATATTCCTCTTTCATGGAATTGGGATCCGTTGTCGGCATAATCGGACTTGCATTCGCAACAAAGACTCCTCCGTGATCGCAGCCAACCTTTTGCTCTTGGGTATATTTGAATATTTTTAGAATGCTCTCTGACCTCAGCTGGATGTCTGCCATAAGCAGAACTGGAGATTAGACAGGCTTCAGGGCCTATCACGGCTTAGCTTTGCTGCAGGCCACAAGGCTGGTTTAAAAACAATTATTAGAATTAGAAATTTTAAAGATCCTGCATTTATACAGTGCATTTCACAACCTGAGGATGATAAAATGTATCACAGCCAATTAATTATTTTTAAGGTGTAGTCTCTGTTTTAATTAAGGGAAGCAATCAATCTGCGTCCAATGGTTTCATCAGGCCCCGACTGCCATTTTAACCGATATGGCCCGAGCTGGGAACCCAGTGTGGTTTTATCAGATGCAAACAACATGAAAAAGAGCCATGGCCATCAGAGACCAAGCAAGTACATCAGATGTGACAGCTGCAGCTTAAGGGGGTCTCATTCTCATCTCTGACTCACAAGGTTCTGGGTTCATGTCCCACCCCAAGGCTTGAGCACAAGTTCACTGAAGGAGTACTGCATTGTTGGAGGTGCTGTCTTTCAGATGCAAATTGTGAGACCAGGAGAAGGCAGGCTCTCTTGGCTCCAAAAGGATTGTTTAGGGCTCACCCTCACTTCATGAACATTGAGATCCTCTTGGTGACTTACGCGAACGACTGCTCATTAGGTCTCAGTCAATGGTCTCTTGCCACAAGTTATGCTGCGACTTGTGCCAGCTGCTGCTTCCTGCCCACAACTGAGTAATGCCATGCACATGAGGCTTGGTTGTTAAAATTGCCTGGGCCTCATGCAGATGAGATCAGGGGAGTTTGAATCTTCCCTTGATCTCCACCGGTCCAATTCCTGCTCCGAGTTACAATCAGGCCCCCAACGTCTAGGCTCATGTATGAGGAGTTGTTGGCTGAAGTACAAGAGTCTGTTCAAACATTCTTAGTCAGTAGGTACTCTGGCTGATGTTTCTCCTCACTAATAAAGAGTGACGATAGTTGATTAATTCTAAGATAAAAGCAAAATACTGCGGATGCTGGAAATCTAGAACAAAAACAAAAATACCTGGAAAAACTCAGCAGGTCTGACAGCATCTGCGGAGAGGGATACAGTTGGCGTTTCGAGTCCGTATGACCCTTCATCAGAACTAAGACATATAGAAATGAAATGAAATATAAGCTGGTAGAAGGGGGTGGGACAGGAGCTCAATAGGGGGCCAGTGATTGGTGGAGGCCAAGAAGAGACTGCCAAAGATGTCATAGACAAAAGGACAAAGGGGTGTTGATGGTGGTGATATTTTCTAAAGGATGTGCTAATGGGGACATTAAGGGAAGCAAGCAGGACAAGCTAGTGGCAGATGGCCCTCGTGAGGGTGGGGTGGGGGGAAGGAATCGAAATTGGCTAAAAGGTGGAGATGAAACAATAGATCGAAATAAATTTAAAAATAGGAGGGAAAAGAAAAATATATAGTTGTAAAAAAAAATTATAAATTATTGGAAAAGGGGGGATCAGAAAGGGGGTGGGGATGGAGGAGAGAGTTCATGATCTGAAATTGTTGAACTCAATATTAAGTCCAGAAGACTGTAAAGTGCCCAGTCAGAAGATGAGGTGCTGTTCCTCCAGTTTGCGTTGAGCTTCACTGGAACATTGCAGCAGGCCAAGGACGGACATGTGGGCAAGAGAGCAGGGTGGTGGGTTGAAATGGCAAGTGACAGGGAGGTCTGGGTCATGCTTGCGGACAGACCGAAGGTGTTCCGCAAAGCGGTCACCTAGTCTGCGTTTGGTCTCTCCAATGTAGAGGAGACCGCATTGGGAGCAGCGAATGCAGTAGACTAAATTGAGGGAAGTGCAAGTGAAATGCTGCTTTACTTGAAAGGAGTGTTTGGGCCCTTGGACGGTGAGGAGGGGGGAAGTAAAGGGGCAAGTGTTGCACCTTCTGCGGTTGCATGGGAAGGTGCTGTGGGAGGGGTTGAGGTGTAGGGGGTGATGGAGGAGTGGACCAGGGTGTCCCGGAGGGAATGATCCCTGCAGAAAGCCACCAGGGGGGGTGAAGGGAAGATGTGTCTGGTAGTGGCATCATGCTGGATTTGGCGGAAATGGCGGAGGATGATCCTTTGAATGCGGAGGCTGGTGGAGTGATAAGTGAGGACAAGGGGGACCCTATCATGGTTCTGGGAGGGAGAGGAATGTGTGAGGACAGATGCGCGGGAGATGGGCCAGACACGGTTCAGGGCCCTGTCAACCACAGTGGGTGGAAAACCTCGGTTAAGGAAGAAGGAAGACATGTCAGAGGAACTGTTTTGGAAAGTGATATCATCAGAACAGATGCGACGGAGGTGAAGGAACTGAGAGAATGGGATGGAATCCTTACAGGAAGTGGGGTGTGAGGAGCTGTAGTCGAGGTAACTGTGGGAGTCGGTAGGGTTAGGGTTAGGGTTAGGAATGTTGGTAAGTAATAAATATTGGTGGACAGTCTATCACCAGAAATTGAGACTGAGAGGTCAAGGAAAGGAAGGGAAGTGTCAGTGATGGACCACGTGAAAATGATGGAGGGTTGGAAATTGGAAGCAAAATTAATCAATTTTTCCAGATCCAGACGAAAGCATGAAGTGGCACCAAGCAGTCATCGATGTACTGGAGAAAGAGTTGTGGGAGGGGGCCTGAGTAGGACTGGAACAAGGAATGTTCCACATACCCCATAAAGAGACAGACATAACTGGGGCCCATGCAGGTACCCATAGCCACACCTTTTATTTGGAGGAAGTGAGACGAGTTCAAGGAGAAATTGTTCAGTGAGAGAACAAGTTCAGCCAGACGGAGGAGAGAAGTGGTAGGTGGGGATTGTTCGGGCCTCTGTTCGAGGAAGAAGCGGAGAGCCCTCAGACCATCCCAGTGGGGCATGGAGGTGTAGAGGGATTGGACGTCCATGGTGAAGAGGAGGCAGTGGGAGCCAAGGAACTGGAAATTGTTTATATGATGTAGGGCGTGAGAGGAATCATGGATGTAGGTGGGAAGAGACTGGACAAGGGGAGAGAGAATGGAGTCAAGATATCAAGAAATGAGTTCCGTGGGGCAGGAACGGGCTGACATGATCGGTCTGCTGGGACAGTCCTGTTTGTGGATTTTGGGTAGGAGGTAGAAGCCGGCCGTCTGAGGTTGGGAGACTATCAGGTTTGAAGCTGTGGAGGTAATTCTACCCTTGTACTGCCATTCAGCTAAAGGCTAACTAACACAGCACACACTGAGGATCAGTTAATTCCTGGTTTTAACAATGAAGCTTGGGCAGAATAAATATCCTCGATTAGCTTTATATTGCTTCAAGCTACAATAAGTAGAAACTGAGGAGATTAGGAGCTGATGTTTGCACAATCAGATCTGTATCATTGATGTGTGACTCTATGCAATTCTTACCAATATGCAGTGGATTTTCTGTCTTGTAGATTTGAAGAGGAAATTCAGTTAGCTAAAGTACAGGATAAAGAAGCGCATGTTAGCCACAGCTGGAAGATTAGCATTGGGATCGCTGACATCAATGATTTGGTGACCTGGTCAATCTGAAGCACATCTCCTTGCTTTGAGGCATGAATATGCCCATCATCATGGGTATTAACTGAATGAGATAAAGGCCTATAATGCACAGTTAATTTCAGGCCAAAATTATTTGTAGATCATAATAGAATCCATGAGATATGCCATAGAATTTATAGAATACTTAATGGAATTTAACAGAACGAATGAGTTAAGCAGTGTATTGCTTTCTGTTCAGAAGAGAGACAGGGTACGAGTATAATCTGTCCAACTGCTGTGTTATCCTTTTCACTGGGATAATCTCATTTAGGTATGCCATCACATTGCACTCAGGAGAAAGGCATAGTAAAAGGGATACATTGTAAAGTAATGATATGATGAAGTGTGTCTGCAGAGTGCTTTAGAGAGCTTGAGAAGTAGCATTAAAGCTGTGCTTGAAGGAAGAAAATGCATTCCCATAAAAATCACGTTAACTCAAGTTACACTAGCTTGCCAGCCTCCAAAGCCATTCAATATGGGTGCAAGTCCATCCCATTGCATTGGTGCTAATCTCCCCAGTGGTTTCTAAGGTCAGCTGAAGTACGATATTGAGGGAAATAAAAGCAAAAAACGGCGGATGCTGGAAATCCAAAACAAAAACGAAAATACCTGGAAAAACTCAGCAGGTCTGACAGCATCTGCGGAGAGGGATACAGTTAACGTTTCGAGTCCGTATGACTCTTCAACAGAACTAAGGAAAAATAGAAAAGAGGTGAAATATAAACTGGTTTAAGGGGGGGTGGGACAGGTAGAACTGAATAGAGGGCCAGTGATGTGTGGGGATTGCCAAAAGATGTCATAGACAAAAGGACAAAGAGGTGTTGACGGTGGTGATATTATCTAAGAAATGTGTTAATGGTGACATTAAGGGTAGAAAGCAGGACGAGCAAGATACAGATAGCCCTAGTGCGGGTGGGGTGGGGGGAAGGGATCGAAATAGGCTAAAAGGTAGAGATAAAACAACAGATGGAAATACATTTTTAAAAAATGCAAATAGGTGGGAAAAGAAAAATATATATAAATTATTGGAAAAAGGGGGATCGGAAAGAGGGTGGGGATGGAGGAGAGAGTTCATTATATAAAGTTGTTGAACTCAATATTCAGTCCGGAAGGCTGTAAAGTGCCCAGTCGGAAGATGAGGTGCTGTTCCTCCAGTTTGCGTTGAGCTTCACTGGAACATTGCAGCAGGTCAAGGATGGACATGTGGGCAAGAGAGCAGGGTGGTGTGTTGAAATGGCAAGTGACAGGGAGGTCTGGGTCATGCTTGCGGACAGACCGAAGGTGTTCCGCAAAGCGGTCACCCAGTCTGCGTTTGGTCTCTCCAATGTAGAGTAGACCGCATTGGGAGCAGCGAATGCAGTAGACTAAATTGTGGTAAGTGCAAGTGAAATGCTGTTTCACTTGAAAGGAGTGTTTGGGCCCTTGGACGGTGAGGGGGGGGAAGTAAAAGGGTAGGTGTTGCACCTTCTGCGGTTGTATGGGAAGGTGTCGTGGGAGGGGGTTGAGGTGTAGGGGGTGAATGAGGAGTGGACCAGGGTGTCCCGGAGGGAATGATCCCTGCGGAATGCCGCCAGGGCGGGGGTGAAGGGAAGATGTGTTTGGTAGTGGCATCATGCTGGAGTTGGCGGAAATGGCGGAGGATGATCCTTTGACTGCGGAGGCTGGTGGAGTGATAAGTGAGGACAAGGGGGACCCTATCATGTTTCTGGGAAGGAGAGGAAGGCGTGAGGGCGGATGCATGGGAGATTGGCCGGACACGGTTGAGGGCCCTGTCGACCACCGTGGATGGAAAACCTCGGTTAAGGAAGAAGGAAGACATGTCAGAGGAACTGTTTTTGAAAGTCGCATCATCAGAACAGATACGACGGAGACGAAGGAACTGAGAGAATGGGATGGAGTCCTTACAGGAAGTGGGGTGTGAGGAGCTGTAGTCGAGGTAGCTGTGGGAGTCGGTAGGCTTATAATGGATATTGGTGGACATATTGAGGGAAAGTTTTGAGCATAAATGTCTTGAATTTGCACTCTCTCATTTGGGAGCAGTAAATAATTTGCTTCTGCACAATTTGAGCACTGCTCAGCGGGACCGGTTTGGAGTTGGAGGGTGAGGATTTGAGGTTTGCAATTATTTCTTAGCTCTAAAGAAAGGCTCAGAGATCTATGAGGCATCACTGGAAAGTGCTGCTATATCAGGTAAGACAGAGGAAGGCTCTATTTGGGAAATCCCCTACTGGGAGCTCTTTGTTTTATTCATTCACGGGGTGTGGGCTTCACTGGCTGGGCCAGCATTTATTACTCAGCCCTAGTTGCCCTTGAGAAGGTGGTGGTGAGCTGCCTTCTTGAACCGCAGCAATCCATGTGGTGTAGGTACACCCACAGTGCCGTTAGGAAGGGAGTTCCAGGATTTTGACCCAGTGACAGTGAAGGAACAGCGATATATTTCCAAGTAAGGATGGTGAGTGACTTGGAGGGAAACTTCTAGGTGGTGGTGTTCCCATCTATTTGCTGCCCTTCTCCTTCTAGATGGTTGTGGTCATATGTTTGGAAGGTGCTGTCGAAGGAACCTTGGTGAATTCCTGCAGTGCATCTTGTAGATGGTACACACTGCTGCTACTGTGCGTCGGTGGTGGAGGGAGTGAATGTTTGTGGATGTGGTGCCAATCAAGCAGGCTGCTTTGTCCTGGATGGTGTGAAGCTTCTTGAGTGTTGTGGGAGCTGCACTCATCCATGCTAATCCACACAATTGCTAGCCTCTGACGTGCTCTTGTAGCGATAGTATTTATCTGGCTAGTCCAGTTCATTTTCTGGTCAATGGTAACCCCCCAGGATGTTGATAATGGAGGATTCAGCAATGGTAATGCCATTGTACATCAAGGGGTGATGGTTAGACTCTCTCTTGCTGGAGATGGTCATTGCCTGGCACTTGTGTGGCACGAAAGTTACTTGCCACTTGTCAGCCCAAGCCTAAATATTTTCCAGGTCTTGCTGCATTTGGACATGGACTGCTTCAGTACCTGAGGAGTCATGAATGGTGCTGAACATTGTGCAATTATCAGCGTACATCCCCACTTCTGACCTTATGATGGAAGGAAGGTCATTGATGAAGCAGCTGGAGATGGTTGGGCCTAGTACACTACCCTGAGGAACCCCTGCAGTGATGTCCCGGAGCTGAGATGACTGACCTCCAACATCCACAACCATCTTCCTTTGTGCTTGGTATGACTCCAACCAGTGGAGAGTTTTCCCCCCTGATTTTGACTCCAGTTTTGCTTGGGCTCCTTGATGCCACACTCTGTCAAATGCTGCCTTGATGTCAAGGGCAGTCACTCTTATCTCATCTTGAGAGTTCAGCTCTTTTGTCCATGTTTGAACCAAGGCTGTAATGAGGTCAGGAGCTGAGTGGCCCTGGCAGATCCCAAACTGGGCATCAGTGAGCAGGTTACTGCTAAGCACGTACTGCTTGATAGCACTGTTGATGACCCCTTCCATTACTTTACTGATGATCGAGAGTAGACTAATGGGGCGGTAATTGGCTGGGTTGGATTTTTCCTGCTTTTTGTGTACAGGACATACCTGGGCAATTTTCCACATAGCCGGGTAGATGCCAGTGTTGTAGCTGTACTGGAACAGCTTGGCTAGGGACACAGCAAGTTCTGGAGCGCAAGTCTTCAGTACTATTGCTGGAGTGTTGTCAGGGCCCATAGCCTTTGCAGTATCCAGTGCCTTCAGCCATTTCTTGATATCACATGGAGTGAATTGAATTGGCTGAAGACTGGCATAAGACATAGGGGCAGAAGTAGGCCATTCGGCCCATCAAGTCTGCTCCACCATTCAATGAGATCATAGCTGATCTGATAATCTTCAAAACCACTTTCCTGCCTTTTCCCCATAACCCTCGATTCCCTTACTGATTAAAAATATGTCTATCTCAGCCTTGAATATACTTAATGGCCCAACCTCTATGGTAAAGAATTCCACAGATTCACTACCCTCTGAGAGTAGAAATTCCTCTTCATCTCTGTCTTAAATGGGTGACCCCTTGCTCTGAGATTATGCCCTCTGGTCCTAGACTCTCCCACAAGGGGAAACAACCTCTCAGCATCTATCCTGTCAAGCCCCCTAAGTATTTTATATGTTTCAATAAGGTCGTCTTTCATTCTTCTAAACTCCAATGAGTACAGGTCCAACCTGCTCAACCTTTCCTCATAAGAAAATCCCTCCATGCCTGGGGTCAACCTAGTGAACCTTCTCTTGACTGCCTCCAAATCTTTCTTTAGATAAGGGGGCCAAAACTGTTCACAGTATTCTAGGTGTGGTCTAACTAGTGCCTTGTATAGTTTTAGCAAGATTTCACTATTTTTATACTCCATTCCCTTTGAAATAAAGGCCAACTTTCCATTTGCCTTCCCTATTACCTGCTGAACTTGTAAGCTAGCTTTTTGTGATTCATGCAAGAGGACCCCCAAATCCCTCTGTGCTGCGGCTTTCTGCAGTCCTTCTCCATTTAAATAATATTCAGCTCCTCTATTCTTCCTGCCAAAGTTCATAACCTCACATTTTCCCACATTATATTCCATCTTCCAAGTTTTTGTCCACTCACTTAACCTGTCTATATCCCTCTCTAGACTCTTTGTGCCATCCTCACTGCTTGCCTTCCCATCTATTTTTGTCATCTGCAAACTTGGCGATAGTACATTCACTTCCCTCATCCAAGACATCAATATATATTGTAAATAATTGTGGCCCCAACACCGAACCCTGTGGCACTCCACTAATTACAGGTTGGCGTTGTGAACATGCCTCCCTTATCCCAACTCTCTGCCTTCTATTAGTTAGCCACTCCCCTATCCATGCCAATATGCTACCCCCAACACCATGGGCTCTTACCTTATTAAGTATCCTCAAGTGTGGTACCTTATCAAACGCCTTTTGGAAATCCAAATATATTACATCTACTAGTTCCCCTTTATCTATCCTGCCTATTACCTCCTCAAAGAATGCTAATAAATTTGTCAGGCATGATTCCCCCTTCACGAAGCCATGCTGGCTCTGCTTGATTATATTATGCATTTCTAAATGCTCCGCAATTACATCCTTTATAATAGACTCTAACATTTTCCCAATGATGGATGTCAAGCTAACTGACTTATAGTTATCTGTTCTTTGTCTCCCACCCTTTTTAGACCATAAGATAAGACCATAAGACATAGGAGCAGAAATTAGGCCATTCGGCCCATCGAGTCTGCTCTGCCATTCAATCATGGCTGATAAGTTTCTCAACCCCATTCTCCCGCCTTTGCCCCGTAACCTTTGAGCCCCTTACCAATCAAAAACCTATCTATCTCGGTCTTAAATACACTCAATGACCTGGCCTCCACAGCCTTCTGTGGTAATGAATTCCATAGATTCACCACTTTCTGGATAAAGAAGTTTCTCCTCATCTCTGTTCTAAAAGGTCTTCCCTTTACTCTGAGGCTGTGCCCTCGGGTCCTAGTCTCTCTTACTAATGGAAAGATCTTCCCCACGTCCACTCTATCCAGGCCTTTCAGTATTCTGTAAGTTTCAATCAAATCCCCCCTCATCCTTCTAAACTCCATCGAGTATAGACCCAGAGTCCTCAAACGTTCCTCATATTTTAAGCCCTTCATTCCTGGGATCGTTCTCGTGAACCTCCTCTGGAGCCTCTCCAGGGCCAGAACATCCTTCCTGAGGTACGGGGCCCAAAATTGCTCACAATATTCTAAATGTGGTCTGACCAGAGCCTTATAAAGCCTCAGCAGCACATCCCTGCTTTTATATTCTAGTCCTCTTGAAATAAATGCCAACATTGCATTTGCCTTCCTAACTACCGACTCAACCTGCAAGTTAACCTTAAGAGAATCCTGGACTAGAACTCCAAAGTCCCTTTGCCCTCCAGATTTCTGAATTCTCTCCCCATTTAGAAAATAGTCTATGCCTCTATTCTTCCTACCAAAGTGCATGACCTCCCATTTCCCCACGTTGTATTCCATCTGCCACTTCTTTGCCCATTCTCCTAACCTGTCCAAATCCTTCTGCAGCCTCCCCGCCTCCTCAATACTACCTGTCCCTCCACCTATCTTTGTATTATCTGCAAACTTAGCCAGAATGCCCTCAGTTCCTTCATCTAGATCATTAATGTATAAAGTGAAAAGTTGTGGTCCCAACACTGATCCCTGCGGAACTCCACTAGTCACCGGCCGCCATCCTGAGAAGGACCCCTTTATCCCCACTCTCTGCCTCCTGCCAGACAGCCAATCTTCTATGCTAATACCTTGCCTCTAACACCATGGGCTCTTATCTTACTGAGCAGCCTCCTGTGCGGCACCTTGTCAAAGGCCTTCTGGAAGTCCAAGTAGATAACATCCATTAGCTCTCCTTTGTCTAACCAACTCGTTACCTCCTCAAAGAATTCTAACAGATTTGTCAGGCATGACCTCCCCTTGATGAAACCATGCTGACTTTGCCCTATTTTACCATGCACTTCCAAGTATTCTGAAATCTCATCCTTAATAATGGACTCTAAAATCTTACCAACGACCGAGGTCAGGCTAATCGGCCTGTAATTTCCCGTCTTTTGCCTCACTCCCTTCTTAAACAGGGGGGTTACATTAGCGATTTTCCAGTCCTCTGGGACCCTCCCTGACTCCAGTGATTCCTGAAAGATCACCACTAACGCCTCCACTATCTCTTCAGCTATCTCCTTCAGAACTCTGGGGTGTAATCCATCTGGTCCAGGTGATTTATCCACCTTCAGACCTTTCAGTTTTCCTAGCACCTTCTCCTTGGTAATGGCCACCATACTCACCTCTGCCCCCCAACTCTCTTGAACTTTGGAGATGTTACTTGAGTCTTCCACCGTGAAGACTGACGCAAAATACCTATTCAGTTCCTCTGCCATTTCTTTGTTCCCCACTACTACTTCTCCAGCGTCATTTTCCAGTGGCCCAATGTCCACTTTTGCCTCTCTCTTACCCTTTATATATCTAAAAAACTCTTGCAATCTTCTTTTATATTACTGGTTAGTTTACCCTCATATTTAATCTTCTCCCTCCTTACCTCTTTTTTAGTTGTCCTCTGTTGGTCTTTGTAGGCTTCCCAATCCCCTGGTTTCCCACTGCTCTTCGCCGCATTGTATGCTTTCTCTTCAGCTTTTATGCTGTCCCTGACTTCCCTTGTCAGCTATGGTTGCCTCGTCCTCCCTTTAGTATGCTTCTTCTTCCTAGGAATGAATTTTTGCTGTGTCTCCCAAATTACTCCCAGAAACTCCTGCCATTGCTGTTCCACTGTCTTTCCTGCTAGGCTCATCTCCCAGTCAATTCTGGCCAGCTACTCCCTCATGCCTCTGTAGTTGCCTTTATTCAACTGTAATACCGTTATATCTGATTCCAGCTTTTTCCTCTCAAATTGCAGGGTGAATTCTACCATATTATGGTCACTTCCTCCTAAGGGTTCCTTCACCTTAAGCTCCCTTATCAAATCTGCCTCATTACACATCACTAAATCTAGAATAGCCTGTTCCCTAGTGGGCTCCAACACAAGCTGCTCCAAAAAGCCATCTCGTAGACATTCTACAAATTCCTTTTCTTGGGATCCACTACCAACCTGATTTTCCCAGTCTACCTGCATATTGAAATCCCCCATGATCAATGTAACCTTGCCTTTCTTACACGCCTTTTCCATCTCCTGGTGCATCTTGTGCCCCACATCCTGACTACTGTTTGGACGCCTGTACATAACTCCCGCAATGGTTTTTTTACCTTTGCGGTTCCTCAACTCTACCCACACAGATTCTACATCATCTGACCCTACGTCATTTCTTGCTATCGATTTAATTTCATTTCTTACTAACAAAGCAACCCCACCCCCTCTGCCAACCTGCCTATCTTTTCGATAGGATGTATATCCTTGGATATTTAGCTCCCAATCCTGATCCCCTTGCAGCCATGTCTCCGTAATGCCCACCACATCATACCTGCCAATTTCAATCTGCGCCACAACCTCATTTACCTTATTTCGTATACTGCGTGCATTCAGATACAACACCTTCAGTCCTGTATTTCCTGTCCCCTTTCTCATTGTCGTCCCTTTATCTGATGTGCTTGAAGTTAGATTCCTAGCCATTTCCAAACACTATTTTGTCCAATTTTGTGTTCTGGGGACTTTAATAGCCTCTCCTGGGCTCTCCTTTTTTTTTGGTTTTTCCCTCCTGAGTTGCGGTGACTTCTCCCAGAATGCTTCAGTCACTTCTCACCGGCGCCCTCTGTTGGATGCTCTCCCTCCTGTTGAGTGCAAGAGTCCTTCTCCTCGATTCCCTCCTGAGTCGCGCTGGCTGCGGTGACTTCCCCCAGAAACACCCTTTGAAAAAGGGTGTTACACTGGCAGTTTCCAATCCTCTGGGACTTTTCCAGAATCTAAGGATTCTTGGATTGCAACCAGTGCATCCACTATTTGTGTAGCTGCTTCCTTTAATATCCTAGGATGCAACCCATCAGGTCCATTAGCCCCATTAGTTTCCCTAGAACTTTTTCTCTAGTGATAGTTATTGTATTTATTTCCTCCCCCACTTTTTCCCCTTGATTGTTTAGTACTTTTGGAATGCTATTAGTGTCTTCTTCCGTGAAGATTGATGCAGTGTTTATTCAACTCCTCTGTGATTTCCTGCTGGGCACCTTCAGAGGAGGTCAAGATGGATCATCCACTCGGCACTTGCGGAAGATTGTAGCAAGTGCTTCAGCCTTATCTTTTGCACTGATGTGCTGGGCTCCCCCATCATTGAGGATTGGGATATTTGTAGAGCCTCCTTCTCTGGTGAGTCTTTTTTAAATGTCCACCACCATTCATGACTGGATGTGACAGGACTGCAGAGCTTAGATTTGATCTGTTGCTTGTGGGATCACTTAGCCCTGTCTACCACTTGCTGCTTATGTTGTTTGGCATGCAAGTAGTCCTGTGTTGTAGCTTCACCGGGTTGACACCTCATTTTTAGGTTTGCCTGGTACTGCTCCTGCACTTTTCATTGATCCAGGGTTGACCCCCTGTCTTGGTGGTAATGTTAAAGCAGGGGATATACCAGGCCATGAGGTCACAGATTGTGGTTAAGTGCAATCCTGCTGCTACTGATGGCCCACAGTGCCTCATGGATGCCCAGTTTTGAGTTGCTAGATCTGTTCGAAATCTATCCCATTTAGCACGGTGGTAGTGCCACACAACACGATGGAGGTATGCTCAATGTGAAGGTGGAATCTTTTCTCCACAATGACTTTGTGGTGGTCACTCCTACCGATGGACAGATGCATCTGCAGCAGGCAGGTTTGTGAGGATGAGGTCAAGTATGTTTTTCCCTCATGTTGGTTCCCTTAGCACCTGCCACAGGCCCAGTCTGGGAGCTATGTCCTTTAGGACTCATCCAGCTCAATCAGTAGTGGTGCTACTGAGCCAGTCTTGGTGATGGACATTGAAGTCCCCCACTAAGAGTACATCCTGCGCCTTCCAAGTGGTGTTTGACATGGAGGAGCACTGATTCATCAGCTGAGGGTGGGCGGTATGTGGTAATCAGCAGGAGGTTTCCTTGTCCATGTTTAACCTGATGTCATGAGACTTCGTGGAGTCCGGAGTCAATGTTGAGGACTCCCACGGCAACTCCCTCCCCACTGTATGCCACTGTACCACCACCTCTGCTGGTGGGATGGTGATGGTGATGTCTGGGATAATTTCTGCAAGGTATGATTCTATCCTGTGCGGATGTCTATGTCAGGCTGTTGCTTGACTAGTCTGTGAGACAGCATCCCCAATTTTGGCACCAACCCCCAGATGTTAGTAAGGAGGACTTTGCAGGGCTGAGATTGCTGTTGTCGTTTCCGATGCCTAGGTGGTCTGTCCAGCTTCATTCCTTTTTTGTGATTTTGTAGCGGTTTGACACAACTGAGTGGCTTGCTAGGCCATTTCAGAGGGAATTTTAAGAGCCAACCACATTGCTGTGGGTCTGGAGTCACATCTGGGCCAGACCAGGTAGGGACAGCAGATTTCCTTCCCTAAAGGATATTAGTGAACCAGATGGGTTTTTACATCAATCAACAATGGTTTCATGGTCATTATTAGGCTTTTAATTCTAGATTTTTATTGAATTCAAATTCTACCATGTACCGTGGCGGGATTCAAACCCAGGTCCCCAAAGCATTACCCTGGGTCTCTGGATTACTCGTCTAGTGATGATACCATTACGTTGTCACCTCCCCTGTGAGGGTTCATAACCTCACAAGTAACAACGTGGCCAGATAAGGTATGGGAAGCTAGACATATAGTAATATACTACATGGAGTCTATCTGCCATTACAATCGCACCACCCCCCACCACCCCATTACTGAACAACTTATCATCAGTACTTAAGTGATGAATGGAGCTTCAACTTTCACCTGAAAATATTTCTTCACTCACAGCCTGACATACATACACTCCACTCAAATCACCACCTGACATAGAGCTCAAAGATAAAACCTTCTCGTGACCGGTGTCATGCTCAACACAAAAGAAGATTCTTGTGGCTGTGGCAGAAAAATGTTTGCGGGTCTAGGGCATCACTCTGGTAGTTCTGTCTTGGCTTAGTGGCAGCACTCTTCCCTCTGAATCGGGGGTCTTGGGTTCAAGCTCTATTCAGAAGATTTGAGTACGTTATCTAAGTCAACATTTCAGTGCAGTGTTGGAGATCATGTTTTTCAGATGAGATGTCATAAGGCCCTAGGAAGTAAAAGACCCTATGGTACTATTTGAAGAAAAGTTCTCCCAGTGTCCTGGTCTACATTTATCCCTCAACCAAGACCACCAAAATGAAATTATCTGTTCATTTATTTTATTGCTGTTTATGAGACTTGCTACCATATTTCCTACATTACACCAGTGACTAAACCTGAAAAGAATTTCATTTGCTGTGATGTGCTTTGAAACATTCTGAAAATGTGAATGGCGCTACATAAAAGCACATTCTTTCTTCAGGGAATTGCCCTCGTCATAACCACCTTCAGCTGATTCCATTATAATATTAGGAGCTTAGCGCCATTTACAATGCCTCCAATAGTATGCAGCCTGTGTCAGCTTATGATAACAGCATCCGAGTCTGGGTGGCAAGTGGCAGGTTGCAGTCACACCACATAAATGTCGGGCAATGACCATCTCCAACAACAAAAAGCTTAACTGCCTTGAACCAAGCCCCGATCACCAAGCCCCCCTCGATCAAAACCTTAGCAAATGACAGTGCAGCTGCAGCATTTGGTACAGTGGGACAGCAGAGTGTTCCAGAGAGAAAACTCAGTCCTGAGCATCTTTAAGAAGGGGGCTGAATTTTGTTTTTTTATGGGGGCTCTGCAACCAGTCCTTACTATTTTACTTCAGAACCGGCTGGCCAGAATTGAATTCCCAACATTCTCCTCCGCCAGCCATCCCTCCCCAATTCCCCAACCCTCACCCACCACGCCCCCACCCTTGCCCCTTCCTCCCCCCAGCTTACTCACACTTAAGGGGCACCCGAGACATGCTGAACTAATGCTAGCACATGCACCTACCAGGACTATTTAGATTGCTTGGCTCTGAGAACTCGTGTCTTTTCCTTTTTTTCCCAGTTCCTGATAAATTCATACCTCTTGGTTGTATTACTGCCACTCGTGTCAAAAGTCATTGGTGGGATGTCATTCCTGTTCCACTGTTGTAACTGTGGCCGAGCGGGATATGAATGTTCAGCCCCATTGTACGAAGGACATTTTAATTTGTTTATTGGAAAGAGAATGTACATTTATTGTTGGTGGGGATGCAGCCCAAGAAATCCCATGAAAGAACAATATATTTCGATATTACTAATAAATTAAAATCGCAGAGGCATCATAGTACAATTCAATGGTACAATTTTAAAGGCAGTGCAGAAGCAGAGAGACCTAGGGGCTCCCACAAACAAATCTTTGAAGGTGGGCAGTGCAAGTTAATTAGACTGTTGAAAAGGCATACAGGATCCAAGGATCCTGTATGGGAGTTAGGAAGATAGGTTGGAGAGGTCGAGGCTGTTCTCCTTGGAGAGAAGAAGGCTAAGAGGGGATTTGATAGAGATGTTCAAAATCATAAGGGAGCTGGGCAGAGTAGGGATAGGCTGTTCTCGCTCATAAAAGAATCGAGAATGAGAGAGCGCAGGTTTAAAGTGATTTACAAAAGAAGCAAATGTGACGTGAAAAATACTTTTTCACATAACGAGTGGTTCGGGTCTGGAATGCACTGTCTGGAAGTGTGGTGGAGGCAGGTTCAATTGAGGTGTTCAAGAGGGCATCAGGTGATTTTTTTGAATAGAAACAACGTGCAGAGGTGTGGGGAAAAGACAGGACAATGGCACTAGGTCATAATGCTCATTTGGAAAGCTGATGCAGACACGATGGGCCGAATGGCCTCCTTCTGTGCCGTTAAAATTCTGTGATTCTGTGATTAGAACACAAAGAAATAGAGATAAGAGCTTCCCATTGAAGATTGTAACTCTATACCCCTTGATCTCAGAAAGTAAGTGGCAGTTAGATATGATACACAAACCTCTTCTGCGCTCTCTCCAATGTGCTCACATCCTTCCTATAACGTGGCACCCAGAACTGTACACAATAGTCCACCTGAGGTCTATTGAACTGGAGAGGCATATATTGTAATAGCAAGGAAGTTATGCTAAACATTTCTAAAACTCTGGTTAGGCCCCAGCTCAACTGTTGTTTCCAGTTTTGGACGCCACACTTTAGTAAGGACCTCAAGGCCTGGGCAAAAGTGCAGAGGAGATTTACCAGAAGGGAAATAGGACTTCAGTCATTGTGAAAAGACTAGGGAAGCTGAGATTGCTCCCATTTGAACAGAGAAGGCAAAGGGGAGATTTAATAGACATATTCAAAATTATGAGAGGTTTTGATAAAGTAAATAGAGAGAACTTGTTTCCAGTAGCAGGAAGGCCAGTAACCAGAGGTCACAGATTTAAGATGATTGTTAAAAAAATTGGGAAGGAAATTAGGAGCATGCTTTTATGAAATGAAGTAAGGTGCTGGAAGTAGATAAAATAATAACTTTCAAAGGGAATTGAATATTTACTTGAGAAGGATAAATTTGTATGGCTATAGTGAAAGAACAGGGAATGTAACTAATTGGATAGCTCTTTCAAAGGTGTAGCATAAACATGCTGGGCCAAATAGCCTCCTCCTGTGCTGTGCGATCTTATGATATTAAGAAAGGTACTCTGCAGGGAAGCTGTCATATGTGGTTTCAAGGACAGGCTACATGTTTTTTTGAGAAAATCATCAATTTAAGGTAAAGGTACTTGGATCGAGGTCTAAATGGATTGGTATCCAGCTTCTGTCAAAGGGTCCAGGAAGTTGTCACTTTAATTTGATAATTTTGTTCAGTTGCGTATCATACCTAACTGCCACTTACTTTCTGAGATCAATGGGCATAGAGTTACAATCTCCAATGGGAAGTTCTTCCCACTATTTCTTTGTGTTCTAATCACAGAATCACAGAATTTTAATGGCACAGAAGGAGGCCATTCAGCCCATCATGTCTGCACCAGCTCTCCAAATGAGAATTATGACCTAGTGTCATTGTCCTGCCTTTTCCCCGCACCCCTGCACATTGTTTCTATTCAAAAAATCGCTTAATGCCCTCTTGAGTGCCTTGATTGAACCTGCCTCCACCACACTTCCAGGCAGTGCATTCCAGGCCCGAACCACTCGTTGTGTGAAAATGTTTTTCTCACCTCACATTTGCTTCTTTTGCAAATCACTTTAAACCTCTGCCCTCTTGACCTTGATCCTTTTATGAGTGGGAACAGCTTCTCCCTATCTACTCTGTCCAGCCCCCTCATGATTTTGAACATCTCTATCAAATCTCCTCTTAGCTTTCTTCTCTCCAAGGAGACCAGCCCTGACCTCTCCAACCTATCTTCCTAACTGAAGTTTCTTATCCCTGGGACCATTCTTGCCATGCTTCCTATAATGTGGCACCCAGAACTGTACACAATTGTCCAGCTGAGGCCTAGTGAACTGCAGCTTATGGGCAAGCAGGTCAAATCTCAGTGTGTCGATTTATCCTCAGGTATAATTGTTCTGTTATGAATCCAAGTTCAATGTTATTAGAGTTAGCACAGTTGTCACATCTTTTTTTTTGTGAAGCAAGGAGTTGTAAGTTAAATGTTTAATGGATGTGAGGTGTTGATTTGATGCTTCTGGCTAATTATTACATTTAAATAAACCTCATCTATCGGATACAGTTGAAGCCATACAGTCTGACAAACTTACATTTCCACTTCCTGAAAACTGGGTCACAAGAGGGTTTGTGTCACCTCCAATAAACAAATTTTAATAACCAGGGTGCTGTGTTTAATCCTTGGCAATGCTACACGATCAGATATTGTTCATGTACAATTGTACATCTATTTAAAGTTTCATCTCCTTGTATAGGTAGCAAATCAGAACCATTGGATATCAGATTTTCAAGTTTCATTTTTCAGGTCCATGACATCATTTCACTTCCTAGTTTAGATTACAGCTCAACAATCACTCTCTGCACCCTGTTGTCCCTTATATAAATTCCCTACAATTAACTATATATTTCTCAGTAAACCCCCTGTATTACCATCAGAGGCAGTTCTGTGACTGACATTACTGTGATCTATGAGCCATTCTGTGGGGAGTGGTGGGGGGAGGTGGTTGGGGGTGGGGGGTGGTGGGGGGAGGTGGTTGGGGGTGGGGGGAGATAAAAATTCTGTACTTAATTAATTACAAAAAGTATAGGCCATAAAAAGTATAATGATTTAAAGATTGTAACCTCAACTCCGTGATTCCAATGATATTCATCGATTGCTTCATGTTTGTCTTTAGTTTATGAAGCTTTTTTTAATCTCTTGTTTAGATTATAGTCTTGTAAATTCCTTTCCTGGTTCTCCATTGTTTTATATACATTGTGTAAATTGATGGCAGATCACTAGAGCCTCAGGCTGCACAGATATAGTCCTACTTTATGATCACTGAAGAGAGCAGAAGTTTTATTTTCTGTTTGCTCCTGGGCTACGCATTTCCCTCATTGTTGGACATTATTTACACACCAGTAACTATCTAACTGTTGCATTTAGTTCCTGATTTAGCAAACATTGAATTACACCTGCATTATACTAGACCTGAACTGATATACTAAGAGATACTGAGCAGGATTCTATTCTCCAAACACACTTGAACTTGCATGGGATCAGGGCAGAGAATAAAGGAAGGTTGTGTGATGGCAGGGTACCACCTTGACCAGGTTTCCCTTTGAAGTCCCTTGCCACCCCTTCTGGTGCTGCAATCCAAGCTGTAACACTGCAGAGATTCTCCTCTTCACACTGGTGGCCTCCCTGTGGGCGATACGAGTTCATGGGAGGCTGAGGTCCTTCCACCACCCCGCCACCCCCATCCATTACTAATGACCTCAGTTTACAAAAGCCTTTTTTATTGCAACTTTATGCAGTACACAGCAAGCTACATTTGCTCTGGAAACTGTGGCTGTGTTGTGTTGCAGGTCTGCATCAGGTTTATCCAGGCACCCAAGTGAAACTTGAGAATGCCTATATTCTGCTCAATTACACTTCTAATGCTTGCATGGGCTTCATTATATCTGTAATCTCCCTCTGCCTGTAGAAGCCTTCTTGGCACCCTGAGGCACCACTATATGGGAATAGCCCTAATTACGAAGCAACCTGATACGTAGATCTGAGTCACGAAGGCTGGTATAGTGGATTTGTGCATGATGAAAGCATCATGACAGCATCTACCTGTCAGGTTAGGTGATGGACATTGTACACTCATTGGACATGAATCGAATGAAAGCCTTTCCTATTCATAACATTGAAAAAGTATGAGGCTTTGAGTGCCACATGAGTTCTGTCAGTTGTTCCTTTCACATGTGGGGACCCTACCAATCTCTTTATGTTTCTCTGGTTTCATTGGCAAGGATGTGAATTGTGCAACCTTTGTGAATAGGGTGACTGTGGCCTTTCTGAAAGCAATGGCAAACAACACCAGACTAATATGGAGGAGGTCATCAGATTCTGCCTGGAAAGATCCAGTCACAATGTATTTCAAGGCAGTGGTGACCTTGACTAGGAAAAACAATGCTGTTATCCTGGTGGAAGTGGGCTTAAGGTCTTCAGCCACCACTTGACATATTCCCCAATTGCCTTTAGGATTAAATATAGCCTTCTGAAGCAGTGACAGTCATAAACATCTGTAGCCCTGTGGACAGAATCATCTGGTCCCATTGGCAGCAGGTGTTATGGGGGCGTGAGTGGACAATATGGCCAAAAATTGATTTCATGCCATTGTGAAAACAGTTTGCGATTGTCCGCTCCGCCCGTCAATGGCGGGCCTCGGTTCCTGCCATCCAACGCCGGGAACTTAATTTTAATGCATTTGCATCTCATTATTGTGCCCTCATACCGGAATCATCCCCCCACGTCAAATTTACCATCCACAACGGCGTGACTTCAGAACGGCGTGCTTCACGATCACATTTAAAAGTCATGCACCTGGCGAGCTGAACTTCGATGGGAACTCAGACATGAGTGAAAAAAAGCTTGCATAGCCCTTGTGAGCATCACCCATAGGACACGGACTGTGTGGGGAGGGGGTGCTCAGGCAAGTCGCTTTTTCCCGGTTGGCTTTCAGTGCGGTGCTGGGCAAAGGCACCTGTGTGGGTAAGGTCGGAGTGGTGGGGTGGGGGTGGGGTGAGGTGTTAAAGGCAGCAGAGGCTGAAGGAAGTCCACAAGCACATGCTGTGTGGGGTGGGAGCGGGTTGGTGGGTGAGGTAAGCGGCCACGCATTTGGAAAATCTTGTCATAAGTGAGCATTCTTCTGCAGCTGAGACTGTTCAGCCGCAGCTCCATTGACATGCTTGGAGTCGGGCCTCTGAAGTTTTCTGCCCACTCAAGTAACACAAAAGCATGAAAATGCCACCAAATTCTCCAGAACTTTTCACCTTTCGGGCGCAGACTACAAATCAATGTGCCTTTTACAGGGTAGCAGAGCAATTGGCCAACTGGGCAAGCTGTAGAATCCCCTTGCGAGAGGCGGCCATGGTGCAGTCACTGGTGGAGGCGCTCACAGCCCCTTGCAATGTCTTTATTAAGGTTTGGATGAGTATCCCTCATGGTTCAAGCTAACAGTGCAGCCTTGCAGTGTGGATTAGGAGAATGCCTGCGCCTGAGCTGAGAGCACAGCATGCAGCCCAGTGGGCAAAGCTGCCGCAAATCGGTCAAGTGGGGTGGGGTGGAGGTGAGTGGGGTTTCGGTTAGCCATAAAGCTCATTACACACTGACCACCCAAGTGGTGGCCAGCCCTCTCCTACCTGTGCGAAAGAGCCTTCAGACTGAACCAAGAGAGCTTCTTAGGACACATATGCTAACCCACGTGTCTCTCTTTGATCCTGCAGGAGGAGAACATCAGGATCATAGGGTCTGGTGAGTTAGTGGTGTGTCTTATGGCTTACTGGGAGCAGAGAAGAAGAAGAAGAGACTGACGGAGATGCCTGGCTAATCAATGGGAGGAGCACCTCCCCAAGATGAAGGGGCAGCAGGGCCTCCTGCACAGCAGCTGAAGTTCCAGAGACCCATCGCTGTCTAGGGACTTGGTCGGTCACATATGGTACCTGCTGCAGGATTTGGCGCATGGAGACAGGGACATGGAGGGCATCCACTGAGTGAGGTGAACATTGCTCCTATAACAAGGAGCCAAGGATACATTTTTGGAAGCTTATTTACAATAGCGAACATTATGTACAAGTGATTAACACTCGTGCCCAGGCTGTGCAACTGCATTTTCTTAACCTCCCTGACCCTGCTGCTACGTGCTCCCCTGACATCCACAGCGGAGGTGGAGGCAGCCTGCTGACTGCTACGCCCTGTCTGTGATGACTTCAGGGCCGAGATCTGGAGGGCCCCGCCCTGCTTTGGGTGCCCTGCTATGGGCCAGCTGCACCCTCCTTGGCCTGTGGAGCTGGAGCTGCGGGGGTCACAGGAAGAGGGGACTTGGATCGGCTGGACATTCCTGGAGTCACCTGGAGTCCTCCCTGGGGTGCCTAATGGCCCCTGGCTGACTCCTTGAGGAGAAGGGGAAGTTTGAGTGAGATTGAGCTGCTCAGCAACTGTCTCACGTTGAAGACTGTTGGAGACTAATTATGGCGTCAGCCCATGCAGCAGTGCAGGACCTATGTCCTGGACCATAGTGCCCATCACCCTGCCAGTGTTTACATCGGTGCATAGGCATGCTGGCACTATCACCTTGGACTGAAGGCGGGCAGGCTCCTCCATTGTCCCTTGCAATCTGAGGAGTGCACCAGAAATCCCTTCCTGATGTTCCCGTGACTGTCTTTGCAGCTCCAACAACTGATTGAGGACCGAGTCCAGAGGCTCAACATCTGACTCAGTCTCAGCAGATTCCTTGCCTTCAGCAGTCCTCCAAGCGCCGGTGACCAAGGATGTCCCTGCCTCTGCCTGCTGCAAGACAGGTTGTATGTTGTGCTTAACAGATTGTGATCCTGAGGTTGCTTTACATCTTGGTCCCACCGAGATGTGTGTGGCTGCGCTGGTGGAGGGTGTGGGTGAGCACTGTGATGGGTCTTCAACTGTGCTGCCCTCAGGGTCCTCATCTGAGGTGATCTCAGCGGTGGGGTCAGGGTCAAGCTTGCATGAGGGCGACATGGCAGATATGCCTAGGACAGAAAGTGGAGATTATTAGCGCTTGGCAGCCGCGTTGAACAGAACAGTGGACTCAGAGTAACGTTGACAGAGGGATGATGTGGTGCAGGATCCTCACATGGGCGTTTGCTGCTGGCCTCACTGTAGTCGCAGGAATGGTCCATGTCCTGTCCAGCTAGCTCCAACATGTGACTCTCGAATGGAGTGAGGATCTTGATGTCCGACACTCCACCCCTCCGGCCTGGGACCTCTCATATTGATTGTGTGTGATCTTGTACTGTGCGCCAGGCCAAATGAGAAGGATGCCAGGCCTGCGTGTGTGCTGAGTGGAACCATGGATGGGATGAGGAGGCAGTCTCCAGAGGAGGTGAGGCAAGATGGACATGTGCGGGTGTGGGTGAGAGAGTGAGTGGTGATGCCCCTTGAGCTGCAGTGAGTGAGATGCCAGTGAAGGTGTGATGGGCTTGCGAGTGGGTGAGTTGAAATCGATGAGATGGTTGATTTACCCTGGCGGCACGGATGAGAACATTCATCCGTTTTCTGCACTGGATGGCCAACCTCTTGTATTCAGCGTTGGCACTGACCATCTCTGCCACTACCTCCCAAGCCGGAGTTTGAGACTGATGAGCCTCCTGCAGCCAGGGATAGAGGACATCGCGGTGGGCCTCCATGGTGTCCAGACAGCATCCCAAGGATACAACACTGAATCCGGGGGCTGCACTCTTCTTGGCTTTCAGGGTCATGTCTTCACTGGAGCAGCCCTGGGCTGCAAGCATTGAGAAGAGCGTGCACAGCCTCCGTTTATATCTGGTGCCCAGTGTATGGAAGCGGTGAGGTAGCGGCCTGGCGGGCCAATCAGAGGCCGGCCGTCAGCAATCTGCCGTGTTTCCTGTGACTACATAATTTATGAGGCCGGAAGGGGATGATACAGCACAAAAACCCGCTATTGCGGCCAGCGGGTTAAAGTCTTTTCTCTTGACCGCTACCACACTTCGTTCAAATCTGGGACGATTCCGCTCTATGTTTATATGTGTGTAAGGAAGAGGCGACTTTTTTGATATCACACATTAAGAGCCTTTCACCCAGTCTTTTCAATGTCTCCATTCTGCCCCTCTTCACAGCATAAGAATAGAGGATTTTCTTTTTTTCGAAATCCACGCACTCAGTGTGAAGCCATTGAGCAGGGCAGACTGAAACTCAGAATAAAAGGCCTGATTGAACCATCAGAGTATTAAGGAGATTGATATCTCCTTAATACCAACCACCAACATGCAAAGCGGCTTCCTGGATATGGTAGCCAGCTCTGCCTTTCTGCAGCCCCTATCTCCTTATTTGGGATGGGGCTGAGGCAGAAGATTTTGGAAATAGTTTTAAGGGGTCAGCCTCTCATGTAAGCCTCTCTGGCAGAGAATTTGTAACAGTCATTTGCAAGTCAAACACTTCAGTTCTATAAAGCCCACAAGTGGACTAGAGTACATGTCTACACTTAAACATAAATCAAAAAATGAGGCATATATTCATGTTTATGAAAAATGCACTAGCAAGTATAGAATGAACAGGACATCATACAACTACTAGCTGCCATTGGGCTTTTCAAGTGTTCATGTCAAGTCTGTCAGAACATGTCAAAGGCAGTAGTGAGAAAACTACATATCTTTGATTTTCAGGATCAAGCAGGCTTATATAGCAGCTCGCTGCACATGCTATAAATGGTTTTTCACAGTTAATTCTGAATTATTTCCTTAATTTTCGCTGGTTTGTGTTCCTCGCTATGCTAAAAGGTTTTGACAGAAAGTACATACATGAGCAAAAAAAAAACATCACAACAAAAGGTTAGTTGTATATTTTCCAGTCCTGCCAGTGGCGGGCTTCGTGGCGGGCGGGAGGGGAGAATCCGGAGAGAGGCCAAAAATCGGATTTCCACCTGCGGGAAATCAGTTCGGAATCCCCCCACCGCTTTCACGGCAGGCTGATGGCGGGTTGGGTTTCCTGCTGAACCATGTCATGAATGCCGTTTGCATGTATTACCACGTCATGAATGCTCATTAAAAGCGCGACTGGCCAGAGTCATGTCCCATCTCGCAATCTTGTGCCACACCGGTGGGAAATTGGGCTGGTCTAAATCATGTTCGGAAATGACTGGCGTGCAGATGTCCACCCTCACTTCACTCCTGATTTCGAGGTGAGTGCAACATTCAAAGTCGACCTGCAACAGCGCCGCTCCGGTTTCTCAGCAACGGCAGTGTAACGCCACACTGGCGGGGGTGTAGGGTTGGTCTGCTCACGGTGGGTGCCTCCATACTCCAGGAGGACAGCACCCTGTGTGTGCAGCAGCTCTCAGGCAGGGCTGCACTCTGAAACAGAGACCAGTATTGTGGCCGGAAGGTGAGGTGTGTTAGGTGGGAAGGATGATGGAGACATGAGGCTGAACAGGGTATGGTGGATTTGGAAGGGGGGGAAAGATGACAGAGACTAGGTGGGGGGTGTCAGTGGGGTATGGTGCAGTTGGACGTGGGGGGGACCGATGGCAGGCAGAGGGGCGGCCGAGGGTAGAGAAGCTAGAGCCTGACGTGAAATACTGAAACACAGAAACAGGAGGGTGTAGATGGGAATCGAAATGTATAAATAGGAGGGGATGCATGCAGACTCCGGAATATGAGGCACAAGAAGAGACTCATGGAAGTGGTGGGAGTAAAGCGAGACAGTGTTGTGATCAGTCGTGGAGGAACGGGAGAGCTCTTTGACAGACAGTCATAGACCCTGGCCTGGGGCCAAGAGGTCAGGTTGAGAGATTAAAGGCAGTCCTGGGGCTTTGTGGGCCTCATAGTCAGGGTGAGAGTTTGAAGGCAGTCCTGGGGCTTTGTGGGCCATGCTACAAGACTATGCATGGCACGAACATCACAGTCCCACTCTAGGGAGGGGCAAGGCCTGTGTGCTCAATAGGGATAAGGCACAGCTTGGCGTGCAGGGCATGTTCATTGTCTTACAATTGGTGGCGATGGGCTTCTCTGGATTGGCACTGGGCTGTAGATGGGATTGTCATGGTTAGAAAAGGCATCTGCAGCCTGTAAATGGGGAAAATGTAATGGTGGGTGGGAGGGGGATGAGGTCTCTCCTCTGTGTGTGGCCATGCATTAGGCCTAAAGATGGGGAGAGGTGAGGTCCACATGCGGCATGGGGACATCAACAGTGATGGGTTCAGTGGGGAGAGGGCAGGAAGGTCCACCACAATGACAATGGGATCCAGGGTTACTAGGGAGGCTAGAGAATAACCAGAGGGAGGTCTACCTGCACATCGAGAGGTTCCAGGAAAATTGGAAGGTCCTGAACACTGACAGGGGGCAAAGCTGGTCTCAAAATAAAAATGCAGCACCACTATTTTGAAACCCTGAAGTTATTGCGCAGTTTAAAATCAAAACTGGAAAAGAATCCGCACGGGAGGGGTCTGAGGCAGTGTGGGAGGAGCCCATAGCTGGGCTAAGGGGCCCGTTCAGAGGGTACCCTCAAATTGCTTAGAGCTACAACATTCAAATAGAGTCAGAGCTGAGAGAAAAGAGGAAGACTTCCTTTAGAAGGTTCAGTTGGAGCCATTGCCTTTCAGTGCACTTTAATGAGAGAATACAGGAGTCATTGGCTTCATAATACAGTTACTCCATTTGAGCATTAATGAAGAAGTATGTGAGAATGGAAAATTCAGGAAGCACAAGTGTTGCATAACTGCCAGTTCATCAGTCAAGCCTCTAATGTGCTTTCTCCAATTGGTGTGGATGATGGGCCAAAGGGCATCCAGTCATTGCTGAAGTGCAAGCTGAGCTTAGTCAGTATACCAGGTCAGAGATTGCAGGGGTGCCTTTGGTAAGGTGGCACATTTCATGAATGTGTGCAAACCTCTTCCGAACACTGTGCGATTGAGATGTCAAGTATCAGGGTTGGCATCTTGGTCGCCTATATCTGTAAGTGTGCACCTCAGCTACAGGACGAGTAGTGCAGATGCAGCTCTAGGGCATGACAGTGGCTTTCTGTTAGTGATTGACAGGTCTACTATATTTGCCCAAATCTGTTAAATCTATCTGTTCACAGGGAGAAAGAGGATTGAATAATGGAGCCTGAACTCAAAGCGGCCTTCTTGATGGCAGTGATCCGATTGAGGAGGAGGAGAAGGGCCCGACGTCACCTAGCCCAGCTTCGAGAGGAGGCCTGGCTTGAGGTCCATGGTCCAGGGAAGCCCCAGCAAGAACAGAGAATGAGAAGGTTAGACCCATCCCACAACTCGCACCGAAGAAGGAGACTTTCCTATTTGTTGATGAGCAACAGACAATGCCGTGCATGTCTGCACTTGTCAAGAGATGTGGTGGATTATATCTGCCACATTCTGCGGGAGGATCTAAATCCCCCTGGACTGGGAGGACATCCCGTGCCAGTGCCCCTGAAGCTCACCGCCGCGCTCAATTGTTTTGCCTGCAGATCGTTCCAGGGACCCTGTGCGGCATCTCACAGTCCTCAACACATAAAGGTATCAACGAGGTGACAGGTGCCCACTACAGTAAGACTCATCGTTATGTGATGTTCACACTTGATGAAGCTAGCCAGGCTGCTAGATTTCTGGGGTTTGCAGCTATCTCTGTCTCCCCTAGAGTACCGGGTGCAATCAATTGCACACATATGGCTTTGAGAGCTCCATGGAAGCCCCTGATGTTCATCAACAGGAAAGGGTTCTACTCCCTGAACGTTTAACTGGTGTGCGATCATCAGAAGCACATGTTTGTGCCAGGTATCCTGGAAGTCCCCATAACTCATACACCCTGAGTCACTTCCAAGTGCCTCACAAATTCAAAGAGGCTCAGCAATTACAGGGCTGGCTGCTTGAGGTTAAGGGCTACCCACTCAAACGATGGCCCTTGACACTAGTGCGTCATCCTCAGGATGCCTTGGAGGAGAGGTACAATGCAGTACATAGGTCTAAATGATCCATCATTGAGCAGACCATTGGCATCCCGAAGATGTGCTTGGGCCACTCAGGTGGGGCTCTGCAGTACTCTCCACAGAGGTTGTCCCACATCATCATGGTCTATTGCGCCCAGCACAACCTGGTGCTTCAAAAGGGGGGATCCCTTGCCAGAGGGAGACATGGAGGAGGCTGAGAGCTCCTCAGGACAATGAAGTGTAGGAAACTGAAAATGGAGATGAGGGTCAGCTTCCACATGAGGATGCCATCAAAGAAGCAAGGGGTGGAAAACGTGCCTGTGCCACATTGATAGCCGCAAGGTTCCAGGAGGGGTAAGGTGCAGGCAACAGGATACAGCCACATTCCTTCTGTCCCTTAGTGCCATGCCAGCGCACTGAAAAGCCTTTACAACCAGTATTATTGAGAGCAAGTTCAGCATTCGGACTTGCACCTTCAACTGTCATGACTCACCAAGACCTAACCTTTGGAAAGGTCAGCAGCGAACTCTGTATCTGTGCGCTCTGAGAAGTGAAAGTTGACACAACAGTGCAGGCACTACGTCAAAGGACTTGATGCAGTCATCGCCACCTTAATAAGAAACTTAGTGGACAATGAGATGCGCACATGGTTGGAGAGACCATCATTGCTACAGATCTTGTGCTTTGGCACTACCAATGAAGACAACAATCTCATTTTTAGAAACAATTACAGCTAACCCTCCAAGGCTATTGAGCACGCCTAACTCCATTTGTCTTGTAAGGAACAGAGGTTACTAACGCATTTTGCAAATACTTCCAGTAAAGAGTTTGACACATCGCACTTAGATAACACAAGGTCAAATAACTATAATGAGTCAGCTGCACATCACACAAATATGAGGCTCACAAAGGAGGCGATCACTGAATGGGAGGATGGCTCACCCTCGCAATAAGAGGGCACATGGATGCATATGCACAACACTTTCAAATGACGAAACAAAAACAGAAACAGAAATACCTGGAAAAACTCAGCAGGTCTGGCAGCATCGGCGGAGAAGAGCACAGTTGACGTTTCGAGTCCTCATGACCCTTCAACGGAACTAAGTAAAAATAGGAAAGGGGTGAAATATAAGCTGCTTTGGGTAGGGGGGTGGGGTGGGGGGTGCGGGGTGGTTGTTGGGACAAGCAGCCAGTAATAGGTGGAGATAACCAAAAGATGTCACAGACAAAAGGACAAAGAGGTATTGAAGGTGGTGATATTATCTAAAGGAATGTGCTAATTAAGAGTAGAAAGCAGGACAGACAAGGTACAGATAGCTCTAGTGGGGGTGGGGTGAAGGAATACTAAAAAGGCTAAAAGGTAGAGATAAACAATGGGTAGAAATACATTTAAAAATAATGGAAATAGGTGGGAAAAGAAAAATCTATATAAATTATTGGGAAAAAACAAAAAGGAGGGGGAAGAAACAGCAAGGGGGTGGGGATGGAGGAGAGAGTTCAAGATCCAAAATCGTTGAACTCAATATTCAGTCCGGAAGGCTGTAAAGTGCCTAGTCGGAAGATGAGGTGCTGTTCCTCCAGTTTGCGTTGAGCTTCACTGGAACAATGCAGCATGTGAAGGACAGACATGTGGGCATGAGAGCAGGGTGGAATGTTGAAATGGCAAGCGACAGGGAGGTCTGGGTAATGCTTGCAGACAGACCGAAGGTGTTCTGCAAAGCAGTCACCCAGTCTGCATTTGGTCTCTCCAATGTAGAGGAAACCGCATTGGGAGCAACGAATGCAGTGGACTAAGTTGAGGGAAGTGCAAGTGAAATGCTGCTTCACTTGAAAGGACTGTTTGGGCCCTTGGACAGTGAGGAGAGAGGAAGTGAAGGGGCAGCTGTTGCATCTTCTGCAGTTGCATGGGAAGGTGCTGTGGGAGGGGGTTGAGGAGTAGGGGGTGATGGAGGAGTGGACTAGGGTGTCACGGAGAGAACGATCCCTATGGAATGCCGCCGGGGGGGGTGAAGGGAAGATGTGTTTGGTGGTGGCATCATGCTGGAGTTGGCGGAAATGGCGGAGGATGATCCTTTGAATGCGGAGGCTGGTGGGGTGATAAGTGAGGACAAGGGGGACCCTATCATGTTTCTGGGAAGGAGGAGAAGGCGTGAGGGTGGATGCGCGGGAGATGAGCCGGACATGGTTGAGGGCCCTATCAACCACCGTGGGTGGAAAACCTCGGTTAAGGAAGAAGGAGGACATGTCAGAGGAAATGTTTTTGAAAGTGGCACCATCAGAACAGATGCGACGGAGGTGAAGGAACTGAGAGAATGGGAAGGAGTCCTTACAGGAAGCGGGGTGTGAGGAGCTGTACTCGAGTTAGCTGTGGGAGTCAGTAGGCTTGTAATGGATATTGGTGGACAGTCTATCACCAGAAATTGAGACAGAGAGGTCAAGGAAGGGAAGGGAAGTGTCAGAGATGGACCATGTGAAAATGATGGAGGGGTGGAGATTGGAAGCAAAATCAATAAATTTTGCCAGGTCCCGACGAGAGCATGAAGCAGCACCGACGTAATCATCGATGTACCGGAGAAAGAGTTGTGGGAGGGGGCCGGAGTAGGACTGGAACAAGGAATGTTCCACATACCCCATAAAGAGACAGGCATAGCTGGGACCCATGCGGGTACCCATAGCCACATCTTTTATTTGGAGGAAGTGAGAGGAGTTAAAGGAGAAATTATTCAGTGTGAGAACAAGTTCAGACAGACGGAGGAGAGTAGTGGTGGATGGGGATTGTTCGGGCCTCTGTTTGAGGAAGAAGCGGAGAGCCGCCAGACCATCCTGGTGGGGGATGGAGGTGTAGAGGGATTGGACGTCCATGGTGAAGAGGAGGCGGTTGGGGCCAGGGAACTGGAAATTGTTAATGTGACGTAAGGTGTCAGAGGAATCATGGATGTAGGTGGGAAGGGACTGGACAAGGGGAGAGAGAAAGGAGTCAAGATAGCGAGAAATGAGTTCCATGGGGCAGGAACAGGCTCACACGATCGGTCTGCCGGGACAGTCCTGTTTGTGGATTTTGGGTAGGAGGTAGAAGCAGGCCGTCCGAGGTTGGGTGACTATCAGGTTGGAAGCTGTGGAAGGAAGATCTCCAGAGGAGATGAGGTCAGTGACAGTCCTGGAAACAATGGCTTGATGTTCAGTGGTGGGGTCATGGTCCAGGGAGAGGTAGGAGGAAGTGTCTGCGAGTTGACGCTCAGCCTCCGCGAATTGATTGAAGCTCAACGTAAACTGGAGGAACAGCACCTCATCTTCCGACTAGGCACTTTACAGCCTTCCGGACTGAATATTGAGTTCAACAATTTTAGATCTTGAACTCCATCCCCACCCACTTTCTGTTTCTTCCCCCTCCTTTTTGTTTTTTCCAATAATTTATATAGATTTTTCTTTTCCCACCTATTTCCATTATTTTTAAATGTATTTCCACCCATTGTTTATCTCTACCTTTTAGCCCTTTTAGTAGTCCTTCACCCCATCCCCACTAGAGTTATCTGTACCTTGTCTGTCCTGCTTTCTACTCTTAATTAGCACATTCCTTTAGATAATATCACCACCTTCAACACCTCTTTGTCCTTTTGTCTGTGACATCTTTTGGTTATCTCCACCTATTACTGGCTGCTTGTCCCAACGACCCCCCCCCCGACCCCCCCTTAAACCAGCTTATATTTCACCCCTTTCCTATTTTTACTTAGTTCTGTTGAAGGGTCATGAGGACTCGAAACGTCAACTGTGCTCTTCTCCGCCGATGCTGCCAGACCTGCTGAGTTTTTCCAGGTATTTCTGTTTCTGTTTTTGTTTTGGATTTCCAGCATTTGTAGTTTTTTGCTTTTATCTTTCCAATGACGAGACCATTCTCATGAACAGCAAATGTATTTACACAGGCGCATGATATTAACAGGGATTGAATGCCCGTGACCCAGAAGTGATGTCAAAGCTTTTTAATTTGTCTAACCCTACTGTTACATGTCGGTGTATCCCCAGCATCCGTAGCAGAGGTGGAGGCAGCCTGCTGGCTGCTACGCTCTGTTGTCTGTGATGACTTTGGCAGGCATTCTCTAGAGGGCAGATACCTGGCCCTGTCCTGCTTTGGGTGTCCTGCTGTGGGGCTGGTGCACCGTCCTTGGCCTGTACATCTGGAGATGTTGGAAATCACAGGCAAAGGGGATTGGGATCAGCCAGGCACTCTCAGAGTCGCCTGGCTGGATGGCCCCAAGGTCACCAGCTGCTGGTCCTCCTCCTTGTAAGTGCCCGAGGGCCCCTGCCTGACTCCCTGAGGAGAAGGGACCCATAGAGGGAGGTTGAGGTGCCCATCCTTCCTCTTGCCTAGCCACTGATGGATCCCACCAATGTCTATAGCAATGGAGCGCAGGTCCGAGCGCAAATCCAGCAGGATTTGCTGGACCAAAGTCTCCGAGGTGGCTGCCACCCTTCCCATGGAGACCTTGAGGTTCCGGTAAGTCAGAGTCACAACATCAGACAGAAGGCGGACAGACTCCTCCACCCTTCACCCTAGTCTGTGGACTGCCTTTCACAACTGTACCTGCCGCCTGTCGTTGCATCTCATGCATTTTAGAGATAGCTGTTTCCAAAGGGTCACCATCTGACTCAGACTCAGTGGGTGACTGATCTCCAGCAGTCCTCCAAGTGCCAGAGACCTGAGCTGTCACTGCCTCTGGCTGCTGTGGAGATGTGTCAGTGAGTTGTTCCCCAGAGAGTGACCCCGAGCCTAATCTAGATCCGTGACCCACCAGGGTGTGTGCCTCTGCGCTGGTGGAGGGTGCAAGTGAACACCGCGATGGGTCTTCTTCAAATGGATCCTCATCATCCTCTGAGGTGGCCTGGGGCTCGGACTTATATTGCCTGTGCTGGTCTGTCTGGGCCTGCAGGTGATTGTAAGAGAGAGAAGATAGTTTTATTTCATGAACAGGCTGAATACAACATTACATGTCACTCACTGAGAATGTCAAGATATGATCGACTCATGGAGGGCTCATCCGTACTGGTTTGCAGTGAGAGGCTGATTTTGCTTTCCCCACAGGAGTGATTTCTGTCCGCCCCCACAACAAGAACAAGGGGTCACAATCTCAGGATATGGGGTAGGACGTTTTGGCCTGAGATGAGGAGAAACTTCTTCATTCAGAGGTTGGTGAACCTGTGAAATTCTCTACCACAGAAGGCTGTGAAGGCCAAGTCACTGAATATATTTAAGAAGGAAATAGATAGATTTCTGGACTCTAAAGGCATCAAGGGGCATCGGGAGAGAGGGGGAGTATGGCATTAAGACAGAGGATCAGCCATGATCATATTGAATGGCGGAGCAGGCTCAAAGGGCCAGATGACCTACTCCTGCTTCTATTTTTCACATTTCTAACTTGGGGGCATCCTTCTCGAATTTGGAGAGCTCCTGGGTGTTGGCCATCCTTCCTCCAGTCTGGGATCTCTCCCTCTTGTTGTGGGCAAGCTTGGTCTGCATGAAGACAAATGGATAGAATGTGATTGAGATGCCTGCTAATATTGTGAGAGATCCCTGAGCAATGTAGCTCTTTGAGTGCGTGATGCCATTCTGAGAGTGTGAGATTGAAGTGAGCTGAAGGTTGACTTACCCTGGCGGAGAGGGTAAGATCATTCACCCTCTTCCTGCACTGGACCGCATTTCTCGGGCGGGTGCCCAACGAGCTGACCTCCCTTGCAATCGCTTCCCAGGCCGGCGAGGTTAGGCTGGTGAGCCTCCTGGAGCCATCCCTCAGATAGAAGACATCCTGCTGCTGGCAAGCTCCATGATGAGGACCTCAGGGGAATCATTGCTGAACCTGGGAGCAGCTTGGGCACAGCCATATGAAGAGGTTTCGGGTAGCATTTAAATATGGCAGCCAGACCTTCAACCCCATTAGGTAACGGCGGGGCAGATGGATCAATGCCTACCCTGCCATGTGATTCGGAGAGCTACTCGCTGATATGTAACTAATTAGCTTCCAAGCATGAAATCAGGTGCGAGTCCCTGCCACACCAGCCAGCATGAAATGCGTCATGGAACCCGCCCGCCACCACACATGGGCAGAATTTTAAGCCCTGTGGGGGAGGGTGTGCCTTACCCCATCGGGAGTAAAATAGCGCGTGATGACATGAGGTGAGCGCCCCGACGTCATCGTGCACTGGCGCGATATTTCAGTCGGTGGGCACGCACGAGAGTCGGCAGTGCACCCGCCGACAATTAAGAGTCATATTAAGGCCATTAAGCTAGAAATTAATTTGATTTTTTCGCTGCCCGTCCAACCTTACGGTCGGCGGGTGGGCGAATTGGCCAGGCGGCCTGTGAATATTTTAAGAAACCTCATCCACAGGTGGGATGAGGTTTCCAACAGTAATTTTTTTTAAAAATTAAAATTTTAAAACTTCATTTTTAGTAAGTCCCTGCTCATGTGACAGAGTCACATGTGGGGACCATGTTTCCCTTATTTTTAAAATCTTTATTTTCCTTTGTAAAATTCTTCAGCTCCCTGAGGCAGCTCTGTGCCTTCAGGGAGCTGTCAGTACGCGCTCCCCCGCGCAAGCGCAGACTTTAGCGCTCGCGCTCCTCCCGCCCCCCACCCCGGCTCTCAGCGCACGTTTCACACTGGCTGGTCATTAATTGGCCAGCTAGTGTGAAAGCGTGGTCGGCGCCCGATCGCGGGCGGAGGTCCGTTTCGCGGCCGCTCCCGGGCCCGCCCACTGCGCCCGCCCAGCAAAGGGAAAGCCCGGCCCTTAGTCTCCAAAATGGAAAATTCCGCGCTTAATGTTTTATTGATTCTATTCACACTTTTGCATTTCCATAACTAGAAATAGGGGCCTCATTTATTTCTTCCAACATATGCAGACATTCCTGGCCCACTTGGAGGCTTCAACAAACCATATAAATATTCTTCACTCACTGCCAGTTGGTTTCTAACAGTATTTACACCGACAGATACAAATTCAAATATGGTATGAATTTATAGCGTCCTTTGAGTTGAAGTTCGGTGTGTAAATTGTACATTTTAGCTATTTTAATTGCAGAGCAAGTTTTATACCAGCGATGAAGCAATTTTATTGTAATCAGTGTATGTAAATCGTCTAAACCAAACTTCCAATCCTTTCCTGCACTGTCATGTAGCTGAGAGAATGCACTGGACCATTATTTAATATTCTTGGTTCATGTCCTGGTTAGGTACATGGGGGGAAATTGTAGCTAATGTAATCCATCTTGTTTTAAATTGGAGCTGGCTCCATATGTGGAAGCAGAATTCTTGTCATGCACTTAAGTGCTTTTTCAACAAAACTAACACTTTCCTCTGTCACTGTGAGAATAAAAACAAATTCAGTTGTTATCACTCCTTCCATTCAGTGCGAGGCCTTATTTATGTAGCATTTTAATCATGCTCCTTAATGTGTAACTTTCTCCGAATCCAAAAACTGTTCTACACAGCTGTTCAACAAACATGGGATTCTGTCCAAGATTAAATCCCAGGGAGATAAACTAATTTAATTTTTAAGTATAATAACAGTGTCAATCATTCTTTTCAGCGTTGGTTCAATTTTATTTTCCTTTTCGGATTTGACAGCGAGGTCATTACATGCTTCCTGTTAATACTGCACAACTAATCCTACCAGTGGAAAAAGATAATGCTCTCAATTTGTATGAACTACTGGTATGTATGAATATGACAAGACAAGTAGGAATCATATATGTCAGCTTTTATTTATGACAAGTCACCAAATATTCTACAATGCCTTACTTTTATAACTTCATTAGTCATTATTATGTGAACACAGATCTATACATTCGGCTCAGATAGTTTAATATATTTCAACTTCATAAACATTTTACATGCCAATTATATTACACATTTTTAGTCCATGTAAAATGGTTTCAATTTTGCTTCAATATAAAACCACCCTGAGGAGACATCCTTTCAACTTTGCACAGGCTTCGTTATTACTTTAGATTGGTTTTGCACTGTAACTCCCACTCTAATACTAACTATCACTTGGATTTCAGTCAAAGGCGCTCTGCACATACCTACAACCAGAAATGTGTAGAACTTTGTTTTTCCTGGCTAGAAAGCAATGTGGAAACATTAGTATACCTCTGGACTACCAGCTGCACAGTACTGCAAGCAGGCCTCAGTCTCAAACCATTACCTGTCATGTAATTGTGCCGCAGTGTTTCTGTACACGCACAAAAATGTAAAGACCCAAATCTTACAATCTCGGGATCGTTGGAGACCAGACATACGACTGAGTTGCCAGTCGGGACCCAGCGGAAGTACTGTCATGCTGATCTACGTGGAAATTGCCCGGGGAGTTTCAACTTTCGATGGACAAATCCACTCCCTGGGACCCTCCATGAATGTCACCGATTCTAAGTTAGAGTCAGAGACTGAGCACAGTTTGAATGTACTTACCCTAATAGTTACCCAGGAAATGTTAGACAGATTAAAACTTAGTCTAATTCCTGGGTATTCAGAGAACTGATACCCCCAATCACTCACATTGACCCCTCTGACTCCCTCCCCCGATCACCTGACTACCCATTTGACTACCCCCGACCATCCAACTACCCCCAAACCACTTCCCCTGACTGCCACCCAACCCACCCGCCACCACCTTTCCCACCTATCACCCTAACCACCTGCCACCCTACCCACCACCTCACCCACCTATCACCATACCCACTTAGCACATCACCCACCTACCGACCTCACCCACCTGCTACCTCGCCCACCTGCCACCCTACTCACCTCACCCACCCTACCCACTTTGCACGCCTGCCACTTCACCCACCTACCACCTCATCCATCTGCCACCTCACCCACCTGCCACTTCACTTATTTCAACAACCCTACCCACTTACCTTACCCACCCTACCATCCTCCCCACCTACCCATTTACTCATTCATCTACTCATCCATTCACTAACATTGAGACAGCACCTTTAAACTTACTACATGGCAGCTAGTACTGTAAATGTAGAAACATAGAAAATAGGAGCAGGAGTAGGGCATTCGGCCCTTCGAGCCTGCTCCACCATTCATTATGATCATGGCTGATCATCCGACTCAATAGCCTGCTCCCGCTTTCTCCCCATATCCTTTGATCCCTTTCACCCCAAGAGCTATATCTAACTCCTTTTTGAAAACATATAATGTTTTGGCCTCAACTACTTTCTGGGGTAGCGAATTCCACAAGCTCACCACTCTCCGGGTGAAGAAATGTCCCCTCATCTCAGTCCTAAATGGTCTACCCCCTATCCTCAGACTTTGACCCCTGGTTCTGGACTCCCCCACCATCGGGAACATCCTGCCTGCTTCTATCCTGTCTAGTCCTGTTAGAATTTTATAGGTTTCTATGAGATCCCCCCTCATTCTTCTGAACTCCAGCGAATATAATCCTAACCGACTTAATCTCTCCTCATGTCAGTCCCACCATCTCAACAATCAGTCTGGTAAACCTTTGCTGCACTCCCTCTATAGCAAGAACATCTTTCCTCAGATAAGGAGACCAAAACTGCACATAATATTCCAGGTGTAGTCTCACCAAGGCCCTGTAAAATTGCAGCAAGACATCCTGTACCTGTACTCGAATCCTCTGGCTATGAAGGCCGATATACCATTTGCCTTCTTTACCGCCTGCTGCACCTGCATGCTTACCTACAGCGATTGGTGTACCAGGACACCCAGGTCTCGTTGCACATTCCCCTCTCTCAATTTATAGCCATTCATACATTAATCTCCCTTCCTGTTTTTGCTACCAAAATGGATAACCTCACATTTATCCACATTTTACTGCATCTGCCATGCATTTGCCTACACACTCAGCTTATCCAAATCACACTGAAGCATCTCTGCATCCTCCTCATAGCTCACCCTCCCACCCAGCTTTGTGTCATCTGCAAATTTGGAGATATTACACTTAGTTCCCTCATCTAAATCATTAATATATATTGTGAATAGCTGGGGTCCCAGCACCGATCCCTGCGGTACCCCACTAGTCACTGCCTGCCATTTGGAAAAAGACCCGTTTTTTCCTACTCTTTGTTTCCTGTCTGCCGACCAGTTTTCTATCCATCTCAATACACTACATCCAATCCCATGCGCTTTAATTTTACATGCTAATCTCTTATGTGGGACTTTGTCGAAAGCCTTCTGAAAGTCCAAATAAACCACATCCACTGGCTCCCCCTCATCAACTCTATTAGTTACATCCTCAAAAAATTCCAGTAGATTTGTCAAGCATGAATGACCATGCTGACTCTGTTCGATTCTGCCACTGTTTTCCATGTGCTCAGCTATTAAATCTTTTATAATGGACTCTAGAATTTTCCCCACTACCGACGTCAGGTTGACTGGCCTATAATTCCCTGTTTTCTCTCTACCTCCCTTTTTAAATAGTGGGGTTACATTAGCTACCCTCCAATCTGTAGGAACTGTTCCAGAGTCTATAGAATCTTGGAAGATGACCACCAATGCACTCAATATTTTTAGGGCCACTTCCTTAAGTACTCTGGGATGTAGATTATCAGGCCATGGGGATTTATTGGCCTTCAATCCCATCAATTTCCCCAACACCATTTCCCTACTAATACTGATTTCTTTCAGTGCCTCCCTCTCACTAAACCCTGCGTTCCCCAACATTTCTGGTATGTTATTAGTGTCCTCCTTTGTGAAGACAGAACCAAAGTATGTATTTAGTTGGTCAGCCATTTCTTTGTTCCCATTATAAATTCCCTTGTTTCTGACTGTAAGGGACCTACATTTGTCTTCACCAATCTTTTTCTCTTCACATACCTATAGAAACTTTTACAGTCAGTTTTTATGTTCCCTGCAAGCTTACTCTCGTACTCTATTTCCCCCTTCTTAGTCAATCCCTTGGTCCTCCTTTGCTGAATTCTAAACTGCTCCCAATCCTCAGGTCTGTTGTTTTTTCTGGCCAATTTGTATGCCTCTTCCGTGGATCTAATACTATCTCTAATTTCCCTTGTAAGCCATGGGTTTGGCCACCTTTCCTGTTTTACTTTCGCGCCAGACAGGAATAGACAATTGTTGCCGTGTCTTTCCCTGACTCCATTCCGTGGCAATGGAGCTCTCCAAAGGACACTGCACTCCGCATTTCTGGGAAAGCTGGGCTTGGAAGGTCCTGAGAGAAATGTGGAGCAGCGTTGAGTCAGATGAAGTTTTGAGCGGAGGGGCAATCCGGTGATGATTGCTGCTCCTCGGAAGATCTGGGCAATTATGTTGTGATGGGCAATTAGAGGCCAACAATAGACTACAAGAACTCTGAACAAATAATCTCCACATTGGTATCTTTTATAACATTTATAAATTTACCAAAATATTTGACAGCAAAAAACTTCAAATAAAAATTGTGGTTTGTGAGCAACCTTTTGACTAATGATTTTGAATCATTTCACTACTTTGTGTCTATTTTCTGTGTTACTTCTCTAATGGAGTAGAATTTGTGCATTTGTACACTGATGCTGACAACCACAATGCACCTTTGATATGCCAGTTTTCCCTTTGGAAATGTCTTCCAACTGCAATGCATCCTTGGCACATTGCCAGTCCTTATCCTTTGTAAATACCTTCAATTAGAATTCAAAATATGTATTAACCCATAGACCTTTATAGTATACAAAAGCAAAATACTGCAGATGCTGGAAGTCTGAAATAAAAACTGAAATTTCACCAGGGACATCCAATACCTCTGCACATATTGACATATGAGTTAGGAGCAGAAGTAGGCCACTCGGCCCATCGATCCCACTCCGCCATTCAATAAGATCATGGCTGTTCTGACTGTAACCTCCTGCCTACCCTCGATAACCTTTCACCCCCTTGTTTATCAAAGATCTATCCACCTCTGCCTTGAAAACATTCAAACACCCTGCTTCCACTGCCTTTTGAGGAAAGGAGTCCCAAAGACTCACTACCCTCTGAGAAAAAAATCATCACCTTTGAGCGAATGGTGAGAGGGCTCTCTGCTTTTCTCTTGGATGGAAGCCCAACCAGTTTCCATACACCACCACACGCCTCCTGAGGCTGAATGCACTGAATCACATTGAACAACTCCTTTGATTCCACTCACTTCCTCCAAGTTAAAGGTGTTGCTAAGGGAGCTCTTATTTGCCCTAGCATTGCCTGTCTTTTCATGGGATATGGAACATTCTCAGTGAGCCAAAACACCCCCACCCAATGCCCAATCAGGCATTAAGTACCTCTGAGTGAGGGACCCCTCACGGGAGCCTGCAAACAACTCCGCCAGGGTTTGTTTGTCGTGCTCCCCACATGGCGAGCCCCCCGCCCACTGTTGGTTTAATACCAGCAGCGCCGGGATGAAGTCCTTAAGTGGTCATTAGTTGCCTACTTAAGGGCCTCAACTGGCAGCGGGTTGGAAGGTCAGGCACAAGCCTCCAACCAAGAACTCACTTGAGGTGGAGGTGGAAAGGTGGCAGGGCCACCACCTGCCACCCACCCGCTTGATTAAATCCCTCTGCCACCTCAAGTATCTGCTATCTGCTGTTAAGTGTTCATGAAGTTGGAATGAATACAACTAGTCCTAGGGAAGTAAATATGCCTATGCTTCACACTGTACACCACAGGTATGAATTGTTTCATGATCATAAAGCTAAGCAGATTTCAGGTAATTGCCAGCAGAGATTTGAAAGGGGATACGTAATGTCAGCAAGAGCACAAAATTTGCCCAGAAAACGAAGCATGTCTACATTTTGTCATTTTACCGCTGTTGACCAAACTGAACGTTGCCTTCACAAACGTACTTTTTGTCCTTTCGCATTCTTGGAAGGCTTCACACATTTTCTGTGTAAACAATGAATCTGCCAGCAGTTTTTATTATGCTGCAAAGTTGCCGAGGTCTGCACCATGTTACTGCTGTCATAACGCCAGTTGAGAAGGACAGCCAAAGTTTGCAGACGGAAGCTGTGTGCCTCATCAGGAACACAACCCACTTGGAGCATCCATATTGTGCTTCGACTAAAAGCACTCATCAAGAAAGCCTGTAAACCATCTGTTGGAGGGGCATTGAAGCCTGGACAACAGCCATCCTCATTTGAAAGGTCTTTAACCATCTGCAAAGTGAATATAGTTGGATCTATGGGACTCAAAAGCAAAGCGTACAACTTTTAGCAGTGGATCACACGGCTCATGTGTCAATGAAGAACACAAATAGCTGCAACAATTAATGTAACTTGCAGGATGCATTTGATTGGTGACATTTCAGACAAATATTCCAAACTATTCTTGTGCTTTACGTAGGGCTCCACATGTTCAGGAAAATAAGTAACGGCAGGAGTGCCAATTTTTGCAACGAATTGCTCCATTAGTGGGAAACAAGTCATGGAATAATTAAATATAGGACAATGAACTATCTTGTAATGATGCTCAAAAAAAAATCCCCAGCAGCAGTTTTTTGCTGGCATGTTTTTGTGATAATTGGAGATGACATTGGACACAGCACATGAATCATTCCTTCTTCATGACATACCACGTAAATTTTACCAATGAAAGTCTGCAGTAAACATTGGATATGCTGAATGTTTCTCTTTTTGGTGCATATTTAAATACTTTAATTAGTAGTTTTAATAGATCTGTCATGCACCCTAGATGACTATTGAGCAGTCACATCCAATATGGTAGATGGTACACCTGTGGCATGCACCTTGCCCACTTACATTGGATGTTATGTCATCTGTTTTGCACCTGCAGTGCCATCTAATTTTTTAAACCCATGAGTTTTTAACCCCATTTACCTTAAAACGGCCACATCCATTGAAATTTCAATGAAATTCTGGCTATTCTGGTCCCAAAAAGAAAAACATTCAGCATATCCAATGCAAGCTAGTTCCCTGTGCAAGACCAGAATTACATAGGGAGCTACAAATAATTATGACAAATGAACTGACCACAGAAGATTATATGCAGTCAACTTCACTGTGCTTACTGGCTAGCTTTGTCCAAGTACCTTACCATTTTGCGCTCAACTAGGACCCAAAAAGCTACTCGGTTAAGCTTTGTGGAAGAATCATTGTCCTGATTGCTATCATTTTGATTATGAGCAACAGTGAAAAGCAAATTTTTTGATGGTTTAATGAATGTACAATTTTTTCAAAGTAGCACAATTCTTCAGTCACAAGCTTCCCCCAAGGCAATTTCTGAATTTTATCTATCATAGAAAATCATTATTGCACAATGTACTGCAGCATGACACACATCAGGTGTAGTGGAATTATTTTATGAAATAGCTATGCATACAGCCTAGCATTTGATCACACAGAGTCCATCTGGATGCACAGGCAAGTGTTCTATGTGGGGATAAGTGCCAAGAGTCAAGGCCACTGCATCTCAAAGCAAAAGCTGCCAGTGTGGATGGCAAAGAGTATAAATTACTGCTGTGAAATAGCATGCAGGTCTCTACTGGAAGTTGTAAGAGGTCACAGAACAAATATCTCTACATAATAGCTAATTTTATGTCTATTCGTATTGATTACATTTATTAGGGGACAATTTATCATCACCCAAACTTCTATTACAGACATTAATAAACTATAACATTGTCTAGTGTTGTTACTTCCCAAAGTCTCTCATTGTTTTGCCACATAATCACGTTTTTGTAGCTGTGCCTGTTAAGGGCTGAGCTTTACCTCCTGGAACTACACTGGAAAAAAGAATCCTGATGTATGGGTGGTACCAGATAAGGTTAATACAAAATTGATTAATATCACTGTATAATTCTGAAAATTACTTTTTCACACCACTCCCACAGAGACCTGAGGCAGGATTTTGGTCCTGATTATGGGAGTGGGAATGGAACTGGGTAGGCATGGAATTCCCTGATGCCGACTGGGAGTGCTGGTTCCCCACCACAGCCCTGGCTCCCAGCCATTTTCCCGGAGGGTGGATTGGTTAAGGAGGTAGCTTGTAAAATTATTTGAAAAGCCAACTAAAGCCACTGATTGTGTCTGAAGATGGAGGCACCCTCTCTCTCTCCTTTACCTGCAAAGGCAGGCTGCAACTTCTTCTCTGCTGGAGACCCTCCTATCCTGCCAGCCTTCAGGAGCCCATCTGCCATCCTTAATTGGATGGCGAGCTTGCCTACTGGCCACTAATTTGCCCATCCATCAGTGTGGGTTGCTGCTCCGACATGGTGCAGGGTTGGGATGCCTATTGAATCCTGAGGCCGGAGGTCCCACTCAAAGTGGAAAATCCTGTCTCTGGTGTTTGTGGTCTCCCATGACATTATAATTGGCGGTATCTTTAGCTGGTAGTCAGGATTAGCCCATTTCTTTTACAATAGGACTGTGTTCTCATGGTGATTGCAAGGCCATGTTTGTTGTGCTGAGTTTCGATCTTCATGTCATCAGCACGTGTTTCCCCTTTTCCCAAGGCTGTACGGTAGTGAATCATTGATGTGTTGATAAGCTCGTTGTTCAGTGAAAGAAAATTACAATGGGAGACGTCATACTTATTTTCATCCTGTGAAGAAGTACAAAAATTATAGTGTTTAGCAGGCAAGTGCAAAGCAATTACAACAAAAGTGAAATTAAGACCGAAATTTGCTTTCCGTACCTTTTACTGAAGCTACTGGCTAATTGCAAGTTACTGATTCAGCACCAACAACTTCACTGAAGTGTCATAGAATGTACAATATCATTTCTTTTGCTGTAGCATGCGCTTATTTTACTTTCTGAACTACACTTAACCCTGTATAGAAGAAAAACAACTCAAGTGTAACCATTTGGAACATCCTTCACAGGAATACATATCCTCGGGCAGTATTTTTTTAAAGTTAGCTTGCAATGCTTGGATATTCTGAATGTTTCTCATCTCAGTGAAAAGGTACTACAGGGATATATATATTTCATGGCAATATCAGGTCAATTCAGATCTCACAACTGGAGATCAGGAGACTTAGTAAAGCAACGATTGAATTGTAATTTCTCTGCACTGAATAGACACTCATTCCTACACATCAGCTAGACTATTTACAGATCTCACAAAGCAGTTGACTTCAAACAAGTACTGGGTAACTCTGTTCGAAGCAGACCTGTAAAGGTACTAGTCTTGAGGGATATGGTACGAATAACTTATTACATTTTAAAATTTTTTTTAGGACATGAAGTCTAATATCTAACCCACCCATTGCTCCTTTTATATCTTCTGTACAAAGTCTGAGTAGTTTCATGGATCCAGCTGGGCCAGCCAAATTATAGTCAGGGCCACAGATATGCTATTATGCAGAAAAATGGATAAAGTCAAAAATCTCAATACTCAAACAATTAGTTAAAAAATCCGAGAATCTAGTATACTAAAAATGGACTCTAATTTATTAAATTGCCATCAACTGATATCCTCAATATAAATGAATAGTTTCTCAAAACATTGGTAAGCGGCCTGGAATCTGATGTAATTAAACAGCATTTCACATGTTAGCAGTTAAGCACACAGGAAGTGGAGCAGTGTGCTCCTCTGGAATGTTTCTTGGAGTACAACATTTCCTCTGCAGTGCCACTTGTTGCACAGTGGTGTACAGGGAACTCCGCAATCAAAGAACTCATATGGGAGGAAGTTTTTCTGCTCCCTGTGGGTTGTTGCTATGCCGCTGGATGCATTTGGAAATATTGGCCCAGATCTTCCGGTCTCCAGAGGGTCGTACCCTGGAGGTACCCTGGAAGGTGCACTGAGGGAACCCACGCAAGTCCCCACACAAGGACTGCATGGGAATTGCCCAGGAAGTTTTAAATTCTGTTGGGCAATTCCCCTGTGTCTGGAACCCTCCGAAACTCTGTTTTAAAGTCTGAGACTTTGTATGGTTCCAACTCTCTTAGCAGAAAGGTTATTCAAGAAAAGTTAGAAGGATTAAAACCAGTTCTAATGCCTGGGCAACTATACTACTGACCCCACCCTCACTGACACCCGCTGGATCCCCCAGCTACACCCCCATGATCATTCTCCCTGACCACGGGACTACACCCCAACTCCAACTAACCCCCCACCCCCTGACCCAACCACTACACCCCTGCCACTCACAACTACCCCTTTGACCACCCAACTAAACCCGCCCCCTGACCCAACCACCCCCCCATCAACTGACTACTTTATGACTACCCAACTAACCCTAAACCCCCCCCCGAATACCCCCCTGATCACCCAACCAGCACCCACCCCCCAATCACTGGACCCCACCCCCAGCCCCAACACACCCCAACCCACCCTAACATCTAACTCACTTACCTTACACACGTACCTTCTCTCCTAGCTTGTCAAAGTGGCTGGTACGTTTAAACCTACTGGAATAGGGCAGCTAAGCAGCGTAAAAAGTAGGGGGGCTTCACTTCCCCCGATGATCCTGCACTGCGCTGAAAGCCTCCAGGAGCATCTATACTGATTCCTGTGCAGTATTTGAAATTAACTGAGTGAGAAAATAACAGGGGTTGAAACTTAACTCTCAAAATGGGCATGTTGGGGTCAGATGAGGGGCTAAATTTCAAAGAAACTGAAACAGGAACCCAACCCATTTCGAACCCACCCACTTCCGGTTTTAACAGAGTCAGAATGAGGGATGGGTAAGCAATTCACTTGGAGGTGGCAGGCTGGTCATTTAATTTTTTTTAATGAGACTGTGTGCCTTCATTTTAACGCTGATTTCTATCTCATATCACGAGCGCCTTGGAAAACCCGGCAGGTGAAAGAAGGTGAGAAGAGCTGAATCTATGAGGTAAATGCTTGTAAAGCACTGCCCATGGGCTAGGATGAGCAGGAGTGTTTCCTCCAGGCTCAACAAGCTGCCCTGTAAATCTCCCCCCACTCAGCCAAGATCAGTCTGTTTCCCACTGCCTATCATCAGACACTGCCTGACCAGTGTCAGGTTCCTTGAACAGCATTGAAGCTATATATTGTTATCTTGTGACCCCCAGCCACCATTGGACTTCCCAAGCACCACCTGGTACCCCCTCATGATCGGAACCCCTCTGTCATGAACAAAATGTAGATGCTTTCCTACTGCTGGTAATCAGTTTGTTTTAGATGGAAGGAAGTGTATCTTTTCGTACACTTTAATTCTGTATTACAATTAAATAATTCAGCAGCAAGCTTTCGTGAGTTTAAAAATAAAGAAGGTTATTTATGCTCATACACTTACCCCGAATTAAGGCACCATCAAACACTTAGGACGGGATTTTCTGGCCCTGCCCATGCCAGGATCATCCGGTCCCACCAAGAGCCAATGGACTTTTGGCTGGGCGGCCACTTTGCAAATGTCAAGTCTGCCACGCTGGGGCCAGAAAATCCCGGCCTTAGTCTCACATCTGCAAACACACACACAAAGGTGAAATGCAGATAAAGATAGTGCATTTTTACAGATTACAATTTATTCAGTCTCTGGTTTACAATTTCCAGTCTCCCACATGGCAAGCCTATGGTTTCTTGAATGAACTTGGTGATTTAAAGTTCAAGTGAGGATCTTGTAAAGCGAAGGATTCACGGCAGGTTGCAAGATTCCTTGTAGTCAAATATCTTGGAGGTTGGCTCTCAGGTGAACTTTGAAACTGGACCATATTAAGTACTTTGGCTGCTTGATGGCTTCCAGCTGATTTCAGTATCTGGAATTCAGAGTATAATTTCAGAGCTAATTTCAAAGGTTGATGACTGAAGGTTCTTAAAAGACAAAGGTGACACAGTCTTTCTCTGCATCTATTGTCTTGTCGGTGTTCTTCTACAGTCTGCCCTGGTCTCTCTGAGACTTTAGTAAAAATTTGTTACCTCAAAATCGTTTCAATCACATGACCAATACTTGTAATCAACCAACCAGAATGGTTTGAAGTCCAAAGCCATTACTATTCAATAGGAGAGAGATGGTGGTCTTTCACGCTTAACTTGTGGATAACTGGTCTCATCAGCTTTCTTTTGTTAAATTGCAAACCTAGAGACATAAGGTGGAATTGTCCCAGAATTGCATTAAGTGAGGTAGCAGGCATGAAAAATTACAATGGCAGATTTTCACACCATATCGCCCACTTCCCACCTTATTAATTATGCTGCAGGAAACTTGCTGGTGGGAGGCCTCTGAATTGCCCACCAAGCCATTACCTCACCATTTCCCCACTCCGGGGGCCATATCTAATCAGCAGCCGTGCACACAGTTCACAATGCTTGCAGCCCAGGACCACTCCAGTAAAGACATGGCCCTGAAGAGTTCAGTGACCTGTCACTGGAATGCCTTTTGGAGGCCTGCTGTGATGTCCTCCACCCTGGCTCCAGCTGTACGAGGTCCAGCAATCTCACCACTCCAGCTTGGGAGACAGTGGCAGTGGTGATCAGTGCCAATGTTGTACAGAAGAGGTTGGCCATCCAGTGCAGAAAGAGGATGAACTATCTCACCCTTGCTGCCAGGGTAAGGCAACCATCTCATCACTCTAAACTCACAAGGCCATCACACATTCACTGGCATCTCCCTCACTGCCAGCTCAAAGGACATCGCCATTCATTCGCTCACACACAGACTCTCACATCTTCATCTGGCGTCATCTCCTCTGGAGACTGCCTCTTTAGCCCTCACCATCTTGAGGCCACTTGCAGAGGTCAAAATGTGCTCCCACACACACCCTAGGATACCCCCTTCCCCAGCAGAGCTCTTGCCCTGCAGCCTCTTCCCCTGCCTCAGGCCACTTGTCTCCTTTCCTCCAGCATGCCCCAGCCCTGCAGCAGCTGAAAGGCCACCGCTGTCCTACGTTGGTCTGGTAGGTAGAGACCTGCCCATGAGTCCCCCTAAAAGTGATGCGCTGCTGCCTGTGAAGCCTCGCATTGATGGCCCTGAGTGCTGCCCGATGCAAGGTAGGCAAACAAATCTCGAAGTCCCAAGCAAAGTGCAAGTGGCCAGGTGCACGTCACTTATGTACAGTAGTGAAACATGGCAGTGTGCAATCATGCTGACGTGCCCGGATGATCCAGTGTGGGGGCATGATTCCGGCAAGCTGGGCCTATAATGAAATGCTAACGTATTGAAATTAGGTTCCCGATATTGCCGTGGTGGGAAACGTGGCCCGCTATTGATGGGTGGAGTGGACGATCACAAACTGGTTTCATGAGGGCGTAAAACCGATTTTTGGCCTTCTCGCCATATTGTCTGCTCATGATGCTAAACATGCCCGCCACCAGCGGGAGTGAAGAATGCTGCTCATAGAGTCTAGGAGTCAATTGACTCTGTGTTTTGGGTAAGCTTCAAACAATGGCAGGTAACATTCGTCTTGGCACATCCATCCCAGGGGGAGGCCTCCACCCATGGTTATTCAATTCAGAACTTTCTGGAAGCGTGATAGTCTGTGTTGGATAACCTGACCCCTTGGCAGCCATTTTAGCAGTGTCCGTTTTAAACAAATAAAAGTCCATTCCAGAAGCTTCCAAAAGAGCTTAGTCCACGTATAATATTAAAAATATGACATGCCTTTACTCGGCTGACACTTTCCTGCAATTGGATCCCATCTGCCTGTGATTGGAAACCCCTCTGTGAGCAGACCCCGCCCTCTTCCACTCCCCACTAGAACTATCTGGTCTTAGCCTCGCTCAGCTGAGGCCTTGTGCTGTAGGAGTTTCAGCTGTCTGGCCTATCAATCAGACTGGGTGCGGGTGAGGAAACCCACAGAGAAAATATTTAAGGATGTCCTGCAGTTAAAAGCTACATGATGTTTGGAAAACCCACAATTCTAAACGTCCCAACCTCAAACCACATGGAATGCACCTCTGATCAAAGATCAAGGTCCAGGATCCAGTCAGCTCTTGCTCTAGGAACCCACCTCTAAGAATCCAACTTCAACAGCCCAGAGTAAATGGTTAGTCATGGGCCCAATGTATTTGGAATGGCTCAATATTGGGAGTGCAACCTTGTAAAATAAAACAAAGGACTCATTTGCATTATTTTCAGGCATTTAATGAAGCTTGCACTCACTGACAACACAGTATCTGAAATGCAGCAGGGTGCAGCATTCTGTACCTGGAGTGAAGGCCTGATTTTAAAACCACCCCATGGGAGCAAAGATGCCTCAAAAAATTAGTCTTTACAATTATACCTGATCATTGTCTACCTCACACTATTTCAGGGCACAATTTATACATACTCCAATTCTCCATCTCTCAGCCATAATAATACTATCCTGTGGCTCCATTGTCCAATGAACTCTGTTTCCAAATTTTAGAACAGAAAGCTGGGCCATCAAAATCCTTAGAGTTCCTACACTCTTCCTTCATAATTTTGGAATAGCAGGAGTCTGCTTTCACTGGGTCTGCGCCATTTCTGAAACTTTCTGGCATACCTATATGTTTTGGCTGTCTGCCTACACAAGGTATATGACATTGGAGCATGGAACTGAAGAGGGGGCTCCCTGATCTGGGAGTTTCTCCTTCGCTGGTTCACTTGAGACTTGGTATGGTATTAGAGGTCGATAAGCTGAGTAAGATGAAGCAGAAATGGGCAAACAGCTGGTCTCCTGAACCAAATCTCTTCATCGGCTCTCTTCACGTGATTTAGGGGCTGCTGGGAGGCTCTCTTCAACACAGCAACCAGTGGATTTTCCACCTACATGGATACAAGCAATGTGCCTGCATTTAACTGACTGGACAAATGAGTTGAAACCCTACAAACTGCAGGAGTGTTAACATTGAAGATCACCGACAGCTATCCCTGTGTTACCATTGGGATAATGACCCAAGGGTTTTTGGAGACCTGATCTCCTCCGAGTTGGACTCCTCCATCTGGGCTATAGGAGAGCGGGTCATGTGATTGTACAGCATCTGATCCCTCTGTCAGAAACAGGTGCTGGGCTGGCCCAGTGTGTCATACTTGCTCATGTCATGATACAATTTTTCTTCAGGAGCTAAGCACACTGACACCTCAGAACTGCTCAAGGAGGCAGTAACATTGCTCTGGGAATGTGGAGTTGAGGTTACAATCAGATCAGCCATGATCTCATTGAATGGCAGAGCACGCTCGAAGGGCCGAGTGGCCTACCTCTGCTCCTAATTCATATGTTTGCATGTTATTGATTGAGTGAATGCCAATTAATTTATTTTAGGCCAGCCTGTCTACTGTTTAGGACCTGTCATGTTGGGATTCAGTTGCATAATAGAAATGTATAAACACCTTTTTGTTGGCTGCCTCGTTCAAATCCTTTCATTACTTTTTCCACATCCTGTGCAAAGTACTTATCACTAGTGCATTATCTCTTGTCAGCTCTGTGTTTGCGTAGGTGCAGGTCAATGTGCAGCCAGGGTAAGGTTAATGGTACACCATTACTATCTGACTATTATTTTTTACTTCTTTCAGTGTCTGAAATCCACTCAAATATGGTAGACCAAAGAGTATCAATCATTCTACACTCAGGAACCCCACGAGCTTATTCCCAACAAAGATCAAAAGGTTATCCATCAGTTGAGACGAGACAAAAAAGACTTAAAATCTTGCCGGTAAGCTACTGGTCCTGATGCTATATGTGTAAATGTAGTTCAAAATACATTAGTGTCTTTCAAACATCCTGCTGGTTAGAACTACTTTATCAAACACAACAGATGCATAGAATGGGGTTAGTGATAAAGCTGAACCTTGCTGAAATTAAAGAGACTGAATTAAACCAATTCAAGTATTTTTCAATTTGGTTCATTTTAAATGCAAACACTGTATATCTTAAAAACACATGTAAAAAAATCGCCAAAGCAATTGTAAGTTACAAATGGAACAATATTTGCCACGTTCCATGTTGTAGTCCCAAGTAGTGCTTGTACCAATTTATGGAAATATCCATGAGCCAGTTGCTCTGAAATGAATGATTGCAGCCAGGCTGAATGTATCTGTGCAGCTGGGAACAGTTGGGAACAGGGCCCAGGAGAGGAGGATGCAGATGGAGCTAATTGCCAGGGTCTATACCTCTAGGGGGCCCAGGCTCATTGGCCAAGTAGCCTCTCAGTTGGGATGCTCAGTGTCCAAAGGAGCCAATCCAGTGGGTAGAGCATCCTGATTGACAGTATATTTGGCCAATGATTGCTGTTGCTCTTAAAAACAGCAATCATTGGCTGAGTAGGGATGTGCCAGTTTCCCCAGTCCCTCCTTTCTTACCTCGTGTTGGATCTCATGCAAGGACTGTACTATTGGAGCATCAGTTCAGACCACGAGATAAGGTAAAGTAGAGTGCCTGGTTCCCCATCTCTACCCCCAGAAAGCCCTTCCCGACCTCCTTCTGCTCAATGATGTGTATCCCTGGGCCAGGCCCTTCCTGACCCCACTGGCCACATCCCCAACAGTGTGTGCATGCTCCTCACCCCTGTCTTCCTCCTCAACTTCCCCAATGCCCAACCTCATCCTCTGAATCCCTGGATAGTCCCTGGATCACGCACAGTTTTCCTGTGAAACTTGTTTGAAGAGCAATTGGCCGCAGAGCCCTAATGTCTGAGTAATGAGGCCGCTGGTAAACACTAAACAGATTAACATGGGCAATTGGAGCTGAAGCAAGTGGATGTCCCAGAGCATGCTCCATGGCCTCAGATAATGTGAGTGAGTTTCAGGCTGTGTGTCCCCAGACACATGAGCAGGCAGTGGCATAGTAGTATTTTCACTGGACTGGTATCCAGAGACCCAGGGTAATGCTCTGGGGATCTGGGTTCGAATCCCACCATGACAGATGGTGAATTCAATAAAAATATGGAATTAAAAGTCTGATGACCATGAAACTATTGTCAATTATCGTAAAAACCCATCTGGTTCCCTAATATCCTTCAGGGAAGGAAATCTGCCATCCTTGCCTGGTCTGGCGAACATGTGACTCCAGACCCAGAGCAATACAGTTGACTCTTAAAATGCCCTCTGAACAATAATGCCCACATCCTGAAAATGAAAAAAAAATTGGGTACGCTACTTCATGCAGATTGGCAGTAATGCAGCTACTGATCTGGCTGCAGCTACTCTGGGGGCCAAAGGAGGCGAGGAGAATGTGAGAGACACTATATGTGTGCATGCTTGCGTGTATGTGTGTGTACACAGATACAGAAGCACATACCCTTCCACCACCCCTATTCTCCTCCCTCTCTAAAAACCTATCCACATAGGCTAAAAGACAGCTCGTTACTGACCCCTACTTTCATATGAATTCCACTGATGCCAGCTCTGAGTGTGCACCCACAGAGGCGAATGGAAGTTCAATCCTTATCTTGGCCCTGGTCCCCCTCCCCCTTCCCTGGTGACCAGAACTTGAGGCCTAGGCTGTCTCTCTCTAGCTCTGCTTCTTAAATGAAAAAGCAAAAAGATTTTATTTGTTAGTTCTGTTGCTTAGCACTTCTTAATGGTCATTTTTATTATTTTTTAAAAATTATCAATTTATTGCTTTGACATTGATTTTTTTTTTTGCTCAGCAGGTTGTTCATGTTTTCTTCATACCTTAACTTTCTTTTTGAAATTCATGTCTAATGTTGTGCCAAACCAGATCTCAGGCAGCTGCTGTGGGGTTTCTTGCCGACGGAGAATGAGAAGCTCACAAGAAGTCTGAGTGCTATTTGGAAGGCTGACAGAAGGGGTTATTTTTGCTCCCATAGAAACTGGAAGTGTTGGAAATGCTCAGCATGTTTGACAGTGTCTGTGCGGAGAGAAACAAGAGGTCAGTGACCCTTCATCAGAACCAGAGCTGATTGTGGACCTGAAGTGTTGACTGTTTCTCTCTCCTCAGGTGCTGCCTGACCTGCTGAGTATTTCCAGCATTTTCTGCTTATATTTCAGATTTTCAGCATCTGGGGCTGAATTTTCCCCCCGTTGTGGGGGGAAGTTGACGGCCGGGCGCATACGGGCGCGCTTCCAATCGGCGCCCCCGATCGGAGGTGCGGCGCCATTTTACGTGGGAGGGCGAATTAAGGCCCGCCCAGCATGACGTCCGCAGGGAAGCGCCTTGCGCTCCCTGTGCGGCCGGGAGGGGAATGCCTAAAATTGAGAGTGCGCTCTTTCACGCATGTGCACGAAAGAACGCACTCATCTCCCTAAGGCTAAGTGCTGCCTCAGGGAGATCGCCTCTACTTTCAAAAATAGTAAAAACAGAAAAAAAAAAGTTTCCCTTACATGTCCCCTCATGTGACAAAGTCACATGAGTTGGGACATGTCCATAATTTTTACAAAATCTTTATTAACAATTTTTTAAAGCCTACATGAAACCTCATCCCGCCGAGGGTGTGGTTTCATGTTTTTTCTACTTCCCGCCGGGGCTCCTGGCCTGCCCGCCAACCTTAAGGTTGGATGGGCAGGTCCTTTAATTGCTTAATTGACCCTGTCAATGGCCTCAATTGCCCATTGACAGGTCGGCGGGCACGCAGCTGATTTTGCTGCGCTCTCGCCTTCCTGAAAATTTAAATTGGACACGGTGATGTCGGGAGCTCTCCGACGTCACCGCGAGTCAAATTATGCGTCGGTGAGCGGGCCCCGCCCCCGCTCGCCAACTTGTAAAATTCTGTCCCTGGGGTACCTTGCTCTCCTATTGTATACTCCATGCTGGGCATTTGTAAAAGAGGTTAGTTTCAATGTAAAATGAGATAATATTTATCACATAATGCAAAGTATAAATTTTCTGTTAACAAAGCCAAGTTGAATGGGTGAATTGCAGGTGAATTGGTTGGTGCTAATTTACTGGGAGGTTTTGCCATTTTTAAACTTGGAAGTGAAACCAGGAGTCATGCGCCAGTAGAATATGTCACTGATGGTTCGAGATATTCTCATTTGTACATAGGATTGTTGGTTGTGGATCTGCAGTGCTTGTGAGTGTCAAGTCTTTTGGATGTTCTGTCTGGATATTGCATAGGCGCAAGTTCAAAGAAGTGGAACTGGTTGCATAATATGAATGACCAAGTTGTGTGCAATTGTCTGGCAATGGTTGTAAAGTGTATTGTACCAAAAGCTGCACTATGGGCTTTATAAATAGAGGTAGAGAGTACAAAAGCCTCTATAACTTGTTCGATCCCACTGTGAAGATGGTTCCCAATTCTGGGCAACTGATGGATGTGGAGGGTTGGGGTGGTTATATGGCTGTTTTGGGGGTGGTGTATGATGGGGTGGGGGGGGCGGGGTGTGGTGTGCGGGGCGAGGATAAGAGGCCCAAAAACCGGCAAAGCACCAGGGCTCATTGTTTCTTTCTCTGACCCTGGTTGGGAGTGGTACTAATTCAAGAACAAACAAGCACTTTTTTGGAGAGAATGCAACAAAGAGGAGGGGATTTGGCAAAAAGCTGTGAGTGAGGGAGAAAGGCATTTGGTGTGGTGGCACAAACTTTGTGTAAGACAAATCATTTTCAGTCCGTGAAGGTGGGATGTCTAAGAAAATTAACAAAGCTGCCTGAGCAGAATGCTGAGGAACTCGTGTTAGTAAAATCAGTTAGAGATAGGCCATTATATTTAAAAATTGCCATGTATCTCGGGATCAACATTGTGTAGTTGCACATGTTTATCTTTGAAACTTTAAAATGGGAAGCAATAGTTGGCTCAATGTCACTTCAACTAAACAAAGGCTGATTGAAATGAGCTGGACCAAATATTTTGAAGCCAGGCCTGATAAGCCAGGTGATTAACCCGCACCTGCATCGCAGGTGATTTGAAAACTATGTACTCACTGCTGTTTTAATTCGTTTCAGTGTCCAGCCAGAGCGAACAGTGCTATTGATTGGCTGGAAGCCTGAGCAGTGGGCCAATACTGGCTAACAATTTTCCCTCTAACTTGTCTATTGTACACAGCTGGCATGCTGTACTGCATGGCCCCTTTAAGACTGATGCGCAGCTGCACATGCGTGCAGCTTAAAAGGGACATTCTTGTGCATGGCCTGTTTGTTCCCTGTGTGGTACACTCCTGTTTGTTGCATGGCCGAGCATCTGTGCAGCTTAGAGGGAACTTTAGTGGTTGGCACCAGTTGAAGCTAGTTTGCACTGCTTGTAGCCAACCTCTTACAGGGGAGATGTGTTGTGGCTGGAGCAGGTGCTGGCAGTCCTGTGCAAGCTGAATCACACCTAGGAAAGACAGAACAATGACACACTATGGGAGAAAGTGGGCTCCAAAGTTCTCAGACGCTACATTGGAGACTTGAATTGGGGAGGTGCAAATGAGGGAGGTGTCCTGTATCCACAAGTGGTCAAAAGATCCTCCACAAACATGCTTAGAAGGTGGTTGGAGCAGATAGCCATGGAGGTCAAGTTTCGAGGACTTGGTTGCAGTGCCACAAGCAGTTCAATGGCCTCATGAGAGTGGTCAAGATCAGTGAATGTATCTTTAAAAAACATACCCTACCAACTACACCAATAACCTTAAACTGCTCAATTCATCACACCTCAATCTACCAACAATTCTCTATCAATCAGGACTGACATTTATATGCTCCATCACACCCTCACACACACACAGCATTCTGCAACTCTCACACCTCTCACAGTATGCCCACACTGCCAACATGAAAACCACTTAAGCCAAACAGATTTCACGATATTCACTGACAAGATGACGCAAAACAGGAGGCAATGGGAGTTAATCAGAGTGGGACAGGCATGCCTGCATCTCCTGACCCCCACTGAGGAGATGGTCTAGGTTACCTTCCCTCTTCCTCTTAGTTTTTCTCCTCCTCCTCTTGCTCTTCATGCTCCTGCTTCTGAACTGCTCGCCATATAGCTGATTGCAAGGGCTGTCCCACATGATGGCAAAGTTGTGCAGCATGCAGTAGATTACCAGAAATCTTGACACCCACTCTGTGGAGTATTTCAGGGCCTCTCCAGAGCGGACCAAACAGTGAAAGCATAGCCCCAGCGTGCCAATGGTCTGCTCTATCACATTTTGTGTGACAGCATTACTTTCATTGTATGAATGTAGCACACATATGCATGGTTATGCACTGAAGTCACCAACTAAATCATCAGTGGATAACGCTCATTGCCTACTAGCCAGCCTTTGGTTTTCTATGGTGACTAAAATGCAGATGGCACAGCTGCACAATAAATGGATCATGACTGTTGCCAGAATAATGGACATTGACCTACCCGATTCATTGCAAATGGTCACGCACCAATTGGACATTGAGGGAGTAGAATTACTTTTGGTTGTGGTCAAGAGCAAAGTTGACATGTGATGCTTGCCAAGTGATGTGTGTGGTTTCAATGGCAATTTGCACCATGAGGAAATGGTGCAATCTTAGTGAAGCCACATGTTTGCTTTGCCTGTTTCTCTCTGACAAGTGACAATAAAACGTTGTTAGGTCTTAATGAATGGAGAGTATGAGTGATCTCCCTCATTCAACAGTAGATAGCAAACTGTGAGATGTTGCAAATATTTCCAACTCCAGCCTGGAAGGATCAGACACATAAAAATTCATCATCATGGTCACCTTCACAGCCACTTACAAGCCACTTGTCCTGCTCTGAGGTTGCAGTTGTGTGTGCAGCGGTTGGAAGATTACAGTGAAGACATCCGTACTGAAGTGCAGACATCTCACATATTGTTCCTCACTGAGGCCGATTAGGTGAATTGCTCCATGAACACCCTAGGAGGATATGGCCTCCTGCTGAGAGCTCTTCTTTTCCTCTTCCACTCTCTTCCAGCAGCTTGTCCTGCTCTGTATTCATTCTTCAAGTGAAGTGGAATGCCTTTGGTAATCTATCTGGGAACAATTCTTTGTACAGAGCCTTGAAGTCACCAAAACTTTTTGACACCTGTCACACACGCCCTGTGGACTTTGGCAACTTGAACCATCTATAGAAGGCACCAAAATCATTGTAAAATCGAAACAACAGTTGGAAGAAATCAGCCAGTAACTAACCTGTAAGCAATTGATAATCTCTTTAAATAGCACAAGTAGGGCTCTTTCATGCTGCTGAATACATGTTCAATTGTGTGAGGTTGAGGGAGGGCATTAACTAACATATTGGGCTCCAGAATGACACCCCTGGCATCAAATCAACACTGCACACTGATTAACACTATGATCTGCCTGCTTTGCATATTTCAAGCACCCCTTCACTACACATGTTAACGTCCTCGCCAATATGGCATCCAGTGCGACCTGCCTGAAAATGCTGTGCGCATGCCATTTTGAACCTCAACAGGCACACGGAGTGCGCAAACAGCAGGCGCTAATGATCTGAATTTTGTGCTGCTCATCTTAACTTCCATGTTTAGCCTTACCAACTGTGTTTTTTTCCCGTAAGTATGTTTACAAACATCTCTAAGTATCTAGAATTATAGGTTGATACAGCACTGTCCGGAAAAATACGATTTTAAAAGGGATGCAAGACATCAGGGTATATGTGTGCACAAATCTTTAAAGGCTAACAAAGCTGTTAAGAAAACATATGGGATCCTGAGCTTCATCAATGGAGGCACAGAATGCAAAACCTAGGAAATTATGCTAAACCTATATAATTCAGCCCAGCTGGGTACTTGTACCCAGTTCTGGGCATTTAGGAAAGATGTGAAGACTTTGGAGGGAGTGCAGAAAAAATTTGCTAGGATGGTCCAAAAGATGAGTATGATCCAGTTATATGGATAGATGGGAGAAGCTGCGGTTATTTCCCTTAGAGCAGGGAAGGTTAAGAGAAGATTTCATAGAGGCATTTAAAATCATGTGGGGTTTAGTTAGAGTTAATAAAGAGAAATTGTTACCAATGGTTGAAGGATCGAAAATGACAGAGCACAGATTTAAGGTGATTGGCAAAATCACCAGAGGCAACGGAAGGGAAAAAAATGTACGCGGTGAGTGGTTATGATTTGGAATGTGCTGCCAGATAGGTGGAGGAAATAGATTCAAAAATTGCTTTCAAAAAGGAATTAGATAAATACTTGAAGGAAAAAATTTGCAGACTTAAGGGGACCAAGGGTATTGCAGTTCAAAAGAACTGGTGCAGCCTTGATGGGCCAATTAGCCTCCTTATGAGCCGTACTATTCTATGATTCTATTTGGTCAAGGAGGCAATTCGGCCCACTGTGCCTGTGCTGGCCCTCTGAAAGAGCCACTAATTAATTCCACTCCCTTGGTCTTTCCCCATAGACCTGCAATTGTTTCTTATTTAAAATATATTAAGTGCCTTGCAAAAAAAGAACATGTGCAAAAATTCCCAATTGTCATAGAAATTAAGAGGAACAAAAATGTTTACCCCAGATGGACAGGAAACTAATTTAGCTCAAACAGTGTACTAGTCACTGCATTGTATGATTGAACGGCTGCCACTCTGGAATAGTCATTTCAATCAGCTTTCTGTCCTGTATCTCACAGTAGTGCTTACTCAGTCATCCACTATAGCCTCATTAATTTTTGAACAACTGGCATGGGCCTCATTTAAATGGAGCTTTATAATTTGCAGTCTGCTTGCATTGTAAAGGCATCAGCAGCACAGTGTTTCAATGTTCAACAGTGCTCCCAGCCAGCTTGAGTGATTGCTGGAAATGTCTAGACAGATTGAAGATCATATTTTTCATGACAACTACTGTTTTGTCTTTAATTAATTAAGACATATTTTATTCTTATCAAAATAGATCAAAAATATTGTTTGGTGATACAATTTTCATTGTGTTGTCTTACAAACATCTAGGTTCACTTCTACGCCTGCTAATTAATCTTATGCTAACTTGATGAGTCAAAGTGTGTTCACTCAATTCTCAACAAGATAGTAATACATCTGTGAAATTTAGCAAACACATGAGATACAAAGTGGAATTAAATGATGCAAGAATACTGAGTAATACATGACTACAAATACTTTATTCAAATCAATCAAGACTTTGTTTAAGATGCCCTAACATTTGAAGAATGCTTTAGGGAATGATTAAGAACTGCCAATCTTTCTTCACTAAGTGTTAATTAAGATTCTTTTCACACATAGAATGGGAACCATTAAGATGGACGAAGCGACTTGCCAAATGCAAAACTACTGTCCAGAGTTAAGTACCAGTTTCATTTGTAGACGCAAGAGTATTTCTTTCAATCTTAGAGTTCTTCCAATCTCCTAGAATCATAGGATAGTTACAGCAGAAAAGGAGGCCATTCTGCTATCATATCGATGCAATTTTGCCAGTTTCCAACCTTGCCCCAGAAACCTGAAAATGTTTTCTCTTCAGGTACATATCCAATTCCCTTTTGAAAGCCATGATTGTATCTGTCTCCACCACACTCTCAGGCAGTGCATTCCAGATCCTAACCACCTACAGCATAAAAAGGTTTTCCTCATACTCCCTCTGGTTCTTTTGCCAGTCGCCTTAACTCGGTGCCCTCTGGTTCTTGACGCTTGCGCCAATGGAACCAGTTTCTCCAGTGCTCGAGAAGTTGCTGCACCCCTAGCCAAAGCTGTTCCAGTATAGCTACAACATTGGCATCTACCAAGCAATGTGGAAAATTGCTCAGATATCTCCTGTACACAAAAGCAGGACAAATCCAACCTAGCCAATTACCGCCCCATCAGTCTACTCTCGACCATTGGTAAAGCGTGGAAGGGGTCATCAACAGTGCTATTAAGCGACTTTTGCCTAGCAATAACCTGCTCACTGATGCTCAGTTTGAGTTCCGCCAGAGTCACTCAGCTTCCGACCTCATTACAGCATTGGTCCAAGCATGGACAAAAGAGCTGAACTCCAGAGGTGATGTGAGAGTGACTGCCCTTCACATCAAGGCTGCATTTGACCATATGTGGCATCAAGAGACCCTAGCAAAACTGCAGTCAATGAAATCAGGAGGAAAACTCTCGGCTGGTTGGAGTCATGCCTAGCACAAAGGGAGACTGTTGTGGTTGTTGGAGGTCAATCCTATCAGTTCCAGGAGTCCCTCAGGGTCATATCCTAGGCCCAACCATCTTCAGCTACTTCATCAATGACCTTCCTTCCATCATAAAAGTCAGAAATGGGGTTGTTCGTTGATGATTGCACAATGTTCAGCATCATTTGCGACTCCTCAGATAATGAGTCAGTCCATTTCCAAATGCAGCAAGACCTGGACAATATCCAAGCTTGGGCTAACAAGTGGCAAGTAACATTTGCACCACACAAGTGCCAGGCAATGACCATCTCCAACAAGGGAGAATAAAACAATCGCCCCTTGACATTCAATGGCATTACCATTTCTGAATGCCCCACTATCAACATTTTAGGGGTCACCATTGACCAGAAACTGAACTGGACTAGCCATATAAATACTGTGGCTACAAGAGCAGGTCAGAGGCTAGGAATCCTGTGGCGAGTAATTCATGTTCCGACTCCCCAAAGCCTGTCCACCATCTACAAGGCACAAGTTAGGCGTCTGATAGAATGCTCTCCACTTGCTTGGATGAGTGCAGCTCCAATAGCACTCAAGAAGCTTGACACTACCCAGGACAAAGCAGCCCGCTCGATTGGCAGCCCTTCTACAAACATTCACTCCCTCCACCATCGACGAACAGTGGCAGCAGTGTGTACCATCTACAAGATGCACTGCAGAAACTCATTAAGGCAGACCTTCCAAACTCATGACCACTACCATCTAGAAGGACAAGGGTGGTGGATATATGGGAACACCACCACCTGGAAATTCCCCTCCAAGCCACTCACCATCCTGACTTAGAGATATAGTGCCATTTCTTCACTGTTGCTGGGTCAAAATCCTGGAACTCCCTACCTAACAACACTGTGGGTGTACCTACACCACATGGACTGTAGCGGTTCAAGAAGGCAGCTCACCATCACCTTCTCAAGGGCGAATAGTGATGGGCAATAAATGCTGGCCCAGCCAGCGACGTCCACATCCTGTAAATGAATTTAAAAAGTCTGCTCTGTCTCGGTGCCCCATGATTCTGAACATCTCTATCAAATCTCTCAACCTCCTTCAAGGAGAACAATCCCAGTTTATCCAATCTTAAAAACTTAATGCATAATTTGCATAATTAATGCAAATTAACTGCCATAATTTTTGTGGGAGGTTGACATAACCAATGTTCTTTGTTAGTTGGGTGCTTGCATGAATATGCAGCAATCTGGAAGGTATCCAACAGGCCACGCACAAGTTGTAATCTTTTATACTGTGCATATGTGGCCATGCAAATAAAATGTAAAGGTATCGGGCATTCAAATGCACAAACCACACACAATGCAAAACATTCACAGGGGACATTGGGCAGAACCTCTGACAATGATGTAAAAGGCTGAAAGTGCCAGTTTAAATGAGGTGTTTATGGGGATTCTGTCAATCTGAAGTTATAGTTGAAGATTGGGACAACTGTTGCAGAAATTTGGGGTCAAGTATTTTCTTCCGAAGGAATGCATCAATATACATCTAGAACTGATCTCTTGTCTTGGTAGACGAATGCTATGTGGCCAAGTGTGGTAGTAAGCCTAAAATTACTACAGTCACCGCACTTCAGAAGTACTTCAGTAGCTGTTAGGCACTTTGGGACATCCCGCGGTCATGAAAGGCTCTGTATAAATGCAAAGTTCAAAGTAAGCTTTAGGAGTGCATAGTCACCAATGGCCATTGGAGGAGGCTCAGAGGAGGTTTACCAGATTGATACCTGGAATTAGCGGGTTGGTCTTATGAGGAAAGGTTCTAAACTCCACTGTAGAAGAGTGAGGGGTGATTTGATTGAAGTATACAAGATCCTGAATGGCCTTGACAAGGTGGATGTCAAAAGGATGTTTCCTCTTGTGGGTGAGTCCAGAAGTAGGGGGCACTGTTTTAAAATTAGGTGCCGCCATTTTAAGACAGAGATGAGGAGAATTGTTTTCTCTTGGAGGGTTGTGCGACTTTGGAACTATCTGCCTCAGAAAGTGGCGGAGGTGGGATCATTGAATATTTTGAAGGCAGAGGCAGTTGTTAGGCAGGGGAATCAAAGGTTATTGGGGGTAGATGGGAATGTGGAAATCGAAACACAAGAAGATCAGCCATGATCGTATTGAATGGCGGAGCAGTCTCGAGGAGCCGAATGGTCTACTCTTGTTCCTATTTCTTATGTTCTTATGTTCTTATTACTGGATGAAGACACCTGAATATTTTTTTTCATGAATAAAGAAGTCTCCAGTAGAATATACTTCCCAGGGGTGTAAGTTAAAAAGAAGTATTGCTTTACATTGCCAAGATAGAAAGGGAAAGTACTGTTGCAGCAACACTGAGAAGGAGACAAGCTGGACTGTAAGAAGAAAACAAACTTGCACTCATTTAGTATCTTCACATATTTGACACACTTTTCAAGTATAGTCACTTTTCTGTAGGCAAACATGGCAACCAATCTGTACACAAGGTCGTACAAACCGCAATGGAATAAATGGCCAGTTTAATCTAGAAAAACTCAGCAGGTCTGGCAGCATCGGTGGAGAAGAAAAGAGTTGACGTTTCGAGTCCTCACGACCCTTCAACAGAACTCAGTTCTGTTGAAGGGTCGTGAGGACTCGAAATGTCGACTCTTTTCTTCTCCACCAATGCTGCCAGACCTGCTGAGTTTTTCCAGGTAATTCTGTTTTTGTTTTGGATTTCCAGCATCCGCAGTAGTTTTTTGTTTTTAGTATGGCCAGTTTAATCTGTTTGATGGTGGTGAGAACTCCTGTGCTCTTCATCGAGCAGTGCCATGGGAGTTTTTATTTTCATTTGAGAAGGCAGATAGGACCTCACTTTGACAGCTCATTCAAAAGACAGCATCTTCTGACAATGCTGTACTCCCTCAGTATTGGTTTTGAAGTATCAGCCTACCTTATGTGGCTTAATTCTGTTAACTGACATCAGTGAAACAAGAATTGAGTTTCTCGCTAGACATCTCCAGGGTGAGGTACAGTAGCTGCACCTCATGCTGAGATGTGACAGGATGTTTGTATGACACAGTACTCTGAACAAATTAAATGCTCTTACAGTAGTACATTATTGCCAGAATCACCTCTTGACTGCCTTGATCAATAAACAGATAAAGTCTTGCCTCCTTGTGTCAAAACGGTCTGCCGGTCTTTCCAGTATTTGTAATACAATTCAATCTTTATGCACAGTTTGCCTGAAGGAGATAATTTTATCTTTGTTAACATCCTATCTAAATCTTTTCCTAACCAACAAAAGTACATTCTCGTTCTGATAATTATATCATGGAGTAGGACAGGATTATATTAAATGTGATTATTAAAAGGACTTCTTAATATAATGATGACTAATTTATTGTAAGCTTTTAAATGATTGTAGCAATTGCAGCAACAGAATTGATCCCTAATGGTATATATACCTATGGAGAACTTTTCTCATGTGCAAACAGTTTAATATATTTTCCCAGAACTTCCTTTAGTTTGTTCTCATCAAATAAGCAATTATTCACTCTGTGATTTACTTAGTTTGAAAAACATTAACTGAATTAGTATTCAGTAAAATTGTCCATTGTACTTACTTGATTGGAATGCGATATGCAATTGCTTGTTCTTGATCCTAACGTCTGACCTCTTTCCTTTGAATTAATAATGAAAAATTAATACAAAACATGCCAATTCCCTTCAGTAATCATGATGATTAATGATGCTAAAGGTAGTTAATTGCAGAATGATTTTCTGAGACTTGCTTTGAGCAATGATCAGATTCTTCTAATAGTTTAGATTTATGTGAAAGTCCCTGGTATGTTTCTTATCATTAAAACAAATTTTAATCCCGTTACTGGTATAAATAAAGGTCCTTTTTTTTATCAGCAATGTAGGCGAAAATCTTCATGCCCTGTGTGCTGTGATGGTAGTGTTGGGTGCTTAGGTAAAGAGACCAAAACTGTACACAATACTCCAGGTGCTGCCTAACCAAGGCTCTTTGCAACAAGACTTTACTCATGTACTCAAATCCTTTTGCAATGAAGGCCAATATACCATTTGCCTTCCCAATTGCTTGCTGCACCTGCATGTGACCTATGAACAAGGGGATCCAAGTCCCTTTGAACATCAACACTTCCCAATCTCTCGCCATTTAAGAAATACTCTGCATTTCCGTTTCTCCTACCAGAATGGAGAATTTCACATTTTTTCACAATATATTCCATCATGCACATTCTTGCCCACTCATTTAGCTTGTCTGAATCCCCTTGAAGCCTCTTTGCATCCACCTCACAGCTTACATTCCCACCTAGTTTTGTGTCATCAGCAAACATGGAAATATCACATTTGGTCCCCACATCCATCCAAATCATTGATATGGATTGTGAATAGCTGGGGCCCAAGTATTGATCCTTGCAATACCCCACTAGTCACAGCCTGCCAATCTCAGAATGATGCCTTTATTCTTACTCTCTGTTTTCTGTCTATAAACCAATTCTCAATCCATGCCAGTATATAACCCCAAATATCAGGTCCTCTAATTTTGTTTACTAAGCTCCTGTGTGGGACCTTATCGAAAGACTTCTGAAACTCCAAATATACCATAAACATTAGTTCCCCCTTATCTATTCTGGAAGTTACATCCTCAAAAAAATCGAACAGGTTTGTCAAAGATGGTTTCCCTTTCATAAATCCAAGCTGGTTCTGCCTAATTCTACCATTATGTTCTAACTGTTCAGTTAACCCATCCTTTATAATAGATTCTAGCATTTTCCCTGCTACTGATGTCAGGTTATCAGGTCTATAGTTCCCCGTTTTCTCTCTCCCTCCTTTCTTAAATAGTGGGGTCACATTTGTTACCTTCCAAGCTGAAGGGACTGTTCTTGAATCGATGGAATTTTGGATGTTGACCACAAATGCATCCACTAGGCTGAATCGTCCCAGATTTGCACTAAGTGCAATAGCGAGCGGGTAAAACAATGTTTTATCTGCTGGCCGCAATGGCGGCTTTTCATGCCGTATCATCCCAAACCCACCAAATTAATTATGCTCTCCTGGGATACACGCCATTTCGATGGAGGGCAGGTTCCAATTTGCCTGCCACGCTGTCACCTCACCACTTCATCATGCCAGGCACCACAGCTAAAGTACAGCCACGCTCAGAGCTTCCAGCCCAGGACTGCAGCAAAGAAGACATGGCCACAAAAGACAAGAAGGCTGCATCCCTCGACTGCCTTTTGGACTGTGATGTCCTCGACACCCACTCTGGCTGCAGGAGGGGCAGCAACATTACCACTCTGGCTTGGTAGGCGATGGCAGTGGCGATCACTGCCAATGTTGCACAGAAGTGGTTGGCCATCCAATGCAGATAGAGGATGAATGGTCTCATCCGTGCAGCCAGGGTATGGTAACCATCTCATCACTCTAAACTCACACACACAAGCCCATCACACATTTACGGGCATCTCACTGCCAGCTCAAGGGACATCACCACCCATTCTCACACACATAGGCCTGAATTTTCCCGTTGGCGACTTGGGGGCAGGACCTGCTCGCCGACAGGAAAATGATGCGGGATGAACCCCTGACGTCATCCCTGTCCCTTTAAATTTTTAGGAAGGCGGGCGGACAGCGAAATCAGCTGTCTGCCCGCCGACCTGTCAATGGCCAATTGAGGCCATTGACAGAGTCATTAAGATAATTAAAGACCTGCCCGTCCAACCTTAAGGTTGGCGGGCAGACCAGGAGCCCGGCAGGCTTCTGATAATACATGAAACCTCATCCACTGGCGGGATGAGGTTTCATGTCCGTTTTTAAAAACTTTAAAACATTTTATGTGATATTTATTAACATGTCCCATCTCATGTGACATTGTCACATGAGGGGGACATGTTAATAATTTTTAAATTTTTCTATTTTTAAAGTTTTTTGGACTGTCAGTAATCTCCCTGAGACAGCACTTAGTCTCAGGGAGCAGTGTGCTCTTTCGCATGCGCGAAAGAGCGCACTTTGACAGCTGGGGATTCCCTCCCCCCCTGCACAGGAAGCGCTTAGCGCTTCCAGTCGGGCAGGCCTTAATTGGCATGCCCACTCAAAATGGCGGCGGGCCCCGTTTCGTTGTCGGGGGTCGGCTGTCTACCCGCCGCCGAGCCGGTGGGGCCCGCACACCCACCAAGGGCAAAATTCTGCCCATAGTCTCACATGTCCATCTGGTCTCATCTCCTCTGGAGATTGCGTCCTCAGCCCTCACCATTTTGAGGCCACTTGCACAGGTCAACATGTACCCCCACAAACACCCTGGGATACTCTCCTTCCCCAGTATAGCTCTCGCCTTGCTGCCTCTTCCCTTGCCTGGGGCCACTTCTAACCCTTCCCCAAGCAAGACCTTGCTGTCACGAAAGTATAATAATTCTCATAATATTATTGTGATTTATTGTAAAAGCAGGTTAATAGTGGGCTTGGATAGTTTCTGTGTGTGTGTGTGTGTGTGTGTGTGGGATTTAATTGAATTGGAGACAGCTGATCTGGAGGCTTTGACTCATCAAAAGAAACTGGGTTTGAAATATGAAACATGGCTGAAGTCTTAGGATGTAAGCTAAGGAGAATTTGCATTTTTAGATAAATCGGGGCAGTTTGAATTTCAAATAGATGGTTGGATGTTTACAACTAGTCAGAGAAGCTAGGCCAAGCAGTGGTATTTTTTCCAAAGGCTACTGACAATTTCAGCACCATGAAAAGATTTATATTATGAGAAAGGTAAAGTTCCAAAGACATATGGGAACAATGGATTTACATTAAAAGGGAGAAACATATATAAAAGAGAATGAGGCTTTGTGTTAGGGAAGGCATTGTAAGATCCACCAGAAGCGTGAGAAGCCTCCAGTATTTGTGCATTAAGCTGCTGCCTACGGAAACCGAAGCTGGGAAAAGCCACCTTGAATTCTACTGTCCAGGGTATTGTGTTGACTTGCCTGGATCGGTTTCAGATCTATTTATTTTTACTGTTGCCTTAACAGGGGTGCAACTGGAAGCCAGATTAATTAGGGGGTTTAAGAATTGTCATAGTAGTAATTTATAGACCTACGTCTGTGCTTGAGATCTTTTTTTTCAATAAATGTTTAATTTAGTTTTTTTTAAAATCTCTGACGTCTTGGTGGACTTATTACTTCTGAATTCAGGGCACGCCTCTCAAAATAAATACAAATTACAAAACCATTGTGATAGTGTGATCAAGTTTCCCTCGTGGATTTGATCTGCCTGGCACACATCATCTGCCGGGTCATAGTGCTTGCCTTGCAGTCATTGAAAAGTCACATATGGCTGATCTGGTAGGTAGAGTTGGTCTGCCATGAACCCCCCTAAAAGTGATGTGGTACTGTCTGTGAAGCCTGGCGCTGATGACTGCAAGTGCTGACCGAAGCAAGGTAGGCGAACAAACCTTGTTGTCCCGAGTGAAGTGCAGCCCTCCAACTGCACACCTTATATATGCTGTTGTGAAACACGTCGGCATGGTTTCCCGCCAACATGGGCGGACGATCCAGTGGCAAGGGGATGAGTCCAGCAAGCTGGCCTTATAATGATATGGTGATGTATTACAATGAGGTTCCCAATGTCCAATGGCGGGGAACGCGACCAACCATCAGCGAGTGGAGCAGACGAACGCAAACTGGTTTCATGACATTGTGAAACCGATTTTTGGCCTTCTCGCCATATTGACCACTCACGCCACTGGACATGCCTGATGTCAGTGGGAACTAAAAATCCCAGCCACTATCTCTACAGCCACCGCTTTCAACACTCTCAGATGTAGATCATCAGGTCTATGGGATTTAGCAGCTTTCAGTCCCATTAATTTCTCCGGTTCTACTTTTTTACTTATACTAATTTCTTTCAGTTCCTCATTCTTGCTAGTCCCTTGGTTCTCTAGTATTCGTGGGAAGTTTTTTGTATCTTTCTCCGTGAAGTCAGACACAAAGTATTTGTTTAATTTCTCTGCTATTTATTTATTCCCCATAATAAATTCTCCTGTCCCTGCCTGTGGTAGGCCGACATTTATCTTTGCTAATCTTTTCCTTTTCACATATCTAGCGAAGTTTTTACAGTCTATTTTTATGTTTCTTGCTAGTTTCATTTCATGTTCTTTTTTTCTCTCTATCAATTTCTTGGTCATTCTTTGCTGAATTCTAAAATGCTCCTAACCCTCAGCTCACTGCTTTTTTGACAACTTTCTAAGCTTGCTTTCATCTGATAGAATCCTTAACTTCTCTGGTTGGACCACCTTTCCTGCTTGCCTTTTGCGCCTCAAAGGAATGTAAGTTTGTTGTAAATCAAATACTAGTTCCCTAAATGCTAGCCATTACCTGTCTACCATAGTTTCCCAATCTACCATGACGAATATCTCCTCATACCTTCGTAGTTTCCTTTGTTTAGTTTTAAGACCCCACTTTCAGATTGAACTACTTTGTTAAGGCAGTTAGGGATGGGCAATAAATACTGGCATAGCCCATTGATGCCCACATCCCATGAATGAATAAAAAAAGAAACTAAAAAAAATCCAGAGATTATTACCTTTGAAGTTCTGCTTTTTACTTTAGCCCCTAGCTGCTCATACTCTCAAAGCAGAGCCTTTTTCCTAGTCCTATCTATGTCGTTAGCACCTATGTGGACCACGACAATTGGATTCCCCCCTCCCTCCCTCCTTTCCAGCCCAGAGCAGATGGCCAAAATCCTGGCACCGGGCAGGCAACACAGCCTTCTGGAATCACTTTCTCAGCTACAGAAAACTATGCCTACCCCCCTGATATAATGTTCCCTACTACCACTACATTCCGATTCACTCCCCTCGGTTGAATGTCTTCCTGTACCATGGTGCCACGGTCCATTTGCTCATCCATCCTCCCATTTTCCGACATACAGGCTGCAAGAACCTCAAATCTGTTGGACAATTGCAAGGGCTGTGGCTCCTGCATTCTTGCTGGTTAAGTTGGTTTGGTTAAGTTTGATGACTGTATATAATTCTTTTAAATAACCAAGCCAAAAAGAGTGTGGTTCACTTTCTTATTGATTTAGGCCCAGATTTGAATCCTGCTTAACCCATAAATAAGGACGTTGATGATATGGAGCAGAAATATGGGTGGAGATCAAATGTTTTCGATTTCTGCACAAAATGCATGTCATGGCTCAGAATCTCCCACCAGACAGAAGCAGCGGGTCTGTTTCAGTATTTTGATGAGCATATTCATGGAATCACATAACACAGGAGGCCATACAGCCCATAGTTCCTGTGCCTGCTCTTTGAAAGAGTCATCCAATTAATCCCACTTATCTTTTCTTTCACCGTAGTTCTTTGGGCCATGCAGTGTCCAATAAGTGCATCCACTCACTACTCACACCTCCCCCTCCACCCCCAACTGCCAAGAACCCTACTGGGGGCTGTCAGGTTTCACTGAATGCTTTCCCTTTATGGTAAAATGCAAGCAGAGGTGGGAAGAAACCCTTTAATTGGTCAGTTAAGTGGCTCAGTTGGGCCCCAGATGGGCAGCTGATCTGCCAACTTTCCTGGCATTAGCAAGGTAGCATGGCAGTGGGAAGATGATGGCATCTCCCTACCATTTTACCAGCCTTCTCGCCTCCCAGCCCATTGCCAAAGGGATGGTAAAATTCCAGACAGTGTAGGAAGTCAACCCACCAGGCCCGGCCTTCTTCCTTGTGTCAGGGTGTCTATAGTGTGGATAGAGCTTCCTCCAATCCTACCAGGAATCCCTCTCTGTTGCCTTGGGGGTCAGAGACCTGCCATTTTTGAACTTTCTTTATTCTTTCCTATCCATTTCACATCGGAAATGTATCCCAGGCCCTGGGGAAAGCTGGAGCCCCATGTTTTGAATGTTTGCTCTCTGAGTGCTTTTTTGGCTTTTTGGGCACTTTATTGACGTGACAGCTTTGCACCATAGACTCTGCCATATTTCATTTACGTTGTAATACTTTAGATAAGTATATTTTCCTGTGGGAATAGGGCAGCAACATTAAATTGAATCTATAAAGAGTTTTTAACATAGGGAAATATTTCAAGGCACTTCACAGAAGCATATTTCTGACAAAAACAAATTTGGCAGTCAGAGAAGGAAATATTAATACAATGGCAAAAAGCTCGGTCAGTGAGGTAGGCTTTAGAAAGGTCAAATGGCTGAGGGAAAGATGGGGAGGTGGAGTTATGTGAAGAGAAATTCCAGAGCTTAGGGCCTAGATGGCTGAAGAGATAGCTGCATGTTAATGCAGGGCATTTCTACATATTGTTACAAGTATGTTGAGGTGAAATTGTAAACACATACAAATATTTCAAAATAGATCAATAATGTACATTCAGTGGATGGTTTGTAAATGAGATTTAAAAAAAATATTTAGTGAGAATAAGTTCTGTTATTGAAGATATTCATCACAGACAAGAAACTTTTTAAGCCAACCAATCAAATGTTCAATAGCTTACATGCAACAGGAAAAGGATACCTGTTGTAGGGTGGCTGAGTTGTGCTATTAATGATAGAGTTGATCTGCAGACACTTCTTGGGTGGAAACATTAAGTTTATTTACATACCCCGCAGCAACTACATGCATGCTTTCAACTCCAACTCTATCTCTGCACTGCCTGCTGAGGTAGCCTGTGCTACTCTCCTATTGGTTACTACAGATCATGTGATCTCTCTTAACAAGTATTATTCTTAAAGGTATATTACACACTAAATAAAACCATAATTGCTACATTCTTCCCTCTTTAACTCGGCTATACATATTATATCTACAAGTATATATTTTTCAAGTCAACATAATATTTACACTGGGTAAGGAATTTACAAGTTCAGTCTTTCTGGTGGCTTCCTGATACGTGTGGAGTGTCACAGCTCCAGAACTTCAGATCCCTTCTCAGGAAGCTCCTTTTCTGGAGTTGCCTGAATATCAGGTGCTTCAGTAATGTGCCTTTAAGAATAATACTTGTTAGGAGAGATCACTTAATCTATAGTAACCATTGGAGAGTAGCGCGGGTTATCTAAACAGTCAGTGTAGAGATAGAGTTGGAGTTGAAAGCACACGTGTAGCTGCTGCTGAGTATGTTGTAAATAAACTTAGGGCGAAATTTTATGCTGGCGGGATTTTATGGTCTCGCTAAAGTCAATGGACTTTTGAACACCTCACCACATTTTACGGCTCCGTCCTCGCTGCTCGAGGGCCATGAAATTCTGCTCTTAATGTTTCCACCTAAGAAGTGTCTGCAGATCAACTCTATCATTAATAGTGGCAACTCGGCCACCCTCACAACAAGCTGGCAATGAGGATAAAATAGGATTGAACGGAAGAAATCACACTAAATAAAACCATAATTACTACAATGCCAAAAAAAGGAAGGTAACTAAAGTGGAAAAAGAAGAATTGGAATCAATACCAATTGGGAAAGTGAGTGCTGGTGAAGAAGACATGAACGATCTGAACAGAACACCACTGGGATTAGGTGATAGCCTTTCATACTTTGCCAAAAATAGCATTTTTCCTTCCACTGACTTCTATCAAACCAACTATACTGAATGATGAAAACAGCTAACCGGATGAGTTGTGTCTGGCTTTCTAGACCCTAAAACGTTATTCATAAAGGATATAATTGTAAACAGGGGGAAAAAAAATCAAAGCTAAAAGAGTTATATGGAGAGAAAGTTGGCTATTATTAGCTATCACTTTCATCAAGGAAAGTACTGTGAAACAAAACCAGAAGAAACATTTAAAAGATTGTTCCTCAAGATAAATGTAACTGTAATGTTAATCATTAATAGTCCCCTGGAAAACTTATATAACTGGCCAAGGCAGCCTGCAAATCCTTCCAGCCAGCTCCACCCCTCTCTGCTGGACTCTGAATGTAATAATTTTTTACTTCAATAAAGAGCAGTGTGTTTTTGTTTTGTGTCCTTTTAGAATGTTACTGAAATATTCATTTCAGGTAAATTTTCGGCCTAAACTTTACAAAGCCACACTAACTGGTGTTTGGAAGAGTTTGCTTGCTTGAGTTTTCATGTACTTGAAACTATTTCATTTAAAAGTTATCAAAATATTCTACTGTGTATTGCAATGATCGGATCAGACATGTTTTGCAGTTGTAGGCATTGTGCACAGACTGGTTGGAACGCTTCCATATAAATTTTCTGATCAAGTAAGTGACTAAGGTGAACATGAGGCATAAATCATACTGGCCTTAAGGAACCAAAAACGACAAACAAATAAATTAAAAATTGAAATAGGAAGGCTGGTAAAAATTTAACAATTAACACTCCAGGTCAAACATTTTTACCTGACAGCGTGTTACTTCCATGGGAGTGACCAATGTTTCCCTTCACAACAAAACTTTCATTGTTCCCATTGGTAACTTTTTATCTTGGGAGGTACTTGACTTGTTATACACATGTGCGGTTCCAATATATCAATAATCCTGATTGAATGGTAAGTTGTGAAGAAAATAGCCAATTTTGCTTCAATGAAAGTAAAACAACAATGTTTATTTCCTTTGCTGTATTTGCATTCCACCTCTGCTTACAGAGGGTGCCCTCTGTCTTGAAAAATGAAGGTACCAGTTGTGTTGGGTGCTCAATGCTATGTTGTTCTAGCCATGAGTGGGGTAAAGCGCAGATTTTGGTTTTGCTAACCTAAGATCATACGAACAAAGATGGAACAATGAAGGAAAAGTTCAGCCTAGCCCAGACAATTACATTCCACATTAGATACACTCTCTACCCCATCCAAGACTATGTGATTCCTTGGGAGAGATGGAAACAGGATAAAAACCCAGGCCCATTTGAGGAAAAAATCTGAAGTTGCTCTTTGAGTCTACCAGGCGATCAAAACTAGCCCAGGAGATCACTCTGGCTCTGATTATTATATGTGCTATTACTTTTTGTAAGAGGTGACCACTCTGCCCCAACAGAAACAGGTACTGCTCTTAGTTGAAGAAATCCAATGAATTGGTGCGTGTACAGATACCTGTCCATCACTTAGGAGAGTCTGTGACTAGAAAGCGTAAATGACAAATATGACTTGGATGAAAATGCAGATGCACAATCATTCATGCATATTGTTTGAAAGTAAGGTTGCGAATACAGGGGCAGTCACTTCAGTGTGCCTGCTTGTGCTTAGAAGTCGCTTTGCAATGTAAATGGAGCAAGTTCAGAGTATCTGCAACCTTAAAAATAATGTGGGACTGTTTCTAGTGGATGCAGTTTGTCCAGATACACAGAGTAATGATTTTCTCTCTGATTCCTTTAGCCAGCAGGAAAGCAAGTCACTACCTTAATAATGGTTTTAATAGTGATGCCACGTTCTATTAAGTTAGCCGAAAATGCTTTGTCTGGGGCATAACATAGCCTTATCCAGTACCTTCTGGAACAACTGGAAATTAATACATGTTCAAATTAACAGTTTAATAGTTCTTCTATGCTAAAATACACCCTGTAAAGAGGTTAGAATTTATTTACTGTGAAGAATAGGTTCATGATAACTGCTCAACCTGAAAGCCAATTTACTTTCTGGCCTGCAGATCAGCATAGCACATCTATTGCCCTGTAGTTTGATATCATTTAACACACGTACCGCTTCGGGGAGAGGATGCGATGTAAATCTTGAGGGAGATCTAATTCAGTTCACATCAGTAAATTTTAAACGGAGTTCGATCTCCTGTGTAAACAGAGTATCAGTCACAAATGTAGTTGGCCTTTGCAAGCACTTTTGCACAGCTCTGAGCCATGAACTTGCGACCACAGTGAAGAAAACATTTCAGCAGTGCAACTTTGAAACTCAGTGCAAAAGCAAGCATTCCAAAAATAAACAAGAGCTGTGAATTAAAACTCATTGCCCTTGCACAGCACTTGAAGATCTTGAAGCTCATTCCAGAAGGCTCGGGCTATAAAAAGTCTGTTTATAATTCAGCCCCAGAGAGATTGTGTTCAGTTTAAATCAATACAACTTGGATGTATTTCCCCTTGGGTTTATATAGAATGCATTCCAACTCAGTTCATGCGGCAGATGAGATATTAAGTTATCTGATTAGCACAAATGCTCTGTTTCTGGTTATTGACTTAAAAGCAATGGAAATTCACATTCAGGCAGTTATTATCTATTGCATCACTGTTTTCAAAAACACCCACTGCGGAGTGTGAATGTTTTTTTGCAGTGCATTAGGAATCACAGTCTCAGCATAGGTCCATATTTTCCAGTGTCCGGATCATCGGAGGCCAGGTGTGTGACTGAGATGCGCATCGGGATCCTGTGACTTCCAGATTCCTGATGCACTGACAAACATGGGAAGTTGCAGTTTGCAATGGGTAATTGCCCTGCCCCATTCGCCCACGAATGTCTGCAACTCTTGAGTTAGTGTCGGAGCCTGGGGACAGTCTCGATGTACCTGTAGTTACCCAGCAAATGTTGGACAAAATGGCCTAGATCTTCCGAGGAGCGGCAATCATCGTCGGATTGCTACTCCACTCTAACATACCCCTGACTCGACGGTGATCCGCATTTCTTCCGGGACTTTCCCAGTCCGGCTTTGCCAGAAATGCGGAGCACAGCACCCCTTGGAGAGCTCCGTCACAGTGCAGCAGAGTCATGGGAAGACAGGACACGCCCTCTTTTTAACAGCACTAGCCGCTGTATGGTAGGTTCAAAGGTCCAGTTTTGAATGTCAATGAATGGGTGAGTCGATGACTGAGTGAAGGGTTAGGGTGGTAGAGTGGGTGAGGTAAATGGATAAGTGGGTAGTTGGGTAAAGTGGGTAAATGGGCGAGGTGGCAGGTGGATGAAGTGGCAGGTGGGTGAGGCGGTGGGTGGATAGGGTCACGGGTGGGTGAGGCGATAGGTGAATAGGGTTTCAGGTGGGTGAGGCAGCAAGTGAGTAGGGCGGCAGGTGAGTAGGGCTGCAGGTGGGTGAGGTGGTAGATGGGTAGGGTAGCACGTGGATGAGGTAGCAGTCGGGCCTGGAGGGGTAGTCAGGTCAGGTTGGAGGGATAATCAGGTTGGGTCGGGAGGGTAGTCAGGAGGTTTTTGAGATAGCCGGTTGCTTGGGGTGTGTAGTCTGGTGGTTGGGGGCTATACTTGGGTGGTCCCAGGGGTGGTAAGAAGGGGAGGTGGGGAGGTAGTCAGGTCGGGTCAGGGGGTAGTCAGGGGGTTAGTGAATGTGACTGGGGAGCCAGATTTGTAGACACCCAGGGGTTAGACTAGGTTTTAATGGGCAGAATTTTGCCCTCGGTTGGTGGGTGGGCAGCTGAACTCCACCGCCGAAATGGGGCCTGCCGCCATTTTGAGTAGGCGGGCCAATTAAGGCCTGCCCAGCGGCCTGTCCGACAGGAAGCGCATAGCGCTTCCTGTGCGGGGTAGGGGGGAGGGATTCCCCATCTGTCAAAGTGCGCTCTTTCGCGCATGCGCTCACTGCTCCCTAGGACTAAGTGCTGTCTCAGGGAGATTAGTGACAACTGAAAAATCATGAAAAATAGAAAAATCAAAAAATTATTAACATGTCCCCCTCATGTGACAATGTCACACGAGATGGGTCATGTTAATAAATCTCACATAAACTTTAATAAAGTTTTTTAAAACAGGCATGAAACCTCATCCCGCCAGTGGATGAGGTTTCATGTATTATCAGAAGCCCGCCGGGGCTCCTGGCCTGCCTGTCAACATTAAGGTTGGACTGGCAGGTCTTTATCTTAATGACCCTGTCAATGGCCTCAATTGGCCATTGACAGGTCAGCGGGCGGACAGCTGATTTCACTGTCTGCCCGCCTTCCTAAAAATTTAAAGGGACCGTGATGACGTCGTGGGTTCCTCCCAACGTCATCTGACGTCATTTTCCCATCGGCGAGTGAGCCCCGCCCCCAAATTACCGACGGGAAAATTCTGGCCAATCTGTCTAACATTTCCTGGGTAACTATTAGGCTAAATACATTAAAATTGTTCGAAGCCTCCGACTCTAACTCAGAGTCGGAGACATTCACGCAGGGTCCCGGGGAACAGGGGAATTGTCCATTGGAAGTTGAAATCCCTTGGGCAAATCCCATGTAGGTCAGCGCATCAGGACTTCCACAAGCTCCCAACATCTCAGTCGTACATCCGGTCTCCAACAATCTGGAGATCGGACAATTTGGGCCATTAAAACCTAGTCTAACTCCTGGGTAACTACAGAACTCACACTGACCCTCCCCAATCACTCACACTGACTCTCTGACCCCTGACCCGACCTGACTACCCCTTGACCACCCGACTACCTGCCAACTGCCTGACTACCCTACCAACCTGACTATCCCCCCAGATTCCCCAACCACCACATCACCCACCTACCTTCTCAACCACCTGCTGCCCTACCCACTGACCACCTCACTAAACTACCACCTCACCCACCTGCTGCTCTAGCACTGTACCACTTCGCCTGCCACAGCACCCACCAACGCCCCACACATTTACCCACTTGCCTCACCCATGTACCCACCCTATCCATTCACTCATTCATCCTCTCACCTATTCACCCGTTCGCCAACATTTAAACCTGGATATTTGAACTTAGCATAAACCTAGTACCATAGAAAGAGGGTATGTCCTGTCTTCAGCCTGACCCTACTCTGCTGCAATGGTGTACTCAAGGGACACTGTACTCCGCATTTCTGGAAAAGCCAGGCTCAGAAGTTCCTGAAAGAAATGCGGAGCAGTGTTGAGTTGGGTGAGTGATTGAGCAGAGCAGCAATCTGACAATGATTCCTGCTCCTCAGAAAATCTGGGCCTTAAAGTGTCTGTCCTAGTGTAAACAATTTCCTTAGATTTAAGTTCAGGTTAAATCCTACCCATCCAGCAGAAACCCGGGGCATGTAAGTAGTTCAAATCTGGTGGAACCTGTTGTTTTCTCACAGACTGATATGAAACCTGCTCATTTGCTGAAAGGTCCTTCTTTAAATATGCAAATTGGCTCTGATGATGTAATTGAGGCCCAGCTGCTATTTTAACCAGAGGGCTATGTGGAGAAGCCACTGTCGATTTTCTGCCAGATCAACCTAGCAGAAAGTAAAGTCCAGGACAGAAGAGACCCAAAGAGATAATTTTTTAAACTTTAAGTGACCGTCCTTGTGAAGCCCCAAGCAGGAACCCTCATGCATCATCATCGGCAATCCCTCACATCAAGGGTGATTCTTCCTTGTGGGTTTAAGTGAGATGTCAGCATGGCTGTGGGTTCGCAAATGGCCAATGAGGTCCTATCTTAGCCTGACATGGCAAACAATTCATTTTGCTTGTTTGTAGCCAGTTGCTAAAATACCAAACATTTTGCCTATTTGTAGAGCTAATCTGTAACAGTCTCTATGATAAATCTAGGATGCATTGCTGCTTACTGTCATCATTTAAAGATTGAAGTATCATTAAATTGAGAACAAAGACCTGCCCTTGTCTCCACAGGTGGTCATTGGAGAGATTTACTGCAATGTGGAAGAGTTATGTTAAAAGCAGACAGCCAACTGAGCTTTTAGTGTCTGTTATTGATGCTGTTTGACTAGTAACATCACTGGATGTCAGACAACAGTGAACTTTTAATCAAATTGTGAGGACACAGTACAGTTACCTAATGTGATTAGACATTATGCAGCTCTAGGAAGGGCTGATTGACCCACTGGGGGCATTTGATAACTTGACATGGCAATGCGTTGCTTTTTCAGCAGTGACCAGGGACTCTGAGCTGAATTTTATCGTGGGCTTCAGAACCCCAACATCGGGTGAAAAGTGGGTCCTGAACCCGTGCTTTCTGGTAGCAGGACTGACTTGACAATTTGCCACCTGAGGGCCCGCTGCCTAATTTAGGATGACGGGCTCCTGATGCAGCCGGCCCAATCAGAGGGCTAACAGCTCTGAAACCTCAGCAGCACCACTGGGAGAGGTGGCCACTGCTGAGGCAGGCAGGAGATCTCGACAGGTAATTTTTAAAAAATGAAAAATTCAAGGGATCGAGGATCGGAGGGGAAGTACCTCTGGGAGCATCACTGGGGCCAGAGGGGCTGCTTTGCCTGCTTGTGTCCCTTCTTTGGGCATGGAGTTTCCAGCTCCGATGGCACCATGGCCTGCAGCCAGTGGGCCACGGCCATCATGCTGGTGGCCTCCAAGTGGCAGGTCGAGGTTGCCCCATTGTCGCAAAATGCTGGCAGCTCCGTAAAATGGCCCTTAATGGGTCCTTTACATATGGTAATCATACCCTTCTCCTTAGATTGGTAAAATTCCACCCTAAACACAAGGGGCAGAATTTTTCCGTCAGCGAGCTGGGGGCGGGGCCCGCTCGCTGACGCGAAAATGACGCGGGATGATGAGAGGAACCCCCGACGTCATCGCGCCCCATTTACATATTCAGGAAGGCAGGGGGGACAACGAAATCAGCTGTCCACCCACCAACCTGTCAATGGCCAATTGAGGCCATTGACAGGGTAGTTCAACCAATTAAAGGCCCAGCGGGCTTCTGAAAAAACATGAAACCTCATCCACCGGCGGGATGAGGTTTCATGTGTGTTTTTAATAAGTTTAATAAAGGTTCTGTGCTTTTATTAACACGTCCCATCTCGTGTGACATTGTCTCATGAGGGGGACATGTTAATAATTTTTTTATTTTTCTATTTTTGAAGTTTATAAACATTTGACCGATCTCCCTGAGGCTGCACTTAGTCTCAGGGAGATGTGCGCTTTTCCGCCCGCATGCGCGAGAGAGCTCACTTTGACAGTTGGGGAATCCCTCCCTCCTCTGCACAGGAAACGCATAGCACTTCCCGTCAGGCGGCCCGCCCACTTAAAATGGTGGCGGGGCCTGTTTCGGCGGCGGCGATCAGCTGCCCGCCTGCCGCTGAGCCGGTGGGACCCACCCGCCCATCAAGGGCAAAATTCTGCCCAAGGTTCATTTGATAATGCCATTGCACTGCTTGTCTCAAACTGCAATTTCTGAATAGCACCCTCTGCTGCATGGCAAGTGATTTGTTTTTAACCTTTACATGCTGGAAATTAGACTGTGGTTGTCTAAACCTAGCCACTTAACAACTGCAAAAGTCTTTATAGTTGCAACACCCAAGAAGCATTTCAAAAGGCAAAATTTTCAGTCAACTCATAGAATCACAGAATCTTAATGGCACAGAAGGAGGCCATTTGGCCCATCATGCCTGCACCAGCTCTCCAAATGAGCACTATGACCTAGTGCCATTGCCCTGCCTTTCCCTCATACCCCTGCACATTGTTTCTATTCAAATAATCATCTAATGCCCTCTTGAATGCCTCAATTGAACCTGCCTCCACCATACTTCCAGACAGTGCATTCCAGACCCGAACCACTTGTTGTGTGAAAAAGATTTTTCTCACGTCACACTTGCTTCTTTTGCAAGTCACTTTAAATCTGTGCCCTCTCATTCATAATCCTTGGGAACAGCTTCTCCCTATCTACTCTGTCTAGCCCCCTCTTGATTTTGAACATCTCTATCAAATCTCCTCTCAGCCTTCTTCGCTCTAAGGAAAACAGTTCCAACCTCTCCAATCTACCCTCATAGCTGAAGTTTCTCATCCATGGAACCATTCTTATAAACCTCTTCTGCACTCTCTCCAATGTGTTCACATCCTTCCTATTATATGGTGCCCAAAACTGTACACAATATTCCAGCTGAGGCCTAATGAGTGTCTTATATAAATTCAGCATAACCTCCATGCTCTTGTACTCTATGCCCCTATTAATAAAGCTCAGGATACTATGTGCTTTCTTAACTGCCCTCTCCACCTGTCCTGCCACCTTCAATGATCTGTACAAATATACACCCAGGTCTTTCTGCTCCTGCACCCCCTTCAAAATTTCACACCTTATTTTACACTGTCTGTCCATGTTCTTCCTTCCAAAATGCATCAACTTCTCATGCTTCTCCACATTGAACTTCATCTGCCATCTATCTGCCCACTAATCCACGTCCTCTTGAAGTTCCATACCATCCTCCTAGCAGTTCGCAACACTCCCAAGCTTCATATCATCCGCAAACTTTGAAATTGTCCCCTGCACACCAAGATCCAGGTCATTAATATATATCAGGAAAAGCAAGGGTCCCAATACCAACCCCTGGGGAACTCCACTCTTCCTCCAGCCCTAAAAACATCCATTGACCATTGGTCTCTGTTTCCTATTTTTCAGCCAATTTTGTATCCATGTTGGTACTGCCCCTTTTATTCCATGAGCAATATAACTTTTCTTACAAGTCTGTTGTGTGGCACTGTGTCAATGCCTTTCAAAGTCCATATACATCACATCAACAGCATTACCCTCATCGACCTTTTCTGTTACCTCTTCAAAAAACTCCAGCAAGTTAGTTAAACACAATTTCCCCTTTTTATTCCATATTTTATATTCCAACCCATATTTTTCCATGTGACTACTAATTCTATCCTGAATAATTGTTTCCAGAATGTTGCCCACCACTGAATTCTCCAATTTTTCTCGAATTTCAATTTACCCTGCTGCCAAATATTTTATCATGCTTTTCAACAGCCTTTTAAAATGTGTAATAAGCCTTTATGAACAATACCTTCATCTTGGGCACTCCCTAACTGGCTTTGTAAAGACCTTTCCTCAGAAGACTTTGGGTGAAATTTTAGACTGCAAATGGATCCCATTCCCCCCACCATGGCATAAATGTCAGGTGCAAACCCGGCCCCACGTCGGCAGCCCGCTCTGTGGCAATTTAACAGTTGCAGATCTTTGGTGGCCTCGTGATGGGCCTTCCACCCCCATCTTGGGAGGGAGTCCCGCCTCCGAGAGCTGCCGGACAATCCAGTGGTCAGCTACTCTCTGGTTGCTCTCTGGCCACTGCTGGGACAGTGGGCAGTCTCCAATGGAGATCATCAGTGGAGCGGGACACCAAAGTATGTGGGGGGGAGGGTGGTGGTTGGACATCTCCAGGGGCAGCCTGGCAGGCCCAGGCGAGGGGGCTAAGGAGGGTTTAGGGGCTGGGCTGGACAGGCCAGGTGGTGGGGTGTTAGACTTGGGATGAGCCTCTGTTGGGCTCAGGGGTCCTGTAAAGGAGGTACCCCCATCTCGCCACCAGCCCGCGCAGTGAAAGTTGCCAGGCTTTACACTTGGCACCTGCCTCTCCCTGCCATGGGAAAGATTGCAGCGGGGGTGGGAGGAGGCCCAAAGTAACCATTAATTGGCCACTTAAGGGGCCCCAATTGGCTGAAGGGCAGACAAACCATCTGATACCTTCCCCGCCAAGCATAAAATTGGGGTGGAGCGGGCAGGTAGCCACCATGCAGGAATGATGCCCATGACATGACACCCAATCTTGCGTCCCCCTCCCACCCTCCTGCTAATTGGCCCACAGGGGAGCATAAAATTCGGCCCCTGTGTCAGATTATACCGCCCCTCTAGGGAGAAACAGCTGAAGTGCTTAGAATAGTGATAGTGGGCTAAAGATGAAAATACTTATACCTGTGGCTTTTTGACTGAAAGAAAATAGACATCAATGATAGCAATATATGACCTTTACAAGCCAAAGAATAGAAGGCCTGTTATTCCTTGCAAATTAGAACAGCCCTTCTCTATAATTATGAAACAAAGGGCTACATTGTCACTTTGGAGTTGGAAAATAGGAGTTCAGACTGCTTCCGGGTCCCAAACCTTCCCCAGGGTGAAACTGTCCGTGATCTGGGATTTGGGCTGGGATTTCCTCCTTAATTGACATGAAAACAGGTTCCCTGTCCAATGAAGGGCAGGTAGCAGGCTCTTGGAGCTGGTTGACCAGGAAGAGGCCTTCCAGCTTGAAAAGGAGCAACAGGCTGCAGTAAAGGGTTAAGTCCTTGAGAAGACACTTCAACATGAAAGTGCCCTCTGACCAACATCTTGAAAAATTCAAATAAAAAAGAGAAAAAGCAGCCAGGCCACCATGGTTGTAGGGGTTGGGGTGATGGTGGGTGTAGGAGGATGTATATAATTGGGATAAAGAATTAGGGGGGAGATGTAGAGCAAAGAGTTAACAACAGAAGCACATGATGCTGATGATGCAACATCACATGATTAATTAACAGAGATCCGGAGGGAGCAGAAATTCCAGCCTCATGTAAAAGTCCCAATACGTACATAGTAGCTGTAAATAAAAAGTAATGGCTTTTACAAACTATGGTCTCGAGCAGCTTACTTTGGGAGAATAGACAACCCCAAAGAACCCCCTCTAGACCCTGAACACATGAAAAAACAATGGCGGGGGTGGGGGGAAAAGAATGGGAAATTCATCCAGTTGGTAGCCTTTGGCTACACTCGCACCCTGGCAGTCAGGCAGGCCAGACCGCAGCACTGGGTCCCCGGCCTGCCACTGGACGGGATTTTCCACCCCCGCCTGCTGCTGGGAACGTCCAGTCCCACCAAAAGTTAGTGGGCTTTTGGCTGGGCCGCTGAATTTCCCTCAGCGGGTCCCACCACAACGGGGCCAGAAAATCCTGGCCACTGTGTGCATGACCCCTTGGCAGTTACACCTTCCCCCATCACACATTGAGAAACTGGCAGCCAACTGGAAAATCCCAATCAGACTCCTTTAATTGCTCTTAACAAAGCTCTTAATGAGCCTAATTGGCAGCCGGCCTCTTGGGGGTGGGCAATTCTGCTGGGCCCCAAACCTGCCTCCCCTAAAATGGCTGGGAACGGGGTCAGAAAAACATTGGGTGGTGCTGGTATTTTTGGGCCCTGTCTACCTCCATTCCCAATCACGGAAGGGTACGGAATTCTACCCAAAACTTCTGCACAGACCAACTGATCATTTGAAAACACCTTAAATTGTAATTCTCACTGTTTCTTTGTGCTAAATTTCAGATAATAAAAGATCCCAAATTCACCAATGTGCACAGATCACAGCTAAATTGTTCAGCATTCTGTCCCTTTTACAGCCACTAAGTATGCATAATGTATACCAATTTCTACCCCAGTTTTTATTGCCCCTTTAGATCACTGCAGACTTAAATAGTCCATAAAATGATTTCCTTTTCACAAAGCTAGGGAATTCAGGCAGAATAATTTCATACAATAGACGTGGATTAAGTTATACCAGGTTTGACTTAAGAAAATAGTTTCAATGGAACTAAGAACCAACTGTGTGTTTCCAGGTTGCATTTCTCAAAGGCGTGGAGATGGATGGGTGCAATCAGAGGGCAGGAAAGCAGAGTTGAGATTAATCAAATAAATGAACTTGTCAGTCTGCATTACATTTCACTGTTGCTTAAATATTTTATGATTCAGATACTAATCTATTTTAATTGAATGTTTGTACAGGATTTGGTACAATGAAGGCTGTATTTTTAAGTACAGTTTGAAATTCTACCACTATGAAATAAGAGGAAGAATTGGCTCAGATATGCAGATATGCTTGGTAGTATAGTTTTGGTCGGATAAGATTAACTATAGAGATAAGATTGTTGTTGCTGATTAACACAAATCTTTTCATATGGGCCTTGCCTTCAACTTAGGTCATCAAAATCCTATATCTTGGATGGGTTTCAAGGAAGTGCTTACATTCATTGATATAGCACCTTTCAAGACATCAGGATGTCCCAAAGCACATAGCTGATTAAACACCTCTGAAGTATAATTGATGTTGTGTTCCAATTGTGAGGTTGTAAGATTATGTTTAAGGGACTGTGGGCCAAATCTTCCCCTGGGCTGAGGAAAACTCGACCTGCACATTCTCACGGCTCATAAACTGCACACCCGACCCATGTGTGACTTCACATGTCGTTCTTGTCCTTTCATATTGGGGTTGGGTTTGCAGTGCAGCCTTCCAGCCCCACTGGAGAGCATGAGAAGTGTGGGTGCGGAGGTGGACCGGTTAGAAGGTACTCCAGCTCCCAACAGTGTTTAAAGGCAACCTAAACCTCACCCCTCACATCCCTCAGACCCCATCCCCATGCCAGCCCATGACCCTTCAGATCGCCCATGCCTCCCATGTATCCTCCATGCCTGTTCAGATCACCCTTGCCACCCAGCCAACCTCTATGCCCTTCCCCCCCACACCCCACTCATGTATTCTCCATAGTCACTTATCCAGAATGCACTATATACAGATTCCATGCAATTTCCATGGAAATATTTTACGTTCCTTGGGGAAAAAAAAATGGACCTCTCCCCGTCCAATTAATAAATGCCTCCATGTTATTGATTCTGAGAAAAAATGCACTCTGGCATGTGAAAAAAAAAGCCTTTTTAATACTTATAATCCTATTAGCTTGTGCCAATAAACTAGAAACCACATGAAAGGCACAATCTGTTACTAAAAGGAATCTACAAAGGGATCAAAAATAACATGGAGTTGGGAATGCAGAGGAAAGTAAGATTTCCTCCCAAAAAACCTGAGGCCATTCATGCACTGAAACACGTCACCACACCCTGACAAAAATTCAGCTCTGTGTCTTTAACTTAAGGTAAAATGTAAAAAGGTCATGTTACTTGTTCTGAAGTCTGCCTGGCAGCGAGCCTAGGTGGTTTGATTATTGGAGATTTAAGGGGGGCCCAGATTGTTTTACTGGGAAGAAGGTTCAAGATGTTTACAATTGGAGACAATGGCAGCAGCCTGTGTGCTAACAGGGGGTAGACTAGAAATCTCCAAAGTCTGAAAAAACTGCTGAGAATGTCGGGGTATAAATAGTTGGGGTATAAATAGTGGTGCTTTAAACTGCCTGTTTATTTTCAAATTTAAAAGAGAGTTGGAGTCCCAAGGTTAGCTAATCAGCATTTTTACCTAGATACAAAGGCCCATATGATTCTCGTTGCCATGGTGATGGGCTTTAAGATTGGAAGGGTACAGAGGAAGCCATTGTGATATTTAGTTGCAGGTTTTCCTAAAATGTCATTGAATATCACAGACAGGTTAGCCTGTCAAGGTCTGGGAGAGAGAGAGAGCAGCAAGAGGTCATAAATCTTTATGCTTCACCACACCCGAATGCAAGTGGATCCTTGTACTCAGATTGAAAAGACCAAATTCATGAGGGGTTACAACAAAGCTGGAAGATTCACCGAGCTTGTGCTAGAGGGAGGCTTTCCAGTATATTCACTCATGTGAAGGACAATTCTGGGGTTAGAAGTTGCCAGGCTGAGAAAGGGAAAGCACAAAAGTAAACCCTCAGGAGCTAAGAGTTATTTTGGAGAGTAGTTTCTGGGAGAATTGAAAGTCTAATTAAAGGGCAGTGTAATTTATACTTAATAGTGGCGCTTTTACAGTTGTGCTAAAAATAAGGAGAGTACTCCTTTTTGTAGTTTAAAGTATAATGTGTCGACAGAAATAGTGTTTAGGCAATTGTGCTTTTAGACTGTTTGTTACAGTCTTAAAAAGTGAAATCTTATTGTGTCATCCATTTAGCTATTCATTGGGAGTTTGAATTTATTTTTTAAAGTTATTGGTCTCTACAGGGATTGTAAGAGTTGTACTGTAGGAAATACTAAGGCCCCACAAGCCACAATAAGATAATGACCAGATAATCTACTTTAATGATGTGGGTTGAGGTATAAATATTGGCCAGCATACTGGAAGAACTCACCTGCTCTTCGTCAAATAGTGCAGTGAGGTCGCTTATGTCAACCTGAGAGGTCAAATAGGGCATTGGCTTAATATCTCACCCAAAAGACTGCACCTCTGACAGTGCAGCTCTCCCTAAGTATTGCACAGATGTGTCAGCCTGGATTATGTGCTCAAGTCTCTAGAGCAGGGCAAGAAAACAAATGGAAATGTAATTACTTTTCTGGTCCTGGCCAGAAATATTTCCATAGTGATTTCTGCAGGAGATTACAACTCCAACAACTGTGGAATCTGTAGTACTGAGGACAGGATAATGCAAGAGATTCAGACTCACAAAGCAAACAATGTGGGCGGAATCACCCGTGCCCATTGGCATCGGGCGTGTTTGGTGGTGTGAGCGGACAATACAGCGAGAAGGCCAAAAATAGGTTTCATGACGTTGTGAATACAGTTTGCGATTATCCGCTCCATCCACCGATGGTGGGCCGCAATTCCTGCCATCGGACGTCGGGAATCTCATTGTAATACATCTGCATATCATTATAAGCCCAGCCCACCAGAATCGTTCCCCACCGCTGAATCATCCGCCCACATCAGCGTGATTGCACACCGACGTGATTCACAACAGCATATAAAAGGCTGGTGGGTTGCACTTCGAGGGGGACTTGGAGGTGAGTACACAGTAATGTTGTGAAGTACTCGCCCAGGTCGCCTGTTGGACTTCAAGGTTGAGGCACATTGGGGTGAGGGTAGGGGTGGGGGTTGGGGGGGGTGGCAAGGGCTGCCCTGTGGTTGAGGCATGTTATGGGGGGCAAGGGCTGTCCTGTGGTTGAGGCACATTATGGGGGGCAAGGACTGTCCTGTGGTTGAGGCACGTTATGGGGGGCAAGGGCTGTCCTGTGGTTGAGGCACGTTTGGTGGGGGTAGGTACAAGGGCTGCCCTGCAGTAGAGCTGTGTTTCGGGGTGGGGGCAAGGGGTGCCCTGTGGCTGTTGACTTGGCAGGGCAAGCACTGCCCTGCTGTTGAGATGACTTGGGCGGGGGATGGTGGGCAAGGATTGCCCTGTGGTTGAGGCTACTTGTTGGGGAGGTGGGGGAAAGGGCTGCCCTGCAGTTGAAGGTAGCACACAGGCACATGCAGGGTTGGGGCGGTGGGTGGGCAGGCGAGGGAAGTGGCCACACATTAGGGACACCTTGTATAAAGTGACCGTTTCTCTGCAGCTGAGACAATTCAGGCATAGCCACATTGATATAATTGGAGTCGGGCCTCTAGATTCTCTGCCCACACAAGCAATGCAGAGGCATTAAGGTGCCACCAAGTGCTCCAGATCTTTTCACCCCTCAGGCACAGATTGCAAACTAATGAATGTTTTCTTGGACTGCAGAACAGTTGGATGACTGGGCACATTGTACAATCTCCTTGCTAAAGCTGGGCATGGAGCAGTCACCGGTGGAGTTGCTCACAGCCCCTTGCAATGTCATCATCCCGGTTTGGACCACTCCCTCCCATGGTTCAAGCTAACAGTGCAGCCTTGCAGTGCGGGTTAGGAGAATGCCTGTGCCTGAGCTGAGAGCACAGCATGCAGTCCAGTGGGCAAAGCTGCTGCCAATCAGTCAGGTGGAGTGGGCGGAGGTGGGTGGGGTTCCGGGCAGCCATGCAGTGCACTAATCTCCGGCCATCCAAGTGGTGGCCAGCACTCTCTGGGATCTGTAAAGATTTAACCAAGGTAGGTTCTTAGTACACCCGTGCTAACCAATGCGTCTCTCTCTTTCATCCTGCAGGAGGAGAACATCAAAAGCATGGAGCCTGGTGAATTAGCTGCATGCCTCATGGTGTACAGAGAGTGAAGATGACTGAGAAGAGAGTGACTGGGGCTCCTGGCTGCGCAGAGAGAGGAGCAGCAACCTCTGGAAGAAGGGGCGGCTGGGGCTTCCGTACAGGCCGCCGAATAGCCACAGCGAGCTGTTGCTATTGGCACCCAGCTAGACCCAGGGCGTATAGACGCCTCTGTTCATTCCTGCAGAGAACCAGTGTCGCCAAAGACTGCGCATGTCTAGAGAACTGGTCAATCACATCTGCCAGCTACTGCAGGATTTGATGTCACGGGGACATGGAGGGCATCCACTGCCAGTGGCTGTGCAAGTGACCGTGACGCTCAGTTTCTATGCCAGTGGCCCCTTTCAGGGCTCCATAGGTGACCTCTGTGGGATATCACAAGCCACCACCCACAAATGCATCCATGAGGTCACGGATGCCATCTTTGCAAGGGCACACAACTTTGTGCATTTTTCCCGGGACCAGGACAGATAGGATGCAAGGGCAGTTGGATTTGCCCATTTCTCAGGTTTCCTACAGGTGCAAGGTGCCATCGACTGCACTCAGGTGGTGCTCAGATCTCCATCTCAATATGTGGTCAACTATGTCAACTGTAAGGGCTTCCACTTGCTGAATGTGCAACTGGTGTGCGACCACCACAAATGCATCCTGCAGGTCTGCGTACAGTTTCCAGGGAGTGTGCACAACTCCTACATTCTCAGTCAGTCACAGATCCCTGACATCTTCCAGGGTCCACAGAAGCTGCAGGGATGGCCCCTCAGGAACAAGGGCTACCCACAGAGTCTGTGGCTGATGACACCCGTGCAGCAGCTTCAGGCTGCAGCAGAGCGATGGTATAACGAGGCTCGTGCTGCAACTCGCAACTTGGTGGAGCAAACCATCGGGATGCTGAAAATGAGGTTCCGGTGCCTGGTCGGTCTGGTGGAGCCCTGCAATACAGTCCACAGAGGTTGTCACACATCATCGTCGCCTGCTGTGCCATTTACAACCCGGTGTGCAACAGGGAGAGCAGCTGGCTAAGGAGGAGATGCAGGAGCTGGAGGTCTCCCCCAATGAGAAGGACGCTGATAGGGATGAGGGTGAGGAGGTCCTCAAAGGCAATGATGATGGGGGGTGATGCCCTCGCACTGGCCAGACAAGGCAGCCCTCTTAGCTGCTACATTTGTGGAAGCTGATGACGACATGCAGTGCGGGGAGACCATGGTTTCTCTCACATTGCATCTATGAACGTTTGACTCCAGACTGGCTTATGGCAAAGCACATATCATCTGTGATAATGCTCCTCTCATGGAGATACAGTTGAGGCTTGATTGGAGGAAGATGATGACGACATGCAGTGAGCACACTCCATAGATCTTCATATGGCCTCTGAGAATGTCTGACTTCTGTCTGACTGAGGGCAGCTCACTTGCACTCTGTGATCAGAGTCATATCATAGAGACACGGCCATGAAATTTTAGAAGCATCTGATCCTTTGTCTGCCTTCAGCACCTGACCCCTTCAGGAGCACAGCATCACTGGTCACAGATGCTGAAGTGATGGGGGCCAGACCCACCTTAAAGGTGCAGAGAACACAAAAGGAGAATGACTGTACTCTTGTGATGCCTGTCCACAACATTCATACAACAGCAATGACAAGCACCATCGAGGTGCAGGCATCAGGAATGTGTCCAGGGAGTGTGAGGCCAGACCATCACTTTGGTCTGAAGGCTGCACAGAGCACAGGGAAGAGGCCCTGGACTGAGACACCTGCCTTTATCATGTGTGGAAAGGTTTCACATCTGAGTGACAAGAACACTGCTCATCAGAACAAGGAGCCATAGGCATGGAGACATTCTTGGGAGTTTATTGACAATAGTGAACATTAAGTACAAGTGATTAACACCCGTGCCCAGGCTGTACAATTAATTTTTCTTAACTTTCCTAATCCTGCCGTTATGTCTTGGTGCTCTGCGGATATCCACAGCGGAGGTGAAGGCAGCCTTCTGACTGTGACGCTCTGTCTGTGATGACTTTGATGGGCATCCTCTGGAGGGTCCCGGCCTGCTTTCGGGGTCCTGCTTTGTGGAAGTGGCACCCCCCTCGGCCTGTGGATCTGGAGCTGCTGAGGTCATGGGAAGAGGGGATTTGAATAAGCTGGAGTATGGTGATGAAAGAAACAGTGATGGACCCGAGCTTGTATATTCAAAGCAAGACAAGTGGAACCTAGCGGTTGGGATGGCCCCAGGGGGTACAGCTGCTGATCCTCCTCCCTACGGGTACCCAAGGGCCCCTGGTTGACTCCTTGAGCAGAAGGGGTAGCTGGAGCGAGATCGAGCTGCCCAGCACCCTTCTCGCATACACACTGTTGGAGGCCAACTGTGCCATCAGCGATGGAGTTGAGCCTGTGCTGCAGTGCAGGAGTGACATCCTGGACCAACATCTCCATGGGGACTGCCATCCTGCCGGTGTTGACCTCAGTGCACCTCAGCCTGAAGGCGGACAGACTCCTCTATCGTGCCTTGCAGCCTGAGGAGTGCAACGGACATTACTTCCTGATGTTCTCGAGCTTGTCCTTGCAGCTCCAGCAACTGTGACATGACCTAGTCCAGAGGCGCATCATCTGACTTGGATTCAGCAGATTTCTGGCCTTCAGCAGACTTCTGAGTGCCGGACTCCTGGGAATTCCCTGCTGCCACCTGCTGTGGATCAGACTGTGCGATGTGCTCACCAGATTGTGATCCCGAGGCTACTCTAAAGCTAGGTACCACCGAGGTGTGTGTCTCTGCGCTGGTGGAGAGTGTGGGTGAGCGCTGTGATGGGACTTCAAGGACGGTGCCTCCAGATTCCTCTTCAGAGATTTATTCACGGCTTGGTAGGAGGCCCTGGATCATGGACTCCGTTGGCTGTTTCGCAGGTGTGCCTGTGAAAGCAAGGGGAGATAATTAGTGCATGGCAGGGGCCTGTGAAAGAGGACGCATCATTCACAGCATGGTTATCTGATGGATGTTGCACTGTTGGACCTTCACTTGGTTGAGCAGCGCCGACCTCACTGTCAGTACAGGACCGGTCCAGATCGTTGCCAGCCAGCCAGATGGCTCTGTTTTCAAAGTCGGTAAGGACCTTGACTTCAGGCATTCCTCCACTGGTCTGCAAGCTCTCTCTCTTGTTGTGTGCCAGCTTGTCCTGCATGAATAGAGATGGAGAGAGTGTAAGCAGGATGCCTGCCAGGCCAGATGATAATTATGCCTGGCATGTGTGGGTGGTGAGTGGTCCCATGGATGGGATAAGGACAATGGCGGTGAGTGTGAGAGAATGAATGGTGATGTCCCTTGAACCGGCAGTGAGTGAGGGCCCTGTGGATGTGTGACGGGTTTGTGAGTGTGTGACTTGAGAATAATGAGAAGGGTGACTTACCCTGGCGGAACAGAGGAGATCATTCATCCTCTTGCAGCACTGGGTGGCTGACGTCTTTTGAAGGGTGTTGGCGTTGACCACTGCTGCCACTGCCTCCCAAGCCAGATTAGTGATGTTGCTGCCTATCCTGTGGCCAGACCGAGGGTGAAGGACATCATGGCAAGCCTCCACTGCGTCCAAAAGGAGCTCGAGGAACATAATTGAACCTGGGGGCTGCAGTCCTTTTACTTTTGGGGCCATGTCTCCTTTGCAGTAGTCGTGGGCTGGAAGCACTGAGAGGTGTGCGCACGGCTGGACTTTAAATATGGTGCCCAGCATGCTGAAGCGGTGAGGCGTGGCGGGCGAATGAGAGCCCGCCATGGAAACGGCATGTTTCCCAGGAATGCATTATTAACGCGGTCAGATTGGGATGATATGGTGTGAAAAGCATTGTGGTATCGCCATAGATGGTGGATCTGCTTAGCGCACCATTCTAACAGGAGAAAAGAGAAACCAGTCACTTTGCCAATAACTGTTTCTGACAAATTCATCCTGCAACTTAATGCTTGAAGCCCAAATAAAGTCTGGATAAAATTCCAAACATTTCATTCAAGAGTTCCAAAGGATAACAGATCTGCTCCTGGGATCTGTTACAGACATGTGTACTCAGTGCAGGAGGCAGAAAACCAGGCACAAAGACCCTGGCCCAAATTATCTGGTCTCTGGATGCTCATAGACCCGATGTACAACAGAAAATGTGCGTCAGGACCTGCAGAAGCCCTGTCATAGGGACATACTTGGTAATTGCCCAAGAAGTTCAAACTTCTGTTCAATTCCCTATTGCCCTGAGTGAATATCTCTACCCCTGAGCTTAGGGCAGAAGCTTGGGCTAGATACACGCAACTTACTGTGATAGCTACCCAGAAAATATTAGACAGTTTAAAGCCTGGTCTAACAGCTGGGTAATTCCACACTGACCCCTGCAATTACCACACCTCCCTGACCCACCCCCCACCCAGCCTGACTATGCCCCCACTCGACTAGCCCCCTGACCAACTGACTACCCTCCAACCACCCGACTCCGACCACCCGACTAACCCCTGACTTGGCTCTACTATCCTCCTGACAAACAACTACCACGCCAAACACTCGAACACCTCCCCTGACTACTCGACTACCCATCCCCTACCCAACTCAACCCCACTACCACTTTGACCACCCATCTACCTCCGTTGACCACCCGACTAGCCCCCTGACACACTTGCGCACCTCGCCCACCTACCCAACTCATCCACTCTACCCACCTCGCTCATTTACCCACTCATTTGCTCACCTACCCATTCACTCACTCACCCATTCACTCACCCATTCATTAACCAACATTCATCCATTTAAAGACTGGACTTCTATATTACCAGAATATGGCAGCCACTGCTGTAAAAAAGGGGCGAGTCCTCTCCTTCCCTCACTCTGCTCACTGAAGTTAGACAGCAGACGTTGCACTATCTATATCTCTGACATCTGGATTAGAAGACCCGAGAAGACATGGGCAGTAGCATCGTGTTGGTTAAATCCTCATGGGCAGTGACACTTGAGCCCAATATGCACTGTCAACATACTGCCCAAGTTTCTCCATCCAGTCAGAAGTGGGAGAGCAGAGGGCTTACGTGCTGAAAGCTTCATTGTAGATCTTTACGTTATGGCTTTGTAGGTTCCTAGCTCTTCAGATCACTTTATTCATGCTACTTATAAAGCATGTCATTACTTGCAATTTATTAGCCTTGCCTTCTCCTCCACTACTTTCTGTTGAAACAGAAAAACGAAAAACTCAAACCCCTAGAGGCACCACAATTAGAAGCAATTAAGCAAATGGGGTTTTTGTTTTGTGTTCCATCATCAAAGCAAAGATGAACGTTTTTGCATTTTTTTCACTGAGATTTTCACATGAACCCGATGTTGGTTACTACGTAGTCAACTGTTTCCACTTAGCAAATACAACATAGAAAGAATGTGCATCTCTGTGGCACTTCTCAGACTCTTGGTAAGTCCCAAATCACTTTGCAGCCAATTAAGTGCTTTTGCAATGTAGTCAGTGTTGTAAAATATGAAAAAAAACAGCTGCCAACTTGCTCACAGTAAGGTCCCTCAAACACCGTAAGAGAGATTCCCAGATAATTTGTTTTTCACGGTGTTGATTGATTGTATTGGCCAGAACACCTGGAGTACTCTCAAGCTGTTCTTCATAGAGTGCTAGAGAATCTTTCTTGCCCACCTGAGAGGGAAAATGTGTCCTCAGTCTAACATCTCATCCAAAACAGACAGCATCTCCCACAATGGAGCACTCCCTCAATCTGGTCGAGTTTCAGCCTGGTATTGTGTGCTCAGGTCTCTGGAGTGGAACTTGACCCTGACTTCTGTCATTGAGATGAGCACGCTGCCATTGAATGCAGGCTGACGACATGTGCCCTGTGTGACAAGTAAAACATTGTACTTTGAAATTTTGTTTAATTCTTTATTTTGTAATCAGTTCTAATTAGTTAGAATAATTGCGTTGATTTTATTTAATTCTGAAAGAGCATGGAAGAGGAACAGAAAAAGAATACAATCTTTTAAGATGTATTTATTCCTTCATAGGATGTGGATGGCTGGTGTAGGTACACCCATGGCGCTGTTAGGAAGGGAGTTCCAGGATTTTGATCCAGTGACAACGAAGGAACGTCAATATAGCTCCAAGTCAGGATGCTGTGCGACCTGGAGGAGAACCTGGCAGTAGTTGTATTCCTATGCTACCCTTGTCATTCTAGGCAGCTACCCTTGTCATTCTAGGCAGTAGAGGTCACAGATTTGGAAAGTGCTGTCATAGGAGCCTTGGTGAGTTACTGCAGTGCATTTTGTAGAGGGTACACACTGCTGCCACTGTGCATTGGTAGTGGATGGAGTGAATGTTTAATGCGCTGGCTGATGAGTTTTTAATTTAATCATATTTAATTTAAGCAGAAATTTTTAGTGATAAATTACGTGGATATCTTGTGAAAAAGGAAAGGGCAATTTAGTTTATTCTTTTATTCATCTTAACTACAAAAACGTGCACCTAAAACGCAAGAAATTCTAAATGATATTGCAGGGAAAAAAAAACTTGAGAAAAGAATTATCATTTACATAATTCTTTAAAGTTTTATATTTTAGATATCTAATTTTACAGGAAACAAAAAGGAACTATAAGGCAAAGCATTAATGTTTATCATTCTGTTTCAAAAAACTGGTGCCTGAAACAGAATGTGAAGATCAGATTTGAATAGCTTATGTAATAGAGGTCACATATAGGGGGTGACTTAATGTAGGTGATGGGATTCTCACCTGTCGGCCAGAGAACCTTGTAACTGTGCAGCAGCAGCAGGCCTTTGCTGGGATTAAGGGATCCTGGGGGCAGAAATCCCACCCCTTGTAGAGCTGCTGGCCAATCAGAGGCTGGCAGCTGTGAATTTCTCAGCAGTACCACTGGAGAGGCGATGGTTCTTGCTGGTAATGCACCCATCTGATGCTCAGGATCACCATTGGTCCCAGGCCACAGACGAGTGACAGCGGTGGGCGGGGGTGGCGGGGTTGGTGGCATGGGGAAGAGGGGTCAGCTGCAAGGCCAGGGAGATGGCGCTCAGCAGAGCCACCGCCCTGTTTCCTGATGCCGAGTCCCATGATCAGACACTGAGTGCCTTTGAACAAGTGATCTCCCCCCTGCCCTCCCCTGGGAACCCGCTAGCAACCCCAATAGGGTTTGCTTTCGGGCATCCTGCAGACAAGCCCCATACCCACGACAGGGTGAATACCAGGAAGGGGTGGATTGAGGCCCTCAGCTTCAATTGGCAGCAGGGTCATCCATGAACCTTCCTGCCCTGGACATAATCAGGCAGAGGCAGGAAGGTGGCAGGCAGCCCCCTGGCCCTCCTGCCTGATTAAGTGCTCCCCCCTATCCCAGCACCAAATTCACCACAGAGGAGAGCATAGATTTTGATCGATGTCTAACCTCTCACTCCTTTGTACTGTAGCTTGCAGTGAGTAGCTGATCTCATTGAAAGCACCTCTGTGGCGAAAAATAATTGTTTTAATCACATCTGGCTTCTGACTTCAATGATTAACTGTAAGAGAAAGGGCGAGAACATTCTTGCAATAACACAATCTCTGATATACACTGGGGATACGTTACAAGGGCAACAAAATGATTTATGGATAATGAATGGACTTACCTGCTATGACCATCACCACAGGAGATCTATTAGTCTGACTAAAATGTCACTGAATAGCTGATTATGGTTGCAGAAGTGTCTAAATATTTGCTTGAAGGATGTTCTCTGCTCTTGAACAGTCTCTAAAGCCATCTTTTATCAGCACTGTTCTACTGGAACATTTTAAAACATGGTTCACTTTTCTCTTTCAGTTACATGCTTTAACCAGACTTTATGATAAGGTTTATTGCTGACCTCATGCTTTTAAACAAGCTAAGATTGGACCCAATAGCTATTCAGCACTGTTCTATAATAGGAATTTAGTACTTCCGAATGTCAGCGACATGGGGCACAGTAATGTTCAGTGGTTATTCAATCTAAAGCTCATTAATGGGCGCTTCACCGAGGGTTCCTTAATTTCCGAATTCTTCCATGCAGTGATTAGATGTCCTTCCTGACAGCACGGATTGCCTGCTGTAGGGCAGTAAGATGCACTTGAATATAAAGATAGTAATTACTTACTGCAGAGCCTAGCCGGAGTCTGACATTTGAAATCATTTTTCTTTTGCCAGTATCTAACAGAACTGAGAAGCACAGGCAGTGCAGACGAGTTATTACTGCCTAATGCTAATTAGGAGATTACATAACAGAGAAAATGAGTTTTTTCCACACTGTGTTAGAGACCGGGATTTTAGCACCCCTCACCCAGTGAGTATAGTATGTGAGAGGGGTTAAAATATTAAACATCTATCTCCCGGTTCCAACCAACTGCATTCCCAGAAATGACAGTGAACTAGATCATCATCAAGGCTCCCGATAAAGGCAGGCGGGTACCACTTAACATTCAAAAGTCGTGACCTAATTGCATCAACTTCAAGCAGGGTGAGTCTGCTTTGTCTGGTCGAATCTTGTGCATTTTAAGAAATAATGGAGCATTGAGACGATTCTCGGGTCCTGACCCTGCATTGGCTGTCATGGAGCTCACCTGGGAGATCTTTCCAGAGGCAGCCAATTAAGAGATCCTTTCATGGCCCACTGTTCAATTAAGGGCAGTGGGTGGATTCCTAAGACTGCATGCCCAAACTTGAAGGATATTCTCTGCTCTTGAACAGTTTCTAAAGCCCCCTTTTATCAGCACTGTTCCACTGGGTCATCTTTAAACATGGTTCACTTTTCTACAGAGGGCCTGTAACCTTGGCAGGACAGCAGCATGGGAACTGCTGTTTGTGGTTTCTGGACAGACAGAGACAATATGCCTGTGAAGTTACTTAAGAATGCAAATAGATTTTCCAGGTGCAAGCTGACTGCCCCTCACCATTTCAATGGAAGAGGTTTGAAAGACAATAGCTACCAAATCTGTTGGCCCCCATGAAGATGGAATGTCAAATAAAGTCTTTCCGTGAGCTAATCATAACTGGTAAGCTGATGGATCATCCCCCCCATTGCGTATCAATTACCTCAGCTCCAACCCATTATGCAGACAATGGGATGCATCGAAACTGCCATTGCATTACTGAAACTATCTGGAGAGGGGGTCAACACCTTATTACTCCACAAGGGAACCCAGCAAGGCAGTGTAGGAACAGCAGCACAGAGAGATCTTCATGCCCACAAGAAGCAAAAAACCCTGCCCTGAACAGACAGACATCTCGGGCAATGACAGGGGCTAATTCATTTTACTTGCAAGGTTATATTCCTTCACTACTGGAGCTTGCCCACCTCTGAATGAGTTTTCCTACATTGTGGGGGGTGTGGTGGTGGTGGGCTGCCTCCACTTGGGGAGACAATGGACAATACAGTGGAACCCAACGGCCTCCCAGCAGGCTCGAGGGATACACTCCCTTTCTTTGGGTGCTCCATGGTCCATGGAGGATGCCCTGTGCACCCCAGTGGCAACAGCGCTGCATATGCACCAAGAACCTCTCTCTGGACCACTAGGGTATGCCTGCCTGGGCTCAGCATCACCCGAGCACTGTTATCCCTCTTCAAGGATGTTTGGCCATCTCCATGAAGCTGCAGCCTCACCAATGGCCACTACAAGCAGTTGCACTGCTGAGGATGCTGAGATGTCAGCCCTTAGTGGGACAGCAGGCCAGTGGCGGCCACTTTATTGGCCTTCGCCAGCAACACATCTCAGCAAGTCCTGTTGCCAGCTTAACTTGGGTGGCCCCCCACTTTTGGCCCCAGCAGCGGGACTACAGCCATCCCCATATAATTCTGCCTGATCTTTCAAGTCGACGATCGTTCATTGGAACTCAAACGCCTATGAGATGACCCAATATAAGTATCTCTCCAGGCCTCTGGCAGACGCAAATCCTTTTTTTTTAACTGAAGTAGCGCTGATGCAAATCACCACAAAGAAATTAACTACCTTATTGCAAAAAAGAACGATTCAAAAATCGAAGCTTCTGACCTCCGAGGCATCTGAAACTGATTCTTGCAGCTTGGGGAGTCATTTATCAACAAGGTTTGTCGGCAGGCCCGAAGTCATTTTTGTCCATATTCTAACAAACTTGTTCCTCAGTATGGCAGAGGACTCACAGTGAATTCACTCTGTAGTTCAACAAGCACTGTCCCAACTTGCAGAACTCGTAGATTGATAGATGAAACAATTAAGGCATCAGAAAGGTAACAGCAACCAAAAGATAGAGGGCAACATAGGGCAATTATTTAAAGAGGAATGTAACTGTGTGGAAAATAACACAGGCGGGGGAGGATTTTCCCCTTGTCGGGCAGGCCAGGTGGGCAGGCCCTGGAATGGCCGCCCAACGCTCTTTCGCGCGCATGCACAAAAGAATACACCCTTGGCTTAGGGAATCCCCCTCCCCCCTTGCCCACATAGGGAACACATAGCGCTTCCTGGGAGACATCACGCTGGGCGGGCCTTAATTGGCCCACCCACGTAAAATGGCGGCACATGCCCGTTCCTGCACTTCCCTCCCCATGGGGGGAGAATTCTTCCCATAGATCCAAAGTCACCAGCGTTGCAAAGGATGGGTCTGATGTCTGACCATGTTGCCACAGAATTCTCCAAGCAGTTGGACTGTGCCATTTGACCTATCCCTCATGGAAAAGTTTATGCAGAAAAGCGCCTTTGACCACAAGTCCATCCAGCAGTGGTCTACACTGAACATCCTAGAGGCCCTGTGGGAAAAGGAAATGGTAGGTTCTGTCAGATGGCTCCCTGAGTAGACTGTCAAAGTGGTTTTTGTTGAGGTTCATCCCAAGCAGTTCTGTGACACAGGACTCTGTGCTCTATGGGCTGTTCCCAGGGGCGCACACCGAGATAAACATCAACTGCGCTGGAGGATCATCAACTCAGTGAAAGGCGCTGTTTGGTCTGCCTGAAACTTGCTGATCTTCTGGTGCAAAGAGTTGTCCTTGACTAAGTGTTGCAGACTGGCACATTCCAAGGTCCAGGACTATGTGCTGATGGACACACTAAAGCTTGGTGCAGCAGCCATAGAGGCACAATGGGGAAAGGTCGCTGTCTAAGGCCTTTCAGCCGAGGGGCAAAAAGTTTGTAGAGCCCTTTGGACTGTATACCTTACATTGAATGTACTTTGTGAATATCAAGAATATTGAAATTGCACTGAAGCACCTCAGAGAGGAACATATTGTATGAAGGAAAGTTGAATTCTATTGCACTTCTTGTAATTTTTCAATTTGAAAGGTTTTCCCCCAGGCTGTATGCCTGGCATGGAATGTATATTGTAAATGTTAACAGAATCACAACTGCTTAGAGGCACCTAAGAATGGAACATAATGTATGGAGACAAGTCGAATTTTATTGCACTTTATATAATTTTCTAGTTGAAATGTTTTATAATGTACTTTTACAAATTTCATGAATAAAGTATATTTTTTTGGGAAAAAATTCAGCCATATGAAAGTTGGTGATATAAGTGCATCGTCATACACTGACAACATTAATAATTGTTGAAGCAGTTGAACAGCTTTTCAAGGCACTTGAAGAAACTTGGTAAAAAAGCAAGGAACAAAATGAAGGTGCTTATTATTTTCCTGGAACCTTGACATTTTGAGCATGTTTTTGCAGACTACTATAAACGAGCAAAAATGAACTCATGATAATTCTAATGAGTTCTCTTTCAAATGACTTGATAGGAACCCCATTATGTGATTCCAGAGGATGCTAATGTTCATGGGTGAAAAGGTTTCCCATTCAAAGTGGTTTATTTTCATCGCACTGGAGTAGACTCAGGTGTCAAGGCAGACAAGGCTTGAGCAAACAAAAAAAAAACTTTCATTTGCAATAAAGGGCAACTGTAGCCAACTATCTTAAGGCAGTCATTATAATTATTATTGGGACATAAATGTATGTTAAAATGAGGGCAGATTGTCTTTTTATCACATTAGTCGTCTTTGAAAATATGATTATGATTTCAAAGAATTCGGTTTTTGCAAACTGACTGGAATGAATGCTTAATTAAATACTTGTACAAAGAGCTGCAATGCCAAACAATAGTAGTTTCAATAATGAATGACATCCCATGCTCTCTAAGGGAACCTACAACAAACACATTGACCTCCAACTGGGAATCATTCAAGCTGCACTTGATTAACTTAATCAAATGCCCTAGTCATGTGAAGATTAACCCATCACAGCTGTACTCCATGAATATCCTCACATTTTAACATTTATTCATCAGCTTAACAAACTACAATGTCACCTGAAATTCCTATTCTCAGTTTTAGGAAATTGACATGCGTTTGCCAAAAGATTATAAATCAAGGGAGCATTCCAGGTTTTCCCAAGAGAAGCTTGATCTGTATTCATTGTATTGAATATTTAAAATATTCAGTGAAAATTGGAATAAACACAATCTATAAGAACATTAAATAATGGACTTTTAGCTACGCAGCTTAGACTTCGATGCTATTTTGACCAAAGGAAAATGTGACTTTCCTGCCAGGTGAACTTGACAGAAAGAGAAGTTGGGGGTAGAAAAGACCAAAAAAGTAAGTTTTTCCTTTATCAGATGTTCTTAGTGGGATTAGGGGGACAAGTTATCCTTCTAGGCCCCATAAGGAAATCTCAGGTCACTCCTGGCCATCTACCTCCTCCTCACTGTCTAAATATGAAACTGTGCCATATACCAGTCACTTGCATAAGAATTCTCTCTAATCTCAAATTTGGATAAAGCTTTCCGGTACTACTTTTTGAAAATTGCCGAGTTTGGCAAATCTTGTAACGGACCACTCAATGGGCAGAATTTTGCCCTCGGATGGCGGGCGGGCCCCACCGGCTTGGCAGCGGGCGGGCAGCCGAACTCCGCCGCCAAAACGGGGTCAGCCACCATTTTGATTGGGCGGGCCAATTAAGGCCCGCCCAGCGGCCTTCCCGACAGGAAGCGCTATGCGCTTCCTGTGCGGGGGGTGGGGGGATTCCCCATCTGTCAAAGTGCGTTTTTTCGTGCATGCATGCGAAAGAGCGCACTGCTCCCTGAGACTAAGTGCTGTCTCAGGGAGTTTACTGACAGGTAAGAATAGTCAAAATATAGAGAAATATTTAAATTATTAACATGCCCCCCTCATGTGACAATGTCACATGAGATGGGACATGTCAATAAGAAACACATAAAGTTTATTAAATTTTTAAAAAATGGACATAAAACTTCTTCCCGCTAGTGGATGAAGTTTCATGAATAATCTGGAGCCTGCTGGGGCTCCTGGCCTGCCCGCCAGCCTTAAGCTTAGACGGGCAGGGTCGTTAACAAGGTTAATTAGCCTGTCAATGGCCTTAATTGGCCATTGACAGGTCAGTGGGCGGACAGCTGATTTCGCTGTCCGCCCGCCTTCCTGAAGGTTTAAATGGGCCGGGATGACGTCGGGGGTTCCTCCCGACGTCATCCCACGTCATTTTCCTCTCGGCGAGCGGGCCCCGCCCCCAAATCGCCGAGGGGAAAATCCTGGCCAATGTCTGTGGTATAGTGGAGAACCATGTACCTTTAAGAGAATGCAAGCAGACTAACCATGTGACAGCACTGACCAATCACTGTACAGTGCGGGCTGCTGGTTAACTGGAAGCCTAGAGCTGGAGGCGGTTGTGGGAGCACACAAGGAGTTAGTGCTCTGCCCTATGTTGCAATAAACAATCACAGTTTGTTCTTATGTCGGTCTCTCTCCATTATTGATAGTGAGCATCAACCGAGTGAACTCATAGACTCAAGACATAAAACTGGTGACGAGGATTAATATAGCAAAATTGTAAGACCCCTGAGTAAAAATCCACAAGGCAGGTGAGAAAAACATTAGAAAGAGAATCTGTACTTAACTTGTCATATTGGCGGCAGTCAGAGCTGAAAGCAGTGCTGCAGTTTTAAATTTGAGAAAAAAACCCCTGTAGAATCACAATTGCAGGGATCCCACCAAAACTTGAAAAGGGCACGAAACAGAGCACAGAAAAGCCAACAACTGCAGAGACGGAGTTAAAAAAAGGTGACTGTTCTTAAAGCGGCAATACATTTAAAGAGGTACATGCAAGAAAAATGGCTATGGACAGAAAATTATAAGAGAGCCCAGAAAGAGGGCTACTCTGCGGAAGGCAGAACACGAATTGATCACCAGTAGTCAAGAAAGCCGCAATAAGCCAAACACCTGAATTCATCATTAACTGGGAAGCCATCGGAAGCGCAGTCCCCTTGCAGTCGTTTACGATGCCGCAGTTTGGATGTGTTGATCCATTCGACCCCATTTCAGATGACTGGTCTCAGTATCTCAAATGCCTGGCGTTCTTTTTTTTTACTGCTAATAACATCACGGGGGAGGAAAAGAAGAGGGCGATTCTTTTGTCCACATGTGGGAGCAAAACGTACAGGCTGATCCGCAGCCTCATGTCACTCCCAGCTCGAAGACTTTCGATGAGCTAATAAAAATTGTACAAAACCACCTAAGACCAAAACCCTCAGTTACTATTCAGCGCTTCAAGTTCAATTCAAGTAATAGGCTTCCAGGGAAGACAAAAGTTGTCTATGTTGCCATTTTAAAGGCATTAACTGAACATTGCGAATTCGGAACATCGATTTGGGATATGTTGAGAGACCGGCTGATATGCAGGATTGGAGATGATACTATTCAAAGGTGTTTGCTAGCTGAAGTTAATCCAGACTTCAATAAGGCATTAGAATTAGCCATAGCTACGGAGGGTGCTGTTAGAAATTCAGAAGCTATAAGAGATGCATAAAATGGCACCGTCCATCTGGTAGGGTGGGACAGACCAGCAACAAAAGACGCAAAAATATCGGACCCCACAGAAAGGCGGGAAATGCCCCCTATGTACAGATCAGTAAAAAACAGCAGTACCACAGTGAAAACCCACAAAATGAATGGAAGAAATGCATCCAGGCATCCAGTGGGCGATTGACAATTTAAACAAGACAAATGCTTTTTCTGCCACCGCTATGGTCACATAAGGCGGCACTGCAGAGATAGGCTGAGACAGCATTTTAAAGACAAAGGGAAAAATCGTGAAATGTGTCCCATGGAAGAACCAGAAGAAATAGAATCAGACATCCATTCATTATATAACCTGAAAGTGGATAAAACTGAGCCAATCCAAGTAGTCTTTATAGTCAATGGACAACCTGTTAAGATGGAAGTTGATACTGGAGCGTCGATGTCCGTCATTGGAGAGCATACATTCAGATACTTGAATAAAGGAACCCATCCTTTAATATTGGAAGCTTCAGACACTAAACTGAGAACAGACACGGGTGAAGAAATAAGACTGAAAGGGTTATGTCAAGTCTCAGTGACGTATGGAGATCAATCTGAAAGGCTGCCCTTGATAGTGGTAGCTGGAGAGGGCCCCAGCTTAATAGGCTGCATCTGGCTCGAAAAGATTAACTTGAAATGTGCCAAAATTTTTCAAATTACAATGAAAGGCTTACAAGAATTGTTGCAAATATATGCTTCCATTTTCAAAGATGAGTTAAGAATGATTCTAGGGCTACAGGCAGGCCAGAATCCATGTAGACCCAAACACAATTCCCAGATTTATAAGAGCCAGACCAGTCCCTTATGCTCTACAGGACAAGGTCGAAACCAAACTGGACAGACTGGAAAAATTGGGCATCCTACAACCAGTGCAATTTTCTGAGTGGGTGGCACCCATTGTACCTGTGCTGAAGCCAGACCAAAGCAAGCGCTTATGTGGTGACTATAAGCTAACTGTTAATAAGGTGGCCAAACTTGATAAACACCCGATACCCAAGATTGAGGAATTATATTCGAAGTTGGCAGGGGGCACCACATATTCGAAATTAGACATGAGCCATGCCTACCAGTAGGTAGAGTTGGAAAAGGACTCTAGAGAATTTGTCACCATTAATACACACCAAGGATTGTATCAATACACACGCCTACCCTTTGGGGTCTCCTCGGCATGTGCTATTTTCAAAAGAACGATGGAAAACTTGCTCCAAAGATTGCCCCTTGTTATCGTTTACTTAGCTGACATATTGGTCACGGGTCTGACCGACAATGAACACTTAGCAAATCTAGAAGAGAAGCTCAAACGCTTCACACAAGCGGGGGTACATTTAAAACAAGAGAAGTGTCTGTTCCAAGCTAAGGAGGTAGTTTACGTGGGTCACAGGGTTGATGCGCAGGGCCTGCATCCTGTGAAAGAAAAAGTCCAGGCCATTCGCGAAACACCTGCCCCAAGAAATACCAGAGCTTAAGGCCTTTTTAAGCATGGTAAACTACCTCGGCCGATTCCTCCCAAACCTCTCGACTGTGCTGGCCCCGTTGTATGGCCTGCTTAAGAAGAACCAGAAATGGAGTTGGCAAGTCCCGCACCAGGATGCCTTCCTGAAAGTGAAGCGATTGTTAAGATCGTCGGCCTTGTTGGTCCACTTTGACCCCAAGAAGGAATTAATTTTAACATGTGACATGTCCCTTTATGGAATAGGGGCTGTCCTTTCACATCGGATAGTGGATGGCTCCGAATGACCCATTGGTTATACATCTCGCACACTCAGTGTCACAGAGCGACAATATTCCCACATTGAAAAGGAGGGCTTATCTATTGTGTTCGGCGTCCGGAAGTTTCATCAATATCTCCATGGTCGCCATTTCCATATTATAACCGACCACAAGCTGCTACTGGGATTATTTGGAGAAGATAAAGCAATACCACCTATCGCATTGGCTCACATCCAGAGATGGGCACTAATATTAGCCGCCTACGAATACACTTTTGTTCACCATTCGGGAACTGAAATCGCACATGCCAACTCACTAGGTTATTTTCCCGTGCCAATTAATAATGGGGAGGCCCCGATTCCCCAGGAACTGGCCTTAGTGCTAAATTTTCTGGATTCCTCTCCTGTTCAGACCAGACAGATTCATAAGTGGACAAGCCGGGACCCACTATTATCTAACGTCTGGGTACAGGTCTTGAATGATTGGTCAGGTGGATCTAAATCCGAGGAGATGAAACCCTAATCTGATCGCAAATATGAACTCTCCTGCCAGGACGGTATATTACTCTGGGGAGCAATGGTTATCGTGCCCCGAGGGGGCGAGGGCTGTTGTTAGCCGAGCTACATGGTGCTCACCCGGGCATTAGCAGAATGAAGACGCTCGCACACAGCTATTTGTGGTGGTCAGGCATGGACTTGGATATCGAAACCCTGGTCAAAAGTTGTCCTCAATGACAACAGGAGCAAAAGCTACCACCCCTTGGCTCCATTGCACCCATGGGAATGGCCGGGGCAGCCAGGGGTGTGCCTCCACGTTGATTACATGGGATCCTACTTGGTCACAATGTTCCTTTCACTGATTGACTTCTTCTCCAAATGGATGGGCATCTATGAAGTCCGGCCGCCCACGTCTGCTGCCACCATAGGCTGTTTGCAGCGGAGCTTTGCAGTGCATGGGTTGCTGGAGGTCCTCATGTCCGACAACGGGACCGCTTTTACCAGTGGGGAGTTCTACAGGTTCATCACCCTTAACCGCATTACCCATATCAAAACCTTACCCTACCACCCAGCATCGAACAGCAGGGCTGAGTGGGCAGCCCAAACCTTTAAATCCAGGATGGAAAAGATGGAAGGGGGTTCCATCAGCACGAGATTGTCACAGTTCTTGTTCACATACCGGACCACGCCACTCACAACGATCAGCATTGCCCCTGCAGAACTACTAATGAAGAGACGTCTCCACACCCCCCTGACCCTTATCTGGCCAAATTTAGAGGGGAGGGTGGAGAAAAGCCAAGAGGCGCAGAAGACCAGGCACGATGGCCATGGTCACGAAAGAGCTTTCACGATGGGAGATGTGGTCCTCTTGAAGAACTTTGGAGATGGGCCCAATTGGCTGTTAGGCGAGGTAAGTGCAGTAACTGGACCCCACTCCTACAATGTATCATAAACGGCCAAATAATTAGACGACACATGGATCATCTCCGCAAAAGAATGCCAGTCCCACAACAAGAAATGCAGTCTTCATCTACGTCTGAGTCTGTGCTGCATGTAGAGGACAGGTCACATGATTTTGAAGTGGCGGTGGGGAGATAAACCTTCCAATTCCCACTGAGGAACCTAGTGGACAACTGTCCCCTGGAAAGGAGGTCTTGGAAAAACCAGCCAAGATTGTTGAACTGCGACGCTCAATACGTCCAAGAAAGCCTCCTGAGAGATTTAAATATGTAAATAGTTATTAGTGTACATAGCTCACAAGTTATTAGGTTTGTCAACTGTATTTTTTAAGTAAAGGGGAAGGGATGTGGTAAAGTGGAACACCATGTTACTTTAAGAGAATGCAAGTGGACGAACCATGTGACAGTACTGACCAATTACCATACAGCAAGGGCTACTGGTTAACTGGAAGTCTAGAGCTGGAGGTGGTTGTGGGAGCACGCAAGGATTTAGTGCTCTGCCCTCTGTTACAATAAACAATATCAGTTTGGTCTCATGTCAGTCTCTCTCTGTTATTGATAGCGAGCATCAACTGACAAGTGTACATGAAGGTGTGCAATTCGAGTTTACTCGACTAGTGAACTCATAGACTCAAGGCATAAAAATGTCCAAGGCCTCAATGGCATCAATCACATAGTTCATGAAAGAACATTGCTCTACGGTTGCTCTCCTCTCTGTTTTGGAGCTGTGACACCACTTCCTCAGACCTCATCTTGAACCTAAAGCAAATAAAAGGAGTAAAATCTGCAATGCATGCTCTAGACCAGATTTGGTGAGGCCACAATACTTGTAAGAATTGATAACTCACTAAATAGGTCTAATTTTGTGCCTACCAGTGTGGCTTGTCAGGCATAATTTGCTGGAAATCTGCATGTCAAATATGTACAAGTTCCTTAAAGCCTCACAATCTATTTAAATTAGGGGACATCTACACAATGTGACTGGAATATCCATGCAGCACAAGTGCTCATTTAGAATGGATACTCCCTGCAATTCCAAGCAAGGGGGGGCCATAGTTTTAGGGTGGGATATTATTCGAGTATCATGTACTCTTCAATAATGCTGCAGTCTCTTTTGGGCTTAACAGGTATGAAAATCAGGCAATTTCTATAATGGGCAGGGACTCTACAATGCCTATTTTACACCTGGATGGCAAGTTGAAAATGAACTCAATTGACTCCCTCTCAACAGTGATTTGATGGTAGGCCTGTCAATAAAGGCAGCTACCTCCCCTCCTCACTCAGGTTGTGAAGTAAAAGGGGACACCGGTCTCAAGGTGAATGGGGAGCTTCTAACTACTGGACCTTTGAAGAGATTGTTTACCCTCAATGCATCAGTTTCCAAGTACCAGATCATCTGGCTTCAATATTTACAGTGAAACCTGTGGCTTTGTTTCCTTTTATAAAAAGTCTATGCTAATTCATCTTGTTTTAAAACAATAGCGCTTGCAAATTACATTATGCTGCATCCTTTGCATGAAGAAGTAAAGGAATTATCAAAAATTCAGAAGCGTGACAGCTAAGCTTCCCAGAGAGTTTGCTTTATTCTATCCCTTTTAGGCTGTTTCAACAGTTAACTTAGTGGAAGGTGTTTGTAATTTGAAACATTTCATCAGTACTACTAAATTTTCTGCAGTAATAAAGCATCATAAAACTCATACTTGTGTGAAGCGCACGATGATGACAGCTACATAACTTGAAAGTAATCCATATTCATCCACGTATCAAAACCTTACCTTGCTGAGTTCAACTTAATGACTTGTGCTTTAACGCACTAACTCAAATAGAGATGCTGAAAAAAGGCTTGTCAAATTGTAACATTTTATAATGTTAATACGTTTTAGCTTGATAGTTTTGATTTGTATTTGTTAGTGAAATGCCTGAAGTAAAATTCTGTCTCTATAACATACTGTACAAAACATATGAATATAAACTGAAAAGACTTATTCGCTTTCCCTGGAAGAGAAATCTAAAATGGCAGTGTTTGGAGTTTGGACAAGCTATCACGGAATTTGTCACTTAATAAGCAATACTTTTGGGAAAAAAAAGTACTCTGCCTAGCAATACATTTTGACGGTAGTAAAAATAAATAGAGTCATTTATATTTCGTAACAGAAAACATAGAATTTTTATTTCTTCTATCCAGAGGCCAGTCAAAACAAAAATCACCAGATGTACAGAATGAAAATTCTTTCTGAATTTTCAGCTATTTTGCATTCAACTGTCATATAGAGTGCCCTTTCAGAAGCTTAACATTTGATTTCTCACTTACGTACATTATTTGTTCTTTGGGGAAGGTGTTGAAGGTCTAACAGAGGCTCTTTATTTGGCAAGACCAAAGTAAAATTCAGTTATTTATTAATTGCTCACTTTATAATGGCTCAACTACAGTGTTCTTTCTACAGCATCCCCAATAGTCATAATACAAAATAGCCCCAGGAAATTTGGTTCCGAGGCTGCAGGTTGACTCTTCAGACGAATATATTTCCCTGTGTCTTTTTTGTCTTTAGAATGGTCATGAAGTTCTGATCCCAAAGTCCCTCAAAAATATTAAACTTTCCAAATGGGACCTTCATCAGCTTTATAGAGTCATAAAGTCATTTATGACACAGAAGGAGGCCATTTAGCCCTTCGAGTCCATACCGGCTCCCCGCAGAGCAATCCAATCAGTCCCATTCTCCCACTTGACATTATTCATAATTGGACTGGACATTTAGACTGCATTATTATGCAAGTTTATTCCCTTAAAGCACCCATCCAATTTCCTTTCAAAATCAGTGATTGTTTCCACTTCTACCACCCTCATAAACAATGAATTCCGGGTCATCACCTCTCACTGCATGGATATTACCTATGATATTAAATATTATCTTTCCTCAGTCCAAAGATATACCTCAAAGATTCCAAAGCCAACAGATAGAATCGAAATTCTCTTGAAAGACACCAACATTTTTTTTAAATGGGAAAACTCAAACCTGCTAAATTAACTCTCAAACTTTATTAAACCCTTGTTCACAGAATCTTGCTCCAATATTTAAATAAATGTTTATTATATTGTACTATTTACTTATTCAGTCTACATATAGTCTGGCTTTGTTTTCTCCCCATTCTGTTCCCAAATCAATCCCATAGTTTGCAAAGCAAGTCTTCTGAGGTCAGTACAATCTTTTCTGCTTGCATCTTTTAGGAAGTCTTGCAAAGCAGTAAGTGCTCCATTTTATCTATATAATAATGTAATCTAAATGTCCAGTTCAATTATGGATAATGTCTTATAATAGTAGTGAGACTTAAATTTAATTTCTCTTTAAATTTAAGTAAAATGGCAGCAGACTGAAAATAACATTTTTAGATCCGAGTTCTTTAGTACCAACCTTAATATCTTATATATTGTATTATGGTTGCTTATACCATGGCTGTGTAATACTCTGTAATAGGAACAGGAATAAGTCATTCAGCACCTAAAGCCTGTTATGCCATTCAGTTAAAGACCATGGCTGAATTGTGACTTGATTACATTAATAAGCATTGCAGAGGTTAAAGCCTGTAAACTTTGTAACAAGTGGAAGTCCCTACTTTTGCTTGTTGATGTAACTCATTGAAAACTAGTCATCCCTGTGATGTGTGAAATGCACCCATCAGTTTGCACACAGCAAGGACCCACAAACAACAATGTGATAATGACCAAACAATCTGCTTTTTGTGCTGTTAATTGAGGGATAAATACTGGTCAGTGCACATAGGGAAACTATTTTCTCATATGGGAGAGCTCATCACCAATTTCCCAATTTCCCAATCAACTATTGACATTTAGCTCCATGCTTCAATAAAGTGTACTCATTAAGTTCCTCTCCCACACCATCTTACTGCCACCCTCCCTCTATCTACAAACAAGAAAGGAAGTATTCTTATGTGGGATGAAACTTTCAGCAGTTATACTTTCCTCTTCATCCATGGTAAGGTGTTGCTTTCAATTTGTCAACTGGTGGAACTTATTCAATGAGTAAATGACTCTCCATTAGATCGATGTTCAAATTAATAATCTGGAGACTGAATGCTGTGACACTTCAACACTTCCCATGAAACGTTCGATTTCTAGGAAAGCTATTGTTAAATTAGTTGTGCCATGCAACTTACTCGAAATAGTACAATATGCATCTCTTTTAACCAGGCAACAAAAATGACAGCTTGCCATGCACGATGATAGTTAAAGGCCCGTTAACATATTGCAGCAGATGCCTCTATCGTGTCATGAAAGGCTAAAGATGTTAATATACACTAGTGGTTACTGTTGAAACATGACAGCTAGTGTTTGAGCTCTCTGTTCAATAATTGCTGTGACACATTTGTTTCATTTGATAGTTCCTTTGGGAGAACAAGATAATTGTCTGGGTGCAGATCTTCACAGACAAGACATCATAATAACCACAACTGACATCCTTAAATGGCATGGGCATGTCTAAGAAACATCATTGTTTGTCAGTAAATCAGACAGCATCTTGTTAGTACTACAATAAGCCATACCAGCACAAAGGAAAGGGACTTCAACATCCAAGACCTCTTACAACGCTTGACCCTGGATGTGTTCTAGTGTGAGGATCAGGTTTCCTGGCAACACCACACATTGCCTGCTGAATAGCTTTGATAAATAAGCCTTTATCATTAACTAGATTTCTTTGTGTTTTTAACCAATAGCTTGTGAACACATTACAATAGAAATTGTTTTCACAGGATACAGTACAAGAGTACATCATTGTAAATCAATGAAAATGATGAGTGAACATTAATTCATCGACAGATAACCCAATAACATGTGAAAGCCAATTTAAATATTATTTATGTTTTCCTGATTGTAATACGCACAAGCTTGTTATCCTATTTTGCATATTAATTTTACCAACACATTAAAATAACAGGAGATCTGACATCCAGCACATTTCAAATTCTAGCAGTAACCCAGTGTACTTATCAGTGAAACAACACACACACACAAATCCTCACACTAGTAGATACAAGTAAAACAGGAGGATGAACTCCTTTGGGGTAAAAATCCAATATGTAGACAATTCTCCAACAATCCCATCCTCAGAGTCTCTTTCTGTGTAACTTGTCTGTTCCTCTGTGGCCTGTGATATCTGCACTTGTGTGATGCTTTTGACAGGCGCACTTCTTGGATGTGCAACTGGAAATATCTTGTCAGGAAAGACTAAAGGATTGCATTTCATTTTTTTTTTCAATCATTTTAAAAATAACCTGAGCATTTGCCTTTCCCAAAAGCATTGTTGCTTCCTGTACTGAGTACCTTATCTCACCAAATACGGTTTCTGGTGTTATTAGTTAGCACAGTTTAATATTGGGCGTCCTGTTTTATTCCCCTCCTACCTCAACATAATTAAAATTCATATCATATAGTCAAATAATAATCATAAAAATGGTCAAGGCTAAACTGATGGCCATTCACCAATCTGGCTGACAGTTGACAAGATGTCAAAGCAGTCTGTATATTGGCATTATACACTTATGCACTAAGTAGTAGTTAAAGTGAATACATGCAGATAATCTATGTCTATCTCAATTTATAAATTGTTAAAGGTGCAGCAACCCTGTTCCACACCCTTTTTTGAAATGCAGATCAGAGCTATAGGAAGAGCGCTGAGGAAATTTCTCTCTTTAAAGCAATGCATTGTGAAGACATTGACGAATTTCGAAAAAGTCAAATTTCTGTGCTTGTACCGTTCTCTGTCTTTGCTACTTTTGAACCTTAAATTTGTTAATGACTAAGCCAGAAGCAAGGGGTAGACATCAGGTTGAGTGTCACGTGTGCTCAAAACATATGATACCTAATATTAACCTTTAAGGTGAAAACTGGGAATACCATCATCAGCGCTTGTAATAAAAATAATTTGTTTAAAAAGGAAAATATATCCTATATATAGCTTTTTGGGAAGTAAATGAGTGTCTCTCTATCTATAAAGTTGCACTGTCCTTTTGCCTGGCCATATTTGGAGTGTTTTTTAAGAATCAATATTGATTGTAAAACCTGTCATCTCCCACTGTTAGATCGCTTCAATTTAATTGCAACAATTGACACATTGATAGAACTTCTCTATGTAAATCAGAATATACCAATAGCTCAGATAGGCTTTGAATTACCCTGGAACTTATGGCAGGTAATTCAAAAAAGAGGATTCAGCAAAATTACCCTTCGTTAGCAATAATGATTTCAAGATTCCGGCTGTAACTCACAATAATTCTAAGATTCATAAAGTTATCAAGCCAGAGCAAGAGGTTTAATAGGAAAGTGAAGTGCATAAGATCCAATTGTGTGAGACCTGGTGAGGCCTTGCCAGCTCACAGGGGACTGCAAAGAATGTTTTATTCAAAAATGGAAAAGATGGAAAACCTACACTTGCCAACAGGACCAAGAACCAGAGTAACATATCAGACACACATTACAGAACACCCCTGAATTTAATTTTCATTGAAATCAATGAAAATTAAACCAATAGAAGTGAAAATCAAGCATTATCTATAGTGGATAGCCAATCAGTGATGCCATTTAATTGCCTAGGAGGCAATGAATATCTACCCCAATATTTTAGACTGCTGTTTTGCGAAACTCCCCTCTATATCAGGGATAAAATCATTGCCAGATTCAGCACGAAACCATTCAGACTAAAAGGATCCAGAATCTACTCTTTTATGCTTGCTGAATTAGCTATCGTCAGTTGAGGTGTAATTTGGCATTACAGTTGGTTTCAGCACCCTGGGGTAGAAAGGGTAAATAAGATGGCTGGATTTACCAATCTCCGTTGAAATCCAGTGACTTCTATTAGAAAGTGCATGTACAATGTGTTGCGTTAGAACAAGAATGGCTTAGCTGTGTATCCCTTAGGAGTCAAATAACTGTGGCACTCTGTTTAGGCTCACAGTCCATGTCCAAATGCAGCAAGACCTGGACAATATCCAGGCTTGGGTTGACAAGTGGCAAGTAACATTCGTGTTACACAAGTGTCAGGCAATGACCATTTCCAACAACAGCGAATCCAACCATTGCCCCTTGATGTTCAATGGCATTACCATCACTGAATCCCCCACTATCAACATCCTGGGGGTTACCATTGACCAGAAAGTGAACTGGACTAGCCATATAAATATTGTGGCTACAAGAGCAGGTCAGAGGCTAGGAATCGTGCAATGAGTAACCCACCTCCTGACTCCCCAAAGCCTGTCCACCATCTACAAGGCACGCCAGGAGTGTGATGGAGTACTCCCCACTTGCCTGGATGAGTGCAGCTCCCACAATACTCAAGAAGCTTGACACCATCCAGGACAAAGCAGCCCGCTTGATTGGCACCACATACACAAACATTCACTCCCTCCACCACCGATGCACAGTAGCTGCAGTGTGTACCATCTACAATGTGCACTGTAGGAATTCACCAAGGCTCCTTCAACAGCACCTTCCAAACCCATGACCACTACCATCTAGAAGGACAAGGGCAGCAGATAGACGAGAACATCACCACCTGGAAGTTCCTCTCCAACTCACTCACCATCCTGATTTGGAAATATATCACCATTCCTTCACTGTCGCTGGGTCAAAATTCTGGAACTCCCTTCCTAACAGCACTGTGGGTGTACCTACACCACATGGACTGCAGCGGTTCAAGAAGGCAGCTCACCACCACCTTCTCAAGGGCAACTAGGAATGGGCAATAAATGCTGGCCAGCCAGTGAAGCCCACATCCCATGAGTGAATTAAAAAAAAAGAAGATGCCACCTAGGATAAATACTGGGGAACCGGTGTTTCCTACACTATAACGGTGACCATACTTCTAAAAGTACTTCATTGGCTGTTTAGCGTGTTGAGACATCTGTCAGTTCCAGTGGAAGTGCAAAAATCAGTTCCTTCGAGAGAAGTGTGAAAAAGAAGAAAAATAGAATGATCTAATTGAATTTGAATAGAGATTTATGAGACTCTTTCTAAGCTGCATTGTGGAGCCCCCAAATGTCAAACCTATTTTTTGTTTGCTGGTGGCACTGCGATGATTAGCAACTTCTGTGGTTGACTGAGGCCAGATTTTTGCCATGACGGAGGGGCTGTCTGGAAAGGGACATAATTTCTAAATCCCACCCCCAAGCCTGGCATTTCCCATCTTCACTGGGGCAGGACTGAAGTCGGGCTGGGGTTCGTGCATGCGTGGTTCATGGAGGCAGCTGTCCATTTACATCACCAGCTGCCTCCACTGACTTCCAATTCTTGAACCCTAGCTGCATAAATCCTGGAGTGTGCAAAGCAGAGCAAGTAAGAGGAGGTCTGAACTTGGTGGATTCTTTGAATAGCTAGGGTACAGATTTGGAGAGGTAAGGTACCCCTTTGGATAGGGACACCTTTGGGAGGGGTAAGGCATCCTTTGGGATTATTAGAGTTAAACATGATTTTGCACTTTTTACACACAAACTCTTTGGAAGTGTCAAGCTGCCCAGGAAGTGTCAAGCTGCCCAGGAAGTGTCAAGCTGCCCAGGAAGTGTCAAGCTGCCCAGGAAGTGTCAAGCTGCCCAGGAAGTGTCAAAGGGTACTAAGTGAGTTGATACAGAGGGGTAAGAGCGAAGGGTAATAAGGGGGTGTTATGGAGTGGCATGAGTTGGCACTGAGTTGGCATAGGGGGTATGAAGGGCCTTTGGGGTGGGTGGGGGGCATGGGCTGGCATAGGGAGTAGGAGGGACCATGAGGGATGGGTGGGGGTTAGAGGTTGGTATCGATGGGGCTGTGTGGGGGGTGGGGGGGGGGTGAGAGCTGGAAGAATGTTTTTTGTTTATTCATTTTTAAAATTTAAGCACAGTGCTGGAGCACAGAGGCACCAGCCCACCTCTGCACCCAGTAGCCTCCACACTCATTCTGGGCCGCCTGCCCCATCTCCTACTTCCGACTGAAAATCCGACCTGTGGGAGGCCATTTTTAAAGGTCAAGTTTGTCGAGCAGAGAAATCTCCTGGCTCTGTAAACCCAACCTGGAGACAAAAATCTGGGCCTGAATGTTCATTTACTCTACTATAACAGTGAACAAGACTGGAGGTAGGGCAGGACTTATGGTTGATTGAATCCACTGCTAGTGACTCACTCAAAACCCATTCAGTTAAGAGTTAAAATTGGGCCTCACTATTCCCAGCCAGAATGGAGATGATTGGACAGCTTGTCTGATAATAATCCATGAAAACCACACTGCTGTCGTGACTTAGATTAATTTTATGGTGCCGGTTTGTTGCAGTTTGGGAAGACCCTTAGTAAATAGACTTTGTTTCCTCTGCTGTTTGCTTTTCAGGAGACACTCTGCATGTTCTATTTCCCCATTGCCCAGAAGCACAATTTATACCCACAAATGTTCAAACCAAACAACAATTTCAATGATATGAACATTAGACCCTGGGTGTGCCTCTTTTTGGCGACACGTCAGCCTTCCACTCTTAGCCACCCGTAAACCTGACCCATTTTCCCAGACATGCAAGGTGGGCTCCTAACAAGAGTTCAAAGCACAGAGCAAGAGGCTGCTGCTGCCAACACAGGACGTTACGGGGGCTGATTTCACGTTGCTGGTGTGCTACGGAAAGAAGTGTCAGGAATGTAAAGGGGACAGAAGAGCCCCAAAGAGGTAAAATAACTCGAGGCACAAAAAGCCTATATGGAGGAAGAGAAGACCTCATGCTGTGCAATTGACCTTAACCCTGAGATTTGGGGATGGCATCACAGACACTATTGAAAGTTCCAACCTTCTGCACTTCCAGTGGAGCCCCAGAAATTTCAAATTGATTGTGTCTCTGTTTATGCCTGTTCTCAGTTTGATGCTTGAACCTCCTGCCCCTATGTTTGCTGAATGAACGTTGGCGATTAGCAACTACCACGGTTGAAATGTCTACGAGTTTGGTATTTTACTGTAAATCCCAAAAATCCAAATGACACAAATGGACATAACTCAAGAAAACGGGATTTTTTAATGACCCAGATTGAATCGTCTCATGCAAAAGAAACAGCTAGGTGGCAACTCTATGTCATAATTACTGTCAACTTGACCTTTTAAATATTCCAAACTCAAATCTTTAATAACATTAATGTACAGCATGGTGGTGGCAACCTCCTCATTTTCAAAGAGATTTTTAGTCTTAAATAGTTGTGCAATGCCTTGCTGCTTCAGCATTTAATCAGTGTCGAGGATTATGCATCTCCTCATGCATTGCCGGCCAGGATCGCTTATACTACCAATACATCAGTGGCTCACTGGTGACTGATAAAGCAGATTCTCCACAGGGCCAGAGAAACCAGCGGAGCTGCTGGTTTGTGACAAAGTCCAGGCTCCTCACCCAAAGATGACCAGGAGCTTACCAAAAAAGGGAAGGCAGTAAATGACATTCACCAACAGCAGATATAGTTTTGGGGGCACTAAAACCCGCCATCTCATTATCTTTACAATCGCCATTATTCCAAATCCAATTAACAATCAGAATGCTATGAGAATGAGATGTGCCAATTCTCTGGATGTGTATAAGTGTTGGCAGGCAATAATCAGGTTGCCACCTGTTTTAAGAGTAATGACCTGTAGTCATGTGTGCTCACCTCAGATAACTTGTCAAATTAGGTCATTCATTTGCACAAGGACAGAAATCCTGTTAGCAGGTTTTAAACTGCTGATGGTAAAGGTTTACAGTAATTCTTTCATTTCGTTTCTAATTAAACATCTCCTGCAAGGATCAAGCCTGTCAGTTTGATGAGGCTGAGAGCTAGTCAAGTACAGTAAGGCAAATTGCCCGACTTACTTGTAACGATGGAGTCATCGTGGAGAGGAATTGGAAATCAATACTTGTCATCATTGCACATTACTCTTTAATCAGGGCTGCAATTTGTAAATGTAACCTGGGTGACAGCACCAGGAGGCTAGCAGCCATTTCACTGCTATGGTGTTCAGTAGAACGCAGAATCAGGTTAAGCACCAGTTAATGGCATTATTATTAATAATGACAATGGAGATGCATCATTAGCAATATAAATTAGACTTTCAGGCTGTGAGGCTTCTCCATTTTCTGAAAATGACTCATTTACCAAATTATATATTACCAGCAAGCAAAATTTGGGCAAATGTAGAATTCCTAAGCTTACAGCACCTGCATTTTTGAGTGTACTAGTTAAGCCTTTTTTTAATTCTTTCATGGGATGTGGGTATCACTGGCAAGGCCAGCATTTGTTGCCCATCCTTAATTGTTCTTGAACTGCTATTTTAGAGGGCAGTTAAGAGTCAACCACATTGCTGTGGGTCTGGAGTCACGTGTAGGCCAGACCAGGTAAGGACAGCGGATCTCATTCCCTAAGGGGCATTAGTAGATAGGTTTTTACAACAATCAGTGTCACCATTACTGAGGTTAGCTTTATTTATCCAGATTTATTAATTGAATTTAAATTCCACCAGCTGCCATGGTGGCAGAACATTTGGGCTTCAGGATTGCTAGGTCGGTGACATTACCACTACACCACCGTCTCCTGTAAATATATACTAGTCAATGATGGAGGTGGCAGCACCACAAAATTATCTCTTGAAAGGGGAAATCGTATGGAGTACTGGTTAACTAGGAAATGAAGAGAATCTGAAATACAATGGAAGTTCACTGAAATAATGGCCCAACATTTGCTGGGTCAGGGCACTGAATGGTGCCCACTGTTAGTTAGACTTATCCTTACCTGTTTAATATTGATGATATTTTGCACTGTAGGCTGCTGCAACTACAGGGTGCAAACAGCGTGATGCACACAACTGGGCATCCAGGATGTGAGTGAACAAGGCGAACAACTGTGTATCTCCTCTAATAATCAGATTGAACCACTGTGATACTAACAGTGCAAGGGCCGAGAAGACAGTGTAAATGAAAGTGGATGAATACAATGTCCAATTCGATGGAAAGAAAAATAGAAAGAAAGATTGGAATGAGGACAGAAACATTTCCTGTGCCTGTCAATTAAAACAGTTCGTTTCAATGATTAGCAGGTTAGTTTTTTTGTAGTTCAATTTTTTAATATACATTAATCACAGAAGTTTCACCAAGAGCACTATTTATGAATAAATATCAGCTGAAGTATTTCTACGTCTGGTTCTAATAGCCCCTAATTTACTACAGGAGGGAATCTAACAGCATTTGGCCTTTCTGAGACTATTTGCCTTTGCATATTTAGGTTTATAATCCTTCTTGTGTGGAAAGTTGCTGAATGTGTGACCTAATAATGGCAGAGCGAGGGAATTTAGATATCTGGCACCTGAGTGAATAGGGCGCAGCAATTGTGCATCTCTTTAACCAATCGGTTTGAAAGATTGTGAAATTAAAAGCGCTAGAACTGAGAAGAAAGTGTAAATTAGAGTGGGTGAATTTAATGTCAAATTAGGTACGGAAAGATAAATAAAAAGAGGGAAAGAATTGATTGGATTGAGAGAGAAAATGACAGACTAGAAAAGTAAAAAAGAGAACTAAATTTTAAATGCTTCATTTTTAATATTTGAAACACCAATTAGTACCTGAAGGAATGAGAATCAACACTTGTAATAGTTAACGTTAAAAGCCAGAATAATAATTAACAGTAACTAACACTTATTGCATCATTAAAGGGATACTTAAACTGGAATGGAAAAGACTGAACTTTCTGTGGCGAGCTTAATTTGTATCCACCGCACACATATGCCCATTAATGCAAAGCAGAGGAATGGCACAACTAATTTCCATGTTTAACCATGCATCTGTAATCACCCGAAGTTGCTGTAGCATTTGCACATTTTAAAAAGGTGAGTGTCATTCGCCTCACCGTTATTTTGACAGCAAATATGGCCCATTATGTTTTGACTACACTGTAATTAACAAATTTAGGTACAAAATCTATTTTCAGTGTCATTCTATGAATGGGGGCCATGGTTCACCTTGAGGTGTCTGCTGTTTGTGTCCAAAGACTCTTGGAAGTGCAGGTCTGTAAGTTTTCCTAGTAATAGTTCTAAGATTTTCTATAGCATAAATAATGATGCGATTGAGAGTTTTTTTGCTAAAAGGCAAATTACTGGAACTATTTGAATGTGAGTAAGATTTGAATTTATTGATATTAGTAGGTGGATAAGAAACAGTTGTTTACAAGGTACAAAAAAAACTAAGGAAGGAGCGTAACTTGTGCTTCATTGTGTGGGTTTGGAGAAGCCAACTGATTTTCAAACTTAATAGCAGGATAAGTTGAAACACATTGGGCAGAATTTTTACCTTGTTGGGCGGACGGGCCCCACCAGCTTGGCGGCGGGCGGGCAGCCGATCACCTCTGCCGAAGTGGGCCCTGCCGCCATTTTGAGTGGGCGGGCCAATTAAGGCCCACCCAGCGGCCTGCCCGACTAGCGCTTCCTGTGCGGGGGGGGGAGGGATTCCCCAACTGTCAAATGCACGCGAAAGAGCCCACTGCTCCCTGAGACTAAGTGCTGTCTCAGGGAGATCACTGACAGTGCTTCAAAGTTTAAAAATAGAAAAATAAAAAAATTATTAACATGACCCCCCTCATGTGACAATGCCACACGAGATGGGACATGTTAATAAATATGACTAAAGCTTTATTAAAGTTTTTAAAACCGACATGAAACCTCATCCCACCAGTGGATGAGGTTTCATGTTTTTTCAGAAGCCCGCTGCGGCTCCTGGCCTGCCCACCAGCCTTAAGGTTGGACGGGCAGGGCCATTAATTGCCTTAATTATCCTGTCAATGGCCTCAATTGGCCATTGGCAGGTCGGCGGACGGACAGCTGATTTCGCTGTCCGCCCGCCTTCCTGAATACTTAAACGGGGTGGGATGATGTTGGGGGTTCCCCCTGACGTCATCCCGCGTCATTTCCGCGTCGGCGAGTGGGCCCCGCTCCCAACTCGCCGACGGAAAAATTCTGGCCATGTAGTTTACCATTCCCTCCAAATAAATTATTTTCAAGCAAAGAACAATTATAAGCAATGTCCAATAATGTTTCCTAATTAGTCTTTATGTTGCCTAATGAACTTCTGTTAGTTATCTGTTAGTATGCTAACCATAAAGAAATTCAATTTATTTAACAGGATAAGGTTTAGTTTATTCATCTGCATTAAAGTAATTATAAGCATAAAGAGAAAGGTGGCTATAACCCCTAAGCAGAAGCACTCAGTTGAGCGTAAGAATAAATCCTCCTACATTCCATTTGAGATGGCTTCACTTTTAATTTTTTATCCACAAATAACTTTGGATAAAGCTATTGGAACCATTGAATAATTCCATGCAAATAAATATAAAACTGCAAAGAGAGACCATCAATATGAATCCAGAAGTAGGAAAATAAAGTTGTGTTGTTTTCTTGGATAAGGATAATGGTACCAGTATTAAAACAAACTTAATGGAAATGAATGCAGTAATTAAATCAATTAAATATGATTAAACCCCAAGATTAACTGAGATTACAATTTTTAAGCACAAAGTTCATCAAGATTAACATATTTAATTGCTTGACAGCCCTACAATTTCCCACAAAATTGAATTTAGGATGGTGACGTCGTTTTTACTTCAAGGCTTTAGCAACTCTCCGAACTCTGGACTTGCAGTTGATATTTTTCCCACTGTTTTTTGAGCCAATCCATAAACAGTATCAGAATAAGGGTTTCACAGAAAGTGCATGGTACACCGATAGGAGATGCTCCATACAAGACTTTTGCAAGTAGATTTTTGTAGCATTATAGACAGAGAAAAGAAAAAGGATACTCCCATGCTTACGTAAAATGTTATATTTTTGGATACATGCAAATATTTATGTAGGATGAAATGTAAACATGTGCTATAAAGAGGCAGATTTTCCTCCTTTTTATTTTAAAAAAAAAAGGAAGACTTACAATTATATAGCACTTATTGTGATAACCGGACATCTCAAAGCACTTTACAGCCAATGAAGTGTGGTCGCTGTTGTAATGTAGAAAACATAGCAGCCAGTATGCATACAGTAAGCTCCCACTGTGATAATAACCAGGTTCTGTTTTTTGTCCTGTTGATTGAGGAATAAAAATTGTCCAGGACACAAGGGATAGCTCCCCTGCTCTTCTTCAAAATAGTGCCATGGAATCTTTTACATTCACACAAACAGGCAGTTGGGGCCTTGGTTTAAAAGTCTCATTTGAGAGATGACACAACTGACAGTGCAGCACTCCCTAAATACAGCACTACAGTGTCAGCTTTGATTTTTGCACTCCAGCCCTGTGGGACTTGAACCCCAAACCTTGTGACACAGAGGCAAGAATGCTCTCAACTCAGCCATGGCCTACCCTGACTGGCATTAAATAATCAATCAGGTGGTGAGCATACAGAAAAGTTAGACAGGAGTGATCACACGCTTGTAATGGAGCTCACCTGTTTTTCCAACCGTTGAACAGAAAGGCTGTTTGTCCCTAGGGGAGAAAATTCCTGGGATTATAGTGTACTGAAATACGGTCAAGTGGTTGAAAGGTCAACATCCCAAAGTAGTTCACAACCACTGAATTACTTTTGATACGCAGCTGGCAAACATGACAGCCATTTTGTGCACAACAAGGTCATATATACTCTGATGTGACTTTATACATACACACAAATATATAAATACATATGTAAAGGGGCCTACATTTTACCTCCAGCACAAACCACATTATTTTTAATGCATTCCGTCTCAATAGCACTCACCTACTGGCCCCAGTACATTTTTTAAAATTCTTACCTTCAAAGGCCCATTCACCTTCCCTGCCCTAGACCGGCTAAATTTGTTTTTATTTGCTGATCCTTCCAACTCCAGTCACCCCTCGGGCCTAGCCCCTTGACCTGGCCTCCCTAGAATTCTATTTGTTGTGCCTCTCTCCCTGATCTGGCTCACCTTCCTGCCCTTTAAAATTCCTTTTGTGTGTCTTTTCTGTGCGTCACTCACCTTCCATGCCCTAGCGCCACTCAAATGTTTATTTTAATGCATCCTATCTCTTGCCTGCGCCCACCACCAGCAAAAATAGCCTGCATCTTACATCTTTTTTCCCCATCTAAAAGGCCCCACCTGAATCCCAAGTCAGATTCCTCTCCCAACCTGTGTCCCCCTCCATCCACTGGTCAGAAACTGCTGCCTCTGGTCTTGACAGTTTCTTCACAACCTGACTTGCACTTACCTTGGGAAAATGTTGCCTATATTCTTTGGCTGCTCCAACTCCAGTTCAAATTGACTGAAGAAACCAATGGAAAGAAAAAGCAATAGAGGATGCATTATAAAGCAGAATAAAAGTTAAATAAGGATGCAGCCAAAAACAGGAGAGAAAGGGAAAGTGAAGCAGAAAGAGGGGAAAGAAAAATAATTATAGGAAAGGAACATTGTTGAAAAATTTTGGCCTGATCAATAATGATGGAGGCCAATATATAAATAGAGAGCAGAACCATGACAGCCAAATGCATCATAGATTTCCCGATTGCATTGTTCTATTATATAAAAATGCAGCAACTTGATTTTGCTTTTTCATCCGGAACTGTTTAATAACATTACAGAAAACAATTTCTATCGCAATGTTACATTGACTTGGAGGTAGTATAGGGGACATTTTCTTGTTGATAAATACCGCCTCCATACTTAGAATTTTGTTAGATTTCTTCGTTCCATTACAATAATGACACTTGATACATTTCATTGCTGCACTGTGAGCAAGTGTTTCAATGTCTGATAGGAGAGATCGAGCTGCGGAGATGTAGCATCATCTGATGAAGGAATGGATGTTCCCAATTTCTTGGGAGTGAACCACTGAATGGCAATAAATCCTGTGTGGAAATTAGGAAACAGCTGTTTCGAGTGCCCAGGCTGGATTCTGTTAATAAATCACCCTAGCAGATAGCACCTGCAAACCATAATGTGTACTTTCCAAGCATAATAATCAATTGCAGCTGGTTTTACAACCACTTGCACTACCAATAAAACCATTTCCGATTCCACAACTAATGGTTGGGAGATTTACTGCTTTGTGAACTGTAGAGGCAGAACATAATTATAGTTCACTTAAAATAATGATTATAGTTGTGACTTTTTTGTTTTTCTCCAGCTAAGGAATGTCAATGCTGAAGACTGTACCCAGTTATACTATCAAGTATATAAAGACTAGATACAGAGTAAAACACTCTCTGCTCTGACCACTGATAATCCTTAGTTATCTTAGTGGAATATTTCATGCTGTATTAATTTGAGGTCGTCTTTTACTCTTCAATTTGTGGACTGACTGAATGGCATTGCTGGTGTTTGTTGAATTGGCTCAATGTTTTACTGTTGCTATCTTCTCACTAGGTACCTGATGGTACCTAGCCAAAGTCTCCCTTAAGATTCTTGAAGCTGGCAGGGAGAGCAGACTTCTCAGCTAAGACCAAAGGACAATGGTAATAGTTAACTTGCTGAAAGGCCCAATTCCCTTACATAGAAACTTGGAAAATAGGAGCAGGAGTAGGTCATTCAGCCCTTCGAGCCTGCTCTGCCATTCAATATGATCATGGCTGATCCTCTATTTCAATGCCATACTCCTGCTTTCTCCTCATACCCTTTGATGCCTTTAGTGTCTAGAAATCTATCTATTTCCTTCTTAAATACATTCAGTGACTTGGCCTCCACAGCCTTCTGTGGTAGAGAATTCCACAGGTTCACCACCCTCTGAGTGAAGGAGTTTCTCCTCATCTCAGTCCTAAATGGCCTACCCTGTATCCTGAGATTATGATCCCTTGTTCGAGATGTCCCAGTCAGAGGAAACATCATCCCTACATTCAGTCTGTCCAGCCCTGTTGGAATTTTATGCATTTAAATGAGATCTCCTTTCATTCTTCTAAATGCCAGTGAATACGGGCCTAGTTGGCCCAAACTCTCCTCATACGACAATCCTGCCATTTCAGGAATCAGCCTGGTGAACCTTTGCTGCACTCCCTTCTTAGGTAAGGAGACCAAAACTGCACACAATACTCCAGGCATGGTCTCACCAAAGTCCTGTACAGTTGCAACAAGACACCCTTGCTCCTGTACTCAAATCCTCTCGCAATGAAGGCCAACATACCATTTGCCTTCTTAACTATTTGCTGCACCTGCATACTTGCTTTCAGTGATTGGTGTACAAGGACACCCAAGTCCCTTTGTACATCAACATTTCCCAATCTATCACTATTTAAATAATACTCTGCTATTCTGTTTTTCCTACCAAAATGGATAACTTCACACTTATCCATGTTTACGGCATTTGCTATGTATTTGCCCACTCACTCAACTTGTCAAAATTGCCTTGAAGCCTCTTAACACCCTCCTCACTATTCACATTCCCACCTGGTTTTGTGTCATCAGCAAACTTGGAAATATTGCATTTGGTTCCCTCACCCAAATCATTGATATATATCGTGAATAGCTGAGGCCCAAGCACTAATCCCTGTGGTACCCCACTAGTCACCGCCTGCCATTCCAGAAAAGACCCATTTATTCCTACTCTCTGTTTCCTGTCTGTTAACCAATTCTCAATCCATGCCAATATATTACCCCAATCCCATGTGCTTTAATTTTGCACACTAACCTCTTATGTGCGATTTTATCAAAAGCTTTCTGAAAATCCAAATACACCACATCCACTGGTTCTCCCTTATCTATTCTGCTAGTTACATTACAGTTCTTCAGTTAATTTTAGTAATGCATTAAATATAAGAGATAATCTATGCGGTTTTGTGGATTTTCTGAATTTTTCATTCTAATACTCAGTATGGTAAACTTTCAAAATTTATATTTCGCCAATTTAGTAAAATAAGGTGTGATGATGCATCTAAAATGCTTGGCATTTATGAACTCCTGTTCATAACAAAAGGCATTCTACATATGTAGACTCAGTCTCTTTTAATGAAAATCTTCAGCTATCCATACGAACATACAAATTAGGAGCAGGAGAAGACCATTTGGCACCTCGAGCCTTCTCCACCATTCAATAAGATCATGGTTGATCTGATTATGGCCTCAACTCCACTGCCTGCCTACCCCTGATAATCTTTGACTCCCTTTTAGTTAAGAATCTATCTATTGCTGCCTTAAAAATATTCAATGACCCTGCCTCCACTTACCATACTCAAAGCTGTCCTTCTCTCCTCTGAACTCAAGCCACTTCTAATGCTCCCACTCCCTGCTTTCACATCTTGGAGGAGAAGAGATGCACAACATGGCAAGAGTCAGTAGTGGGGGTTTGTGGGAGGGAGGGGTTGGCCTTCCAGTCACCGGTATCTTGCCGGGCGCTGACAATGCATGTCCACCTGGTCCACTGGGAAGGTGGTCTTGCACCGTGAGTCTAAAGATGTCAGCAGTGAACTGCCATGAGCCCCTGAGCCTCATGAAGCACTGGTGCTCATAAACATCAAGATAGTTGGTCCATGTACCGTAGAGCCTCTGTTTGGGTCTTGCATTCTTCCACCTGCATATCAGTGGCCAACCGCTCTGCCCTTTGGAGGGGCATGTGGAAGTGGAGAAGGCAGTTGGCGCTGCTGTTGGTATTGAACCAGCCGCAGCTGGAGCACGTGGCAATGGCATGGCCCTAGACCCGCCGCAGAGGGGGACGGTGGGGCTGCACAGGTTAGTCCCGTGCTGCTCTGAAGGCTGGCAACAGGCAGGTGCGACTAAGGGTGGGTGAAGTGCAGTTGGCACTCACCTGCCAAGCAGTGACAATACTCTCTGACAGAAAGAATGCTCTGCAAGCAGCCTCTCAGCCTGTCCATTTCTGCACCTCCAGTGCAACTGATTGAAGCCTTCACAGCTTGTTAGTTGCACTGAGGCAGTCCCTCCTGCTGTGTTTTTGCCTTCTGCTAACTGCTAGGTTGAAGATACAGAGGAAAGTGCTCTCCTGTTGGAGAAAGAGGGGTTCCACTGGGAAAATGCCTCTTAATTGCTTCCTGCATGAGTTTAATTGCCCTCCTGGCTCAGCCGCAGGGGATCCTGACTTCTCCACCCACCCTTGGGAAAAGCAACTAGGAACAGGAAGACACAGCAAAATGCCTGACAAGCACTGCTCCGACCCACCCCCCACCCCCACCACCACCACCCCCACCACCACCACCACCCGCTGTACTTCGAAAGCATAGAAAACGCCTCGCCCTTGGAAACAAGAATGAAAATATTTATAGTTGTTGTCTGTATAATCTGTCTGTATTAACAAGAAGTGTTTTTCTCTATATAGTAAGATGGAGACATTTTCAAAGCAAGTATTAGAAAGTTGCAATGATCAATGTACAAGTTAATTTCTAGTTAACTGTGCAAGATCTGAGAGTCCCCTAACTCCTTCACAACCCAATAAAAAGAACTAATGGGGTAATAAAAGATAAAGTAATTGGCATTCTAAGCAGAAAAGATCCCTCAGTCATGTTGACTTGCTGGAGATTGTGTTTGATCAAGAGTAAGCAAACAGGCAAAAGCTGCTTACTTCTAATGGGACATTCCAAATCCAGGCAAACCGAGTGAATAAGATATAAAATTGTCTCATTCTTCAAGTGATTGAGAGCAAAGGGAGGAAAGAAACCTGATTCTGGATCAAGGTTACTCTAAGCACCAGTATTATGATTGAATTTAAAGGAGCAATGGACAATAAGTTTGGGTGCAAGCTGTTGGTTCAACAACAACCTATATTTCTACAGCACCATTAACGTAATGAAACTTCCAAATTGACTTCACAAAAGCATCACAAAACAAGTATGACACCGAGCCACATAAGGAGATATTAGGTCAATGACCAAAAGCTTGGCCAAAGAGGTAGATTTTAAGAAGTGTCTTAGAGGAGGAAAGCAAGATAAAGAAGCGGAGAGATGTAGGGAAGGAATTCCAGAGGGTGGGGCCTAGCCAACTGAATTCACGGCCACCAATGGTAGAGTAATTATGATTGGGAATGTACAAGAGGTCAGAATTAGAGGGATGCAGATATCTTGGAGGGGTTGTGGGGCTGGAGGAGATTATAGAGATTTGGAGGGGCAAGACCATGGAGGGAGTTGAAAACAAGGATGAGAATTTTAAAATCAAGACGTTGCTTAACCGGGAGACAGTGTAGGTTCACGAGCACAGGGATGATAGGAGAATGGGACTTGCTGCGAGTTAAGACACAGGCAGCAGAGCTTTGGATGCCCTCAAGTTTATGGAATGTAGAATGTGGGAGACCCAGTCAGGAGTGCATTAGAATAATCAAGTCTAGAGGTAACAAAGACATGGATGAGGGTTTCAGCAGCAGATGAGCTGGGACAAAAATTTGAGCGATGTTCCAAAGTTGGGAATAGGTCATATTACAGCTGGAATGAGTATGAAGTCAGAAGCTCATCTTAGGATCAAATGTGACACCAAGGTTGTAAATAGACTGGCTTAATCTCAGACTGTTGCCAGGGAGAGGGATGGAGTCAGCAGTTAGGGAACCGAGTTTGGAGCATGGACTAAGGAAATTTCTGCTCATCCAGTACTGGATGTCGAATAAACAGTCTGATAATTTAGTATCAGCAGAGAAATTGAGAGAGGTGGTGGTGAGGTAGAGCTGGGTATTGTCAGCATCCTTGTGAAAACTAATGCCGTGCCTTCAGATGAGATCATCAAGGGCTGCATGTAGATGAGAAATAGGAGAGGGCCAAGCATTGATCCTGAGGGGACACTTATTGTAAAAATCCTTTTTCACTTTTTTAAAAGCAAAAATCAAGGAATATCAGATGTCACTTGGCAACTGTGTTCTAAACAATTGGAAAATATCTCTCAAATCTCTTGTTACATTTGCTCAAATGAAACATTTTGAGTGATGTAAATCCTGTAAATGTAGAGATGTAAGAAAGAAAGGCTGGCATTTGTATAGCATCTTTCATGACCTTAGGATATTCAAAGCACTTTGCAGCAAATGAAGTATGTTTTTTTTTAAGTGTGGTCACTGCTGTAATGTAGGAAACAGTCATTTTGTGCACAGCAAGGTCGCACAATCAGCAATGAGGCAAGTGGCCAGATAACTTTTTTTTAATGATATTGGTTAAGGAATGAACATTGGCAGGACCCCGGAAAGAACTCCCCTTCAAAATGGTGCCATGTGATATCTTATATCCTTCTTAGAGGGAGCCTCTATTTAATATCTCATCTGGAAGACAAGACGGCGTAGTGGTATTGTCAGTGGACAAGTAATCCAGAGATCCAGGGCAATGCCCTGGGGAATCCAGGTTTGAATTCTGCCATCCTGGAATTTGAATTCATTAAAAATCTGGAATTAAAAGTCTAATGACAGCACGAAACCGTTGTTGTAAAAACCCATCTGGTTCACTAATGTCCTTTTAGGGGAGGGAATCTGCCATCCTGATCTGGCCTGGCCTACACATGACTCCAGACCCACAGCAATGTGGTTGGTTCTTAAATTTCCTCTGAACAAGGGCAATTAGGAATGAGCAATAAATGACACCCTCCTCCCATGAATAAATAAAAAAGCCCTCCTTTAGCATGGCACTGGAATATAGCGCACAAGACCTTTTGCTCCAGCAGCAGTCCAACTCTTGACAGACAGAATTTGTTCTTGTGGAAGTATTTCAAGAGTCAAGCAACGCTTCATTTCGATGCAACCTGGAATGAAGAAATCCACTCCGCCTCTACATCACTTCTTGTTTCGATCTTTATAAAGCCCTAGTGAATGAAATTTTGTGCAAATAAAAGCAGTTTTTGGCACACACCGTGAAATAACCGCTATCTAAATTTGTTACATAAAGAATCTTCATAGATTCTGACATGGATTTCAACTTAAGCCCCACAAGTGAAAGGGCAAAATCTGGTTACCACCCAAGTATTTTTATACTGCATTCCACTGCAACCATATGTATTCTGTTGCAGCCAAAAGCGCCAAGCAAAATACTTTTGTTAGCATTTTTCAAGGTGACAATGTTTATTTTTCCTTTATCATCCATTTATGTTTAAAAGCTTATTGTCTTTTTCAGTTATAATTTACGTTGAAAGATGTGACTCTATATCAAATTCCATCCATTATTAATTTTCTTACAGTGCACCTACACTTGGACTTTACTTTCATTTCCTTCCTGCCAACGTGAATGAATTTGTAGCTCTTTCTTAATAAATAATAAAATCTCCATAAAATCGTAACTGCAATCATGGCTCTTCTGCAAAATTGGATGTTTGTTTGACAAAAATTCTGCACAATTGTGGGGCCAGGAGGGGTACTTTGAGGCTTCTGCTCTAAATGAGCAAGACATTGGTGGAGTGTGCCGCCTGGCTGCGGCTAGAGTCAAAAAGCCTGAACTGGTTTGACTGCTGCTGGTGAGCTTTGGATGCCAAGGAGATGCCTCACTGCAGCTCGTCAGTTGTGACAGCACAGTTCCCACTAATTCTGACCATTAAGTTTAGTTTATATGCATTAGTTTGGTGTTTCTGGCACATGCATAGTATGATGTTGTAGGCTGTTGTCTCTTTTGCAAAGCTTAATTTTCTCTGTGTCTTAGAGAAAACTGATATGCTAATTGTGCATTATGAGTTAGTAATTTTGTGCATTATTGTTAATGAAGCATTAAATTTTGTCCTTACAAATAAAATTGCTGCTGTGAATAATAGTTTCTTTCGGTTGACTGACTAAAGCAGTTAATATTTTATTTATAATTAAGTAGTTGTACCAAGCACAAAAAGCAGCAAATATTAAAAGCAGAATACAAAAGTAAATAAGGAGAAATTGTTTCGGCTGGCGGATGAGTCTGTAATGGGCACAGATTTAAGATAATTAGCAAATGAACGAGCGGGGAGATGAGGAGCATTTTTACAATGTAGTGAGTTATTATGAACTGGAATATATTGCCTGAAAGGCTGGTAGAAGCAGCTTCAATGGTAAGGCAATAGTATTCAAAAGGCAATTGGCTCCATATTTGAAAAGGAAAAATTTGCTGCGTTACGAGGAAAGAACAGTGTTGTGGGATCAATTGGGTTCCTCTTCGAAACAGCTGGCACAGGGATGATGGGATAATCTGTCTCTTTCTGTGCTCTACATTTCAATGAGAAAGTCTATTCTGACTCAATTACCCTTCATAAAGACATCTTTATGTTTAACATATGAATCTCTGTGACTTCATTAAATAGAAATCTGGTTTATTCCACGGCAAATCTTGGTTTTCTCCTGCTTAAGTTATTGTTTCCCTAAGCAAGGGCTGGTCCTTAGACCTTTTTAAGCTCCTGGGTCCCAAAACAAACACTTTTCTTAATTGTACAGATTTCATAGAAACATCAATATTTAATAAATGCTTACAATTAACCGTAAAGAAAGCAATGTCACAAACATAATTTGAATAACTTAATAGATATGAAAGCATTCAAGTGCCTATACTAATTTAACACTGCAATGAATTTTAAAAAAATGCAGGAATACAAAGATGCCTCCATTGTCCACTTGTGCAAGTGGAAAGGAACTTGCCAGTCTTGTGACAATAATAGAGGAATCTCACTCCTCTCTGTCGCCGGTAAAATCTTTGCCAGAATCCTCCTGAACCGCTTTGTGCAACATCTCAAGCAGGATCTGCTGCCAGAGAGTCAGCGGGTTTCGGAAAAGTTCAAGGGACCACTGATATGCAGTGAGACAGCTCCAGGAGAAATGCCAAGAGCAGAACGTGGACTTCTGCACCACGTTTGTTGGCCTGACTAAGGCCTTTGACACAGTCAACCATGCGGGCCTTTGGAGGTAATGGAGAAATTCGGCTGCCCTGAGAAATTCATCATAATTGTTCGACAGTTCCATGAAGGCATGCTCATGTGTGTCCTGGATGATGGTGAGCCTTCTGACCCATTTCAAGTCACTAATGGAGTTAAGTAGGCCTACGCGCTAGCACCAAGCCTCTTCAGCATGTTTTTCTTCACCATGCTCTCCAATGCCTTCCATATTGGTGATCCTGGCATCCAAATCAGATATCACATGAATCGGAAGCTGCCCAATCTGAGAAAAGCCTGGGCAAAGGCCAAGGTCTCCAAGGACATACTTCATGGTTTCCTGTTTGACAATGACTATGCACTACTCACGGATCAGAGCTGGATATGAAACATAGCATGGACTTATTCTCTAATGCACGTGACAACTTCAGCTCTACTATCAGCATGAAGAAAACTGAAGTAATTTAACGGCACACTTCAGGGAAGCCCTATCTCGAGCCCAAGGTTTCAGATGGCCATATCCAGAACCTGTCAGCTGTGGATAAGTTCACTTATTTCGGCAGCACACTCTCTTGAGCTGTCTATACCAATGACGAGACAAACGCAAGAGATGTCAAAGCAAGTGTTGCCTCCTGCAGACTTCTAACATCGGTCTGAAGAGGAATAAATCTACCTACCAAAATGAAAGCCTATTGAACAATAGTCCTGCCCACTCTGCTCTACACACGTGAGGCTTGGATTGTGTACCAGCATTTTCACTTGAGCTGCATTCAGATGGCAAAACAAAACACCAGGCACTGAGATGCTCATCCGAGCTGGAATGCCAAGTATCCACACCATATTGAGACAGTTGCAACTGAGTTGGGCTGGTAGCCAGAATGCCTGACTCTTGCTTACCAAAGCAAATCTTCTATGGTAAGCTTAAGCCTGGGGTGCAATCTCATGGCAGTCAAAGAAACACTACAAGGACACTCCGAAGGCTTCACTTAGGAGTTTTGATATTGACCCTGAGTCCTGGAAGAAACTTGCCCAGAATCGCTGCACCTGGTGCAACCAAATAGAAAAGGATGGGGCCTCCTTCGAAAGTAAGCGCATATCAGAAGTAGAAAGACAACACAAGGAGAGGAAGTCCTGAGCCAGCAACTTGTCCTGAACTCAATCATCTGTGGTATCCTGTCCTATTTGCAGCAGAACCTTCTGGGTGCAGATCAGCCTTAGCCGTCACCTACATATGCACCGGGGCATGACCAAACACCCTAGATGATGGACATGGTCATCTTTGCCTCGAAGGGTGAACATGCTAATTGACACGTACCTACCTAATGTTAGCACTTTTATGGCTTGTTAACTATTTGTTAAACAGCAATGAAAGGGAAATGTGTAAATTTGCTCAGGATTTCTTCATTCCCACATTGTATCAATTCTACCATTTAAAGCAATGCTTACATTTTGGAGGGTACCTAGCAGAATTTACATGTTGGACTGCATTTCACGGCCCCCTGCGTGCTTTTAATTAAAATATGACAGGTAGCTAGCCCACCACCTTCCCGCCCACCCCTGACCTGTTCCTCACAAAATGGTAGGCGGGCAGACGCCAAAATCGGTAGCCCACTCACCATTTTTTGAAAAGTAATTAGTCGGCAATTGAGCTTGTTAACAAGCCAATTGAGCCAAGTATTACACTGCCCCTGCCATAGTACAGTTGGCATGGGCAGGTGGATGGGAGTGGGAAGGCCATTTTTAACTCAACTGGTTAAAAGGTGGGAAGGGAGGTGGGTACATCCTTCGGGGCTGCCCTGTGTGCATTGGGAGCACCCCCACCCCCCATTGTGTTATCCCCCTACTCTGTCAATTTTTGGCTGGCCACCAAAACCCACTCCCCCCGCCCCCCCCAAAACCCCTCGCCCTGCTTCCTAAGCTCACCAATCCCTCCCCGTCCAAAACCCCAGACTTACCTCACTCCGTAAGTCATGTCCTCTTCATCCCGGGGCCTACTTGCAGTCCCATCGGCGTCCACTACTGAGTCCCAGCACTGTCAGGACTGCTAGAGCTGCCAGTCAGATTGGTCGCTCTCAAGGGTGGGACTTCCTCCCAATGAGGGGCGAAGTCCCACCCTCACCTCCTTAAGGCCGCCCGGAGCACTTTGTGGTTGGAGGGCAGCCTTGTTTAATGTCGGTCAGTTCAGGACTGACATTTTTTCCAGGGAGGGTGAGTAGTATGCCCCCTCCCCATAAAATTCAGCTTGTTAAGCAGCACAAGAGATGTCATGTAGATAGTATCTAAAAGAGGAGACGTAATGGGCTCGAAAAGTTAACATCCACAGAGGCTGCCTGACCAGCTGAGTTTTTACAGCTTTTTTTGTTCCTATTGCAGCTAACAGGTGCTCTTTTTGACACATGTCTACATACATACAACAGAAACATAAGAATAAAAGCTCTCTCTTTTAAACTGACAAGAGTGTCGTTAGTCTGTGGAATTCTCTTCCCCATAGATCAATGGATACTGGGGTTATTGAATTTATTCAAGGCAGAGTTGACAGATTTTTCAAAGACAACATAAGAACATAAGAAATAGGAGCAGGAGTAGGCCATTTGGCCCCTCAAGCCTGCCCCACATTCAATTAGATCATGGCTGATCTGCCCCAGACCTCAACTCCTCTTTCGTGCCAGCTCCTCATAGCCCTCAACTCCCCCCATATTTCAAAAATCTGTCTACCTCTTCTTTAAATGCTTTCAGTGATCTAGCCTCCACAACTCTCTGGGGTAGAGAATTCCAGACATTCACTACCCTCTGAGAGAAAAAATTTCTTTGCATCCCAGTTTTAAATGAGTGCCCCCTCATTCTGTAACTATGTCCCCTAGTTTGAGATTCCCCCACTAATGGAAATATCTTCTCAACATCTACCATGTCAAGCACCCTCAGAATCTTGCACGTTTCAGTAAGATCACTCCTCATTCTTCTAAACTGTAATGAATAAAGGCCTAAACTGTTTAGCCATTCTTGATAAGTCAACCCCTTCATCCCAGGAATCAGCCTAGTAAATCTCTTTTGAACTGCTTCCAATGCCAGTATATCCTTTCTTAAATACGGGGACCAAAATTGTACACAGTACTCCATATGCGGCTCACCAACGCCCTGTACAGTTGTAACAAGACTTCATTATTTTTAAACTTCAACGTCCTAGCAATACAGGCCAAAATTCCATTTGCCTTCTTAATTACTTGCTGCACCTTCTGCGTTTCATGAACAAAAACATCCACATCCCTCTGTGCTGCACTTTTTGGAGTCTCTCTCCATTTAACTAATAATCTGCTTTTGATTCTTCCTACCAATGTGCATGACCCCACATTTTCCTACATTAAACTCCATCTGGCAAGTTTTTGCCCACTCACTCAACCTATCTTTATCCCCTTGCAGATTCCTTATGTCCTCATCACAACATGCCCTCCCACCTATTTTTGTATCATCAGCAAATTTGGACACATTACACTCAGCCCCCTCTTTCAAGTCATTAATATAGAAAGTAAATAATAAGACAAGGGAGTCAAGGGTTATAGGGGGCAGACAGGAGAGTGGAGTTGAGACCACAACAAAATCAGCCATGCACTTTTGATTAGTGGAGCAGGTTTGAAGGACCAAATGGCCTACTCCCGCTCCTAAGTGCTATGGTCATATAATAGAGCAGACATTCAATGATTTAACCAGCACTTTTGATGTTTGTATCACTAGTAGTGTCTTGGATTGTAATCTGGAACATGGTAACAAGATAAGTGTGGTTTCTGGCATGTTGAGTAAATGATGGAATCGTCCCAAACTTGCACTAAGTGCGGTAGGGGGGGGCGGGGAAAATGATGTTTTACCTGCCTGCCGCAATTGGCAGCTTCTCACGCTGTATCTTCCAAAACCTGCCGCATTAATTATGCATTCCTGGGAAACATACCTGTCAGGAAGATATAATAATTTTCATAATGCTATTGGAATTTATTGTAAAGTAGAGTGATAGTGGGGTCTGTGTGTGTGTGTGTGTGTGTGTGTGACTTAATTGAATTAAAGGCAGCTGGTCTGAAGGCTTTGATGTAACAGAAGCTAGGTTTGAAATGTTAAGTCGGTAAACATAGGTGTAAAGGGAACATTTGTATTTTAAAATATACCAGACTAGATTGAATGTAAAAAAAGGTGGTGAAATGTTTCACCTAGCCAAGAGAAGTTAAGAAACAGTGGCCAGAATTTTCAGGTCAGCGAACCTGGGGCCCGTTCGCCGACGTGTAAAATGACGCACGGTGATGTTGGGCATGTGTCTCGACATCACCTTGCGTCATTCAAATCTTGAGTTCGGTGGGCACGCACCAGAGTCGGCTGCGTGCCCGCCAAACTGTCAAAGGCCTATTTAGGCCATTTAAACACCAGTTAAGCTAATTAACTGAGCTCCCCGTCCAACCTTAAGGTTGGCGGGCAGGCGAAGAGCCCAGGCGGCCTTCGCATTTATCATGAAACCTCATCCACAGGCAGGATGAGGTTTCATGAAGGTTTTTAAAGTTTAATTAAAATTTTTAATAAAATTAATTGACATGTCCCAGCTCGTGTGACACTGTCACATGAGGGGACATGTCCTAAAAGCTTTTTTTATCTTTATCAAAATTTTCAAGTATCAAACTAATCTCCCTGAGGCAGTTCTGTGCCTCAGGGACATTTCTGCACTCGCGCAAGCCCCAACTCAGCCTCCTCCCCCCCCCTCCACCCGCACAGGGAGCTCTCAGCATTTCCGGGTCCACGACATGCTGGGTGGGCCTTACTTAGCCCGCCATTGTAAAATGGCGACGTGCAGCCGCCCGCGCCCTCTCCTATCCAACCCCCCCAACGGGGACAAAATTCTCCCCAGTGTGTTTATTTTTCCCAAAGATTACTGGTAAAATTGGTGCTTTGATGGATTTTTATTATTAGAGAGGTAAAAGTCCAAAGGCTTAGTGAAACAATGCGAATTTGCATTCAAAGGAGAAAATATGTATAAAGGAGAGGAGGTCTAACAAGTGTGAAAAGCTTCCAGCATCTAAGCCTCAAGCTGTTGTCTACAAGGAACTGAATCTGAGAAAACTCACTTTGGCCAGAATTTTCCCGTTGGCAGTTGGGGGCGGGGCCTGCTCGCTGATGCGAAAATGACGCGGGATGACATCGGGGGTTCCCCCTGACATCATCCCGGTCCATTTAAATCTTTAGGAAGGTGGGCAGACAGCGAAATCAGCTGTCCGCCCGCCGACCTATCAATGGCTAATTGAGGCCATTGACAGGATAATTAAGATCATTAAAGACCTGCCCGTCCAACCTTAAGGCTGGCGCACAGACCAGGAGCCCCAACGGGCTTCTGATAAAGCATGAAACCTCATCCACTAGTGGGATGAGGTTTCATGTCCATTTTTAAAAACTTTAATAAAGATTCTGTGCTTCTTATTAACATGTCCCATCTCGTGCGACATTGTTACATGAGGGGGACATGTTAATAATTTTTTTATTTTTCTATTTTTAAAGTTTTTTAGACTGTCAGTAATCTCCCTGAGTCAGCACTTAGTCTCAGGGAGCTGTGCGCTCTTTCGCGTGCATGCGGGAAAGAGCGCACTTTGACAGTTGGGGAATCCCTGCCCCCCCCGCACAGGAAGCGCATAGCGCTTCCCATCGGGCAGGCCGCTGGACAGGCCTTAATTGGCCTGCCCACTCAAAATGGCAGCGGGCCCCATTTCGGCGCCGGAGGTTGGCTGTCCGCCAGCCGTCGAGCCGGTGGGGCCCGCACGCCCACCAAGGGCAAAATTCTGCCCTTTGAATTTGACTGTTCAGAGTATTGTATGTTACTTTCTTTGCCTGTGTCTTTTAAAATCTGTGTGTCTTATTGTTGCCTTAAGGGGGATGTAACTGGGGGTTAGATGAATTAGGGGATTTAGGAGTTATCATAGTAGGAATTTGTATTGTCAAGTAATACATTGACCTATGTATGTGCTTAAAATAATTTCTTCCATTAATAAAGGTTTAATTTAGTTTTGTAAGAAATCTATCAGATTTGGTGGTCTTTTTACTGAATTCAAAGCCACATCATGAAATAAGTACAAATTGCAAAAATAGTTGTGGCAGCTGCTTCAAGTTTCCCTCTGGGGTTTGGTCAGTTTGGCATTTACCATCCGCCTGTCATAATAACGCCATTTCCATGGCAGGCGGGCTCTCATTCGCCCGCCACACCATCACCTGGCCACTGCATCACGCTGGGTGCCATATTTAAAGTGCAGCCATGCGCACACTTCTTAGTGCTTCCATCCCACAACTGCTGCACAGGAGACAGGATAGCCCTGAAAGGCCAAAAGACTGCAGCCCCCAGGTTCAATGACGTGTCCCTCGAACGCCTTTTAACACAGTAGACGTGTGCCTTTATGTCCTGCACCCCCACTCTGGCCGCAGGATGGTCAGCAACATCACCAATCCGGCTTGGAAGGCGGTGGCAGTGGTGGTCAGTGCCAATGCCCTGCAAAAGAGGACAACCACCCAGTGCTGCAAAAGGATGAATGATCTCCTCTGTTCCGCCAGGGTAAGTCACTCATCTCATCACTCTCAACTCACACAATCACAAACCCATCACACATCCACAGGGCCCTCACTCACTGCCAGTTCAAGGGACATCACCATTCACTGTCTCACACTCACTGTCATTGTCTTCATCCTGTCCATGGGACCACTCACCACCCACACAGGCCAGGCATACTTATCATCTGGCCTGGCAGGCATCCTGCTTACAATCTCCCCATCTCTATTCATGCAGGACAAGGTGGCACACAACAAGCAGTAGAGGTGGTGGAGGAATGCCTGAAATCAAGGTCCAACTGGCTGGAGATGATCTGGATTGGTCCTGTGATGACAGGAAGGTCGGCAGTACTCCACCTGGCTTTCACAGGCCACTGCCATGCACAAATTATCTCTCCTTGCTTTTGCCAAACAGCCCAGAGAGTTCACAACCCAAGGCCCACAATCAAGCCCCGAGGGAAGCTTGCAAGATGAATCCGTTGAAACCCTCCTGAAGACCCATCACAGCGCTCACCCACACCCTCCATCAGCACAGAGACACACACCTCGGTGGGACCTAGCTATAGAGTAACCTCAGGTTCACAACCTGGTGAGCACATCGCACAGTCTGATCCACAGCAGGCGGCGGCAGGGACTTCCCAGGTCCCCAGCACTCGGGGGACTGCTGGAAGCCCGAAACTTGCTGGGCCTGAGACAGATGATGAGCCTCTGGACTCGGTCATGTCACAGTTGCTGGAGCTGCAAACGCAAGCTCGGGAACATCAGGAAGGGATGTCCGCTGCACTCCTCAGGTTGCAAGGCACGATGGAGGAGTCCGTCCGCCTTCAGGCTGAGGTGATAGCGCCGACATTCCAATGCATCGAGGTCAACACTGGTAGGATGACGGCCACCATGGAGACCTTGGTCCAGAATGTCACTCCTGCACTGCCGCATGGGCTGAACTCCATCGCTGATGCCATAGTTGGCCTCCAACAGTGTGTATGCGAGAGGGGTGCGTGGAAGCCTGATTTCACTCCAGCTGCACCTTCTCCTCAAGGAGTCAGCCAGGGGCCCTCGGGCACCCGTAGAGAGGAGGATCAGCAGGTGCACATCCCGGGGCCATCCACCCAGCTGTCTCTGAGAGTGTCCAGCTCATCCGAATCCCTTTTCTGTGACCTCAGCAGCTCCAGATCCACAGGCCAAGGAGGGTGCCACTGCCACACAGCAGGACTCCAAAAGCAGGCTGGTGCCCTGCAGATCTCAGCCCTCCAGAGGATGCCTGTCAAGGTCACCACAGACAGGGCATAGCAGTCAGCAGGCTGTCTCCACCTCCACTGTAGACATCTGGGGAGCACCAAGACATAATGGAAGGGTTAGGAAGGTTAAGAAGATGTAACTGCACAGCCTGGGCATGGGCGTTAATCACTTGTACATAGTATTCACTATTGTAAATAAGCTCCCAGGAATGTATCCCTGCCTATGACTCCTTGTCTGATTCATGTCACTCAGATATGAAACCTTTCTGCACAAGATAAAGGCAGGTGTCCCAGTCTATGGCCTTCTCCCTGTGCTTTGTGCAGCTTTCAGACCAAAGTGATTGTCCGGCCTCTCACCCCCTGGGCATGTTAGTGATTCCTGCACCTCAATGGTTCTTGTCAATGCTGCTAGAATGTCATGGTCAGGCATCACAGAGTTCCATCATTCTCCCTTTGTGTTCTCTGCACCCTTAAGGTGGGGCTGGCCCCCATCTCATCAGCATCAGTGACCAGTGATGCTGTGCCCCTGAAGGGCTCAGGTGCTGAAGGTGGACAAAGGATCAAATGCTTTTAAAGCTTCATGGCTGTGTCTCTATGATATGACCCTGATCACAGTGTGCAAGCAAGCTGCCCTCGGCCAGACAGGAGTCAGACGTTCTCAGAGGCTATGTGAAGATCTATGGAGCATCCTCACTGCATGTCGTCGTCATCCTCCTGCAATCGAGTGACTATTAGGACCTCCATCCACTATGTCTCAATAACAGGAACATTATCACAGAGGGTATGTGCACTGCCACAGGCCAGACTGGATTCAAATGTTCACAGCTGCAATGTGAAGATCTACAGTGTCTCCTCACTGCATGTCATCATTGTCCTCCACAAATCTAGCAGCTACGAGGGCCTCCCGAGCATGCCTGCCTCATCTGGCCGGTGCGAGGGCCTCATCCCTGTCATCGTCGCCTTTGAGGACCTCCTCACTCTCATCACCATTGACGTCCTCCTTATTGGAGCAGACCTCCAGCCCCTGCATCTCCTCCTCGGCCAGTTCCCCTCCCTGTTGTTGAGGCAGGTTGTAAAGGGTGCAGCAGGCAATGGTGATGCATGACACCCTCTGGATTATATTGCAGGGTTCCACCAGACCTGAAACCTCATTTTCAGCATTCCGATGGTTTGCTCCACCAAGTTGCGAGTTGCTGCACGAGACTCATTATACCTTCACTCTGCTGCAGTCTGAGGCCGCCACACGGGTGTCATCAGCCACGTCGTCTGCGGGTAGCCCTTGTCCCCGAGGAGCCAACCCTGCAGCCTCTGTAGACCCTGGAAGATGTCAGAGATCTATGACCGAATGAGAATGTAGGGATCGTGGACACTCCCTGGAAACTGTGCGCAGACCTGCAGTGTCTGTGGTGGTCGCACACCAGTTGCACATTCAGCGAGTGGAATCCCTTGCGGTTGACATAGTTGATCGCGTGTTGCGATGGAGATCTGAGTGTCATGTGAGTGCAGTCGATGGCATCCTGCACCTATGGGAAACCCGAGAACTGGGCGAATCCAAGCACTCTTGCATTCTGGCTCTGTTGGCCCCGGGCGAAATGCACAAGTTTGTGTGCCCTCGTGAAAATGGCATCCATGATCTCATGAATGCATTTGTGGGTGGAGGCTTGTGATATCCCACAGAGGTCACTTGTGAAGCCATGAAAGGAGCCACTGATGTAAAAATTGTGCACCGCAGTCACTTTCAGGGCCAGTGGCAGTGGATGCCCTCCATGTACCCATGGCACCAAATCCTGCAGTAGCTGGCAAATGTGACCGACCAGTTCTCGAGGTATGTTCAGTCTTCAGCAACACTGGTTGTTGGCCATCTGCAGGAATGAAAGGCGGTGTCTTTAGACCCTGGGTCTAGCTAGGCGCCGGCTAGCAGCAGCTCACTGTGGCTCTTCGGCAGCGTGTGCGGGAGCCCCAGCCACCCCTTCTTCCTGAGGGTGGTGTTCCTCCCTCTGCACAGCCAAGCCTCAGTCGCTCTCTTCTCAGTCGTCTCCGGTCTCTGTGTGCCACAAGGCGTACAGTTAGTTCACCAGGCTCCATGATCCTGATGTACTGTCCTGGTTAAGTCTGAAGGCCCCTTAACGCACCCCGGACAGTGCTGGCCACCACTTGGATGGCCGGAGATTAGTGCACTGCATGGCTGCCCGAAACCCCACCCACCTCCGCCCCACTCCACTTGACTGATTGGCGCCAGCTTTGCCCATTGGACTGCATGCTGTGCTCTCAGCTCAGGCACAGGTATTCTCCTAATCCACACTGCAAGGCTGCACTGTTGGCTTGAACCATGGGGGAGACTGGTCCAAACCGGGATGATGACATTACAAGGAACTGTGAGCACCTCCTCCAGTGACTGCTCCGTGGCCAGCTTTAGCAAGGAGATTGTACAATGTGCCCAGTTATCCAATTGTCCTGCAGTCCACTAAAACCCTCAATAGTTTGCAGTCTATGCCCAAGGACTGAAAATCCTGGAGCACTTGCTGGCACTTGCGTGCCTCTATGTTGCTTGACTGGGCAGATAAGCTAGAGGCCCAACTCCAATCATATTAATGTGGCTGCATCTGAACTGTCTCAGGTGCAGAGGAATGGTCACTTTATACAAAGTTTCCCTAATGCATGGCCACTTCCCTCCCCACTACCTTGCACGTGCTTGTGCACTACCTCAAACCACAGGGCAGCTCTTGCCCACTGTCCCCCCACCCCCCCCACCCATGAAGTGCCTCAATCTTGAAGTCCAGCGGGTGACCTGGGCGCGTGCTCCACAACATTACTGGGCACTCACCTCCGAGTTCACCTCAAAGTGCTGCCTACCAAGTGCACACCTTAAAAAATGCTGTTGTGAATCACGTCAGCATGATTGCATACTGATGTTGGCGGACGATCCAGCGGCGGGGGAACAATCCCGGCAGACTGGCCTTATAATAATATACAATGGGGTTCCCGACGTCCAATGGCGGGAAACACAGCCCGCCATCGACAGCCTGAGCCGGCGATCGCAAACTCTTTTCACGACGTCGTGAAACCAATCTTTGGCCTTCTCACCATATTGTCCGCTCACTCCGCCAAACATGCCCGATGCCAGCGGTCACGGAATATTCCGTCCTTAGCCATCGAACTTCCTTTTGCTCTCATCTTCCCCCTTAACCACTCAACTCTGTATCCTCCCCATCTGCTTGTTCCGCGGTCTTTCAACCCACCCATAAACCACCCCCCATTCCAACTTGGCCCACCGAAGGGCAGATATGGTGAAAGGTAAGATGCTATCTCACTGTCAGACTATTTGCCTCTTACCTTTCACCTCCTATCCTATCTTCCCAATTACCCTCAAAGAGGTTTTGTTTGCTTTCAAAGTTGATCTTCCTTAATTCTTTAAAAAAAAATCAATTATCACCTATCATAGTTCTGTAGTTCTGTCTGCTTTTATCTGTTTCATAAGAAGCTGTCTCACGGATGTAAGTAGTTTGGATATTTACCTTTCTAGGTAAGATCATTATTTTGCTTCAAAATTCAGTTGTTTTCTTGAAACTAAATTTACAACTAATATGAGCAGATTTACTCTTCAATCTCTCTCTTTCAAGGTGAATATGGTTTCAAAATTGATAGAACACAAGATGAATGCTATATCAGATGTGCACTCAACATACTGGAGTTTTTCCTCATTCTCTCAGACTGATTTTAACCCGGCCAAATCAATGTAAAAAAGACTTTGGTCATACTCCTCTGTTAATAGCACCTCTTCAGCTGTTGCTATTTTTAAAGCAGTCCACTCGAGACGACACTTGATGCACAGCAGCGATCTGGGCACCAGAGCTCATTCTTATTGACCCCCCACCCTCCCATAATGTAAATGCACTCTCATTTAATAAGATCATGTCTGTCACGCTATCTATCTCTTGTACATAAGTTTGAGCAACCATTTAGCTAGTAAGCTCATGAGAAACAAACCATTGGCATACATCTCACGGTTTTATTAATACGATCTCACTGGGGAAAGGAAAATAAATTGTTTTCTTTCCGTGTGAGCAAACAGGTTAAATTTACAAAATGTGGAATGCGATGAAAGTAAGGAATTGGACAAGAGTGCGACTGCATATGAACTGCCGCGGTTTAATTCAGATGGTGCTTTTGGTCAAGTGTTGAATTCTGAAGTGAATTGCAGGGGTAACCACCACAGCTGGCTTTATGTTCTCAAATCTCCTGTGCAAATCAATTTGATTACCATAACAGTAGCTAATGATCTTCCTACATAAATGAGGGGACCTTGCCAGTCATTCTGTGACAGGTCTGCCAGTCACAGAGAGTTTCAATGCAGCCGATGGTAACTCCTCTTGACAGCATAAATGCTTCCTTCTGACCTTTTCAGGTCCTCTTCCCCCTTGAGGTTTCGACTTGCTTGAAAAAAAAATCAAAGGAAACTTCAAGGCCCCAGATATAGATACACACCAATGGCAGGAAACTGATCTTATTTACAACATGGGCCCACAAACAGAAAATGTAAGCAGAGTAGACTGATAGAAAACACCTATTATTTAATAATACAACAGGCAAGGTATCGCTATGATTTTCAGAACTAGAGAATCAATGCTACCAATTCATCTGCTAATAGTCTGTCAGCATTTATTTGATAAATTAAATCACTATCCTGCAGTTCTACAGTGTTTAATCTTCATGTCCACAATGTTGTGACAGAGTCTACATATCACATTCTGGGAAGTAGCAGAAAAAAACCATTTTTTAAGAACCATTTTAAACAAAGTTCATACATTAATACTCGGTGATTACTGGAGCTTTTTACCTCATAGCTGAGCAGCCAACATATTTGATATCTTTCTTTGGCAGGGGACACACCTGAACTTGTTCTGACTCATGATAGAAGCACTGGTTGAAGCCACGACAGGTGGGTCAGTTCCCCAGCCAAAATCACTGGGAATTCTTCAATTTGTTTAACAAATTGTGCTGGGGATGGCAGGCAGATCAGATGTTGTAGAAATGTCTGTTCTGAGATTGGGTCCTTCTGTCTTGGACTCTAGGCGTGGGACTTGGTTTTTAGAGAGACTGTAGACATACTCTAGTATTGGCTTAACACTTGGTTAAAAGCACTCCTTCCAAACAGGTTACAGAGTAGGCACACAGCTCTAAGGCATGATTCCAATCTCTCTCTTGAGAGCCTAACACATGACTGACTTGTGTCAGTGTTATATCATCATCTATGCCATACATTAGAAAACCTATCTGTTAACCCTTTATAATACACCTCCCCCAAGTATGACATCCTATTTTATAACAACAACATGAAACTAAGGGCGGAATCATCCCAGATTTGCTCTAAGTGCGGTAGCGGTCGGGTAAAACAACATTTAAACCGCTGGCTGCAATGGCAGGTTTTCATGCTGTATCATCCCAAACCCACTGCATTAGTTATGCATTCCTGAGAAACACGCCATTTCCATGACGGGTGGGCTGCTTCATCACACCGGGCGCCATATTTAAAGTCCAGTTACACGCACACATCTCAGTATTTCCAGCCCACGACAACTGCAGGGAAGATGTCCACGAAAGGCAAAAAGACTGCAGCCCCCAGGTTTAATGATGAGATGGACCGCGGCATGACCAACCAAGCTTGGTAGACAGTGGTGATCAGTGCCAGAATGACTGAACTGTAAGGGCAACAAAGACTTTTCAATAAACGACTGATTCAAAGGAGAAAACTGGAAAGAACTGATCCTTGAACACTCTGAGACTAGAAAAGGAGAACTCAGGACATTCTGAGAAACTTGTTCCTCCCTCAAAGGACACAGCGAAGAAGCTTCAGAAGAGAAATGATCTTCCACTGCAGGGAAGATATCACAGCTGTATCCTCCACTGCTCTATCAAAGACTGAAAAGGCATTGAAGACCCGAGATTTCAATGAACTGAGACGACGAAGGAAAAAAACAATCAACTTCCACTAAGACTTAGGAACAGAAGGAGAGATGATTTCCCAGCGATCTTTCGGGAGGACTGTTCACTTTCTGTAGGCAGTGGTAAGAGAGCAACACCTCTCTCTGTACAAGACTGCTCCACTCTGGGCAATGGGAAGAATTGCTGAGGATATGGAGATGAGGCAACCTCACCTCCTGTGATGAGAAGAATTTCTTGTAGACAATCAAATCTGGGACAAGATTGCTGTACAGGATTCCGCAGCTTCTGTGCTGACCTCCAGCTCTAAGGGAAGAAGACTTTCAGCTGGGATTGAAGTATGGGTGGCAATTGCCTTTCACCCTGGAAAGGTACCAACTCTTTAGCAGTGTGATCCTCTATGGACTCTAAATTGAACTCAGGCAAGGCATTCTCTGTGGAAGACTCTTCAGGAACAAGATCTAAATGCTGCTCAGCCACTAAAAGCACAGCTGATTTTTCTAAAAAGACAACAGAAACATCATAAGGTGCATTCAGCATCAGGGAAGATAAATCATTCTCCAGCACTTCAACCTCTAAGCGATCACTCAGTACTGCAAGGGTTTCTTCCTCATCACTCTCTAGGAAGAGCCAATTCAGGTCCAGCAGGTCTTCATGCGGAAGGTCACCATCTGCTGCAGTGCCTTCTGGATCCTTCACCTCTGGCCTTACTTCATGAAGAGCTGCGAGATTCATAACTTCCTTGGCTGCCAAGGGTCTATTAGACTGTGCATCTGTGAAAGAAAGGAACTTGCTGCTGAGTGTATAAACTTCCTCAGCTTCTGAAGGCTGAATTTCCACTGCTTCTAAATAAAAAGTTGAAGACATGTGCATGAAAGACGGTGAGTCATTCAAATGATAAGCATCATCAGGTTTTTCTAAGGTTCCTAGAAGTGTACTAGCATCACGGTCAATAAGGATGTATGTTGATTGTGAAGAACATAAAGAAAATCAATGATTTGTTGCCCCTTGGAGCTAAGAAGAGGAATAATCCTGCCTTTAATTGCAAGGTGTGTTTGCCTCCTGGACCTTGTCACTTAATGTCTGATGGATAAAGGGTCACCGGCTGAAGTCAGTCGGGTTCATCTGCTAATGTGTCAATACCAGCTGCAGTATAAATTTTAAAAGGCAGTATTGAAGCCTTGAACGTAGATCAACTTCCCTTAGGAACTCTGTAGGTTTCTCCATTTTCTAGACTTTCCATTTCTTGAAAGTAATGGGTTTCATAAATGTTCACTGGTCTGCAACTTCAATTAGAATTGCTGGGTTTGTAGAAATGCTTGAAATGTCCAGTTTTTCCACACTGGTAGCATTAACCTCCCCCTGCTGGGCAGTCTTGGACTCCATGCTGGGTTTTAGCAAACATCTCAAAATGGCTGCCGGTGTGGAGTTTCCCGCCCTTTCGCTTTGTTTGGCGGGCTTTCATATGGGTGGGGCTGCTGCCCATGGGCCTACCCTATCTACTGAGTCATGTGAAGCCTCAGTGTCACTACGAACTATCATCGTTTAGTGCCCCATATCCGTAAGAACTAGCCAGATGATATAGGTCAGTTAGGAATAATTCAATCAATTCCACAGGTCGTTGCGAGCGCAGGTTAAAATGTGCTCACTCAATTAATAAATTTTGTTTCAGGCTAAGATAGGTGTCAAAGGCTTTAATAATGGGATCAAAATCTGCGGTGGACTCCTGCAATCACTGCCTCAGGAGAACATCAAGTGCTATTTGACCTACTGCATAAAGAAAGGAACTAACTTGAAGCTTTGGCTCTTTTTCATGAAGACCTGACGCAACTCAGTACTGGAGAAAATGGCGTTTCCATAACTCCCACTGCTGGTTTCTCTGCTGGCCCTCGAGGCAGTCAAATGGGCGGGTCAAGGGCAGGGATTGCTCACCAGGTACAGTCAATATTACCTCTCTCTCCAGTGTGCCTCCTTCTACTGCCGAAATTTCTCGAGCTGCATTCAAGGCTTCTTCACTCTGTGGTTCCTTCGATAACATCGATATGTCTTTTACATTGATGTCTCACCACTGCCACCATTTCCTGAGATTGGGTCCTTCTGTCTTGGACTCTAGGCATGAGACTTGGTTCTTAAATGGACTGTGGACATACTCTGGTATCTGCTTAATGCTTGTTTATTAGTACTACTTCTAACCAGGTTGGAGAGAAGGCACGTAGCTCTTAGGCATGATTCTAATCTCTCTCCTGAGACTCTAATACATGACTGACTAGGTACATCATCATCTACGTCAAATATTAGCATATTCCACCTGCTAACCCTTTATACTACTGTTGGATCCTAGATGCTAGTTTGTTAGATCCTGTTTGCACGTTTGTTGTAAGTGGTGGCCAATTTGGTACGAATGATAGAGTTGAGTAGCAGACACTTCATAGGTGAAAACTCCTAGTTTATTTACAAAGGAACTCAGTAGCAACTACACATGTGCTTACAGTTCAAACTCTATCTCTACACTCCCCCAACTACTGACTACAGACTGCTAACTATAGAGGTAGTTCATGCTACTCTACTATTGGATACTAAGATCATGTGATCTTCCATAGTACCATTCTTCTTAAAGCTTTATTTCACATCAGGTTACCACATCCCTCCCCCTTTACTCAGAAATACATTTCATATTTACAATTACAATTTTCTCAAAATAGCAAAATATTTACGCTGATAAGTAATTTACAAATTCAGTCTATAGACTAGGGGGTTTCCTTATGCATGTAGAGCGTCTCAGCTCTACAGCTTCTGTTGCCTTGTCAGGAACCTCCTTTTCTGGAGCTGCCTGAACATCAGGTGCTTTGGTGGGCATTGCAGTTCTGTATCCTCCACTCTTGAAGGAACAACAGATGTGTCTGAACTGGGCTGAGTTCTCTGAACAGGAAACACTGACCCTTTCGTGAACACTGGTGGAATCATTTCTTGGTACATCATTTCTTTCATCCTTAGATGATCGACATGAATCCATATGACTCGGCCTTCCATCTCCACATGGTAAGAAAGAGGTCCAGTCACTGCACTTATTTCACCTGGTAACCACTTTGGTCCTTCTCCAAAGTTCTTCACATATACCATTTCTCCCATGGTAAATTTCCTCTCTCAACTTTGCCAGTTGTGTCTAGTTTTCTGACTTCCCAGGCTCCTTTCCACCATCCACCCCCCCCAACTAAATTCAGCATTATTAAGCTCAATCTTGTCCTGAGACGGCATTTCATCAATAATTCCGCAGGTGTGACACCTGTTGTTGTGCGAGGGTGGTCTTATAATGGAAAAGAAAGTGTGCTAGCTTGGTTGTTAAGGAATCTCCAGTTAGATTCTTCATGCCAGCCTAGAATGTTTGAATTGCCCTTTTGACCAGTCCGTTTGAAGAAGGGTAGCAACAGTAAAGTTTTCACATGAGCGATACCGTCGAGGCTGATAAACTGCTGAAACTCAGCACTGATAAATGCTGTACTGTTATCAGAAACAATCGCTTCTGGTAGTCCATTAATGGCAAACTTTGGCATAACTTCTCAATTGTAGCAGAAGACGTTGGTAATGTCACCTCATATATGTCCATCCATTTTGAGTGGGCATCAACAATGAGCAGAAACATTGTCCCCATGAAAGCTCCCATGCAGTCAATGTGTAATCATACGCATGGTCTTCCTGGCCACCCCCAAGGGTGTCATGGAGCTGCTAAAGGTAACTTTTGCAGTTGCTGACATTGCACACGATTCTTCACTAAACTCTTTATTTCACCATCCATCCCAGGCCACCATAGGGAGCTGCGAGCTATGGTCTTCATTCAGGATATTCCTGGATGTGTGCTGTATAGTTCAATTAGCAATGGCTCTCTTCCTTTTGGAGGTACTATCACTCATGCACCCCACAATAAGATACCATCCTGGCTGGTTATTTCATGCCTTCTGTTGAAGTACGGTTTCATTTAGTCAGATACAGGCTCTTGTGTCCAACCATGAAGTACTTGTTCTCGTACTTGTGATAGGACTGGATCCCTACTTGTCCAGTTGCTGATCTGTTGAGCGCCTACCAGCAATGAATCTAAGGCCTGAATTTTTCCTGCATCGGGTGGGCTCGGCGGGAGCAAGGAGGGGCTGTCGCATAGCCGACTGAAACCCGTGATCGGCTCCGCACCGCCATTTTACACGGGCAGGCCAATTAAAGCCCACCCAGCGTAATACACAAGCAGTAACGTTGAGCGCTACCTGTGCGGGTGTGGGGGAGGGAGAGTCGGGGCCAGCGTGAAAGAGCACTTCAATCTCCCTGAGGCACGGATCTGCCTCAGGGAGATTGAAGTGCTTTTTCAAAAAAATAAATAAATGTAAAAATTTAATGAAACATGTCCCCTCATGTGACTGTGTCATATGACATGGGACGTGTTTTTATATTTCAGAAAAAGCTTTGAATTCATAAAAGCTTTAGGAAACTTGGTCCAGCTCGTGGATAAGGTTTCCAAAAAACCGTAAAGGCCGCTTGGCCTTTTTGCCTGCCCGGCAACCAGGTTAATTAGCTGGTTAATGGCCTTAATAGGCCTATCTATTATCGGTGGGTGCGCAGCCGACTCTGGCGTGTGCCCATCGAACAAAATATCGCGAGACAGCATGATGACGTCGGGACGCCCGCCTGACATCATCGCACATCATTTTATGTTCCGGCTTGTCGGGCCCGCCCCCGCATGCTGAATGTAAAATCCTGGCCTAAGAAATTTAGCAATAAAACAAGTTCCTGTGGAACTGGGAGTTCCTCATCCTTTTCTTGTAAAGTGCATCGGTGTTTGCAATTTGACTGCCAAGCTATGTACGAAAGTATACTCGTATGCTACCAAGATTAAAGCCCAGCATTGTATTCTTGCTGAGGCTATGGGTGGTATAGCCCTGTCTTCGCTGAACAATCCTAGCAATGGCCTGTAGTCTGAAATGATAGTAAAATGGCAGCCATGTACGTACTGGTGAAATTTCTTAACACCAAAGATGACTAACAAGCCTTCTTTTTCTATCTGCGAGTATCCCTTTTCCCCTTTGGTGAGCGCTCTTGATACATATCCTATAGGCCGTTCTGTGCCATCATTCATCCGATGGGAGAGCAATGCTCCCGCTCCGTAGGGGGATGCATCACAAGTCAACACCAATTCTTTTCTTTGGTCATAATATACCAATAGGTTGGATGAGTGCAACAATTGTTTGACGTCCTTGAAAGTTACTTTCTGGGCGCCTCCCAAAACCAACATTGATTCATTTTGAACAAATAATGTAGGGATGCTAGCTCTGTAGATAAATTGATAAGAACCACCCATAATAGTTGATCATTCCTAGGAATGATTTGAGCTCTGAGGCGTTCTTTGGTGCAGGTGCCTCTCTTATGGCTTTCACTTTCTCCTCAACCAGGTGGAGGCCCTGTGAATCTACCCGGTGACCCAAATAGATTACCTCCCTCGTTTGGAATGTGAACTTTTCTTTTTTCAAATGCATTCCAGCCTGTAAGAAACGTTTTAAGACTTCTTCTGTCACCAAAACATCATCTAAGTAGACTATAACCTGGGGCAGTCCCTGCAGTAAACTTTCCATTGTTCTCTGGAAGATGGCGCAAGCTGAGGAGATTCCGAAAGGCAATCGAGTGTACTGGTACAACCCATTGTGGGTATTAATTGTGACAAATTCCCAGGAGACATTATATAACTCTAATTATTGATAAGCATGACTCATATCAAGCTTCGTGTAAGTGGTTCTACCTGCCAGCTTGGCATACAGGTCTTCGATAGTTGGTATGGAATGTCTGTCTAGCTTAGCTACTTTCGTAACTGTCAATCTGTAGTCTCCACAAATTTGGACGCCCTGGTTGGGTTTACGGACAGGGACTATTGGTGCTGCCCAATCTAAAAATGACACAGGTTGTATAACGCCCAGTTTTTCTAGTCTGTCCAATTCGGTGTCGACCTTTTCTCTCAATGCATAAGATACTGGTCTGGCCTTCATGAATCGGGGGGTTGCCTCTGAACCCACATGAATTTGTGCCTGCAGCCCCTGGATCTCCCCAAGTTTGTCCCTGAACACTGTGGCGTACTTTTGTAGTAACCCCCTTGTTCTTAATTGGAAAATTTCAGCCCATTCCAACATAACCTCCCCTAGCCAGTTTCTCCCTAGGAGGCTTGGCCACTCGCCTGCTACTGCCATCAAGGTTAGCTCCCATAGTGAACAGTTACTCTACTTATGCCTTTGACTTAGATGTCTTCACCTGTATATGTTTTTAATTAGGTAGTTGTTTCTCCTAAATTTAATTGATGTTCCCATTACTCAGATATTTGAAGGTATGTCCTCCAATTACTGTAGTGGGAGCTGCTGTGTCCACTTGCATTTGAAAAGGTCTACCATTCACTTTCACTGTTACATAGATTGGTTCTGTTCTTCCAACTTTCAAATTATACAACAAATAAATATCTGAATCTGTTGCTTCAGGCTCTTTTACATTGTAGATCTCATTGGTTTTTTTCTTTTGTTTAAAAATCTGTTTGACTCTTTCCTTACACTGTCTCATTATGTGTCTGTTTTTATGACAATAAAAACATCTATTCTTTTAAAGTGCCAATTGTTAAAACATTGTTTGTTTCCACCTCTATTGATGTTACTCCTTGTTTTCGCTGTTAAGTCATTTTTTTCTCATTTTCCTGCTAACAGGGCTGTTTCCCGCCTCTTGGCAGAGTCTTGCATTTTCACAGCCTTTTTGGCTTGGGCTTCCCGCCCGATGTGGAGGACGGTGCCATTTTGTACACACTGTATGGCTTTCAAATCTCTTACTGCACTTTCCATTGCCAGTGCAATCTCCAGCCCCTTTTTGAAATCCAAACTTGTTTCGGATAATAATCGCTTCTGAATCATGTCCTCATTCACACCACACACTAAACAATCTCTGAGCATATCGTTTAAGGATGTACCAAACTCACAATGCTCCGTTAATTGCTTCAAACTTGCCATATAGTTTGCAACTGTCTCCCCTGGGGCTCTAATTCTTGAATTAAACTTGAACCTTTGCATCATTACTGAAGGCTTTGGTTGGTAATGGCCTTTCACCAGGTCCATTAATTCATCAAAAATTCTTGAGCCTGGGGCACTGGATGCCATCAAACTTCGAATCAAGCCATAAGTCTTATTCCTACATGTACTTAAGAGGATTGCTCACCTCTTCTCTTCCCCTGTAATCTCATTTGCTTGGAAAAAGAACAAGAGACGCTCAATGTAGTAGGACCAATCGTCCATTGCTGGATCGAAAGCATCAACTCTTCCAAATTGCAGCATGCTGTGAGGGGATTACTTTGACAATTTAAACGGAACTTCTACTAACAATTAGTATGCGAAGCACGGTGCTGATTTTGTACCTCTTATTTTCTTCTGTTTAACTTGTTTAATCATCATTGCCAGTTTGTTGGATCCTGTTTGCATGCTTGTTGTAAGTGGTGGCTGATTTGGTACTAATGATAGAGTTGAGTAGCGGGCACTTCATAGATGAAAGCTCTTAGGGCAGAATTTTTCCCAAACAAGAGTAAAATAGTGCACGGTGACATCGGGCGTGCGTCCTAGCATCATCGTGCATTCTCATGATCTTTCACTCGGCGAGCGCACACGGGTGCCGGAGCGGCACCCGCCATTAATTAACAGGCCACTTAAGGCCCTTAACAATGCAATTGTCTGAGATTTTTCATTACCCATGCGATTTTCTGCTTGTCGCATGGGCAAAATGGGTAGGCAGCCATCCGACATTTAAGGGTCAGCAGCATTGCCAGTGTGAGTAGTGAGGACTTTTGGAGATAGTTTGCAGCCGGTTGGTTGTTGGTATTTGGCAGCTTCGTCTCTGTTCAGGGCTCCATTCTTAGCATTTCCAGGCCTCATTTCAGGGCTCATTGCTGTCTGCTAGACCCCCGGAGGATTCAAGCCATGAGGACCCTTCCAGGTATCAGACAGCCTTTCCTTACCCTGGTAATGGGGATTGTGGTCTCCACCAGAGGCTCCTCTGAAGAGGAGGAAGAGAGGGGCAGAGGGAGAGGAGGCCACATGTCCCTATGCAGCTTCCAGGGAGAAGAGGCGCAGGCACAAGGGCACAGAGCCAACTGGTAGTCTGAGGCGGAAGACGCCACTATCCCACTGCCAGGGTTTACAGGCAGCGATGCAGCTATCTCAATATGTCAGAGGTGCAATGCCGAAGGAGGCTCTGCCTCTCAAGGGAGACAGTGACCTCCATTTGTCAGAGGATCGGCCCTGAGATCAGCTTCGACTGTGTGGGTCGAGACCCCATGCCAGTGGCACTGAAGGTCACAGTGGTCCTCAACTTCTATGTCTCCAGCCGTTTCCAGGGCTCAGTGGGGGATCTGTTTGGAGTCTCCAATCAGCTGTCCACAGTTGTGTCAAGCTGGTGACAGAAGCTCTGTTCAGGCGGGTACTGACCCTTATCCTTTATCTTTACTGTACGGACGAGGTCAGCCAGGCTGAGTGAGCCAGAAGCTTTGCAGCGATTGCTGGGTTCCCCCACATCCAGGGTACAATCGACTGCACACATGTGGCCATCGAGGCACCAGCTGGTCAGCCCGGTGCCTTCATCAACATGAAGGGATTCCACTCCCTGAACCTGCAGATAGTGTGTGACCACAGGATACTGATTCTGTAAGTCTGTGTAAGGTACCCTGGCAGCTCCCATGACGCTAACATCCTCAGACACTCCCAGGTGCTGAGGCTCTTCAGTGCTCCAGCCCGACTGGATGGGTGGCTGCTGGGTGACAAGGGCTACCCGTGAAAAGGTGGCTCATGACACCTCTCCGTCACCCAAGAACAGAGGGAGAGAAGCATTACAATATGAATCATGCCTCCACAAGGGCAGTGATAGAGAGGACCATAGGTCTTCTCAAGATGCGCTTTCGATGCCTGGACCGTTCAGGGGGAGCACTACAGTACCCCCCAGTGCGGGTGTCACTGATAGTTGTCGCATGCTGCACTCTCCACAATCTGGCATTGGAGACGGGGGGAGCCACTGGAGGAAGAGGATCTTGAAGCAGCTGCATAGGCCACAGATGATGAATGCAGTAGTGAATCAGAAGAGGGGCATGGTGAGGAGAACACTGAGGGCGTGGAGCCAGACTTCGGTAACCTCCAAGGAGGCAGGGACACCAGGGATGCCTTGATTCAATGTTCCTTCAGCTAGGACCAAAGATCAACTTCAAACGCATGCCAAGGCTGCTGCCTCCACCCCGGATGTCTGAAAGGACCCTTTCATTTGAACACAAAGAACACTCAGTACCTGTGCAATAAAGTTCAGAGCCACATACATCCAGCATTACATAGTAACGTACCCTGCATCAATGAAATAAAAAGGTGAAGCGTAGTCAGGCCATGATGATAAAACCAGATTTATATAATTTTGACAAGTACAGACTATTTACATTAACCCTCTGTCCTTAAGTCCCAGGCCAGTATACATTAACTAAACATAAATTACCGTAATATCACCCGTTACCTGTCCCTCTTGTGCTCATGGTGCCTTTAACTTATGTTTGTGCGTGCTATGTCTAGGTGCTCCCTCCTCGCTGGCACTGGCATTGGAGGCAGCTTGCTGACTCTGCTGTCTTGTTGGCCTTGATGACCTTGGCGGTCGTCCTCTGGCCAGTGGAACCTGTGCTGGCCCCGCCTGGGAGGGAGCGGCCAGTGCCACAGCTGGCATCTCCCCAGTTGCTGCAGTCTCTTCAGGTGCCACGGTCACTGGCGGAGGAGCAAAGGAGCTGCTGCCATCATCCAGAGCACCCTGAGAGGAGCCCACAGAGACAACAGGCAGCTCATGTGCCAACGTAAGTTCACTGTGGACCTCCAAATCAACATTGATGGATGGACACCTAGCTGGGATACTGGATGCCTCATCCACCTCCCAAACGGACACTGACCATGTGAGGTCAGTGCCTGTATGAGGGCTTGCAAGTCCGAGCACAACGCCAAGAACTCCTCATTCTGTCCCTTGAGCTGCCTCTACATGAGAGTCGCCATTCTCTCAAAGGAGGAGACAGTGCGCTCGCCCATAAAGGTCAACACAGTGCTCATGCACCGCATGGACCCCTGCATCACAGAGACCATGGCATGCAGACCCTTATGGATCTCTGCCAGATCCTCCCACACATCCCGCTGGACATCTAGCATCTGCCGTGTAATGAATGACTCCAGAGGCTCAACATCTGCCTTCGACTGAGCATCATCCTGGTCCCCAGCAGTTCTTCGACTGCCGGCGCCCTGGGCACTCTCTGCCTCTGCCTGCACCTCATGCAAGTGTAAAGTGCCCTCAGCAATGTGCAACGAGATACTAGCCTCCAATCTAATGCCTACCGAGGTGCTGGTATCTGCACTGTTGCCTGGTTCAGAGAGCAGGTGTGACGCAGGTGATAGAGATGCCTGGTGGTCCTCTAGTGTCAGGGGTGGCCCTTCAGTGTCTGCAGATCGGACTCCTGCTGGCGAACCTAAAAGGGAGACGAAGGACATGTCATTAGTTAAAGTCATCACACTGTCACCGTGCATGACAGGCACCCTGGTGAGACATTGGAGATCTGCATCATGGTGCCACCATCTTCCAACGATCAATGGGGACACCAGTTTCGAGGCTCCCATCAGTGAAGAGACTGCACTAGAATGGTTGCACAATCTGAGAGTCTCACCTTTGTGCACTGCATTCTTACCTTCATCTGGCACCCCCGCCTCTCCATGTCTGGTTGCACGGGGAGCATGCTGGCTCTCCAAATCAGGAGTGTCCTGCTCGAACTGGGAGAGCAGCAGGAGGTTGGGCGGGCCTCCACCTGAATGTGACCTCTCTGCTTGGCTATGGCTTGTCTTCTCCTGAAAGAACAGAGGAGCATTGATTAGCCCACTCAGTACCTGCAGTGCCATTTCGGCCTGGCCAACCCCAGCTGAGGAACACGTTGCAGGGCACATCCGAGTCGTGCCCTTGAGCTGCAAGGCTCTCAGTCCAAGCAGCCAGGGCTCACCCCCTTGGCCAGCTCCGGTATGATTGACAGTTGGCGCTCAGACTCTAGCACCATTGAGGTCCATGGGGGTATGGCCACACCTTAACACTTCTGCACACTGACCCATACCAACATGGTACCCACTGTTCCTGAGCGCAGCAGGTCATTGAAGCACTTCCAGCACTGCACCATGTGCGCCACACCACATCATAGCTGCTCACCTGGGCTGCCACCTCCTCCCATGCCCTCTTAGTCAGGTGCGGTGGCCTCCTTCTCCCATCTCTGGGGATAAGAGTGTCCCTCTTGGCAGCCACCCCCTCCAAGAGGACAGTGAGGTACTCATTGGGAGTGCCCACCTGACCTGCCCTCCCGCCTGCCATGTCCAGCCGCAATCGAATCCATAACTCCGATATTGAGACCGCAGAACAGACCTCCTTCTATGGCAGCCTTCCAGGGTCTGCCTGAACTGTTTTTAAACTGGCTGCCAGGTCGCCATGCGTCCCGGTGGCCAACAGGCCCCTGGCCCAGCTTGGCCCTTCCCGACCAGTACAGAGCTGTGTTTCACGCTGGACAGGCCGTAATTGGCCCGTGAGTGTGTGATTGCAGTCGGGGCCCGATTGTGGGCAGCGGTCGGCCTGGGCTGCTTCCAGGCCGTGCCCACCCGACGAGGGCAAAATTCTTCCCGTAGTTTATTTACTAAGGTACTCAGCAGCAACTAAACATGTGCTTACACTTCAAACTCTATCTCTACACTCTCTCAACTTCTAACTACTGACTACAGACTACTAACTACAGAGGTAGGAACTCTGCTATTGGATACTAAAATCATGTCATCTTCCTTAATAATATTCTTCTTAAAGGTATATTATACATCAGATTACCACAACTACAATGACTGATTCTATTGCTTTGCTGCGTGGCCAAACAAGGAGACTTTTCTGCCTGTGTTGTTAGGAATCATGTGGCCAGGTTTAGTAGCCCCAGGGCCAAGAACTGTCTTTGGCTGAGGAGACAAGGGGAAGGGATGCTCAGGATTTGGCTGCAGTTGCCTGCTTTTTGTTAATCCTTTTGGATGGCATCCTTGGGAGAAGATGAGCCTCCTTTATTTGTAGAGTTTACCACCTCTCTTGGGGTATTTCCCACCAGAAATTAGTGCTGAGTTCCAAGACCTCAGGACCAAGCAGCATTCTAGATCACATAATCACTGGATAATGCAACAACAATTTCTGTTGCTTAATAGAATAATTATAGAGTGTTGTGCTACCATAGTGAAAAGTGGTGTAGTTTTATAATGATTCAAAATGTTCTCAAATGCACATGGAACCAATATTCCAAACCTAAATATTATAATAAAACAAAACTATTCATACCCATTAATCCACTAATCTATTTAATTTACTGTTACCAAGGAGTTTGGCTAAAAAAAATTTAAAATCTATTAGCTGTTCAAAAGGCAGATTTTCCAAAATTTAAATTAAATGTAAGATATATATAAATTATGCTAAGTGGCAATGATTTTTCAATTAACGTTATTCATTTAGAACTTGGTTCAGTAATTTATATCTGGCTCTATTAATGGTTGCTAGGTCTTCATTATTACAAAAAGGCAGATGTTTACATGCCTGCAATCAATGTTATAATGAATAGAGTCAGTAGTGTGCTCTTTACAATCATACATTTGGATGACAGGTCAAAGTCTATTTAAAATTATTGTTGTAATATTTCAGCTGACTTGCCCCTCATCACATCTGCTGTTACATAAGCTGCATGATTTTGTGCGCAGTGGTATTTTATCAAGTTTGATTTCCTTTGCTTAAATTACTGTTATTTTTTTCACCTTTTTCTAATATACAACAAACTTCTCATTATCTCCTTCTGCAGTGAGGGCATGTCATCTAAGGTGTCAGATTTGCAGACAGCTTAACAAGTATTGTCGATGTTACTCCATGACTACCCAACATGAGACATGGTCATAACACGGTGAGGAAGGAACTCTACAAGTCATTGTGGATGTAGTCGAGGATTTGAATTATAACTGGTGGGATTTGGTGGGCCAGGGGAACACCAAATGGATTTTAATTTCTGGAACTGGATTTCCAATCCCCACCATGATGGGATAAAGGTCTCTTTCTGCTCCTTGTGCTTTGTAAAGTGGATCTGGTGATCTCCATCCACCTCCAAGTGATCACTGACCCTCAGCAGAAGACAGTCCCAATCTAGCAATCTCATTGAGAGTCATTGCCTGAAATGTGGCACACTGGTACAGGTACTCTGCTGAATTTTAAGGCAAAAGTACACAGTGGGTAGAATTGTGGGATCTTTGTTTAAATGCAGTGGCCGTTGTCTTGAAATGCTTGAAGCAGGTGCAATTTTTTTGGAAAGGAGGATTTCCACTTCCCAATGGTTACATCCTGCCATCCATCAATTTAAAATTCACGGAAATGTTTTTTTTAACATAATGCAGTAGATAGACTGATTCCATTTTGTAAAGGTGTTTCTGAATTTATTAGGGTTAATATCCATTAAATTGGTATAGATAAATGTTTTTATGGGATTTCTTGCACTGTCAGACTTGGTTGTCCATCTGTCGAGTTAAAGATGTGGGAGCCTAGCAGCATGCTGGCAGCAAAGCTGAGAAAAGCATTATGGAAGTTCCACATTCTGAAGGCTGTGACTAGATCTATGAAAGATCATGCAAATGGAACTCTACAAATCCAATTAAAATCCATTTATCATTCCTTAACAAACTGAAGTTAGTGGCTCCCCATAGGGTACCAAACTTTTTAACTGAAGCCTCAGCCCAGAATTTAAAGGGTCCATTAACATATTGATGTAGCACATTAGTACGGTAAATCTGAATTTTATAAATAGTATACAAATGTGTATTTTTATGTATATTGTACAGATAATATATATATATTTATTATATTATATTTATATAATATATTTTGAGCAAATAGTTACATTATATATATTTATATATGTTTATATATGTTATATATGTACATGTATATTTTTAATTTCACCTATTTTAGGTTGCATCATGTGTGATTAATGTTCCACAGTATTCATAAAAGTGATGAAAGTGTCAGGGAAACTATTCTGGAGGGGAAATAGTCCTGCGGCCATTTTGTCATGCAAGTGATATGATCCTTCAGTTCAATACGTTTCTCAGGATTGTGTACATGTTTGCAGATGAATGGATAAAGGTTTGGTAAATAATTTTTCATGAAGCCCGTGGCCCTTTAATGGAGGTAATGGAAAACAGTGATAAGTATTGTTAACCATTTACAGTGAATCTAGTGAACGTTAACTCTTTAAGGTCAGATGCTGCACATTTGTTGAATACGAAGCCTTCATAGACTATGGGTGGAATTTTCCATGCCCGTTGGCGTCGGGCACCATAGCGGGCACAAGCGGACAATATGGTGGGAAGGCCAAAAATCGGTTTCACGCTGTCATGAAACCAGTTTGCAATCATCTGTTCCACCTATCAATGGTGAGCCACGTTTCCTGCCACCACACATCTGAAACTTCATTGCATATCATTATAAGCCGTGCGCGCCGGAATCATCCCCCTACGTCAAATTTACCACTCACGTCAGCAGGAAAACATGCCGGTCAGAACACGTCATGACAAGTGTGATGTGATGTGCAGAAGTTGGGAATTACCGACAGGGTCTTGCACATATCATGGACATCCGAGGAGCAGAGGATACTGGAGCCCTACAGCAACCGGACCCTGGAGGAACACACATCGCATGCTGGGTGGATTCTCATGGACATGGCACCGCCACGAAGCAGCTCATGGAAGGTGGAAGATCTCCATTGAGGGTCTGCTTTGGGGCATCTGTGCCTTGGCAATGGTCTGCGATGGATGATCGTCGAGGAGGTGGAGAGGAAGGCGTAAGTTTGACTGGGAGAAGAAGGTATACCGGGGAGGGGGAGGGGTGAGGTTGAGAGGAGAGGAGTGATGGTGTTGGGAGGGTGGGGGTGAGTTTGACAGGAGAGGGAGTATGGGGGGGAGGAGGGTGTAACGGGGATAACATGGCAACTGGGGAGGTGGGTGTAAGGGGGGAAAAAGGTGTAAGGGAAAGAGTACCGAGGGGGGAAAGAGTTCAATTGGGGGAAGGACTTCGGGTGGAGGAAGGAATTTGGGGGGCATAAGGAGTTCAGGGTAAGGAAGGATTTCACAAGGGGGAAGGGGTTCATAAGGGGGAAGGAATCTTTGGGGAGGAAGGAGTAAGGGGGGAAAGGAGTAAGGAGGAGGGGTGTTGTCCAGGTGAACGTGCAAGGGAGGGGTCTGTGGAATCAATGAATGCCTCCTGGGGAGAAAAATGAGGGTGAGCGTGGTAGGAGGGAATGGTGAGAATGAGAGAGGGCAGAGTGAGCCGGTAGGGTTGGAGGATGAGGGTGTGACGGTAGTGGTATAAGGGACAGTGAGGGTGGCTGGTGGGGACTCGGAGGCAAACATGGACCCTGGGGGTGGGAAGGAGGAGGTAGGGGAGGTCAATGTGGATGGGGGTGGGAATCTTGGGAAGGTAGGGAATGTGCACGTTCACCTGGACATCCTGGAAAGAAAAGAATTCTGACTGGTAGGTGATGGTGAGGAGGCGGAAGGTGATGCGGGATCAACAGTGATGGGGGAAAGGATATTGGTGACTGGGGGATGGTAGAGGAAGGGAGCGGGCAGGTTAAAGGTTACTGCCATGGCTCCTTCCATGTAGCACGATAGATCATTGGATTGCAACAGAGCCCTTTGTTCCTGATATCACTGAAACCGAGGCCAACAGCAAGTTACTGCCTTATGCCAATTTCACCCCCCTCCTCACACTCATCCAGAAACCTGGCATGAAATGAAAGCTGCAGATGGTGTGGATCATGGACCTCCTGCTTTCCTCTCCAACCACCTCCCTCACTCCAAACCTTCCCTTCTGCTTTTATGCTTTCAGATACCCAAGAGCACCTGCCTGGCCAGCTTCAGCACAACCAGGAAGAGAGAGAGCAACCCCACTCCATTGTTGAGGCAACACCATCACTTTACGTGACAGTCACAGCCACCAGCTCAGATACTGGCGTGCACATATCTTAGAGGCTAATAAGGAGTCGGGTTCCGCACATGGTGAATCGCTAGGCATGAGTGGGCTACAGCCAGGCTGGGGAAGAGCGAATTTCATGGGGAAGGAGGGAGAGGCTACAGACCAGTCCCGCTGCAGAAGACTCAGATAAGGACATCGATGGGATGGCATGCAGGAGAACATGATTAGCATGACACCGAGGTACTGGGTGCATTTGCAGGCTTACTGCAGAGCCTCCTGTCACTATCAAGGAGCATGAAGGAGTCCGGCTCCAACCTATCAAAGGGCATTGTCAAAGCTTGGAGCATTATGGTTGCTGCCAGGATAATGGGCATTGATCAACCTGATGGCATGGTCACACACCATCTGCACATTTATTGAATGGAAGCTCTTGAGTTTCCTATACCTCTCTCCATTGACATTGGAGGCCCCGTGGAGCTACGTACATGCAGTTGATGGCTTTCTGAACCATCTGGAATCTTGCTACCCTGGCTAAACCATGTGCCCTTTGATCCAGCTTGCTCCTCTTAAGTGAGAATATAATGAACTGCCCTAGACTGGAGTAGATGGTGTCGTGACCTGCTGGCTGCTGTGATGGAAAACAGTATGGGCAATGTTAAAGACAACTCCTGCTCCTGCCTGGAAGGACCCAGAAGAATACAAATTGAGGGTAACAATGACATTAATGGCCACTGGCAGGTCTGTTCTCACCCTGGGGTGAGGCTCCGAGTTGTGTTGAGGAAGGTGGCACAGTGACCACCACCTTGTTGAACCCGAGTCACCTCAGTCACTGCTTCTGGGTCAAGTAGGGGAGCTGCTCCCAAGAAACCCTGTACTGGAGAGCCCTCCTCACCCTCCATTCTTGTCGAGCTTCCCCTCTCTGCAGCTTATGCTCCATATCATAGACATGTTGCAGACCAAGAAGCAGTACAACGACTTGCCCCATACCTGACTCAGGCATCCCTCTGTCTTCCCTGACTTTAAGCACCAGCTGCCAAAAACCAACTCCAAAAACCCAGCACAGAACATCCCCACACAAGCCTCAGCAGAAGCCTCAGCCCGCAAAGCATGGCTGTATTGTATTCTTTTCAATATGGCATGCTGGAAGTAGCTGATGGCACAGCACACATCCCAGAATTTAATGCATTGCAGTGGAAGAAAATCCAGGCTAACATCTTGAGTCAAGGGTTTGGAATTAATTGTAGTGTGCGTTGCCCTTGTGGGTATAATATTGGTGGTGTAAATTGCAGTAAACTGCAGACGGAGTGCATGCACAAAATCAATAATTCTGCAATGGTGTAGGTTACATGTTGTGAAAACACTATTGGATTACAATCCCAAGGCATTATATGAGTACAAAGGCTTCCTGATCCTTCTTTCATTACAAGCTTAACAGTGTCAATGCTTTCAATATTTTTCAACATATTCTGGGATAATGAATACCTCAGAGTAATTGCAAGGCAGTAAAATTGAGGGGTACATAGAATGCCATAAGTTCTCTTGTGAGAACTAAGCATGAGTAATTTATAATTGTCCTTATGTTAGAGTAATGCCTTCAAATTACTTCAGAGTATTATTTTTATAATGGATACCATCAATTTAAGAGGTTTTCTCAGTTTGTTGTTTTCCTTAAGGCATGCAATTCAGTCACACATAAATGATTAGGCAACCAAGCAAAACAATCACATTGCCTGAAATACATTTTGAAACTGTTTTAGTCTACAATTTCATCTCGCCATTAGCTAGATGAAAATAGCTAAAAATAAAGGGGTAGAATTTTAACTTTCTCCAAACAGCAGGGACAAAGCAGTGGAGCAATTAAAATAAAGCATAAGGGCGCCTAGCTGGAATCTCATTAATAAATGCTGATCAGGATCCTATGTCGTACATAGGACAGCACTGGGAATTTGGGACTCCTGATAACCCTAGTAAGTAACACTGTCAAGAGGTCAGCAAGGTCCATGAAGGCATGTGAAAAGGATTATGTGAGTGGGTTTATTTACACAGGCGCAGAGCAATGTTGACTTTGCTTAACTGACATTTCTATGAGGTTGTAATAAGTTATTTTTCCTGTAACATCATTTGTCAATGGCTCAATATTTATTTGTACAAGATAAATAGGTATCAAGTGCTTAAAGCTTCTGTTATAGATACTTTAATGGTTTGGCTGATTGACATTTTATGGGGTTGCAGGAACACCAGTTTTATTTTTCAAATAAAATTACGAATGGTGTTTTTTTAAGCAGTTTCACACATGCCATTGTTACCAAAGGGTTCATTCATTCTGTATACTGGGTGATGGACATGGAAGGGCCATGAGTTGTCATGGAAGGTCATTGGAGATGGGTAGAAGGAGCATGAGTTGACATTGAGTTGGCATGGGAGCATGGAGGTGACATGGGGAGTAGGCAGGGGGTGATGGAGTGTGAGGGATGAGGGCTAGAGGGCTTAAAATGTAAGCAGACAATAGGGACACGGTCCCAGAGAACCGAGGCGGGCCTTTTAACTAGCCTCAACACTTTTGGGGGCCTCCAATTTGCTTCTGGGACTGGCAGGCCCAATTCTACACCTCAGTAGAGTTTCTATCGAGGCAGGTCTGCTGTGTCAGGAAATTTTCCACTCAAACTACCTGCCTCAGTAGCGAAAACCAGCCCAGGGAGACAGATGGACAGAGATGTAGCAGCAGAGTGAGAAACTCTGGGGCAACTGAAGAGGAATGTCAACTCATTTAAAACATTTTAAAAATTGTACAGTTGTGGAGATCAATTGACTGCCCTGAATACAATCATTTTATTACAATTGACATCCTCTCCCAGATACCAAAACAATACTTGAAAGTATGAATCTCTTAATGTTCCTTGTGTTAATCTTTGCCATGATGATAATTATGGAAAATGTGATGTCTGGAAACCTAATTGGAGGGGAGCTGAATGATCTGTTCTGTGCTTTAAAAATTCACTGATTTTATTTAATGATTCCATTATTTCCCTGCTGTTACCATATAAGCTGAATACGCCAACTTATAATTGGTCAATGGTCACCATTGCTTCTGATTTAAACTTTTGTAATTGGTGTATAGCAAATAGATTAACTCTCAGACCAATTCTCCATCCCTGCTCATCCCATATTCTTCCAAAATCAGGTGGAATTTCAACCAAGGATCCTAGTTTCATAATCAACCAAAACATTTTCTGCAGGAAAATAGCCATTTAGCCCTCTGGTACAATTTCTCTTTGAATAATAACCTCCTCTAATTCTTCCACATTTACATCTCTAGTGGCTCTACAATTGTAAAATCCACCTCTTCCCTGAAAATTGAGGCTCAGTACTTATTTGGTACCTTTGCATCTTGTTCACTGTCTTCTCTAAGCTTACCTCCTTTCTCTCTTAACAGGCAAACCTGTATAAACCTGTAAGACTAACCTCTCACAATTAATGTGACTGGTCTTATGTGCAGGGCCTTGCAATCATGTCTTTGCTGCATGGCAGCCCACAATGAAAGATGTGGCAACTCCAGGAGCGTCCAGAGAGGAGTCAGCCACACTGCAGGCCCCATCGTCAGTTGGTGTGTATCCCCTGGAGGCTCAGAATGCTGTCAAATAGGCCTGGGATTCCTGAGTGGAATGAAAAATCTTTTCCGACCTTGATACATGTGGGAATCTTAAGGGGAAACTAGATAAGCACAGGAGGGAGAAATGAATAGCGGGCAATGCTGATTGGTTTAGATGAAGGGGGGGTGACAGATGGCTTGTGTGAAGCATAAACAATGACACTGACCATTTGGAGTGCATGGCCTGTTTCAGTGTTGTATATTCCATGTGACAGGACAGCGCTCCATTGATCTGATTCCTGCTATTAGATTTGCCATCAAGACAACCAGTGGTCACAATGAGGCAGTGCAAAGTAGCAGGACTATTGCTGGAATGGATATGGATGATGGTGCTGCCTCTCATGATTTCCAACACATTTGAGCCTACCACCTGCCCCATCCGACACTCACTGACATGAAAAAGGATACAGGATCAGGTTGTGTGGAGAATAAAAGAAATGGTGCAGCCTATACATGGCCCATCTCAGGATTCAGCAGGGGCCACAACCCAAGAAGCTCTTATTGACATAGCAGACAGTTACACCACACTGAGGTAGGTGATGGAGAAGATTAGTCACCCTTTCATCAAGGGGAAGTAACCTGGACACAAGCATTCACACACATTGGTGCACTGACATTAAAAACCTAATTGGACCACACGCATTCCTGCAATCATTTGAAATGTAAACTGTTGACACTCTCATGAGACAAGGCCAATTGTAAACATACCAACTGGTTCATTTTATCTTTAATACATGAGTGAACAGAGCACAGTTTTTGGCTAATAAAATATCCATTTTATTACATGCCTCATACTACAAAAAAGGAAAAAGAATGGCACTTTACCCCTGTTAATGGGCCCATCTGATTTTATAGGCTTGCAATCCTTAAACTAATCATCCACTAGTATTTTTCTAACCGGACATACATCTTCACACCTCAACTAAGACAAATAGCTTCACTGAAATGTCCATGGTGAAGCGCAAAACACTTTTTAACTCCCTTCCTTACCCTACAGCTGTTCCCTCGCCCCGAGCCTAACTGGTGCAGAAGAGGTGAAAGACTCAATTATGCAGCTGATCATTTCCTGAATCTGTCCTCATTAAGGGATGCCAACTCATAGCTGGGGTCCATTCGATATGAAAGGAAGCAAAGAGCCTTTACAATGTCCACAAAATGCATGAAATTTGCCACGATAGAGCTCCCGATAGCCTAATGAGTGAATGTATTTCTGAGTGAAGGATTGACCTCTGCACTGCAGGAGCTAACACTAACCAGAGGAAATCTTCCTCCAGTAGGATATACATGAGCTATCACTGTGCATCACTTCAATTATTGATACGAGCAAGAGTTACCTCTATATCCCATCAGTAAAACAAAAGTCACCTAGGTTACTTGTTACTTTTTAGTTGTGAGCGCTTTAAAAGGAAAAAATAATCTTTTATGGGAAAAATATAACTTTAGAATGTAGTAATTTATAAAACTACCCATCTATCTGTACTTTTCTTTAAAACAAGATATATAGATATAATATTCCTGGTTTGTGTTGAGATGATTTAGGAGAGCTCTGTTTTCATCTGGCAGTTCCTGAATTTTTATGAAATTTGCTATGTCAGTTCTGATCTTAAATACAGAATCCCGAAGCAGTGATAGTTTGTAAATCACAGTGTGCGGCAGCAGCAATAAATCCAGTAGAAAGATTTTCTCTAAAGAGTAGAACAAATTTCTGCCAGACAGCTCTTATATCAGCCTAGGGCTTCTGGGAACCTGAGTATGGCATCTATTCACCACATAAAACCAGATTTCAGTTATTCGGCACAATAATTACCAGGAAAGCCTGAGGCAATTATAAATGGCAATTTATTAAAGATTGCTATTCTGTTCCCCTCCCTCTCCCTAGAAACAGATCAGGCAATTATTTAACCCAGTAACAAAATGGACTTGAGCAGAGAAAGTGTTTCTATTTATGTTGCTACTTGACTACCTCCTCTTCACTGAATACATGAAGCTTTTATCTCCTTTTCAGGCCGATTGTACCATTGTGTGTGCAAACGTTTATATATTGTTTGTACATGAATCATCAATTCAGAATAACCATTTAAGTGTCATTACTTGTAAATATTCAAACATTTGCTTACACAGTGAATAAAAATGATTAAAATCGTACATAAGAACTCACATTATAAATAGACCAATTCATAGCCAAATGGTGCATTTGATGACAGACTAGCTCAGGAAACACGTCAAATAAGTAAATTGCTGGCTTAGCATAAGGCTTCTTGGCCTCAAATTTCCTGCCTTCTAATCACCCCTTGTTCTGCCCCTAATCCCAGCTCACCTGGCCCGCTTCCTGGGATTAAGTGCACTTCAATATTTTGGAGGCATTTACAAAGTTGTTGTGTTGCCCACCTCAGGAGTTGGCGATGGGTAATCACAGTGGCATTGCATTGTGTGATGTAGTTCTCTCAATTATATGTCATCACAATATGCAGACATGTGTGTTGACATATAATGTGACTGCCACCAGATTAGGTAGGGATTTTGACAGTCAGAAATGGGGCCTGGGATAATTAGATCCAGCCTAAATTCTGCCCCTGCCCACCCAAGCTATGGTATTTCCATACGGCAGCATTTGGAGAATGTAAGAGCCCTTTTACGGAATAGCTTCAACTCTCAATTAAATAGTAATTTAGAATAGTGTACTTTAATATTTCCCCAGCAAGATGTCAATGAGATGCCTACACGTATTTCAACTTAGTTTATATGTGCCTGCGACCCTCAATTAATTCTTAATGATTCTATAGGTCAATGGGAGGTTTAAACATTTTTTAATGAGATTAACTATTGTGTTTCAAGAATTGTTTGTCATATTAAGCAGAACACTCTTGTTGGCATTGACAAAACATGACGATGTATATCAAGCCATTACTTTTCCTATTTTTTTATTTGATTGCACTGCAGAATTATTCAAGGGCATCAAGCTAATACACATAGCTCAACATGACCTTCAGTGACATTTTAGATGTACAGTTAACATAGGGGAGGATTTTTCCCTTGTGGGCGGGAAGGGGCGTTCGGGCCGGACCACAACTTCATGCTGGCGGGCCAATTCAGGCCCGCCCAGAGTGAAACGCGTGCGGCAGCGCTCTGCGCTGCCTGAGTGTTGTGGTGGGGGGGAGGACGGCTAGAGCACAAGATCGTGCATGCGCGCAGGTGCGCACTGGAAAAGCTCCCTGAGGCACAAAGCTTCCTCAGGGAGATGAAGAGTTTTGAACATTAAAAATAAAGATTTTAAAAATGTAATAAAATATGTCCCCTCATGTGACTCTGTCACATGAGCAGGGACATGTTATTAATGAAATGTTTAAATTTAAATTTTATTTTTATTTGCTGTTGGAAAGCTCATCCTGCCCATGGATGAGGTTTCCTAAAAAATGCAAAGGCCACTGAGCCTCCTCACTTGCCCGCCAACAGTAAGGTTGGACGGGCAGTGAAAAACTTCTTTCAATTATAACTTTAATGGCCTTAACAGGCTTTATAATTGTCGCCGGGTGAGCTGCCAACTCCTGTGTGCACCTGGTGACCGAAATTGTGTGAGTGCACAATGACATCGTGATGCTCACTCAACATCATCGTGTGTCATTTTGCGCTTGGTCGGGTCGGGCGCGTGCCCCACCTGACAAGTGTTGTATTCTGGCCATAATTCTAAATGTGTGGTATAAAATTGCTGAATATGCGGGGAAAAAATGTTCATCATGAGTTTGGCTTCTTAAAAATTGCAGGACCAATTTTCCTACGGAGGAAATTCAGGTGTATCACATTTCAATTGCAATCTGTTTGCCTTGTCCATATTTGTGGTTTCAGGTCATTACCCTCGGCATAGCCTACCCCAGGTGCAGGCCTGCACAGGGACAGGAATCCAACTGCCAGTGACACGAGGTGGAGGAGCGCTGATAAGCAAGGGGGTGAAAGGTTATTGGCAGTAAGCAGGAATATGGAGTTGAGGTTACCTTCAGATCAGCCATTAACTCATTGAATGGCGGAGCAGGCTCAAAAGGCCGAGTGGCCTACTCCTACGCCTAATTTATTTGTTCGTCTGTTCACTTCTGCAGGAAAAATAGATGAAAAAGGAGAAAAGACCTGTGATACTGAGCGTCTCCCCTCCCCATCTTTGCCATGAAATTCCCCAATCCTGAGGGAATGTTTACATTCCGGAAAGGCACAAGTATTCAAATTATATGCAAGTGAGGTGGGAATGATGTAATAGCAACTCCCCCATCATTTTGAAGTAATGGTTTCCAGCTCTGGGAAAAGCAGCAGCTGGATGGCCTTTAGCTCAGGCCATCTTTCTCCTGGATCTGCAAAGTTATGTGCTTGCCTTCTGCCTGAATTCAGCAGGTGGTACTGAGGTCCTGCTCCAAATTTCCAATTTAAACAGAAGCGGGACCTAAAGTTAACTCCTTCTCAGTGCTCCTTCACCTTGTAGTGGTCAGGTGCAAAAAAAAATCAGAACGGCAAATGGAATGTTAGCTTTTATAACTAGAGGTTTGGGATATAGACCCTATAAAAAGGCCTGGTTAGACCGCCTCTGGAGTACTGTGTGCAGTCCCAGACACTGCATCTTAAAAAGGACACATTGGCTTTGGGATGACAGCAATGCAGGTTTACCAGAATTTTACCAGGGCTGCATGGGTTAACTTATGAGGCAAGATTACATGTTTATATCCCCTGGAATATAAAAGGTTAAGGGGCGATTTGATTGAGGTTCTTAGGATGTTGAAAGGAATTGGGAAGCTCGATGGGGTAAATTTTTTCTGTGGGTGGGGGAGTTGAGGACAAGTAGACATACGTAACTTTAAAATCAAGCTAGGCCATTCAGAAAGGAAACTCTTGTTCACACAAAGGGTGGTAGAAGTGTGGCACTCTCTCCCACAAAAAGCAGTAAATGCAAACTCATCTGATAATTTAAAATCTAAGATCGATAGTTTTTTTCTAGCCAAGGTGTGAGGAACCAAAGTGGGTAAATAGAGTTAAGTTACAGATCAACCATGCTCTCATTGAATGGTGGAACAGGCTCAAAGGGCTGAATGGCCTTCTCTTGTTCCTATGTGGGCACTCACTCATCAATGAGAGAGCAAAATTAGGGGGAGTTGCTATTACATCATTCCAACCTCACTTGCATAAGATTTGAATACTTGTGCCTTTCCTGAATGTAAGCATTCCCTCAGGATTGGGGAAATCCTGGAAATTTCGTGGCAAAGGCAGTGGAGACTCAGTATCACGGGTCTTTTCCCCTTTTTCATCTATTTTTCCTTCACAATCATATGAACTAGGAGCAGGAGTAGGCCACTCGGCCCTTCGAGCCTGCTCCGCCATTCAAAGAGATCATGGCTGATCTGATTGTAACCTCAACTTCACATTCCCACCTACCCCGATAACCTTTCACCCTCTTGCTTATCAAGAATCGATCTACCTCTGCCTTAAAAATATTCAAAGACTCTACTTCCACCCGCCTTCCAAAGAAGAGAGTTCCAAAGACTTATGACCCTCTGGGAGAAAAAATTTCTCCTCATTTCTGTCAGAAATTGGTGACCCCTTATTTTTAAACAGTGGCCCCAAGTACTAGATTCTCCCACAAGAGGAAATGTCCTCTCTACATCCACCCTGTCAAGAGCTCTCAGGATCTTATATGTTTCAATCAAGTTGCCTCTCACTCTTCTAAACTCCAGCGGATACAAGCCTAGCCTGTCCAACCTTTCCTCATTAGACAACCCAGCCAATCCAGGTATTAGTTTAGCAAACCTTCTCTGTACTGTTTCCAACACATTTACATCCTTTCTTAAATAAGAAGAGCAATACTGTACACAGTGCTCCAGATGTGGTCTCACCAATGCCCTGTACAACTGAAGCATAACCTCCTGACTTTTGTATTCAATTCCCTTCGCAATAAATGATAACATTCTATTATCTTACCTAATGACTTGCTGTACCTGCAGACTAGCCTTTTGCAATTCATGCAACACGACCCCCAGATCTCTCTGCATTTCAGAACTCTGCAACCTCTCAATCTTTAGATAATATGCTTCTTTTTTTTATTTTTCCTGCCAAAATGGACAATTTCACACTTTCCCGCTTTATACTCCATTTGCCAGATCTTTGCCCACTCACTTAACCTAAGTATATCCTTTTTTAGCTTCCTTGTGTCCTCTTCCTACCTATCTTTGTGTCATCAGCAAATTTAGTGACTGTATCTTTGGTCCCTTCATTCAAGTCATTTATATAAATCATTAAAAGTTGAGGTCCCAGCACTGATCCCTGTGGCACACCACTCGTCACATCTTGCCAACCAGAAAAAGACCCACTTATGCTGACCCTCTGTTTCCTGTTAGCTAACCAATTGGCTATCCATGCCAATATGTTACTCACTACACGAGGTGATTTTATTTTTCACAATAACTTTTGATGTGGCACCAAATGCCACAAATCAAATGCCTTCTGGAAATCTAAATACAGTACATCCATTGGTTCCCCTTTATTCACAGCACATGTTACTTCGTCAAAGAACTCCAATAAATTGGTTAAACCTGATTTCCCTTTCACAAAAACATGTTGACTTTGCCTGATTACCCTGAATTTTTCCAAGTACCTTGCCATTATGTTTTTATTAATAACTTCTAACATGTTCCTCATGTCAGATGTTAAGCTCACTGGCTTGTAGTTTCCTGCTTTCTGTCTCCCTCCCTTTTTTGAATGAAAGAGTTACATTCACTATTTTTCAATCCAATGGAACCTTCCTGAATCTAGGGAGTATTGGAAAATTAAAATCAATGCATCAACTATCTCACTAGCCACTTCTTTTAAGACCCTAAGATGAATTCCATCAGGACCCAGGGACTTAATATCAGCCACAGCTCCTAGGATTTTCTTAGTGCCACTTGGTGATTGCAATTATCCTGAGTTCCTGCCTCCCTACAGCTATTTCTGTGATGTTACTTGCATCCTCTATAGCGAAGGCTGACGCAAAATACCTGTTTAACTCATCTGCCATCTCCTTATTTTCCAGCAGAGTGATTCTTGAACGCAAAGTCTCCTGAAATTGCAGTTTAGTTTGACCAAGTATACGTCGCTTTAACAAAAAACCCCTGTTTTTCCTCCTCCTCCCCTGAAGGTGATAATTCTCACTGGGGGCATAGTTCGCACAAGCGCCATGCAGCAATCCTCTAACACCTTGCTGAAGAAATATTCTTCAAATGTGGGTTTACGCGGTGAACACTGCCAGCTTTATAGGCAAAGAAGAGGATTAGAATGCAGCCTGAAGTTACCCTCACTGATATGCATGCAAAGGCATTTTCCAGCGGGAGTCACCGGATATTAATTTAGCAATGGGAATGTTGGTTGCATTTTCCCCCTTCCGCAGCCCTAGGTGCTGCAGTGAACAATGGAACTCTGCTGCAGTCCTGACCTAGATCAGCTAAGTAAAGACTGGAAATTGTTCCTCTTTAGTCCTGCCTAAAGGTTATTACTCCCTCAGCACACCTTTTTTTATCAATTAGCTTATGGGAGGTGGGCATCACTGGCAGGGCAGCAATTGCTGCCCATCCATAATTGCCCTTGGGAGCAGTGGAGAGCCACATGTAGGCCAGACTAGGTAAGGATGGCAGATTTCCTTCCTTCAAGGACATCAGTGAACTAATTGGGTTTTGATATCATCATTACTGAGACTAGCTTCCAGTTCCAGATTTTTTTTTTAACTAGTTGAATTTAAATTCCACCAGCTGCTAAGGTGGAATTTGAACCAATGCTGCCAGGCCCATTAGCCTGGGTCTCTGAACTACTAGTTCAGTGACATCACCACTACACCACCATCTCCCTCTGTGATGGGCACCGGGTTAAGAGGTATTTGCATGAAGCTATTAAAAATAGTGAGAGCTGTTGGAGATAATATTTAATGCATCTTATAAATGATATGTTAGCTAAACTCTATGGATTAACTTGGAATAGGAAACAAATATTATTATTACTATAACAAATGGAAATATTGGAACTTGGGGCAGCAATTTCCCCCCGTCAGGGAGGCTCTGTGGGAACGGGCGTGGGTGGGTGGGATCCCGATCGGCGCCCCTGGTCAGGGGCACGCCGCCATTTTACGTGGGCGGGCCAATTAAGGCCCACCCAGCATGACGTCTGCTTGGAAACGCTGAGCACTCCCTGTGCGGGCTGGCGGGGGGTGGGGGGTGGATTCCCTGAGCCAGGAGTGAGCTCTTTCACGCATATGCACGAAAGAGCGCACAGATCTCCCTGAGGCGGCACTTTGCCTCAAGATCAGCTCAAGTATGAAAACATAATTAAAGGCAGAAAAAAATATTCCTGACATATCCCCTCATGTGATACTATCACATGAGCAGGGACATGTCGATTACTTTTATTGAAAAATTTTACACACATTTTAAACCCCTCATGAAACCTCATCTCACCCGTGGATGAGGTTTTATGTTTTCTCTGAAGGCCGCCTGGGCTCTTTGCCTGCCTGCCAACTTTGAGGTTGGATGGGCAGGTCCATTAATTAGGTTAATTACTTTTTTAAAGGCCTTAAGTGGCAGCTGACATTTCGGCCGGCTCGCCGCCAAGTCGGCTGCACGCCCGCCGAACTGAAAATCTAAATGACGCGGGGTGACGTCGGGACGCTCACCTGACATCACCCTGCATAATTTTACACTTCGGCGAGCAGGCCCCACCCTTGCTCGCTGACCGGAAAAAGCTGCCCTTGATGTCTGAAAAGTAATTGGTGCTAGGCTAGCAGGGATCATATCACAAGATACACTGTTCATACTGAATCTTGTCTTCAATTAATGAGAGTGAAATAGCAAGAGGCTGGTTATGGTCATGTAGACTGTGAACGTCACTAATCTGTTCTGCTTTGCATCAGCCGATACAGAACCTGGCTACATAAATCCGCCAGATTGGCTTTCTCTTTGTTCCAAGCTGAAAAGAGTACAAACAAGCAAATGTATATTTTCTGCTTCATGTCCTTGTGGCTGCTAAGACCCACCAAAGACGTGAGAAAACTTTTAGTAGAACATAAAATCTGTGTACTGCATAAGCAAATTGTCGGATCATTTCTTTATAAGTAAGTTTGTTGTTTCCTTACAGGGAGCGCACAAAGGAATCATTTCTTGCAATGACAAAATGACCAGATGCCCTAATGCACATACCTGGCAGGCAGTGCTTTCTCATGGAGACAGGCTTATTTGAATCTTTATAACCCATTTATGTATTTTGGCCAAAATTAGACCACCAATGACTCAATGTTTATTAGATAAAACTTTGACAGAAACCTTGAATGAAAATGTATCATTATCATTACCCCCTGAATTGCTTGATTAAATCAATCTACCTTCCCAGCACAATGTACATGGAATGATTTTGATCCAGCTAAGTATCAGTTATGTGAAAGTAATTTAGTTTTATCTATATTCTGTGGCAGATGGTTGTTGGAGAGCCACTGAGAGATTTTAACTGTGTCATCTATTAATCTTTACAAATCTGTATGTATGGTGTTGAACTATGTTATCATTGTGTATAAACAGTCTCCAGTGAGTACAGACCTTTGATAGGCCATTAATGTAAAACAGAGACAGTAACGGTCTGAGTTCAGAGCCCCGAGGGACACTATTCACTTATTTATTAAGAGTTGTTAGACCGGGTAAACTCCTTGGAGTTTTAAAGCATCTGTAGATGGAAGCCCTGGAGTGTACGTCACTTAAGACTTATCACAGTAGGAAAGACTGTTAATGCATGTATAAAGTATATAATAGATTAGGCTGATATAGGTAATACTACACTGGGTTAAAAGATAAAGTGAGCATCTGGATATTAAACTTCATTACTGAGACTGGACATATCTTTTCATCTCAGGCCAGAATCGTCTGCTCCTGTTGGTGGCAGGCGGCATGGTGGCGTTAGCGGACAATATGGTGAGAAGGCCATCAATCGGTTTTATGCCATCATGAAACCAGTTTGTGATTGTCTGCTTCACCCATCAATGGTGGGGCTGTGTTTCCCGCCGTCTAACGTCAGGAACTTAATTTTAATACATTTGCATCTCATCAATGTGACCACACGCCATAATCATTCCCCCCACATTAAATTTACCGCCCACATCAGCGTGCCTTCATACGGCATAATTTACATCTGCCTTTAAAAGGCGTGCACCCGGCAAGCTGAACTTCAAGGGGATCACAGAGGTGAGTGCACACAACCTTGTGCAGCGCCTGCGAGGATTGCCGTAGGACATCAAGGAAGAGATGCCACACATTCGAGGATGCATAGGCAGGCTGCTTTCCCAGCTGGCTTTCAGTGCTGGGGCAAGGGCTCCAGTAGGGGTGGGGCTGGCGATGATTCAGGGCAGCATAGGTGAAGGAAGTAAACAAACACATGCTGGGGGAGATAGGAGGTGTGGGGTTGTGGTGGGGGGAAAGTGGTAGAGGGTGAGGGAAGCGGCCACGCACTTGGAAAATCTTGTCAAAAGCGAGCATTCTTCTGCAGCTAAGACCATTCAGCAGCAGCTCCATTGACATGCTTACAGTTGGGCCTGTGAAGCATCTCTGCCCACACAAGCAATGCTAAAGCTTGAAAGTGCCATCAAATGCTCCAGAACTTTGCACCCCTCAGGCACAAACTGCAAATTAATGTGAGTTTTAGGGGGCAGCTGAACAACTGGATGACTGGGCAAGTTATAGAATCCCTTGCAAAAGGTGGCCATGTTGTAGTCACTGGTGGAGGCGCTCACAGTCCCTTGCAATGTCTTTATTAAGGTTTGGACCAGTACGCATTATGGTTCAAGCTAACAGCCCAGCCTTGCAGTGTGGGTTAAGAGAATGCCTGCACCTGAGCTGAGAGCACAGCATGCAGTTTGGTGGCTGAAGCTGCCGCCAATCAGTCAAGTGGGGTGGGGTGGAGGCGGGTGGGGTTTGGGGCAGCCATGAAGTGCACCACAAACTGGCCATCCAAGTGGCGTCCAGTGCTCCCTGGCATGCATGAAGGGGTCTTGAGACTTAACCAAGAGAGGTCCTTAGGACACATATGCTAAGCCATGCATTTTGGTCTTTGATCCTGCAGGAGGAGACCATCAGGATCAATGAGCCTGGCGGTTTAGCAGTATGCCTCATTGCCTATAGGGAGCAGAGAAGAAGGAAAAGAATGCAACAGAGGCACCTGGCTCAGCAATGGCAGGATCTCCACCCTCAAGATGAAGGTGTGGCAGGGCCTCCTGTGCAGGAAGCTGAAGATCCACAGTGAGCCATCATAGGTGCCTCACTAGACCCAGAGTTTGTAGATGGCGCTTGTCATCCCTGTAGATGACTGAGAACCAGTGTCGCCAAAGACTGTGCATGCCTAGGGAACTGGTCGGTCACATATGACACCTGCTGCAGGATTTGGTGCCACAGGGACATGCAGCCGATCCACTGCCAGTGGCCATGAAAGTGACTGCGACACTCAATTTTTGTGCCAATGGCTCCTTTCAGGGCTCCACGGGTGTCCTGTGCAGGATCTCGCATGCTTCCATGCACAAGTGTATCTGGGAGGTCATGGATGCCATCTTCGAGAAGGCAAAGAACTTTGTGCATTGTGCCTGGGATTAGGAAAGCCAGGCAGCAAGAGTGCTGGGATTTGCACAGATCTCGGGTTTTCCACAGGTGCAGGGTGCCATTGACTGCACACATGTGGCACTTAGACCTCCATGGCAACAAGCAGTCAACTACATCAATCGCAAGGGCCTCCACTCGCTGAATTTTCAGCCGGTTTGTGACCACAACAAGCCATCCTACAAGTCTGTGCATGATTCCCGGGGAGTATCCACGACTCCTACATCATTAGCAGAACTCAGATCCCTGACATCTTTGAGGGTCCACAGAGGCTGCAGGGTTGGCTCCTCGGGGACAAGGGCTACCTGCAGAGGACATGGCTGTTATGACACAGCAGATGATGTGTGCCAGGCGGATAAAATCCATGAGGGAAACTTGATCACGCAGTCACAACAGTTTTGCAATTTGTATTTTATTTTGAGATGTGTGCCTTGAATTCAGTAGTAATAAGTCCACCGAGACTTTAGAGATTTTTTTAGAAAACTAAATTAAACATTTATTCACAAAAGAAAAGAGTTCAAGCACATACACAGGTCAAGTTACTACTATAACAACTCCTAAAACCCCTAATTATGCCGACTTCCAGTTACAACCCCTTTAAAGCAACGGTAAAAAAATAGATTTAAACAGATCCAGGCAAGTCACCACAATACCCTGGACAGTAGAATTCAAAGTGGCTTTTCCCAGCTTCGGTTTCTGTAGACAGCAACTTAATGCATGAACACTGGAGACTTCTCACACTTCTGTTAAAGCTTATAATGCCTTCCCTGACACATGGTCATATTTCCCTTTATACATGTTTCTCCCTTTAATGTAAATCCCATTGTTCCCACATGTCTTTGGAACTTTACCTTTCTCATACTATAAATCTTTTCATGGTGCTAATATTGTCAGTCACCTTTGGGAAAAATAAACACATTGCTTGGCCTAGCTTCTCTGATTAGGTGTAAACATTCTACCATCTCTTTCAAATTCAAACTACCCTGATTTCTCTAAAAATACAAACTCTCCTCACCTTACGTTCTAAGACTTTAGCCATGTTTACATATTTAGCATTTCAAACCTATCTTCTTTTGATGAGTAAAAGCCTCCAGATCAGCTGTCACCAATTCAGTTAAATCCCACACACAGAAACTATCCAAACCCCACTATTAACCGACTTTTACGATAATTCACTATAGTATTATGAGAATTATTATATTTTCATGACAATGGCTGATGGCCCCTGCCCCACAGCCTCAGACTGCAGCAGAGTGACAGTATAACAAGGCTCATGCCGCAACCTAGGCTTTAGTGGAGCAAATGATAGGCATTTTGAAAATGAGGATCTGGTGCCTCGACAGGTCTGGTGGAGCACTGCAATACAGTCCCCAGAGTGTGTCACACATCATCATAGCTTCCTGCACGCAACACAACCTTGGGCTACAACGGGGGGAGGACCTGGCTGAGGATGAGATGGAAGAGCTGCACGTCTCTTCCAATGAGGAGGACATCGAAAGGTGATGAGGTCCTGAAAAGTGAGGATGCTGACGATGTGGCCATCGCACTGGCCAGATGAAGCAGGCGTGCTCAGGAGGCTGTAATAGCCGCAAGATTCATGGAGGATGATGACAAGATGCAGTGAGGACAGTCCTGAAATTCTCACCTTGCATACGTGAACGTTTGACTCCTGTGTGACTGATGGCAGTGCACACATACCCTCAGTGATCAGGCTCATGTCATGGAGATGCAGCAGAGGCCCTAATAGTCACTAGATTCCCAGAGGATGATGGCAACATAGAGTAAGGATGCCATAGATTTTAACATTGCCTCTGTGATTACCTGACTCCTGTCTGGCCGAGGGCAGCTCGCTTGCTGTCTGTGATCAGGGTCATATCATAGAGATGCAGCTATGAAACTTTAATTGCACCTGATCAATTGCCTTCAGCATCTGACCCCTTCAGGAGCACAGCATCACCAGACACAGATGCTGAAGAGATGGGGGGCCAGCCACACCTCTAAGGTGCTGAGAGCACACAGAGAGAATGCCGGAACTCTGTGACACTTGCCAACAACATTCTAGCAGCAATAACAAGCACCGTTGAGGTGCAGGCATCGGTAATGTGTCCAGGGAGTGTGAAGCCGGACCATCACTTTGGTCTGAAGGTTACACACTGCACAGGGAAGTGGCCCTGGACTGAGACACCTGCCTTTATCTTGTGCAGGAACCAAGGTTTCACATCTGAGTGACACGAACACTGCTCATCATAACAAGCAGCCATAGGCAGGGAGACATTGTTGGGAGTTTATTTACAATCATCAACATTATGCCCAAGTGACTAACATCCATGCCCAGGCTGTGCAACTACATCTTCTTAACCTTCCTAACCCTGCTGCTACATCCTGGTACTCCCCTGACATCCACAGTTGAGATGGAGGCAGACTGCTGACTGCTATGCCCTGTTGTCTGTGATGACCGTGGCAGGCGTCCTCTGGAGGGCTGAGACCTGGAGGGCCCCATCCTGCTTTGGGTATCCTGCTGTGGGCCATGTGCATCCTCCTCGGCCTGTGGAGCTGGAGATGATGGGGGTCACAGGAAGGGGGGATTTCGACTGGCCGACATTCCTGGAGTTACCTGGGTGGATGGTCCCAGCATATCGAGCTGCTGGTCCACCTCCCTCTGGGTGCCCGATGGCCCCTGGCTGACTCTTTGAGGGGAAGGGGAAGCTGGAATGAGATTGAGCTTCCCCGCACCTCTCTTGCGTTGACACTGTTGGGGATTAACTATGGTGTCGGCGATGGAGTTCAGCCCACGCAACAGAGCAGGACCAATGTCCTGGACCAAGGTCTCCATGGCGGCCACCATCCTGCCAGTGTTGACCTCGGTGCATCAGCATGGCGGTGCTATCACTTCAGACTGAAGGCGGACAGACTCCTCCATCGTCCCTTGCGATCTGAGGCGTGCAGCGGACATCCCTTCCTGATGTTCCCGTGACTGCCTTTGCAGCACCAACAACTGACTGAGGACCGGGTCCAGAGGCTCCTCATCTAACTTGGACTCAACAGATTTCTTGCCTCCAGTAGTCCTCCAAGCTCCAGCAACCAAGGATGTCCCTGCCTCCGCCTGCTGTGGAACAGATTATATGCTGTGCTCACAAGATTGCGATCCCGAGGCTGCTCTAAATCTAGGTCCCATCGAGCTGTGTGATACTGCGTTAATGAAGGGTGTGGGTGAGCGCTGTGACGGGTCTTCAACAATGCTGCCCTCAGGGTCCTCATCCAAGGTGCTGTTGGCGCTGGGGTCAGGGTCAAGATTGTCTGAGGGTGATGTGGCAGATGTGCCTAGAAGAGAAAGTAGACATTATAATGCTTGGCAGCCATGTTACACACAGAACAGTGGACTCAGCGTAATGTTGACAAACGGATGATGTGGTGCAGGATCCTCATGTGGATGCTTGCCACCAACCGGGGATACGTCACTGAATCGGGGGCCTGCACTCTTTTTGGCTTTTTGGGCCATGTCTTCACCAGTGTAATCCTGGGCTGCAAGCATTGAGTGCAGTTGCAGTTTAAATATGACACCCAGAGTGACAAAGCGGCAAGGCAACAGCGTAATGGGTAAATTGGAGGCTGGCCACCAACAATCCGACGTGTTTCCCACGACTGCATAATTTATGAGGCAGAAAGGGGATGATACAGAGTGAAAATCCGCCATTACGGCTGGTGGGTAAAATATTTTTTTTCAAAAAGTTTTTTTTGTGCAAATCTGGGACAATTCCACCCTTAGATTCAAAAGCATTTATGTCTGTAAACTGCCTTATCTCAATCACTTTTCTGTTGATCACTGATCAATGAAAGGGCATCCTTTCAGGCCATGTTTGAAAAGTACGACTAGGACTATTTTATTGTGTTAAACTCCTCCTTGAGGAAAATGGCACTGTTTTAGAGTGACCTGATGAAAAACTCAGCAATCTTTGTAGTTGGCTGCTGTTCAATCAATTTTTAAGATGAAGGAGACTCCTAAATTAATTACCTACAAACAACAATAAAATTGGGCAGGGTGCAATCACTGCCTATCAATACATGTCCCAGTTCGAATCAGAATAATTTCTTTAAGCCAGTAGAATAATTTATGTTCAAGTCTAATTGGGTTTTGAATGCTATTCTGTTGACCAATTTGGCTTTGTTTACTATGTGTCCTTTTAACTTCAGGGACATATCATAGCTTGAAAGGTGCCTTTTGTTCTATCTTCCTGCTTAAAATGCAATTTTGAAAATTAATATTTCTAAAGGTGTTATGTTGACAGTATAGGGCCTTTTTTTTCCTGAAATCAGCAAATCTTTTACAGGCTAAGCCATCCGATTATAATTGATCGGACAACAGTGCTTTTATTACAACTGAAAAAAACTGGATGAAAGCCAGAGCTTATCCAGCAGAACATGAGCTCAGCTGACAATATTGAAAGGAAAATCTATTTGAATGAAGATGGGGTGGTGGAGGGGTGGTAGTATTAACATTCCCTGCTCAGTAGGAAAAACACAGGCGCTTGGCTAAAATAGAGCAGTTCCATTTGCCACCCCAATCCAATTTTAACACAATCAGTTTTGCTGAGGTGCTTGGCAGACTCAGGCATGCTTCTTATGTGTAAATAGTCATCTTGTGTGTAAATAGTCACATGATATCTATAGGACACCAATGACATTTTAGTCCAGTCCTGAGTGGAGCACCCATTTTGGCCACCTGATCTTCAAGGTAATTAAAAGACTTTCCTGAGGGGTGCGTGGGGAAGCTGAAGTTCTTGTCTTCTGGTCCTCACAAGGGAAGTCTGTGCCTCTGCTGCCCTGGGCCCCCCACCCCATCTCCCCCTCTCCAGAGCCTTCTGAGCCCCAGCCATCACCATACCAACCGTCAGGACTTATCTGCATGCGAGCCTTTCCTTTGTGCCATGGGGTGACCTCACATGCAACCCAAGCTTCCACCTCAACCTGCCAGCTAAATGCCACTTTCTGCCCTTTTTAAGCAGGGAGCTTTAGAGGCCAAGCAGTTAAAATGCTCAAGGACTAAATTTATTCAAGAGACTGTGTTTCACACTCTTATCCCGTGCCTGTCTGAAACGCGCTCTATGTTAAACAATACCATATGGTATTAGGTAATACCTACAATGCTTTTTTTAAAAAGCCGAAAATTATGTAAAAAAACACAGGCTGAAGGAAGTAAGCTCCAAGGAAAGAATGGGATGGTGCAATGAACGTTGGTTTCAACACATTAAGAGTATCTGGAGAAGGAAAAGCATGGAAGACAACCGCCGGGATTTTCCAACCCCATCACGGGTGGGAGCTGCCGTGGGTGAGGCGACGCCCCAGCCAGAAGCCCATTGACTGGCGGCAGGACCGGGAGAACCTGGCAGCGGCGGGCGGGTGTGGAAAATCCCGCCGAACATATGAATGGGCAATTTTTAAATTGCTGACCAAGTATAAAATCGGTATCACCAATCAGATGTCCATTCTGAAACCTGTTTGAATTTCATTGAGATAATTGGAAATGAGAATTAGATGTTTTTGTAACAGATATTAGTTCAACATTAGTTTAAATCCATATGATAAGTTCCAAATCTCTCCCAGTTTCTTTTCTTTCTACTTTTTGTTTGCTATGATTTCATTTGCGAAGCAGCTCTAGAGCAATTTTGAATTCTAATATTTATGTCTTCCTCCAGTGTTTGTTACCCACCCCTAATTTCCCTTGAAATACAAATGAGAAACCTGCTAGGTCACTTCAGTTGGCAGTTAAGAGTCAACCACACTGCTGTGGAGTTTGAAGTCACATATAGGCCAAACTGGGTAGTGGCTAAAGGCAAGAATCCAAGTGGTTTTTTGCAACAATCTCGTAGTTTAATGGTCACCATTACTGATACTGGCTTTATATTCCAGGGTTTATTTAATACACTGAATTTAAATTCCCAAGCTGTGGTGGTAGGATTTGAACTCAAGATTATTAGTTTGAGTTTCTAGATTACTTAGTCCAGTAACATAATCACTACGCTACCAAGCCCCATTTTGATTTCACTTTCCCAGTGTTTCAAATATCAAAGGAAAATCGATCAAGTGTGGTTGAGAATTTATCTGTTCTCAGTTCTAAATAGTACAGCTGGGAGAGATTGGTTTCAAGTACTACATTGGCAAGAATCCTTTTTAGTTTGCAGGTTTATATGCTGATACGAAACTGTGAGCAAGCCTTGTACTACAATGTGATTTGGCTACCATTACATACACTAAGTGGTTTCCACCCACAGGGTGCCAAGGTACTCTATATCATTCATCATAACTTCAATGCCTAAATATTATTCTTAGCCTTGCCTACCTGGAGGCTTGAGAAATCTATTATTTTCCACAATAAGTCATAACAATATTAACTTCCTTTTGGATGCAGAGATATCATAGCAAATTGTGTTGTTTCTGATTCCTAGTGAAACATGTTCATATTTTGTATTTCTGAGCAGGGACATCATATATTGAATTTAAATCTATCCTTTATTTGTTTAATTTGAATCTACTATTAGCTATGGTATTTAATCTTGTGTCACACTACACCGATTTTGAACAAATCTAGGAATAGAGAAGAGGGTAATTAACTTCTGGATGTATGAATTGTAATGCAAATTAAAGTGATTCAGATAAGTGCTCATAAAAATAGCTTATTATTGCAGATGTATGCCCTAATCTACCATCTGTTTAAAATTATAATTTTATAATGATAGACTTCTGTTGCAGAATTATTGTTACTCTTGTTTGCAGTTACTTCAACACAAGCAATGTGAATAAATCTTTATTTTCAAAGATAGTTTCTAAACCATTGATGAAAGATCCCCCAAAAATGTTATCCTGCCTTTCTCTTCTGTATTGTGTCTAGTGTTTTGATGTGGCAGGTGTTATTTGCCAGGCTGACCAAATCCCAAAGGGAAACTTGGCCATGCTGTCACAATAATTTTGCAAGTTATATTTATTACAAGAAGGTTTGCCCACTGAAGTCGAAGTAATGACTCCACTACTACCTTTAAAGATTTTAAAGATTAAATTATAACATTTATTAACAAAAGAAAAGAAAACTTAAACACACAAGACTACAGTTACACAGTTACATTTAGTTTTATATCATTTCTTACAAGATTTCTACTTAACTAAACTCCCAACTACATACTCCTTTCAAAAACACTCCAAATAGATTCTTAATCTATAAAACATCCAGTAATATTACCACAAACACACCCTGGGCAGAATTTTGCCCTCATCGGGTGGGCATGGTGGGCGGGCCCACCCAACATGAAATGTGCACTGCAGTGCTGCCTGTGTGGAGGGGTGAGGAGGGCAAGCAAGGAAGTTTGTGCATGTGCATGGGTGCATACACGAAAAGCTCCCTGAGGCACAGAGCTGCCTCAGGGAGATGAAGACTTTTGAAAATAAAAAAGAAAGATTTTTAAAATGTTAATAAAATGTCCCCTCATGTGACTCTGTCACATGAGCAGGGACAAGTTAGAAATTAGTTTGAAAAGTTTTTAATTTTTTTCAAATGTCTGAACGAAACCTCGCACCGCCCGTGGATAAGGTTTTGCAAAAAATCCAAAGGCCGCTTGGCCTTTTCGCCTGCCTGTCAACTGTAAGGTTGGAAGGGCAGTGAAAAATTTCATTCAATTAGATCTTTAATGGCCTTAATAGGCCTGTTAATTTTCGGCAGGCGTGCTGCTGACTCCCGCACACGCTTGCAGACTGAAATATCATGCGAGTACAGGATGACGTCGGGACGCTCGCCTGCCCAAGGAGCGCAACATTCTGCCCATTGTTGCTGTAAGGGAGGTATTTCACAGCTTTTTTCTCCTTCTCACTCAACAATGGAATTACAAAGGCTTTTAACAAAACCTTGATTACTAGAACATCAAACTCCTTCAGGGTGGCTAGAGGCTTTTTCCATAAATTGTTTCACACAGTGCACCTGCCAAGATCTCACACGGTCACACCTCATACAGCTTTCTATTTTTCTTTAAATATATTTCCTCCCTTTTGATCTGTAAATTCCATTGTTTCAACCTTGCTTTGGAAGTTACTTCTCCCAGAATATAAAAATCTTCTATGTTGTCATTATGGTCAGCACTTTTGGGAAAATTAAACCAAATAACCTTGCCTTATTTATCTTGCCAGTTGAAGCCATCTTATCATGCCCCTTTGAAAATCAAATAACCTTTCAACCTATCTAAAAGATGCAAATTCTTGTCACACTATATCTGCTGAGACTTCATGCTAGCTTCCTATCTCCATTTCAAATGCTTGTTTTACACCTAAACCCTTTTGATGATTCAAAGCTTGCAGTCTGATTGTCTACAGTTTAATTAAACTATATACACAAAAAAACATACACACACAACACAGCCCCCACAAGCCTGCTTTAAAGTATCCCACAGTAATATTAGGAAAAAAATGACCTTTCCTTTACATTAGGCAAGTATGTAGATCCAGCATTTCATCTTCTCACATTTTCAAAATTCATGCATTTTCCTTGTAAATCACAAAATTATATATGTTTATTTGCTTAGCTGTGGGTAGTGGGGAAAAAATAGCCCTCAAATCATAGGGCAATGAAGACTTTCTTCAACTAAAATAAAGAAGGAGTTTTCCATATGAAATGAACTGACCCTCTCTAGTTGCACTTGTTACCTAAGTTCCGGGAGGTAATTTTAACCTTTTCCCAAGAGTAAGTGGAATGATATCAGATCGACTGCTAGTTATAGGCCACTCCCAATCTTTATTCCATTCAAGTCAATAGAAGAGAAAAATTGAGGGAGGTGTACAGTGGACAGTTGATCTAATGACACCTTGTACACTATCATCAAAAGTTTGTATCAGCCTCCAATCACTACCCCTCCTAACCCCTTCTCCCGGCATTAATTATTTTGAGAATATACTTTTCGGATAATTTTTGCTCACTGTGAATTACATACATTCCTAATCAAAGTAAAATTCCGGGAATGCTGTCATAAAGCAAATTGTGACGACCCTGGATTTTTCTGGTTATACAAGACTCTAGTTTATTTTTGCTGCAGTTTTGTGACAATATGCCCTTGTAATTTATTTTGAAAGGGGTGAATTTTGGACTTTTTTTTATTCATTCATGGGGTGTGGGCTTTGCTGGCAAGGCCAGCATTTATTGCCCATCCCTAATTGCCCTTGAGAAGGTGATGGTGAGCTGCTTTCTTGAACCGCTGCAATCCATGTGGTGTAGGTACATGCACAGTGCAGTTATGGAGGAGTTCTAGGATTTTGACCAAGCAACAATGAAAGAATAGCGATATATTTCCAAGTCGGGATAGTGAGTGGCTTGGAGGGGAACTTCCAGGTGGTGGTGTTCCCATGTGTCTGCTGCCGTTGTCCTTCTATATGGTAGTGGCCGTGAGTTTGGAAGGTGCTGCCTAAGGAGCCTTGGTGAGTTTCTGCAGTGTATCTTGTAGATGCTACACATAGCTGCTACGATGCGTCAGTGGCGGAGGGAGTAAATGTTTGTGGGCTGGATGCCAATCAAGCGGGTTGTTTTGTCCTGGATGATGTCAAGCTTCTTGAGTGTTGTTGGAGCTGCACTCATCCAGGCAAGTGGGAGTATTCCATCACACTCCTGACTTGTGTCTTGTAGATGGTGGACAGGCTTTGGGGAGTCAGGAGGTGACTCGCCACAGGATTCCTAGCCTCTGACATGCTCTTGTAGGCACAGTATTTATATGGCTAGTTCAGTTTCTGGTCAATGGTAACTCCCAGGATGTCGATAGTGCGGGATTCAGCGATGGCAATGTCATTGAATGTTAAGGGGTGATGGTTAGATTCTCTCCTGTTGGAGATGGTCATTGCTTGGCACTTGTGTGGTGCAAATGTTACTTGCCACTTGTCATCCCAATCCTGGATATTGTCCAGGTCTTGTTGCGTTTGGACATGGACTGCTTCAGTACCTGAGGAGTAACGGATGGTGTTGAACATTCTGACCTTATGATGGAAGGAAGGTCATTACTGAAGCAGCTGAAGATGGTTGGGCCTAGGGCACTACCCTGAGGAACTGTTATGTTGCAAACTGCCAATAGAAGACCTTCATTTATTCACTGTAGATATCTAAACATTGCATCACAGCTATAATCACAACACATTCAACAAAGTGTTACAAAGTAAATGTGCTGAACATCTTTTTTATTTATTTTATTTGTCAACTGAAATGTAGCTTCAGCAGATTTTCATTTGTCAGCATGCGTTCATATGTATAATAATTATTGCTGATAATACACAGACTATCAGTTGATAATCTCACATTCTCCAAGATCTCAGTTGCTGCTTCATCTTTCTGTTTGCCAGTGCTTCATAGAAATATAAAATATTGCAACCTTTGACCCTTCAAGTCTGCACCACTGTTTTTTCTCCATGGGAGCCATCTAATTTAATCTCACACTCCTGCGTGCTTTGTAAGGACCTATGTAATTTTCTTTTGAAAGAATTAACAGAGTCTGCTCCAACAATAGCTTCCAGCAGTCATTTCCATATATGCTAATCACCTTCTGTGTGAAGAACTTTTCTTACCTCCTTTTTTATTCTTTTTGCGAATATTTTAAATTTGTGCTTTCTCACTGACCAGTGCAAACAATCTATCACTATTTACTTTACCGGATCCCTTAATGACCTTTACAAGTTCACCGCCTAAGATTTCTCAGCTCTAGTGAGAATAGCTCTAACTTCTCAAGCCACTCTTCATAACTGCAGCACTATACCATGACGATCTGGACCCGTCACCATTGCGTGAATCAGTATTCGTGCAGACACGATGGGCCAGATGGCCTTCTCCTGAGCCGTGATTCTGTGATTCTGTGAACTGTAACATCCTGGTGAAGGCAGGCTACACCTTTTCCATTTTTTTTTTACATATTTCCAATAATCTCTATAAAACTGTACACAGTACTTACATTTCAAGCTGATATATTTCACAAGTTAAACATTATCTCCTTCCTTTTAGATTCTATGCCTCAAGATACAATATTAAGGATTCTCTACTTTTTATGACCTCACTTGTACTATCACATTTAATGATCTTTATATCTGCACATCAAGGTTCCTCTTTACCACTTAAAATATGGACAGACAAGATGTATTTACCTCCCTATTCTTTCTTGCAAAACTTCATGTTTTCCACACTGAACTGCATCTGCTATACCTGCTACCTGTGTCTCCTGTAGTCTTTTGCAATCATTGTTGTCATACATCCCAGTTAGTTCTCATCAGATATCCTGATACTGTCCCAACAATTCCCAAATCTAGATAATTTATGAATAAAATTAAAGATTGTGTCCCATTTCATACCACTGTGGAACATTAGCCTCATCATTCCAACTACTGCCATGTGCTTTCTGCTTAAACTCTTTTTTTTATTCCTGTCGCCATGTTCCCTTTAATTCCATGTTGCCATTAAATGAGTGTCTTAACAAACATTTATTGGAAATCAATATGCAGCACATTCAGTGTTTTTACTTTATCCATCTTTTGTCATTTTTTTTTCAAAGAATTTGATAATTGAATGAACTGATCTATAAATTCCTGGCTTTTATGATGAGGGGTGTGACATTGCCACCATCAAATCCTCTGGCACAATTTTTCTTCCTGCCAAATTTTGGAAAGCTATGGGCCAGGCCTATTGTGGAGTGGCAAGCACAGCTCTTTTACCTTCGTCGGGAGCTGCACATTTCTCGCCCGACCTTCCGACTTGGGGCAGGTGAGAAATGTGCAGCGAACCAGCTCCTGGGACTCGACAGTGCAGGGCAGCAGTGTCAGGGGAGTGATGCCATGCCCCTTTTGTACGGCACCAGCCGCTGTATAAACCAGGTAAGTTCAAAGCTCCCAGCCACTGTGAGAAGCCAGAGATAAGGTAAGTTTGTAAGGTAAGTGGGTGAGGGGTTAGCGTGGTCAGGGTGGGGGTACGTGCGGTCAACGGTGGGGGGGGGGGGGCCCGGTGTGGTGGAGGTGGGGTTGGGTTCTCAGTCAGGGGAGTGGGGAGGGTAGTCAGGGAGTCAGGAAGGTAGTTGGGGGTGTGTGGGGTAGTCGGGGGTTTGGGGGGATTGGGGGTGGGGTGGGTAGTCGGGGATTGAGGAGGGTAGACGGAGGTAGTCAGATGGGGTGGGAGTTGGGGTTAGAGGGATAGTTGGGGGTCAGGGAGTGTAGTCAGGGGTTGGGGGGTGGTCGGGAGTGTTCAATGGGGGGTGGGGGATAGTCGGGGGTGTGCTCCAGTGAGGTGGGAGGATTGTGGGGGGTGGTGAGTGCTATAGTTACCCAGGAGTCAAAAGTGATTTTTATCCTCCTAACTTTCCCTGGGTAACTGTTCTGCTAAGAGAGTCGGAACAACCTGTGCTCTGCAGTTTAAGTATTGCTAAAAAAGAGAGGTGCCTAAGCTTTTCGTCTTGCACTCATCAGGACACCTCGCAAGTATAAGGGGAGAACAAGAATTATACTGTATGTAAAGAGTTTGTTGATTGGTTGGCAAGTGGCATTGCCATGGAAAATGCACCAGTGATGATGACTGACAGTTAACTGCCAAGCTTTGTTTGAAATTTAAACCAGTCAGCTCGAACCTGATTGGTCAAACCATTGCCCTGAGAATGAGTCAGTGAATGGCTATGACTTATTTTGTTTAGCTGAAACAGGCACAGTGTATGTACATGTTCTTTCTGCCTGCAAAGAACTCTGTATTAATATATCTGTAGCTTCCAGGACATGCAAATGCACCACACTGCAAGCCTGAATGACAATCTTAAATTGGTTGTCAGCATAATTCTCAGCACACTGAGGGTTATTTAGCAAATGTCCAATCACGGAATCACATCTAATGTTGGTCACTGTGTTTTGAGTGTTGCAAGCATGGGCTAGTTGTGTACGGTCTTTACCTTGCCTGTTGTGAACAGCCAAAGGGACATGTTGTTTGATGCGATCTGCTAGCCTGTGGGACATATGGCCTACATACATCACGCTGGCATTGAAATTCATATACCACATTACTCATTTGCATGATAGGCAGAATGTCTTTTTGGCTTGACAGCAACATCCTGGTTAATGGCGAATACTACTCGTGTTGTTACTGCACAGCAGCAGCATGAAACAGCTGACTTCACCTGTTGCTCAAATTTTTGAGATACCTCACCCTTCCAGGGTAATCTGAGATAGACTGGGTACTTTTCAGGGCCGAAAGTGAAGGCCTTAGGCCTGTTCATGAGCTTGCGTGACACACAGCATAAAATGATCTGATCAGGGTAGCCATTATCCTGCAGGATGCCATTGATGCACCCTATTTCAGCATCAAGCTTGCATGGTGCACAAATGGCTTGGGCCTTATTTACAAGTTTGCCAATAAGACCAATCTTACAGCGTGTGGAACTGTAAGAATCCCAATGGGTATGTTGACCAATGAAGGAAGGCTTATAGTAAACCGTGGTAGAGAACCCCCTGGCAGGTTTCTCAACTACTGTGTCAAACAAGGGGAGTTCATTTGACTGCTCCACTTCATAGGTGAATTTGAGTGCAGGATGGAACCCATTATGACATGTAAGGAAGTTGTTACATGCAGCTGCGGATTTAAATATCAAAAACATATCATTCACATATGAGAAATATGCAAGGGGTAGGTGGTTAGATGCCATTCCATTGAAGATACATTTTTCATGGAACCCAACAAAGACGTTTGCAAGGGCTGGGCCTAGCCGGGATCCCCTGGCAACGCCATCTATTTGGGCAGACATGGTGTCATTAAAGCTGAACTCAACTGTATGAGTTGCCGAGTTCATAAGTTCAATGAACACTGATTCACACAATGGTGGCGGGTCTAGATTGCCAGATGTAGTGCTGCAGCACAAATATCTATGGTTTCCTTAAGTGGAACATTGGTGAATAGGTTAGCAATGTCAAATGAGCACATGGATACAGCATTGCTATCGATATGCAAGTCCTGCATAGCCTTCACAAAGCTGAAAGAAACTTTCATCGTGTATGTGGAAAACTTGGTCAAAACTGGTTGTAACAATTCGCCCAACCATTTGGCCAATTCATGTTGTGTAGAATTAGTCATAGATAAGACGGGACATAGAGGGACATCACTTTTGTGTGTCTTGGGCAGCTCATACATGCACGGACGTAGCAAACCATGAGGACGAACCCTGTCCTATATATCACGCAGTAGCTCATCACTATTACACAAGTCCAGCAAGGTGAAGAGTAATTGCCCATCAAGTGTTTAAACTTCCCAGGCAATTGCCATGCAGTCACTGCTTGCGATCTTCTAGGGTGTCCCCGAGTGCATCCTCTGGGTTACCTCCCAGGTGCGACCCCCGGAGATCAGAAGTTCTGGGCCTATATCTTCCTGCACTGCCTTCCACCTGTTATTTGCTTTTTCACAAATCCCACTCCTAAAGCCCTCCATGCAGAAACTAATTGTGCCTAGGATGGGGAGTCAAGTAAGCAACCAATTCCTAACAAGGTGCTAGAGCATTGTTGCTGCAGGTATGAGGATATGCATGATAATAGTTAACTCTGAATCTTTCTTCCTCTTTGACCAGGAAAATACCATATAGATAAGTGTCATGTCTCTGATACTGTACATCACTGTTTCACCTGATGTTTTTTAGTAAACAAATGCACTCAAGCATTATCACCAATAATTCTAATATAATGCTGATTGTATTGTGTACAGTCGTAGAAAAGGAAATGTGCAGCTAACATTTTAACAGTTACTCTGCTGAGTTCTCATTTCTTCTAGCACAGCAAGGATTTATTTTATTGTAGCATTCCAAAGCTTTGCATGTAAAATAGCTCAGAGAATACCAGATGAGTCCCTAACCTCATTTAATCTAGGATGCAAGTTCATTGGCCCAAGAGACACTTCTTCCTTCTTAAGCTCCCCACTATATTCTTCTCTGCTCTCTGACTGTGAATATATCAAGGATGACTAAATACCTCAACCACACAACTTGATTATAGACACTTCATTTACCATCCACCCAACCAATTATGGACACTCACACAGATTCTTCCCCTGGGACCATGTTCAAGTGGGGTAGCCAGATGTACTAAAAATAAATATATGAAGTAAAAACCAAATTTCCAAATCTTTGGGTGACAATTTATTATATTTGTATTTTAACAAGCACAAAGAAGGCCAGATGTGTTTCTTTGCATGTCTGTTATATTTGCACTTCAATTGAAGTCAATATAACCATTTTCCTTTGAGGAAAATTAATGTTTTGCCATGTACTATGAACTGACAAACATTCCTGCTGTCTAGTGTTACTAGGGTACAAATGATGGGAAATATATCAAATGACATATTCCTGTCACAAGCATGCCCTTTCAATACAACTGCAAATACTTAGGCAGACGTATTCTATTTTGCTCATCACTTTCCCGGGAAATCTTAGGACATGGGGCAGAGGAACGGTCAAAGCAGTTCCTGGACTCATTCACCTTCACCATCTGCTGCAGTTACACCAGCAGAAAATCCCGTCGAATGATTCTAACTCTGCTCTGAGAGAAAAGTTATCTGCGTTTTTTGACAGCAAAACCACCTCGGAAAGTGACATGGAGCTAGAAACCTGTCAGTTAACATTGATTTCAATTCTGCCTGCCTGTCAGAAACCCAGGTGGGCAAGCAGTTAAAATGGCCATAGTGACTTTCCCCCATCGATTCCACAGGTTGCAATTTTAACACGCTCTTTTGCGCTGGCGCGATGGACGTTCCACAAAAGGCAAGGGTCCTTCTTTAAATATGTTGATCAGCTCCTAAACAGGGCCCAACTTCAATGTCACCTGAGGCCACGTCAGGAGAAGCTGTTGTGACCTCCCTGCAGTAAAGGGATTCGGAGTAAAGGGGGCACAGAAAGGTAAGTTAATTATTTTGTTTTCTTGTGGAGCAGAAGTGACTGCATTGCCCTCTGAATTCTCCACCTCCAAGTCACTAATCTGCTTGTGGCGGATCATTTCTTTAGGTCTGTGGTGGTATCCTTGTGCCACTCAAAATCTCCCCCAGCAGCCAGCTAGGCCTCAGTGCCAGCTTTGGGCTAGAAACCGATGTGACCTACACAAATGAGGCCTGAGGGTAAGAACAAAAAGAAAGGGTGGAATTTTCCAGTCCCACCAGCAGTGGGAATCGTGGCAGGCAGGAGCAGAAAATTCGGAGTGAGGCCAAAAGTTGGATTTCCACTGGCGGGAAATCAAGTTGGAATTTTCCCCTCGGCACTCTCATGATACCCTAATGGTGGGTCAATTTTCCCGCTGATCCATGTTGGGAACCTCATTTGCATGCTATAGCATGTCATGAATATTAAAATGCAGGCCACCAGAATCACGTTCTCCCTCCTAATTACGTGCCATGCCAGCAGGAAATCAGACCGATTTGATTCATGACTGGATATAAATGGCATGAAGCTACTCACTTCACTTGTAACAGGGGTGGGAGTGGCCTGGTGGTATTGTTGCTGGACTGGTAATCCAGAGACCTCTGGGGAGCCAGATTCTAATCCTGCCTTGGCAGGTGGTGGAATTTGAACTCAATAAAAAATCTGGAATTAAAAGCCTAATGATGACCATGAAACTGTTGTTGATCTGGTTCACTCATACCCCTCCTTTAAGGGAGGACATCCTCACCTGGTCTAGCCTACATGTGATGCCTACTGAAATGGCCTAGCAAGCCATTCAAGGGTAATTAGGGGTGGGCAATAAAAGTGGGCATAGCCAATATCCAATGAATAAAAAAAACTTTGAAGTGAGTGCAACATTCACAGCCCACCTGCAACAGCACTGCTCTGAGTCATCAGTGATGCTAAAGCTGCTGTGTAAGACTGGGATGGGGGCAACAGACAGGGCTGCTCTGCTCACAGTGGGTGCTGTGTTTCATAGACCAGGTCTTATTGCGTTTCCTTCAGAACTGAACACACCACCCTTTCCCCACAGCCATCGCACCACCCAGCCCGCCTCCTCCCACCCCCACCACTCCAGGCAGTGTTGTAGTGGTATTGTCACTGGACTGGTAATCCAGAGACACAGGTAATGCTCTGGGGACCCGGGTTTGAATCCCACCACAGCAGATAGTGGAATTTGAATCCAATAAATATCTGGAATTAAAAGTCTAATGATGACCATAAACCCATTGCTGAGTGTCATAAAAACCCATCTGGTACAATAATGTACTTTATGGAAGGAAATCCACTGTCCTTACCTGGTCTGGTCTACATGTGACTCCAGACCCACAGAAATGTGGTTGATTCTTAAAAATGCTGCCTGAACAAGGGCAATTAGGGATGGGCAATAAATGCTGGCCTAGTCAGTGATGCCCACATCCAATGAATAAAAATAGTCATGAGTCTGCATGCAACCCTTGTGCTACACTAAACCCTGCTTCCCTAGTGTTGAGTCTGCATGTGACTTTCATGCCATACAAAGCCAGCCCACCCTTCCCCCCTCCTGAGTTTACCTGCTTCATGTTGGGCTCCTACCCGCAGCCATTCCTCTGCCTGCCATCCTCACTCTGTTCCCTTCACATTCCAACTAAATTCCCCATACTGTTATCTGTTGGTAGAGTGCAGCCCTGCCTCTGTAGCCCATCCCTAATTGCCCTTGTTCAGGCAGCATTTTTAAGAATCAACCACATTTCTGTGGGTCTGGAGTCACATGTAGACCAGACCAGGTAAGGACAGTGGATTTCCTTCCCTAAAGTACATTATTGTACCAGATGGGTTTTTATGACACTCAGCAATGGGTTTATGGTCATCATTAGATTTTTAATTCCAGATATTTATTGGATTCAAATTCCACTATCTGCTGTGGTGGGGTTCAAACCCGGGTCCCCAGAGCATTACCTGTGTCTCTGGATTACCAGTCCAGTGACAATACCACTACAACACTGCCTGGAGTGGTGGGGGTGGGAGGAGGCGGGCTGGGTGGTGCGGTGGCTGTGGGGAAAGGGTGGTGTGTTCAGTTCTGAAGGAAACGAGGGGACTGAATCATAGTCAGTCATAGTCCTGGGACTGAGGCTAAAAGGTAGGGATGAGAGATTAAAGGCAGTCCTGGGGCTTTGCACGCCATGCTACACAGTTATGCATGGCTTGCACATCGTGGTGCCGGTCCAGGGAGGGGCAAGGCCAATGTGCTCAATGGAGGTCGGGCACAGCTTGGTGTGCAGGGCATGGTCAGTGCTTCACACACGGTGGTCCTGGGGGTGGCTGGCTTGGTACTGGGCTTCAAGTGGTGTGCAGGGCATGGTCAGTGCTTCACACACGGTGGTCCTGGGGGTGGCTGGCTTGGTACTGGGCTTCAAGTGGAATAGACATGGCCCAGGGAGGCATGTGCAGCTTGTAAATGGGGAAATCATAATAAAAAGGAATACTCGAAGCTCTCGTAGGGGTTGTGGGGGGTGTGGGAGGACACCTCTGTGACCATGCACAATGCCTCAAGATGGGGAGGGTTCAGCTCCACATGGGGCGTGAGGACATCCACACTGATGGGTTCAGGGGGAGGGCAGGAATGTCCACAGCAATTACTATGGGCAAGAGGGTCACTGAGGGAGGCTGGAGAATTACTGGAGGGAGGTCTGCATGCACATCGTTGCCTTCCAGGATGATCAGGGCTTGAATGGTGACGGGGGAGGGTCGAAGTTGGTCTGGAAGTAGAAGTGCAGCACCATCACCTTAAGACCCCGAATCAATGACGGAGTTTAAAAATGAAACTGGAACAAAATCTCCACGGGGGAGAGGGGTCTGAGGCAGTGTGGGAGGAGCACATGGCTGGACTGTGGGGCCCTTTCATGGGGCACCCTCATACTTATTAGATTCTCAACATTGAGATGAAGGCTCAGCTGATAGAACTCATGAACACCTTACTGAGAAGTTATAGCTGGAACCACTAACTAATGGTGCACTTTTACACAAGACTGCAATGGTCACAGGGGTCATATTAGAGATTGCCTCATTGAGCATTTAAACCCCAGATGAATGTGAGAAGGGATGAGGCAGCCAGCCATTAAAGGAGCACATGTCCAATTTACATGGGTCACAGGCCACAAGGCATCCAGTCATTCCAAAAGTGCAAGGCAGGGATAATCCCTAATCCTCTTCAGACAGAGTATGAGTGTCTTTACTGAGGGTCAACTTTGCATGGCTGTGCTGAAGCCTCTTCCATCCTCCATGGGACTGAGATGTCAAGTTATTGGGGTGGCTTCTTAGGCACTTATGATCTGTGAGGGTGAGCCTCAGCTACAAGGCTGGAACAGGGAAAGGCAGATAGTACAAGTGCAGAACAAGCCAGTGGCTTTCTGGCTAGGAGTGGGAGGTCTGCAATAGTTGGTCAAGCTACATTCATCTGTTGGTTCTATCTGCCCACAGGGAGGAGGAGGATTTCAGAATGGTGAGCGCTGCCTTCTTGATGGGAGTGCTCAGATTGAGGAGGAGAAGTCGGGCCTGGTGCCATCTGGCACAGCTTAGAGAGGAGCCCTGGCCTGAGGTGCTGGTCCAGGGGAGTCCCAGTTAGACCCAGAGGTTGAAGAGGTCAGACCCATCCCACCGAGGCCACTGGCATGGCCAAGGGTCCACCGGAGATGCCTTTCCTATTTGGAGATGAGCGAGAGACAGTGCCGTGCATGTCTATGCTTTTCAAAAGACGTGGTTGCTCATATCTGCCCCATTCTGTGGGAGGATCTGATGCTGCATGGACTGGGAGGCCATCCTCTGCCAGTGCCCCTGAAGGTCACCACCACACTCAACTTTTTTGCAAGCGGCCCGTTCCAGGGATCCACAGGGGACCTAAACTGCACCTCTCAGTCCTCCACACATAAATGTATAAAGGAGGTTATGGATGCCCTCTACAGTAAGGCTCATCATGTTTTAAATTTCACACTCGATGAAGCTAGCCAGGCTGCTAGATTTCTGGGGTTTGCAGCTATCTCAGGCTTCCCTAGAGTACAGGGTGCAACCGATTGCACACATGTGGCTTTGAGAGCTCCATGGCAGCCCCTGATGTTCATTAACAGGAAACGGTTTCACTCCATCAACATTCAGCTGGTGTAAGACCATCAGAAACACATCGTGCAGGTTTGTGCCAGGTACCCTGGGAGTTCCCACGACTCCTACATCCTGAGTCACTCCCAGGCACCACAGATATTCAAAGGGCTGCGGCACTTACAGAGTTAGCTGCTGGGTGACAAGGGGTACCCGCTGAACTGATGGTTCATGACACCCATGTGTCATCCCCAAAGTGCCTCTGCGATAAGGTCCATCATTGAGCAAACCATTGGCATACTGAAGATGCACTTCCAATGTTTGGAAAGTTCAGTGTGTCCAACATTATCGTGCTCTGTTGTGCCCTGCACAACCTGGCACTTCAAAGAGAAGATCACTTGCCACAGGGAGACATGGAGGAGGCTGAGAACTCCTCCGGCAATGAAGTCTGGGAAGGGCAGGAACCTGATGAGGGTGATGATGGTCGGCTTCCACAGTGCTTCACAGTGGCAATATGCGGAAAATGTGCCTATGACACACTGATAGTCACAAGGTTCCAGGAGGAGTAAGATCCAGGCAAGGGTACCCATGCACATTTCCCCTGTCCCTTTGCACCATGCCAGTGATTGGAAAGGCCTTTACAAGCAGTGACATCGCAAGCAAGGTCAGCATTCAGCCTTGGACCTGCAACCCTCAAGGATCACAAGGCACTAAACTTTGGAAAGATCAGCAGCCAAAGCTGTATATAGTCACTGTGGGAAGCGAAAGGCACCACACCAGCGCAAAACCTGGGCCAACTGCACATGATGAGTCGTGGCCACCTAAAGGAGTCACTTTGTGCGGCCACAGAGATTCTCAGTTGGTTGTGGAGACAATAATGGCAGCAAGTCATATGTTTCCGCACTCACAATGAACACAGCTCAATGTTGATGAAACAACAACTTTCAACCCTGGCAAGGATTAAAGGTTTAAACTCAATGTGCAGTCACTTCCAGGAAAGAGCTTCACACATCTCCCTGACATTGCACAAGGTGCAAGTGACTAAGATGAGTCCGCTAAACATCACATGATTCTGAGGCTCACAAAGGGAGGCAATCACAAGAGTGGGATCTTGGGTCACTCTCTCATTCAACCCATTCAAATGAGGAGATCATTGTCATAAACAGGAAATATTTTAACAAAAGTGCATGATATGTACAGTGAGTGAACACCTGCGCCACCACAGCAATCTCACAATTTCTTAATTTCTCTGACCCCACCGCTACATCTAGATGCATCCCAGACATCCACAGCAGAAGTGGAGGCAGCCTGCTGCTTGCTACGCCTTGTTATCTGCAATGATGTTGGTGGACGTCCTTTGGAGGGCTGAGGCCTGGAAGGCCCAAGCCTGCTTTGGGCTTCCTGCTGTGAGGCAGGTGCACCCTCCTCGGCCTGTGGAGCTGCAACTGATGGGGTCACAAGCAGAGGGGATTGGGATCAGCTGGACACACTCGGAGTCATCTGGGTGGATGGCCCCGTGGTGTCCAGCTGCTGGTCTGCCTCCCAGTGGGTACCAAAGGGTCCCTACCTGACTCATGAGATGGGGGAACCTGCAGGGAGGTCAAGGTGCCCAGCCCCCTTCGTCTAGCCACCTATGCCTATAGTGATGGAGCGCAGGTCCGAGCGCAAATCCGGCAGGACCTGCTGGACCGAGGTCTCCAAAGTGGCTGCTATCCTTCCCATGGTGACCTCGAGGTGCTTGCATGTCAGAGCCATGACATCAGCAGACTCCATCCTTCACTCTGGTCTGTTGACTGCTTCTCACAACTCTGCCTGATACTCCACTGCCTGTCTTTACATCTCCAGCATGTGTGAGGCAACCATTTCCAGAGGCTCATCATCTGACATGGATTCATCAGGTGCTTATTCTCAGGCAGTCCTCCAAGTGCCAGAGGCTTGGGCTGTCACTGCCTCCAACTGCTCTGGAGACGTGTCTGTGAGGTTTTTCCCTAGAGTGTGACCCCAAACCTAATCCAGATCCATGACCCACCAGGTTGTGTGTCTGCACTGGTGGAGGGTGCAGGTGAACACAGTGATGGGTCTTCTTTAGATGCATCCTCAACATCCTCCTCTGAGGTGGCCTGGGGACTGGGGCTGATGGTCTGTCTGGCCCCCTTTCTGGGCCTGCTGGAGATGATAGATTTAGTTCATGAGCAGGCAGAATTCAACATTGCATGTCTCTCACTGTGAATGTCAGGATGTGATCAACTCATGGAGGGTTCATTCGTGCTGGCTTGCTGGGCGAGGCCGATCTCGTCTTCACCACAGGATTGATCCCGATACTCCCCTGCCAACTCAGCGGCATCCTCCTTGAACTTAGTTAACTCCTGGATATTGGCCGTCCCTCCCCTGGTCTGGGATCTCTCCCTCCCATTGTGGTCAAGTTTAGCCTGCATGAAGACAAATGTATGGAATTTGATAAGAAGGGATAGAGCAGAGGTTGGGAAGTATGCGTGCCTATTGTGTGCTGAGCCCTCCCCATTGAGGGGTGAAGATACATTTTGTGCAGGATGATATAAGAGATTCTGGTCATGTTAAAGTGTCTGTTAGATGTTCAGTGCTGATGTCTCCCATGCTAATATTGTGTGAGATCCCTGAGCAGTGTAACGCTTTGGGTGCATGACATCTTTATGAGAGTGTGCGATTGGAGTGAGCAGAAGGTTGACTTACCCTGGTGGAGTGGATGAGATCATTCATCCTCTTCCTGCACTGCAGGGTATTGCGCTAATGGATGCCTTATGCATGTACCCCCTCTGCGACCACCTCCCAGGCTGGTGAGGTGAAGTTGGTGGACCTTCTGGAGCTATCCCTTGGGTAAAAGACATCCCAGTGTTGGCAGACACCTTGGATCAGAGCCTCAAGGGAGTCAGGCTGAACTTCTCCTTTGTTCTGGGGGCCATCTCGGGTCACTTGAGAGCACAGCTGGGCTGGAGAGAGTGAATGTGTGTGTTCAGGTAGCATTTAAATATGGCACCAGGACCTTCGACCCCTTTAGGTAACAGCGGAGCGGACAAATCAGTGCCTACCCCGCCATGTGATTCAGAGAGCTGCTCGCCATAATTAATGAGCTTTCAAGTGTAAAATCGGGTGCAACCGCAACCCAATGGGAAACACCCTGCTTATCTCGCCCATCACCACACTTCGTCTCCAGAACGGAAAATTCCGACCAAAGGCTTGCATTGATATAGTACCTTTCACAACCAGACATCTCAAAGTGCCTTCCAGCCAATAAAGTACTTTTTAAGTATAGCCACTATTGTAATATAGCCCAGCAGCCAATTTCTGCACAGCAAGCTCCCAAAAACAGCAATGCAATAATGACCAGATAGGCTGTTTTTTGAGATGTTGATTGACAGACAAAAATGTTGGCCAGGAATAGCACCCCTGCTCTTCTTCAAAATAGCGCCATAGGGTCTCTTGCATCCATCTTGCAAACAGTTTAACATCTCATCCAAAAGGCAGCACCTCCAACAATGCAGCACTCCCTTGAGACTGCCTTGGTTTTTGTGCTCAAGTCCTGGATTAGGACTTGAACTCAGAAACTCCTGATATAAAGGCAAGAGTGCTAACCCTGCCAGAGCTGACAGCCAGGCCTCACGCTGGAGATAGTCAAACAGTTTGCCATCCTCCTCAGCCCAGCTTGCACCACTTTCACAGGGGTTAAAATTACCCCTAAATTATATTTTCCTGTTCTGGATACAAAAGACTGTGAGCCATATGTTAATTTTCAAATTCTTGATAATTGGTTGTAGGCTTTCCCCTGAAAAGCTGGATAATGTTTTGCATCAGAAGGGCTACAACATTAGACAATAAGAGGGAGCATTGTAATTGTGGCTATTTAACCACGAATGGAACACGTTGTAGGTGCGTCCTACAGCTTAAGTTCCCTGTATCAACCAAACCTTGTTGCTGCCTAAATCACCACAGTTAAAAAAAATACTTAAGCACGACCTTCAAAAGTTGAAAGGATTTAATTACTGAGCTATATGATTTTCTCTCAGTGAGATGAGAGGGAGCTCCCAGCTCTTTATAGATCTGACTGGATTTCAAATGAGTCGACAGTTCATGACTGATGAAAAGCATCCCAGCATCCAGGCATTGATGAGCCTGATTCATCTCCTTCAGGAGTTGAACTACACGACAGTGGCCAAATAACTTCCTGATAACGAGCGCGTTCATTTACCCAGCATGCCGCAAGACGTAAAGGTCATCACTAAGATTAGACTACCAGAATTTTATACAAGGTTAACCATCTGTTTATGTTCTTTGTCATTATTCACCCATACATTAAATTGAGGAGCACAGCTCACATGAGCGGTAGCAGTGATTTATAAATTAAATGCAATAATCATCTACAATATTGGCTTGATTAATGAGATCGTAATTCCTGGTACCTTCTCTGTGTTCTATTTATGACTTGATGAAATTATCGGTTATCATCACATTTAAATTAACAAGGCTCTGTTCCATTTGAATTTGAGCTGTGGAGTTCTCGTCTTACAGGTATAGCAGCCGGAATCTTCCATTCTGGAGTTTGAGTTTGGTAACGGGCATGGAAGTAGGAGTGATTCCCGCTGTGGGGCAGGATATAGCTGATCGTGCGACATTGCATTGTTCAGGTCATCACATATATATCCATGAGAAACTCATTGAATCTCACAGTGGGGGCCAGGCAGGAAGTTGCTGTTCCTGCCATCACCTCATGGGGTTGAAGGTCCAGGTGCCATATTTGAAGGGCACCTGGATAGCCTGCATTATCCCTTTCACCTTTGCCCAGCCACTGCTCCACTCTTCCCAGTTAACCCTTCCTCCCTTCCTTGGTCATCCTCCATACAACTTGCACTGCCACCACCCTGCCTCGAGCATTGGCTGGCATTTACAGATGCTCCCTAAAGAAGACAATGCTGTGGCAACTCACCATTAATCACGGGAGAAGTCTACCTTGTCATGTGCACGCCAGTGATGCACAGCCGTGAATGTAATGTTCTAATTTCTCGCTGGTGGGGACCTGAATTTGGAGGGATACTTAAGTGTGGCAAGGTGACCTTTCAATGAGCATGCATGACTTGCTAATGCATACAAAAGGGCTTCCCGACATTGTTTGTTGGGAAGCTCAACCTGCCTTTGATCCACCTTTAAGTCTCGAGAACATAATTGCTAAAGTTCACCCCACCGGCAGGAAACTAATTTTTGGCCTCCTGCCAAATTATGCTCCCGCGCCCGCCAAGCATCCTACTGCTGGCGAGACCGGAAGATTCTTTTCATGGCATGATGCAGGTCAGGACCAATCTTAACGCCATCCCCTCTCCCAACTCCAACACCACACAATGCACATTGAGACTAGGGCATGGGGGTGTTAAAATAGATGCAGTGTCCTGCCTACGGTTTGGAGCCACTGCCTCTTGCTTAAATTTTAACTCTGGGGCTTAGGACATGTAAGGCCATCAACACAAAAAGAGTCCAGAGATGACAATCAGCCCCTGCTAGCTTTTATCATGCAGTCATGCATTTGGCTCCCGGTACTAGCCTTGCGTGTGAAGCCTGGCACCATGCAGGAAGAGGCCGATGAGGTAAACCACTTTAAAGTTTTTAAGTCTCCTTGTGGGCCTGGAGGAGCAACAGTGCTCTCCCATCACATATAGCGGTCTCCTAGAGGTTGTTTCCTTGAATTCTACAGCCATTTGATTTCCTGCTCCCTCTTGCCTCTATGTCATTCCCATGGGACTGGGGAAAGAGGCAGTCCGGTGATGTTGTGATGAGACCTGGGGCAGGCCTTTGACTGGTGTCACACCAGTTGGTCCCACACTTGCTTCTCAACCCCGTATAAAATCAGGGCTGTAGGAAAGGCAACTAAACAGCTCCCATGATTCCACCTATACTGAGCTTGAAAAATGTGGAAGTGTTCAGGTTCACTTACCATCTGAATGTTCCTTTCTCTCTGTATAATAGGACTCGGAGTGCAGATGGTGGGTTGGGTGCGGGGGTGGGGGGGGGGGAGCAGTTTTGATCTCAATCTTGCCATCAGCAGAAGCAGAGCTATGAGTTCAAGGTCACCATGTAGTATTCAGCGGCTGCACCTACCAACATCTGACCCGCTATAGCTTTGAAGCAGGCTGGGAAATTGTCATCCAGTGCCACAACCTGAAAAAGGCAGCAGTCTCACTAACCTGTGCCAATCGGGTTTCCTCTGATATATGTGGAACCCCGATGAAATTTTCGTGTCTCAAAGTCCAGCAAGAGAGTAGTGCAAGTGCTGCCCAGTGGAGCTCAACATTCAGCCTTCTCACCAACAGTTCTATGATTTGAAGGTTGTTGTGAAACCCGGAGGATAATTAAATACTGCCAGCTTGGTTATGTGGGAGAGTTGCCAGATTTTCTGCACTTCTCCTCCACCATGCTGTTCATCACCACACCACCACCACCCCCACCCCTGACTGTCAAGCTGCCGCTGCCAGGTGCTGTTCCCAAAGAATCTCTCCAACAACAAGTTGACACCTCACTGGGTGAGATATGTCAGTAATAAGGAAGTACTATAATGCTGGAGTAGCCATTGTTTTGGAACAAATTTTGAACTCAGATCCTGTCTCCTTTCCAAGGTACACATAAATGATTTTGCGACACTATTCACAGAGCAGGAAAGTTCTCCCATTATGTCTGCAAGAGCAGGTCAGAAGCTAGGAATTCTGTGCAGAGTAACTCACCTCCTGACTCCCTGAAGTCTGTCCACCATCTACAAGGCACAAGTCAGGAGTGTGATGGAATACTCTCCACTTGCCTGGATGAGTGCAGCTCCAACAACACTCAAGAAGCTCAGCACCACCCAGGACAAAGCAGTCTTGACTGCCACGCTATCCATCACCTTCAACACCCACTCCCTCCACCATCCATGCACAGTGGCAGCGGTGTGTAACATCTACAGGATACACTGCAGCAACCCAACTCAGGTTCCTTTGACAGCACCTTCCAAACCCAGACCTCTACCACCTAGAAGGGCAAGGGCAGACGATAGATGGAAAAACCACCACCTGCAAGTCCCCCTCTAAGCCACACACCATCCTTACTTGGAAATATATTGCAATTCCTTCACTGTCGCTGGGTCAACATCATGGAACTCCCTCCCTAATACCACTGTTGGCATACCTACACTGAAGTGGTTAAAGAAGGCAGCTCACCATCACCTTCTCAAGGGCAATTAGGGATGGGCAATAAATGCCGGCCCAGCCAGCGACACCCACATCCTGTGAAAGAATTTTTTAAAATTCTGGCTTAACAATAATTCCTCAATTAACACTATCAAAACAGATTCATTTGTCATGTAGCCATGCTATTTGTGGGACTTTGCAATGTGCACATTTGCTTACATAACAGTGACTGCACTTCAAGATAATTAGTGTCTTTGAAGCAGTTGGCATGATGTAAATGCAAATTTGTTCCTTTCAAAATTATGCAGCATTTCAGCTCAGTGGTAATACTTTCACTTGAGTAACAAGGTTGTGGATTCAAGCCCCATTCCATAGATCTAAGCACCAAATCTAAATTGCCACTTCATCGGAGTACTGAGGATTGCTGCATGGTTGGAGGTGTCATCTTTTTCATATGCCATTAAACTAACCCGAAGAAGAGCAGCAGTGCTCTGGCCAACATACATCTCTCAATTTGCATCCTTAAAAGCAGATTATGCGGCCATTATCACAGTATTCCTCGTGAGACTTGTGCACAAATTGGCGGCAGTGTTTCCTGCAATACAACAGTGATGGCACTTCCAAAAAATACTTAATTGTCTTTGGGATGTTTTACTGTATAAATACAAGACTTCTCCTTGTAGCCATGCTGCTGGCATAATGCTTTTGTGCACCTTACATCGACTGTCTTCTGCCCAAATGATATAAGATGATTGTTGCTCAACTTCCCAATCGAGTCCTGTACAGTAATATGCCAAACAGTGACTGGCACAGTCTATACCAATTAGCCATAGATTTCTGGCCAGAGTAAACACAACACGAGGTGCTTTGGCACCATCAGTATCCCTGCCACCCACACTCCCCCCAAGCCTTGTCCAAATCATGCAGCAGCGTGGTACCATGGCAATCATGGTACCGTGATTCCAACCCTTGCAACCTGTTCAGATGCTGTTTATAAAAGCAAAATACTGTGAATGCTGGAGATCTGAAATAAAAACAGAACGTGCTGGAAAAACTCAGCAAGTTTGGCAGCATCTGTGGAGACAGAGACAGTAAACGTTTCGAGTCCAATATGACTTCTTGAAGTATAAGGGTCTGGTACATAAAGTGTTGACATGGGACTGAGTACCACCCACACAGTAATAAAAGAGAACACATGGCCCGCATCTAGGGGTCAGTGTAGTGTTCAACAGAGCTGTGTGTAAAAGCAAGCATGGAGGCAGCTCCTAGCTTGGACCTTTGCTGACCTATGTGTATAGTTTCTAGTAGTTAATAAATACTGTTAAACTACTTAAGACTACGAATACCCTAATAAGACTTACCGAACTATGCCCAATACCTTACAACAGAACTCAGTAGATGCGATAACATTTCTGCAGCCGTTCACCACTTGAAAAGCAAGAGTGCTGCAGCAAAGGCGGAATAAAAATGCAGCACCAGGGATCCATTAAACCGTTGCAAAATGGTCAATGCGGAAGTTACAAACTGCTCCCTGTGATATTTTAACTGCTGCCTAGACTGCCATCAAGTATTACAGAGGAGGCCCACTCTGCTCAGGGTTAGACTTGCCAACTCTAGTAGGATCTATTCATGGAGCTTTTATCACACAGAGGTGAATCTTACTCAGGATGGGCATTTTGGTAGCCCCTCCCCATTGCAGAAGTCAGTCACAAACCGACCAACTTGAAAAATGGCTGCCTGCAGCAATAACACACTGCCGGCGGCCTTAACAAGCCCATCTTGGGACTACCACCCCTCAGTGGAAGGCAGTCCCATCCTCGAGAGCTGCCAGCCAATCTGATTGGCAGGCAACTCTAGCAGTCCCAGCAGCAGCGGAACTCAGTAGCGTGCACTGCTGGGACTGTAAGCAGGCCCAGGGAGAAGAGAGGGATAGACAGCAGAGAACCCAGACTCAGATAAGCCTGGGATTTTTGAGCAGGGAGAGATCAGGCACCTTAGGGAGAGGCACAGGTTTCAAAGACCAGGTGGGGAGGCACAAAAGGTGTGGTGGGGGTGGAGGGGGGGATGGGGTATCATCCTGTGGTGGGGGTGGGGGGTGCCCTGATGGGCACAGGGCACCCCCAAAGGATGCAACCCCAGCCTTCCTCCCTGCACTTTCACCTCAGAGGGTGAAAAAAGCAGCTTGCCCACTTGGCCACACCAACCATTATGCTTTCTTGCCCTTCAATGATTTTTTTTCAAAATGACAGGAGGGCTGCCAATTTCGGTGCCTGCCTATCTACCATATTATAGGAAACTGGCGTGTCGACGTCAGGTTCATGACCCGTGTCACCATGCCAGATTTCACACATGCGTGGGACGGGACCAGTCCTGATTTGCAAATGTCAAAACCCCAGCCATGGCCTTCCACCTCCAGCCATCCTGCCTGGTCCGGCAGCATTTTATTTGACCTCACCTCTAATTTTGTTTTAGAATTAATTAATGAAAATATTTTTTTAAAAATAGAAAAGCACACCATTTCCTTTAAACACTACCCCACTCCCCCACAACCCCAACACTCTGACTCGCTGAAGTGTCCACGGACTTAGTCTTTCATTCTTGGAGACACCAGGACGAACAACCCTTCTCAGTGCTCGAGCCGCCAATTTGTAAGGGTGAGGCAATCATTGTCAACAGAGCTTGGCCTGAACTCCCGAAATTTGGTACCTCACCACTTCGGGGTGATGTGGTTATTAAGTGTGGTTTTTGCAAACCAGCAGCACAGCCTTTCCCTATCCCGAAAGTTCCTGTCAGAAAATTGGGCGCATGGAGAATCTGCTGTTTGAGGTGGCAAACACACTGCCTGTGAGGCCCTTATAAAATGGCAGTTGGGGGTGGGGTCGTGGATGGTCGAGCGGTGGTTCATCGCTTGGAGAGCCAGCTGAGCATTGCAAGGTGGAGACTCTGGACCCTTTAGCATTACTGTAGACTTATATTAATAGTTGTGAGATAACTTATTGACTTAGATTGACAGTAACCGACTCTGTAAACTGCACTAAGGTTTCTCAATGCGCTTCCCTCACGGTGATATGCCAAAGGTTCTTGACAACAAATTAAGACCTCAGCAGGTGAGGCTTGTCAGAAAGGATTTCAGTTATTATTAACACCGAAGGCTGATGTGGTTAACATCAGAGCTGTCAAGAAGACCACAATGCAATTTAAACTACTTTAAAATTTGATGCTTCCTCAGGAGGTCATGTGGTTAATCATATTCATCTAAATAAGCCAGTTGCTAGGACACACACACATTTCGGAAGTATAGAGGTGGGGAAATATCTTACTGAGCAGAAAAATAATCTCGATGCTGGATCCTGCCTTCGAATCTTTAATATATCACATCTCACAGGTTGATTGGGTTAATAGTGTGATACTTACCTAGAGCCAGACAGAGTATATCAATTTATTCAAGATAGAGCTAAGATTCATTGTAACCGAGACAGTGTAATTCAAATGTCAATTCCGATAGATCCTACATTTCAAAATGACTTCTGGAAGTAGTAAGTAAAACAAAGGCAGCACCAAACGAGTCTCACTTCCAATAACATCTTAGCTTTGTAATTTTTTTTAACTTCATCTCTAGTGATGATACTGACACTGGTTCCTGTTGTTGCCAGCTGCACCTTCCAGGCAATGTAGAAATAGGGCAATGCCTTCAAAACCTGACCTTCTATAAAGTTATCTTTGCTGGGGTGGAACATATGGAATAATTTGAGCGTTTCTGCTCTATGATACCTTCTCTTGTGCTTCATCTCAGCCTCTGCCTTTGCTCTTTCCTTCTAAGCTAAGTGCAAGCAAGTACAAGGGAGGTGGTGGCATACTGGTAATGTCACTGGGCTAGTAATCCAGAGGTCCAGGCTATATTCTCTGGAGATATGAGTTCAAATCCCACCACAGTGGCTGGTGGAATTTAAATTCAATTAATAAAATTTGGAATTAAAAGCTAGTCTCAGTAATGGTGACTATTAAACTCTCATCTATTGTTGTAAAAACCCATCTGGTTCACCAATGTCTTTTAGAGAAGGAAATCTGCCATCCTTACCTAGCCTGGCCTGTATGTTACTCCCACAGCAATGTGGTTAACTCTTAACTGCCCTCTGCAATGGCTTAGCAAGCCATTCAGTTCAAGGGCAATTAAGAATGGACAACAAATGCTGATGCCCACATGCCATAAAGGAAAAAACAGTGTTCCAAATAGGACAATAATGGAACAATAAATCAAACAGTAATGTGTACTTTCAGATACAGCAAAACTGTCTTTTGAAAACAATTTGCCAAAGATTAGCATTTGGAACCTGTACCTTTAACAGACCTAGCAACCTAGCAACTCAACACCAGCACAGGAAGTAATAGTGCCAGATCGTAATGAAGATTTTCTGCTCCTGATCTGAGACTGGTGGAAATGGTGCAAATATGACCATAAGCCTGTTTTTTTTTACATATCATTTAAATAGCCACACCCTCTACCAGCGTAGGCAGGGGCACGCACAGGAAAATGATTGTGGATGTTTGGGGGCAATATTAATCGGGCACAGAATGGGGGTGAAGGCTTAGCTGCCATCTGTCTGTACATTGCACCTGTAATTCGGGCACTATTTTGGGCGTAAGGTCAAAGAAAATTTATCCTTTTTTGCCATTTCCTGGTATTTAGTACAAGATAAGGTGAGGGGGGGTCGAATGTCTTCCCTTTTTTCTCTCTCCTCGTTTACTTTAAAGGGATGTACTTGCCAATTTTAACTGTTTACGTGCTGTAAAGGCATGATCAGATAGGTTTTCTTGAGTTTTTAAGAGGAAAAGAGGGTTTTTTATATTGTACTTAACCCATAAGTAAAATTATTTTAAAATGCTGACTTGCACACACAGACACACACACACATACACACACACACGCACACACACACACTTGAAGTTCACACACACACAAGTAAATTATAGGGCAGGGAGGATAGATTAAGTAATTTAGAGTCCAGTAAAATTAAAGGGGTATATAGCTCGGTGACTCGGTTGGCTTCAGGCTGAACTTAGTGGTCCTGCTGCTTTCACTTGGTGGTCATGCTGTTTTCAGCATTGAGGCAGTTTAAACATTTAGACAGACAATGTATCTGTTCCTCTGAAGACAGCAGCATTGGATTGAGTTATTTTTAAGATCCGTCTGCAGCACTAGATTAGTCAAAATCAGCAGACAGGGTTCAAAACTTGCAAATTGGATAGAGAGAAAGGAGCCCATTCAGGGTCTTATTCCTTCAGCGTCTCTGTTGCCTGTCATAGTCTGCAGAGAAAAAAGATGCTTTAACACATAAAGGGTTGGCTTGTCACATGACCTTCTCTCTCCAACTGGCAGTAACCCAAATATGATCATGGCTAGTGTATTCCAATTGTAACTTGATTAGATCATGGCTGGAAATTCCTCTCCCATTAGCCAAGTGATTAGGTCTAATGGCTTGTCTCCACCTAATTGATTGTTTGGATGTTTTACTAACAGGATAGGTGATGGCCCCCATTCAAACTCTTTCATGACCTTTATTCTTGGTGTGTCTTTGCCAACAGGTTGTCTCCATTTCAGTAGTTTTGGAATGTAGAAGATACAGTAATGCAAATATGGAGTCATCTTCCACTGTGATCCCAAGTCACTAGAATGTGGCTTTAGACTTTAAAGCAAAAATAGAAGTTTCCAGCCAGTAAATTCAAAAATATTTTTTTGATATAAATCATGGTTTCACTACAATAAGCAGGTGGCTGCTAGATGTAGGGGATGAAATCTCCTATTCCAGCAGTTGTTAAAGTGTATAGTTGCTGGCACTTGTGTCACTGTGAGGTGAATGTGCTCTTGAATCTAGCCTGGCACTTAATCCAGTAAGTCTTGTGTCACCTGGGAACCAAGAAGTGTGAGGCCCCAGAATCCAGTGCCATACTCTTGAAGTGATTGTACTGCACAGTTTTAACAATGCCTTCCAACAAAGTACCACTTGCTTGGTTTTCATCTACATTACATGTATAAGTCATACTTAGGGTACAATTAACATATGTTGGTGACAGCATATGTTAATTGTACTGCAAATATGACTGATGTGTTTAATAGTTCATTGTTCCACATCAAATTTCAGCCCAGCACCTAACAGATACTGTTATGTACAGCGTTTTTAAAACATACCAACTATCCACCGGGAGATTACCATGACGTTAGAATCTGGAAATAAAATTGCTTTTGCAACATACTATCAGGGACCTATTATTTCATATAATGTATGCAATTTGCAGTGTGTTTTTTTAGTTTGAAAAGCCAGGCTGGATTAAGCTGTGTGGGTGTTGTGTCATTCACCTGCTGTTCTACTGGTCCTGTAAAAGTGATGTCTTCTTAACCTGCTGTTTTACACAATCTTTGATTAAGAGTAAGAGTCCCCATTTATTTATAGATTTCTCTTGACTCACCTCCTGAACCTCCTGTACCCACACACTATCAGCAACTAATATAGAGATAAGGTGAGGCGATCTCAGGCCTCTATCAGTGTTACTCTGGGAAGTGCAGAACTGTATTCAATGAGTTTCTGCTTCTGATTTTCCTTAAAATGCAGCATCACATCAGAGCCCTTTGCTCCTTGTAATTCTGTCCCTGTGGCTCAAGATTACCAAGGGCACCTCACATTCTTTTAATTCAGAAACTAACTATTACTTTGTGTACTTCACTCAGAGGATTCTGACATGTGATTATTATCATTTTCAATTTGGCTGCATTGGGACATTTTCACATTGGTTTGCATTTTAAATGCTGCTCAGATTGAAAAATAAAGCAAAAGAAGCAGAAGTTATTCTACATCCTGTGTGTAATTATTGCTCGCTGACACAAACCGCCACAACACACCAAATTAGGACAAACTGAACCAAACAACAACACCTGCAAGTTCCCCTCCAAGCCACACACCATCCTGAGTTGGAACTATATCCATTATGTATTTGCAGGGATTCTGTATATCTTAGATGACTGAAATATCTCAACAATGCAGAGGTGACACTAGTTCTGAGTCCAAACAGGTTTATTTACAGAACTTAAAAACATCTCAGAACTCACAGGAATTCGAACTCACATTGGGCTGAATGTTACGGGCGAAGGCTTGCCCTCCCCATACCAGAAGCAAAGTTGGTGTGGAGCCAATTTGCACCATACTGGCCTGCCCCACAGCCATAATGTACTGCCAACGATCTAAACAAGGGCTGAGTGGAACTTCTGCCGCTCGCTGTGGAGGAAGTCCAGCCCCTAGGAATTGCTGGCCAATCAGATTGGCCGGCAGTGTAAAGAGCATGTTAGCGGGCACTGCCGGGACTGCAAGTGGAGCAGGAAGAAGGCCCCTGGATCCCTGGAAACAGGTAAGTCCAGGGTCATGGGCATGGAGGGTTTGGGCAGGTCAGGGAGGGGGGCAGAGGAGTGGGTTTAAACCTGCAGGTGGGTGGGAAGAAAGGTGGGGGATTCTATCTTATGGGGGCAGCCCCTCAATCGACAAAGGGCAGCCTCCAAAGATAGAACCCCCCCCTTCCTTTCTGCCCTTTGAAGAGATTACTTAAAACATCAGGCTGCCCACTCCCACCCGACTGCCCACGCAAAACATTTTATGGCATGGGCAGCATATTATCAGGGTCATCTGGCTTGGTAACAAGATTAATTGATGCTTGGTTATCCATTTAAATATGGCGGCATTATGGGGGTGAGCTCAGGGGTGGGTGGGAAGGTTGTGGGACCCCTGCCCTATTTTACGTGTCCCCCTTCCAAAAACATGCCCAGTGGGGGCACATGAAATGTAAACCCTCGTTTTGAATTGAATTATTTCTTAGGCTTCAACTTCTCTGTTTTCTCTAAGTACAGAAATAGTCTTTGATGAACGAAGGCCTCTTCTATCTGCAATTAGATTCACTAATTTGTTGTTGTGGTCCTATGTGACCAACTTGTTAGGGTAGATGATCAACATCACTCATAGGAAAAGGAAATGCATCCTCATAACCACTGTCCTCACTGTCCTGGTCTGCTCATTACCAAGCATTTTGCAGTCTCTGTACTGTTGTCATCCAATGGATAATGAGGAACTGCTTGATCTGCTTTTGACCTGATACAGATGATGCAAGCTTGTGATTGCAATTTGGCCATTTGATTCAAACCAAATCTCCAACCTCAAATTGTGGTTCACTTGCACCTGTTCATTTGTCAAAGTGTGCTTTTGCTTTACCGTGTTGCTTTGCGATTTCATCTGCTTTCGCTCTGACATTCTCACTAACTGCTAGTTACGGCCCATGATCAGTGGCATGTAAAAGTGACGACTTATCAAAAGTTCAGCTGGTGTCTCTCCAGTTAGAAAGTGTGGGGTCGATTGGTATATGCGAAGTAGGATGTGAATGGATTATTCAAATGTTTTCCTCTCTGACATACTAGCTCTCAGACTGTCATTTATCACCCTTTTGAATCATTCAATGTCATCATTCCATTGCACGTTGTAAAATGGTGTCAGATGGTGGTGAATTCCTTAGCTTGCATGAACTGACTGGAAGTAAACTGCAGTCCATTGTCCATAATGATAGTCTCTGGCAAGCCCCATTTTGTAAATAACTTGTTTAGAATGTCAATGACTGAAGTGGTTGTTATGGAATTTGTTGTAGCAATTTCTGGCCATTTGCTACAGAGATCATGAAGAACAAGCAGAAAATGCTGATTGCTAGAGGCTGCTTGCACTTCTCCAAAAATATCTACTTGGAGTTGTTACCATGGTTTTGTTGGCCATGGGGTCGGTTGTGGAGGTAAAGGACATGGTTTAACAGATTTTCCACTGATCGTACAAGCTACACTGTTTCTAATGAACCATTCTATACAGCAGTCTATTGCCAGCCACCAGACTACTTCATGTGATCATTGTTCCATCTTAACAACACTTGGACGTCCTTCATGGGCAAGATGCAATACATGTTGCTGTAGCGCTTTTGGGTTAACTGCTTAAGTTCCGTGTGCAATACAATCATCACCAAACAATGTGTATTCATTGTGTACTCTGTAGTACAAAGTCAGTTCTTCCCCTATTTCATGAAGCCATTCAGTTTTTAGGGTTTGACTTACAGTACGCTGTCTGATTCTCTCATGTAGCAAGATTTGTGGTTGCACACAAAGTCACCGTGATCACATAGCCTTCAACATCGCTTTGACTGAGCTGTCTGCAATAGTAGTACAGCTTAGTATGTCAGCTACCTGGTTGCGTGAACTTGCAAGGTACTTGACCTCAAATTTATACCGATGAAGACAATCTGACCATCTGTAGATGGATAGAGGTCAATAACCTGCTCCTGATGTAGCTAACAATATGGTCAGTGCTTGGTGATTGGTGTGGACAGTGAACCTTCTACCATGCAGATACATGTGTCAATGTTTGCATGCGTAGATGCAGGCTAATGCTTTCCACTCTCCAGTTCACTATTTGCATTCAGTTTCTGACAATGGGCATAATGCATAAGTGATTGGTCATTCCCTTCCTTCAATGCGCTGTGAGAATACAGCACCAATCACATTTCCAGATGCACCAGTCGTGAAATTATGGTGATAGCTCTTGGATTGTAGGATGTGGATAATTGTCTGGAATGATTGTTTTGTTGATCACTTTAAGGTTGACACAGTCTAAGTTTGCCACCTTTTTATGGTGCAATGACTAGATTTGACATCCACAGCGATGATTCGATTCGCTCAATGATACCATCTGCTTCTGGTCACTTCAGCTCCTGTGACACTAGTGGAATTGATGTGTCAACACAAAGTGCATGACAGTATCCCTTCATCTCACCAAATCTAGTAAATAAGGAAGAATACTGGTATGTACAGCTCGCATCATTAATCACGTTGATGTGTGCTCTGGTGGGGTTTTCCAGTTTGAACCCAAGCCTATCGAAAAGATTTACTCCCATAAGGCTTCAGCCTTTGGCTGCATAGGAAGTGAACCTGTCTAAGGTGATGTTTTATGAGCAAATTGGAACTGTGAGCATTCCCGAAACTGGAATAATAGATTCATCATAGGCTTGAAGAATGTCTGTCGTGGGAGTGAGAGAGAATTATGAAAAACCTGATAGTAGAGTTTGTCACTCAATATAGATACTTTCACACTAACATTGATATAAAATGACATTGAGATGCCAATGACCTCGACTGATCATTCCTTAAAGTAAACTGGTGCTTTGCCTTTTGTGATGGTATATATATGCTGTACCTCACTCTGAGGAAGAGACTCTTCATGGGTTGAGCCAATGAAGTCATCTTCAACATGATCTTTTTAAAATGATTCCACTTTAAAGATGAGTTGCACTTTTTCCCTCAAGCTGGACGTAGAGTTGTGACTCGATGAGCATTTCCACAATTTGGGCACTGTTTTGGAGGTATCTGACCGTGATAGGGCATGTGTTGATGAGACAGCTGAGGTTTCCTTGTACATAACTCTTGCACTTTAGCTGATTGGGCAAACTGTGTCTGCAACCCTGAGCCTAAAGGTGCATTCCTGTCTAACCTCTCGGAATCTAACATTACAGATACAATTTGGACTGCCAAATTTGTGGCTTTTTCCAAGGTTAAATCATCATCCTCCGTGAGGAGATGTTCCCTAATTTGTGGAACTGAAGTAGTTTCAATTAATTGATCACAAATTAGTTCATTGATTACTGTACCAAATTTACATGTAGAAGATAATTGCCACAACCCTACCACATATTGTTTAATAGGCTCACCATTTCCCTGGCTGCCTGGGGGAATGTATATCATTCAATTATCACACAATTCTTTGGCCCAAAGTGTTTTTTGAGAGCACTTGCCACTGCATAAAATGTTGATGTATCTTCTGTGAGCTGATTGAATATTCACTACCCTTCTGTTTAGAGGCAATGTACAAGTATCACTTTCTTACAGACTGATGCTACATCTGGAACGTCCATCCCCATAGTGAGCAGTCAGTCTTGGCCCCCATTGTCATCCATCCTCGCTGCCATTTTTTGTTATAGGGTACTATATATCTTAGAAGACTGAATTATCTCAGATCAATGCAGAAATGATACTAGTTCTAAATCCAAACAGACTTATTTATGGAACTTTAAAACATCTCAGAACTTACAGGACATTGTACACATATAGTTTATGCAGGAGCCTCAGTCTTTCTGGAACATCCTCAGCTTTCTTAACTCTCTTGATCCACCCAAGTACAACCAAGTACAGTTACAAGGATCAGAGAACAGACAAACATAATTAAACCCAGATGAATCAAACCATTGAACATTGCAATATTACTGTTCCTTCACTGTCACTGTCAAAATTCTGGAACTCCCTTCCTAACAGCATTGTAGGTGTATCTACACCAGATGGACTGCAGTGATTTAAGAATGCAGTGATTCAAGAATGCAGCTCACACCACCTTCTCAAGGACAGCTAGGGATGAGAATAAATATTGGCCTTGCCAGCAATACTCACAAAAAAAAATATGCCCAGCAGAATTCTGAAAATACTTAAACTTGGGTGTACCTACACCACACAAACTGCAGCAGTTCCAGAAGGCAGTTCTGCACCACTTTCCCAAGGGCGATTAGGGATGGGCAATAAATATTGGCCTTGTCAGCAACACTTACATCCAAGAAAGAATTTAAAAAACTCTTCCGATTTCAACAGTATCCTTGATCATCACACAAGCACTTTAAGCACTTTATCGTGTAGTGAAGCAGTGCCTTGTGTCGAGCCCTTGTAATGTGCTTTATTGTTGGTAAGTTGCTTGTTATTCACACAGAAGTAGCTGGAAATACTCCAGCAATGCATTTGAAGTAAATGTTTGGCCAAGCAGCAACTTGGGTGAAACAAATGGAAGTCAAGTCATACAGTGGTCACATGGGAAATATCCTCATTCCAGCAGAAGATATAAAATAACTACTTACAAAAGAAAGTGTCTGGGGACTGTGCAAACCACTAGACTCATAAATCACTGTTAACTCCTTCACTGGCTTTATGCATTTAGACTAAAGCTTAGGTTTTTTGCAAATTCCAGATGTTCCATGTTTTAATTTTATTTTTTTCCTTTTTTTATATATAAGGCAAAAGGGAGTTGCAGTACATTGCAAGATTTTGTTTTATTGCCCTCTCTGCTGCCCACTCTGTTGGGGAGGTAAAAATAAAGCTGTTCGATAATGGCTGCCTGCTGTGAGTCCACATGTTAAGCTTTCCTCAGTGTACACAGCAGGAGTAAAATTATTCTCATCCTGATGATGGATGTCATGTTGAGGATTAGTATTTTCTCTCCCTTGAATGTTTGCTCCTGGTGTCCAAAAGAGCGAGCATTCCCCAGATAGTTATAGCAGAGTAAAGCTTTCTCAACTTTATTCCAACTATTACCATTTGCTGACAATGACAACTCTATTCTATAAACCTCACCCTTGCTATGCTGCCTGGTGTGACATTTCCATTTCAACACTATGCATTCTGTGTTTTTAGTGAAACAAGCAAATTTAGTGCCAATTTGACCTGAATGGTGGGTAGTTTTCTGCTGTGAACTCATGCCTGTGGGCAATTGCTCTGAGTCAGCCCACACTCATTTCATTTAAGGCAGGCAACTGGGAAAACTGAGATTTGCATCTTATCCGGTTATATTGATTCAAATTCCAATCCCATGGGTTTAAAGAAGTGGGCAGCTCACTATTCGATCTTTTGAATTTTTTTCTCTGGTCTTCAAAAATTCTACTTACTGGGTGGAATTTTTCCAGGTTGGTGGAGGCAGGGATGGTGGGCTGGGAAATTTGTGGAAAATACTGTCTCTTTCTGACTTTTTCAGGTGCAGGTTGGCTGTTGAATCGGAAACTCCAGTGGGTGAAATGCTCAGCCAATTATGGCAATTAAACTGTCAATAAAGAGTCATTTAACATCTGCAATTACCCTTTCCCAACAATGCATGGGTCACAGTCATTGAGCGCTGAAACTGACGTGAAATCACCTGTATATATGAGGGAAGCGACAAGCAATAGGCCAGCCATATTCAAAAGCTAACGCTAACAGGGGCAACTGCTAAAGGCAAATAAATTAGACAGTTTTCAGCAAGAGATGTCATTTCACTGAGACGCCAAAACAGTTGCCCTTTAAGTCTGTGTCCTTACACAGGGACATGGGTTCCACATAATGCAAAAACTGGTTGGACCACTGAGGGAGGAACAGCAGCATGCTGCGCCTCAGCAATCATAAGAGCAGGGGCAACAACCACCAGAGGAACAGCATTGCTGCAGCATACAACAGAGAGACAGGCATCTGCAGACAATCAAGGGGCTGTGCTTCCCCTTCTGCCATTCATTGCCCTCCTCCTTTTGCACCCACAAATGAGCAACCCACAACACACAGTGATGCCATTGTGATTGTTGTCAGTGTTTCTTTAAACACCTGGCTCTCATTTGGGCTCCTCACTCTTCAGTCACCCGTAGCAACTTATTGAATGCCAACCCCAGAGGCAGTCCCTTAATTGGCTCGCCCTCACAAAAATCAACCGGAGGGCCTGCTACCCGGAGGGTCGGCCGCTGACCAGAAATGGTCGCATCGCGTCGCAAGAGACTAAGTGCACAAGACTCCATTCACTGTCACTCTTTTAACCTTCTTTCATTCGTGTTTAGTCGTAACAGAAAATGAAGTATAAATGATGCCAAGGCCTGGGTTTCCTGATACTGTTGGTAAAATGGAGGGACCGGACATCCATCCACACATGTGGTCCTGCCAGCAGCTGATCATATATTCCCAGGGAGGGTCTGGTTTAACAGCCAGAGTGGTATTTCAGAGAGAATCCCACTCCCAACCAGACCTCAACCTCTGCAAGGCAGAGAAGGAACTCAGAGCAGTCTGCAGTAGACAAAAGGCTTCAGCTGAATTAGCTATAAGCTCAGCAGGCCACTCTGAAGGTCAGGGGGGGAGGCAGAATCGAGGCAACTTTATCCTAACCCACCCATCAGGAAACAACTGGGATTGGGTGCAATGCTGCTTATATATCCCGCCCAATTTTACTCTCCATTGAAGTCAACTTAGAGTAAAGTTGAGGGCAGGGGGAGAGGAAAACCAGGGTTCTACCCAATACTGTAAATTTTGCTCCCAGCGCATTAAGGTAAAATTACCTGCACAGAGTGAGTTGGAGCTGGAATTAAACATTGAAAAATGGTGTCAGAAAGATAAGTACCATCTGCGGGTGTCTTCAATGACAAGGCCCTGATTCTCAGAAGCTATGTTGGGGACAATGTCGACAGAAATATAGGCCAGAAGACAAAGCATAAAACTTAACTGATGTTGTCACTGACTCAATGACATGAATCAAATCACCAGAATTTGCCTGGAAGAGACTGTTCAAGGAAACGTCAGTGAAGATAAATTCACTTTGAACAAGGGTATAAAACAAGTGATAGTTATTGGTTGTCCATTATACATCCTGCCTGGTAATTTCATTGGAAAAGTGACTTGGTCTTGTTGTGCAATAGACAGTTAATTCAATATCACCCATTTTGTATCACTGGTTAAGGTGAAAACTAACCCCAGACTGTGGAATATGCTATCATGGCTTTGTCTGTTAATTAAAGTAGATTTAAACAGAATTGCTCATTATAGTTGAATAATAGTACCTACCCAGCAATACTCTCAGATAAAAAAGTTATTTATGTTATTCATATACCAAAATATTCCATCAGGATTACTAATCTCCTTCGGCAAAGAATAAGCAAAATAAACTGCTGAACCTTTATCTGTTTACATTTATTATATGACTTATGAGAATGTCCCGTCTGTTAACAGAAGCTGTGACATTTTGCCTCTTAGGGGCTTTCTTGCTGATGCTGCAGCTTCCCAGAAACTCCCTGGTTGATAAAAAGAGCACATTGGACGCTGCAATCCTTGTATCTTCTCATCCTTCTGCAGTTTAGAGAAATGGCTTCAGTTATGTCACGCTGACCCTGTTGTGGACTAATGACCTTTGGTTAGCATTCAAGCCAATCAATCAGAAATGCTTGTTTTGTTTGGGGAGGAGGAGAGAATTAAACCTTGCCAGTGTGAGTCTGAAACCGATAGGGGTTGTTGGTATTGGGTAACACCTCAGTTCCTGTAACACTCAATTCTCTTGGGGTGGGGGCAGGAGGTTGAAGTGTAACATGCCTCAACAGGATGCAACTACATTTTAGGGTGAAAGTTGTTATGTCAGTTCTGTTACTGTGCTTCTCCAAAGAGAAGGAAAGAGAATCTATGGATGAATTTCCAAAGCCTGCTCTTCTCTCTTCAGAAGTCAATTCAGGAACACAATTGTGAATTGAGCTGACTACCTGTCTGCACTTTTACGCATTAAATCAACTCAGTGCTCTATAAATTTGGCTGTGCAGTGCCTATTTTTCACATCATAACTGGCCAACTCATCCCTCAGGAAGGAAGTGTGAGGATATTTACCAATGGGTTTGCACCATCTGCTATGTTAGCAAAGGAAACAATAGGTGCCCTTTACCCATGCCTGAAGCAGACATTAGGTGAGGGGTTCCCAAACTGGACAAACATTTGGGCTCACAAGTTCCTTCTCCTCCGTGGCAGCAATGGCAACCGTGGAGTGGAGACTCAGATGGGACAGCCCTGGGATTGGTTCCAAATGGCACTAATTTTTCTTGCCTTGGCCTGGTGGGTGTGACCGAATGAAATCAGCTCTGAGGCATGCTCACTGCCTCCAACAGAGCCTGCAAAACAGTAGGTGAAAAAAAGCATTGCTGCCTGTTCTCCAAACCGCCCCTCCTGCCCTCACCGCTCTTCTCCCCCCCACCTCCCTCCCCCCCACCCCGCCCACTCTCACAACTTTACTCATGCTCCCCCCATTGTTGGATCTCACTCTGGGATGATGGTAATTTTTAAGCTTCAAAATGGGGTCACAGTGGGAGAAAGTTTGGGAAGCACTGTGTTAGATCTTCAACATAGGTACGTATAGAGCCATAACCTCATTCAAGTGCAGGATATATAACTAATGTTTTTAATTCCCCCCTTTGCAAAACTCCCACAAGCAGCATCTGAAGCACGTAGTCACTTAGTTGGCAGACAAGCAATGAAATGAATTCAAATACATATAAAATACTTATAAGCTCTGAAACTGATATATATATGTAAAGTAAAATCAACTTAAAATTTCTATGGAGTTTTCTTTTAAAAATCATGTTAGAAGCTAGAATAAGTTATAAAGCAATAATTTAAAAATATTTAGATTTTTAGATCAAAAGTGGTAATCTCCAGATTAGCCTCAGTGCCACCTGCCAGCGACTACAGAAATAGGAGAATAGAGCAAATGAGTTTGTGGCTGGAGCAATGGTGGGGGTGTGGCTGGGGGACACATTAGAATCCTGGGACATTGGGACTTCTTCTAGGAGAGATGGGACCAATATAGGCTGGATAGATTGCACCTCAACAGAACCTGGTGGGACGGTTTGTTGCTGCTTGGGGAGGGTTTAAACTTACTTGGCAAAGGAAATGGGAACCAGGAGAAACATGGTGCCAAAAAGATGGGGAGAGACAGATAGCACTAGAAGTAAGAAATAGTAAGGTATTAGGTAGGGTCAGAGTAAGAGGGAATGTAACATGGTCTAGATTACAGTGATGTATCCAAACACACAAAGCGTGGCAAATAAAGTTGGGGCACAGATTATCATGTGGGAATATGATGTTGTGGCAGTTATGGAGTTCTGAATCAAAAAGGAGCAAGACTGGGTACTAAATATTCCTGAGTACAAAGTGGTCAGGAAAGATAGGAAAGAAAAGGAAGGAGGTGGGGTGGCATTATTGACTAAGGAGAATATTGCAATGTTGTAGAGACAGGATGTTCCAGAACTGTCTAGGACAGAATTTTGAGCTGAATTCAGAAGCTGAGAAACAGTAGAGGTACGATTACACTACTGGGTGTGTTCGAAAGGCCACCAACTATAGAAGAACAAATTTTCAGGAAAATTACTGGGTAGTTCAAAACTAAAGCATAGTGATAATGGGGAACTTGAGTGATTCTAAGAAAGACTGGGATAGCAATAGCGTAAAGGGCAGACAGCGGCAAGAGTTTCTGAAGTGCGTTCAGGAGAATTTTCTTCATCAGTATGTTTCCGGGAGGAAGGAGGCATTGCCGAATCTGGTTATGGAATAAGGTGGGGCAAATGGATAAAGCATCAGTAGGCAAACACTTAGGGAACACGAGATTGGCCCTCATTGTATCATGAGGCTTAAGTCAGGTATGGAAAAGGATTAATCTGAGCAAAGATATTTAATTAGGGGAAGGCCAATTTCAGTGGGATGAGAAGGGATCTGGCCCAGGTAAATTGGAATCAAAGATTGGCATGCAAAATTGTAATGGAACGATGGGCTGCTTTTAAAGATGAGGTATTTTGGGTACAGTCAAGATACATTCCCACATGGGAGAAAGGAAAAGAAACCCAAGCCAGGGGTCCTTTTATGATAAAAGAAATGATGAGAGGTGATGAGAGAGTAAGATGAAGCAGAAAAAGGGTGCACATGACAGGTGTCAGGTTGATAATACAAGTGTGAATCAGGCTGAATGTAGAAAGTTCAGATGGGAGATGATAAAGGAAATAAGAGAGACAAAGAGAGAGAATGAGGAGAGACTGGTAGCTAACATAAAAGGAAATCCAGAAGTCCTTTGTGGCAAAAACAACGACATATATAGTTAGTTTTTTTTATTCTTTCATGTGACGTGGGTGCCACTGGCATGGTAAGCAGTTGTTGCCCATCCTAATAAAATCCTAGTAAAAGGGTAGTACGAGGAGGGATGCGTCAATTAGCATTTTGCATCTGTGTTTGTCAGAGAAGAAGACGCTGCCTAGGTCATAGTGAAAGAGAAGGTAGTTGAGACACAGGATGAGCTAATATTTGAGAAATAGGAAATATTAGAAAGGCTGGTGATCCTTAAAGCTGTTAAGTCACCAGGACCGGATGGGATGCATCTAAGGATACTGAGGAAAGCAAGAGTCGAAATTGCGAATGTACTGCCGATAACGTTCCAATCCTCCTTAGATGCAGGGGTGGTGCCAGAGACCTGAGAATTGCAAATGTTACAGCCTTTTTCAAAATAAGGCGTAAGGATAAACCTATGAACCATAGGCCAGTTAGTTTAACCTCAATGTGGAGAAAATGTTTTAGAAACAATAACCCAGGACAAAATTACCAGTCATTTGGGATTAATTAAGGAAAGCCAATACAGATATGTTAAAGGCAAATCGTGTTTAACTAACTTGCTTGAGTTTTTGATAAGGTAACAGGGAGGATTGATGAGGGTAATGCTGTTGATGTAGTGTACCTGGACTTCCAAAAGGCGATTGATGAAGTGCTACATCACAGGCTTGCCAGCAAAGTTGAAACCGATGGAATGAAAGATGCAGTGGCAGCATGGATATTAAGTTGGCTGAGTGACAGGAAATAGAGAGTAAACTGCTGCTTTTTAGACTGGAGGAAGGTATATGGTGGGGTTCCCCAGGGGTCAGTACTAGCACCACTGCTTTTCTTTATATATATTAGTGACTTAGGTTTGGATGTACTGGGCACAAATTCAAAATTTGCAGATGGCACAAAACTTGTAAGTATTGTGAACTGTGAGCAGGATATCGATAGACTTCAAGAGGACACAGTTAGAATGGTGGAACGGGCAGGCACGTGACAGATTAAATTCTATAAAAAGAAATGTAAAATGATACATTTTGGTAGAACAGGAAGAGGCAATATAAACTCAGGGGGACAATTCTAAAGGGGGTGCAGGAACAGAGAGACCTGTGGGTATATGTGCACAAATCATTGAATGTGGCAGGGCAGGTTGAGAGCATGGTTAAAAAGAAATATGGAATCCTGGACTTTATAAATAAAGGAATAGAGCACAAAAGTAAATAGGTTATAAGAACATTTATAAAACACTGGTTCAGCCTCAACTGAAGTATTGGGTCGTAACTTCTGAGCTCCAGGGCAGTGTATCTGGGGGGAGGGGAGGGGAGAGTGCACCTCCAAAAGTCCCAGGTAAGAATTGCACAGCAAATGCCTAGGAAGTTCAAACTTTCTATGGGCAATTTCCCTACACTGGGAACCATGTGAATATGCGATTTAAATCACAAATTTTGGATGGCTCCAACTGTGTTACAGCAATAGTTACTCAGAAACAGTTAGAAGAATTAAAACCACTTCTAGCTTTGGGGTAACTATAGCATTGACCTACCCCAACCCCTCACAGGGCTCCCCCCAACCCCCTGACCCTCCCGTGGGACTCCCTCCACTCCTCAATAACCCCCCCGCCCCCCGCCCGACTACCCCCTAATGGGAATACTCCCACCCCCCATTACCACTCCCAGACTACACCCTCGGAACTCCCACAAGACTCTCCACCCCATAATACCCTCCAACTACCCTCCCCTCTGAGGCCTGACCCAACTCCACTCCCCCGCCACAGGCCCAACTGAACTCCCAACCCCACCCCACAGGCCTGACCAGACTCCCGACTCCCACCAAGGATCGACACAACTCCCCCCACCTCCCCAGGACTGACCTGACCCCCAGGCCCAGCAGCACCCTCCCCTGACCTGACCCCCGCCCCCAAATCCTAACCACTTACCTTGTACATTTACTTTCTCGCTGGCTTGTCAAAGACCTTTAAACTTGGCTAGATCTTTAATCTTACCTAGTTTATGGCAGCCAGTGCCGTAAAAAAGTGCCATGGCCTACTTAACTGCGACTGATCTGCCCTTGACTGTAGGCTTTGGGAGCACGCTGCATTACAGAAATCTCACCTGGCCTGAGGGGGAAGGTCGGGTGAGATAGGAGCGGCTGGATTTCAAGGTAAGTAACTACGAGCAGAGTGGAAACCTGACTCAATTGCCACTCCACAAGAAGTTACAGGCCATTGTGTCCAATTCTGTGCACCATGCTTTAGGAAAGATGTACAGGCTTAAAGGAGATTAAACAGAAAAGATTTATGAGAATGGGTGCAGGGATGAGGGACTTCAGTTACAAGGATAGATTTGTGAAACTAGTATTGTTGTCCTTAGAGAGGAGAAGATTGAGACGAGGGCTGGGATTTTCCGGCCCTGTCTTGGTGGGACCCACTGCGGAAGATTCGGCGGCGCAGCCAAAAGTCCATTGACTTTCAGCGGGACTGGAGGATCCCGGCGCTGGGCAGGATCAGAAAATCTCGCCTGAGATTTGATAGAGGTATTCCAAATCATGAAGGATCTTAACAGAGTAATAGAGAGAAATTGTTTCCATTGATGGAAAGATCAAGAACTAGAAGACATCGTTTTAAGGTGAGTGACAAAAGAACTAACAATAACATGAGGAAAAAGCTTCTTATGCAGCGAGTGGTTAGGATACAGATACACTGCCTGAGAGAGTGGTGGAGGCAGATTCAGTGGTGGTTTCCAAAAGGGAATTGGATAAAGACCTGAACAGACAAAAATTGCAGGGCTGTAGGGAAAGGGCAGGGAGTGGGTCTAGCTGAGTTACTCTTGCAGATAGCCAGTATGGACACAACTGGCCAAATAGCCTCCTTCTTGCTAGTCCATGATTCTGTGGTTTTAATTCTGGACACTGGAGCAATGCAACAATGTTATTAAACAACCATTGCGAAAGGCGGTGAAATCAATCAATTGTAAACCAATCAAGCATAATTTTTAGCCAACTGTTTCAGTGTCATGGGAAGAGATTGTTTGGGTTGTGGCTTAGCATAGAATAGTATCATAGAATTGTTACAGCACAGAAAGAGGCCATTTGGCCCCTCATGTCTGTGCAAGCGCTTTGAAGGACCAATTCACCTAGTGTCACCCGCTTGCCTTTTCCCCATAGTCCCCTGCAGTTCAACACAAAGAACAAAAAATTAAACATGGATAAAGAAGCAACAATTTATTTTCATTGATTTATTTTTCAGCTGGGGCTCTTTTCAGAAAACCAACTACATTACACATATCTAACATTGATGCTAACCAACAGTACTGATTGGTTAATGAAGGGTGATCAATCACTGTTTTCCATGTTTAATGCAAAGAGGTGTTGCATGATAGATCACTGTCTCGCACTTCCAAACTAATGGATGAACACGACTAATAGGTATGTTTAAAACAGAAGTCTTGTCATTAAATAGAAAATAGCACACACTCAAGGATGAATTACAGGCTATGCTCTTCAACTTGGTTCCAGGCATAATGTCTACAACCGCTGTAGCTATAGTGGTCAATCAGTGAAGAATTCTCGTAATGACTCGCATTGCATCACTCAGCTCTCCAATGCCATTGGCCTCAGTTTCAGGTGGAGCCTGAAGGTTCACTAAGGTGACACAGTGAAGGGAAATACCCCACCACCCAATCTGGTCCATCAGGGTGTCAATTTCTGTCACAACTACATCTGTGCTTTTCTCTTCGTCATTAGAAAACCCAGGTTGCTTGAAGCAACATTGCATTGTTTGTCGGCTGAAAGAGACCCAGGTTGGTTTCAGTAGGCACACCATATGTAACAACTGGGATGCACTCAGTTCTTGCACATAGCATTCAAAACAAAACTGATGAACTGATAACCCAAATTGAAATAAATAAGTATGATCTGATAGCCATTACAGAGACATGGCTACAGGATGACATGGGTTGGGACCTGAATATTGAAGAGTACTTGACATTTAGGATGTACAGGGAGTTAGGGAAAGGTGAGGTGTGGCTCTATTAATTAATGATGGTATTAGCACATTAAAGAGGGATGAGCTAAGTTCAGGAAACCATGATATAGAAGTGGTTTGGGTTGAGATGAGAAATGATAAAGGCAAGAAGTCACTTGTGGAAGTGGTGTACAGGCCCCCCATTGTAACTAAACAGTAGGGCAGAGCATAAAAGAAGAGATAATGGGAGCTCACCAGAAAGGTACAGCAATTATCATGGGGGATTTTAATCTACATATAGACTAGAAAAATCAGATGGGCAAAGTCAGCATAGATGAGGAGTTCATAGAATGTTTTCGGGATAGTTTCTTAGAAGAGTATGTTCTGGAGCCAACCAGAGAGCAGGCTATGCTAGACCTGGCATTGTGCAACAAGATAGGATTAATTGGTAACATCATAGCAAAAGCACCCATAGGTATCAGCAATCATAATATGATTGAATTTTACATTTAGTTTGAGGGGGTGGAGAGTGGGTCTAAGACTAGTATTTTAAATTTAAATAAGGGCAATGATGAGGGCATGAAAGCAGAGCTAGCTAAAGTGAACTGACAAATGAGGCTAAGGGATAGGTCAATAGGGATGCAGTCGCAGGCATTTAAAGGGATATTTCAGAATACAGAGGCTAGATACATTCCAATGAGAAATAAAAAATCCAAGGGGAGAACTCACCATCCCTGGTTAACTAAAAAAGTTAAAGACAGTATCAAACTTTAAGAAAAAGCATAAAGTTATGCAAAGTTGGTGACAGGTCAGAGTATTGGACAGACTATAAAGAACAGTAAAGAATGACAAAAAGATTAATTATGAAAACATTAGAGTATGTGAGAAAGCTAGCTGGGAATGTAAAGAAGGATAGTAAGAGTTTCTATAGATATTTAAACAAGAAAAGAGTTGACAAAGTGAGCACATGGTCCCATAAAAAGTGAGTCTGTGGAATTAATAATGGAAAGTAAGGAGATGGCAGATGAGTTGAACAGGTATTTTACATCAGTCTTCACAATAGAAGATACAAGTAACATCCTAGAAAGTGCTTTAAGTCAGGAAATGGAAGGAAGGGAGCAACTCGGAAAAATTACAATCACCAGGGAAGTGAAGCAAATTGTTGGAGCTGTTGGCTGACAAATCCATGGGTCTTGATGGGCTTCATCCTAGGCTCTTAAAAGAAGTGGCTAGTGAGGTAACAAATGCGGTGGCTTTAAGTATTCAAAATTCCCCGGATTTGGAAAGGTTCCATCAGATTGGAAAATAGTAAATGTAACTCCTTTATTAAAAAAGGAAGAGTGATAGAAAGCAGGGAATTATAGGCCAGTTACCTTAACATCTGTCATAGGGGTCAACATTTTCCCCCCGTTGGGGGGTAAGTGCGGGAGCGGGCGTGAGTGGGTGGGCTTCGGATCGGCGCCCCCGGTCGGGAGCGTGCCACCATTTTACGTGGGCGGGCCAGTTAAGACCCGCCCAGCATGACTTGCGCCAGGAAGTGCTATGCGCTTTCTGTGTGGGCGGTGGGGGGGATTCCCTCAGCCGGGAGTTCACTCTTTCGTGCACGCACGTGAAAGATCACACAGATCTCCCTGAGGCAAAGTGGGATCTTCTCAGGGAGATCGGCTCCAATTTAAAACTTTGAATGAAGATCAGAAAAAAATTTCCCTGCCATGTCCCCACATGTGACACTGTCACATGAGCTGGGACATGTCCATAACTTTTATTGAAAATATTCAGCATTTTTAAAATCACTCATGAAACCTCATCCCGCCCGTGGATGAGGTTTCATGTTTTTTCATAAGTCCGCCAGGGCTCCCGGCCTGCCCGCCAACCTTAAGATTGGACGGGCAGGTTCATTAATGAGTTCAATTGGTTTTTTAATGGCCTTAATAGGCCCTTGACAGGTCGGCCGGCGCACATCTGAGTCGGATGCGCGCCTGCCAAACTGACAATCTAAATGACGCGGGGTGACGTCGGGACGCACACCCAACGTCACCCCATGTCATTTGACGTGTCAGTGAGCAGGCCTCGCCTCCGCTCGCCGACTGGAAGATGCTGGCCAGGGAAAATATTAGAAGCTATTATTAAAAATATTATAGCAGGACACTTCGAAAAATTCAAGGTAATCAGGCAGAGTTAACATGGTTTCGTGAAAGGGAAATCATGTTTAACCAATTAATTGAGTTCTTTGAAGGAGTCACATGTGCTGTGGATAAAGGGGAACTGTTGGATGTACTGTACTTAGGTTTCCAGAAGGCAATTGATAAGGTGCCGCTTCAAAGATTATGGTGAAAAATAAAAGCTCATAATAAAAGCTTAGGGGGTAACATATTGGAAGAATAGAAGATTGGCTAACTAACAGGAAAAGAGTGTCGGCATAAATGGGTCTTTTTCTGGTTAGCAGGATGTGATGAGTGGTGTACCACAGGGATCAGTGCTAGAGCTTCAACTCTTTGCAATTTATATAAATGACTTGGTTGAATGGACGGAAGGTATGGTTGCTAAATTTGCTGATGACACAAAGATAGGTAGGAAAGTAAGTTGTAAAGAGGACATTGTTATGATGCGGCGATGATGTGTACCAGGTGGATCAAATCCATGAGGGAAACTTGATCATGTGGTTACAACAATTATGCAATTTGTATTTTATTTTTGAGATGCATGCCTTGAATTCAATAGTAATAAGTTCACCCAGATGTAGAGATTTTTTACAAAACTAAATTAAACATTTATTAACAAAAGAAAAGATTTCAAGCACATACATAGGTCTACAAATTATTACTATAATAGCTCCTAAAACCCCTAATTAATCTGGCTTCCAGTTAATGCTCCATTAAGGCATCAGTAAAAACAAATAGATTTAAACAGACCCAGGCAAAGCAACACAATATCCTGGACAGCCGCATTCAAAATGAGTTTTCTCAGCTTCAGTTCCTGGAGACAGCAACTTGATGCACGGAGGCTGGAGGCTTTTCACACTTGTGTTAGATCTTAGAATGCCTTCTCCTTACAGATAACTTCATCTCTTTTATACGTGTTTTTTCCATTTTAATGCAAATTCCATTGTTCCCATATGTTTTTGCAATTTAACTTTTCTCATAATATAAATCTTTCATAGTACTAATTTTATGAGTAATATATGGGAAAAATAAACACACTGCTTGGCTTAGCTTCTTTTAGCTAGGTGTAACATCTTACCATCTCTTTAAAATTCAGTCTAACTTAATTTATCTATAAATGCAAATTTTCCTCACACCTCACATTCTAAAACTTCAGCCATGTTTATGTATTTGGCATTTCAAACCGAGCTTCTTGTTTGTTGATTCAAAAACCTCCAGGCCAGCTGTCTGCAATTCAATTAAATCCAACACTCATAGATACAAACAAAGAAACTAATCCAAATCCCACAATTAACCCACTTTTACAATAAATCACAATAATATTATGAAAATTATTATATTTTCATGACAGACATAAGAAGGCTACAAAGGGTCATAAATAGGTTAAGTGAATGGGCAAAGCTTTGGCAAATGGAGTATAATGTGGGTAGATGTGAAATTGTCGATTTTGGCAGGAAGGATAGAAAGGAAACATATTATCTAAATGGTGAGAGATTGCAGAGCTCTGAGATTCAGATGGATCTGGGTCTCCTAGTGCATGAATCACAAAGGCCAGGGTATTGAGGTCAGCGAGCTGGGGGCAGGGCCCGCTCACTGATGTGTAAAATGACGTGGGATTACGTCGGGTGGAACTCCGGATGTCACTCCACGTCATTTCGATTTTCAGGTCGGTGGGGGCACAGCCGAATCAGCTGTGCACCCGCTGACCTGTCAAAGCCTATTGAGGCCATTTAAAAACTAATTCAACTAGTTAATGGACCTGCCCATCCAACCTTAAGGCTGGCGGGCAGGCCAGGAGCCCTGGACGGCTTCATAAAAAGCTTGAAACCTCATCCACGGGTGGGATGAGGTTTCACGTAGGTTTTTAAAAACTTAATAAAAGTTTGAATAAAAGGGATGGACATGTCCCAACTCATGTGACAATTTCACATGAGGGGACATGTCAGGGAAATTTTATTTTTCTGCATTGACCATTTTTGAATTTGGCGCCGATCTCCCTGAGACAGCACTCAGCCTCAGGAAGATCATTGTGCTCTTTTGCGCGCATGCCTGAAAGAGCACACTCCCGGCTTAGGGAATTCCCACCCCCTCTGCCCACACAGGGAGCACATAGAGCTTCCTGGCGGACGTCATGCTGGGCGGGCCTTAATTGGCCCCCCCTACGTAAAATGGCGGCGCGCCCCCAATCAAGGGCGCCAATTGGAGGCGTGCCCGCATGTGCCTGCTCCTGAACTCCCCCCACAACGGGGGGAAAATTCTTCCCAAAGGGTTGGTATGCAGGTACAGCAAGTAATCAGGGAAGATAATAGAATGTTATCATTTACTGTGAGGGAATTGATTACAAAAGTCGGGAGGTTGTGCTTCAGTTGTACAGAGCACTGGTGAGACCACATCTGGAGTACTGTGGGGAGAATTTTCTCTCCATCGGGCTGGTGGTCCGGGAGCGGGCACCCGCGATCGGCTACATGCCGCCATTTTATGTGGGCAGTCCAATTAAGGCCCGCCCAGCATGATGCGCACCCAGAAACGCTTAACATTACCTGTGTGGGCAGGGGGAGGAGGGAGAGTTTGGGCCTGCACTCTTTCGCGCATGTGCGTGAAAGAGCGCAGAAATCTCCCTGAGGCACGGAGCTGTGTCACATAAGCTGGGACATGTTTATGTATTTTAATTAAAAAATTTATTTAAGTTATAAACCCTTCAGGAAACCTCATCCCGCCTGTGGATGAGGTTTCATGAAAAATGCAAAGGCCGCCTGGGCTCTTCGCCTGCCCGTCAACCTTAAGGTTGGACGGGCAGCCCAGACAATCAGTTTAATTAGGTGATTATTGGCCTTACCAGGCCTTTGACAGTTCAGCGGGCATGCAGCCGATTCCGGTGCGCGCCCGCCAAACTGAAGATCGAAATGATGCGCGGTGACATTGGGACACACGCCCGATGTCACCGCGTGTCATTTTACGCAAGCGGGACCCGTCCCCACACACCGACCAGAAGATTCAGGCCTGTGTACAGTATTGGTCTCCTTATTTAAGGAAATATGTAAATATGTTAGAAGCAGTTCAGAGAAGGTTTACTAGATTAATACTAGGAATGGGCATAAAAGCCAAATACTGTGGATATTGGAAATCTGAAACAGAAACAGAAAATGCTGGAAAAACTCAGCAGACCTTAACAGCATCTGTAGAGAGAAAGACAGAGTTAACGTTTCGAGTCTGTATGACTCTTCAGAGTGAGCAATGGGCAGGTTGTCTTATACTTTTACTGTGAGGGAATTGATTACAAAAGTTGTGCTTAAGTTGTACAGAGCACTGGTGAGAGCGCATCTGGAGTACTGTGGGGAGAATTTTCTCTCCATCGGGCTGGTGGTCCAGGAGCAGGCACAGGCAGGCGTGGAGCCGATCGCCACCCGCGATAGGCTTCATGCCGCCATTTTGTGTGGGCAGTCCAATTAAGGCCTGCCCAGCATGACATGCACCCAGAAACGCTCAACATTACCTGTGTGGGCAGGGGGAGGAGGGTTAACCAGGCAGGTTAGAAAGGTTCAACTTGTATCCACTGGAGTTTAGAAGAGTAAGAGGTGACTTGACTGAAACCTTTAAGATCCAGAGGGGTCTTGACAGGGTGGATGTTGAGAGGGTGTTTCCTCTTATGGAAGAATCTAGAACTAGGGGTCACTGTTTAACATTAAGGGATCATTTATCTAAGACAGAGATGAGGAGAAATTTTTTCTCTCAGAGGGTCATGAGTCTTTGGAACTCCCTTCCTCAAAGGGCAGTGGAAGCAGGTCTTTGAATATTTTTAAGGCAGAGCTAGATAGATTCTTGATTAACATGTGGGTGAAAGGTAATCAGGGGTAGGCAGGAATGTGGGGCTGAGGTTACAATCAGATCAGCCATGATCTTATTCAATGGTGGAGCAGGCTCGAGGGGCCGAGTGGCCTACTCCAGTTCCCAAGTCGTATGTTCATATGTTTGTTCAAGAATCTAGTTTTCTCCCTCATTGTTTGAATGCAACGCTGCTTCATACAATAAATTATGCTCTGATCCAAAGGCTAAATTATGCAGAATGTGTTAGCAGGAAGGAGCATTGGGCCCATACACCTTTAGCCCAGAAACATTAAGGGTGGGCAGGAATGTTGTCTAGAATCAGGACAAATTTGTGATCCTATTTTTAAAAAATCACTCTGTAGTTCTGCAGGTGCTTGTATTAGTGCAGTTAGCTACAGGCAGGTGGTGAAATCTAGTAAAAGAGTGAGAGTTTTGTAATTTGCCAACCACTAGTAAATTATATTTGCCCCTGCTATTCATATTGTGGCAAACCATAACAGGGATTGTTTCCTTAGTTTTTATTTCTGGTCAAGAAGTGCTACACTATTAAAAGCAAATTTGCCATTACCAATTCACCCATAGGTGAGGAAATGCTGGCATTCTCAAAACTAAATTATTTAAAAATTTTATTTACTTGTTCTGGGATGTGGGCATCGCTGGCTAGACCAGCATATATTGCCCAACCCAATTGCCCTTGAGAATGTGGCGGTGGTGTGGTTCATTATGCTGTACAATTTATTTTGGACTATAGAGTTTTGTGATAAAAACCAAATTATTCTATTTCTGAGGCTCCTACTTTCATTTGGAAGTCTCTATCAAGACTTGTTTTTTTTTCCCTAACATATACTGATAGGTTGCAGTGTCCTTATTGGAATGCCCTTCTTTATGATCTACATGATGTCGGAGGAAGGAGGAAATCAACTGAGAACCCAGGAGGCCAGGATATTAAAGCAGCATGGCCCAAGACCTAGATCTTCTCAACTCCCTCAGACTGTATAAATCCAGGATATCTTCTTTAAGTCCTTCTCAGTAGTCATGTGTAAGTAGGTTCACTTTAGATGTTGTGGAAGAGCTATCATCCTACAAAAAGATCCGGCCCAACTCCCTCATGATCTAGCCCAACTCCCTCAAGAAAAGTGCCACTAAATGTTGCTCAGAAAGTCACTACTTAATTTCTTGACCAGTGGCTTTTCCTATGGACAGTAAATGATATCATCCAGTTCAGGCATTTTACTGTCCATTTTTGCAATAAAGGAAATCATGAATGCCATTTGTGCAAAGACAGGACATTCCATTCCAGATAACACAGGGACAAGACACCTGAATTAGCAGCACTTTAATATTCATAGAATTACTGACTTTCCTAAGTTCTTGGAACTATACCTTGTACTCGTGACATTACAAGACCTTGCTGTGCACCCACAGCAACAATAGCATGCCTTAAACATCATCTTTTATATAGCTAAACATCATTCCAAGGTGCTTTACGGAGCTGCAGCAGGACCTAGATAATATCCAGGCTTGGGCTGATGTCATGAAGAGATATTAATGTTTATAATGTTATTGGAATTTTTTTTTAAAATAGAGGTTTAGTCTGTGTCTGTGTCTATGTCTGTGAGTGTGTATGTGTTAATTGGATTAAAGCCAACTAGTCTGGGTGCTTTGATGTATAGTAGTTTTTAGATGTTAAACAGTAAGGGAGTTAAGGTAAAGAGTATGTTTGGGCTGATGTCATGAAGAGATATTAATGTTTATAATGTTATTGGAATTTTTTTTTTAAAATAGAGGTCTAGTCTGTGTCTGTGTCTATGTCTGTGAGTGTGTATGTGTTAATTGGATTAAAGCCAACTAGTCTGGGTGCTTTGATGTATAGTAGTTTTTAGATGTTAAACAGTAAGGGAGTTAAGGTAAAAAGTATGTTTGCATTTTGTTGAATAAACCATTCAAAGACTGGGGGTGAAATCTTGCACCTAGCTAGGAGACACCAAGCAATATGTTTATATTACTAATAAAATTGGCACTATGAAAGGGTTTTTATTGTTGGAAAAGGTGGAGTTCAAAGGGCCTGGTGATATAATGAGAATTTGCTTTCAAAGGGGAGTCCAGGTATATAGAGAAGAGTTTAGTGTGTGGAAGTCAGAGGCATGGAGGACCTTAACCTGTAAGCCTTACCACCATGTCTGCAAAGGAACCAAATTGAAAGGAACCTCACTTTGAATTTGTAAGGTGAAAAATGCTTTGCCTGGTGCCTGTTTAAGTCTATTGGTTATTGTTGCCTTAGTGGAGATTAATTTGGGAATTTGTTAAGTAATGATAGTAGTAATTTGTAGCCATGTGTATGTGTTTAATTTGTTGTAAATTAATAAATATTTCATTTAGTTTGATATAACAAACTCTCAAGACTTGGTGGTCTTATCCCTGAATTTAGAACTGCAACTCAAAACATACCAATTGAAAATATAGGTTATGACAGTTGTTTAAAGTTTCCCTCTGGGATTTTAAATAACTCCACCTTTAACAACTGCTGTGTCATAACAATGACAAGTGGCAAGTAACATTTGTGCCACACAAGTGCCAGGCAATGGCCACCTCTAACAAGAGAGAACCTACCCATCACCCCTTGACATTCAATGGCATTACCATCGCTGAATGCTCCACTATCAACATCCTAGGGCTTACCATTGACCAGAAATTGAACTGGACTAGCCATATAAATACTGTGGCTACAAGAGCAGGTCAGAGGCTAGGAATCCTGCAGCAAGTAACTCACCACCTGACTCCTCAAAGCCTGTCCAACTTAATGTCCAAAAGCGACAGAGCAAGTGGAATACCTTGAAGTGTGGTGGGCAGGAAATGTGTACAGACCTCTTGTTGGTCTTGTATAAAAAGATAATGCTATAGATAGGGTCTCACATGTAAGGAGAGCTCATATGTGCATAGGACATTCTCCGATTGATTCAGTTCCAGTGTTTTTTTTTGTTCTTAATGCTACATGGAAGCTCTTCCAGATGGAGTGAGTTTTCTTGAGCTTCGACCTGGAACCCAAATTGCATGTTGAGAAACAAGTGTACATTGTTTCTGATTGCTACTAGACCAGCTAAATAAATAAATAGGCAATCCAGAATGATGAACAGTCAACATGAGTCATCCCAACTGCAACACATTTATTGCCCGGAGATACAACGTTATTCTCATTGTGCCATTGTGGAAAACTCACACCACAACTCTGCCATTTTATGTTCTAGATCAACAAACCTAAACAAAATATTAGATCAGGCACCCAACTTTTAAGGGAGGAGGTATTGAGGAGAAGAGGCAAAGTGTGAACAACTTTTCATTCTGCTTCAGTGGTAGCAGTGGCAGCAACAGAAATCCAAGAACCTGAAACACAATATAAAGAAATGCACCCATCACAATTCATTCCTAACTTGTCACAAGTGTTATAGATGTATAATGGTACTGCTCCAAATTTAAATCACAGCACAATGGATTTTCAGTTCCAGTGCAAAGATTTTAAAATACCACTACACTGCTTTTACAATGCCAGGAAAATATTGTTTTCCAAGTGCAAATGAAACTTCAGAAAGCTGAAAACAGCCATCGTACAGATTAGTGTCTTCCACATGCTGCATTTCATTTTCTCATTTGAAGTCAATATACAGGGATTTTTCTTCTTTCCAACTTGACGTCACAGTAAGGCACAACTTTGATACTACTTGACAGTGAAGCATGCCTGCAATAAAATCTATTGCACTCAGGAAATTGGGGGAAAAAAATCTGCAAGCGAAAATTGCTTTACAGAGAAAGGGTTAAGTAGTCAACTCTTTTAACAGAGCAATTCTGGCTAGGCCTAGAGAGTATGGCTGCAATAAATCATGTGGTCTGATGGAATCACATTTTGTTTTAGAAGAGATCAGTGGTGAGTTTTTACAAAGCAAAATTAGTTTCTGAAATTGAGCATCTGATTTTTTTCATCAAACTGATTTAATGTATTGTACACCCTAGTGCCTGGCATCCCAAACCTTCAAAGATTAAATGTGCACCACACATCCCCACTTCAAAGGTATGCACTGACAAACTCTCTTTGTAACCATAAAGGGATACTAGATTCTTTATAGTCTAATGGAGAAAGCAAGTAGGGAGTGTGTGATAGGAGAATAAAAGGCTCATTAGGATAAAGACTATTGGATTAACAGAAGAGCTCAAGGCTGAAGGGTACCAGCAGGAGAGGATATCAGAAATCAATGGACGTTTAGTAATTTGATTTTGTTAATTACAGGAATCAAACAGAACAGAAAAGATTGGTAAAGCAAAGATGTTACAAAGACTAATGTCTACCAGGGCCCAAAACAGCTGCAAATACTTTTAAAACATGACTTTACAAGAAACATGTCTTTTAAAGTGTAAATTAGGTCAATTTCTATTTCTCCCTTTGGTAAGTCTACAGAGCTTCAATATTAAAAGAAATGAGAAGAAGAAAGAACTCTCCTATGACAAAGATTACTGTTTAAAATGCTGCTTCCATTGCTGATGTATTCTACCGTGGCTTGTGCACATTGCACTGCAGAATTGTTATTAAAATTAATAAAGAGTAAATGAAATGCAGGCTGCCCAGCACATGTCATACTGTCACTTTTGTCATCTGGGTTCCAACAGTTAGGTAGATAAGAGGATCCGAGAGGCAAAATTCAGGTTTTTGCATGTTTGGAATCAACCTTGATGGATTCATTTTGTTCCTGCCTAAGGAAATAAAATAAAGACAACTGTGCACTCACTTCTAAACCACCAGGAATTAGAAGCACATAGTATCACCACCCCTACAGGGGAATAGAAAGAAAATTAATTATTTGTAATTTTAGGAACAGTAAAAGATCAGCACATAATAAAGTTTAGCTGCAGGTAACAACTACTAAACCACCATTGAAATAAATCTATACAGGGACAAGTCGAACAATCACTTCTACTGTCAATCAAATTTAGGCCAAATTTGGGTTAACAGGGTATGATAAAAAATAGAGTGATTCCTACATTTTATATATTATAGTTTGGTAATGGCTAGGATTAAAATGGAAGCTCTCCTCTTTTGCCCAATTTCAAAATGAAGGTCTGGAGACGAGTTGCTTAAAGAGCTCATCTGAAAATTTGTCATAATATGGAGGTGTTGTTTTAGGTAGTACAATAATATGGTGTCTGATTATTCCAGGAATAAAAAGACACATTTGCTGCCAGATTCCTGACACAAGCCAACAGCTCCCACAACAAATATGTAGTCAAAGACATTTGTGGGACATTAGGCAGCCAAAGCACATGATGGATGGCCCATACGAAGAGCTATGAAAACAGCCAAAGATACATGGCTTTTCCTTCATCCTAGTCACCTCAAGCATTCACAATTGGTATGATCCTGGTCTGCTTATTGAGAAGATCATGCCTAGCATTCTGCCCTTAACCATCGAAGACTTGCTATTACCCTGGCCTAATGTAGCCTTCCCATCCCCATGATTACCAGTTCCCCAGTCTAGGAGTAACTTTGGCCCAAGGCCCAAGAAGCCTTCATCCTAATATATCAAGCCATGTCATGAGAAATGCATGTATTTGGAGATATTATGAAACTTATAATGTAGCAGGTACTCTGTATCTAATAGTGCCCCGAGAAAGCTTGGAAATCTTTGGTTTAGTTGAAATAAAATTATGAAAAGCAGTTGTATATGCACATGGCATGAAAAGGTAATGTATGAGCACCTGTTCATTACCATTCTGTGCAACAGTTTCTACTATTGTGTCTTTAATTATGCATGATTGAGAGCTCTGACTTCAGAAGACTTAGAACTGTGTAAATACTGGAACATCTCCAATTATCATCATTTCTGGCAGAAAATCCATACTATGTGGATATGCTAAGATTCACACTGTCCACACACTATCATATCTGGAAGGAATACCAACTGAACTGTTTTCACTTTTCGGGCTCTGTAAAAAAATAATATATTTTTAAAAGGATATTTTAACTTATTAAAAAGTAATTCCAACTAAGCCTAAGTTATAAACAGAACAATGCTGGAAACACTCAACAGGTCAGACAGCTTTTGTGGAAAGAGGGAGTGAACATTTCAGGTCAATGATCTTACACCAGAACATCATTTTCTGTCCAGAATATGCCATAATTAGCTTTTGTTTCTAAATATTGTGCTAATGCGGTGTCGTATTGTATCATTTGGTTTCCGTCTAGTAATTAGACTGTAAATGTATCTGAACATGTAATTTTATAATATATATTGTTAATCAGGTATTGTTCCACCTTTCAGGAGATACGGAGAATGTGATGGTTATCACATTTCTGGTGCATTATACGCTGCAGTTAGGACAATTGTTAACTTGGCATGCTGAGCCATATATGGCACGTAAAAGGGCTCCAATTTCAAATCATTAGAGATTTAGTCTGCTTGTGGAAGATATCTTTTTTGCCAGTGGTGCAAGAATGCTGGGGAAAGTCCAGACGGTAACTTGGGCTTTTAATATTCAGTTGGGAACTTTTTCATAAATAAAATGAAACAAGGGATCATTGTGCGTCAGAAACATTCTGTGGTTATCCAGATGAAAAAATCATTGAACATTTTGATGTGAGCCACTCATCCAAGCCTGCAGTCTCCTCGAACTAGGCAGAGAGGACAGCGTGAGTCATGCATCGCTCAACAATTCCTGTCAGCACGTGTTCTGTTATCGGGGTAGATACTTATAAAGTAAGAGATTCTTCATGCAGTGTGTCAGCTGGGAACCTAAGAACGCTCAGCACTTGAAGTTACTGAGCCATTCGGTGCTTCAGCTCCATTCAAGTATACTTTCCATCCTTTTCCTCTCTATGATATTCTGAGCTCCCTCCTTTCCCTATCCTCACTCTGTGCAGTAACTTTACCACCCCCCATTCCTCACTCCCTAAGGTTCCTACAATTACCTGTACAAGAAAATAAAACCTTTTCTCTATTAATTCAACCAAGACAACCAAGTCTGCTCTTGTTGGAAGTAATAAGGGACAGAAAGGATGGAATAACAGCAGTGAGAGTTGCACCCATGGTGTAACAATTCTGACACTCCTTAGTTTGCACTGGGAACAAAAATGGCAAAATTCCACAATCTCAATCTACAATTTTCTATCCATTACTTTAATAAGCAAAAATTATCAGTCAACACTCAATTAAAAGCAAGAGAGACTTGCATTTGCAAAGCGCTTTTCATGGCCACCGGGTGTCTCAAAGCACTTTACAGTCAATGAGGAACTTTTGAAATGTAGCCACTGTTGTAATGTAGAAAACATGGCAGCCAATTTGCGCACAGCAAGCTCCCAGAAACAGTAATGCGATAATGACCTGCTTTTGTGATGTTGATTGAGCATAAACATTAGACAGAACATTGGGGATAGATCCCCTGCTGTTCTTCAAATAGTGTCATGGACCTTTTACACTCACTTAAGAGGACAGAGGGCCTCAGTTTAATGCTTCCTCTGAATTGCAGCACATCTGACATTGCAGCATTCCCTCAGTACTGCACCGGAGTGTATGCCTTGATTTTTGTGCTCAAATCCAGGAGTAGGACTTGGAATACAGAACCTTGGAGCTCAGAGGCAAAGTGCTATCCACTGAGCCACACTGACAGGTATCATGAGACTATCAGGCTGATAATGGACTTCAGTCTTTTTTTGGCCCAGCAGTTCCTATATTCCTATGAAACATACAAATATTACCAGCCACCACACTATGACTGTACTTGATATTTATACTTCAAATAATTTTACTGTGCCATACAATCACAATTATGTTGACACATTCTAGCAATGGGATTTGCTGTATCTCTTTGGAGGCATTGATGGATGTTTTAACTGCCCTTTATTAATCAGTAAAAGAGCATGCACTGCCTCACACAGATAATAGAGTGTATTCATTATGTTTCTGTGGTATTGGCACTGAAGAAGCAAAATGTTTAGCATATATTGCATCAGATTAAATAAAAACTCTATGCATTTATGGGCAGAATTATGTATTCGGCGGGCGGGTGTGGTCGGTGGGCCCTGGAGCGGGTGGGAAATGGTCCGCAGCTTGCGATCGGCCCCTGCCCGCGATTTCATGCTGGTGGGCCAATTAAGGCCCGCGAGCGTGAACGGCAGCTCCCCAATAGTCAGGAAGGGCCGGGGGCCTGTTGGCTGCCATGTCCAATGGCGACCTGGTGGCCAGTTTAAAACTGGCACAGTCAGGCTCCTGGCGACGAAGTTAGCTTCGGTGTTGTGCACAGGAGATTAAAAATGATGGATTCCAATGCTCCTGCAGACACCAGGCAAGAGAGCAGGTCGAGTCAGCACACCCCCACCCCCCACGGTTTTCGGATGAGTGCCTCACAGTCCTCCTGGAGGAGGTAGCTGCCAGGAGGGACACCCTTGTCCCCAGGGATGGAAGGAGCAGGCCACCACACCTTACAAAAAGAGCTTGGGAGGAGGTGGCAGTGCTGGTCAGCAACCATGATGTTGTGTGGCGCACCTGGGTCCAGTGCCGCAAGATGACCTGCTGCACTCAGGAAGGGTGAGTACCATGTTGGCATGGATCAGTGTTTGAAGTGTTAAGGGCTGGCCATCCCCCTGAGGAGCTCAGGGGTGTTCGAGTCTGAGTGCCAATTGTCAATGACACCAGAGCTGGCCAGGGGGGTGAGCCCTGGCTGCTTGGACTGAGTGCCTTGACGACTCGGATGTGCCCTGTAAGAGCTCCTCAGCTGGAGTTAGACAGGCTGCAATGGTGCTGCAGGTAGAGAGTGGACAAATCAATGCTCCTTTATCATAAGAACATAAGAAATAGGAACAGGAGTAGACCATTCAGCCCCTTGAGCCTGCTCCGCCACTCAATACAATCATGGCTGATCTTCTTGCGTTTCGATTTCCACATTCACATCTATCCCGCTAACCTTTGATTCCCTTGCCTAACAAGAATCTATTCACCTCTGCCTTAAAAATATTCAATGACCCTGCCTCCACAACCTTCTGAGGCAGAGAATTCCAAAGTCGCACAGCCCTCTGAGAGAAAAAATTTCTCTTTATCTCTGTCCTAAAAGGGTGACCCCGAATTTTAAAACAGTGCCCCCTAGTTCTGGACTCAACCACAAGAGGAAACATCCTCTCGATGTCCACCTTGTCAAGATCGTTCAGAATCTTGTATACTTCAATCAAATCACCCCTCACTCTTCTAAACTCCAGTGGAAACAAGCCCAGTCTGTCCAACTTTTCCTCACATGACAACCCACTCATTCCAGGTATCAATCTAGTAAACCTCCTTTGAATCGCTTTCAACGCATTTACATCCTTCCTTAAATAAGGAGCCCAAAACTGCACACAGTAGTTGAGGTGCGGTCTCACCAATGCCCTGTGTAACTGAAGCATAACATCATTACTTTTATGTTCAATCCCTTTCATAATAAAGGATAGCATTCCATTAGCCTTCTTAATTACTTGTTGTGCCTGAATACTAACTTTTAATGACTCATGTACATGCAGAGCTAGATCCCTGTGCGCCTCAGGATTATGCAGCTGCTCTCCATTTAAGTAACCCGCTGCTTTTTTGTTCTTCCTGCCAAAGTAAACAACTTCACATTTCCTACATTAAATTCCATTTGCCAGATCTTTGCCTCACTCAACCTATCTATATCCATCTGCAACCTCCTCATGTCCTCCTCGCAACATACTTTCCTACCTACCTTTGTGTCATCTGCAAATTTAGCTACCATATCTTCGCTCCCCTCAACAAAGTCATTGACAGACCCCTGTGGGACTCCATTCATCACATCCTGCCAACTAGAAAAAGACCCATTTATGCATACTCTTTGTTTTCTGCCAGCTAGCCAATCTTCTATCCATGCTAATATATTATCCCCTACACCATGGGCAACATTTCCCCCCCACCATCAGGGGGGTATGCGCGGGAGCGGGTGCGGGTGGGCGGGTTCCCAATCAGCACCCCCGGTCGGGGTACGCCGCCATTTTATGTGGGTGAGCCAATTAAGGCCCGCCCAGTGTGACGTCCGCCAGGAAGCGCTATGTGCTCCTTGTGTGGGCGGGGGAGGATTCCCTCAGCCGGGAGTGCGCTCTTTCGCGCATGCGCAAAGTGCTGCCTCAGGGAGATCAGCTCAGAATTGAAACAGTAAATAAAGATGAGATAAAAATTTTGCTGCCATGTCCCCTCATGTGACAATGTCACATGAGCTGGGACATGTCCATAGCTTTTATTTTAACATATTCTGGAATTTTTAAATCCTTCATGAAACCTCATCCCGCCCGTGGTTGAGGTTTCATGTCTTTTCTAAAGGCTGCCTGGCCTCCTTGCCTGCCCGCCAACCTTCAGGTTGGACAGGCAGGTCCATTAATTACCTTAATTTCTTTTTTAAAGGCCTTAAGTGACCGTTGACAGCTCGGCGGGCACACAGCCGACTCGGCTGCACGCTCGCCAAACTGAAAATCTAAACGACACGGGATGACGTCGGGATCCCGTAGGGTCTTAAAAGAGGCGGCTAATGAGGTAGTCGATGTGCGGGGCTTAATCTTCGGGATGCCCACCCGACGTCACCCCGCGTCATTTTACGCGTTGGCAAGCGGGCCCCGCCCCCGCTCGCCTACTGTTAGAATGTCCCATGTGCTTTTATTTTCCGTAATTTCCTTTGAAGTGGTATCTTATGAAGTGCCTTCTGGAAATCCAAGTACAGTACGTCTATAGGCCCCCCTTTATCTACTGCGCATGTTACTCCTTCAAAAAACTTCAATAAATTGGTTAAACATGATTCTCCTTTCACAAAACCATGCTGACTCTTCCCAGTTGCCTTGAGCTCTTCTAAGTGCCCAGCTATAACCTCCTTAATGACCGATTCTAATAACTTCCCCACGACAGATGTCAAGCTAACTGGCCTAAAGTTTCCTGTTTTCTGCCTCCCTCCCTTCTTGTATAGAGGGGCTATATTTGCTACTATCGATTCTGATGGAACCTTTCTAGAATCTAGCGTATTTTGGAAGATTAACACCAATGCATCGACTACCTCATTAACCACATCTTTTAAGACCCTAGCCTGTAGTCCATCGGGACCTGGAGTCTTGCCAGCCTGCAGCTCCATCAATTTGCTCAGTACCATTTCTCTTCTGATCTCAATTTCATTAAGTTCCTTTCTCCCGTTCACCTCCTGATTTTCAGCTATTACTGGAATGGTTTTTGAATCCTCTATAGTGAACACAGAAGCAAAATATTTGTTCATTTCTTCCACCATTTCCTTGTTGTCAACTATTAACTCCCCACTATCACTCCCTAGAGGACCAACACTCACTTTACTTACTATGTTCCTTTTTAAGTACCTGTAGAAACTCTTGCTATCCAATTTTACTTTTCAGGAGAAGATGGCCCATAACAACACTGAAATGCCGCAGACCGGAGGAGGCACCCCAAACCTCGTAACCCTAACCAGATACGAGCAGGACCCCTTGGAGCTGGAGAGGTGCCATGCACGGTCAACAGAGAGGCCGCAGAGAGGCTGCAGCTTCAGAGGAAGGTAAGAGTGCAGTGCACAGAGGAGCGAGTTTCAGATGATGCAAACATTCTTGTGTAGTCTCATCATTGATGGGAGCCTCAAAACTGGATTTCCCCCATTGATCATTGAAAGACGATGACACCATGATGCAGATCTCACCAGGGTGCCTGGTGCGCACAGTGACAGTGTGAAGAATTAAACTAATGACATGTCATTGTTCTCCCTTAGATTTGCCACCATGCACTCAATCGCAGGACCCCAAAGACACACCCCTGACGCCAGAGAACCGCCAGGCTCCACAGGCTCCACCTGTGTCACATCCGCTCTCTGAACCAGGCACCAGCGCAGATACCAGCACCTCAGTGTGTATTAGACCTTCGGCTACAATGTCAATGCACAGCGGTGGGGGCACTTCACATTTGCTTGAGGTGCAGGCGGAGGCAGAGAGTGCCCAGGGCGCCGGCAGTCAGAGGGCTGCTGGAGACCAGGATGATGCTGAGTTGAAGGCAGACAATGAGCCTCTGGAGTTGTTCATTAGGTGGCAGATGCTGGATGTCCAGCAAGATGTGCAGGAGGATCTGGCAGAGATCCATGAGGGTATGTGTGCCATGGCATCCATTAAGGAGGAGCCATGCAGAGCATGAGAACTGCGTCAACCGTCCTCCATTGAGAGAGTGGTGACTCTCATGGAGAGGCAGCTCCAGGAACAGAATCAGGGGTTCCTGGGGATGCACTCGGACCTGCAAGCCCTCACACAGGCAAAAACCTCAGGTGATCAATAGTGAGCAAGGACGCCCACAGCAACCTCACTTTGGTGCACAATCTGCCTGTCATCTCCACTGTCTCTTCTCAGGGCGCTCCAGATGACAGCAGCAGCTCCTCCACCCCTCTGCCAGTGACAGTGGCACCTGATGAGACTCTGATGGTTGGGGAGGTGCCAGCCATGGAACTGGCCACTCCCTCCCAGGCGGGGCCAGCACAGGCTCCACTGGTCAGAGGACGCCCGCCAAGGTCATCAAGGCCAACAAGGCAACAGAGTCAGCAGCTGTCAACAACGCTGCTGCCAGCGAGGGGGGAGCACCTAGACGTAGCACTCATAAATGTAAGGTTAAGGCACCATGAGCAGAAGAGTGACTGGTCACGGGTGATCTTCTGTTGTGCAATGCTTTGTTTATTTTAGCAGGTCTGTGGTTGAGGACTGGAGAAGGCTCTGTTAATTTGTTTTGACTGTCAACATGAGAGAAATTTTCCTTTGCCATAATAGCCTGAGTATGCTTCACTTTTTTTATTTAATGTGGTGCTGCGTATCCCAGCATGTATGGTTGGATGTGGGTGGCTCGAAACTTTATTGCACAGGCAGTGAGTGGACTTTAAGGTCAAAGGAAAGGGTCATTTCAGACATCCGGGGTGGAGGCGGCAGCCCTGGCACGAGGTGGAAGCGTTTATTTGGCAGCCTAGCTGAAGGAGCGTTGGATCAAGGCGTCCCAGGTGTCCCTGCCCCCCTGGAGGTTACAGAGGTTTGCCTCCATGCCCTCAGCGTTCTCCTCACCATGCTCTTCTTCTGACTCATCCTCTGTACAGAATTCATCATCTGTGGCCTGTGGAGCTGCGTCGACATCCCGTTCCTCCATTGGGTCTCCCCTTGCCAGTGCCAGATTGTGGAGAGCGCAGCATGTAACCACTATCAGTGACACCCGCTCTGGGGAGTATTGTAGTGCTCCCCCTGAACAGTCCAGGCACTGGAAACGGGTCTCCAGAAGACCTATGATTCTCTCTATCACCGTCCTTTTGGAGGCATGACTCCTATTATACTGCTGCTCTGCCTCTGTTCTTGGGTGGTGAAGAGGTGTCATTATCTTGTCTCCCAGCAGCCATCCATCCAATCAGGCTGCATCACTGAAGAGCCTCGGAACCTGGGAGTGTCTTAGAATGTATGAGTCATGGGAGCTGCCGGGGTACCTTGCACAGACTTGCAGAATCTGCATCCTGTGGTCACACACTATCTGCACGTTCATGGAGTGGAAGCCCTTCCTGTTGACGAAGACACCAGGCTCACCTGCAGATGCCTTGATGGCCACATGTGTGCAGTCTATTGCACCCTGGACGCGGGGGAAGCTAGCAATGGCCACGAAGCCTCTGGCTCGCTCAGCCTGGCTGGCCTCGTCCGTACAGAAATGAATGAAAGCCAATACCCGCCTGAACAGAGTTTCTGTCACTAGCTTGATGCAACTGTGGACAGCTGATTGGGACACTCTTCACAGATCCCCCTCTGACCCCTGGAAAGAGCCGGAGGCATAGAAGTTGAGGACCACTGTGACCTTAGCACCACTGACATGGGGTGTCCACCCACACAGTTAGGTGTGATCTCAGGAGGTAATCTCAGGCCCAATCAACTAACAAATGGAGGTCACGGTCTCCCTGGAGAGACGGAGCCTCCTTTGGCATTGCACCTCAGACATATTGAGGTAGCTGCATCGCCACCTGTAAACCCTGGCAGCAGGATAGTGGCATCTTCTGCTGGCCCTGTGCCCCTTGTGCCTGCGCCTCTCCTCACACAGGTCGCTCCCCTGGGAGCTGCATTGGGACACCTGGCCTCCTCTCCCTTCTGCCCCTCGCTTCCTCCTCAGAGGAGGTGCTTCCAGTGGAGACCACAATCCCCATTACCAGGGTAAGGGAAGGCTGTCTGATACCTGGAAGGGTCCACACAGTCTGAACTCTCTGAGGTCCTTGAAGACACCAAGGAATCCTGAAATGATGCCTGGAAATGCTACCAATGAAGCTCTGAACAGAGGTGAAGCTGCCACTTACCAATAAGTCACCAGCAGCAAACTATCCAACTCCTCATTACTCACACTGGCAATGCTGCTGACTCTTTTTATCCCACCCATTGGTGAGGTTTTTGAAATTGTCGGCTGGCCGCCTGCGTGTTTCGCCTGTGCAACGAGCACGAAATTGCAAAATTGAAAAATTGGCATCAATTGACTTTTTAATGGCTTTAACTGGCCTCTCAGTTAATGGCGGGTGCGGCTCTGACACCTGTGTGCGCCCGCCAAGCGAAATATCGCGCGAGCGCATGATGACGTCGGGACGCTCACCTGATGTCATCGCGCGCTATTTTAAGCTCGAGCATGTTAGGCATGCACCCGCACGCCAAGCTACAAATTCTGCCCTATATCACCTTTAATGGCCTCAGGACATTTAAAAGTGCTTCACAACCAATACTTTACTTATGAGTTGCTGTTAAATTGTGGATGGTATGTCCAAGAAGATAAATTTTAGTTTAGTATCAACTTCCTCAGCATGGCACTGCACCTTCACAAGAACCTCTTGCAAAGTATCTATCTTGCTCAGGGTTACAAGCTGGCAAAGGCAGGATAGATCCAGCTTCCCAATAGACCCCTCACATTCATCCTCTTGTGTATAATATCAGATAGTACCATTTGTTTGGCACAACAGCATGGAGGCAAATCCTATGTGCTAAACTATTTATCTGTGACTAATGACACTTTTTCGCTGCAAGTGCGAAGTAATTCAGTTCCATCGATTTCAATGGCGGATAAGTTGTGAATTTGTACTACTGTGTGGATGCACCAGTGTTGACATTGTTGTTGTCAAGCTAGTCATGTGAAAGAGTACAGTAAAATGTTCCAGAGACCCTGAACTATGATAGATGTTTTTGTTAATTCATGCAAAATGTTTTCTGTTAATTCATTGAAATCAGATTAGGAGAATAACATGATGTCATAATAGCTTCTCTAATGAGATAGCAGCTTCCTGATAATAAAACCTAACTGCCTAGTGTGTATACATAATGGATACCTGGGAGTGATTACAAGGCAGTAATCTAATTGTAACTATCATCAGAACCAGAGATTTGATTAGTCTTAAAATTACTCCAGGGTATCTGCTATATTTATAATCTATATATAGTTGATTTTATGGAATGGTTTTACAGAGTTCTGATTCGCTTTAAGTACTGACAGTGGCTGTCAGGGTGCTACGTGACAGTCAGACTGCAGATGAGCAAACATATAATCAATATTGAGAAATAACTTGCAGTCGACTTCTGGGCAATTCTGCAGCCAATGTAGTTTCTGAACAAACTGAGTAGTGTTATGGCTTCATTAAAAATAATACTGCAGTTACAAATCTTGGTCGGATATCATAAATAATCCTACAGTCTGAAAATAAACAGTTTGATGGCATTAAATCTCTAAATATGATTAGAGCCATTCTTTAATTATATTTATTCATAATCAGAAACTATAATAAAATCAATCATCAGGCAGCTTAGCAACAGAAGGCATATGCTGGTTGATCTACCCTGGGGTAGGTGGTTTAAACCTTAACAGAAAACAAAATGTAACTTTTGATAAATTGAAAATAAAAATTTTAATTTCTGCTATGGAGAGAATGGGAAAATGATACATTTCTTATTTAAAGAAAGAATTTGCATGAATAAAATATCTAATCATATGTCCCAAAGTGCTTTACAGACAATCGATTCCTTTTAAAATACAGTCAATGTTATGTGTAGAGAACATATCTTTTTATTTTATTTCTGTTGAACTGTTGAGTAAAATTACAATGGCTGTAGTTTGAAAGACATGTCCATTGGAACAGGATGAGAGATATGTACAAGGTTGCAGTCCTGGAACAGAGTGTGCCATGAAAGACAGGATGGTGCCGGAAAGGAACCCTGAACCAAGGGAGCTGCTTGGCAACAATGTTTTAATTGGCTCCTGACCAGGTGACCAGGCTTTCTGTGAGAGCAATGCAGCAGAATAGCTCCTAGCCTGAAAGGAACAAGACCTAAAACCTCTTTTTTCTGCATGTGGAAGATTGCAGTAATGCCACAATAATAGCTAGCTGGCTTTTTCTCCTCATGTCTCTATAACCTGCTCTCTCCCTCTGAAAACCCCTGTCAAGAGGCAAAGGGGAAAATAACTGTTAGAGACTTTGAAAGGCAAGTGTTCAATCAGTGATCTAAATATTGAAAGTGCTGGAAGACCACCTCATGTCATCAACAAAGAACTGAAAGGAATTTGGAAGGCATCGACTAAAATCAACCCATCGAATTCTGTACTCCAGATTGGTGCTATTGAACTGTTTTATCCCACCCTTCAAATCCATGTTTGTGTATCTTATGTGTGTGTGTGAGTGTGTGTGTGTGTGGTGTGTGTGTGTGTGTTTATATAGGGATTTAGGAAGGGGGTAGAGTTTAAGTTATAGTGTTAGAAGTTAGCAGTTCATATTTCTTTCTTTTGCCACTGGTTAATAACAGTTTGTTCAATAAACAGTTATTTGCTTATTAAGTTTACAAACCTGGTGCTCGTATCCTGTTAACCTAAACTAAACAATTAGGTGGGTTGATCAAACTTTTACTCATTTGTCGCGGCTCAGGGAACAGTGGGACTTGATATTACAGCGCACTATCTCCAGTGAGTCATGACATGTGTTGTGGGCAAGTGCAGCAGGCAATTTGATATTGCAGGGGCCCAAGCAGGAAATGATGGAATGACCAGATAATTTGCTTTTGGTGGTGTCTGTTGTGGGAGAACATCCTCCTGGTCTTCAAGTACTGCAAAGAGTTTGATATGTCCACATGAACAGGTAGACAATTTAACATCTCAGATAAATCCCCAGATACTGAAGCTGTCTGTGCGTACATAAATATTGTCCACACCTGAACAACATTCAGGTTAGATCTAATAGGTGGCAAGTGACATTTGTGCCACACAAGCAATGACCATCTCCAACAGATGAAACTAACCATCCCCCCTTGATATTCAATGGCATTGCCATCACTGAATCCCCCACAATCAATATCCTGGGGGGGGTCATCATTGACCAGAAACTGAACTGGACCAGCCATATAAATACTGTGATTACAAGAGTAGGTCAGAGGCTGGGAATTCTGGATAAGTAATTCATCGCTTAACTCCCAGAAGCCTGTCCACCACCCATAAGGCACAAATCAGGAGTGTGATGGAATACTTGCCTGACTAATGGTGCGGAGATGGTGGTGTAGTGGTAATGTTGCTGGACTAGTAATCCAGAGACCCAAGCTAATGGCCTGGGGATATGGGTTCAAATCCCACTACAGCAGCTGGTAGAATTTGAAATCAGTTAATAAATCTGAAATATAATGCTAGTTCCAGTAATGGTGACAATAAAACTATTGTCAATTGTTGTTAAAAGCCCATCTAGTTCATTAATGTCCTTTAGGAAAGGAAATCTGCCAACCTTACCTGGTCTGGCCTAGATGTGACTCCAGACCCACAGCAATGTGGTTGACTCTTTACCACCCTCTGAAATGGCCTAAGAAGCCATGACATTCAAGGGCAATTAGGGATGGCAACAACTGCTGGCTTTGCCAGTGATGCCCACATCCCATGAGAGAATAAAAAAAAGAACATCCAGGACAAAGCTTGATGGCACCCCAGCTGGTGGCATTAAATTCAAACTTAGTCATTTTAGAACCGTAGTTTATCTGTGACAGTTGCACACTGTGCTGTGAAAAGTGAAATCCCACTGTTACTACTAACTGGCACAGAGGCTATTTATTGTATAGTATATTTTATGTAGGGCAGAGTATTGCGCTCGTTGGGCGGGCACGCGCCCGACTCGAACGAGCGTAAAATGATGCGCAATGATGCTGGGCGAGTGTCCCAACGTCACCATGCACTCGCACAATAGTTCGGTCAGCGGGTACGCGGGGTGGGGACAGCAGCACCCCCGCCGACAATTAACAGGCCAATTAAGATCATTAAAGTTCTAATTAAATGAAAGTTTTCGTTGCGCGTCCAACCTTACAGTTGGCAGGCAGGCGAAAAGGCAAGCAGCCTTTGGATTTATTTGCGAAACCTCATCCGTGGGCACGATGAGGTTTCGGTCAGTGATTTTTTAAAAATTAAAATTTTTCAAACTAATTTCTAACATATACCCGCTCATGTGACAGAGCCACATGCAGGGACATCATATGAACATTTTTAAACCCTTGATTTTTTATTTTCAAAAGCCTTCAGCTCCCTGAGGCAGCTCTGTGTTTCAGGGGGCTTTTACTGGGCTCATCCCACAAATGCGCACACTTCCGCGCTCACACTCCTCCTGCCCCCCACCCTGGCAGAGCTGGCTGGCCGTTAATTGGCCAGCCAGTGTGAAATCCATGTCAGGGCCCAACTGCGGGTTGCGGCCGGCTTTGCGACTGCTCCCGGGCCTGCCCACCGCACCTGCCCAACAAGGGCAAAATCATGCCCATAATTTCTATCTGCTTCTTGTACTCTGAGACTCTTTTGAAACTGGAAACATAATTTCCTTCCTTAAAAAATCTTAAGCCTTTAACTAAAGCCCCATTTCCAATCTCAAGTTTTCAAATACATTGGACCATCTAACATTATGCCCACCTGTCACAACAGGCTTCCCTGTTTGAATCCTTTCTGTCAGTTTCCAATTGAACTAGAGATGCAAGATTGCCCTGGTCAAAGTTACCAGTGGCAACCTTGAGAAGAATTGTGGCTGTAAACATGGAGTAACAAGAGAATCCAGATATAAATACGGAGTTATAGGGTTAAAAGAGTGATTCTCCAATGAATTAGGGATTAAAAATTAAAATCAGGGTTCATCTGCGGGCCAAAGGTTTAGAAATTTATAAGCATGCCTGGGTATAATTGTGTGCTCAAGGGCGCTAACTCCTATAGCATAGGATATGGTATATCCTATAATTCAATGCAGTCCTGGATAAACAGGAACTGGCCACTACATCACCTCGAAAAAGCATTGATAAATTGTAAGATACCACAATCTAACAATAGATAGCCTTCAGGAGGACCTGAAATAACTTGTCAACTGAATCCTGGAAACTGTAGTGGCCACTAACTGCAACTCTCAGTGTTCCTGCTTGTTGAAGGATTTTGACTAAAATGAAGGATGTTGATGAAAACAAAGGATGTTGTCCAGCACTAGTGTGTAACATGCTTCCTGCTGGTTCAGTTCTTTTATGGTTTAAATATTAAAACCACACAGTGGGATTTTTAGATTCATTGGATTCACTCCAGTATCTCTCATGCTGAAGTCTAGCGATGATAGTCCCCACCTTGATTGGGATAGAGGTATCTTGCTAGACTCGGTAGCATTCTACTCGTGAATTTCAGGCAAGTGATGCTTTAAATATTGATGGATATCTTAAATAGCTCTCTATTACATTAATAAGACTTGGATTCTCTGTTAGAAACAAGATTATACTTACCTTTCTTACAACTGTCCATGTTGCAATTACCAATAAAAGTGAATTGCATATTAGGTTCTTTAACAAACTTTTATAAAATTTAGGAAATATATTGTCTCATATAGTCTTCTGTATCCAAACTTGAAAGCCTATCTCCTTACACTCTTCAGTGGAGAGGTACATTGTTGAGGAGCGATGCCCGAACCCTTATAATATCCGGGTTGTTATAGTCTAGCTAAAACATGTTAAAAAGGCTACCTGGAGGATGGTAATATTCTCTAGTGGTTCCTTTCTTCGGGGGGAGTAAGATCAGGTTTTCAGACCCATTTAAGTGTCTGTGAGGCTTGTCTTTCTCAACCTTATTTGAGAGTGATTATCCCAGCACTATGCCTGATCCAGATTAGTCCCAAAAGGGGGCTCAGATCACAATCCTCTTCAACCTGTCAGCTTGTAACTATTACTTCAGGATCCTTTGTCGATTTTCCCAGACAAATGATTTGGGAAAGGAGTTACTTTAAATGCTTTATCTTAAAGCAAGGTTTTAGGGACAAATGGAATGGTCACTACATTTGCTGCCAAAACAAGGATAGGTAGGAAAGTAAGTTGTGAAGAGTACATAAGGAGGCTACAAAAGGACATAGATAGGTTAACTGAGCGGGCAAAGGTCTGGAAAATGGAGTATAATGTGGGAAAATGTAAAACCTTTCAATTTAGGCAGGAAGAATAAAAAGAAGCATATTATCCAAATGGTGAGAGATGGTTGTGATTGTTGGAGGTCAGTCATCTCAGCTCCAGGATATTACTGTAGGAGTTCCTCAGGGTAGTGTCCTTGGTCCAATCATCTTCAACTGCTTCATCAATTACCTTTTTTCCATCATAAGGTCAGAAGTGGGGATGTTCACTGATGATTGCACAATGTTCAGCACCATTCACAACTCCTCAGATACTGAAACAGTCCATGTCCAAATGCACCAAAACCTGGACAATATCCAGGCTTGGGCTGACAAGTGTCAAGCAACATTCACGCCACACAAGTGTCAGGTAATGACCATCACCAACAAGAGAGAATCCAACCATTGCCCCTTGAAGTTCAATGGCATTACCATCGCTGAATCCCCCACTATCAACATTCTGGAGGTTACCATTGACCAGAAACTGAACTGGACTAGCCATATAAATACTGTGGCTCCAAGAGCAGGTCAGAGGCTAGGAATCCTGCGACAAGTAACTCACCTCCTGACTCCCTAAAGCCTGTCCACCATTTACAAGGCACAAGTCAGGAGTCTAATAGAATATTCCCCACTTGCCTGGATGTGTAGCTCCCACAACACTCAAGAAGCTTGACACCATCCAGGACAAAGCAGCCCGCTTGATTAGCACCACATCCACAAACATTCACTCCGTCCACCACCGACGCACAGTAGCAGCAGTGTGTACAAGATCCACATCTACATCTACAATGTGCACTGCAGGAATTCACCAAGGCTCCTTCGACAGCACCATCCAAACCCATGACTGCTACCATCTAGAAGGACAAGGGCAGCAGATAGATGGGAACACCGCCACCTGGAAGTTCCCCTCCAAGTCACTCACCATCCTGACTTGGAAATATATCGCCATTCCTTCACTGTTGCTGTGTCAAAGTTCTGGAACTCTCTGCCTAACAGCACTGTGGGTGTACCTACACCACATGGACTGCAACGATTCAAGAAGGCAGCTCACCACCATCTTCTCAAGGGCAACGACAGATGGGCAATAAATGGTGGCTCAGCCAACAAAGCCCACATCCCATGAACAAATTAAAAAAAAAGGTGCAGAGCTCTGAGATCAGAGGGATCTGGGTGTCCTAGTGCATGGATCACAAAAGGCTAGTATACAGGTACAGTAAGTAATTAGGAAAGCTAATAGAATGTTATTGTTTATTGTGAGGGGAATTGAATATAAAATTATGGAGGTTATGCTTCAGTTATACAGGGCAATGGTAAGACCACATCTGGAGTACCTCATACAGTATTCGCCTTCTTATTTAAGGCAAGATGTAAATGTGCTAGAAGCAGTTCAGAGAGGGACTAGACTAATACCAGGAATGGGTGGTTGTCTTATGAGGAAAGGTTCAACAGATTAGGCTTGTATGCACTGCAACTTAGAACAGTAAGAGGTGACTTGATTGAAACTTTTAAGACCCTGACGGGTCTTGACTAGAGTGAATGTGAATAGGATGTTTCGGCTTGTAGGAGAATCTAGAACTAGGGACCACAGCTTAAAAATAAGGGGTCGCTCATTTAAGACAGGGATGAGGAGAAATTTTTTCCCTCAGAAGGTCGTGAGTCTTTGGAACTCTTTTCCTCAAAGGCAGTGGAACCAGAGTCTTTGAATATTTTTAAGGCAGGGCTAGATAAATTCTTGATAAACAAGGGGAGTGAAAGATTATTGGGGGTAGGCAAGAATGTGGAGTGGAAGTCACAATCAGATCAGCCATGATCTTATTGAATGGCGGATGTAATGATTGTAAGTTAAACCATCTCTTACTGTTCTGGGGAATCATGTGACTGCAAAGACCAATCAGCCCTACGTGCGGGAAATCTTGGGGGTGGAGCATTTTAGCCTTGGCCTTGGAACAAGCAGGGAGCCTCACCTGGAGTCTGTAAAGTTTACTGTTTCTTACAAGAAATCCGCCGAGTACTCCAAGTTTATTACAATTGGTGACGAGGATAATTAGCACAATGCAGCAGCTCTCCTACCGACTGTGAGTATTCCAATATTTTAAGGGAAGAAAAGAAGTATACTCATTAGCAATGCCTCTCTTTGGCAGAATTGACGCGTATGACTCATGCGTCGAGGACTGGAGTCAATACATTAAGCGATTAGGTTTCTGCTTTGTAGCTAATGAAATAACGGCGGAGGAAACAGAAGGCAATTCTCCTAAGTGTCTGTGGGAGCAAAACCTATAATCAAATCCATAGCTTGACGGCTCCGAATGTGCCAAATTCCAGATCCTTCACCAAGCTAGTCGCCCTCGTTAAAAGGCATTTTCAGTCTCAACCCTTAGTGATCATGCAAAGATTCTTGGGTCCTGAATCTTAATAAAGGAAACTACGATGGTATGAGGCACAAGTTGGCTATGATGGATTGGGAAACGTTACTTAAAGAGATAACGGTGGATAGGCAATGGCAAACATTCAAAGAGCGCATGGGTGAACTGCAACATTTGTTTATTCCTGTCTGGCGCAAAAGTAAAACAGGAAAGGTGGCCAAACCATGGCTTACAAGGGAAATTAGAGATAGTATAGATATAAGGAAGAGCCATACAAATTGACCAAAAAAAACAATAGACCTGAAGATTGGGAGCAGTTTAGAATTCAGCAAAGGAGGATCAAGGGATTGATTAAGAAGGGGAAAATAGAGTACGGGGGTAAGCTTGCAGGGAATATAAAAACTGACTGTAAAAGTTTCTATAAGTATGTGAAGAGAAAAAGATTGGTGAAGACAAATGTAGGTCCCTTACAGTCAGAAACAGGGGAATTTATAATGGGGAACAAAGAAATGGCTGATCAACTAAATACACACTTATGTCTTCACAAAGGAGGACACAAATAACATACCAAAAATGTTGGGGAACACAGGATTTAGTGAGAGGGAGGAACTGAAAAAAAATCAGTATTAGTAGGGAAATGGTGTTGGGAAAATTGATGGGATTGAAGGCTGATAAATCCCCGGAAAGATAATCTACATCCCAGAGTACTTAAGGAAGTGGCCCTAGAAATAGTGGATGCATTGGTGGTCATCTTCCGAGATTCAAATAAACTCTGGAACAGTTCCTACAGATTGGAGGGTAGCTAATGTAACCCCACTATTTAAAAAGGGAGGCAGAGAGAAAACAGGGAATTATAGACCAGTCAGCCTGATGTCGGTAGTGGGGAAAATTCTAGAGTCCATTATAAAAGATTTAATAGCTGAGCACGTGGAAAACAATGGCAGGATCAGACAGAGTCAGCATGGATTTATGAAAGGAAAATCATGCTTGACAAATCTACTGGAATTTTTCGAGGATGTAACTAGTAGAGTTGATGAGGGGGAGCCAGTGGATGTGGTTTATTTGGACTTTCAGAAGGCTTTTGACAAAGTCCCACATAAGAGATTGACGTGTAAAATTAAAGCGCATGGGATTGCGGGTAGTGTACTGAGATGGATAGAAAACTGGTCGGCAGACAGGAAACAAAGAGTAGGAATAAACGAATCTTTTTCCGAATGGCAGGCAGTGGCTAGTGGGGTACCGCAGGGATCGGTGCTGGGACCCCAGTTATTCACAATATATATTAATGATTTAGGTGAGGGAATTAAATGTAATATCTCCAAATTTGCAGATGACACAAAGCTGGGTGGGAGGATGAGCTGTGAGGAGGATGCAGAGATGCTTCAGTGTGATTTGGACAAGCTGAGTGAGTGGGCAAATGCATGGCAGATGCTGTATAATGTGGATAAATGTGAGATAATCCATTTTGGTAGCAAAAACAGGAAGGCAGATTATTATAGAATGGCTATAAATTGAGAGAGGGGAATGTGCAATGAGACCTGGGTGTCCTTGTACACCAGTCGCTGAAGGTAAGCATGCAGGTGCAGCAGGCTGTAAAGAAGGCAAATGGTATTTTGGTCTTCATAGTCAGAGGATTCGAGTGCAGGAACAGGGAAGTCTTGCTACAATTGTACAGGGCCTTGGTGAGACCACACCTGGAATATTGTGTGCAGTTTTGGTCTCCTTATCTGAGGAAGGATGTACTTGCTATTGAGGGAGTGCAGCAAAGGTTTACCCAACTGATTCCTGGGATGGTGGGACTGACATATGAGGAGAGATTGAGTCGATTGGGATTATATTCGCTGGAGCTCAGAAGAATGAGTCGGGATCTCATAGAAACCTATAAAATTCTAACAGGACTAGACAGGGTGGATGCAGGAAGGATGTTCCCAGTGGTGGGGGAGCCCAGAACCAGGGGTCACAGTCTGAGGATATGGGGTAGACCATTTAGGACTGAGATAAGGAGAAATTTATTCTCCCAGAGAGTGGTGAACCTGTGGAATTCATTACCACAGAAAGTAGTTGAGACCAAAACATTGTGGGCAGAATTTTGCCCTTGGATGGCGGGCGGGCCCCACTGGCTCGGCGGCGGGCAGGCAGCCGACCCCCGCCACTGAAACGGGGCCCGCCGCCATTTTGAATGGGCGGGCCAATTAAGGCCTGCCCAGCGGCCTCCCCGACAGGAAGCGCTATGCGCTTCCTGTGCAGGGGGTGGAGGGATTCCCCATCTGTCAAAGTGCGCTCTTTCCCGCATGTGCACGAAAGAACGCACTTCTCCCTGAGGCAAAGTGCTGTCTCAGGGAGATTCGTGAAAGGTAAGTAAAGTCTAAAAATAGAAAAATATTAAAATTATTAACATGTCTTCTTCATGTGACAATGTCACACGAGATGGAACATGTTAATAATAAACACTTAAAATTTATTACATTTTTTAAAAACGGACATGAAACTTCATCCCGCCAGTGGATGAAGTTTCATGAATAATCTGGAGCCCGCTGCGGCTCCTGGCCTGCCCGCCAGCCTTAAGCTTGGATGGGCAGGTCTTTAATTATCTTAATTAGCCTGTCAATGGCCTCAATTGGCCATTGACTGGTTGGCGAGTTGACAGCTGATTTCGCTGTCCGCCCGCCTTCCTAAAAATTTAAATGGCCCGTGATGACGTCGGGGGTTCCTTCCAACATCATCCCACATCATTTACCCCTTGGCGAGCGGGCTCCACCCCCAAATCGCCAAGGGGAAAATCCTGCCCTGTATGTTTTCAAAAGGAGTTAGACATAGCTCTTGGGGTAAAAGGGATCAAAGGTTATGGGGAGAAAGCGAGAAGGCTGTTGAATTGGATGATCAGCCATGATCATAATGAATGGCAGAGCAGGCTCGAAGGGCCGAATGGCCTACTCCTGCCCCTAGTTTCTATGTTTCTATGTTTCAAGTTCAACTCTCGAGTAAGGGCCCCTGGTGAGTCGATTGCAATGTACATCATGAAGTTAAAACAGTTAATGGAGCACTGTGACTTTGATGATATTTTAAACGACATGTTGAAAGATTGTTTGGTTTGTGGCATAAACGATGACGCCATTCAGCGTCGTTTGCTTGCAGAAGTTAAGATAGATCTGAAGCGCATCAAAGAGATAGCGCTAGCAATGGAGAGTGCTGAGAGGACTCGCAGGCTTTATAGAGTGTGTAACATGGCGTTGTTCTGCAGCTAGGGCAGGAACCTGCTGTTGAGTGTAGCGTGAAGACCAGGGAGGCTACCGCAAAGCAGGATACGGTCCCTACTGCTAGAAAAATAAAAAGAAGTACTGGAAGCAGCTCACCAGTAATCCAGAAGTTAAAGTGTTACCGTTGTGGGGGATATCAGGCACCCAAAGTCTATAGATTTAAAGAGGCAGAATGCCACTATTGACACAAAAAAGGGCTTGTTGTTAAACAGTGCAGGACTAGATCAAGGCAGCCATTCAGACATCAGGTCAAGTTAAATCAAGTGCACAATATAGGTGATTCAGAAAATACTGAGCCTGATGTTTATTCCTTACACAACTTGAGGACCAGGAAAACTGAACCAATCATTGTTACACTTCAGGTAAATGGAAAGCCTCTGGTCATGGAGGCGGACACAGGAGCATCGACCAGAGTGGTGGGAGAACACATCTTTAAATACCTCGGAGAAGGTCCCCAGCCATTGAATTTGGAGAAAACCACTGCTCAGTTAAAAACATATACAGGAGAAGCTATATGGATGAAAGAAATCACCTCTGTACCTGTATCATACAGGCAACAGACAGCTCAGCTGCCAATAATTGTGGTAACAAAAGAAGGACCTAGCCTTCTGGGCTGTGATTGGTTAAAAGAAATCAAACTAAATTGGTCCAAAATATTTCAGGTCAGGGCGGGAGGAATTCCAGAGTTGCTGAAAAAATATGACAGCGTATTCTGAGATGAGCTGGGGAAAATCAAAGGTCTACATGCTAAAATATGCATGGAGTCTGAAGCAACACCCCAGTTTTTTAAGGCAAGACGTGTTCCCTACGCTTTAAGAATAAAGGTAGATGCGGAATTATGTCATTTGGAGAAATTAGGAATAATACAGCCAGTCCAATTTTCAGAATGGGCAGTGCCCATAGTCCCTGTGCTAAAACCAGACCAAACCATTCACAACTGCAGGGATTATAAATTAATGATGAACAAGGCTGTGAAATCAGACAAATACCCAATCCCAAAGATTGAAGGTATGTCTGTTAAACTTGCAGGTGGAAGATCCTATATTAAACTGCACATGAGCCATGCGTATCAAGAGCTCAAGCTGGACAACACCTCAAGAAGCTACTTTGCCATAAACATGCACAAGGGCCTGTACCAATATACGCACCTACCCTTTGATGTGTCTTCTGCCTGTGCGATTCTCCAGAGAACCATGGAAAGCTTACTACGAGGACTTCCCCAATTTATAGTGTACCTGGATGACGTCCTAATCACAGGATCCACAGAAGCAGAACATGTGGCCAACCTGGAAGAGGTTCTGAAGACATTTTTAGAGGCTGGCGTTCATTTAAAAAAAGGTGTATCTTCCAAGCAAAGGAAGTTGTGTATCTGGGTCATCAAGTGGATGCCCGATGGTTGCATCCATTAGAGGAGAAAGTCAGGGCAATCAAGGAAGTGCCCTCTCCTACCAATGTCATGGAGCTCAAGTCTTCTTTGGGCATGGTAAACTATTATGGTCAATTTTTGCCTAACCTAAATGCAGTGTTAGCTGCTTTACACTTATTATTGAAGAAGAACCACAGATGGCCCTGGAAGGCACAGCACGAGAGTCAAGAAACTTTTACACTCATAGTGTCTGCTAGTGAACTATGGCCCATCTAAGGAATTGATACTCACTTGTGATGCATCTCCCTACAGAGTGGGAGCAGTATTGTCACACAAGATGGAGGATGGATCTGAAAGACCGATAGGATATGTATCCAGAACCCTTTCTGTAACTAAGAAAGGCTACTCGCAAGTTGAAAAAGAGGGCTTGTCTATCATATTTTGAGTAAAGAAGTTCCATCAATATTTGTAAGGTCAACACTTCACCATAGTGTCATAATGTTAGGTTTGTTTAATGAAGATAAGACAATCCCACCGATAGCCTCTGCTAGGATTCAAAGATGGGTTTCAATTGGGAGTGGCCTGGTCGACCCTGGGTTAGACAACATATAGACTATGTAGGTCCATTTCTAAATACCATGTTTGTTGTGATTATCGATGCACATTCCAAATGGATGGATGTGTTTGAAGTGAGATTACCTACTTTGCCTGCAACCATTGAAAAACTGCGCCAGAGTTTCAGTGTTCATGGTTTACCTGGTGTTATTATCCAGACAATGGTACTGCTTTCATTAGTACTGAATTCCAAGGATTCGTGAACCTAAATGAGATTAAACATGTCAGAACAGCACTGTGTCATCCCTCGCCTGATGGGTTAACAGAAAGAGCAGTACAAACCTTTCAAACAGGCATGAACAAACTAACAGAGGGAATGTTAGAAACACAAATTTCAAGATTCTTGCTCAGTTATCACACAACTCCTCATGTGACCACTGGTTTAACACCTTCAGAATTGTTAATGAAGCGCCGACTGCATACAAGATCGAGTCTAGCATTCCCTAATTTGGAGTGTAAGGTGGACAGGAACCAGGGTAGTCAGAAAATGAATCATAATTTTAACAGTAAAGGTTGAGACTTTACTGTGGAAAGACAGTTATTGTATGAAATTTTGCAACTGGACCGAGATGGGCCCCTGGTACAATCGTCTCCGAAACAGGACCTTTATCTTATCAAGTAGAAATGGAAAACAGGATTGTTAGGAAACATGTGGATCATCTCAGAAGTCAAGACACACTCCAACTACCAGTTAATCCAGCTGAAATTGAAGTTGAAACTTCGGCCCCTGAGGTGCCAGATCGAAAAAGAATAGACATACCAGATGTCTCTGTTGAAGTAAATAATTCTGAACTTCCATCTAGGAATGTCCCCGAAGCTGCAGTTCCTGTGCAAGTCGATCCAATGAGAGAACCTCAAGTTGCAGGGTTGCGTCGCTCTACCCAAATCTGAAAACCTCCTCAAAGACTAAATTTATAATGGCTTGAACTGTATACAATTATACAGAATATGGGTTAAAAGGTTTTTGTAAATAAGAGGATAAAGCAAAGTTAAAAGGAGAGGAATGTAATGATTGTAAGTTGAACCATTTCTTACTGTTATGAGGATCATGTGACTGCGAAGACCAATCAGCCCTAAGCGCAGGGAATCTTAAGGACAGGGCTTTTTAGCCTTGGTCTTGGAACAAGCATGTAGCTTCACCAAGAGTCTGTAAATAAAGTTTACTGTTTCTTACAAGAAACCCATCCTGCACTCCAAGTTTATTACAGTGGAGCAGACCAGGGGCTGAGTGGCCTACTCCTGCTCCTAATCCATATGTTCATCTGTATGTTCATATGATTCAAGTTTAAAAGTGTGGGGTGGAGGGGAGGGGGTGTTAAATGACCCTGCCCCCTTCTCTCTTTATTATAAAGCAAAGTTTATTTATTCAAGTTTAAAGTGTGGGGTGAGGAGGGAGCGAGGTGTGTTTAGATACTAGATAATTCAAATATAAATGCTGGCTTGGGTACTGTTTCCTGATAGACTGTAACCAATAAGCAATATGTGAGACTTCTCAGTAAACACCTCACATTCATTGTATTGCTGAGTTGCTGTTTCCAGAAACTTTACATAAAGCTTGATGGACCCTCTATTTCTGGTTCCATACAGCAAAATAAGAGAGGCAGAAGCAGGTAGGACTGGCTTTTTGAAACAGGAAGGCTATGAAGGCTTGGATAAAAGCAAAATACTGCGGATGCTGGAAATCTGAAACAAAAACAGAAAATGCTGCAAGAACTCAGCAGGTCTGACAGCAACTGTGGAGAGAGAAACAGAGTTAATGTTTCGAGTCTGGAAGGATCATACAGACTCGAAACGTTAACTCTGTTTCTCTCTCCACAGACGCTGCTAGACCTGCTGAGTTTTTCCAGCATTTCTGTTTTTGTTTCAGGCTATGAAGGCTTGTTAAGGAAAAACACACACAAGTGTTTTCACGTCATGTTTCTGGACCAATTCTGGTCCACTATATGGCATTATCCTCTCATGTTCCATTCCTGCCCTTTAGCAATGACTTCTCTGCCAGAGCCTACATAGTCACAATTGTCATGCCCCAAGATTCACTTTTGACCCTGCCCCTTGGATACAGGATTAGCTGAGTGACAGGAAACTAAGAATAGTGGTTAATGGATGTTTTTCAAAGGATACTGGTTTGTAGTGGAGTTCCCCAGGGATCAGTGTTGGGACCCATGCTTTTCCTGATATATATTAATGACCTAAACCTTGGTGTACAGGGCACAATTTCAAAGTCTGTGGAAACTTGTAAGCATTGTGAACTGTGAGGAGGATAGTGTAGAACTTCAAAAGGACATAGACAGGTTGGTGGATGAGGCAGACAGGTGGTAGATGAAGTTCAATGCAGAGAAATGTGAAGTGATTCAGTTTGGTAGGAAGAACATGGAGAGAGAATATAAAATAAAGAGCACAATTCTAATGGGGATGCAAGAGCAGAGGGACCTTGGTGTATATGTGCATAAATCATTGAAAGTGGCAGGACAGGTTGAGAGCATGGTAAATAAAGCATGCAGTATCCTGAGCTTTATTAATAGGGGCAAAGAGTACAAGAGCAAGGAGGTTATGTTGAATTTGCAACGACACTAGTTTGACCTCAGCTGAAGTATTGCATCCTGCTCTGCGTGCCGCACTTTAGGAAGGATGGGAAAGAGTTGGAGAGAGTGCAGAAAAGATTCACAAGAATGGTTCCCAGGATGAGGAATTTCAGTTATGAAGACAGATTGGAGAAGGTAGAACAGTTTTCCTTGGAGAAAAGAAGGCTTGAGAGGAGGTTTGATCAAGGTATTCCAAACCATGAGGGGTCTGGACTGAACAGATAGGGAGAAACTGCTCTCACTCATGAAAGGATTGAGAACGAGAGGACACAAATTTAAAGTAATTGGCAAAAGAAGCAAAAGCGATATGAGCAAAAACATTTTCACACAGCTAGTGGTTAAGGTCAGGAATGCACTGCTTGAGAGTGTGGTGGAGGCAGGATCAATTAAAGCATTCGAAAGGGAAATAGACTGTAATCTGAAGAGGATGAATGTGTAGGGTTATGGTGAGAAGGCAGGAGAAAGGCACTAAGTGAATTGCTCATTCAAAGAGCCAATACAGACACAATGGGCTGAATGGCCTCCTTCTGAGCTGTAACAATTCTGTAATTCTGTGAATTTTCATGGTGGTTTTCACATTCATTCACCATAACTTTGGTGGAAATAGTATGCAACTGTGAAAAAGCAAGTTTTTCCTGTAACTCTTATGCCATAGTCATTCTGGAAAATTCAGAGAACCCTCATGGAAATTCACCCCTCACCCCAGTCTCTGGACAACACCAACTTGATGTTAATGAGATCCAATATTAGGGATGCCTTGGGCTTCACAACATAAGAACATAAGAAAATATGAAATAGGGGCAGCATGAGGTTATTCGGTCCCTCAAGCCTACTCTGCTAGTAAATAAGATCATAGCTGATCCGATTGTGGCCTTAACTACACTTTCCTGCCTGTCCCTCCACAATCCTTGACTCGCTAGTCAGTCAAAAATGTATCTGATTCAGCCTTGAATATATTCAATGACACAGCCTCCATTGCTCATTAGGGGATAGAATTCCAAACACTAATGACCCTCTGAAAGAAGAAATCCCCCCTCATATCCATCTTTTAAATGGGAGGCCCTTTATTTTGAAACTGTGCCCCCTACTTCTAGATCCTCCCACAAGGGGAATCATCCTCTCAGCATCTATCTTGTCAACTCCCTCAGAACATTATATGTTTCAATAAGATCACCTCTCATTCTTCAATGATATAGGCCCAACCTGCTCAACCCTTTCTAATAAGACAACCCCTTCATCCCAGGTATTAGCCTAGTGAATCTTCTCTGAACTGTCTCCATTGCAAGAATGTCTCTCCCTAAGTAAGGTGGTAAAAACTGCACACACTACTCTTGATGTGGTCTCACCAACGCCCTCTACAGTTGCAGCAAGAATTCCCTACTTATAAACTCCATCGCAAAAAAGGCAATAATTCAGGACAAGAATCATACCCGGCCTGCCCTCCCATTCCATTCCCCAAGCAGTGCTCCCAAAAATAGATACTTTCAAATTTCTACCCTACACTGTCAATGAACACTCCTGACTATCCACAACAGAAATGGAGACCAGTCTTAACTCTTAAACCTGCACATTCGTATTACCTGGTGACAAGAAGTAACTCTTTTTCTTGTATAAATACATGTTGGGTGTGGTAATCTGAGGTGTAATACACCTTTAAGAAAATGTGCACAGATTGACCACGCAACTGTGAGACTCAATAGCTGTGTAGTGCGGGCTACCATGTTAATGTTAGTCTAGAGTATGGTCTGGTTGGAGAAGCACATATCATGTTAGCGCTCTGTTGTCTGTGTAAATAAATAGCATGTGCTTCATTTCACATTGGTCTCTGCATCTGTCACTGCAGTATGTTATAATCGACTCACCTGCCGACAGGTAAGTGAGCAACTGGTTCACAAGCAAAGCGACCCCATAGTAGAGCATAACATTGGGAAGCTGCAGTTTCACAAAACATAATCCACTTGTGTTATTATGAGGTGGACGTCACTCAAAGGCTTACCCTGTGATTTTCTGTCCCAAAAATACATGCTCTACATATTCCAAAGAACCCACAATTTCATAAAGGATTCAAACTGATTGCAGCAACGGTCCTTTAGAACTACAGAATCATAGGGTGGAATTTCGTGACCACCCCACCTCTGGGAGTGGGCTGGGAGATGTGGAGGTGAGGGCGGGGGACATACAATTGGTGCCATGTGCCTGTCACCCACCAGCAGCTGGAGGTGTCCATGCTACATGGTGAGATTACCAGGTAAAACCTGGTAGCCTTTTTGTGGGCTGGGGTGGTCCGTCCTCTCTCCCATAGTACTGTCCCCCCACCCTACCGCATGTTCCCCCTCATGCCTTCCTGGACCCATCCCTCCAACCCCTCTCACTGGGACGTACCAGGAGGTACTGGAGGAATCTCAGACATACCTTGGTCTCTAGCTCCGTGGCACCCCGGGGCTGGGAACTGTCTGTGGCACTGCTGCAACTCCTGGTGGCACTGCTGGGGCTAGAGAGCTGCCAGCCATTTGATTGGCCAGCAACTTTTGGAGCTGTGTCCTCCTCCCGATGGGGATAGAAATCTAGTGTTGAGCTAATTCACAGCCCAACAGCTGTTCTGCAGGGCAACCTCATCACGTGGCGACGGGCTCACCCTTGACTTTTTGGCCAGGGACAGGGCCACCGCCCCTGCATAAAATTCCAGCCATTGAATTTTATACCCAGAAGGAGGCCACTTGGCCAATTGCCTGTTCTGAAACTAAGCTTCAAATTGTTACATTGCCTGGCACTTTTCACATACCTTTCCACATTTTTACGCTTCAAATATTTATGCAATTTTCTTTTAAAAGCTAGCATTGATTCTGGTAGGGGATTCCATCTCTTAACAACCCTGTCAAAAATTCAAATTTATAGTGAATGTCACTTTGCTATGATTTAATTCAATGTTGCTCTGTATAACATAGAAAAATTATAAAACATTCCACACCATCCCTGTTTGTGCGCTGATAAATATTTTTTTTTCTCTGGCCATCATTTCTCCGAACCTGTCTGATCTGTCTTGGGGAGGATAAATTTGCTCCTTGCCTGTCTATCTCACCAGCTGTTCCAAACAGACCTAGACCATATGCTCCCCCAACCTTTGTCCCTATATGGCCAGAGAGCCAACAGCTTGTTCTCTGACGTTCTTGAGAGATATAAGCAGCAGGGTTGTAACTTAACCCAATTAATATCACCCCCACACATCCACCAGGCTTGGGTGTCTTGGAACTAGCCCCTCCTAAACTCAAACAGTTAAACCTCGTGAACATAATGACTGTGGGTCAGCAAAGGGGATGCTTACGCAATCCCAAATATCAGAAGCTGAAATGCTAGGTAAAAAGCACAATTTCTCATCCCAAAACATACTTGAACCAATTAAAACAGAAAACGCTGGAGACTCAGCAGGTCAGACAGCATTTGTGAAGAGAAAACACTTTTGTTCAATGAATTTAACCTCTTGAGAGTTACACCTAATTTAATAGCCCATCGTAAAATAAATTATACCAAGGTTCTTCCAGGGAGAAATCGTCAAATATTAAACAACTCTATGTAAGAACATTTCTCGTCACCTCTCTCTTTGCCCTTTTGTTTGATGATTTTAAATTCATGCTACCTAGTTATCAAGTCACTGAACAGCAGAGATGGTTTCTCTTTATATACTTTATTAAAACAACTCTATTTTCAATATCTCTACCATATCTCTTTTTAACCTCCTTTCTTCTAATAAATAGTCCCAACCTCTCTAGTTTCATGACTAAAGCCTCTCTATATATTAAAAGCAGCCATGGTTCAATGGGGAACACCAGTGTTTATATCCCTTTCATTCTATGCAGCATCTTATTGCAGATCATTTACAGAGAGTGCTTATTGCATTTCCTTTATATATTCACTTGACTGCTTCTTAAGGAATCTCTCTAAGGCCTGACCTGCCTTTCACAAATCATGTGCGGAAATTCTTTCGAGGAGGGTCTAAAGTGCCAGTATGATCAAAACAATCATCCGTTAAAACTGCCATGATCGTTACCATGATTGGATTGTAGATTGGTTCTTTAGGCGAGATTGTATGTCCAGCCTGCGGTCAGGAGATGACAATGTACTCACATTTTATGGTGAATTGTGCTGCTTGCTACACTGCTTGTGAGAGGCACCTGAAACTTGTTCTCTGTCAATGAGAGTTCAAACCCATATTTGCCAGTTGTCTAGTGATCATCTAGTAACTATTCTCCTTGGTATGGAGGAAGATGCCTTTGGAATTAAGGAAACTCCAAGAAATCGTATGTGGCAATATAAGTTTGAAGCCAAGTAAACCTTCTGTGATACTTTCTATTATCCAATATCAGAACTGTATAGATTCATTCTGGGCAATGTTGATGATTGACCAGCCATCCTGGCTCATTAATGGTGCACAGAAGAGTAGCTCAGTTATTATCCATCCGATGTGGTGCACTTGATTATTTTATAATGTGTTTTGATCGGTTGTGGCAATTCACCATCTTTATTTCAGTGTATCTGCCAACCCAAAAGAACGTAACAGGAAATGGTTGACTTAAAGAAAGTGAACTCATAGAAGCATTATACCACAATTCAAGTAGAGAGGAGAATTATGAATAAAGGTCCTGAATTTAGATTTATCATTAAAGCATGAGCTTTTTGATATAACTATGTATTTTTAGTTAAAAATGAGGAGATGTGGATGAACTTAATCTTGCATTAAATTCAGAGGTTTTAGTCATTGCTTTAAAAACTCATCCCTCACTCCAAGGGAACAGCCTCAGCTTTCAGTATCTCCAGGATTAAAAGCAGAATGCTGCAGATGCTGCAAAACTGAGGTAAAAACGGGAAGTACTGGAAAAACTCAGGAGCATCTGTGGAGAGAGAAATAATTCATGTTTCAAGTCCAATGATTCTTCTTGGAGCCCCTCCAGGTAAGCCTGCTGAATTCAATTTTCTTTGTTAGTTTTTTTTAAAAGTTGTAACTTGTATTAATTTTGCTTAGTGTGTTATATTTTGTGCCTAGGATCAGGCTGGCATCATGGAAAGGATTGCAAGGCAGACCACTCAATGTCTGTGACAAAGAACAAAGAACAAAGAAAAGTACAGCACAGGAACAGGCCCTTCAGCCCTCCAAGCCTGGGCCGATCATATTGCCTGTCAAACTAAAACATTTTGCACTTCCGGGGTCCATATCCCTCTATTCCCATCCTATTCATCTATTTGTCAAGCTGCCTCTTAAACACCACTATCATACCTGCTTCCACCACCTCCTCTGGCAGCGAATTCCAGACACTCTCTACCCTCTGCGTAAAAAACTTGCCCCGCACATCTCCTCTAAAGTTTCCTCCTCTCACCTTAAATCTATGTCCCCTAGTAATTGACTCTTCCACCCTGGGAAAAAGCTTCTGACTATCTACTCTGTCCATGCCACTCATAATTTTGTAAACTTCTATCAAGTCACCCCTCAATCTCCGTCGCTCTAGTGAGAACAATCCGAGTTTCTCCAATCTCTCCTCATAGCTAATAACCTCCAGACCAGGCAGCATCCTGGTAAACCTCCTCTGCACCCTCTCCAACGCCTCCACATCCTTCCGGTAATGTGGCGACCAGAGTTGCATGCAATATTCCAAGTGTGGCCTAACCAAGGTTCTATACAGCTGCAGCATGACTTCCCAGCTTTTATACTCAATACCCCTGCCGATAAAGGCAAGCATGCCATATGCCTTCCTGACCACCCTATACACCTGCGTTGCCACTTTCAGTGACCTGTGGACCTGTACACCCAGATCCCTCTGCCCATCAATGCACTTAAGGGTTCTGCCATTTACTGTATAATTCCTACCTGTATTAGACCTTCCTAAATGCATTACCTCACATTTGTCCGGATTAAACTCCATCTGCTATTTCTCCGCCCAAGTCTCCAACTGATCTACATCCCGTTGTATCCTTTGACAATCCTCTTCACTATCTGCAACTCCTCCAACCTTAGTGTCGTCTGCAAACTTACTAATTAGCCCAGTTACATTTTCCTCCAAATAATTTACATGTACTACAAATAGCAAAGGTCCTAGCACTGATCCCTGCGGAACACCACTAGTCACAGCTCTCCATTCAGAAAAGCACCCTTCCACTGCTACCCTCTGTCTTCTATGACCAAGCTAATTCTGTATCCATCTTGCCAACTCACCTCTGATCCCATGTGACTTTACCTTCTGTACCAGTCTGCCATGATGGACCTTGTCAAAGGCCTTACTGAAATTCATATGGATAACATCCACTGCCCTTCAATCGCTGATCATCTTTATCACTTCCTCGAAAAACTCGATCACGTTAGTGAGACATGACCTCCCCTTCACAAAAACATGCTGCCTCTCTCTAATACGCCCATCTGCTTCCAAATGGTAGTAAATCCTGTCACGAAGAATCTTCTCCAATAATTTCCCTACCACTGACGTAAGGCTCACAGGCCTGTAATTTCCAGGATTATCCTTGCTACCCTTCTTAAACAATGGAACAACATTGGCCATTCTCCAGTCCTCTGGGACCTCACCCGTAGCCAATGAGTATACAAAGATTTCTGTCAAGGCCCCAGCAATCTCCTCCCTTACCTCCCTCAGTACACTGGGGTAGATCCCATCTGGCCCTGGGGATTTATCCACCTTAATATTCTTCAAGATGCCTAACACCTCCTCTTTTTTGATCTCAACATGATCCAGGCTATCTACACACGCTCCCCTAGTCAAATCGACCGCTAAGTCCTCCTCTTTGGTGAATACTGATGAGAAGTATTCATTTAGTATCTCTCCCATTTCTTCTGGCTCCACACACAGATTCCCACCTCTGTCCCTGAGTGGGCCTACCCTTTCCCTGGCTACCTTCTTGCTTTTTACATATGTATAAAAGGCCTTTGGATTTTCCTTAATCCTGGTTGCCAATGACTTTTCATGACCCCTTTTAGCCCTCCTGACTCCTTGCTTAAGTTTCTTCCTACTTTCTTTATATTCTCCATGGGCTTCGTCTGTTCCCAGCCTTCTAGCCCTTATGAATGCTTCCCTTTTCTTTTTGACTAATCTCACGATATCCTTCATTATCCAAGGTTCCTGAAACTTGCCATACTTATCCTTCATCCTAGCAGGAACATGCCAGTCCTGAATTCTTATCAACTGATGTTTGAAAGCCCCCCACATGTCAGTTATTGATTTGCCCTCAAAAATCCACCTCCAGCCTAGATTCCTCTGTTCCTGCCTAATATTGTTATAATTAGCCTTCCCCAATTAAGCACCTTAACCCGAGGACTCCTGTTATCCTTATCCATCAGTACTTTGAAATTTACTGAATTATGGTCACTTTTACCGAAATGCTCCCCTACTGAAACTTCAACCACCTGGCCAGGTTCATTCCCTAATATCAGGTCCAGTATTGCCCCTCCCCTAGTTGGACTATCTACATATTGCCTCAGGAAGCCCTCCTGAATGCACCTTACAAATTCTGCAACATCCAAATCCCGAGCACTAAGTGATTCCCAGTCAAAATGGGGAAAGTTAAATCACTCACCACAACAACCCTATTGCTTTTACATCTTTCCAAAATCTGCCTACATAACTGTTCCTCAATCTCCCGCCAGCAATTGGGAGGCCTATAGTAAACCCCCAACATTGTGACTGCACCCTTCCTATTCCGGAGCTCTACCTATATTGCCTCACTGCATGAGCCCTCCGAGGTGTCCTCCTGTCGTACAGCTGTGATATTCCCCTGTCTACCCTCTTGCTTTTAACATATGTATAAAAGGCCTTGGGATTTTCCTTAATCCTGGTTGCCAGTGACTTTTCATGACCCCTTTTAGCCCTCCTGACTCCTTGCTTACATTTGGTTTGATGAGGACATACCTTCAATCTTACTTGGCACCCGTCCCGGTGACCTCGCCTTGATGAAAACGCTTCGGTAGAAAATAAAAGGAGTTGGCTCTGGCATCAAAATGACAAGAAAAGGGGGGATGTACTAAAAAAAAAAGGAAGGCAATAAAACAACGGCATAAATGTGATAGCACAGAGCTTTCATGCAGTCCTGCCTAGTTCAGCAGTGAAAAGCGGTAGTGACTACGCTCCTCCATGACACAAGCGGAAAGATGCTTACAGCTTTATGCTGACAAGTTGTTTGGAGAGTGCACATTCCATATAAGGCAAACAAAATTCTACCTGTGTATGTTTACCTCCAGCTTGAATCGGAAATACATAAACAAGGTGATGAATGGCTTGCCAAAAAAAACCCCTAAAAACCTATTAAATAGAATAAACCTTTAAAACTTGTTCAAAACCATTTTGTCTTGGGTGAACATGCAAAGCAGATTAAGAAATCCTTAAATCTTACAAAAATGTAAACCCTTTAATATTTTTGCTGAATTTTGTAAAATTATAGATATTTCTCTGTTAAGGTTCCACAGCAGCTGACGAGCTCTGTGAACTTAAGTAGGACGTTTTGCATTGAGAGAGCTGCACGGAAATAATTTCAGTAGAACCTTGCCGAGGTTTCTCCAACAAGTTTTCCCCGTGGTACCAAATAAAGTGAAAAACGAGAGGATGTTAGCACTTTGGGCTGTGATCTAAAAACAATTAGTCAAGGTATCAAGAGAAGCCATAATATGGCTGCAAAAATATTTGGAGATCACAGTCACATTGCTTTTAGAAGAACAATCACCTAGGAGACCGGTCACTGGATTTGCATGTGTTCAAGGCCACAGCCTCATTGTTATTCGCACGTACTTATTGATTTGCTTAATATAAGCTGGCAGGTGAACTCAAGTGTGGCTTGTAAACTATGTGTTGCAGCAGGTGACTTGTTGTAAATGGTTACGCTACATGCACGGAAGATAAAACATAAGGGATAATGGGATTTATTATTTGGTTAAAAGTTTCAAGAAAATCCCTACTCACTTGCACTTTACATGTTCACACAGACTTGATTTCAAACAAGCAATAATAATCTTGGGGAGGGTTTTACCTCTCCCATTATGACCCCAAACTCCCTCAAACAGACCCACTTCTGATTTTAAAGGATATGGGTTGGGCATGTGAGTGGGTGATTAACCTGCTCTTGAGAGGTAGGTCAGTTATTTCAATAAGCCTCAAAGTTTAACAGACTTTTAGAGTTAACAGCTGTGGTTCAAGTTTCCCAGGGTTCAGGAAACACGGCAGATAAAGGGAGGTGAGAGTGGCTGGATCCAACAGATAAATACCCTTCCAGCATTGTTTGTGGGCCAAGGGGAGCAGCAGTATGCCCAAACAAGTCGCTCTCCTCCCTGCGATTGGCCAACGCCCACCCACTATCACCGCCTCCAACCCATGGTTCCTTCAACACTCCCACCCCACCACCACAATCTCTTCCTCTACACTCCCCAGCTTTCCAGCGCAGGGCTTCCTTCCTGGTAAGCCTTTCAATCTGGCCTGCTACAGGTTGTGAGATGGAGAAAAACAATCCATCAGCCTTGTCATTAAATTCAGCAGTATTTTACCTGCATTTTTAGGTTGCTCAGCTGCTGTGACTCCCCCTTCCCCACTCTGCTGCCAAACCACTGCCCCACAGATGTCAAGATCCTTGTATTTCCCAGTCACCAGCATGTCTCTGAACACCAGCTAAGGCTACAATGGAATATATTACATTTGAGTTTGCAGATTGTTTTCAACAATTACTTTGTTGAATGATCAATATCGATGGATATATGCTATAGTCCGTTCATAATCTGAAGTCTAAACATATGTAAATTATCGAAAATTTGAATTCAATAACACAAATAATGCAGCAAAGTGGGAATTTAGTACTTAAAGCTTAAATTATCAGCACACTTTAGTTAAGCAAATTTGAAATAGGAGCCATAGATTGTTTACATTTGCAGAATGATTTACTTGTGTGCTGACATTTTTACTGAGTTAGATAGATTTTTGATAGACAAGGGAGTTGAGGTTGAGGGGGACAAACAGGAGAGGCGTTGAGACCATAATCAGATCAGCAGTGACCTTATTGAATGACAGAGTAGGCTCAGAGGGCCAAATGACCTACTCATGCTCCTAAGTCCTATGTTCCTATGTTCCATGTGTTCATGAAATAATTCAATTTTAAATCCTTGGTCTTAACCTGCACATTTTTTTAAATGTTGTGCTCATGACCTTGGTGGCTGGTAAGGCCAGATTTAATGCAGTTGTCCTAGAAACTGTTGATGGGCCTTCTTCTGGAACTTCCGCACTTATGGTGATGATGCTTTTACTTATAACTAGCTAACAAGATCACAACTTAGGTAAAGAAGCCTCTGCCACTTGCAGTGTAACATATATGATTCAGATACACAATCCCTGGAAGTAAAAAAAAGGGTAAAACAATCTTTTTATATTCCTTCATGAGATGTGCGTGTGCCTGGGAAAGACAGCATGTACTGCCCAGCTCTACTTGCCCTTGAGAACGTGGTGGTGAGCAACTACCTCAAGAATCTTAGAAAATCAAGGCAATTATATTTTCCCTGCCTGGTGAGATTATTGCAGGGATAATGTAAGATTTACTTCACATGAATAATGGCTGGAATTTTCTGAGCCCGTCGACATCAGGCATCACAGCAGGCGGGCAGGGGGAATAATAGGGCTGGAAGGGCAAAAATCAGTTTTACACCATTGTGAAACCAGTTTGCAATCTTCCACTCAACCCACCAATGGCGGGCCACATTTCCCGCTGCCACACATCAGGAACATCATTTTAATACATTTGTATCTAATTCTAAGCCTTGCTCACTAGAATCGCCCCCTCACGTCAAATTTACCGCCCATGTCGGCGTGACTTCACAATGGCTTGCTTCACGACTGCTTTTAAAAGGTGTGCACCTGGCGACCTAGACTTCAAGGGGAACTCGAAGGTGAGTAGACACAACCTTGAGCGGCACTTGTGAACATCGCCCTTAGGACATCAAGGAAGCACATTTGCGGGGGGCTCAGGCAAGTCACTTTTTCCCAGCTGGCTTTCAGTGTGGCTCTAGGGTAAGGGCTCCAGTGCAGGTCAGGCCAGGGAGGGGGTGTAGGGATGATGGGTTGGGGGGCAAGGCAGCACAGACTGAAGGAAATGCTCAAGCACATGCCTGAGTGGATGGTGGGGTGAGGTGGGGTGAGGGAAGCAGCCACGCACTTGGAAAAGCTTGTCAAAAGTGAGCATTCTTCCTGTTGTATCCTGGTCACCGTTTTTTGGACTCAGGGATCTGGGTTGCATGCTTGTTTTAGGATGGCCAAGTTGGTACAATAGACAGAGTTGACCAGCAGACAGATCTTAGGTGGAACACACTGTTTATTTACAAAGGTACTCTGCAGCTTCACTTGTATGCTTTCAACTCAAACCCTGTCTCCATACTTCTCCTTACTAACTTGGGCCACTGAATACAGAGGTAGCCTGTGCTACTCCTCTGTTGGTTACACAAGATCATGTGATCTTCCTTTAAACATCCTTCTTAAAGGTACACTACACATTACATAAAACCATAATTACCACATCCATCTCCCTTTACTTGGAAACACATTTTACAGGTACAATTTTCTCAAAATAGCAAATTACCTACACAGATAAGCAATTTACAAATTCAGTCTTTCTGGGAGTTTCCTTATGCAAAGCTTCAAATGCTTTGTCAGGAACCTCCTTTTCTGGAGTTGTCTGAACATCAGGTTCTTCAGTGAATACCTGCAAATCGGTTTCCTCAACTCTTGCAGGTATAACAAACTCGTCTGACACATCTGTACTAGGTTGAGTTCTCTCAACAGGAAATGTTGACTCGGTCGTGAACACTGGTGGAATCATTTCTTGGGGATTTGTTTCTTTCTTCCTTAGATGCTCCACATATCTCCGTATGACTTGGCCTTCCATCTCCACATGGTACGACAGAGGTCCAGTCACTGCATTTATTTCACCCGGTAACCACTTTGGTCCTTCTCCAATGTTCTTCACGTATACCGTGCATTTTAGGGGGCAGCAGAGCCATTGGCCGACTGGGCAAGTTGTATGGTCCCCCTTGTAAAAGGTGGCCATGGTGCAGTCACTGGTGGAGGCACTCAGAGCCCCTTGCAATGTCTTTGTTAAGGTTTGAACCGGTATCCATTATGGTTCAAGCTAACAGCGCAGCCTTGCTGGAATATTGTCAGGGCCCATAGTCTTTGCAGTATCCAGAGCCTTCAGCCATTTCTTGATATCATGTGGAGTAAATCACATTGGCTGAAGACTGGCATTTGTGATGCTGGGGACCTCTGGAGGAGAAATTGAGCACAGTGGTCACTTTTACGGCCATTGGCAGTGGATGCCCTCCATGCCCCTGCGGTGCCAAATCCTGCAGCAGGTGGCACATGTAACCGACCAGTTCCCTAGACATGCGCAGTCTTTGGCGACAATCATTCTCAGTCATCTGCAGGAATGACAGGTGCCAGCTATAGACTCTGGGTCTAGCAAGGTGCCTATGAGCGACAGCTCTCTGTGGATCTTCAGCCATCTCAGCTCCAGGTCATCAGTGCAGGAGTTCCTCAGGGTAGTGTCCTCGGCCCAACCATCTTCAGATGCTTCATCAATGATCTTCCTTCCATCATAAGGTCAGAAGTGGGGATGTTTGCTGATGATTGCACAATGTTCAGCACCATTCACGACTCTTCAGATACTGAAGCAGTTCATGTTCAAATGCAGCAAGATCTGGACAATATCCAGGTTTGGGCTGACAAGTGGAAAGTAACATTCACGGCACACAAGTGTCAGGCAATGACCATTTCCATGGCAACAAGCAGCCAACTACATCAACCGCAGGGGCTTCCACTCGCTGAATGTTCAGCTGGTCTGCGGTCACCACAAACACACCTTCAGCCCTGCGCACTATTCCCAGGGAGTGTCCACGATTCCTACATCCTTAGCAGGTCTCAGATTCCTGTCATCTCCAGGGTCCAGAGAGGTTGCAGGGCTGGCTCCTCAGGGACAAGAGCTACCCGCAGAGGATGTGGCTGATGATGCCCCTGCGGTGCCTCAGACTACAGCTGAGTGACGGTATAGCGAAGCTCATGCCGTGATCCAGACTTCGGTGGAGCAAATGATAGACGTCTTGAAAATGAGGTACCAGTACCTCGACAGGTCCAGTGGAGCACTGCAATACAGTCCCCAGGGTGGGTTGAGAATCACCGTTGCTTGCTCCCTGCTCCACAACCTGGTGCTGCAACGGTGGGGGGGGAGGACCCAGCTGAGGAGGAGATGGAGGAGCTGCATGTATATCATGATGAGGAGGACATCGAAGGGTATGACGATGATGAGGCCCTCGAAGGCGAGGATGCTGGCGGTGAGGCCATCGCACTGGCCAGACGAGGCAGGCATGCTCAGGAGGCTCTCATAGCCGCAAGATGCATGGATGATGATGAGACACAGTGAGGACAGTCCTGACAATCTCGCCTTACATCTGTGAACGTTTGACTCCTGTGTGGCTGATGGCAGCACACATACCCTCAGTGCTCAGGCTCATGTCATGGAGATGCACCGGAGGCCCTAATAGTTGCTAGATTCCAGGAGGATGATGATGACATGCAGTGAGGACACTCCATAGATCTTCACATTACCACTGTGAATGTCTGACCCCTGTCTGGCTGAGGGCAGCTCGCATGCACTTTGTGATCATGGTCATATCATAGAGATGCAGCCATGAAACTTTAAAAGCACCTGATCCTTTGTCAGCCTTCAGCACATGACCCCTTCAGGAGCACAGCATCACCGGACACAGATGCTGAAGGAATGGGGGCAGCCCCACCTCAAAAGTGCTGAGAGCACACAGAGAGAATGATTGAACTCTGTGACACCCGCCCACGACATTCTGGCAGCAGTGACATTGAGGCGCAGGCATCAGTAATGTGTTCAGTGAATGTGAAGATGGACCATCACTTTGGTCTGAAGGTTCCACACTGCACAGGGAAGAGGCCCTGGACTGAGACACCTGCCTTTATCTTGTGCAGGAACAAGCGTTTCACATCTGAGTGAAACGAACTCTGCTCATCAGAACAAGGAGCCATAGGCAAGGACACATTCTTGGGAGTTTATTGACAATGGCGAACATTATGTACAAGTGATTAACACCCGTGCCCAGGCTGTGCAACTGCTGTGGCTCAGTTCATAGCACCCTCGCCTTTGAATCAGAAGGTTGTGGGTTCATGTCCCACTCCCGGAAAACCAAGAACTGTGAATGTACTCGAAAGAGTTACAATCTGTGACTGTTGATAACTCAAAAGAGTTACATCTTCGTTTTATTTTATCCCTCATTTTGTTAATTTAGTTTATTTGGTTGGCTTTAAAAGAGCTACATCTTCTTAACCTTCCTAATCCTGCCTCACAGACTTTGAAAATAGAGTTATCCAGCTGGTCGGTGATGATCTGGACCATTCCTGTGCTGATGGTGAGGTCGGCAGTGCTCTGCCAAGTGAGGATCCAACAGTGCAATATCCATCAGACAGCCGTGCTGTGAGTGAGTTCCCCTGTTTTGCAGTCCCCTGCCATGCACTAATTATCTCTCTTTGCTTACGCAGGCACATCTGGGAAGCAGCCCAGGGGGTTCATGAGCCAGATCCTCAACTCAAGCCCTGAAGACACCACAGAAGGAAAATCTGTTGACACCCTAATTGAATAGCGTCAGCCACATCCTCCACCAGTGCAGACACACACCTCAGTGGAACCTAGTTCTAGAGTGGCCTCGGTATCACAGTCTGGTGAGCACATCGCACTGTTTCATCTGCAGCAGGCAGCAGCCCTCCCCTGACATCTACAGCAGAGGTGGAGGCAACATGCTGACTGCTATGCCCTGTCTGTGATGACCTTGGCGGGCATCCTCTGGAGGGCCAAGACCTGGAGGGCCCCAGCCTGCTTTTGGGGTTATGCTTTGTGGCAGCGGCACCCTTCTCGGCCTGTGGAGCTGGAGTTGCTGGGGTCACAGGAAGAGGGGTTTCGGATGGGCTGGACACTCCCAAAGTCACCTGGGTGGATGGCCCCGGGTGTGTGTATCTGCTGATCCTCCTCCCCCCTGAGGGCCCCGGGCTGACTCCTTGAGGAGAAGGGGAAGCTGGAGTGAAATTGAGGTGCCAGCCCCCCATACAGAATGTTGATGGGAGTTGAGGGGAAAATGAGTTTAGTGGTGGCATCATGCTGGAGCTGGAGGAAATGGCAGAAAATGATCTTTTGAATGCTTTGAATTCCATAGGGACCGTTCCCTCCGGGACACCCTGGCCCACTCCTCCATCACCCCCAACACCTCATCCACTTCCCATGGCACCTTCCCATGCAATCGCAGAAGGTGCAATACCTGTCCCTTTACCTCCTCCCTCCTCATCATCCAAGGTCCCAAACACTCCTTTCAGGTGAAGCAGCACTTCACTTGCACCTCCTTCAATTTGGTCTACTGCATTCGCTGCTCCCAATGTGGTCTCTTCTACATTGGGGAGACCAAACGCGACTGGGTGACCGCTTTGCGGAACACCTCCAGTCTGTCCACAAGCATGACCCAGACCTCCATGTCGCTTGCCATTTCAACCCACCACACTGCTCTCATGTCCACATGTCCGTCCTTGGCCTGCTGCAATGTCCCAGTGAAGCCCAACGCAAACTGGAGGCACAGCACCTTATCTTCCAATTAGGCACTTTACAGCCTTCCAGGCTTAGCATTGAGTTCAACAACTTCAGACCATGAAGTCTCTCCTCCATCCTCACCCCTTTTTTAATCCCCTTTTTTCTACATTCATTTTTATTTTTTATCCAATTATTTTTATTTTTATTCATTTACCCATGGTTTTATCCCCTTATTTGATTCCCCTTCTATCCATTTTCAATCCTTTTTTCTCCACCACCACCCTCTCCCCTCACCCATCCCAAAAGGGCCATCTGTTACTTATTCCATATTATTCTTTCACTCGATGCTACCCTTGTTCTCTTATTATCATATTCTGCTTTCTTACATTTAAGCTTATCAGCACTTCTTTTTAGCTCTTACCACTACCATTAACACTCCCTTTGGCCTTTAGTTCATGACATCTTTGTCAATCTCGCCATTGTCCCCACCTATTGCTGGCCTTCTATCCAGCTTCACCTGCTCCACCCCCGCCTCCCACCCCCCACCCCCCCGCCCCCCCCGAACAGTATAAATTTCATCACATTTCCACTTCTCTTCAGCTCTGAAGAAGAGTCATACGGACGTGAAACGTTAACTCTGTCTCTCTCTCCACAGATGCTGTCAGACCTGCTGCGTTTTTCCAGCATTTTCTGTTTTTGTTTTAGATTTCCAGCATCCGCAGTATTTTGCTTTTAGCTTTATGAACGAGATGACATTGTTCCTCAGTACTACCAACTTTTATCCCAAATTTGTTCCTGAGTAAGCAGAGATTCGAAAGCTGCTGTGCAAAGATAGGCGATGGGAATAGACAATCACACAGCAAACAGTGTTTGACATGTTAACGGTGGAGAAGGCATGTTTGCTAGTCCTCACGCATTTCAACACACATGAGGAAATATATGTCACAACAGATGCACCAGGAAATGCGATTGGAGCTGTATTTTCACAGTACAGTGAAGGGAGCAAACAGCCAATCACTTATGCATCAGAAATTGTCAGAAATTGAATGAAACTGCTGTACTAGAGAGTAGGAAGCAAGAGCCTGCACCTATGAACATTGGCATACGTGTCTTCATGGTAGAAAGTTCGCTCTCCGCCCTGATCACCAAGCGCTGACTACATGGCTAGCCACGTCAGGATCTAGTCATCAATCCCTAGCCATTGACAGATGGTCAGGAAATCTTCATCAGTAAAGCTTCAAGGTTGAGTATCTTGCAGGTTCACGCAACCGAGTAGCTGGCATGCTTAGCTGTACTACCACCACAGATAGTGTTAGCGATAGCGAAACGGCTTGTGACATTGAAGACTATGTGATCGCAGTGATTCCATACATGACCATGAATCTTGTTTGATGGGAGGAGTTGAAGGCAGAAGCATGCTGCAGAAAGTAAACCAGTACCTAAAAACTGAGTGGCCTCGTGAAATATAGGAAGAACTGGTCCGAAGAACTGCTTTGTCCCTTCCATGGACAACTACGTCGTCAAGTAGGTTGAGTGTCCCCTCAACAACTGACAAGACTGAGGAAATGATCTTGTGGAATGAGCTCAGTGCTAAACATAGGGCATCACAGGGTATGCAATGAGTTTGCATGCAGAACTCAAGCGATTATTCAGAATTCGCTACAGCATTGAGTATTGCATCTTGCCCATGAAGGACATGAAGTAATCATAAAGATGAAACAATGATCTTGTGAAGCAGCCTGGTGGCCGTCAATAGATCTCTGCATAGAAGGATTTATTAGAAACTGTGTAGCTTGTACACCCAGTGGAAAATCTATTAAACCATGTCCCAAACCTCTACAAGTAACCCCATGGCCAACAAAACCATGGCAACAACTCCAAGTTGATATATTTGGAGAATTGCAACCAGCCCCTAGCAATCAGCATTTTCTGCTTGTTGTTCATGATCTCTATAGCAAACAGCCAGAAATTGCCGCAGCAAATTCCATAACAACCACTTCAGTCGTTAACATTCTAGACAAGTTGTTTACAAAGTGGGGCTTGCCAGAGACTATCATTATAGACAATAGACTGAGTTTGTTTCTAGTTAGTTCACAGTGTTCCTAGCAAGCTAAGGAATTTATCACCATCTGACATCATGATATAACCTGCAGTCAAAAGGTGGCATCAAATGATTCAATGGCTTGATCAAGGACGGTCTGAGAGCCAGCAAGTCAGAGGGGAAAGCATTTGATCAATCCGTTCATACCCTGCTTCACACATATTGATCCATCCCACAATCTCTAACTGGAAAGACACCAGTTGAACTTATTAATGGTCGTAAAAACAAAAAACTACTGCGGATGCTGGAAATCCAAAACAAAAACAGAATTACCTGGAAAAACTCAGCAGGTCTGGCAGCATCGGCGGAGAAGAAAAGGGTTGACGTTTCGAGTCCTCATGACCCTTCAGCAGAACTGAGTAAAGTTAGGAGAGGGGTGAAATATACGCTGGTTTAAGGTGGGGGGTGGGGTGGGGGGGGAGAGAAGTTGGTTGGGGGGGGTGGGGGTGGGGGTGGTAGTAGGGACAAGCAAGCAGTGATAGGAGCAGATAATCAAAAGATGTCACAGACAAAGGAACAAAGACGTGTTAAAGGTGGTGATATTATCTAAGAGAATATGCTAATTAAGAATGGATGGCAGGACACTCAAGGTACAGCTCTAGTGGGGGTGGGGTGGAAAGACTGACAGGGCATTACAGGTATAGATTTAAAAATAATGGAAATAGGAGGGAAAAGAAAAATCTATATAAATTATTGGAAAAAACAAAAGGGAGGGGGAAGAAACGGAAAGGGGGTGGGGATGGGGGAGGGAGTTCAAGATCTAAAGTTGTTGAATTGAATATTCAGTCCGGAAGGCTGTAAAGTGCCTAGTCGGAAGATGAGGTGCTGTTCCTCCAGTTTGTGTTGGGCTTCACTGGAACAATGCAGCAAGCCAAGGACAGACATGTGGGCAAGAGAGCAGGGTGGAGTGTTAAAATGGCAAGCGACAGGGAGGTTTGGGTCTTTCTTGCGGACAGACCGCAGGTGTTCTGCAAAGTGGTCGCCCAGTTTACGTTTGGTCTCTCCAATGTAGAGGAGACCGCATTGGGAGCAACGAATGCAGTAGACTAAGTTAGGGGAAATGCAAGTGAAATGCTGCTTCATTTGAAAGGAGTGTTTGGGCCCTTGGACGGTGAGGAGAGAGGAAGTGAAGGGGCAGGTGTTGCATCTTGTGCGTGGGCATGGGGAGGTGCCATAGGTGACACTTCCCTTCCCTTCCTTGACCTCTCAGTCTCAATTTCTGGTGATAGACTGTCCACCAATATCAATTACAAGCCTACCGACTCCCACAGCTACCTCGACTACAGCTCCTCACACCCCGCTTCCTGTAAGGACTCCATCCCATTCTCTCAGTTCCAGGTGACTTCGGGAGTGTCCAGCCCATCCGACTAGGCACTTTACAGCCACTTGCCATGTTGCTAACCCACCTTATTGAGCTGGTCACGCAGAAAATTCGTAGATCTCATCAGCGGCCTTCATATCTCAAAGACTATTTCTGTACTTAGAGAAAATGGACACTCTGGGTTCTAAGAAATTACCCAACGTGCATGTCTGTTTTTTTTAGGATGGTTTAATGAAAAGTAAAGTCCTTTTGATTCATGAGGGGAGAAAGATACGGAGCTTAATTGTTCAATTGTTCGGTGTTTGACTGTATGGGCCAAATCTTCATCTGGGACTGGGAAAACCTATACTGCACAATTTCATGGCTCACAAACTGCACACCCAGCCCCTGTGTGACTTCACACGCCATTTTTGTCTTTTCACATAGGGGTCAATTTCAAGGTGCATTTTGTGAGCTGTCCTAGAGTGCATGAGGACTGTGGATGCGTTGGTGGGCCAGTTAGAAGGCCTGCCTCAATTCTCCAACACAGCATCAAGCTTGCAATATTGTTGCATAATACCTCACATTCACCTCCCTCACCCCCCCCACCCACTTCCCATACCAGCCTATTTCCCTTCAAATAACCCATGCCACCCCATAACCTCTCTATGCCCCCATGTCCTCCATGCACCCTCAGATCTCCCATGCTCACTTTATGTATCCCCCTTGCCCCCCCAGTGTATCCTCCATAGCCACTCAGCCAATATGCATTCAGGAGCCAAGGATTAGTAGTGGGAATTATTTTAAAATCATTGGAAAAACATTAAATCTATACCAATCCAAGAAAAAGCTGAATGCAAACACACTATGTGCACAAAAAATCTCAAGGGGAAAACTTGAAATCCTTTATGCACCAATTAGATTTGCAAACAAATAAGAAGCTACATCAAAGACATATTCTGTTATTATAGGTCCATAAAAATTTCAATAGTTCAAAGGCCACCTGCTGAGCTGAAGCTTTTGAAAACCAAAAGGCAGGCAATGAGATTGCACCAGAGATAATTCTGAT